>NC_055675.1:3185145-5585145 GCF_017976325.1 Chelmon rostratus | reverse complement strand
AAAGGAGACTCGGGCAAGCATCCAAGAGGTGCTGCAGTCATATACAGTACAGTATACTGAGGCGTGCTGTGCTGCAATGGATTTTCCAAAGCTCTATTTAAGTGTGAGTCTTCAAAGTGACCATTTTTCAAAAGCATGCCATAGATTGGTTTTGTACCTTCCAGGCTGCTCCTGCCTTCCATACATTTTAATATGCTGTGAAAATCAACAATGCAGTGACTGGAAGCTCACTTTGGATATAATGCATCACTTTGCTGCCTTTTTTTCTCTTCAGCTCTGACGCTGGCTGACGAACACCAACCTTTTTACTGCAAGGAACGACTGAAGTCCCGTTTTTTTTTGTTGTTTCTTCTTTCAAAGCACTCGTGTTTTCTGATTGTTCACTTTCAGGGCTTGACTGTGTCACAACACAGCTCGGGAATGTACCACATTTCAGCAGCCAACTGTCACACCCTACATGCCAGATTGTGTTGAACGCACCACCAAGGCATGCTTCCAAATGCTCCCTGCTCGCAACTACATTAGTACTGTTCGATGACGTAACTGCCCCATAAAAATACAGTAGAAAGGTCATCAGCGATGGATTTTGTTAGGGGGGTCTCTGCAAGTTTATGTTCATACTGAAGTGAAAAAAATTGGAAATCAATAGTTCACTGGGGGGGGTGAGGTATGACATAAACATAGAATCAAGAATAAAATGTACTGTATGCTTTGCACGTTGGTAATTAATGTGGAAAGTATTTGTGAGTCATCATTAATTAGCTAAAACATGCAGTACCACTGAGATGGTGCTTTAAATGAATGATTCGACATTTATTCGTTTCATGTTTGATGAAAAAATCGATACCATGCTCATGTCTGTAAGCAACATGAAAGCAATCTGCTGTCTTTATGTTAGCTTAGCATAAAGGCTGGAAACAGGGGGGAACAGCACCTGGTGGTTTTACAGAGGGCTAAGCTCACTGGCTGCTGGCTTGGTATTTAATGTAGAGACATCAGGGTGGCATCAATCTTTTGTGACACTCAGCAGAACAATTTCTTTGAGCCCTTTTCTGGATTGAACTGGTCGGGGAGTAGGGTTTGAGAGGTGTGCATGTCTTCTTTCGTGCAGGCTCCAGGGGTCAAATTATTTTACAAAGCTGTGAAATGGAGGATTGAAGGTCTGTGTATATCTGTGTGTGTGTGTCGAGGGTGTAGACAGCAGCTCAGTTAGTTGATCTAATTTGGTTGTTGACATTGTTGATGGAGAGGGAGAAAAGTGGAGAGAGAGAGACACATCGATCAGAGAAGTTATTCTTAGTGAACTGAGAGAAAAAAAAAGAAAAGAAACAATTCCTCGTTTCACAGAGACCACTCAGAACCGTCCCAAGTGCCTCAGACAGTCCGTGCACCGCAATTTGGAAACCATCTGTCAAAGAGAGATAGATATGCACTGGCCTGAAATCCAGTTTTGAAAAATGTGTTTAGCCAGGCTCTGTGTGATGCAACTTCACCAAAAAACTGAGGATTCATAATGTGCAAAACTGAAATTCAAGCTATGTGTCACAAAGGCTACAGTGTCCCTATGCTAGCAGGACATGAAGTCAGTTCATCAGATAACGGTAAACAGAAAATTTAATTTAATCAGTGTAATAATGCAACAATTTGTTCAAAAGAAGAAGCAGTCCTATTAAGTTTATTTTGGGAGGTGGAGATGAGAATCCAGATTTCCATAACCCAAAAATGGCAGAGAGACAGGCTGACTGAAAGAGCGAGGGATGGAGGGAGACACATGGCTGAAGCTCACCAAAAAATGTGGTGAAATAATTGGGGATAAGCAGCATTTTGGATCCATGTTGGCGAATGGCTGAATGTCATCTCAACTACTCAACATTAGTTCCCAAAAGGCTATTTTATCACCTGCGTTTGTGCCAGCCAAGGCCTGATTCGCTTGGATTTGTGACTTGCAAAACTTACGTTAAATAGTGTGGATATCATGGGAGCCCTGGACCGGCCGGCCATCTAGGACCATCGTCTGTGTGGAGGCAGTGCTTTCTGTGGTAGTTATGACACAGATGACGCAATATGAGCATGTTCAGACAAAAATCTCTCAAATAGGAGCTTTTCAGAAACAGCCTTGTGTTAATGTGACCCGTTCAGCTGCTTCTGTTGTTTTCTTGTTTTTTTTTTTTACCCATTTTCTGATTCATAACCGACCCTGCGATCCTTCAACTTCAGCTTCAAAGTGAAAATCAACTAAATTGGTGTTCTGACATTCTGAAAAGCGACTATAATCATTTATCAGCAGCGGCTCAGCCCACTGTGCTGTAAAGTCAAATATATGGCAGTCTGACTCTTTCACCACACCGGACCAAAACACTGGCTTTTGGAATTTTTTTTGTTCTTTTTGGTTCTACGTGATGTCAGTTATTAGTAGAGTTGCATTTTGGATTTGTATTTGGTAACCCAGCACAGGCTGAGATACTCTGACTTTTAGTCCCCAGTATGAGCCAAAAACACTGGAACCTACATTTCCCATAATGCAATCGTTTGCTAAGAACATCCTTACCTGGTAAACACCCACATCTTTTGCACTGCAAATTTGTAGTTTCCATGCCCGAGCTGAGATAACCCTGATGACATCCTTTTACATCATCTGGGTTATTTTCCTAGACTTGACAAAGCTGCTCCAGAGCTATAGAGAACATTACATAACTCTTTTTACAAAAAGAGCAGCACTCAATGCGACTAGTGAACCAATCTACATGCAGTTTTATGCATGTGGAGTTCCATTTTTAAAGTCCAACTGAAATCCCATTTAGTCATCTCTTTTTGCAGTCAAAAATAATGTCAAGGTGTTTCTTTTTAATGTATTGGTAATAGCTGTTTTATTCTTAAATGGAAGAAAAAGGTCTTTGGGGAAATATCAGAAACGCTCATTCTCGAGGCGGCAGGGGAGGCGTGTTCCTGTCTGTGTTTGACTGACAGCAGCTGACAGGCTGCCAGAAAGCCAGTGTTACACCGTGGGGACGAGGGACAATGCAGTCATGGGCAGACAGTACTGGTACTGAGGAGCAATCTAAAGCATCTAACCGGACCAAAGTGACTTGCAGGTATGTTTACATGCTGTTTAATGTGCTGCTGGTGAATGTTACTTTGGTGCGCGTTCAACAAGTTATGGTGCAGGAAAAGACGTGCGCTCATGTTTGCAAGTTAGATAATAAGCAGACTTTAGCAGGACAGTTAATGTGGGTTATTGTGCACAGTCTGTGGCTCTTGTGTTGTGCAGAAGCTGCTGTCTTGCTCAGTGGCGGTCTGCTCTGCCTACAATAGAGCGCTGCTGTGACTGCATATTTACTAAAAAAGAAATTACCCCCCAGTATTTTAGAAGCTGACATCTGCAGCGATCGCTATAGACGCGTGGTTATGGGTTAAACAGCCCTGTCTCAATATGACAACTGACGACCAGCCTCTTCTTTTTCGTTAGCTATCAGAAACATCCGTGCAAAGGTCTGTCAGTGCTGCAGTGAAGCTGAGGAGGCAGTGCACTCCGACGGCAACTTGTGAACGCTTCTCTGTTACAGCACACAGGCTGTCAGACGTGATGGGCTGAGCCTGAAGATGGCAGCTGCAGCAGGAGACAGATGTGTCCCCGCAGAGATGTGAGCACAAGACGCACGAGCTCCTCGGCATTATGTCACCATTGTGTGTGTGTGGGCACTTGTGTACCAGACAGTAAATACATTTGTATCTATACAGCACGTATGTTCTGTGTGTGAATGAACACATGTGTTCATGCTTACAGTATGTATAATTTACCTCCCACCAGTCGTGAATGCAAGTGTGCGCACCATGTGTTTACGACTGCATGCCTGTTACATTTGCTTAAGGAACGTTTGGGAATCTGTGTGCACTTTGTATCCCACAAATCATTAAGAATTAAGCTTCAGTGCTGCATTTCAAGGCATTAAAAGCATATGATGAGCAAGCTGTCAGCGTACACCATGCTGCAGCACACACAACAGAGAAAACCTCTGAGGAATGAATAAAGACTAAATGTTCATTCACTTCTGATGTGTTCGCAGTGTGCTTTAACTCACGCTACATCATAATGCAAGTGTTACTCGTAATTCATGGACTTTCGTTCGTGCAACAAGCAGCTGAATCTGCATCTGTATTGTGTCGGTGTGTTGCCGGTAGCCTAGCTTTAGGCCACAAGTTGAGCCATTTATGCATATTGGACAGAAATACTGTATATCTAGGCATTATTATAGTGCCAATAAATAGCTTTTATAATAAGATGTAATAACATTTACTCTTTGTGAAATAATTCTTCTTGGGTGTTTAATTCATGGTGTCCAACAAGGCAACACTTAAATAAATCACACATCCCCCGCAGCTCACTTTATATAAAACCCGCAACTGCACAACCTTTACAGTGACGCAAGTGGCAGCATGGTGTGTTGGAGCAATTTCAAAACATCATCTTCCTCCACATTTTTTACATATACTTTTCAAAGGCCTGTTTTCACAGATCTGGGTTATTTGATGGTCAGTTTGGCCATGAGAAAATACACATCCAGGGCTTGCCACATACCAGGAATTCATGAGTGCATTTGTCTCCCATGCTTTTTGTTCTCACATCAACGCCTCCACTTAGTGACATTTTTCAGAATCAGGATTAGAATTGGCCGAGCATGTGTACACGTTCAAGGAGTTAGACTCCAGTTTTTCATTGCTCTCGATGTACTTCACAGGCTTTTTCAGAACTGTGCGAGAGCCTCGCCATCCTCTCAGTGTGCTAATGTTCACTCTCAACCTTGCACTGCAATAAATTAGGAATAGAACGTAAAGTATCTTCAGATGTTAGATGACTGAACAAAATCTCTCCGCTCAGCAGCCGCTCAGTAATCAGAAGCCCGCAAACGCGATAATGATGAAATTCCTTCTACATTCTCAAGACAAATGGGAGAAATGGGCATCATCAGGGAAAGATGAACGAAGAAAGGAGGCAGAAGTCACAGTGCAAAGGGTAATTGCAAGGAAAACGATGTGAGTGTAATCAGGGTGTGATTTAGATGGCTGCAGAGGCATGACATGCTTGTTAGCACAAAACACTGAACACACCCGCTTCCCTGTTAGCTCTTAATTTCATGCATGGTAATGTTTTTCACCCGTTCCTCACATCCACAGGAAAAAAAACAGACAGCATGGTGCATAATCAGCAAATGTCAGCTATAATTTAGCCAGGGGACCGAGAGGGATCGAGTCTGGGACCCACACTCTGGGTCAGTCTGCAGTGCATTGCAGAGCAGAGCACCATGCTGACTCCAAACCTGAGTCATAGCCCTTTGTCTCGTAGTCCACCGGGGCCTCGTCAGAGCCAAAAAGAAAAAAAAAAAAGCTAGCTGTACTTACACATCAACAGACAGGTGTGGACTGATATATTGTCAAATGAGTAATTTTACAGTCCTTTAACAAGCAGCAGACCTGCCCCTGAGCCAGGCGGGAGGCTATTACATAACTCTGTCCCTTTACCATCATTTGCCAACAGGGGATGACCTTGAGAGTCAGGCAGAGCCCCAGCCAAGGGAGGTAACATTAGACAGGAGCAATGCACTTTAAGGCTTTGATTCAGGGAAATCTTGTAGATTTCAGTGTAATGTAAGCCCTTATTGTCTAGAAATGTGTGTGTGTGTGTGTGTGTGTGTGTGTGTGTGTGTGTGTGTGTGTGCAGGAGAGGTGGGGGTACAATAAGCACAGGGGCGCAGTAAGATGAGATGTGGTAATGTATGCACTGATTTGCAAAAGTAGCCTCATGGTGATACCGTGGGTTAAGGAGACCCACCACACCCCCACCTTCCTCCTGCAGGCGCGCACACACACACACACACACACACACCCTCACAACATCAGCACCAGAGCCAAATTACACCAGGACATCACGGCACATCGTGCCATGTCGTGCCAGGCGCAGACATCCCACGCAAAGTCCTAATTGTAATCGACCAAATTCACACAGTCTGCATTGATCAGAGAGATTGCGTGAACCAGTTGTTGATTTGTCTGTCTTTACACTTTTGCTGTTGAATCGAAAGCCTCGTGCGTGCGTGCGCGCGCGCGTGTGTATAGGCAGCCAGAGTAAACCCAAGCAAGGCGCAACCATGTCTTTCTAATGCTGACAAGTCGCGGGTTTGCGTGCAAAACGTGCCAAAAGCATCAGGCATTGATGAAACAGCTGTGCGGCCAATGCTGAGAAACGATATGTCTCATTATTGTAGTTTGCTCCTCTTTAATATGGACGACAATAAATCCATAAATTAGTCTCGTGAAAGCAAAAGGATGACGCACCGCCAGGTCGCATCATGCAGCTCAATGTTTTAAATGTAGTTTTATCTCCATGCACACAACGAGCCCGTCAACAAATGGCACGGAGCATCCATCCTACCTTAGGAGAGTGAACGGGAGAAGTCCGGTCTGATGTCTGGAGAGGTCCAAAAAACCTGCAAGGCGGAAAAAAAAGAGGCGATTCAAACGTCTGAAGCTGCTCTTCTGTCGAGCCGCTAGCTCAGGATTTCTGCCGTGTTTTATCTTGTTTCTTTTTTTGCGGGAGAAAAGTCAGCATCAACCGAAAGTGAGCGGTGCGGGTCCGTGGGATGATGCTGCTGAACACACACTGCTGCTGATGTACTGAGAGGCGGAGACAGATACTGACCGAGAGAGAGAGAGAGCGGGAGAGAGAGAGACGTGCCACTGTGTGGCTGGATAGTTTAATATGATGCTGAAGAAAAAAGACAAATAACGGCAGCAAGACAAACAAACACGAGTTTTCACAGTTGAAACGAAGGTAAACTCCGGCTATTTCCCAACTGACCTTACTGTGTCTTCCAGAGCTAGAAACGGGACAAGATGAGTATTTATAATCTGGTAAAAATGAGAGGGAAATCCACAGGATGTATGTGAGCTAGCTAGCTAAACCAGTAGCAAAACTAATCCAGCGCCGCTAGTTTCGCGCCACACAGGGTACAATAGGAAAAACGTAACATTAGCTAGCTAACTTACCCGACAACCTGGCTAGATATGCCAGGTGTCATGTTAAACTAATTTAAAAGGTGAGTGACTGGGGAGTAACTAATAGTTAGATAAAGATGTGAGCGTATTACAACTTGAAATGTCAGCTAATGCCCAATGGCAATGACCAACATAGAATATTGTAAATATAGCTAAATAAGATAGCTAGCTGAATTTGCTAACATTAGCCGTTATAAGGTTAATCATGACACAAAGATGGTTATTTTTAACATAATGTCATTGGGTTGGGTTTAGTTATGAAAACAGTAATCCAAAACAGTAAATTCAGGTGTTTTAGCTAGCCAGTGTGCGTTAAGCCGCCTGTACTCTTAGCACACTCATTGTCATGCACACAACAAAGCTAATGGCAGCAATTAGCTTCTACGCATTTTTTTTCTGTCAAACCTTAGTTCAAAGAGGCATAAAGTGGTCACAATGACATGGGTGACACAAACCAGTCCACATACAGCATTAACATGTTACATAAAATACAGAGGGATAACTTGTATGTTTGTAGAAATATCACTATTTTGTCTAGTGGTTTGAATCCTATCTGCTTCAAAGCATAGACATGACAGCTGGATCATAATGATATTATTTGGTGTATTATTTTTGTAATATTATATTGTAGAGTGCTTGATATTTCAAATATGTTTCTGCTAACCCAAATACTGTAAAGAGAAGACATGTCTGTGTGTGACAGAGTTGTGTGAAATTCTTCCTTCTAACTTTAGGTTAATATGTATAGAGAGCATGAGCGTAAGACAGGCCTTTTTTTATTTTATTTTTTTACAGAAGATATTCAGTGTCATGGAAAAGACATGTATAATGAAAATAAATGATGACTGAATTCCATTTAGCTGCTTTGGTTTTAGATATTGTGTATGCTGGATCACTGTAACACTATCGTGGCTTACTGGGTCACTTGAATAAAACAGAGCTGTTGTTAATGTTATTAGTAACACCTGCTCTTTTGCTACTATGACAAGGCAGTATGTCTAATGTGACTTTGGCCTGTTGTATTCATTGTACCAAAGCCAGCATTGTCAGGAACTGATGCACAGCACTTCCTGATTGGGGTGTTAAAGTAGGGAAGCAACAGTACAGTGACAGTGCTATAGTGTCATCTCCGTTTTCTGTGCAGTGAATCAGCATCACACAGTACTGTGTAACAATCTAGTCTGGTATGGGAAATCCACTCACTATTGTTGTCTCTTGTATTTTCTTCACAGGTTTACTGTGTGTTTACTTCCATGTTTTTTTAACTGCACGTATGGTGTGAGGTAAGTTGCTGGAGCAATTAGACAACAGAGCATATGGACTATTACGGTAATACTGATTGAAATGCGGACTATAGTACAGGTTGAGGTTTACAATATTACTATTTACCAAATTGTTTTGAATCACACGAGTCTGTATTCCAGTCTGAATAGTCTTTCTTTAATGGGAATAGGTTTTTCTAGACATGTTATCTACCAAAATACACTATGCATTAGAAACATTCTTCACATGATTGCATTTTTTGATAGAGTGACATTTATTGATCTGAGCAGTGTGGCTTTGCGATGCAGTGTTCACACTCAAGCTGTTTCTATTTTAGGTTTAGATAGAAGAAAATGGATAAATTTACACAAGAAGAGCGAGAGCTTACTTTGCCACTCTCCCCCAAACGACCAAGGATGGATTGTACCATGATAATCGACCACAGTGGGAAAAGCAAGTTTGACTGTCCAGAGCTTTTGACATTTCAGAAAACCACTGACTTTCCATCATCAACAAGTACGTTTCAGAAGAATGTGGTCCTAGTGTGCACAGCAGAAGATACTGAAGATGAAAAACCTCATGAGCAACAGACCGAATTAATTCTCAACCCTATTACTGAATTAACTTCTTCACACACTGATGATGCTCACATAGGATCCTCTAAAGCCTGTTTTTTCACTGATGAGAGACGCTTCCTACTTCTGGTGGAAAATGAGCAGTCCACGGTTACTGAAAGTGACAAGTTCAGCTCATACCCCGTATATGATGCAGGCGGGGTATTAGCTGAATCTCACACTTCAGAAGATGCCAGTGCTGCCGCCGACACGTCCAGTCATCCTGATTGCAAACATATGGGGGAATCACTTGAAGACGAGCCCCCTGGTGGTTACAGTCTTCCCACTGGAAATGATGAAGATGGGAGACAGGTGCTAAATGGTGTCAGTCACATCCATGCATTCACGCATAATTCAAGTAATGCAGTGGTTAGATGTTGGTCTGATTGCACTATGCTGCATGACACAGTTTTCTGTAACACATGGAGCAAAGCTAGTGAAGTCAAGGAGACTAATCAGAGGAGAGACGAGCATGGATTTTGTGAGAACATACTTTTCAGCAAGGAAAGGAAAGGGGGTATCAGTCCCATATGGTCCAGTGATTATGCAGACATGAAGTCATTCTACTCAAACCCAGAAGAGGACCCCTCTGGGAACTTGGCAGAAGGTGAAAAAAATGTGGAAAAATTATTAGAATTGCAGATTTTTGAAAATGAAAATGTTGCTGCCTGTGATGGGGGAACAAAAGGCCAAGTTGATGAGAATGGCTCAAGCAAAAACTCCATCCCCTCTGCTGCTGAATGTGCTGAGGGATCAATTGTTTCTTACGATGTGGTATTAGCCAGAAATATTGCAACTGAGAATGTGAGTCTTGAAGCTGATGACTTCTGTGGGGCCAAAGAAGAGCATGCTGCTGGAAAGATGATAGCCAAAGCTCGGACTGAAACGGTTGATCACACAACAGAGACGCCAATGCCGGCAAGAATCAGTCAAGGGCCTGCTGAAGGAGATAATGATACAGGCCCTTTCAGTGTAATTGACCCTGCAATCTGGAGCGAAACTGACAGGGAGGCTGAAGAGACGCGCTGTAACTCAGAGAGCACTGCAGGTGCAGAATTATCTCCATCAGTAAAAGTCAGCAAGATGGAAATGTCTCTTCCACTCTGTTCTGATGTCGGGCCGTTGCAGGAGGTTTCAGCTAACAACCAGACCAGGCTGTTTAATTACCAAAGCAGAACACAGCAGTGCAAAGATGAAAAAGAGGACTTGTGTCAGTCATACACAGACCCACAGGCTTGTTCCATCACCATAAACGAAACACACAACAAGACTGACAATGAACGCAGCTGTCATAGGAAATCCAGTCCCAGCAGCAGTCCAAAGCTTCCTCCAGCTGGGGATAGAAGACAAGAAAGCCACAATACTGTGGGACATCAGTTAAAAGAGCAGCATCAGTCCAGCCGTTTTCCTCTCAGCCCTGACCACGTGAAGACACCGGAGGTTGAATATTTACAGACTAAAACTGCCAGAATGAGTGGGGCAACTGAGATAAAAGAAAGACAAGAAACAACAGGTTTTGAAGTACAAAGAAAAGCTGATGAACATGGGAAATCAGAAAACTCAGTGGACTTAGAGGAAAGACGTCTACAGCAAAATGAAAAACACAAGGGTGACATAACTGAAATATCAACTGGTGATTGCAACAATGGCAGATCAGAGGGCGCAATAAGTACATATGACAACGAATTAACACACATTGAAGAAGAATTGGAAAATAACTTTGAATGCTTGTCTGATCACTGTTACAGTGCTGTAATTCCAATAATGGAAGGGAAGACAGAGGAAAATGAAAGAAAAGAAGAGGCAAGTGTTGTGCAGGGTAACTCAGAGATATTAGTGACATCAGAGGATGGTCATCAGCAGCAACATCAACACAAGGGAGACATGACTGAGGCATCTGGTGACTGTATTAGTGAATGGACAGAGGGCAACATGAGTAAATGTGGCAACAAATTAAGCCTAGTTGGTCAACATGATCAAGGAAACAATCTTAATTGTTTCTCTGATTACCAACTCAAAGCTGAGACATTTATGGTTGAAAATAAAGATGACCTTTTGGCTTTTACTCTTCCTGCAACAAGTGATGCAGTTGTGCCAGGTCCTCATGAATTAATCTGTACACAAAATGCTGACAACAGCCCCACTGCCTTGAAATGTAGTGACAGATTTTCCCCAGTGCCATCTGCCTTCACTGTCTGTGACCATGTGCTGGCGGGGGGTGACACTTTCGAAAAGATCCAGCTCTCACTAGATGATGATGATGATGATGCTGGCCTGAGCAATAGCCCTCTCCTCACCAGCCTGCCAGGGCAGCTGTTGAAAACACCTCATCTACAACTTTTCCACTCCATACCGGAGGCAGAGAGCAATAAGCATGAGGAGGTACCAGAAGAGGAGGGGGAGGGTGAGTTTGAGGAGGAAGTGGAAAGATTCGAGTGCCACTCTGAGAACATGGCAAATGGATTTTTAAGTAGTGATTACGGTTGTAATAAACTCCCAAACTTTCTCTCAGCAGCAGATGTTACTGCTCTCGGGTGGCTGGAGCAACAGCCTAACAGTGAATCAGGTTGTAATTCCTCTGAGTGTGTCCAGGATGACTTAAACCCACAGTCAATGTCCTCCGCTGTTTCCTCTGAGAGCAACAGTCCAGCCTGGGCCGTGACCGACAGCACTAAGTTTGAGATGAAAAAACAATTTGACATGGTCATGAAAGAGCTGAACTTGTATTTTGATATCAGTATGAATGATTTCACGTGCGACAGTAGAGCATCGTCTCCTGAGCTGTGTAGTAATGGAGCTGAAGCCTTGAAGGATGACACTTCAAACTGCAAACGGCTCAGCAGCCCAGAACTAGGATGCAATAGAGATACACCATCAGGTAACTACAAACAATACAACTCCGTTTTTACTGTGCAGTGCTGTTGGTAAAAGAGTGGTTTCAGTTGTATAGACAGAAGCCATGAGGTATAGACTCAGCACCATTAGAAAGTTAGTGTTAGAATTATTATGTACTTTATATGTTATTATTAGGCAGAGTATTTACACTACAAAAACCTTTCTGTACAGTATGGAGAGCATTTAAAAGGATTCCTCTCTTGTATTGCCATCCAAACAATAATCACTTGGGGTGAGGTGTTTATATGTATCTTTGTGTGCTTGTCCAATTTCACAGTGCAATGCATAATGAAAACTTAATTACAACCCTGATTCGAAAAACGCTGGGTACAGTTACTGTGTAAATTATAAATACAAACAAAATGCATTTGCAAATGAACTATGTTTACAGACAACAGTTGAATGAAGTGTTCCTAAGCCTGTGTAGTAATCTCCTTCATACAATCGTGTTTCACATAGCAGTGAATCTAACTCCATCCTTGCCCATGAGTGAGTGACCCTTTCCAGGATGCCCCTTTCATACCCAATCATGATACAATCACCTGATACCAATGAAGCTGTTTACCTGTGGAATGATCCAAACAGGTGTTTTTGGAGCGTTCCACAACTTTCCCAGTCTTTTGTGGCTCCTGTGCCAATTTGTTTTAAACGTGTAGCTGATTCAAATTCAGAATAAGCAAAAATCAACATTAATATATTGTTTTTGTTGTTGTCTGTTTTCAACTGAATGTATGTCAGAATGGAAACATTCATCATATAGGCAAAAGCACTTTCTTGTCTCCTCTGGTTGCTCGGCAACCTCACGGTCACGACGTGATTCCAGGAAAGGACTGCCCCTGGCCTAGAAATTTTCCAGCAAATAACACCCATAAAACCACACGTTTTTGTTTTCACACTTCGGTTTTGTTCAAATGAAACAATCTACAATACAGTAGTTAGTGAGCTTTAGAGGTCTTTGCATGCTGATTTTTTTTCCACTGTGGGCAAACCCAGGCTAGCTGTTTCTCCCTGCTTCCAGGGTCAGTGCTATTAATCTGCTGCTGGCTATAGCCTCACATTTAGCAACCACATAATGTATTGATCTTCTCAGCTAACTCTTGGCAATAAAGTGGATAAGGGTATTTCCCAAAATGTCAAACTATTCTTCACACCATCTGACCTCTGTAAACTACTGTATCTGTACAGCATGCTGCTGAGAAAAGAAATGCACTATAAATTCAGTATAGGATTTTTCTTCAGTTTTCCCTAGTGAAATGAAAAGCGAAGCCTGGCAGTTAGATTCAATGTGTCATTGTCAAAGCACTGATAAGCTAAAGTTAGATCCGCTTGACTCAGCCTTGTATAATATGGAATAAATTCACATTAAAACTAACCATGAGGCTTAAGAAATTCATTTTTTAGTCATCGTTATCATTGTTGATGTTCCAGCAATGATGGCAGAAAAATCAGAAGGACCCAACACTGCTCTGTGTGTGTGTTGCATGTCTATTGTTTAGGTGATGCTGATGAAGACCGCAGCCTGGATGTGTGTGAAGACCATCGAATGGTTTCTTGTACCTCCGTCAGCGGTGATGGCGAGCAGGAGGTGCCCCTCGGCAGCCGCCTGTTCCAGGAAACATCCATGTGCACTGCAGACAAACACAGAGGTTTGTGGTTTTAGTGGTAGTATTTATTTTAAAAAAGCTAATTTTATCTTCAGAAACAAAACAACTAAATATCAACGAAGTGGCCCAGGAATCAGTGCTGATAACGGTGAAACTAAATTTAGAGTAAAATAATGATTCGCTCAACCAGAAAACCTCTCAAAAGTCTGACAAGTCAAATGAAAAACATCACCTGGAAATAGTTTAATTAGAACTAAATGTTCTTTTATTCTGTTGTTTGCAGTGTTGCATGGTTAACGCTGTTTTTTCGGAGTGTTGGTGGCTTTAAAAGGTCAGCTTGGTTAATTCAGTGAAAAAATACAATAACTTTTATTGATCTGTCTTTTCCAATTGACAGAGCTTCCTCTCATGAATGTTCAAATATTCATTTCCCTCCTTCATGAAGCTACAGGGAAACAATAACACCACCATAAATGCAAAATATTGTTGAAGGCTAAACAGAGGAGCAAAAAAGACAGAATTAGCCAGTACCTCCTGGCTGACTGACTGTTGATATGTCCCTTTCAGAGCCCCAGGAGATGGAGCAGACAAGGAAAACGTGGTCTCCGTCCTTCATGTGTCGACCATTCTTTGAACAACTGAGCCACAGTGAGTTTTGTATTGTAATGGCAAACAAAAGACTGAAAAGCTCCAGAGCTTTTATTGATAAAATGCTGGGTTCTTTTTGGGTAAGAGTCATGCTTGTTTCAAGATGAGAGCAAGAAAAGGCACTCAGTTGTCCATTTGAATCATTTGAAAGGTTTTAATGTCTTTACATACTGTCATGCCTGGTGCAGTATGGTACAGATGCTAGTTTCCACTGCATTATAAACCCAAGCGTGTCTGCTGGGAGTTAAGTGGGCTGGCCTCTGAATATTTAAGAGGAGAGTCAGTCTAACAACCTAAGTGGAGGCGCGATGTGTTCACCTTGTCAGTTTGAGGGGAAAAAATCAGCCTAACAACATTGCTACTCTCTTGGCACACTGACAATCAATATGTTTATCTTGTCAGCTTTTGTAATGACTCAGAAAGCATTAAGAAAGGCAGTATGTCCATTATTTTGCTCACTGTGGCTTCTGTGTAACCATTAACAGAAAACAGACAGCAGAATGATCCGTGGGGCTTCGGTCTGAAACAAATTCACACCCAATGTGCAATGTGGAGTGAAGGCTTCCCGGCTGCCAGGCATGCAGGACCGATGCATACTGTGTTGTTATATGTTTGTGTTTTTGTGTGCAGGACCAGAGCAGCCCAGGAGACTGGAGCCTCTGAGAACGTGCACACGGCCAATCAGGGTTGGACTTTCAAAGAGAGCCAAGACCAAACACCTACATCATCCCCATCCTTACAAATGAACATCAGAAACACAATCCAGGTGATGTGCGTGAGTGTTAATGAAGCTTTATTTTCTGACTTACAGTCTTTTGTTCATGGTTGTTTTTTCCTTTTACTCTTTCTTTTCCTCCTCCTGGTCCCTGTACATTTTACCTGCCTCCAGGGAAGTTTGAATCCACAAAATGTCACATATACACATTTACTTCCATCCTCTCACGGGAGGTTTACGTATAATCACAGTCTGCTGCTGCAGCAGCTGGGTAGTAAGTGCCTTGCCCAAGGACACCCTGATATTGTTGATAAAAGAAAACCTGCTCCGTCGCCACATTTGCCCTGCGGGAAAAATAATCTGTTTTTAAAAATACTTTCTCTAAGCCTTCTTTCTTTCTTTCTTTCTTTCCAACCCTGATTATTGTTTTGAATATACATATATATATACACACAGAGACACACACATCCTGGTTGGTTTTACAACTTAGAAGTTAATGTTTATGCAAACTAGTCATACAGTAATATATAAATATAACTACATAGTAATATAACTACATAGTAATATAACTAAAGTAGTGCATTGTCTTAAATACATTCACTTTTCAGTCAGGTTTGTTACATATAATTGGCTCTTAAATGTTCGATCGTAGGTGTGTTGATACAGCATGCTCAACTTGTTCCTGTTATGTGTGGGTGTATTCAGTTAGAGTAAATGAGCTGAGTATCTTCTCTTACTGTTGTGTTCTGCTTTTACCATGAAATGTGTTCACGTGTACTGTATGCAACATATCCTTGAGCAGTTCTGTGGGAGGTTAGCTGGAGCTGAATTTCAAAATGACCTGTTCACCATTGAATTAAATCATATGATTGCATATAGAAGGTGTTTTTCATGTGCAGTATCTATGTGACACATAGCTCACCATCACTGAAGAAAAACTGGTGCTAGTGGTGGTCTTTGTCTAAGCTCTTTGTCAGCTGTGGCCTGATGATTTCCTCAGCAAAACTTAATTAATAAAGATATACTTTTATCCCATAATCACATGCACTCTTTTTCAGCATCGTGATCATCTGAATGTACTGTTTTCTAGCATACAATTACAATTTTACTAACATCCTGCTACTACGGGAGCACAACATAACAATAAATAGTAATGAGCTGATAACAAATTCATTCCTCCATATCTTAACTCTCTGATAAGATTGTGGCTATATCAGAGTGGTTGCTGAAAAGCTGCTTGTGTCATAGAAATGCAGTTTACCTCATTAAATGCTTAAGAGATTTCCAGATACAACCGGCAGAGACATACTGAATTGATTTTAACATGGACTCAGCACTTCCTGTAGTGGCTGTAGGCAGTGGAAGAAACACCACAGCTCAAGTTATAACGACGGTATCAAGAGTGTTGTTTGGGTTTGTTTCCCTGCCATCCACAGCTCCCTAAATTTGAAGTCAATAGGTTTGTTTTTTTTCTTAAGTCAGCTGTGTTTTCTCGAACATGGAGTGCATGTTGGAGACAGATCAAGAGGGCAGAGGTGAGGGAAACAATAACAGCTTCACCATTTAACATTAATGCAATAGCCATATTGCCAGACTTTTCTTCACTTTGTACTATTCAATGCAGCAAATTCCAAAACAGAAGTTATAACAGAATTAAGGAGCCTGGGAGTGGCATGCTTGCTAAACCTGGCATTTATTTGAAATCTGACACTTAGCTTGATACTTTGATTGCCTTAAGTTCTCTTTGTGGAGGAGCAGAATGGAAAAGTTATGTGAAAAATGACATGGCACATTTTGTTTTATAAAGTGTAATAGGATTTTTCTCCAGCTCCAATCATTCCTTTGGTGTTAGCAGGAGTCCCCTCAGTGTATTTTATCAAAGCAATTTGACCAATGCTGTATTTACTGATGTTTTTCAGCACTTTGGAATAATATTTTTTTTCATGTCTTGATCACATCTCTGAATCAAAATAGTAGGATTTTTTTTCAGTAAATGTTAGAGTTTTTGGGGGAGCATTTTGTTTCAGTGAGCAAGGTGCCTCAGCTGGCAGACAGGCAAGTGCAAATCAAAAAGAAACAATGCCACGGTATGGCTTTCCAAAAATAATTGGATTCAGACGCTACACATTCAATCTGCCTTTTTAATCAGGCACAGTCTGTGAAGGCTGGGGAAGTTGAATTAGATTTTTTTTCGATTGATAATGACTCTGTCAGTGGTAGTCACTCTGAACCACATTTGCCAAGTTTGTGTGCTGATTTGTTGCAGGGTTTATTCCTCACATGGATATGGATTTTTTTTTTTCTTCCTTTAGCTGAACATCTCTACTCAGTTGCTATTTCTACAAACTTCTTAATACATTGTTAATATATCAATTTCTATTAGTCCAATAACTCAATGTTCCATTCACTGTCTTTAATGAGATCACATTTCCATCTGCAGTTGCTTGAACAGTATTTCATCTATTGTTGTTCCTTATTGACTACACACAGGCCACTAATCTTCTCGTTTTAGTTGCACTTCGCTTGAAGAGCAGTGGGGTGTGTTACATCTGCACTGTTCTAACCTAATTGGCACATTTCAAGATTAAAGCATGATGAGGCATTGTCACCTGCATTGTAATGAGGGTGGGGAATTATTTCCAGACAGTTTTACAGTTAATAAACTAGGCTGTTTTGATTATTAGGAGGTCTGTTCTATTCTAAAAGTGTATTTGGCCTACATACTGTAGGTACGTTTGAAAGTAGACTTTTAATTTGGAAATACACCAACTGCAGCAGCTAGCAGATTAAATGTTTGTCTGTAATACAATTCATAACATATATGTATATGTATTGTGATATGTTCATGATATTCAATCCAATAATTGTTGATACTGGACCAAAGTGGTGGACCTACAGGCCATCCATCCAACAGACCGACATTGCTATCATAACAAATACAGGAATGCTAATACTCACTGGCAATGATGGAAACAATTCGAAACAGTGGAGTGGCGCGGCCTCCAGTATACTACATTCAGTGTCACAGAGTAAAACACATGCAAGTCAAAACCCACCACCCACTGTTTTTGTTCATGAAGTCAACTGTCTGGAAATTAGGGAAAAGAAACACAATGATTGTGGTGTATGCAATACATAAAATTAATTTTATTTCATAAATTTCATCAGTGTGGCTCTTGTCACATCTGTCTGCCATCAAGAAGACGTAGAGAGGGTTAATTTTCTTTTTGCCTTTATGTTAAGATGTGATATTAGGATTCCTTAAACTTGTATCTGCAGCCTCTCTATGTACCATGAAAGCTTTAGGAACAGCGGGGAGGCTTCAAAGGCTCCCGTCGAGCTAGAAGTTCTCTTTTATCTTTTAAGTTCTTACAAAATCACTCCTCCCTCCTCTAACAAAAGCTTCACTGTATAATTCACTTACCACAAATTATGATCTCCTAGCATAACCCGGGGAACCAACGTGTAAAAAAATACCAGAAATTAAACCTGGCAGTGATTTGCATTCCCGTGTTTTTAATTTCCTCCCCACCACCAAAATTAAAGGGATTAGGCATGCACACATTTGTTTATTTTCATTAGGCGGAATGGAAGATGGGCATTATCCCAGCATGAGAGTCCAAGTAATGTTATTATGCTCGTGGAGAGACCTTGAAGATGCAGAATACGCACACTTCCTCCTCCTTTTATGCCCCTTGAATCATTTGCATGGTTCTTCTGTGTAGGAAGAACCACAGAGGTCTATACTTAGAAAGCTTGTTACTGGAAAGCTAGAGGATAATTAATGGGCATCAGCCAATATGCCTTCAGTATTTCAACAGTGGTATTATATGGCTTTGAATTGCTACTTCTTCTTTGACCCAGGGGTTTTGCAGGTTGTGCATAAAGAGACAACATTAGCAAAGCAAAGATTATTAAGCAAAAAAATGTATCAAATATGAAAACAACGTCTTGTTTCTCCTGTGCCAGGAAAACACAGCAGTTTTATCTCCTTCTTTCCACTGTGAATACACACTGGGGCCTTAAGGTATGTGTATCAAAAGGTTGTTTACAGTGTTTCAGTACAGTAACTGATGCATCTTTGCGTTATTATCAAAGGAGAGGCTGTGGTGTCAAACTGTCTGCAGCACACTACGGCATCTTTCCAAAGCAAACAAGCAGGGCTTATGCTAAGAGTCTGCCTTTCACACAGTTTACAGCACTGTATGCATACTCGCTCACACACACACACACACACAAACTAAGCCTGCATGTATTTGCTGGCTTTTTCAGATCAATAGCAATCACCAGGCCACACTAGCAGAGCCAGATGATCGACTTGGACACTAAAAATACACTGGAATATGTATCGCCTTTGTACACTACTGAGTCATTACTGCTCAACAGTGATGCCATGAAAGTGACCAGAATGAAACTTCTGAGGGATTCTTTTATAATGAGTGCATGATGCACTTCATTTTTAATCAGATGGGATGTCACTGAAAAGCAGCTTTGGCAGAGAGCCTCCTAGTGGACCAGGACAAAAATAGTGTTTAGTGGAGCTTTCAGAAATTTAAAGTTGTTGAATCACACTTGATTTATCCTGTCCAACATCTAAATAGTGTCAAGAGAGGACCATTTGCGAGCACTCGAAATATATCCCGCTGCTGTTTCACTCAGGTCGGCCCGCACAGTAATCTCTACTTTGGTACAGGGCAGAGTGACAGGAAGCGGGCCCAGAGAAAGGACAATAAGAGGATTTCACAGTCGAGTGTTATGACACAACTTTGCATTATTGTTTTGCCTGCTCCTGAAAAGCTTTAATTAAATTGGCGCAGACTGGACAGGAGACCTGTCTGAGTGCAACAAACAGCGGCGTTGGTTGAATACACAGGATCCTCACTGACTCAAGGCAAGATCAAGTAAAGAGTCACGGGTGGGGGGTGTGGGGGGGATTATTAAAGCTCTGCACACAGAATGATCAACAACACTGCTGTACAAGTGTGTTTGATAAAGCGTGACATGCCAGTGCAGATCATTTCTTACACTTCTCAACATATGGTGGCTGAAGATTTAAGAGATTACTGTAACTCTTAGTGTACTGTGGCAGATCTCCCTGTACATGAGTCCCCTATGGAAAAGCCATGGAATACTTCACTCTATGGTGAAACGCACAGCTGTTAAGACCCGCAACGGAAATCTGCTCAATTCTAAAATGGGATGCATTGCATAGCGGGATTGTTAGCAGAAGGCATACTCATTCCATTGTGGTGGATTTTTGAGGGCACTATATAGTATATCACTATAGTGTATCACAAAAAAGAACATGGGAGCCAAGGCTAGTATTCTGTCTGAAACATGAAGAACAAATAGTGTATTTTTACCGAAACATATGGGTGAAAACACACATTATTTTAGACTGGGCAACAATCCTAAAAGTTCCTCACATGCTGCACATTGCTCCAAAATCCCCTACATGCATTAAAACTAAACTTCAAGATGCATATATGGAGCTTTGAGAAAAGATTCCATAGTGATTAATCGATTACAAATTGGATTTTGACCCAAACGCTATTAACAAGTTGGAAACTGGAAATAATACTAGCTCTGCTTTGAGGTGAATTTAAGGCCACGTGTAATTCATGTCACTTTGATACTCATCAAACCATTCAGGGAGCTCTCTCTCTCTGTGTATAGAAGCATCTCCATTCATTATTTTTCTTCACATGTATTATTTTTCCTTTAAATTAAATTAGATAAATCTGCTTTTTGCTCATGAAAAGTAGAAGCATGGCATTGTATTTCTCTGGAGATCATATGAGCAGTTGCAGAGGAGAACAGTTCAGCTAGTTTTACCAGAGGCTGCATCTGAGCGCAATGCAATAGTCCTGAAAAACCTCGACACATCTGCCAAAACTCCTTTTGTGCAGCACCTACAGTATAGTGCTCTCTCTGGCAACTAACTGCTTAAGTGGTTTAAATGTCCACGGTCATGTTAAAATTTCCTCCTGTACAGCTAAAATTAAAGTTTTAACTGCTATCAAGTCACAAAGCATAGAGTCATGGAAGGATCAAGTTAAATTATATCTCACAGATACTGTCTTTTAGCTATGTAGGTGAGAGTACTTCTGCCATACAATAAATCATCATTAGGGTCCTTAACATCAAATGCTGTTGTGGGCATCAGTAAATCTGCTGCAGAGCGATGAGGCGGATAGTTATTTTAGTGAGGCGAAGTCCAGATGAGTGTGTGGAGCCTGGTCACGGCCAGGGCCTATCAGCTAAAAGAACGTAGGTGGGGCCATTTAGTAATGGCCTGAATTAACAAGTGCCAAAGTCTCTTATAATTCCATTATGGTACTTCATTACGTACATACTGCACTACCATTTTAATCCACCCACACTCTGAACACTGGCCTTTTGTATCCCAGCTGTCTCCAGAGTTCAGGTTTGAAGCTAAATACTGTACATTGCTACTCAGATATGTAAAATGTAAAAATAATCATGCTGTTATACATTAGAATTTGTGAGGATTGCAGAAGGAATTCATGACTTTGACTGGCATATAAGGTCTGTAAATGCAATACAGATTGTATAACACGTTCACACTGGGCTGATTAAACAAGAAGATATTCAAAGTGTGTGTTAGTGCTGAAGCACAGTCACTGAGCTGACATGAAAATGAGGGGCTGTCATAAATTCACCGCACCCAGTGACTAATCGCTGTCTGCCTCTCAGCTAACCCCACAGGCATGATGGGAGAGGGCATTAATCTGCAGAGGACTAGCCGGGGAATTTGTTCCTTCATCCCTCAGATAACTGCACTTTGTGATGTTAACCTATTTAAAAATAGCAGCTACTTTAATGAGCTGCTAATATTATATGATATTAAAGAAGGAAGTCACCTACAATAAATAAGGGGCACATCCTGGAGAGTCAATCCGGTTTCGAACAGCCTGTTTGGGCCGACAGCCAGAGAAAATTGATAATGTTTTAAATGGAATGAGCTTTTCTTCTTCTGGAGAAACTGCTTGGCAAACCTTGAACGTTCAGCATAACTGCACCGAACAGAGAATTGGTGCTTTTTCTAAGCAGATATGCCAGCTTTCTGAACCTCATGCGCTGGAGCTATAAACATTTCCTGCACAGCATTATCACGTGTCATTCCACTGCACCAGTCAAATGACTCTTAATCTGTTTGTTGTGGTTCTCTGACTTGGTTCACCAGTGAAGAAATGGTGCAAAGCAGAAGCAAAGACAGAAGATGTGTTATTCTCTTTCAGCATTTAATCAGATTTCTGATTTATCTCCTCAGACACTGTGAAGCATTATTTGTCCGAGCAGACGCCCTTTGAAATGGCGCGGCGCTGTCCTCCTAAATATGTCAGGCACGCTCCTCATTTCTGGTGAATGCTGCTGGGAGTCTTTGTTTGTGACCCCAGCAGCACTTAACTCTGCGTGCTGTAGCCTCTGTGGTGGAGGAAATTACAGTATTTGGTCTGAATTCAAACTCTTTTTGGGGACATTAGGTCATTGCAGCAACACGTGGTAACAATAATACATACAGAAGTTCTCAAAATGTAAAAAATAGATAAAGCAAGAAAATCTGTTGTGTGATCTTTAGCCCTGCTTGTGGTCGGGTGCCAGAGTCAACTATCTTCACAATTTTTGGATATATTGCCATGAAAGTTTGTACAAATATTTATGGTTCCCAGAGAATGAATCCTAATGATTTTGTTCATCCTCTCACTTCATCGAGTGCCACAATAGGAGTGAAATTTTTGGTTCCTCATCGATAAATTGTGATAACTGATTCCTTAACTTAGCGGCATCATCACATCAAAGAGTAATGATATTCCCATCAGCCTCAGCTGCAGTGCCAATGCTCTACACTGAGACGGTGTGAACATGGTCGGCAATACCTCAGCACGTAATGTATTCAAGTCAAAGCGGCCTTATCATATTTACAAGATGTTGACTTCATGTCAGCTTCCACTAAAGAGGACGTGACTGAAAACCAAACAAGTCTGAGTGTCTCACATCAGCCGAAGACTGTCGCTCAATGTAACTGAACCCAAATGTGATGAATATGGTCAATGCAAAGGTCTGTCTTTCATCCTCACATGACCAAGCCATACAGGTCGTTTACATGGGAATCTTTCCAACTCTACCATCAATCCCATTTATCATTTTGAGCTCAACGTACCACTCTGCCTTTGCCCTGTCCAACCTCCACATAGAGCCAGTAGCATGGCTGTGGGCTCTTTTTTGTTTAGAAATATGCATCTTACATTGATTTGATGGGAATATGAGGCAGGAGTGTGGACTGAATGGTAGATTAAATGACGACTATTGTATGATCAAACAGCTTGCTTTGGTGGTTTAATGCAAATCCAAAATCCACACAATAGGCATTTTCATATTCCTTAAAAAGGAAAAAAAAAAGTGTGAATAACAACATTAATGATGACTGAATTGTATTGAGTTGCTTCAGTTTCAGGGTGCTGGCATTGTGCATGGTGGCTCACACTGTCATGACGCTTGAATACAAAAGAGACATCGTTAATGTTAATAGCAACACCTGTGCTTTTCCTCCTACGACAAGACAAAAGGCTGTGAAATAGGCCTATATCCAGCCAATCGCAGGTAGAAACAGGATGTTTCTGTCAATATACAAGCTAGAAAGTTCTGTATTCAGAGTTATGATGTATATATGACAACATCAAGTGTATAAATAGGAAATCTAAACCTCAAGGGCCTGACATTTAATAGGTTTTGGATGGGTGATTGACTATAAAAGTGTTTCATAATAGTTCTAGATGAGGCCTCTGCTGATAGGCTGACAGGACATGCTGCTTGTGCCTAACAGTAGAAGCCGAATAGATTCCTGACTGCCTTCAGCGTCTCTGCATGAGTCACATCAAAGAAAAGTTACCTTCTCTGATTTTCTGTAACGCCAGCGCTGAGGTGCGAGGCAGCGCAGCAGTGTTGATCCTGATCGATGATGTTTGATTTGTTCAGAGCTACTCTATGCAGTATCTGTTGCTCTGCTTCAGTGCGACTGGTCTTGGAGTCAGCATTCCCTCCGGTGCTTAATTAGGTGTATTTATTTTAGCAGTGTGAGAGAGGGGGCGAGGGGAGTTGTCAGTGAAATTGTTTATAGTGCATTGATCCTCCAGACTAATTCTCATTCCACACGAACCTCCCCTGATTCCCCACGTGACGCTGGTTCCATCGTTGGTCTCCAGGGGGCTGTTCACAAAACGGCTCCGGACACCGCTGCAGTTGCTGCTTGCTGCTGGCTTCTTTTTTATACATGCGATGATAGCACACAGAAATGATGGATATATATTGAAGTGCTTCCTGTAAGCTGCCAGGTGATTGGTGGTGGCAAGCGGAGACAGATGAGATAGAGTGGAGAGGTGGAAATGACTGATTGCATGCAAGAATAGGAACATTGCTGCTGTGTTATTGCATCAGTCTGGGTAATCTATTGCTGCTGAGATCTTTTCACTGGACACCAAGAATAAATCTACACCCTGAGTGGATAATTTAACATTTGTACTTCAGAATTTATACTGTAACTGAGCTGTGATCTCTGGCTGCTGCAGAGACTGTTGTACTGTAGCCTTTAATTTGTAGGCAGCACTGGGTGTTTGTAGGTAAACACATTTCTGACGTTCTGAATGGCCAGTCTGACTCTTGCCTCTTACACCCTATTTACACCTGGTGTTAAGACGGGATCTGTATCCGAGTCCGTTATCCAGATAATAAGCGATCCGACGTACACCTGGTATTTTTAATGGGTTGTCATTGTCCTCACTGAGATCAGATCTCTGTCCTCCAGAGCAAAACCTGTGTGACTAATTTGAGGTGGTGGCAAATCAGCCCCAGGCTCCCTTAGAATTATTAAAATTGTTTTGGGTTTTCAAGTTAGGGGCTAGATGACATGCTGTGTTAACAGCAGATCAGCTGCACAGATAAGTGTAGCTGATCTGCTGCGTACACCGTCACACGCACAGCTATTTCTTACTCTATAACATTCATTTCACATACTGGTTTCATTTACAGGCGGTTCTGTTGAACAACACATCTTTTGACTCTTTCATGGCACAGGATAAACATAATCAGTAATTAGAGTCCTGTATTTTATGTTTTCTGCTTGCTAAAAACAAATATTCTGTTTCTGTTGTGTATGGATGTCAGCAGGTTGTATGGATTGTCTTTACACCTACTTAAGATCTGAACACAATGTGAGCCAGGCTGCCTCCAGATGTGGTCGGGCAGAGCCGATCAAATTCCAATCACAGCGTATGTGAACCAGCATCAAGACGTCTGGACCCGTCATTCCCAGACTGAGGCTGTCAGCTTCACTGTTCAGTTTGGATCATTATTTCTGCAACTGGATCGAGTGAATGTGCTGTTTGATCTATATTGACCTCTGTGCAGTATTTAATGGTACATATTAATGACCATAAAGGAAGCAATATGCAGAAAAGTAAAAAGTTGGATGAGATGGAACGTCACGTTTGTCCATAATGTCACAGTCATAAGTTTCGCACTTACTCATTCACTCTGTTGAGAGTTGGATGAGAAGATCAATACCACTCGTCGCTGAGCTTAGCTTAGCATTATGACTGACAGAAGTGAGAAACAGTTAGCCTGGCTCTGCCCAAAGTTCTCAAATCCTCCAAACACTTTATATCAAAAATAAACCATAAAAACAACAATTTGCTCTCAGCTAAGTGTGAAGCTGGAGTCAGGAGGCAGTTAGTCTAGCTTACCATAAAGACCGCCGACAGGGGAAAACAGCTGATCTGGTTCTACCCAAAGTTCAGACATCCTTCTGCCAACACCCCCAAAGCTCGTGTGTCTAGTCTGTTTAATGCTGTAACTACTACTTGGCGAACAGCTGCTGGGCACACTGCCTTCCCTGAATCTTGTCATCACTGTAAGGTTGGCAGACATCTAGTGAGACGCTGCTCAGAAGCAGTGGGCAGAGGGATTGATAAGGAGTTGCTTGTCAAAAGATATTAACTCCCCCTAAAGTGTTGTTTTTACATTTGTGCTACATTTGTGATTTTACGCGTTGAAACGTATGGATTAGCTAACTTCAAAAAAGCTATTAGGCGTAGGTTTGAACTTTGAACAGAGCTAAGTTAGCTGTTTTCCCCTATTTCTCAGTCTCTATGCTAAGCTAGGTGAACTGCTCTAGCTCTGTACATATGCACATACATGATAGTTGTATCATCTTATCATTTAACTCCTGGCAAGAAAGCAAATCAGCACATTTCCCAAAACATCAAACTGTTGCTGTTTAATAATACTGTACAAACATTAGTGTTTATATAGCATAAAACTATGGAACTATGTAAGAGTATTTCAATCTTGGCTATTGCAACTAATCTGCCTACATGTGCACACACTGAAGAACAAGTGCTGCTGTTATTAATACAGGCTCTAATTTTGTTCCATAGGTGCAGGAAAAAAAGAGTAAACCTTTTCTCCTTAGTTTTTCTCTATTAGTTTCTGTCCCCGTGGTCCCCTGCAGGGCGTCCTGTCATAAGGACTGCACAAGTGTGAAAAGCTTTGACCTCTGCAGGAGGTTTTGTCGATACTCTGACCCAGGATCACGCCTCCTCAATCACCCGTCTCACACATCCCTGCAGGGATTAGCTGATTTGTCACAGAAACAAATAGAGGACTGGCAAATCTGTCTAAATCATCAAGGACCAGGCAACACCTTCCACAGAATGATATTGATGTTTTTGGAATTGATGTCTGTGTTGGCACAGAGGCTAATAAATTGCTTTGATCTGGTCAGAGAAATGAAATGCCAGGGAAGATAGGGGTATTAGCACTACTGATCAAATAATATGGTGAATTGGGGGGATTATATAAATGAAAATATTATGGATTCGGAATATGGGAGAAAAAAAAAGATGGATGAGAGCTGATAGATGAGCAGAAAAAGCCTGTTTTCTGAGAAATAATAGAAAAATAACTTGAATATTCTCAGCATTTGTGTTTCTTCGGAAAGAGCACGACAGATCAGTCCATCTTTGAGTCCACAGTGCTTGAGTTGAATGTTTTAATGCTAGGAGTTGAGCTGATATTTAGACTGCCATGTTTTCTTTTCTTTTTTTTTTTAAATTCTCCCTCCTTTCCAGAGAGACGGCCATGAGGGAGCCACTGCTGCAATGCAGCAAAACAAATCGCAAGACTCTATTAAGTGTTTGTGGACGTGAGCCTCTCCCTTGTTTCTCATTTTCAAATTGCTCCCTCTCCGGTTGGCTCTCTGTGGTCAGGCTTTTAAAAAAAACGAACATTCACGCTAAATAATGTGTGTTTTGAGGATGAGGGACCTGTAGATTGTAATTAATTTAATACTTCATAGAAAATCAACTTTAAAAGGCCTTTAGTGAAAAATAAACCTGGACAGCTCAGACAGCCTCAACTGTAGTATAGATCTATGTTCTCCTTTGCTTTCACAAGAAACTAAAATACTCTTTCATACGTTGCTCAGTCAAAGAAAGCTCTGACCTACAGGAAAGAGAAGCTGAAGAAAATAAAGAGCAGAGTAGTTTCCTTTATCCACAGGCCAAACTAAAATGCTCATGACAAACCTCTTACCATAAGTTATGTCATGATAAGAAGCATAAAGCGGATTTAGATGTGGAAATGATGTTCTTTACTGAATAACTAGCAGACTTTTACTTGTGCTATCTGTGGTTTGTCTCATGATGATCACTGAGTAGAAAGCATACCTCCCTCAGTGCCTTACTTTCCGCCTACGCTATTCTACTGTATGTCCGTTTTATAAAATAATATAATCTACAAACACGTTGACTATGAGATAGTCAAAACCTCGCTCTGCCCCTCAGACCTCAATCTGTACACATTTTGGCTTGCTAACGACTCCAAACAACTTACTCCTCCCGAGCTGGGTTGAAATCTCCAGCAGAGAAAATTAGGCTTAATGTAAAAATCAGTTGCTCTTTCCTTAGCGTCAGTCAGCTGAGGCTGCTGCGCCTACATGTGCTGCACAGAGATAGTCAGTATCTCTCTCCTGCTAAGTGCTTGCTATGGCAGGAGTCCACAAGGTGAAGGAAATCAGCGGTGGGAAGCACCCAGATGTATACAGGGTTTACCCACCTCTGACCAGGGAGATTTCCTCCATACTTACTGTAAAATAGCTATACTGTGCCTGTGTCAGTGTCTGTCTTCCACAGCCAATAATTTTACAATATTTATTGTAGTCTGTGCTCAGAGGAGATTTAGGTTCCCTGACTTAAGTCAATGTAAGTACAGCCCTAAAACAGCAGCATGCCTTGGAGGAAGCACAGTCTTAAAGCTGCATTCATTTCTTTTTTTTGTTGTTGTTTTTTGGACACTTACGGGCAGAACTCCAAAACAAAGTAAAAATAACGTGACAAGTTATGTTTTCTCGGTTAATGTCAAGTTGTTGTCTCAAACAAAGGCTACTTTGCATTAAAAATGACACAGTTGCCCAAATTAAACTTAATGACAGTGTCAAAAACATTCAGGACTCTTTCATGTTCATGACAGGTGTCATGCCAGTCCTTTGCACATCCCTTCGAATAAAGTGTTACCACACTAACTTTTATTTTGAGTCATGTGTCTGGACAAATTGACGCCCAATATTCAATGCTTCTAGCTCTATTTTGGTCTCCACCAACTTCTGAGAAAAATATTTGGCTCTTGGGGGCACCAAAAACAAATTGGAACACAAGATTGACATAACACCAGCCTTTTATGTTGTTACAGTTGACTTGTTAACAAACTAGCTTTTTTACACATCCTGCAGCTAGAGACCAACATTAACATTCAGGAGTTGGAGTTGTGGTTCAGGCAACCTGACAATGGTAAATCCATTATTCTCACTCTTAAAGCTATTTTAGTTCTTGCCAGCTCCTGAGGGAAATGTTTGGCTCTTTCGCTGCTAAATGCTCCAGATATATCTCACTGTGTCTGTCTGTCTGCTGGTTGGTGTTGAGCAGGCAGCGTACAGTGCGTCTGCAGAGCTTTTCCTCGGAGAACAGCTGCTGACCAAACAGTGCTGTGAGAGCGATGAGAGTGAACTCAGATGGTTGCTGAGCTGCAGCAGCACAGCTAAACAGCGAGCTGAAACTCACTTGAAAGCTGCGTAAAGTCGAAAAAGCTGCAGATAGAGTTGATAATTCTGTAGGTTAATCACTGTGAGCGACCCCTCTCACATTGTCACATTGTTTTCACACTGTTATGCGTTGTTATGAAAATACAAAGTCACTTGAGGAGCTAAATTCCCTTATGTTGCTGTTGTTTCATAACCTGCAAACTTTGTGGATAGTAGCTAGCTAGTAGTTAGCAAATCAAGTCTGTCACAGAGTGGTGAACCCCTCCTCATCTCATGATCATGATGCTTACCTTTTGCCAATTAACATAATTAACTGTGAGATGCTCCACCAGCTGGCTTCTTTCAGCTTTTAACAACTTTTGTGGAGATCTGAAACGTAACACATTTCCAGTCTTTTATTACCACTGATCCAACCTTTTTGAAATGTCTTGCAGGTCTCAAAACATTGAGGTTTCTCAGTTTCAACATTTGATGAAAATGAAATGATGTTGTCTTTGTGATATTTTAAACATGGGGTTTCAATGCTTTGCAATTTATCACATTCTGTTTCTGTTTCTGTTTTACACAGCGTCCCAACTTTTTTTTTCTTTCTTCAGACCAGTCGCCTCAGCGCTGGAGAAGGGTCTGGCTGCACCAGTTGTGCAGGGCAAAACCGCTTTGGCTTGTTTGTATTTCTTCAGACAAATCCCAGTCATTTTGGGCGTCGCAAAGAGTAGAAACAATGTGGAATTTGTTTTGGTGGAACATTTGCACATGGGGAGGCGAGTCCTCACATTAAAATAGCTAAGTCGCTGCAAAAGAAATGGAAACAGCTGCTAGCTTGCATCCGTTCATACGGTTAGCGACCAGGTTTGGGTTGAGCTAATTTCAGTAACAGGCAGTAAGCAGAAAGGCTTCCCTTTGACAGCCGCCTTAATACCCACAGTCTACATCCCGTGAGTCAGATTAATGTTTCACATATTATAAACAAGGAAAAACGTCCAAGATAATGATGACACCAACCAGCTAAATGAAAGAGCATCTGGCAAAGGAGACATTGAGACACATGCATTCAGTACAAGTTGAGAAAAGGTTTTAGATATTTGCTCAATGTTGTGTAAGACATTAAAAACCAACAGCTCAGTTGTTGTTCTACTGTAGATCTCCAACAATAATGAACAGAAAAGTGTGAAAGACTGAAGGCGAACGAATGGCCTGTCTACAATATGGTGTTATGGTCTGCCTCTTTGTCCCTCTTTTTTCCTCTCCTCTGTTCTTCGCCACCTGCAGAGGTCTTTCATCTCCTAAACATCAGCATCAATTTTTCACCGCCATAAATCACAGCCACCAACCTGTCAGACACATCAAGGCGCATTACACAATAGAAATGGTGTCAGCACGTTTTTAACAGTGCCAAAACGAGTTTCTTTCAGCAGCACAGATGCTACTTTGTGTCTATGAGCATAAGTTACAGCAGTATGAATATAAATGAGCGCTATGACTAAGCGTTAGCTCACTGTCACATACAGTAAACAGCGAGCGTTGTTGTTTTTATTATTTGCCGGCATAAATCCACCTCACAAAGCGGGTGAAAGGTCCAGGATGACAAAGTTGAGCAGCTGAGAGGAGCTGCAGGGAGAAAAGGAATTTTCATGTCTAACCGTACGAAAAACTGGAATTAATTTATGTTCTGCAGGTCATCATGGGACTCATTGCCATGGTAACAGGCCATGTGCCACACCACCTTCCATCTCCACCTCCTCCCCTCCCACAGCTATCACTCATCTAAGGGAGATGACACTGGTTTCTGCTCCCCATCATTGCTGCTGTCCATGAATTAGCTCCGTTGGATGTTGAATATTCACCACAACATCCAGGGGAGACGTCACACCCTCTAATTAACAGTCCCTCCGTCTCTCTCTTTGTCTCACTTTCTACCCATCTCTCGCTTGTTTTCTGCCACGGTATCCCTCTCTTTCTCACCCTCTCTCGGCAAAAACAAAGTGCATGCTGACACGGGGAGGAGAGGGGCCGAGCTGAACCGCAGCTCACCGCCGGTAGCTCATTTCCCCACTGAGTACTTGAATGATCACAGTGCGGTTTGTTGATTATTTGGCCTGTTTATTTCTAATAAAACCTTCAAGAGGAGCACCTCTAGTTTCATCAGGATGGATTTGATAGGATGCGGTTTACAGGCCAGCTAATGTGCCAGTTAACGTGGGCTCACAGTAATCACTAGTGTGATAATTATTTTCATATTCTGTCTCTGCTGACCAGTGTAAACACAGATTGGCACACAACCACCTTGTAGAGATCACAGTCTTTAATGTGTGGAGAATATCAAGAGAGCTATGAGACCTAAAGTACCAGAAGACATTTATTTGAAGTAACTGGCATTTGATCTGCTCCTTATGTCTACAATAAGCAACCTGGTTCCACTCCTGATATTAATCGTTATTTAAAAAAAAGACAGATGATAAAGAATTGAATAAACATGTGTACTCTTTTTCATTTTTATCGAGGCAATTTCAGCCATGTTACAAGTTAAACAAGTCATCCCTCATGTGGTCTATGAAGTTTAGCAGCCTGTTACACATGCTTATATTCCTTAGCTACCAACATTAAAATCAGGCTTAAGGAGTGCAAAGGCTATCATAGATGTAGAAAGATATGAATATTTAGAATGGAGATGTTGAGAAGAATCTGGTAGAGAATTGATCAGAAATACCAAAAGGAGCACTCAAGCAAGTTAGAAATAGACTTCCATAAAATTTGGTACGTGTACCAGGTCAAAAAGGAATGATCAAAGCAGCAAAGGCAGCAATGCAGTGCCTTGAGAGGAGTAGTTTGACGATTTTGGAAAAACACTTATTCACTTTTCTTCTGAGAGTTTTTTCTAGAGCTTCCAAATTTGACAGTGGCTGCAGTTTGTCTGGCATTTTTCATCTTTCAGCGCCTCCAGAATCCAACATGGTGCTGTTGGGAGGCATGCTGGCTCCGCTAGTCCTCTGGGGACCAGCACTGTGCTCATCCTGTTACTGCCCTGCACTTGCAGCTCCGATGGTCTGCTGCCTGTTGCTCAACTCATCCCTCTGCAGGATGAAGAATGAGCGGTGTACCCCTCCGTCGACTGTTTTGAATTGGATTGATTGGGACTGTCAGTACTACTGAGTAACTTCCCAATCGCATGTGCAACCAAGTCCGCCATTTTGGGCCGCTAGGTACGGCAACACCACCTGGACAAACCATACACAGAAATGTAGTAAGACCAGGATTAGTTTTTTTCTGTGGATGTATCTGCCTTCTTATTTTTCTTAATTGATAGATGAATATACAGTTAGCACAAACACAACTCAAAACGTCATATCAATTTCCAGACAACCTGAGAACTACTGTACTCCTAGATAGAAATCTTCGATAATGTTAATAATAGTTACAATGGCAAAGTGGAAAGAGTAAAAACATTACAATGTGTTATATTGCTACCTGTCTGTGAGTTGAGTTTTACAAGGATGGGCTCACAGGTATCACTGAATTGTTTGGATTGTTTATTGCTTTTAACTGTGATTCACATCCATTGAGCAATAGTCGATTAACAAATTAAGCCATCGCTATTGTGACTGTTTCTCTAATTAAGGAATATTTTTTTTGGCTATGGTCAAGGTGACAAGTGTGGTTTTGTGATATTTGTGAAGATGAAGGCAAAAAGACGGGGACAGTGGAACACTTAGATGATTTGTGTATATAGCAATAGGTCATCTGCATAGAGGCTGACTTTGTCTTCACGATGATGATACAACTGATTTTGGTGGCAGCAGCTAGGAGTGCAATAAACAGAACAAATAGAGGTGAGTGTGGTCATCCTTGCCTTGTACCCCTGTGAAGCGTAAAGCGTTATGAAATTACACCATTTGTGATTACTGGTGCCCCAAAACCAAATCTTTCTAATATGGAAAACAAAAGCTGTTTCCCATAATAATGTAGATGAGGTTGTTGGGAGGTCGTTCAGTTCAATGAAGGATGTCCATTCTTGGATCAGGTATAATTCAATTCTGAGTCAGTAATGATGTGTTATGGCGCCATCTAGTCTGCAGTTTTAAAGTGATTTTGTTTACACAATTGAAGCTGATTGGAGTGTGGTCAGAAATAATAATTGGGCGAATCTTTACATTTTCTTTCTGAGATATAATAGAATTGCTTTTTTAAAAAATAGTAAATCGGGTGTGAAGAGAAATTCGTATATTCTAGCTAGCAGCTGTTACATTCCTTCCAGCTGTATTTTACTGTGTTTATGAGAGCTTGCTGCCTCTCTTTTAGCACTTCTTGCCACAATATTTAGAATTCAAAGGATCATCAGACTATGGACTTTGGATCAGTGATGTCAGATTGTATCTTTCAATGATGAGAGAATTACGTCAGTATCAGCACCTGATACCAATACTGGATAAGATCGGTCCCAACGCTACAAGAAAACAATTAAGTGGATTAAAATGAAAAAAAAATATGGGTTAAACGTCATGCCCCCAGTTTGTTACACAAGCTATAACCCAGGAGGAGAAAAAGGAACCCTGATGGTTTTCTTCCCCTAGAAAGCTCAGGAAAACTGATCCAATCAGTGCTCCTTTAAAGGAAAGGTACGAATGTGTGTTCTACTTTGTAGAAAAAGTTTTCCAACAGCAACATTGTGTTTGAAGCAATTTCACTCTTATTGCAGGTATTTCAGAGATGCCAAAAATGATACTTGTATCACATCACTATCACAGTCACGGTCACAGTGGGCTATTGAGCAAAAATGTTTCAAATGAATGGTTTCTTTACCCTCTGCAGGGTTTCACTATAATTTCCCATGAAGGACTACTGGTGCCTAAGAGAAGTAGAATATCAAAGAGAACAGAAATGCCCCATGTACCCTCATTGTAAGGTATATCCTGTGTTACAAAATATAAGATCTAATTCAGGGTTAATCAGCAGAAGGAAAGGGTGCTGAACACTGTTGTGCTGCTAGTAGCAAAAGTATTATTAGTAGAATATAACATAAAAATGAACAAAACCAACATATCACCGACCAATGTAATGAGTTAAAGCCTTGTTGTGACAGCACAGCCCATAACAAAAATAATTTCACATTGAGTGCTGTGGTGGATCTATCAGCACTTAAAAATAGAACAGTGAATCTCTTGATCCTTGACTTACTGCAGCTTCAAAAGCAATGATGCACTCAGCAAGTAAAACAATAACACTTTCAGGAGAGAGAAGTATTGACACCTGGTTCAAAATTACTGCAAACAATAAACGGGATCTCATAAAAATGTTTGCTGAAATATGGCTAGCAAGATTGTCCTTCTGCTTTGCCCAGAAATCTCCCATTAGCTCTTGTTGGCTCAGTGGCTGAAACAAAACCCCATTTGCAGGAAATACCCACAGCGAGTGAGCAGCTACGTAAATCCTGTGCTACAAATCCAGCCAAAAGCAAGTCCAATTGATTGCAAATTGCATTTACCAAAGGATCCTTTCAAGTCCATCGACATACTGGCTCTGTGCGTTCTCATCCACTGCTGGGAAGCTCCAGAAAAAGCCGCAGTGGCGTTAATGTTCTACTCAAGGAAAGTCGCACTAGATCAAAGCATCGGTTGACTGCCTAAATGTAAAGTGTGGCTCTTTCCTTTTACATTTTCTCAGCTGAATTTCTAAAGGCAAAGACAGAAAGGTTCCATGCTCTGATACATATTCTGTCTGAGTTTGCAGTGAAGAGAAAACTGGCTGCTTCACGTGTTCCTTACATTTCTGTCCTGAGTCTTAATGGCAACTCAAATACCAGAAGAGACAGCTGTAAGTGAGCCAGTGAGTCCCCAGGCCCATCTGCTCAACAACAGGCCTATAGTCAAATCTCAGGGGGCCTGCATGTTATTTAACAAGCGCTCGGCTTGACCAGAGACGAAGGGAAGAAGGGGAGATGAAGAGAAAGAGACAGAGTGTGAGGACGAGTGGAGTGAGTCAGAGGGAGGAACCTTTGTACTTCAAGTCATAGGTGGCATGCAGGCAGGCAGCTTAGAGCTCCCGTCAAGCTTGCTCCAAGACACAATGAAACTTTAATGAAGTTGTGCTGCTGCCGCATGATAATGCACCGTCTCAGGGGCCTCAGAGATGGGGATGGGCTGAAGCACGCCTTGAGCCGCGTGTTTCAACTATAACTCAGCTAATATGGAGAAGCAGCGGAGAAGTGAGCCGGTCGTACAGTTTAAATGTCCACGCTCAGACCGAGACTTTGCTTCCGGATGGAGCCGAACACAAGGCAAGGTGTCATGTCAGATTTGTCCCAGTCCTGATTTAACTGATGAGCTTGTCGGGTGCTGGTTAAATAATTTAGTGAGCGAGGGAGAGGAAGGGCAGTGTACCGTTAACCTCTGTCCTCTGCAAAGCTCCCGCAGCTCTGAGCCAAACCGTTAACGAAGAGCAAGATGGATGTGAGACGAGTGGTGGAAGCATGCGGTGAGAAGAGGAGGGAGGGACACTTCAATTTAGGTGCTCCAAGAGGGGAAATACTGCTCGGGACCCTGTCTTCACGAGAAAAGCGACAGACCTCTGGTCATTTGTTCAAACAGCTGAAACAACCTTTGCTCAAGGTTTTCTGGCAAGCTAGTGGATGTCTGATCAAACCTTTTGTGTCTCCCCTCACTCTTTTTTGTGAGCATAGAATCCCAGTTACCAACATTTTAGGATGAGTTAGCAGCTGGTTACACTTAATGTGTCTGACACTTCTAATTCACATTTCATGTATTATGTTGCCGATCTCATTTCCAGGTTGCTTGGCTGCTACTAAAAACTTGTCTGTCTACCTTCTCAGCTAAGGTGATTAGAGATCTGTGAGTTGTAGTCACTTTTACATGCAATTGTTAAAAAGGTAAACCTAAAAAGATTCTTTAAGGGAAATCAAATTATTCTGACTGAAGGGATTCAACGCTGGATATGAATTTAATAAGATGCTGTCAAACATCTTCCCAAATTTAGAGTCTTGACGTGCTAACCTTTAAAAGAGCAGAGTTTTCAATTTGTGCATAAAAACTCCTGAGTGGAAATGCCCAGAATTTGAAAAAATCTTGAAATATAGTAAAAAAGTTGTGTTGGCTGGCACTCATTTAACCAGGCCCTCTTTACTGCATATGCACATTCACACCTGACTGGAGAATTGACTTATTTTGATTAACTGAGTTCTAATAATAAGTGTAGAGGATGGACACAAGCATTCATTACCTGCCGCAGAGGCGTGGCTGCTATTGTAAACACCTTGTGAGTGTGTGTGTGTATGTGTCATCATGGCGTGGTCCTGGAGACACCTGTTGTATCGGGAACTACCACAGAAGCAGCTTTGTGTACTTTGCCAGGTGTTTGTCTGGACAGATTTCGTCTCGGCGATAGCATCACAACCATGCAAGATGCAGCCAAAGTCCAAATCTGAAGATGGGTTTGCTCCAACCCTTGGGTGCTGAGCACTCATGTGGTAATGTAGTAATGACTGAGTATGCATGGTCAGAACACCATCATGTTGACGGCCATCCCAGCTGTTTTGATCCTATCACAAGACGGTCACTAGTTTGCAGTGATCCGCAATTTGCAGTTCTTTTCCCAATTTTCTCAAAATTGTGTTAAAATTTGGAATAGATTTGCAGCCCATTTGGAGTGCTGCACCAGCCATGACATACATAGCTCCAGTCTGCCCGAGTATAAAAGACTTGGACATGTTGACTAATCTGTGTTAGTTTATTATTTGCTTAGCCACTGAGCTAAATGACAGTTAGCAGGCCAGCTAGCTTGGAGACTTATTGTGACTCGCTCACCATCTACAGCAGTACACAAATAGCCTGTGAGGGCTCACCAAGCTGCCAGCAGCACCTGTTTCACAAGGTAGCGCAGAGTAATCCTGCTTTCGTGGTGCAACCGGGACACATTTATTGTTTTTTCCGACCCAGTTCAGATGAAACCACAGCCACCTCCGTATGACAAAGGCCTCGACAGCTGCGTTCCCATGGAAACTGCTGGTCACTCCTCCTCCGGAGCCGTAGTAGGAAACCTTCAATGTTAAATTCATAAAAATTCATGCACCATATTTCCCATTACGGCTCCGGAGGAGGAGCGACCAGCATGAGCGCAGTTTCCATGGGAACGCGGCTGTCGAGGTGTACGACATACAGAAGTGGGCGTGGTTTCATCTAAACTGGGTTTTTTTTTAAAACTACGCGACCAAGACTGTCCAAAATCACTTCCTTGTCTACTAAGTTACTACTCCCTATAAAATAGACGGTAGTTTAATCTGAAGTGAGCAGCAAATTGAAATTTCAGACACGTGTCAATCAACATCATGACTGCAATTTTTACATCTATAAAATGCAACACATTGCATTGTTACGTAGTTAATGCAAACTTTTTTGTTCCATTCTGACTTTTGGGGCAACATAAAGAGCATACATTTACAATTTTACATTTAAAATTTGGAAACTCAAATAAAATAATGGATGGTAAATTTAGTGTAAAAGCCACAAACTGTCGTGGATTGTTGGGTCACAACCGGCAGTGTCTGACGTTGATGATGGAGACTGCTGTTCACATTTACAGATTATGTCTGTACGACAGGGGCACCTTTGAGCATCATCCTTTACGTTATTGCTGCCATGAAATGAAATCAGTGAAAAATCTTGACCAAAGTATTTCACCTGTACCTCAACCCGGTACACCAAAGGTCTTTGTCAGCTCTTTTCTTATCTCCATCGCTTGCCCCTTTTGTGTTCACATTTCTTCCAGTCTGTTAGCTGTCTTTTTTCTTTTTTCTTCTGTAGAGGTATTCTCGGCTTGTATGCAGAGGTCACCTCATGATCTGTTTGTTAGGGTCGACTAACCATCGATCTGTCCCCCCTCCTGCACTCTTCCTCCTCCTCACTCTCTCCCATCAATCCGTCTGGCCCTGCAAAAGATCAACAGTCAGCTCACATCCCTTCCTGAAGAAACACAATCGCCTTGAATCTCAAGGCTCTGATCTTTGGCCAGAAGTTAGGGCAAATGAGCCTCGCTGCTCCTCTTAACACAATGTCTTAGAGGTGCAGTTGTTGGGAAGGAAAGGCATTGATGGTCAGATAAAAATGAGGGCTTGCAGATTTCTGATGCTATTTTCTTAAAGGAGTTTTGTACATTTGGATTGTAAAACTGCTGTCCCCAAACTTTTTCAGCGATTTCTGCAATAAAGCCACAAACTATTGAATGTTTCATTGATCGATTGCATGAGCAATTTGGAGGCTCATGTGTGAAGAAAAAAAAAAGTCAACGGTGTTTTAAAGTCGTGGAATATCCTATGACTTCAGCTCCTGTAACACATTTTGTACGCATCCTATAGACACAGCCAATATATTTAATTCAATGACCAATTTACTTGCATCATGCATGTCTATCAAACATGTTTTAAATGTACTTCACAAGCCAGAGCCTGGACACTTCTCACCGAGCAATGCATGAAATTCACTTTATTCACTTCAGCAGTACTTGAAACCCAGAATATAACATCAAAACAGACCAGTAAAGGTGTGATTAGAGGGTTGATTTATCTGATACACTGAACATATTTTATAGCACATGTTGCTGAGCTGGAATCTCCAGATAATGGGCTTTTTCTGCACCTCTCAGTAGCTGCTGTGAAAAGATTTCAACTCACAATTCAGAGGTTTTACACTCCTAGCTGCTGCTACGCTCTGCTATATAGTTCTTGAGAAGAAAAGATTTAGTTTATTTAACCAGAACTGTTATAGGAAACATGGCAAGAAAGTCCACGAAAGATGGAAGTATTGCATGTTTGAACGGAAAGAAAAACATGTCTTCAGTTTACTGTGCATGAAGTACAGAGCTGCAGCCTGGAGCACATTCAGTTAGCTTAGCTTAAAGACTGGAAGCAGGAGGAAACTAGCTTGGCTCTGTCTAGTTCAGTTAAGTTAAGTTAAGTTAGTTATGTGGTTTTAAGGGGAGTACCATGCTTTTAAAATGGAACAACAGTCAGTAGCAGTGACTTCCCAGACTCATGTTACCCTGAAGTTATGCCATTGCACACCTAAACGCAAGACAAGAAAGCAAATCGGTCAAACCATTCCTTCAAGAAAATGAGGTAAGAGGGAGAAGCTTTTAGTTTCACATCAAATATTCAATAATTACTTTCTTTCTTGTTTTTTTAAATGTAAATTAAAACTTTAAAACTGTTCAAAATGTGTTTAAACATGTTTAAAACATTAACAATGTGTAAATGTACACCTTGAATAATTAACTCAGTGTCATCTGCATTTAGTCGCATATACAACATGCATATTCATATTTACCCATGTGCTCCTTCAGTATTTACTCCAGCAATCTCTCTGCGCACAAAATTCTTTCAGTTTTCGGCCCTTTTGGAATCACTTCAGGTTTTGCAGTTTTGGCTCTGAATACAGCTGAGACAAAAGGTCAGATGTCTTCCCCATAACCACAAGAGCAGCAGCTTTTCCAAGAATGTATTGGCCTCTATGTTTTTACAATATATGCTGCTTAAGCCACATTTCTCACTTAAGCATCCCATTACAGTGAGTGCAAATGGTTTTGATTAATGGCAAGAGTAAATAAAACGGTCCATTCCATTCAGAACTTGTGTAGTAACAAGTTGTTTTCCAGAAACTATTAAGAAAAACAACGTGTTTACAATGGTTTATTTTTCAGTTGCATTCAAGTTAAGTACATATCAATCCAAGGTCGAGAAATGACGGGCCCATTGGCAGCAGTACAGCTGGATGGGACATTATTTTGTTATGTTTTGATGAAGCCTAATTACAGTGTAATGGCAGGAAGGCTGAGCCAAGAGGAGTCCATCATACCCAAAAACATGACAGCATTTTAAGAAGTGGGAGAGCTGTTGCCATGGATCCCACACCCCATCTGGGTAAGGCAGCCATTCATCTTGGCAGTTGTTAGGGAGGCACAGAAGAGGCACACACAAATTTACAAATTTGCACTGTGGCTGTGATCTGTGTGGGCTTTTGTACTTAGAGGTTGTTATCGCTGCTTTTTGAGGCGGTTTGCACTCAGGAGCGATAGTTGAATTAGATGGGGGCTAATTAGACTGAAGTCATGGATTGGACTGCATGTACCAATGTTGTGAGTACACTGTATGCACATTTCAGCTCACTGAGATGCTTAGTTGCTCCATTTTATGCTCAGTACAAAATGACTACTATGACCGCTGGTAGAGTAGAACTGTGGATTTCGTGGAGGAAGAAATTATCCTACATCAAATAGATATAATAGTTTTTTCATCTGACATTCAAAACTATGATCTGAAAAGGAAATATTATATAGTTTGATTCATATCAGGTCTACACTGGAATGTACTACCACCAGGTAATAACTGTGGCTGTGAACTGTGAATGTTTCCTATTAAGCTCTTCTTGGCAAACTAACTGAATATCTCATGGCTTCATAATTAGAAATCAGGTTCACACTGCACTACATCCCAAGACAGTTTGCTCCTTGAGGATCACCATGTCAACGCTGGCTCTAAAGTGCTGTGCACCACACAAATGGCACGACCTGCTGAAACGCTCAAAAGTAGACGAGCTGATCCCCTTCAAAAAAAAGAGCAAAAGAGAGCTTGCTCTCAATTCCTGAGTCAATGAGGGGAATTAAAAAACTAAGATGGTGACCAGTGGTTAAATTTTTTCTGGAAACATGCCACTTTTTGTGCATCAGATGAAAGATGAATCTGTCAACACATTTACTGCTAGCTTTTCATGGACACACAGCTGTTTGTTATCAGTCAGGGATGCAGGATAGAAAAACAGAAACAGATTTGTAATCATGACAACCTGCGACAACTCACGTGTGACTTTCCAACGAGTGCTGTTTTGAATGTGACGCATGATGCTTGAGTGATGCGTCTCATAGTTCAAACATCCTTTCCAACAGCGCATTTGCAGCTCCGTTGTATTGATGACGCACGGCGCGTGACGTGGCTTCACATTTTCGTCTGTCGCACGCGTTTCTCTGCTGCCTGTGTCGGTTTGATATTTTGATGACTCACCGTGAACTGGACAACACCTGTGTGGGAGTGGAGAGGGAGTGATATAGCCTGTGGAAATAATGCCACTTCTTCTCTCCAGGCAAGTTTTGCTCTTGAGCATCGTTTCGTGGGCTACTGTTTTGAAGCCTCAAGTTTTGCATTTCGGTCACTGCTGTCTTGTTTGGTTTTTTTTTGTTTTTTTGGCGCCATGAGTGACAACATTTGGAGGGTGAAGCTGAGGGGGAGCTTGGTTTGCAGGTGCATCCATAATTTAGGTTAACTGCTGTATTAATTGTGATTGTTTGGCTCATGAAAAACAGGCTTAAAGCAAACAGCTTAGAGTGACATTTTTAGGTGACCAAAATGTTCTAATTAATTTAATTATCGCCCTAAAGCATAGCCTGCTTTATCGTCTGTTTTACTCTAAATGAGACCATAATTTGAAATGAACATTATGCTGTATTGAAGAAGACTTGAAACTAGAGCTATCGATTGAGACCATAAAGTCATTTGGAAAATGTTTACTAAGGCAATAAATCAAGTGAATTGTAGGGTCATTTTCTCGTAGACTTGCATGAAATCGGACTTATTTTTGCAACCAGTGGCGTTGCCTCCTGCTGGCCATTTCAAAGAATGCAGGTTTAAGGCACCTCGCTCTCATCTGGCTTCAGACCCAGGAGCTCCTTGCACTTCTTTCTGGCATTTTTGTTAATGAGGATCTGTCAGGCCGGGACTGGAATGAGGACTCAGGTGCAGAGTTAAATCGTAACAGACTTTATTTTTTTGTCACAAAAACAACCAATGACCTCTTCGACAAGCTTGAAAGCAATGGCTATGAAGTTAATCTTTGATTAATACTTTCTGGACCTGATAGCGGTCAAAACACAAAGGGAACAAAAACTTTTGTTTAGATTAACACAAACGCTCTGGTAAGAGGAATAGAGGCTATAAAACTTAGATAACGGAAATCGCTCCAGAAGGAGGAAAAATAACAAAGTTATCAAAATTAACCAACGCAAGAAGTTGACTGTTGATCAAAATTAAACTTCCCTCTTTAATGACGGAAGACTATCTATAATTATCTCAGGAAATGAATGGAACAAAGAACGCTCTCTAGGAGGATAGTGAATAGGCTACGAGGTATTTACAGATCTAGACTTAGAATATTAAATAACAAAAAACTCTCTCAAGGAGGACTATGAAATATCTAGGAGGAAAACAAAGACTACTAAAGGTGAAACAACAAAAACTCTCATAAAGAGGACTATGGTTCTACAAGGAATAAACAAAGGAACACAAAAACTCAAACAAAAAACGCTCACGAAGAGGATCAAAGGCTTACTAGGCAACTTGAACTGTGGCTGTGGAACTATAGTTGGCACGGGTGAACGACCTTCGGACAAAAAACACACTAGCACGAGACAAGGGAGACGCAGACTATTTAAACACATGGGGGGTAATAGGCAACAGGTGGAGACAATAGGTAATTAGGCGGACGCACCGGTGACACATGAGGGAGGGCAAGTGCTCTGAAACGAGAGGAGAGTTAGGTTAACAAAATAAAACAGGAAATGACAAGACAAAAACCCAAGACGAGACAAACCTCACCGCGGTGTGACAGGATCTTTTCTAACTTCTATCAAGAAGAAAGATAAAGCGTGAGACAGCAGGATCCACTACACCTCCTGGCCTGCAGTCCGTCAGCAAAGCTCCCACTGAGTCCATGTTGTAGTTTTTCCCCTCCCAACCACGGCATCCAAATCTCATTACTTGTGTATGTGTGTAAAACTAATTTCGAACTTTTCCCAAATGCCCCCCCAGCCTGTGGGCCATGCACAATTTTCAGAACTGTTTCATTCGGCTATAATTGATGCAACAGCCATTCTGTTTCCTCACAGCGTCACCTGAGACAACAAAACTCACAGACCAAATCTGAATCTAAAGTTACAGGAGATGAACGTATGTATAAATGCACTTTGTTAACTGTTCAGATCTGCCATGTGTGAGGAAACCTGTTGTGGGGGGAAACCCGAGGGGTTAAGCTGCTGACCATAGATGTCCCCATCTCGCGTCCGTCCAGAGGTCTTTGTTGCATGTCAGGCAGACGGGTTTGCTCATCCATAAGCTCATTTGTTCCTACTGAAGACATATAGGAGTCACAAATATACACAGTATAACTGTATAACTCAGGAGTAAATGGTGCATTTTTAGGGACTATTTTCAGCTGCAGATGTGATGCTTTACAGCAGCAGGATGGTGTGTGTGACTCAAGCTAAACCTGCAGTGTGTGTTCAGGATAATGAAGAAACACGTGACTCGAGGCAACAGGGTGGCTCACTGATGTGTTTTTAATAGTTTTTGGACAACAGTGGACGTCTAGTCACAGAGGCTTTGGATACACGGGCAACACGTGTTCAAATTGTTTCATAGTGTTTGTTTTCAGATAAAGAGCATCCTTTATAGGGAAATTCTGGTTGCATACAAATTTGATCTTATTTTTACTCTTTTGATGTCATTCCTGTCAGTTATAAAAACATCATATGATTTTCCGAGATCCTCGAATGCAGCCACATCACTGAAATGATCAAGAAACACGAGCAGTTTGACAAACAAGACAAACTTTGAGATCCTCATGTGCCTCATTGTTTTGGGAAGAGTGGCATAATTGAATATAAGCTTTGCAGTTGAGCAAACCACATTGGAGTGAATGGAAAGACAGACACAAATAGGAAAGTGTGTATTTCCAGCAAATAGCCTCACATACACCTATTTGTGCATGCACAAAGACACACGCCATCGACAGACACCCATATAGTATGAATGTACAGGTTTCATTGCAGAGGCAGGATGACTGCAAAGCAAATTATGAGTCAGCCAGTGTTCACACTGGCACTGAAGATTTATGACAGCCAAGTAGGCAAACTTCTTCCCTGCCTTCTGTTTTCCTCTCAAAGCATAAAACCCCTCTGGTCCATGATCACAGCTTTTGGCAGCAGGTGAGTTTGCCCTGGCCAGCGTTTTATCAGATCGTGCAGTGAATCGGTGGGTGCTGTTGTGGGTGGCCGTCTGCTAGCCTGCTAGACTTAGCATCTTCACTGAGCTACAGCCTCGCGTTAAAGATCAATAAAAGGAATTTAACTGGATACAAATACTTTTCAACAAATTTCAAATCACACATCATCACTGTGTGGGTTTATTCTGATCTGACAGAAGACAAACAGCTCTGACCCCGTACAATTCATGTAAATGAAGGCAGAAATATCTCCTGGGACCACTGATTTAAAAGCGCATTAAGGGTAATCAATGGTATAGGAGGAATTTGTGTGAAAAATCAACTTGTTGTTCCTTAAGGCCCTTAAGGAAGTGCCATTCCCATCAATGGCTAATGCATGCATACTTTACGACAAACTTCATTAGGAACAAACGCATCTACAGCGTGCATACATTACCCTTTAGTTACAAGCTCACATCCTCGCCTGATGAGCTTTTAATGATCAGTAATGATGTTGTTGGAAATACCGGCTTCGCTAGCGGATGTCAAATGCACAAACACCGTGCTGGAGGCTGATAACTAAAGCTCACATGAGTGATTGACCTGAGCTGGCATCGCCTCCGAAAAGAGTTCAAACAGCATGAATTTCAAAGGCTGATACTGAGATATTTTTAGCTTAAAGTTGCCATTAAGCCATTGCGATTTGTGTTTCTGAAATAACTGTTTATTGGAGTCATGTCATGTTTATTAACAAGAGGAACTGAGGCCGCCTAATGTTCCTCATAATCACTATGACATATTAAACATAATCATTTGAGCTGATGAGGCTTTTAATTGTACAAATTAGGGCACTAATTACTAAATATTTATATGTGTCCTTGTTACTCTGGATAACCCACAATCCTCACTGTGATCCGTTCTTGCTGGAACGACTGTATACTGAGGACATTGTCCCAATGAAATTCACTCTAATTCACCTCAGGAGCTGGTGGAGACCTAAAACAGAGCTAAAAGGAGAGTGAATAATGCACTGAAGGCCACATATACAGGGTGTCCAGAAACACAACTTCAGATGAAAGCTATTGTAACTTTGTGTCTGCTGCTGTGTAAATAGCCAACTGTTGGCTAGCATGTGAACCATAACAACTTTATACTGTGATAATATGTCAGTGTCGAGTTTACAGCTTGATCCACTGCCCCCAAGTGGCCCAATAAGCAATTAATGTGGGTGTAGGGCAGGCCCTGTGTCTGCCTGTGATACAATATACATGGCGCATAAATAGATAAATACAGTTGTGTGTAACTAAATCACTACAAATTAAAAATGCATAAACATCACTAATACCTTCATGCTTGTGTTAGTTTCCATGTTGTCTGATTGGCACTGTGAAGCCTCTGTTTTCTCTTTGCCATAGCTGCATGACTACTCGAGGTAATAGATTTGACTGTTTCAGCACGTTCTCATGTCCTCTTCTCAAGCGGTATTGAACAGGCTTAGCATAATACCTTGACATGGATTCACCAGTCATTTATATTCTGAGCTGCTTCACTGAATATTACTGCATAGAAGTCAGCTGGGGCCTTTTCTTCTTAAGGGAAATCACATTAGAGTCCAATAACAATTCAGTATGAAAAAGATTTGCAGCTCATTTTCACAATTTTATTTTTGGCCCCCTGACAGCCAACACAAAGCAGGGGGATAAGACATCAATAGCATTAAACGGATGATAGATGAAAACAATGCATCTCAATTAAGTCACATTTCCTGGAATAAAGGAAGGAGTCTTGGGTCCAAATACACTTTTAATTGAAATAACAAAATGGGTTTTAGAAGGATTTCACTGCATCACATCTCACCAAGGAAAATCAGGGCACAAACACGCAACAGCAAAATTGAATGAATGATCAATATCAGTGGATGTGTAAAAAAGAACTGAATACAGTGTGTGTTGTCTGAATGCAGTGAATGCAGCACTTTTCAGAGCTTTGCAGAGAGACACGCTGTAGTTTGGTTGTGGGTGGGGAGGCAAAATTAAACGTACTCAAGCATGTTGGTATGTATTCTGAAGTTGGATGTCAATTGACAGTGTTTACCTAGAATGCAATGAACAAAGGCAATGGATCAGCTGGTAGAGGATTTTAAAAAAGTATTTATAGGCAGGAACATTCCTGAAAACAAAAATTGAGACACCCTTTAGGATTAGCCAAGCATGCCATAAGATCAACATCCACATTACATTTGGACTGTATTAAAATGAAGAATAAACAACTAAATTCCTGTATTTAAAGCTCTGTTAAATATGCAGTTATGCCACAGCTAAAACTGGTGATGACAGCTGCAGATTCTCATAGTTTTCCAGACATTAATAGTGCACATCTAGAGACATTTGGAGCCAGCAAAGGTATGAATGCTTCATTGCTTCAAAGAGAGGCAAATGGAAAACATGGGTGAAAATCACTTTAAATGAGTAAATGTTTTTTGGGGTAAATTTTAGGAACCGCCACACCAGGTGCCCCATAAAGAAGGTATTTATGCCATACTGCTTTGAAAAGGTACTTTTCAGCTACTGCCAATGTAACTTAGGTGTTCACAGCTCCTTTCAATGACAGTAAAAGTCAGTAAAAGAAATCCATTTTTTGAATGTATCATTTGTCAATTAAATTACTATATTAATGGCTACAAAAGCTTTTAATATCATTACCCTGAAGTGATTCTTAATCTTTTTCTGTGGTCAAAATGCTAATTTGTGGCTTCACTGACTTAGTTTTGCTAAGCTAAGTAAGGGGTGTAATTAAAGGGAAATATTGGCAATCGCATCTGAAAGTGAAAATTATTCCAGAGATGTATGAGGTGAAATAAATAGTGGCACCCCCAGAAATCTGTCACAGGGCTGGCCAGGTGAGGCCACTGAAAATCATGTGGTGGCACATACAGGGAAACAGGAGATTGTCAGGTAGAATTAAGATGCAGAAGAAAGGATACAGCAGGGATATAGCAGGGGGCTGACATAGCTAGAACATAGAGCTTGTGTCATATAAAACTGAGATACATTAAAGATGTCATATAGTGTTTTAATGAACAAAAAACACGAAACATGCAAAACACAAAAACCTTTGTGAAAAGAAATTGACAAACAAAAGCATGTCTTATTTTCCTTTTTGATTAATTGATCTTTGAAGCGTTGTTCTATGTTTTGGAGGGCTTTTTTGGTCAATTGCGATTTGTTGTCTGTTGTAAAATGCTTGTTTTGCACTTCAAATGTGGCATTGAGTTGTATCATAGACATGCATAGGCTCAAAACCCTTACACTAGAGACTAATGAAAACCTGTGGAGCACCCCAGGGAACAATCCTGGGACCCTACAACTTTTTTCTGCATTGTAACAAAACAGAAGTGCATGTCCTATTTTCCCTTTTTTCCTCTGAAATGTAGTTTGTTTCTGTGCTTTTGATTTGCGAAAAGCTATGGTCATCCCCAGGGAATCATCCTGGTGCCCTTCTTCTTTCTGATTGAGCAGTTGTTGCCTTTTCCTCTTTTGTTGATATGCTTCGTGAAATGTTGCATTTTGCAGTTCAGGGCCACTTTTAATGATATTATATTCTTCACATTTCTGGAAAATAGCTGTGTTCAGGTGTAGAAATTAGTTTTTTTGTAAATTGTATTAATAGTACTGTGTCCACGTCCTAATCACTGTACATGTTGGAACACAGATGCTACAACCCTTTTTCATTGGCTGAACAGAACCCTCTTCCTGTTTGGTGCCATAAATCAATCTCTCTTTGTACCATACAACAACACGGTACAGACTGACTTATTTACTTGTAACCATGACAGCAGCGTCCTTCGTAACATCATCGGTTCAGCCAGGCTCTTGTTATTATACTTCAACACAACGCATTCACATGTATTGGGACAAAATAATCTCAAACCAAAGGAAGAACACTACCTGGATTATGTACCATGCTTGGCTAAAAGCGGACTTCAAATTGGGACAGTACTTGGCCTGTAACTCATGACTCAGGAGAACAAGTTCAGACAGTAACACAGATTGAGAAAACTCTCTAGTGAACACAGGGGCTGCAATAAGGAGGAACTGTGAGTGAGAGGACAGGAATATCAGGGATATTGATGAGAGAGGCAGAAATAATCTCCACATATAAATTGTTCAATATGATATCAAGGCCATGATGTATTTTTCTAATGTATTGTCTCATTGAATTCTCCCTGTCTCTTTTTCACCCTTCAGACGGGGAAGCAGGGTGGGTTGAAATCACAATACAAGGCCCCTGGCTGGACTCACTCATGGATAGGTCTAAGCACTGAGGAGTAACATGTGGCCCTTTGTCCTCTCTGTAGCTTTCAGAATCAAAACAGTGGTCTCTAGCCCCACTGTGGGTCTACACCCATCGCCTGTGTTTCATGTAAATTTATGATTGAGATTTTTTTTTCCCTCCACTCCAGTCAGCGTTGTGTTTTGTGTGTGATGTGTTGTGTTCAATGAATATTAATGATCTCCCGGAGATCTCGGTGCGATCGCTGTTGTTATGCGAGGTAATTTCCATCCCCTCGCCAACATCGGCAGCACCTCTCAGGCACCTCTCTGCCACTGCACACCCACACCCCCATTACAGCCCTACAAGTAATAAAAATCAGAGCGCCCTGCCAATTACATACAAGGGCATCTTGGAGGAAACAGAGGGGTGATGCATAAACAAACAATGTTTTGTAGAGAGAGTGCACCTCTTCAAAGGTGCATGGTGCAGGCGTGACATGAAAAATGCAAGGAAAAGTGCTGCTTTTTGTTTTGGTTTAAGGAGTGAACAAGCCCCAGGATTTTAAAGTGTTTTCATCGCTGAGGGGTTCTTTTTTTGGGGGGAAGGTTGTCTTTAATGTGCCTGAACTAAAAGTCATGATGCTGCAGGGGGGGATTTATTTGGCTTTCAGTAATCTGCAGAATGATGTGTAAAGGGGCCAGTCCATACTTTTGACAGCTGTAATATATCATAATAATGTGTAAAGGAAAGAGAGCCACACAACCTCTGTCAGTGGGTCTGCAAATCCTTCAGTTTTTGCTCAAACTATAATGTCTTGACTAGCTTCATGGATATTGATTAAACCACATCTTCTTTTGAAGAATATGTAAATCCATTTTAATGCTATAGCCCCACAAGATATGGATATTGAGAAAGTTAATTGTCACACATTTTCAGAGATAAGAGGACACAATCCACAGTTCTTGTTCTTTGCAAAAATACATTTTAAAGCTCATCTGAAGCTACTATGAGGCTTCAGCAGTCTGAGTTGCATTGGGATCAGACTACAGACTACTGGTCTGATAATGGCCTGGCCTGAGATGGAGCTTGGATGCAAAAATTATTAATTTTGTCCCTTGTAGTGTGTCATAGTGGATGAAGACTCATCCAGCATCTGGGACACCACATGGGGTCCAGAAAGCTAAGTGGTATTTGGTTGTTATTTTTTGCTCTGTAACATTAGCCCATGGGAGCACTAAGTGCTCCGCAACCCAGAACTGTAAACATGGCACAGGAAAGAATTATGTTGGAGCTATCAGATGGAACTATGAAGTTGGTCCCTGCTGATCATCTATGTACGCCATGGAAGCTCTGAAAGATGACAAGCTTGGTCGAGTGACATGTCTTTTGGCCGAATCGCGGCAAGAGTTCAAGACTCATCTCATCTCAAGCAGAAAGACAAGATCAGAAAGAGAGATATTGTGTCTAGTCTGATCAGTGCATGATTCAAATGTGTCTTCCAGCCTTCCCTGTGTTTCCCCCAGACTGTGGTTCCTTGCTACGCCATGCCAGAGGGATACATCCTTGCTATTGCATGTAGATTTGTTGTTGAAACACAACAATAAAGTTGCATGCGAGTGTCGGGATGAAGATACCCACTTGATTCGACTAAGTCAGACTGCTGAATAGTTTTGGGTGAATTTTAGAACGCACCTTTGCATAAAATGAGAACTATAGACTAAGCACAGATCTAAACCGGAGAATCCAGCTGGCTTGTTCCCCAGACTTTAAGGCCGAATGATCCCAACTGGTACTGCCAAGTTTGAGACCGAAATGCAACCCAAAACTCAGAGCTATATATTTAATTATATATTTATTTAAGTGCCTGTCACCTTTAAGGCCAGTGCAGTGCAAACGCCATGCATGGCTGCAGACGGTTGGCAAAGTAAGTAACAGAATCAGAGGAATTGTTGATACATTACATTAAAGTAAGTCAGACTTCTGAACAGCTGTTGTGTCTTCTTAGTTTAGACCAGAGGTGCATTTAGTACATACTGACAGTCAATACAAAACATAAAGTAACATACTAAAGTGTAATAGTCTGTTGTCTTTGTTTTTCTCTGGTCAATTTGCAGTTGCTGCAGCCACAACAGAAAACACGTCACTGCGTGCACTGTGGAGGATTATGAAACTTTGTGCGGGGAATAGTAGATGTTGAAGCTTTAATGAACGCAGGATAGTAGTAGGATGAATCATGATTGTGTAACATCAATCAGCAACAGAGTATGAAAATGGACATTTAGTTTTGGAGATGTCCTTTGGGATTTTTCGGTTCAATTTTATGATTCACGGTGAAGGATTTGGAAAAAGTGGAGGATGACAACCAAAAAACATCATTTACACCAGGCAGAAACATGTGACTTGGGTACAGATAACCACAGTAAATGTCTTTTAGATTGCTTCAGCATTACTACAGTAGTGATGTGGCCTGAATGGGTGGTTATAGAAGTATTTCAAAGACTGTTGAGATGTGATGAAGGTTGTGGACAGACTGCCTGCATGAGTAAAGGTAAACATCACTGATTGTTGGTAGACAGACAGACAGACAAACCCTTGTCTCCAGATCCAAAGCTTTGTACATCGACCCAACACCCAAACATCCTCCCTGTAACTTTTCACTGATTGTTCTGGAAATGATCTTTTTCTGTCTGTCAGTGCAGCACAGTGGTTTGCTGTAGGTTCTGAGACTTTTGAATAGACACCTAACTAATAACCAGGTGACCAGGTGCGCTGGAGTTACACTGTAAATATATTAGCAAACTGCACCACCATTGTACCCAATACAGCTTTGTTAATGTTGTTATATCAGCCCTAGAATTAAGCCATTTTTAGTTCAAGGTCACTTTAGCCCTTAATAAATACAAATGTATTGGTGTAGCACAGCCAAAATGTATAGCACCAAGGCCAGAAGTAGTTAAAAAAGATGTCAAATGTTATTCCTACCCTGCTGCATGTTGTGAATTATTTCCTCTAATGATGAATAAGATAAAGCAGTATGCAGACGTATAGATATTGTCACATACTTGGTATTTTTTAGCATCTTCCATCACAATGAGCAGCGTTTTTCTGTGTTTTCTGCCTTCATCGGACACTCTGGAAATGAGACGGTGACATTTTGAAGAAGTACTGTGGCAAATGAAGCGATAAAGGCACGCAGGGAGGGAGAGTGGTAGGAAAGTTGGGGGTGGGGGTGCACAGCTGCTCCTGGCTGTTTGCACATGGTTATGAAACATAGCTGAAATGTATTAGGACAGAGACATGGGGCTTTTTACTGTGAACCGCTGACAGCCTCACGGTTGCGCCCACAATCACAATAACAAATGCCCTCGCAGGTATTATTTTTATATATCTCTTTTCTATTACAATTAACATAATGCTCCAGTAATGGGCTTGTAATGTGCTTTCAATAACTTATGAGCAAACAGACAGGAAGACTGATCAGCAGGGAGATTAGAAAGAAGACAAAATAAATCATCTTAATACACACAACAGCAGGTGATACAGTCAGAACCACTGGGTAAAATATTGCCTGTATGGTAGAGATGTCCTGTTAGTCAGTGCTTTACGGTGCTGCAGTAGAATTATCTGGAACTTCAAAAGCCAGAATTACAGTTTTTATGGTATAAGACTAATCACAGCAAAGTCTGGTTTGTTCTAAGACGTCTAAATATTAACAGAGCGAAGCAGTTGAATACAGACATCACACACACAAACTATTTTTCCAGCCCAGCAGAACTGAGTCATCACTGTATAGATTTTTCCGTTAAATGTCACTTCCAGTATTTCTTCTTGGGTGCTGCAGCTATGGGTCTGAAAACAAACCCCAAACCACCGATAAGAGTGTGTTCACCACTGACTCATCTGTTTAAGTAACTTAAATCAACTATAAAAATGCCACCCACTGGCGAGTTCTCTCTCAGCTGTGCCGGCTTCCCGGGTGTCTGCCATTGTAGTCTTTTCAGAATAAAGTGTGCATCATTAAAGGGGTCAAATCGATGTGAGCCATTTTAAATGTGTCTTGTCTGGAAAGAGAACCCTACAGTGTGGCCTTCAGAAGAAGGTTAGGTATTATTCTTGGACATTTTGAACAGCAAAGTCAGGAGACCGGTTTGAAGGCTAAAACAAGTCTTGATGCTTATGGCATTTACAGAGGTCTGCAGAAATAAGGCCCAGAAGGTCACCAGACATTTGCAATACAGAGGAAAGAGTTATTTCATCTCTTCTGGTATGTAAGACACGATAATTCGAACATTGTGCTCACTCAAGACAGTTATTCATTATTTAATACCTCTCCTGAAAAACATTATCTTCAGTTGAGCAGATGTATGTGATTTTAGTTTTATGTAGTTGACTGCATGAAATATTTAATACTATCTGAAATATTTAAATTCTGTTGATCAACAGGTGGGCTCTATTTAGTATTTTTATTCATTTTCAATGATGCACATAATATACACAAGTTTAAAATTGAACCCGGCTGTCATGCTATGCATCAAATACTGAAACGAAACAAACAGTTCTAACCAGCAGTTCACCAAAGCAATTCCAACTCATCCTGAGGAGATCAAGAATGACTGTATCAACTGTCACAGAAATCTGTCGTCAACTTGTTGACCATGTTGTCAACTTCATGGTCATGCAAGAGAATAAGTGAGAGGATCACCAAAGTCATTAAGATCTGCTGGGACAAAGGTTCATGGCAGTCTCTCGCATTGTTGAGATATTTCAGTCTGGACCAAAGTGGGGCATGACAGACCGAGCACCAGCCCACATTGCCATCTTATGCTGCCAGAGTGGCAAAAAAAGAGGGGCCCCAGGATCGTCCCTGGGATTCTCCACAGTTTGTCATTAGGCTCTAATGGAGGGTTTTTGAGTCCCTGCATGTCCAATGGCATAACTCCATGCCATCACTTTATCAACTTTACATTTAGCTTAATTTCCCAGCTTTACAAACCCATCCCAGTCAAAAAGTAGAGCATTCTTCTAAACTTTTAAGCTTGGTGAAAAACTGATCCTTCATCAGTTCTACAATTTCACTCTTGGTCCATCAATCTGAAAAGTTTGCCTTGTGTATCTTTCCACACATTGTACTTGTAAAAAGTCATTACTCTGATCAAAGCAGTGCTTTGGTTTAATTGTACTATTGATCCTTTTCATGTAATTAATTCTAACATCTTGTACCAGTCGAGCTACTTTCTCAAGTTCAAACACAAAAAAATTTAATCTTGTATTGATTACCTCTCTGGGCTTTTCTTTGTTGGTTGTACAATAAGATGTTTCCAGCCTAGTATATTAACAGGCTGTAGCCTTCATTTGCCATAATAGATGGGAAAATCATGGATAAAGGTAAAGCTGTTTGCTGCCTTATCAGATGCCCGGATCAGACTATTGTCTTTGATGATGATCACTGTGTCAGATCTAACAGTCACAGTGCCTTAAACTCTCCCCATGTCCTGGCTAGGTGACTGGCAAGACTACACATATGACTGTTAATCACTGCACGTTTTATTTCACAATCACAAACAAGTTTAGATTTCATTGGGGAGGCAGGTGAAGTAACTGTCAAACTGCCAGTTGTGTGTGATGCTGGTGGTCTTGTGTTCCATAAAAAAAGAAAAGAAAGAAAGAACGTCTGTGGATGTGCTATAACATTAAAAGAAAATGCAAGAATGTAAACTTCAGCCTATTTGGTCATTGCTTACACATCTACCGGGTAGCATCTGGATAGCAATTAGGACCGGTGCAACAAGTTTCAGATATTGTGATTTTATTTCCATAGTTATTTACTCGTCAAGGAGCAGGCTCGGCTCTGTTGGCCGCATCAAACAGGCTACTTTAACATTAGATCTAGAATTAGCAGCCAGCTAACCAAATGCTACTGGAAAAATGATAAGCATATCAGGGGATAATGTTATGACAGCATAGCCAGCTTCTCGCCTGGCTGATGAAGTGCTCCCACTATTTCTTGCCAACATTTGTCCTTTTTGACTCCTCCTCCTCGCCATGGTTACCTGACTGCCGTCTGGAGAGAACACGTGACTGGTCAACGCTCAGAAACATGTGTGATGTCACACTGGACGTGTCAAGACAAAGAAATTCTGAGTTTTTGTTCAACAGGTCATTTAGCATGTCACGCTACACGGGTGCAGACACCCGATTGTCGTTCACGATCGGCCACAACACTGGTAATTGGTCAGCTACAACAAATTTGTTTCAGAATCGTGCTAGATACATGAAGTGTGATCCCAGCATAACACTAACGTTAGCTTATAACTCCAGTGAGGCAGCAGAGGCCCAGATTTAACACAGTATGGTCAGACCAGATTTCTACTTGCATGCTCAGGCAAAAAGCAGGCAGGACAGCAGCAGTTCTTCTGTTGACAGCTCTGTCAACAGAAGTTTATCCTAACTTGATAATTAAAGTCACTCAGCAGGGGACTTTCCATCCTAATTGTCTTTCAGAGCCCAAAAGAGATCTGGACGGCAACAAAAAATCTTCTCTCTATCCATGTGTGTGTGTGTTAAACACAATGCCGAACATACATTAAACACACACAGCCGTGCATATTGAGAAGGCCAGGCATCACTCTGATTGATCCTGACAGCTAATGTGTGCAGCGCCACACCAGCACATTGCCAGATGGAATAACACACAAGTCTAATTTGACGAGGAAAAGCGAATGAGGGTTCTCATGACAGTCGATCCACCAGGGGAACAGCTGCTGTAATTACAGCGAGACACAGAGAAGCGAAAGCGAGAGGAAGAACCGGCCGGTGAAATGTGCCTGTAGACTTCATGATGGGAAGGCCTCAGGAGGAGGAGGCAGGCACTTATCCAGTCACACAATTGATCCATCATTCAGTCTGCTGATAACACTTCCTGTTCAATCAGTGAAGTATGAAGTCCGTTTTCACTCCTTCAGCTGATCAAAATTCACAACCACTCAAACCACGTTAGGATGTTACATTGGAAAGTTACAACCGTGTACACACTACAATAACTAGCTGGCTAATTAACATCAACCTTCATGAGGTGGTTAAAAATGACATATGTAGCTGTAAATTATGGGTTTATTTATGTCATGATGCACTGCTCCATTGCCAGTAAGTGCAACCGTATGCTACCAGTTGTCACTGTCATGATCCATTTTGCTTGTTGGTATGATTCAGTCAGCTAAAACCATCAGCAAGGAAGTAACAAGTGCTATCATGTAAACACCTCACCGTGTCTCTGCTCGCCGCTTTGATGTGAATTGACTGTGACCTTCTTTTCATGAATCTCTTATTTACAGTCATTCTGATTTCTAATGTTGATCTGTGTGCGTGAGTCATAAGCCAAAACTCATTGTAGACATGCCATTCCAGTTCAAAGTACAGTATAAGACAGTGGGTAAGGCTTTATTCTACTGGTCCATCATTTTTAAAATAATTTTCTCATCATTTTCAAGAAGTTTCCTGGAAAGAATCGTGTAATTTGGTACTATTTTTAGGGAAGACAGAGACAGTGCTCAATTGGTACAGTTATAATTAATTCAGCCGCTGGTATAACCTCATAGTCATTTAGTCAATGTGCAGAAGGTCAGTCAAACAGGCAAAAATGTAACATTTGTCCAAAGGCAAGCACACAGTTCAACATATATGAAGCATAAAGTTCCCAAAGTGAAAAGAATAATTAATGAATATTTAATTTCAATAGAACTTTTCGTCCAAAGAAATTTCCCCTATAATTGGCAACAAATTAATTATTTCCAGGAAATTAATTAGTGTTAGAAATCTCTAAAAATCCAGATGTCCAGCTACTTCAAACATTGTCCTTCCTGAAATATTGTAACCCTGGAAAAGAGCAAATTTGCAAATGCATTATTAAACCTCATCTAGCCTTTAATGTTTTGCAAGATTTTTATACTGGCATGGCAACACTGTCAAAAAAAGGTGTCAAATGTTTTTCTTTCCTCTTCTGTAAGGCACAAAGACCTCACGGACCTTATGCTGTTAGTCTTTTACCGTGCAGTAAAATGTGTTAATGCAGAGTCAGCAGTCCAACTCCTCCCTCACAGCTGCTACTTCCATCCTTGAGTAGTTTGGAGAAATTTTAAGAAAAACACATATAAGAAAAATAAGAATGTAATGTGTGCATCATATTACAATAAATAACGATATATATCAACAATGTATATAAAAGAAAACTAGAATATGTACAAATATGTTCATGATAATGATGATAATGATGAGAAGTGGGATCTGTAAATGTATTCAAATGCAAGAATTGTATAAAAAGAAAATTAACTTAATGCTGAGTATAACACAGTTTTGCACAGTTCAATCATTGCACAGAACTACTATACTGTTGAGTCAGATGTGAAAAAATACAATTTCTAAATAAGTTACAGCTGACAGGCAGATTTCCTGTGGCTCTCTGCAGTGTCTCAGGGTGGGATGAGTCTTGCACTGAATGTACTTCACCCTGACAACGTCACTGGCTTTGATGATACTCTTGGAACACCCCCTGACTCCTGGCATTAGCTCGCCCATGTTATTCACCAACGATCTCACGTTGAGGTGCTGCGCGATGTTCGCAGAAGTAGAAGAAGAAGTAACTCAGCAGTCTTCTAGCATGTGAAGAGAGGGCGCAGCATAAAGAAGATACTAATAAAAATTTGAACAAGTATGATAAAAGAACAAAGCTAAAAGTCTGGGGGAAAAAATAAGAAGGGTGGGTTGCCACAAGCTATATGAATAACAGTGTGGATGCATTGTCAATAAATGACAGGCCCCTTTGAAGTCTTCCTCAGGGGCAGTATTAGAAACAGCAAAGAGAAAGCCAGCGCTGTGCTCTTTAATGGATCTAATAGATCAACATTATAATTCAAGTATACAGCCTATCAAACCTCGCCTGCCTTCTTATTCAGTCTCTGCAATAACAATCCAGCCCCTCAGGCCGCAGGCCAATGCGGCATTTCTTCTCAATGCCTCTGTTTGTGTATGAGTGCATGCATCTATTACCCCGCGGATGTGTGTATGCGGTAAGTGAAGACGAACCCGAGTGACCACGGTGCAGAGCAGCAGAGAGCTTGCTCACCAGTGCTACAGTTTGATTGCCTGACCTCAGCGGTGCTCCCGTCCATGACCTCCCTCTGTTACATCAGCAAACACACAGGGCAAGTGCACACACTCCCTCCATGTTCCTATATGTATGAGACAGCCACAAATATACTGTATATGTGTCTTTATTTAAAGTTAACTCCAGTAGCATGACAATAAAGAACACACTGCAATAGCGTGCAATACAGCTGATATATTTTGTTAACATCCAGCAACAGGATGAGAGTTACGTCCTTTCTTTTCCCTCCCTCGTTCTCTCTCTTCGGTGCTCATATTAAAATCATGAGCGTGCCTCGCCGTGCCACGGTTTATTTTCAGCACAGGAGCAGAAGGCCACACACACTCAATGAAAGAAAAAAAATAAAAACAGCATGTTCCTCCACGCGGCTGCTCGTTTGGTGCTGAACGTCAGAGAGAGATGCTAGAGAGGGAAGCTTTGCAACCGTGGCCTCGGCAAAGCGGAGGGACATGACGGCTGCCTACACAAAAGCTCGAGGGATGAAATAAAGGATGTGTTTTTCTGGGATAAACTTTGACAGCCGTGTTCCAGCTAGTGAAACAATTTGCGACCGTTGACGTAACTGGCCTTGACAACTCATACATCACACACACACACACACACACACACACTGTGTCTCTTTAAAGGAGGTTCTTCACCTTTACCTTCTTTAATGAAAGAAGCCCCCTCTACATGCTCTTTAGTGCTACGTTTCATCAATCTGTGACGCTCGGTTAATTTCAGGACTTACTTTGCATCTCAGCTGTTGGCTGCGGGTGTAGGTAGAGGGAGCACCGGCAGTGGCTCAGTAACAGCAACGCAACGTCGCTTTTTTTACTCGTTGGCGAAAAACAAGTCACGGCCCTTGATGCAGAGTGCAACAAATGTTGGCTGCATTGAATTCATATCTGCTTCAACTGCTGCCAGTGGGAGAGTCGGTATCTCTTCTGCTGTGCTCATGTTTATAGAAAGCAGATGTGGACAAAAGCCCTTTTTGAATTTCGAAGGACATCAAACTCGGAGGTTTATTGATGGTTTGAATGCTGAACGCTGATTGCCAAAGTGAACTGCTGCTGCTGCTGACATCATGGTTGGCACCAGAAGAGAACAAAAAACAATGTATGTTATCAAAATGAAAGTCTTGCTTAGGTAGAGCATTATGAAGGCTAGCCACTGCATCACAGCGCTAGATGAGAGGACAGACACCGCTCACATGTCTGTGCATTAAAGGACAGTGCGCAGGATTTAGGCTGCAGGTCGCATCCAGATCCTTCTCCAGGCTCCTTTTCCAAGCATGTTGGAGGATCTGCGGTGGCCACAAAACTCACAAATCAGCAACAGGCCCTCTCTAGAAGGGCTGTTTGGTTTGTCTGTTCTGGGCTACTGTAGAAATGTGGCGATGCAACATTGTGGACTCGATGGAAGCACACCCGCTCCCTCTGTAGATATAAAGAGCTTATTCTTAGGTAACAGAAACACAACTATTGTTATTTTCAGGTGATCATACACTAATGGAGAGATAATTATGATGTGATGTTATGTTTCTGTCACATTCTGCAAATAGATTCCCCTAAATTTTACACACTGGTCCCTTAAGTATGGAGCTAGAGCAATTAGCCTAGCTTAGCATAAAGACTGGAGGCAGGGGGAAATGGCTAGCCTGGCTTTGTCCAATGTTTAACAATATGCTTACCAACACCTCTAAAGATAACTAATTGGAATAGGTCCCTTTAGAGGAGCAATGGTAGACCAATCTGGCAACTTAATGCTGAGCTACACTGATCACCTCTTGACTCCATAGTAAAACACAAACATGAGACTGATATCAATCTTGTCATCTTAACCCGGACAAAGAATGTATGTGTGCATATTTGTTAAACTGCTCCATCAAGCCTGGAGCTCACTTACTAGAAAAAGAAAACACCGAAAGAGAAAACACTGAGCTATTAATGAATGAGATGAACTCAGATAAAGTGGACACTGGGCTGTGCTGATCCAGGTGATTTCCTGCCCTGATGGTGTATCTGCACAGAGAGCGTTTCAGCCACATATATGGCACAAGTCAAACATGTCTAACAGCTCACAGTGATGCAGAAATCAAGTATGTCTCAAGGCAGGTAAAATCAAAGCTCAGATCACTAAAGTTGAAAAACAGTTGACGGTCAAAACCAGGAGGTCAGGTAGAACAGCAATATGCAGGCTGGCAGGTAACAAAGGGACTAGAGTAGTCAAACATCTTATTTAACTGCACCAAATGGTCAAAAAAACATCAAGCAAGCAAACAAAAATGTGTTAATGCAGCTTTTAAGTGTTTTAAAATGGGCTTTCTAATTATGAGACTCTTATCCAGAGCGGCAGAACGCTGAGCTAACAGTGAATGCATCAGCAACCTTCAGATTAGTAGATTATTAAAATGACAAACAGTAGATCCTGCTGTAAAGAAGTGTTCACCAGGCTAAAAAGTCCTGGAACAGGAAACAAACTTAATGCTGTTGGGACAGTCTGGACTGACAGTCAAACACGTCAAAGTGAGATACTTTAGCCAGTTTCCTGTCATCATTTGTTTCCCGCAGCTCTGTGGCTTGTAGATGACTCGCGTGATGCTCCAGCTCTGCACCGAAACACTTTTTAAGTGATTCAATACCGTTTTGAACGAAGCCATTTCCAGAGTGGCGGCGATTTCACTGTTCGGCGGCAGCAGAAATATGAATGTGCTTTTCCCGGGGCTTTGGCCTGAATGGAAGAGCAGAAAGATCTGTGACAGAGTCTTACGTAACTGTGCACTGATGCTGCAGCCGCTGGTGCTGGGTTATTATTCTCTGCCGCGCAGTCAACCAGAGCCACTTTTGCTCTCCGCCAGAAAAACATCAAAACTAGCCTGTCCCTCTTTTTTCTCTGTCTGCATCTCCTCCAGACACCTTATTGGACTTCCTGTCATTCTCTCTGACCCTCAATCTCCTCCTCCATATCCTGTCCATCATTTGTTTTTTTATTTTAGTCCGTCTCACTTTTTCACGTCTTATTTTCCTCTCATTTATTCGCTCCTTCTTGCTGTTTTTTTTTAGCACCAGTTGAAACGTGGACAGGGCATATTGCCTTTGACAAGACAGGGCAGGCTTGAATTTCACGAGATGGAATATTTAATATATAAACCAGCGCTGCTGCCTGTTGGTATCTAATCCCTTCTGTTTCCCTGCAGGAGAGCAGTTCAAACACAGAGCTTGAGACGCCGCATCAGCAAAGCGAGCTGTATTGACAGCTGGATGGGTCCTCTGTGAACTCAGCATGCAATGGCTTGCAGCAGGCTGCTCCTGCATGGGTCGACGTTTGGATCCAACTTCCGTGGCTCGACTCTCTCCCAGCTTCGCTTGCTGGTTCACTCCGCCGTTTGCTCGCTCACCCACTCGCTCACCCACTCGCTTCCTCGCCTGTTCTTTTTGGTGCCTCTCCTGACTTGCTCAATCACTTGTTCAGTCACTTGTTAAGTCATTCACTTACTAACTCATTCATTTATAACTCTCTTTCTAATTATATCCCTCACTGCAATATATTTTTAAAAAGGTGCCTGTACTTGAAACAAGCTTACACCACAGATGGCCCATTTTTATTATTTTTCCCTTGTTAAAAGTATATTTTAGCACAACATATCCAGCCCGTCTTCAGCAGAAAAACGATACAACCCATATTTACTTTTATTGTAGGTGGCGTAGTAATCATTACAGAAGCAAAGGAGGAAGTCAGGTGACGTAGTATAAAGAGCAAGAAAGTCTGCACATGGAGGAAGGTGGGTTGGACGGATGGTCACTGCTGTTCATGTCCTGTGTGAAACCCAAAGTCAGCGTTGACGTATTTAAAGTTACATAATGTGCTTAAGTTACATCATGTTCATCATTTTAACCCACAATGTTTTCCTAAACCTAACAAACTAGTTTTGGCGCCGAACCCTGAGCAATCTGTGACCGTTTCACAGCATTAGCAACGTGAGGACGAGGGTCCAGTACGATGAGGGTCCGGCCTGACGCTGGTCCTGTCCATCAGTGATACATGTTGTTTTGGGGTTCATTGGCAACTGACCTATGCAGTTATTCAGGTCTGAGGGTGTTTTGGAGGTGACACTTTCTAATAATCTGCTTCCATTTTTTTTGCCTGTCTTTGCTGATACTCCTCCATGCATTTCAAACTTACTCCAGGTTCACCTGTTGTCTTGATAAATTCAGGATGAGATACTCAGGTAGCATCAGTGCAGCAGCAGAGTCATCATACCTACCCATGTTCTCCTCCTCTAACGTATACTCCCTCTTCTTCCTGGTAGACTTGAAATGTGAAACATCTGTAGGAAGCATTGAGTGTCAGTGACAGTAGCTTAACGCTGATCAGAAAAACTGAGAAAGCAGCATAGAGGTGAATATGACAGGCCTATGTTGCTGTGAAATACACATTATTGTGACTGAACCATGTGAGCCTTTATCAGTCAGAGGTTTTTGTTTGGCCCTTTTTAAGGACGCAGGTGACCAATGTGTTTGTGTCTGCCCTGGTTAGTGTTTGATTACCAGCTTTTATTTCATGGTTGGTTCATTGTTAACTGACTCATTGAAGCTCATCTGTGCTTCTCCTCTTCACACACATCGCACTTCATCTATAACCACTAACATTCCTGCACACTGTGCAGCGATCTACTTCAAGGCTCCCACGGCTCTAACAAGTTGAGATGAAAGAATTTCTGTGTTGTTATTGATCGCAGTATTACAAGATAAAGTTTTCTTACACTGCTATTAACTGATGAAATGTTTTCTTCACCAAAACCTCAAAGAGAGCCAATTAAGGAGCGAAGCTACTTCTTATGTCCAGCACATGAAGCAGCAGCATTATAACGCTAATGAGATGACGCCACAGTGACGAAGTGACACTTCCAATCATTACGGTTGGGATTGTGTCAGAAAAGCTCTGTTATTCATTAAAATCTGGTTACCTGAGCCACAGCATGGCCAAAACACTGCTAAGCAAACAAGCATATTAGCAGGGATAAACAGGACATGTATAATAAAATCTCACAGTGAAATCAATACTGGCCCTCTCTTTGCACTGACACGTCTCTGTCGTCAACCTGCTGCCCATCAGCAGCTGAACAGCTGGGACCGTCACCTTAAATCAGTTTGTTGTGCTGTTGCCTCAATGATACTTTCATCTAAATTTACCAGAAAATAATCAAAATTAGGCAAAATAAACCTTTTAAAGGTGATTGGAAATTTGATTTCTTCTCTCTTTTTGTGCAAGGAAATAAACGAGGATGATTGAGAAGCTTGTGCCTGTTCTGGATTTTTTTTTCTAAACCATTTTTGGACCTATTTATGGGAGCAGTGCCTTCTCTTCAGGCTTCCAGGCGAGTGTTTCCCATGGCAACGGTTGATTGACATTTGAAGAATGGCGTTGCTGGGAGGCGCACTGTCAACGTCTGTGGTGAGTCCGTCATATATGAAATACAAAGAACAGGAGGAACTCAGTGATCACACATTTTTCGCGGATGGTTACCTGACTTTTAGCTTTGGAGACGTACCAGATAAATAATCTAAAATCAGTCCTTTTTGCTCTGCTGCATAACTGTAGTAATTGTTTGTTAAGTGGAAGGTATGACCAAGAAATGTTTTGTACAATTGATTTAATGTAGATGAAACTTGGGATGACTACGGAAGCCCTGAAAGGCAAAGTGGAAAAAAAAAATTACAACAAAATATCTCCTCCGGAGGAGATAACATCCTCTGTACAAAATATTATTCCATAGATGACCCACGGTGCTGTTATGTTTGTATTTCTCTTGCAGTGGAAGCTAGGGAGCTAGATTAAGTAGCAATTGCACTCAGAAAGTGGAAGCTAGTTAGCCTAGCTTGCTAAAGTTAGCACTGATTCCCATTCAGCAGACTTTTTGTTCATGTCATTTGAACACGTACTGAGTCAATTCAAAAGAGCTAGCATTAGCTTCTTTTACCAGACATACCAGAAGTAAAGCAAAATTTAAATTTCTTATTTTTTGACCAAATAAATACAAAAGTTAAACAAAGTTTTTTGTACCGACACGTCCTCCATACTCACAGCGTCTGAAGCCTGTGTGCTGTTTCTGAGCTGTCACTGCCTTTCAGCCACAGTCTGATGTCATGTCTGAGGTGTTTGCAGGGGTTTATGTAGGTGCATTTGTTGCTACGTCCCTGCTTGTTCATGTGCATGTCAGTGCTTGTGTTTGATCTAAGTCGGGAGCTGGCACGGACACACGGACGCGCTCTCGTCTCTTTCTGTGGCCCGGCCAGCGTCTCCCATCCCTGGGGTTCGCATGGCCGTGCGCAAGCCCTGGTGGCCCTGTAAGCCGGGCCCTCAGCCAGCTGCACCGAAATAAATAGAGCTGCAAATTCACCGGAACAGGTTGTCCTGGAGGACTGAGCTGTGTGTGCGGTTCTGTGTGTGTCTTTTCTGTGTCATTGTGTAAATGAAATGCGGACTGCTGGGCTCGTGTTTTCTTGCATGGAGGCCGGTTTCCCCTGCGCACATTTACACCGGGACATCTAGATTGGCTTTAAATGCCAATCTTGACAATCGAAATTGACTGTGGCTTCCAGTCTAGTGACGACTTGGCCTCTTTTCCTGTGTCGGCAAATTAACTTAAAAGGTTTGGTCAATCGGAGAGGAAAATATATCACTCACTGACAGCAGCCTGTGTTAAGGCTACACGTGCATTGGTCACGTAATTAAAGCTCTGTAGCAACGTGCTTCAGAACGGCTGAATTTTGACCCTCCTTCATGAAAAGGCCTCTGTGAAAAACTGTTTCCTGAAAGCCTGCGTTCAATTCAGAGCCTTCATTCACACTGCATTCTCCCTGCTATGAAGGATGAGGACAATAACACACTGCACTTAATTTAATATGCATAATGAATTTTTGATTTATCGGTTAAGGGAGCATAAAACAAAAGAGATGATTGCAAATCATCCTCACAGTCTCCCATGGTTGTCCAAAAGGAAAAATGTCTCATGCTTGAGCGTCCCAGCCGATTAGCTTTCCAGCAAGAAAAATCTAAAATATAAGCTCAGTTCTCTAACATCAGATGTGATTAGTCATCTTTGTATATGAATCAGCTTATGTAAAAAACTACAAAAGCTTCTGTTATGATGAGAACAATGGGAAGTGAAGCTTAATACAAGAGGATGTAATGAAAAGGCATGAGAGTGCTCTGCAACCAATCAAAAGGTATTATGATCATCGCTTGAGTGGAAATCCCTGATGGCCTATTACTAGTTAACTGTGCGTGAACTGTTGAGTATCTGCACTTTCTTTGCTGTTCTATGATATGTACAATATCTAATTACTGATGTTTGATTGAACATGTTTACTTTTGAAGTCTCACGCAGGTGATCTTTCGCTTTCACACAACGCTCGTCAGATCGCAGATGATCACGAACCAACAGGGAGACGTCTGGACCCTCGTTCATAGTATTCAGTGGGCCGTCTGGGAGATTCAACTCTTTTCAAATTCACGGTTACGTTGGAGAGAGAAGAGATAAGAAGGCGTTAAACCCCTTCACAAACACTTATATCCCATTTAAGTAGCTTCAGAGTTGGAAAGATCATCTTATCTTCCTCTTATCTTATGTCTGACAATATCACATGTGCAGGTATTCTGTGTCAGCTTGTTGTAACTCTCCACTCAGGCTATATGATGCTTACAAGTCCAATATTCAAAGCCAAGACTACATGTTTTTCACAACTGCACCGCTCCATCAGACAGAGATATCCTAGATGTCTAGTGTATCATTTTATTCAAATCATCACAACGCTCAGCCTCTGAAAAAAGTTTGTGTGCACACCCTCAGTTTTTACTGACCATCCCACTCAATATGTACTAGTATATAAACGACAATAACACTGTGGAAAAGTCTCGGTTTGGTTAGGGTGAGGCACCAAAACTACTTGGTTAGGTTTGGAAAAGATCATGGTTTGGGTTAAGATAAGTACGTCGATAACTTGTTCAGTATAACGTAAGTTATACAAAGTCAACATTGACTTTCGGTGTCACTGCAGTTTCACGGGTGAAAGTCCCGTCCACCCCATCTTCCTCCAAATGCAGACTTGGTCACTCTTCATACTGCGTCACTTGACTTCCTCTTTTCCTCTCGACATCAATATTACTAGAAGGCTAACAACAGATGTATATATGGGTCATAATAAGCTGCTTGCGCAGGCGAGGACGGTCTGATCCCACCAGGGGTCCTCTGTGTTTACCCTGCCTATCTCGCCTCGCCTATTAAAGTTAGTTGTGCTCCTCATGCTGAAGCAGTAAGATTTCCACATAAAACTAGAAACCATGGACTGAATATTATCAACAACTAAATCACATAAACAATGAAAGGTTTCTTTTTTTTCATTTCCTCAAAAGAATCTCTTTGCAAATCAGTGAGAACAGTGATATGATGGAACACACTGTGTCAAACAGAGTGTGGTACCAGCATCATCACCTCTTTCAGGTCTTTCATTCCAAACTTGACATCACATTGCATTGTCACCTTCAGCTCACATCTACCCCACTGCAATCAGAAATGCAAAGGAACAGACATTATACGAGATGACTTTTGTGTATACATTGTTTTCCAGGAAAATCCTGCTCATTCCACCTTTTGTCTCACTGTGGCTCAGGAGTGATTTAGGTTAGGGGATAATATTAAGCAAAAAGAAGGATAATTCTGAGATGGATCCCCCCTAACTTGCCTTCTATTAATCAGTGCTGCTGGGATATCTTGACATTCTGTTCTAATGGTGCCAAAGCAAAGTGGTACGTTCACAGTTAGCTACTATTGATAAGGTCAAATCATATTTTATGAGCTGAATCCTTTGGGAAACACTGTAGTGAATGTTCCAACTTAATCACACTTATCACTCCTATTCATCACTTAATTACTGCTTCAACAGGCTGTTGGTTCTCATAGCACTTCAGATTTATTACTTCACATGTTTATCACAGCTGGATTAATTCAATGTATGATCTGCTGATTGCGTTGAGATGTTCTGTAGATCTGAGTCTATGAGATTGTCAGTAACATTCTTACAATGACAGTGCAAAGATGGTGATATTCAGCAGGTTCCCCATCTTAGTTTAGTGTGCTAGCATGCTAACATTTGCTAATTTGCACAAAACACAAAGTACAGATGAGGCTGATTGGAGGGATATTCATTTTGCAGCAGTTGGTCATAAACCTAAGTATTGCAAAACTTATGTAATCACCTAATGAAGGTGCAGGAGACATGCCAGATGATCACCAACGTTATTACAGTTCATCCTGAGGGGAGCATGAATGTCTGGACCAAATTTCATCCTACTGTTGTTGAGACATCTCATCTGGTGTCAGATGAAAAGTCAGCAGATCATCTGATGATTCATCCTCAAGGAACCTTGAATGTCTGTATCAGATTTGATGGCAAGCCACCAAATAGTTGCGAGGATATTTCACTGGAAGCCGAAAATGTCAACCAGCTGTGACAAATCACAGGATCAAGTCAGCAGGAGTCGTCATCTGGGAACCGTGATTGTCTGTAGCAAGTATCAGTAGAAAATAACCATTCCTTCACTTTTGGTCAGCACTACCAAAATTGATAGCTCATTTCCGTCTCCCAGTCTCGGCTCGGTGAGCCACGAGATTTAAACATATCAAATACACAGAGCGTGACTGGAAATCACAGGCAGGCGTTCTCCTTCGGTTCAATATGGCTTTATGTGCCTGAAACTGCCGCGTCACCCACCATCAAGATTTCTGATCAAAAATCAGATTCAGATTCAAACAATCGTGACCAGTTACCAACTTTGATTACATGCAACACACATTTTGCTCAGCGTGTGTGTACTCCAAGAACCAGTAAGTTTGGTCTGATACCCAGTGATGGAAATTAGAGGCTGTGAGCACACTGCAGTCTTTCAATGAGCATAACATAAATGTTCCCTCTTGTCTTTGAAACGAACTCCATTAATTCCAAGTGAGCAGCGTTGCCATTTGAAGTCCTCTCATAGCGGAGGACTCTACAGTATCTCCAGTATCTCTTACATAAATGCGGCTTTTGCAGGGGAAGGAGTGATGAATGATGAATGGACCGATGGCACAGGAGGGAGGATGGGGATGGCGGACGGATCGTTCGGTGAACCGCTCCATCTCCACCCATCCTAACGAGCGAGAGAAACACACGTGTGTGCACTTTTGTGCACTCATTGCTCACAGGAATGCCCACACATGTAAATACAGGCACAAACAATATCTGTCTGTACTGCTGTATCATTGACAAAGACGGACAAACGTGAGAGTGTGCTGCAGCAGTGTACTGCATGTGACTGCATGTGTGAACTATAGGTGCTTGAGCGCCTGGAGCCTGGAGATCGCTCAGGCAGGCACAGAAATCGTTTTCCAGTCAAATGTTCCGTATGCTGTCCATTTTTTAATCGAACTCCCTCCACCTCCCCAGCCTCCTCCTGCATTAGCATTTAGATTCATGTGATTATTTTAGCGTGTTCCTCCCTTTGTGTGTCCATTTAAATGTTCTGTATGCCAGGCCTGGAACCTGCATTAAGTGACTGACCACTCGGCAGCAGAGACATGCTGCAAAACGGTCAAATATTAAATTGATGTGGAAAACATGTTAGCAAACTGTTGCTTATTTACACACCCAGCAAATACAGAGCAGCATTCGATTATATGAAGAGGTTTCTGGCCACCAGGTGAATTTTCTCTCCTTTTTGCTCTGTTTTCATTGAAATATCTGACTCCTTAGCTGCTAAGTGCTCCACTGTCTTCTGTCAGCTTGTTGCTAACTTTGGTGATCCCGCTGTTCTTCCATGTAGCACTACCATCAAGTCAGTTTGTTGAAGTTGATTTACGACCTGATGCCTGCTGAACTAATTCCCATCAGCCCCAGCTGTGTTTCGTGATCAGCGCTAATGAACAGCCTCACAGACCGACTCTCAGCACAGCCCTTCTTCTCTGTGGGTGAGTGCGGACCGTCTGCAACAATTAACGCGTTCGTAGTTGTGCGAGTCGCACTTTGGTCTGTGCAGGGGTCGCCGTTGCTCTCCGACGCTGTAGTGGGCGCTGTGGTCTTATCAACAGCAAGGACATGAGAAGGCTGCTGTGTGAGAAGGAGGCAGGAAAGGCTGCATGTGACGTTTGTGTGGTGAAACTTTGAAATTGGCTGTATGTTGTGCAGCACACGTGTTGTCTTGTCAATTTGCTTCCTCATTTTTCTGTTTGAAAACTTGCAAACTTGTCGAAATTGTGAGCCTGAGTGATATCTAATCAGAGCAGCAATGCACTGCAATGCATCCTAACACTTACTGTACATACAGACAACACAGGAGGATGCACTGACACACACACACGTGCGTACACTCTTCCTACTGGGCCGTGAAATTCTCTCGCTCTTCCTCTGCAGGGTGGATTAAGCAAGCATCAATTTCAGAAGCACTCAAAGCAGCCAAGCTGAACCTGATTTTATCACACACAAGGAAGCCTCGGATCACACGGCCATCGACCGACTCATCTAGTGAAGCGTTTGGACGTCCGCTTGATAAACAGGGCTCGTCAGAGCTGAAAAAGTTTGGACCAGAAAGCAGACCTTGCATTCTGCTTGTAATAGAAACTCTCTTTACCCAGGATTCATTCTGTCACAGTCCAGTAATGCTGGCAACAGAAGTTAGGAGTGAAATGCAAACATGCAGGCAGAGCAGAAAACTTTTTGAGGGGAGAGAAGTCAAGGTTACAGACTGGAGCAGACAAATGTACTTGATGCACTTCAGTGTTATGCATGTGATTGTAGAAGCTTGCAGGGGAGCTAACCGTTAGCCCAGCAAACAGGAGCTAACAGGCTAAACTTGGTAGCAGTGGTTGAGTTTGCCACCTGAAGAGGCAGGCGACATGTGATTGGCTCAGAGCTGAATTATTGAATTATTAAATGAAATTGAAATGACAAGTGACATTATGAAAGTGTGTTACTATGAAATAAAAAGTGTTTTAGGGGAAAATAAGAAATAAAAAACAGGCTTTTGAAACATGTTATTTTGAAATAAAAAATGATGTTAAATCAAAATCAGCTGTTGTTGATAATAATGATGAAACTAATTTAATAATAATGAATTCCCTTTTAAAATGTATTAAATTATTTTAAAAATTGTGTCATTTATATATTTTACACAATTTATTAATGTGATCATTTATTTCATAATTTAGAAATTACTTATTTATCTAACACTGAACAGTTATTGAACACTGGGGCCCCATAGTTGTATGAATGTAGTAATTATGAGATTGACTGTAACATCAGTGCTTTTCCTGCTTTAAAGTCTGCAATTTAAAAAGGTTATCAGTAAATGCCAGCACGCTCACAAAGGTTGTCAGTTCTTCTGCCTAATTAGATCAGTTTGAAGTTTGGACCCTAACAAGTGCAACAAAACGACAACAGGAAAGTGTGGAAGATGTCCATCCAGCACAGTCTGTACACGCCCACACAGTCCTGTGCAGAAGTCTAATGAGGTAAAGCCACTGAAACACCTGTGTGGGTGTAGTGCGGTGTGTGGGGGCTTTAAATGCTGCAGATGCACCATCCCTCAAATTCTAATCAAAATCACCGTGATGATGCAGTGATCAGCACTTTCGAAATTCTGACCTTCAATTATCTCCCCCACAAACTCAATCTTTTATTTATGTCTTTTTTAACTTTTTTGATGGGTGAGGCTCTACGAGCATCACAGAAAGACGAAAGAACAGGAGTGAACTGTGCTCGGTCTCCAAACTTAAAAATCTCACCGTCATCTACCATTGATGAGATGCTCTGTCTGCTTTGCTCTGCCAACCCCCCTAGCTCTTGTTATGTAACTAGCTTTCCATGCGATACAGCGTGTGTGTGTGTGTGTGTGTGTGTGTGTGTGTATGTGTGTGTGTGTGCTGGTTCCCTTTGTACATAGAGAGGCTCTAACCTAAACAGAAGCTTCCCTGGAAAACAGAGGTAATTATTATTTAAAAGGGATCCATTAAACAGAAGATTCCCACTGCTAACGAGCAGACCTTTTTCAACCAACCATGTCATTGTTTCTTCCTCTAACCCACACAGCCTCTTTCACCAGAACGATAGGAGAGAGCGGGGGGATGCTCAACAGAAAAACACTTCAGTTTGAATTTTCTGAGGCCTGAGGCTGTTAAAACAGACCTCACCTCTCATTCAAAAATGTAATTAAAGCTTTATACCCAGTATTTGTGTTAACCACTTATTCTTGAGCTCCAAAGCAACATTTAATCGGTCACGTCCCAAAATCATCCCACAAAGACTGTTAGCAATAGCGCCTGCAGTCATCAATAGGAATAGTTTGACATCTTGAGAAGCTGTTTGCGTTCTCGCCCAGAGTTGGATGAGAGGAGCGAAACCACTCCAACGATCATTTGTTAAATGTGAAGCTGCAGACGGCAGCCAGTTAGCTAAGCTTAGCATAAAGACTGAAAGCTGTGGGAAAAGCCAGCCTGGCTGTGCCTCATGGTAAAAGAATCCGCCTCCCGCCTCACATTCACTACGAGACTTTCTGCAAAACCACAACTTGTTGCTTACACACTCTGGATTCTGCACAAAATAAATAAAAAAAAAACACACATTTGGATTAATCAGCCTTAGAGTTGCTTTTGACCGATCCTGGCTTTTTTCCTCGCTCCCAGTATTTATGCTAAGCTAAGCTAACCAGCTAACCACCTCCTTGCTCTACTTCATGGACAGATGAGAGTGGTTTCTATTTTCCCATAAGGAAGTCAATAAGCATCCTTCCAAAATTGTTCAGCTGCTTTTACAAAAAGTCACGCACATGCAACAGCGATAGCACGAGCAATGTTAACATTAGCTTAGCATCGCTGTCTTTGCATGTCTTGTTCACTGGCAACAATCTGTGTCCAGAAATGCAGACTGGAGGGAGATGTAGAGGAGCATCCCTACAGAAGTTCATCCGTACCAGCTGAATAAAAGAAAAACAAAACGTGTTACCACACATTCAAAACCTGGTTCTCTTTATTTTAGACTTTCAGTGCCACACGACTGGTACTATGAAATAATACTTGACAGTGTGCAGATCTTTAGCTGCTCCTCAGAATTAAACACTATATATCACCTAATAATTAATGACAAGTGCATGTAGTTTTCACACACACACACAGAATGTAATACAATACACCTTCGGGAAGATTAAAGTGTCTTTGACTAGGCAGTAAAAGCAGCAGTGAGTCAGTCCCTGAATCACTTTCAGTGATCTTGCCTTAAAAAAAAAAACATCATAAAACGCTGAGTGCCTCCTCTTCCCTCACCTCTGGGGTGTTCCCACGTGAGCCCAGAGCTCTCTATCGGCTGGCGCTCCTCTCTCTGATACCATCAGGGGCCGCAGCACCAATCCCGGTCACCGTGGAGAGTAACACGCTGCCACGGCACACACACGCGGGGAGGAACACACCGGCAACAGAACACACCCGCAGCGAGCGACGCAACACGCCGGCATGAGCAGTGCTCAAACATGGGTGTGGAGGGCAACCGAGCCATCTGTCTCTATAACGTCTGTTTGACAGCGCGCCTGCATGCACACGCAAACACACACTCGCTGCTACATGGACATGCTTGCACACATATACAGTTTAATGCAGTGACAGGAGTCCATATATATGCAAATTCACGTTGATGATCATTGCACGCATACATACATGCCTTACAGTGACATATAATGCAGGCATACATGCATGAAAACAGAAATGAATTAAAAAAAACTGCAGAGTAATGGCTGTGATGTATGTGGGGTAATATTTAAGAACGTGCAGCTGAAATGTATCAGCATGCACAAGGAATTGCCCATTTATAGCAGCTCAGAGGATGCTGCTGTTAGAATTGATCATCCCTTAAACACATCCACTATATGCACATTACATCTGTTAAATCAACAGCAACAAGACATAGCGTGGAGGTAGGGCTGGTGGATGGAGCTGTATTGGGAGAGTAAAAGCGAACAGGATCGGGTTATATTGGCCTGCGTGAATACGATTGGATGTTACTAGTCAGCCGATGGCCACTCGGCTGCGAGCGAGCCAGTGATTGTGGACCATGAATTAAACAGCCAATCAGTGAAAGGATAAGGCTGCCAATATATTACATTTTTCTTACTGTCAGATCCAACCAAAGCATCCAACCATGAATCGATCTTACCAACAAGTGTGGTGTGTCTGTCCAAAAGCTCCAAAGCCTTTGTCATCGTCTTTTAGAATGTCTCCTCCTGCAAAATATGTTTATTGGCAAGTCAATTAAGACTCTTTCAGCATGTAACCAAACCACAGTGTTTGCCTGAGCTTGTCCAAGTGCTGTGAACAGAACCATAACAAAATGTAGCGTGCTTCAGTTGCTATGAGCAGATATTGCATTGCAGGAGTGAATATGACCTACGTTCACTACTATATTAACAGTTGTGATAGAAAATGCAATCCAGACAACAGTATGTTTGTTTCATAATGCATTTACTGTGGTAGATAATAAAGCTGAAGACATTCAGAAAGTGTTGAAGGTCTTCTCACGTGATTTGTTGACGCTGAAAGGAACATAGAATATCAGCAGCAGTGCTCTGCCTGAACTTACGTCGGCACGCTCCATGTGGACATGTAATCACGCCCAGTTTATACCCAATATATGCTGACAGGCAGGTGTACCTCAGGTCATTCCTAACTGAAGTTATTACCCCGCCAACAACAAAGCCCACAGGCCTATTTAGGATGTCTAACGTCCTCGCACCATTTCTGTTCAGTGGACTCGGGGCTGTCGTTAATGCCGCTAATTAAATCAATTGAAACCTGCTCTGTGGCAGCACTGTGAAGAAGGCATCGTTACGCTGCACTTCCTATCCAAACCTGCCGTTCTTCCTGATTGGAAAGAAAAAAAAAAGTGCATGGTGATTGCTTGATTCCTCGCTTGGCTGTTTGATTGTAGGTCAAGTGCTGGGCGTTTGGCTGTGCCGGAGCTTGATTAGGGTATTATTATTCAAAAACAGACCTTTTCATGAGGAGATTTAAGGATCGAGGGGGAGCTGACATCACGCGAAATTAGATCCGGAGTTCTAAGCCAGTGTCAAATTTGGCTGTTTCCGCTTTCCCTCTCACCTGGATACTGATAAGCTGGTCAGGAACCACGCAAAACCTGTAATTGTTTCCTCAGCAAGGCGTCTTTGAGAGCTCGGTGTGGGGGCAGACGCACTACCCAATGACCGACACAGAGCAAAACAAGTGTTGCCGTTCAGCTGGTAGCTCCTCTGTGAGCTGCTCTAACTGTTAACTGTTCTAATGTGTCTGCTAGGTGGTGTTCATGTGGGCGCTGTCACAGAAACACACACGTGCACGCATCAAGGCAAACATACATGTGCAGTGCAGTGCAGTACACACACACACACACACACACACACACACACACAGCGCTGCAGATGAGAACAGGAGAAGCACGCTTTGAATTATTGAGCCAAGCTGATAAAAATAGGCGTTCGAAAGAGTCCCTATTAAATATTCAGAGCCGTATCTTAGGCAGTCCGCGGCAGATAGTGGAGAGCAGTTCCTGTGCATCGCTCTGCACGCTGATTACACAACTGCTTGAATGAGAGACTCCCCCAGGAGGAATATGATTTCCATTACAAGTTCTGTTTCTTAATGTTTGGGCCCAAAAAGAGCAGCTCTTCCACGGACACTCACACACCACTAAGCAACAAAAGTTTGAAGGTGGTTGTTTGGGTGGTAGCATGAAATTCAGAATGTGAATGAGGAACGAGAAATACGTCTACATGAATATGAGCTGGAAAAGTTTCATTGTTTAGAGACATGTCCGTCAGTTTTTAAAGCATTTAAAAACATGAAAAAGTAAAAGAATACATTGCTAATTGTGCTTAAATGTATATATATATATATATATATATATATATATATATATATATTGAATCACTACTAAGTCTTAATTACTGTATTCTATGTGTTTCTCCAGCTTCTTAATTTAATTTGTATTGAACTTAGAATGTTTTTAAGTATATTTATTAAAAGTGTGCTACTTTGGTAAGCAGAAACATGCAAAAACTCATAGAAGATATCATTTTATATTCAAGCATTCAGCTGTTTTCTTCTGAAAACCTCTAAAAAGCCACTGTGCACGGCCTGCTGAGCACCAAGCACCATACAGACACAGTTAGAGACGAGCATAGGGGACCATTTAAAAGCTACAGAGACGATATTTCAGGAGTTGGTGGAGACCAAAAACATGTGTGAAATCTGTTTGGCATTTATCTGCTTCTGCTACCAGTGAGAGAAGCAAAAAAACAAATCTCTCATGTGAAAGAACAAAAAATGTTGCCTTCATGTTGGACCCCACTGCTCACTGTGAGAGGTTAATTTGAAGTTCAGGTCAATGATTGATGATGAACTGAATAGGACAAAAGCTAAAGTGATCATATATCAGATTCTCTCCATTCAAAAATATAAAATCATGTTATTCCATGATCCGTAAATGTAAATGCATTAGTTGTGTGTACTCAGCTTCACTATATCACGGTAAACGATATATTCTGGGCTAAAAAGCCAAGAATAAGTGCTGTTGTGCATCGCGTATTCAGCATCAATATATCGTTTCTACTCAAACACATGCTGAACCCGGGCTTGTTCACACTGCTGGAGGGTTAAGGTTGTGACCTGATTATGTAGCTCCAGTTTAAGACTTGCATAGCCCATAAACAATGATTCACTCCCTCCAGATGAGAGGACTGTGTATATCTCATGAATCATCCAATTAATAATTTTCTTCGACTTGCATTCAAATGCCAGAGAAGCTCACCGAATTAGATATATTGACAATCAACCAACACACTCAAACTTGTAATGACTTTACCTGCTTTGAATGACATTAGCGTGAACAAAATGACCAATATCTCAAAATGTCAGATCAATTATATCAATCTCTTCCTCGTGGTCCCTTTAGTAATCTCACACTGGGACCTGACCTGCAGCCGACAGCTCTGACCCTGAAGGAAATGTGGAGAAAAGAGGCGGAGGCGTCGCTGCATCTTTTTCTTCAGCAACGCAGGCAGCACGGCTGCTGTAATCTACGGCCGTTGTCTCTATGGTCAAGATTATTTACTCACAAAATCATGCAAATGTTTATCTTCACTAGTTATCGCTAACTAGCTATAGACTTAGGTTAAGAAATTAATTAACAGAGCCATTCAAAGGCAGATATTGGTAGCTTTTAAGGTGGAATGTTTTCTTGCATTTTATTCAGTACATAAATTGACATTGTGACTTAATCAATAATCCTTAAATGTCTGCATGACAACTTTGACCATGCCAGATGTTTTTATTGACTCTCGTCATGACTGGATTTGGAGGCGCTAAAAATAAATGTGTATCAGTTCAACTGGATGTAAACAGAAAATATTCTATTCTAAGAAAAATGGCAGAGCGTCTTCTTGTGCTCCGGCAGTAAATTTTCTTAATGACAAGCTTGTTTCAAACTAGTTATTAAATTGGGTAGCATCACTAAAACTTAAGAGATGTCTTAGCTAATTCTTTAAATCGGTTGCTAGGAAACACACTACAGGAGGCCACTGTATAGCATCACCAGCTGAAGCAGAGGAGGAGGTCTACGACATCACTTATCCCCCCACCTACAACGCTGTCCTTTCATCCCTTCCCAGGACATTTAACAACTGTTCACATTTTGCTTCATTAGGCGACTCCGACGGCTGACGTTCACAACTGGCCTCAGGTAACACTTACAACTGCCGTTACACAGCCAGGAGCCCAAACGACCCACTGACCGCGATGACGACCCCAGAGAGGCTGAATATCTGGGACTCCCAACCAGCCAGTCAAAACTGAAGAAGCCTCTTGGATGAGAGGCGAAATGTTTCCAGTCCAGTTGGCCTCGATGCAACCTGCTGTAGCATTTCCGTACATGCATACATGGAGAAATATGTGTGTTTCAGAGTTATTCATGCAGCTCTATGAGCAGGAATAAAACATTATTGGCATAATGTTTTGTCATTTATTTTAAATCTTCCAGTTAATCATTATTATACAGCATTTTATCATATGTCAGGTCGGATCTCCAAACTAAGCAGGTCACAGCAATTAGCAGGCTGACATTAGCTCTGACAGTCCATTCAGTTAGCAACGCAACAGTTCCACCCAGCAGGTGCAGGGCCTAAATATTTAGTAACAGTTAATCTCTACATGACAATGATTCTGTGATGTGCTCTATAAGTTTAGTTTAAACTTACAAAAAGCTGGTGAAACAGGCAGCAACTGGTGATGACAGCTGTGTTCTCGCATTCATTCTGCACCACAATCATCTTTGGGTTCAGTACAGGGCACTGCTCAATGAATCACTGATCAGGTGCATACATAGATGATCAAGAGTCAGCATATATTGTAACTGAGCGTATGTGATCGGTTAGAAAATGATGAATGTTGGGTGCAGAGCACCCACGGAAATATGGATTTTTTTCACTGCTTAAACATTAACCTTCGGTTTCACCTCAGCAGCCAAACCCATGATGCTCTTTCATGAGGGCATTTCTCTCTCAGTGCTTTTGTTCGTTTTGCCGCAGTATCAAGAAAACGGTATGTGTGTTTGCATTTAAGGAGAATAATCAGTGAGATAAAACACAAAGCTTTTGCCTCAGGGCAGCAGCAGCCGCTGCGCAAAGAAAACTACTGTACCTTCTTTGAACTAACAACACCCACGGCTTCACTGACAAGTCACAGAGGCACAATAACAACAGCGCTAACCGTGGTAGACAGAATTACACTGCTCGATATGAACCTCTGCACTCCTCCATGTGTGCATGTATAAGCTGTCTTAAACCACCAGGGTCGTCCTCTAAAATATGTCCCTGCAATCTTTAATTCAGTATATTAGGATACAGATGGAGTCGCTTCAGAGATTACTGAACTGCTGCAGCGTTTCTGCTTCATCTCACCGAGATATTATAGCATCGTGAAGGCACAGCGCAGACAGCTGAGGGTTGTGTTAAAAACTGCCAATGCTACTAGCCCCTGCTTCAATTAATCAGTCTACTTACAACTACAGCTCGATTATATGTCATTTAGTAGGAAGGATGTCAGCATACGGACTGCGGGTGGTCTGTCCAGGGACAATACTTCTGCCACTTTTGCACAAATGTAAATGAAAACCTCTCAAATGTTGTTACAGATACAGATGGCCATCTTCAAACAACACCTACCGCCTGCTCTTTGAGTCCTAACCACATGACTTGTTCATCGTTGTCATCAGCTCTTAACTGGGCTCACCTCCTTTGTTTTATTTCATTGTTATTATTATTACTTGCATGTGATGCTAATTGCTCAGTGAGAAGTATGTGTAAACTAAAATCTACTCATTCTGCTCTGCTGCATAACTGTCTCAACAGTTGTGTCCAACCATAATGCCCCTAACACCAAATAGATGCATGATGAATGCATTCATGTAATAGCTACTGAACCTTACTGTAGCCATTACATGATAATGGCTACATATGTACAGTTCACTCTGCATTTATAGCATGTGCAGTGATTCTCATGCGCGTAAATGTACTTCTGTGGCTGAGAGAATTAGGCTAATTCATGTTAATAGCACTTATACTGCTACCCCTTAATACAGCAACCAATACATTATACTATTAAAGAGGGAAATCCTGTAAACTACATAATCAGGTTATTAGTATTTAATAAATATGGTTGGAAAACATCGTGCTCATCTGCAGGTGGACAAACTGTATTCAAGCAAATGAGTTATTTCATTAGGGACTGTCCTTGCAGCCACAGGAACCTGACATGCCCTTCATGTGTGATGCACTCTGCACTGAACACAGCAGCAAGTAAAACGTCCCGCATGTTCTCTGTAATAATCTGACCAACTGGGAAACACTAGCATGGAGAGGAGAGGAGGGAGAGGGGGTGAGAAACGCGGGGAGGGTGCATGAAGAGAGATGTGTGCAAGCTCGTAAGACTAAGACGAACGACGGGGTGTAATAGAAGAGAAGGAGTGTTGTGGGACACAAAAGAAAACAAAGGGGCTGTGATGAGATGATGGCGGGAGAGCGGTGACATGGCGAAAAGGAAGAAAAGAAGGAGGAGGGCAAAGGGAGGGGGAGAGATGAAGGTCGCAGGGTGAGCGGTGTAATAAGAGAGTGAGGGAGCTCTAGAGGGATGGATGAAGAGGGAGAAATTGAAGAGGAGCGAGACAGGAGAGTGAAAATAAAGTAAAAGATATATGAACTAAGAGACAGAGATGAAAAAGACAAAGAGGGAATGATTGAAGAGAGAGGAAGAAATACACAAAGTGAACGAGCGAGAGACAAAGCAGGAGGGAGGCTGTGCTGGCGTGTGTTGCAGAGGAAAGAGAGAGAGAGAAGCGAGGGGGGAAGCCCGGCAGATCTTGTCGGGAGTGGAAATTGCATTGCTAAGGATTTATTGCTTCAAGTGTAATTGGGTTCAACCAGCGCCAGGAGAGAAAATCCATTGAAGTCTCCTCTCCTGTGCAGTGGAGAGCAGGTTGTTGATCTGCTGTGACTCCCACATCCCTGCTGCTGCTGCAGAGAGAGGCATTACCGCACAGATGAAGCAGCCTAATCATCTCCCCTGAAATGAACACACCTAAATAGCATAATAGCAGGGGGGGGTGCTAATAAAGACGGCCGTAATTTTAGGTACTTAGCAGTTCAGTTCACTATCCTACTCAATTGACTCTGAGCTGCTTTGTCACTGATGGTGATTCCGCTCGAGTGCATTCTTGTGTTATGGGCTCCACAGCATATTGTTTCAGAGTTTTCAGTTTCCCTGCACAGACAAATCCCGGCCGCAGGTGGAAGCAGACGAGCTGCCGTTACTATAGTGGCACTTAATCTGTTAACCTGCATTTAACACTGTAGCGCACGTAAATGAGTTCACTTTTTAAGTGGTTTTGCCAAGAATCTGTTCACCACATCCTGCAGAACTGGTTATATGTTTTAAAATGTGATGAAAGGAGTAAAAAAGATAGAGAGGAAGACAGAAAGTGCAAGTACTGCATCCATTAACCTCTTGACGCCTGAATTTATTCAGAATTACATTAGAAATTAATTCTTTGTGTTTTTGCTTTCAAATTGATCCTAAATTAAGAGGAGTTTGTTAATTTTTCTGTAGCACATACAATAGATATAAATTTAACTAGAATAGGGTTCAAACAAACAGTATATGTCCACTTTTTTCAATGCTTAAATGCAGTAAAAACATCTTTTTTGTGTATTCAAAATTCATTTATTTTATCAAAACAGCCACAAAATTGGCTTACAAGCATTGCATTGTAACAACAATTAGAACAGGGGTTCATTCACTTTGATCGGTCCGATGAGAAACCAGTGCTTCAAAAGGTTCCTAGGTGTGTGTTGAATAGGCACAAACCGGCATTAGAGGAATGCATGCGCGATTCAGCTGCAATGTGGATTAAAGCAGTATGATGCAAATTCACGACAATAGGCATTAAGGGGTTAAGGGTAATAAATTCAGTTTTTCATTTAGGCCAAAGGGATTCACACTAGAGGGCTGCATTGGGATTGGATCCAACACAAATCTCGCGGGAGCGGGCGGTTTGAATTTTGCTACGGGTGGGAACGAGCGGCTAAAAAAAAACACTGCAGGAGTGACAGGATGATGGGGTCAACAACTGAAATCGAAAAAAAGCTAAACATCCCCATTAATATCTATTAATAGCCTATAAAATGACGTGTTTTCTCCTGCAGGACGGGAGAAGACACAAAATCAATTCATTTCTATTATTGTGCGGGCATAAATTCTCAGAGTTTTGCTGGTGTGGGCAGGAGTGGATATACATGTTGCGGGAGCAGGCGGGAGTGGTCAGATATTCAGCGGGAGCAGGCAGGAGCGGGATTAAAAGAACAGTCCTGCGCAGGGCTCTAATTCACACTCTTAACACAGTGGAGGTGTGCCTCTCTGCACAGCAGTGACTTGATAATGTCTCCACCTGTGGGAGAGGGTGAAAGGATGCTAATCAATCACTGTGCTTCAGTCACCTTGTAACCTTGGAAGCTGCTGCCCTTAACCTAACAAGCACCATGATTTACCTGCAGACGGCTGGAAAATGTGCAGAGGACCCTGTTTCGACGAGAAGCCACAAGCCTCTGCTGCATGAAATCAACTTTTACTTTCCTAAAGGTGAAAACAACGTCAGTTTTCACCAGATTTGACCATGGACTAATTTATCACCTTTGCAGACGTCAGCTACAAAGTTAGCTTTGTCTGTGTCTGCGGGAGTTTGTCTTCAGCTCAGCATCTGATTGAAATCTCTGCTTCCCTAATTAGCACAATTCTTCTAGCAGAAGTGATGCTTCTCATTTCTGGGGACTCTAAAGAAAGTGACACACCTCATGCCTTGGAACCCTAATATCTTTCCATGAATTTGCAGACTAGGGGTCCTCAGACGTGAGGTTGCAGTCGAACTCTCTTCATTCAGTTCAGCTGTGCCAATGCAACACATCAGATTCATCTATGCTGCAATATATCTACAGTACAGAACTACTCCAGTAATACCTCTGCACACCACTCTGACAATAGCAGTATCTGATGATATGGGGATGCATGACAGTAATATTAAAGGACTGTCCTTCTCGTGACATTCTACACTGTAGACTGCATGCATATAGCAGAACATTTACCATGAAAATATAATAATCAATACATGCAAGGGCTCTATTACTGTATGGGCAAAAAAAAATGCAAATGTTTAATTTGAATGACAACAGAAGCGTGACACAGTCAGTCCGAAGAGGGTTTCCTGGTGCAGCACAGGAGGGGGATTATATGTGTGTGTGTGTGTGTGTGTGTGTGTATGTGCGTGTGTGTGCGTGTGTGTGTGTGCGCACACACTCACCCCACCCGCCACTGCAGTGCGATTCCCTTCTCTCTCTGACATACAGCAGTGTTCACAAACCCACACTGCAGAACAGAGCAGGCCTGGCTCTGCATACTAATCAGAGAGGGAGAGAGACAGACAGCTAGCAAGAGAGAGAGAGAGAGAGAGAGAGACAGGAAGACAGAGAGAGAGAGAGACAGGAAGACAGAGAGAGAGGAACAGAGAGAGAGAGAGAGAAGAAGAGAGACAGGAAGAGAGAGAGAGAGAGAGGAAGACAGAGTGAGGAAGAGAGAGAGAGAGAGATACTGTAACAGAGATGCAAAGAGCTAGAGATGAAAGAGAAGAAGCACCTCTCCCCCTCTCCCCCTCTCCGTCTCTCCTCGTTTTCACATCTGCAGTCAGCTTGTCATCCCGCCTGGTCGAGTGGGTTACAGCCCTGCAGTTCATACAAAGGGATTCTCCTTCCCAGGCTTTCCCTGCTGAGGGAGGAGGGGGAGGCGTGGGGGGGTGGAGGCAGGTAGCTGCAGACGCCTGGCAGTCAGGTGGTGCAGCAGAGGCTCTCAGCTTTGTCTTGATAACGGTATTGATTGCCTCTAAAAATGGAAGACGCATCGATCGAAGCTCAGGGAGTGTGTCTGATGCAGAGGGCTGGGGACTGGCGCTCAGGACACAAAGCATATTCACAGCGGCGCCGGAATAATAATTTGTTGTGCTCACTTTATTTGGCTATGTGAGAACAGCGTCATTTAAACGTGGGTGGTGTCAGCCACCTGAGAGACGCAGCTTCAGTATTCTTTAAGCAGAGCTGCAGTGCATTAGGAGTGAAAGCATAACTCCAGCCAGCACACGGTTTCATGGGCAGAAGGAGATGCATGTTGACATTTGATAGCCACCAGTTATTCATGCTCGGAGAGCCTAGAGCAATAATCAGTCAAGGGTAAACTGCAGTCTGGACTGCTGCAGATATTTCCTCGTCTGTTTTTGGTATAAAAACCACAGAAAGTGGATACACGTCCATCATGCTTAGCTGAGGGACTGTTTTGACCACAGCCGTCAAAATCTTTAACCTGACGGGATGAAAGAGCCCGGTCCTAGAAATTATGTTTATATATAAGTGATTAGCAGCGGCAAATAAGTTTTAATGGAAACATAATGCAACCAAATTATGTTTTGCGTAAACATAATTAGGAAATGCTGTTAATTAAATGCCTAGCAAGTCGCAAAAGTGTTCATACTGATGTTCACTGACAATGTGTTTTATTTGCTTTCCACCAAAATAGGCAGCATTGAAATGCATTATTCACTCGTAGTGACTACAGCATTATTTCTTATAGTTCTGTTTAGGCACCTGATTAATTATAATGCAGACAAAGTCAGCAGTAATCATAATCTTCATAGAACACAAATGAGTTGTACATAAATTTAATTTCTAGGAGGCTTTCGGTTCTGTATCATGTCCACATACAAAAGAAAAATGTCACCCAAGTTTTCAAAACATGTTTATTTGATTTTAACAGTGTCTAACTACCGTAGAAGCTTAAATGCTGTTGCTATGGTTACATCTCTATGCCAATTTGATTGTGCCTTGTTTTTGAACTGTTCCCAACTTGGGTGTCGGGACCCCCGCAAGGAGGCCCCAGGCCAGATCTAATTGGGTCACTAGATGATTAAAAAACACAAGTCTGCTGCACCAAATTCTCCTTAATTTTTTTCACACTATCCTCTAAGTCTAATCCTTGCTTTTGTTCTAGAAAGTACCTTAAATACACTCTTTAATGATACAGTACATACAAAAAAGGTTACTGATTGTCTACAAGAGAAAAACAAAGTAAGGGATTGAAGCCTGTGCCAAGGCAATAACATGATTTTATACATAATAATAAAAAATTTGCATGGAGGAAGCTTGGGACTGACCAACTGTCAGCTGCATAAATGTAATCACCAAATGTCTAGTCACTACACTGACATCTCTAGTTGGCAAGACCTTTCAACAAAATCAAAGTTCAGATGAATCCACGCAGTCAAACTATGAGCAGATGAGACTGTGTCATACTGTGTCACCTCACTCTGATGGTGTTCCCCAGACCAGATAAGTACTGTGGAAACACCTCCAACAGGACCAGACTCTAACCAGTAGAGCGCAGCTGAAGCCAGACCAAATGTGCTGACTGCTACACGTACATGAACACCTTCTTCAGGCAAAGATCTGGCTGCATCTCTGCTTCACCAGTGTCCCAATCCCAGATGTTGTCTGACAGCGGTTTAGCCTCAGGGGGCCAGCAGATATCTGGATAACAGATATCCAGGACAAGGCTTCCTCCTTCATGTGCCGGGTAATTTTTACAGTCCAATCAGCAGCTCGAGACACGAGAATGGAGGGAGATGATATTTCAGCTGTTTACCTGCACGTAACCAGTCCACTCAAGTGTCTTGTCTTACACCCAAACAAGATTACCTGTGATCTAACGGTAGTCCACTTCCAAATGGAGGAAATGGAGAGAAAGGGTGCATACCAGGAGGGGGAAGCTCCAAGCCACTGCTTCAGATACGTAGAGAACATTTGGGCTGAAATCAAAACCTGTGATTTTGATTCTCGCTGCAATATCTTGCTTTTATTTCTGTCGAGATGGTGGTTCACACTTCAGACTCATCATTATTCATGTTTTGGAGCTGCCCTGCCCGGCACAGCTAGTCTTTCAGATTTAACCTTGAGAACGAGCACAGAGACGTTTCCATGTGGACACATCTCCCAGGGAAAAGGCTGAAGAATCTATGAGAAGGAGAGAACAGCGTACAGTGTCTCCAAACGCTCTGACTCACTGCTTCTGTTGGGGTTTGGTGACGAGGGGCTTTAGCTTAGTTTCAATGAAATAGATGCCATTTTCCTTGAGGGTAGTCTCAGATGAAGACACTTTTATTTCATGACTCAAAAGAACATATTAAAAACAACATGTTTTGGCATTGCTGTGGCCTTCATCGGGCCAAACTGCATGAAAATTAAGATAAACAGCTCTCTTTTCATATTTATTCAACCACCGACCCTGGCATAAAACATTTTCAGCTGCAATACACACCACAAATGACACAGTAAATGCACATCACTAATTGGCATATAAAGATTTGCTCTTGACTTGAACCAGCCCTCAAAGCAAAGGCACAGTTTGCTCTTTTCAGGATATGTTTTTGTCAAATTGGCCAATCACACTTTGTCCAGCCGGTGGTAAAAGTGAGTGTCGTTCAGCGGTAGAATGACCCTTCATCTAAGACGCACTTGAAAGGATGTGATTGTGACTGGTGGGTGGCAATTGGACGGTCCACAGTACAACCGTGATCATCTGAGCAGAGGAAAGAAAGGCGTCAACGTGTTCTGCTCAGCATGGGAGAAACACCACCCAAAAATAACTGGCATGCATCTGCTATGCAATTTAAATAGCAAAAAAAAAAAAAAGCAAGGACAAAATGTTCTAAAATATCAAAAGTAAGCTAAAGTCTTGAAATTGCATTTTAACATACAGCTGATTTGAACTCAGTAACTCCCATTTTTCCAGGCTGTTATAAGGTATTTTGGGATATGCAGGTGTAATGTTTACTGTGTTCGCCATCGCAGTTTGTTAGCATGCTAGCATTAGCTTTGAACACAAAGCTGAGGCTGATGGGAATGTCGTCAGTTTTGCAGGTATTTGCACAAATTTAAGTTTTGGCATGAATGTTTAAACCAAATTTTAACCAATCCACTCAGTATGTCAAATATCAGCCTCATGGTGGCGCTAAAGGAAAAGTCTGGAGACCATGACGTCTGTACTAAATTTCATCAGTCCAGTAGTTGTTTAGCTATTTCAGTCCAGACCAAAGCCAAACCACTAACACAGCTAAAAATCCTATAAAACCCAACATTTCCATAAAGCAGTTCTGCTCATTGCCAACAATGGTCTGATACACCAAGAACCATTAAAATGACAGCTATCACCGTATAATTTGTGTGGTAAAATCAGAGAAAACTGACAAAATGATGTACATGCTTTATATTATGACATGAGCCAACCCTTGTCTCTACTTGAAGACACATACCAGTGTAATATCTGAGGGGGGGATCTTTTCCTTTCCTTGCCAGTTTTATTTAAAGCCAGGTTCTGGGTCCACGCTGAGCTTGTGACTGAGGGTAAGATAATGGGACAGCCTATCTGAACACATAGCCGTCACTGATGGACATGTCACCACAGACGTGGTTTCTGCAGGGCTGCCGCAGTCCCCCTCCACTCTCAGGAAGACGTCTTCGTCAAATGTTGGACTGCTAATGCTGGTTGCATGCAGAGCAGGGACACATCTGCTGCGCTTTCTGTTGCATGTGCTGGAAATGGAAACATGGGCGTAACTAAAGCATTATCTCCTTCCTTCGTTGTCACCCTTCCCTTGCAGATGGAAACTGGGTGTGGCCCAGCACAAACCAGCCATGCGTGGTGTATCATCTTTTGCCGATCACGGGTCTGCCCTTGGAATAAGGCGATAAATCTGCGGGGATCCTCTCTGATAGTAGATAACACTGTCACATTAGACGGCCAAGGAGAAAATGAGGCGAGATAAAAAAAAAAAAAACGCCACGTTCCGATTCATTTGCCCCGTTGGCCAAAGCTGCGCGCCGGATAATTCGACGAAAGCGCGGCTCAAATGGGAGGTGCATGATTTAAAGTGCCTCGGCACTGAGATCATTCTGTCGCTTTAGCTATAAAAAGGGTCATCCTCGCTTGGCATCAGGAGGGTGAATCATTGTCACAGCAGAGATTCTGGGAAACCACCGTCTGGGCTCATGAAATGTGTGCAGTTACTGCTTCTTCTGGTGCTATTATATCTTCTAAAACTGCCCTGGAGTTACTCTGGAGAAAAAGGTTAATTTGTGCTATTGATTGACTTGCCAAGAACAGTAATTCAAATCATTACTTTGTGAGCTCCATCATCAGTTACCCCGGCAATCCTGTAATCCACTGCGAGAGGTGAATTTTTTTTATTTGTAATCAGGCCTCAAAAAAAGGCAACCCCCAACTTGATGGAAAGCCCAAATGATATATATATATATGCAGGAGACGTTAAAACAAAAGCGGCAAAATGACTCAAAAAGAGGCAAATCAAAACATAGGCTTAATTATGCATTTATCTAGATGCAAATGCGCCAGGGCCCCTCGATGTCCCGGCAGCGCAGGCAGCAAACCACCACGGAGACGCAGACAAAATCCAACGCTTCCATCCGCTGATTGCACGTCGGCCCCTGTCAAGCAAAACTCAAGGCAATCAGCGGCATCTGTCTCATTCTGCTAAGCCGCCTGTGTGCATGTGTGTGTGTGTGTGTTTGGGGGGCGGGGGGTGGTGCAGAGAGAAAAGAACAACAGGGGGAACGGAGACAGAATTGCAATTATCTGTTTTTATGTAATATGCTAACAGCTGCCACTGTTTAGAACAGGGGAAAGCCGTTTGTTTTAAGAAGAAATAATGATGACGCCCCGAGGTCTTTGACTTTCTGAGTGTTACGCAACTCCAACTCTGACTGGGATTGGGAAATGTTTGATTCACAGAGCCCTGGATTACATAATTCAAGCGCAGAAAGGAGACTTTCATGTATATTTCAGAGAATATCCATTATTTACTAAAGGAAGCTCCTTTCATTCTCTTCCTGTCTTTCTCTCATGCTGCTTCTTTGGAGTTAATGAGGAGAACATCTTCTCTGAGAAAGTGAGCAGGATTTCCCCGTGGCATTGCAGGAGCGATCCTCTCAGAGCGTTGTTTGTCTTGAAAGGCAAAAGCAGACGTGCTGACGCGTCGCAGCTGCTGTCAGAGCTCCTGTCGGAACATCACGCTTCCCTCCCTGCAAACGGCCGATGAAAAAACCTCCGCCGAACGGCGAGGTCACCGCCACAAAGCAGCAGCATCCGCACACGCCTACAAGAGAAATCCATTTTCTCAACTGCCTCTGTGTGTTTTTTTGTAGTTTCACGCTTGAGTTCAAGCACACTGAGTGAGCGGCCGGGCTCCTGAGGGGCCCGACACCGCCGAATTAAATTCAGAGCCATGAAAGAGTGAGAGGGACAAGAGACCGCAAAATGCCTGTGAGGGAGGAAGTTTACCGCTTACTGGGCTAAAGTCAGAGATCACAGCGAGGAAACGCATCTGCAAGCTGTAACAAACCGGTGTGAACTGCACACTGTGTTACTGCAATATCCACGAAATGTGCTCCAAGATGCAAACAACTGCAGCTGTTTGTGTTGTGTCCGTTAAATGCAAATGTGACCCAGCGATGTAAGTCTGAGAAACGCACTTCACCACCACAAAGAGATTATACAAAGCACCCAAGACTGGAAAGAAGCAGGGTCGAAGCAGCGCTGAGAGATAATCAGAAGCAAGAGATTCAATTCCAGACCCACATAAAGTAGATTTAAAGAGTTTAAAGGTGCAAAAAGATATTATAGTTGACACAGTGGGGTAAGATGAGTCGTGGGGTTGCTGATGGTGGGGAGAATTATCACAGCTCAGCTCCACAGTCTGCTGCAGAGCTGGTTTGATGAGTCTAGTGCCACTTTCGTAAAACTTGTTTCAAGTCAAAGCAGGGACGTGTTAGCTCCAATAAACCCACCGTACCAGACGGTAGCTGGTGAGCATAGTGGAGCGTTCAGCAGCTGAAAAGCCAGATATTTTTCCCAGGAGCTGGAGGAGACCAAACCGGAGCAAAATGTAGCTTTTTGCCACTGTGTCCCCGAGTGGCAATCAGAGAGCAGATCGAAGTTGGACACAGGAAGGGTGTAGAGAATCTGCTAAAATTTTCCAAATAAAACACCCTGTGCAGACTCCTGATCGTACATCAACAAATAAAGCAGACCAAAAATTAGGAGCCTACTGACACATGATAGAAGCACAAATATCAAGGAAAAATGACCAAAGCAGCAAAATCTGAGCAGGCCAACAAAATCAGAAGCGGCCCACTTCTGAAACGCTCCCGGTGTGGATTGCAGCCGCGTGTAGGACGAAACAAAAACGTGCCGCAGAGATAATTAAGGTTGCTTCACTTGCATAGTGCTAACTTTTAGCTAGTGTCACATGATGTGACTGTTGAAGCAGAAAACGTAGGTGTTGCTGAGTTTGTGCTCACTTCACAAAAGTTTTTTTTGAAGTCTTAAATCTGACTATGTGGTTACTGCGGTTAATGCCTGGGGAGGAAGAGTTAAGCTCTCGAGGTTGCTCTTCATCCACACATCCTGAGCCTCCGTCAGCCTCTCCCTCTCCATCTCCATCTGCCTCCCTATTTAAGTTTTCTTACTTCATTTACCTCATCACTATTTGTCTCTCTCTGTCTCACTCGGTGCCTCTTTTCTGTTCCTCCTCCCATCTGTCTGTCTCTCCATCCCTCTCTATACTTTCAAAGCATACATAGGAGTCTATATATAGAGTCACAGCATCACTACCAGCAGCGGCGGCCAGTAAACCGGGCGGCATCGGAGAGCCCTGTAGCAGCACACAGTGGACTGTGATGGATGGCATTAAGAGGAGGGCTGTTAATTGACATATTTATTGACATATACAGAAAGAAAGGCAGGAGGAAACTCATTTCAAATTACACTTAATGATTCAATCCATTAAGAAACGGTCAGCAAATAAGGTTAGATTAAGATGGGAGACGGGGTCTGGAGGAAGCCTGGTTGAATATGTGCTCTGCTCGGTCTTCCTCCACCAGTTTGGCTCTGTGGAGGGTTTTGTGCTGGCAGGATCTGATGAGATATTTTAGGATCTGGTGTTAAAATGTGTACAGACAGGTCAGATGGGAAGGGGTCTGTGTTGGAGGAAATGTGAAGAACAGCTGGCGGATCATTTCCATATATCTTGGAGGTAGTATGAGCGATGCAGAACATTTTTGGCGACAGAATGAACTGCTCTGTCTCTAGCTCTACTTACTCTCTGTCTGTTTAGGCGGCACATGAAATCAGGTAAGCTACATGAGGGCTACAGCGCTGAGAGAGGATGTATGGATGATGACAAAAAGCTAAAATGTCCCCTCTTGTTTTGTTTGACAAACTGTTGCCAGGAAGTGCTTCCATTTTTGTCCTCCTCACAGTTTTTTTTTTTTGAAGGTTAGCACTTGATAGGACCTGCTAAAATTAGCATTAAACCCCCATACACATCAAGGGGGCTTCTGTGAGCTGACAACTTCATTGTAATCCTCAAGGCGGGGGCAGCAATTGAGTGACTAAGGAGGCTGGCAGGGTTCAGTATCCAGTGACAACTCGCAGTGAAAAGAACGCTTCAAGGCAGGGTGGTAAATTTGTTTTAATGACACACATGAACGTCTGACTGGATATTTTATTGGACTGATGAATCTTTTGGAGCCACTCGCAGTGCCAGAGGTAGTGAAGTCAGTTTCTGAGGTGATCAGTCTTCATTGGCGTCACTAATCCTGAACACTGAGGTTTCCGCTCTGAAATGTGTGTGTGTGTGTGCTCACTGCTGAGAATTTGGTCGTGGACTTGCATTTAGGATTTGGACTGAAATACTGAAACAAGCTGAGGTGGCATTTGAAAAGCAATTACAGAAAGAAGCAAGATGGAGGGACTAAAAGGAGTAGAGGAAAAAAGAGCCCGCTCATTGAGCGTGCTTACCTTTTTGGTAAACGATGAACTGCACTTTGCAGCTGATAAACATGTCGTTAACTCCTCAGATACTGTTTTATGGCAGCGGCATGCTGCAATGACTGTCGGCAATTCAGACATGGCTATGAAGAAGTTTTTCTAAACGCGCCGAACGGCAGCCACATTGGCAATGAAGTTGAAATGTCTAGGGACATATCTGGGATGATCAAAAGTAATGAAAAAGGATGAGACCAGGATCCAACATCTACAAAGTTCCTCCACCAAAATCAAACGCAGCATTTTGTAAATGACCTGTTACCTTTGTTTCCCAAGTAGCAGTGGTGGAGGAAGTGTTCAGATCCTTTAAGTATGACAACCACACCGTGAAAAGTCCTGCATTCAAACCTGACTTAAGTTAAAATATGTCTGTATTATATTATATAAATTTTGGATTAATATCACTTCTGCATTAATGTGTGTGTTACTCTTTAACGCTGTAGATGTTTAAGGCTGAGCTAATTTTAACTACTTTATACAGGGTTGTTTAATCAACAGCAATGCATTGAGTTCTATATGGTTGTAGCACCACTGTCCTGTGAGAACCACATACCTCCAAAAAGCCAACTTTTGATGAGCCCAGAAAACCAGCCCTGTGTTCCCAGCGTCTTGTGACAGTCCATTTTCCAGCGAACCCAAGAAGGGTTTTAAATAGTTAATTTGTCTTAAGAAGAAGAAGAATTTTCTCAACCCATAAAGGTACACTTAATCCTTCAGTTTGTCAAATGCGGTGGTGTAAAAAGTGCAATATTGGCCTCTGAGATGTAGTGGAGTCGAGGTCACAAGCAGACACACTTGTGTTAGACTGCATTATAGGAGCAGCCTATCTGAGAGCAGGTGGACACATAAAGAGTTAGAGATAAAAGCATGTGAAGTCTAAAGAAAGATACAATTGAGTTGCATTATGGGAAATGTAGGAACCAGTGTTTCTGGAGCTTTAATGCATGCTAGGAAATGAATGACAGGCTTTGACTCTGCTGCCTCGATTTGGACCTTTCTTTTTTTAATCTCTCTGCTGTGAGCGTCCCGACTTCATGGAAGTGCAAGACTAGTTCTCTGCAGTACCTCTTTAAATGCTGAGGTTTCTACTGGATGCACAATGAATGCAAATTTTGGGTTGCCAGAAGGTTGAAATTTTGACTGAAAAACACCATATTACTATTACTATATATTACTGACAGCAGAACATCTAATAGTGCTAATATGCAGAGCCAATTCACCAAGGGGACACATGATATGAGCAACGAGGCACTTTCTGCATTCCTGCAGAATGAAAGACCAAAAGGGGCAAAAGTGTGGATGTAATGTAATTCTATAGTGTATATTAATATCTATTCTTATAACTACAGATTCCTCCTGGCCTCATATTTTATGCTCAGACTTCATTTGCAAGTCGATAAAGCACATTCACACAATGTCGTTATCTACAGTCTGGAGTTCCTCACACAACAATGGGAGTAGAAGAAACAGAGGGTCACTTCTTTGATGTGAATTTCATCACCGCACAGAAACTCTGAATCAGCCCATTTGCATTTCTGCCATATTCTCTTGCTTCTTGTGGGCTTACATCCGTTGCAAGACGTGTGTGGTCAGCAGACAAATTCCCTTTTCAGGTGGTTATGAGCCTGGGCTTCACCATCATTACAGGTCTCTAATTAAGGCATAAATCAAAGCACTGTGTTGCCGGACAGAGCGCGAGTGATGAAGGCGGGAGCGAGTGCCGCAGTGTGTTAAGACTCTCCAGCCCTGCCAGACTTCTGCAATGAGCCGAACAGACAGATCGTCCCTCACAGGCTCTGTCTCCCTCCTTCTCCTCTGCCCTCGCTCTCTGATCTCCTGCTTCTTTTTCCTTCTCTGTCATTTCTCCCGCTTACTTGTTTATTATGTGTTGTATCCCTATTCAATGTCTCATCCTCTGTGTCCTCCTGTCTGTCTCCTGTAACTTTTCATAATCTTCCTCCCTCCTCTTCTCTTCCTCCTTGTTTCCTTCATCTCCTCTTCAGTCTTTCTTCCTTCAGTCCATCCCTGCCTCTCCTCTCACATGGCATTGGCAGGAGTCTCTCTGACTGACCCCTCCCTCACTCTCTCTGTCTCCCTCTCAGGCTCCCTCCTAACATTCATAAGCAGCACTCAGTCGCTCCTGCTGGCACACTGTAGTCCCTCGCGCCTCCTCGATAATCACGCTCCGATGCCTCGGCTGATTGCATAAGAACATGGTGTCAAACGGCCACTCAGTCATCGCCAGTGGAGAAGGGTGGGGAAACACCAACACCACTGCCCACAGCAAAACAGTGTGCTTGTCAGGGAGGACGGGGGGGGGGGGGGTGAACATTGCTGGGACGGTTTCCAGCGCTGATTCAGCTTTACAGGTCTGAAATGGGTTGCATCAGTTTGGTGAGCACAAGTATAAAAAAATACACAGAAAACCCACGGGGCGCTACCTGTCCAGCACCAGACTGCAGACAGACGAAATCAGCATGGAGATGGTGAACATGGTGGAGCATTTAGCAGATAAACAGCCAGATAGTTCCCTCAGCTAAAACAGAGTGAATGCTGGACCTGCATTCGTCAGGTGGACAGAAGCATGACTACAAAAAGATGCAAATGTTGCTCCGAGTCTGCTGGATGTGCTGATAGGCAACTGTTTGCTAGCAGGTTTGCATGCACAGCTTTTGTGCACATTTTATTTCTGCTGCACCCAAGGGGCCAAAAATTAGTTAATAATAATTTCAGTAGTTTGCAGCAAAGTTTGCATCCAAAATGCAATCTAATGTCTAATATGTGAGTATGTGCATAGGACTGTGTATGTATGTGCAGTATTGGTATTACTATGAAGGACTTTTTCAGTGTTTTCTCCACTTCAGCTGCTTTTCTGTTTTTCTTTGTGTCTTTCTTATTTTGTTGGTTATAAGTTCATCGATGCTGACTTGATGCGCCCAGTCTGAAGTGAGAAAATAGGAAGTGATGAGGAAAAAATAGGCCACAATCCCCCTCTGTTAAAAACAACCATAAGCATTTTAGAATTAAAGTTTATACCCGAACCTTATGAGATCTGACCAGGCCTGAAGGATTCAAGCCAAATCTCTCATTTATTCTTTTGCATTCATTTTTGTAGCTTAACATCAAAGTCATTATTACAGCTTATCATCAGGGAATTGTTTACTTTCTTTTTTTTAGTTGAGCCAGAACATAAACTGGGCTTCATTGCAGGTACACTCAGACAAGACTTGAATATTCAAGCGCAGAGTCGAGCTCCAGGGCCAACACAGAACACTTTTTCAATTTCAGAGCGAGCAACAAATGCTCATCTACCTACACTGCCTGAGTCCACACCTCCCCCGTTAATGTCTGACACTAATCTGATGACAGAGCCCGGGATGAAGGTGCATGATAGCTTGAGAATGCTGTGTCTTTAGGTGTTCACTCTGCTAGTCTGTTATGAGTGATTTCCATAATTCTTACTGTCTCTCTTACACACACTAATCAGTCAGTACGCCAATGGCTGCAGCTGCTATTCTGTTTTCAGACTCTGTCTCTGCAGCAATAAATCTACTGTGGATCTCCAGCCATCGATCGGGACACAAAAGGCGACGTTGTTGCCATCAATAGCTCTGGAATCCTTTGCAGTGTGCAACCCAGTGCTACTGAGATGCAGTTTGTTTGTTTGTTTTTTTTTGAAGAACAGAGGGGAACAAAGAAAGAGAAAGATGCACATACATTACTAACAGCGAGCAGCATCAAACCGCCGTGCAACCGAGGTCTGGAGGCAGCAGCTTTGATAATGATTCAGTGCGCTGCAAAGAAACAGGCTGAAAGGAAGAGACAGAGAGACAGAGGGGACGGGAAGGGGGTTATGACCAAGCTAATTAGATCAAAATGCTCAGAAAGATCCAACAAGTGCTCCAAAGTCTGCAGATCCTGGCAGATCTGAGAAAGGCTGTTTACTGTTTGCTGTCAAGATGCATGCGTGTTTGTGCGTGTGGCTGCACGACAAAGCCCACAGAACAGAAGCCAATTAGCGCGGCAGCACTGCGAGGCACACGGGCGTTGCAGAGCACTTAGGCGCGGCCTGCTTTTGGGGCAGGTGAAATTCAAACTGCGTTTTGCTTCAAGACCCCTCAAATAGCTGTGAGCGTGACAATCCACGGTGAAGCCTCTCTGCGGCGTTTTCCCCGAACATGTAGGGTCAGACTGGGTGGCATCAAAGTCAGCCAACAGGCAGCTGTGTGCAGCCTGGATGAAGCAAGAGGGCCCCCGGCAAGACCAGCAGCTTCCCCTGAGCTGAGGTTCAGTGAGGTTTCACTTGTTTTTTATTTTCAGGCTGAAACATTCCTCCCCATGGTAGTTTTTATTAATATGAAACACTTGAAAGTGGGGAGCAGTTTAGTCCAGTGTCACCAGACCAGAGAAAAATGGAAGAAAAAGCAGGCGGATCTAATTCCTCTCGTCCTTTCTGCTCAACTTGCAGCACACCGCGCAGAACCCGGTGTTTCCACCACCGGGGCAAACGCAGGGCTGACATTTGGACGCTTCGGAGTGCGGGGAGGTTGCGAGGAAGTAGCAGTGACACTTCAATGCACCTGGTCCGCTGGGCAGCAAAAAGCCTCGTCATCAAACAGCAGTGGTGACATTTAGAATCCGCGCATACTCACATCTGCTCTGGCAGCATTTAGATTCTGACCCACAAAAATGGAAATGTTGACATATCACTTAGCATTTTCCCTGCCTCTGTTTTAAACCAAAGCATTTGAAAGGATCTGAAAACACGTAAAGGGGCAAATGACTGAGAATCAAACCAATTAACGAGCCTGAACACAGTGGCTCAGGCTGCATAATGTTTGTATACGCAATATTATTTCCCTCATGTCCTTTTTATATAAGTGTACAATGGAACCGCCAGAATAAAACGAGTCCATGCAGCCGTTAGCAACAGTGCCCCGGCATCCTGCCAAGTATGGACATTGGGAGATGAAAGAGCAGAAACTGTTGTTCTGCTCCCCCCCAACACCAAGGGCAAACAGAGAAGGGAGCACTAACATGGCATTTGTTTTTGTATTTGTTTCCACCTCCAGGGTCTGAATCTTAATATCAGTGTATGTATTATTTTATGCTCTCAGCGTACATCTGAAGTCCCACCTCGGAAACAACAGCCAATTGCTTTCTATCACCATATTAAGATCATTTTCAATGCCCGTCCAGGGAGTAGATTAGCGCAGACAATAAACAAGGTCCAGGCGTCCTTGCTCAGGGCCACTGCTGGGCCTCACTGGCCAGCGTTGGCTCCAACAAGCCTTTGACTTCTGCGCTCCCTTTCTAATCTACCTCCCATTATGCCATCATACTGTACTACAGTCACAGCCATTAAAATCACTGTGAAGCATTTGCATTTTTGCTGTCTCATCCCTCATACTGCCTTAAGAGACAGTGGAAAAATCAATGTAGCCCACCTAGTTATACACCCGCCCACCTCTACATGGTCTCCAGGGGATTATGGGATTCCATGTCACATTGGTCACGTCAAACTAATAGAGCGATCATACTACACAGGATAACATTTAATATGTATTTGCGGTATTACGCTTGAATGACAGTGTGTGACTGAGGCTTACATATGTGTTTTTTGCATTATCCTACAGCTGATTAAAAACAGTATAAAGCACTTGTAATCCCACAACTCCCGAGGCAAACTCCACCCACAGGTGCAGCACTATGTATAATATATAGAGCAGGCAGGACATGGATGAGAGGGCACTTAAAGTAAAGCAGCAGAGCATTTTCAGACAAAAATACCAGTAAAACTCTTGAAGAATGCATAAATTGTAGAATGTAAATTTGATTAGCTGCAGTGCGTTATCCATTCAAGTAGAGACTTATTAAATTCAGTTGATGCCTGTGCAGATATAACGAGAGCCCGCTGTCGCAGCAGTGTGGTGAGCTACTGCCACCCAGAGGAGGATGAGTGCTTCATGTTCTCAGCTGCATGGAGACACACGTACAACCAAGTTATGACTGTGACATCTGCATGAACAACAGACCTTCGACATGACTTCTTTATTTGATTTTACAGACTGTATGTATCACTTCAGTATTTAATATTTGGATGTGCAAAAAAAAAGGCATCAGTTATTAGGATGCAGAAAACAACTATTATTCATAATTTCAGAAACAGTGAGTAAAGGGTACTTTGGTTTTGTGTCCTTTTTGGTTGCAGTTTTGTTGTGGCTCTAAGAGCAGTCTATCTGGAAGAAAATTATTTTCCTACTGGTACAGACAGCTGGACAGGAATATGTTGTATCTATCAGTGAGTCACAAATTATATTGCATTGTACCTCTCTTTTGAAGCTTTGACATAGAAGTAAAAAACTGGAGGTTCAGAGGTGTAACAGGAAATCGACTAATGTTGTTTTTTGGGTTTTATTATTCTTTAATGCCTGAGCAATATACATTTTAGACGGTGACATGGTCTTTAGATAATATGATGTATTCTATTACTCCACCAGTCAGCGCAGCACTACAAGCAATCGCCACCAGGTGTCGCTTTTGGACAGTTTTACACTATCAGACGGTGGCATACTGTGTGACAAACTAATACTTCCTAAAGGAAAAGTTGTAATTATTACCCCTTCCAGCCTAGAAGCCGGCAGATCAGAGGTCAGCCCTTCAGCAGAGATTTTCCAAAGCTCATTCAGAGTCATTAAAGGTCAGAGAATAAACAAGTGGACCAAAACCTTCAGTAAAGTATTTAGATTCTGTCTTCTTATGTTCTTGTTGACCTGTTGGATTCACTGGATAGTGAAAATGTCCCCTTTCGATGACTGTTTGAAAGTCAAGTATATAGTTTCTGTGGTCGTTACTCTGCACATCATGTTCACTTCCTTGAGAACTTCAGCAGTGAGACATGCAGTGATAGTTCACTTTCACTGACCTATTTCCAGCATTAGAGTCATAGTTGCATTACTCACATGATACAACACATCAGTGGATAAGTATAGCATGTGGTGTAATAGCTGGACAGAGTGAAGAACACGCATGCTGGCTGTTTCTTGACTTGTGTGGGTGTGTGTAAAGTTGCTGTAAAGGCACCTTAACTCCATGACAACCAGCGGTTGTGGTAGTGGAAGACGTGGGTGTACTCTAACCCTCCCTAATCTAACCTAACTGGCCCTTGTAGTCTTGTGGAGGTGTGTTTATCCTGTACATACCTTCGACCACACTGCTGACAACAATGTGCTCCAAATGTTTCCCGCAGTCACAGACTCAAGGCTCCGGCATGCGTCGTGGCCACCTGGTATGGCAACACACACAGGAATAGCATCAGCGAGCTACATGCGGCCCTGCACTGTTTTGATTGTAAAGCCTTGACTTTTTAAAAGGCTGTGTGTGAGTATTCCTGTTGCTTTGCATTGTAGCCCTCAGGGCCAAATATGCAGGTCCCCCATTCTATAGACCCAAGAATGTTCAAACATGCCTTTGACTTCTTCCATCAATCTTGACTGGCCACCCGTTGCAAGCAGGAAGTTTACTATGATGTGACTTTCAATTTGCCCTCTGAACCCTGACCCAGTTATGACTGTTATGAGGCCAGAAGGAAAGCATGTTGGTTGGATAATGTAAACAGCTCAAGTGCACAAGTTCTGATAAGTTCTCTAAATCATACTGCTAAATTGCATAAACTTAGTGTATTTTGTGCTGCAACAAACAAATGACTTTCATTATTGATTATTTGTCTTTTAAATTCATGAATAATTGATTGTCTTTGATTTTTCTCTAAAATGTTAAATAATAATCAAATATACTAGTTATAATTTCTAAGAACTCAAGGTGACATTTTAAAATTGCTTGTTTTGTCCAACCGAACAATCAAAACCCAAAGATATTCAGTTTAGCATCATATCTCATGAAAGACAGTAATAAAACTCCTCCTATTTGAGAAGTTGTACCCTAAAAAGATCAGTCCATATTGTTGCTGATTAATTTTCTGTGAACTGGCCAATCAGCTAACAAAATGATCGTCTCACCTCTACACTTATTCACTAGATTTGTGTAATATTATATGAGCTTGACACATAAAACACTGACAAAGAGAGGATGAAGCTTACTGGACATGCAACTAGCAGGAATCCATAAGGGAAGTGACACAATTTGTATAGGTAAAGATCAAAAATATAATAATTATACAGCCCTAATGCATGAGTGATTTCTTCCCCAAAGAAAGGATCTTTCCTCATCTTCCTCCTTAAATTTCCCCATTGTGTTTCATCAGAAATGTCATTTTCACTTTGCACTGCAGAGGAAACAATGACACTGCACAAAGAAAAAACAATAGGCGATTTAATTGGCTCATTTGGCATTGTCCCTACTATTGACCAATTACAAATATGAATGGGCGGGGCTTGAAACGCTTCTTTTTTTTCCTTCGTTTCTCTGGCGGCAGAGGGAGGGGTGCGCACTGAAGCCGTTGTTGTGTGTTGCTGCTGGGGGACAGGCAGAGCTGCCAAGGTCGGTGAAAGTACTGCTGAGACCAAGACTTCGGTCCATAACACCCTTAAAAGTATTACCTCAAGAGACATACAGGTGAGTGTTTGTGCTTGACCAACTTTTATTCGTGTTTAGTGGCCGCTGAGTTAGATTTACTTCACCTGGTGTCGTGCCAAATTGTGTATCCCTGTCAGATCAGTGACTGTCAGATGAGTTCACATGGGACGAGATGCCGGGGAGGAAAGCTAACTGGCTAGCTAACATTAGCCGCTTTTGAGCGCTGAAATAAGTGATGTGGTTACGTTAAACGTTGTGCAACTGTGACATGACTGTTATCTATAACCGCGTGTGCTTTATTAAGCCTCTCAGACCCTTTTATTGAGGAAGTACCGTTCCCCTTTCCTGGGTTTGCTTGACAGCAGTACCGGCTAACAGGCGGATTGGCTAGCCAGCAAACTTAGCTTGCGAGTAGCTGCAGAATTCGAGCCACGTTTCATTTGAGGTCCCCGAAAGATTTGGTCGTTGCTGTATTTCGATTCTTAATCGCTTGGTTTGTGGGTGAGTAAGTGAAGTGAAATGCTTTGGGATCCCGGTTCGCTACAAATAGTTAAACAATTTAACAACTATTTCAATCCGCAATCACTGCGTCCTAACAACTTTGAGGAGTTCACTACGAACTGACATCAGTGTACTGTTTACGTACTGGCAGGTGGCGCAAACAAAATATGAATTTTGTCCTCTCTGCTCTTCAAATGTGTGAATGTTCAGCCTGTTTAGCCAGTGGAAGTGCCGTATTATCCTACTTTAGTTACACGTTGTAAATGCCAGACAACAGCAGCTGTTTCTTTCTCTTCTCTTGACACGAGTTGCCATTGAGTGACTCTGTTTTGCCTCATGGGATGTTGTTGGAGTGCATACTCATTACATCCAACAACAGCAACACATTCAGTCATTCCGCTGCTATGAATCACTGCTGTGTTGAGGTGTAGGTGGTGGCACCCAGCAAAATTCAGGGAGTAGTGGGGGGCTATAGTTACATGCTTGTCCGATGGATTAGTCATGTGTAAGGAATTTCCAAGAACTGAGTCCAAATTGGTTTGAAGTCTGAAACACAGCAACACTGAATTGTGCAAACCTGTCAACTATCCAATCCCAGGAGTTAAGAAAGTGACAGGACTCAAAATTAGCCAGCTTTACATTTGAAACCAGCTTGAGAGAACGTGCTTTTTTTTGTGCCTCTCAATGCACTGAAATGGCGCTCTTTTGTTGGAGAGGACATACAGCAACAGCTGTGCTCCTCAACAACAGTGTGTGTGTGTGTGTGTGTGTGTGTGTGTGTGTGTTTCAGTCGGTATGCCACCAGGCTGTAACTGCAGCATTAATGGCATGCTGGTTGAATTTTGTGACTGACAAACAGGACAATGGCTGTTGTAGATGAACCTGATCTCCACTGGAAGAAGTTGAAGTGCTTTGCATGTTGTTTGCATGGTCTAATCTAGCTGTGTGCCTCAGCATTCACTTTTACACAGTGTGGACAGGTTAGGGCACGCAGGGCTCTATATAGCCCCCAAAGGAAGATGCCAAGTCATTACTATAAGCCACAACATATACAAGGAGTCCCATGTGATGTGGCACTTGGTTTACAACCACGTGTAAACTAAGTCTTGTCCTGTTTGATAGAAGGTTAAGACTTTGGCTTTCAAATGTCTGATGAGCATAAGGTTTGCCGCACTGTTTGCAAAGTGATGCCACACAATATGTTGCCGTATGCTGAAGTAGCAAGAGCCCTATTTACCACATCACCCCCAGAATATTGAAATGAGTGACAGCATTATAAACATTAAGCTAAGGAATGTTTCTTTATTGAGCATTGTGATGCATTACTTCGGAACATCCCAGTGCTGCGCCCTGTGGCCCTGCAGTCTGGTTAATCAGCTCCTGTTGGGTTTTGTGTGGTGCTTGTGAACCGTGCAAAGGCCTCAGATACTGTCCTGATGAGATGTAGTACAGCGAATGGGAGAATACTGAAAAGAGCAAAAGACATGTCAGACTTTACAAATGTATCTTGGCAGAGTCTGAATGCAGCGCGTGCTTGCGTGTGTGTGGCTGAAACTACACTCGATCGTCGCTCTGGCAGAGCAGTAGCTGTTAGATAGCAGTTGAAGGTAGTTTTGTTCTCTCACTGCTCGCATCTGTGACAGAAAAACAGGATATGGCATCTCACACCCTTTTGAACGGTGGCATTTTTTCACATTGTGGTTTTTAACCTGCTCTTGTATTACAGGTTGCCTGAGCCAAGCACAGGGATGAACGTTTGTGTTAAATCGCTGTGTATCTTCTTTATTTTTTTAGCACTGTTTGGCTGCCACAGCAAGAGCTCTGCCACAACTCTTGTAGAAAAAACAATAAGAAAGAATACATAAATAATAACCATAGGCAAGCATGTGGAAGATATTTAGCATTCTTATTTTTATCATGATTAAGCAGCCAGCCAGGTAGAACGTTTGGCCACTGCAACCCCCACGGTAATCAAAACAGGACTAAAATACGTGTAGATGTGAAACCTAAACCCAAACTTCACAGCAGCACAGGCTATACATCACCTTTAGCTTGAATGTGTGTTGTCATGAGCAAAGAAATACAGTATCCACCTGAAACACGGTTAGCAAGCTGGAATTGATGCTGCCTTCTGATGTGTGAAATATGATGACTGCAGTCCGTACAGTCATATCACAAAGAGGCATCCAGCTACTGAAATGTGCTACGTTAAACTCTCACCCAGCCTAATACAGGTAATGTGATATTCGCAGATTAGCTGTTCTCAAACTCCAAATGCTTGCAGCAGCGGTTTTCGTTTGACAGGAGTCCAGCTATGAATCACAAGTTGCTTAGTGACACTAAATGAAAAATCCCAACGAATTTTCTTCCAGCACTGCACCAGTGCCAGGTTTAATATCTGATGTGAAGTTTTAGCTGAACAGCCAGTGTGAAGCCCTCTGCTATCATCACTTCCCTGCTGATGCCAACTGAGGTTAGCCTGCTACACATTTCACACTGAGTCTGGCACATTTGATCACACATTTGTTTATGTGCGTCAAATTTTAGCCGGACTTGTTGTTCCTACTCCTGTGTTCACTCAGTCGAAGAATGAGAAGATCGCTTTTGCATCAAGACAAAACAAATACAAAGTAACTGCTTTGTATAATGTAATGATATACAAATAATAGTTATTTTTAAGTTTAAACAGGTATGACCTAGACAGTTGTTGTACAAAAAGTGAAATTGCTAAAATAAAATATATGCGGCCTTTAGCATCTTGATTTTGTTTATTTACTAGTTCGTGGCAGCAAGTTGTTCACATGGAGAAGCTGAACATTCACATTACACTTGTTGAAGTCGTAATTTCAGTCAAACAGAACAAACTGGCTTAAAAGTCCCTCAGTTCCTCAGCTCCTGGCTCTTAGTGCTCGGCTCTGGTCCTGTTGTCAACGACTAATCACCCAGTTTACCGTGGACCACCAGCCACCGCTGACTCAGCCAATGCTGCCATCTGGGCTGGAACAGAAAGCACAACAGACTTCTCGCTGGCTCTAGAGCCTCAGACGCTCAGCTAAGTGTGTGCGTGTGTGTGGAAGAAAAAATGATTTAAAAAAAGTCATACAGAGAAAGAAAGTGTGATATGAAGACAAAAGGGAGATCAATTTTTTTGTATTTTTGAATAAATTAAAATTATAATTTTCCATTTTACTTCTCATAAAATATTATTGCAAGACTTAATTTCACTCAGAGGGCCGGTCAGGAAGTATAGACCCAAGACTTTTAAACGGTGCATGGTATTGTTTTATTAGTCATGTAATTGAAGGTCCTGCATACCCAAACAGACTGGTAATCATTACCAGTAATAGGAAATGTTTAAGAAATTTAGACATGTCACAGTAAGAAAAACACTGGCAAAAATGATAAAATACATGATGGCTGAATTCATTTAGTTGCTTCAGTTTCAGGGTGTTGTTCATGCTCCCTCAGTCACACTGTCATGGCTACCTGGGACACTTGAATACAACAGAGCCAGTGTTAACGTTATTATTAACACCTGTGCTTTTGCCACAATGACAAGTCAAACGTGTGCTGTGAAACAGACCCGTGACACAGGGTTATCATTTTAGCTCCAATTATGTGCCCACTTACACAAGGAGTCCTTTCAGTCTCACTCTTTGGCAAAGCAGGATTTATAAATCTCAACTGTTAGGACAGCTTATCTCTTCTAACACATAAGCCAGCAGTGTTCAATGTTCACCAAGAATAATGTCCTCCAGTCAGAAATCACCAATATTTTTATTCATGGTTGGCCGTCCTTGATCCCCCTCTGTTTTTATTACTCTCAGGAAATTAGTTATTTGTGTGTAGCCAACCGTGGCTATGTCACAGTAAAATACCATACGAATCAAACTGTCTGCTCTGAGTTCCTGTTTCACCTCAAACTACCCGTCTGCCTGTCTGTTTATCTGTCTGTCTGTCTGTCTGTGAGAATAACTTGTGTGTGGAGCTGTGCCGCTTTATTACCCGCACACTTCCCGCTCACGTTTCACTTTGTATACTCACGTCCTGTCAGCGGGACAGCAGCTCTCAGTGAGTGTGTTTGCTGTGCAGTTTCACTGTGCTCTCTCTGGCTAGTATTGTGCAGAGGTTGTGCTCATAGTTCCGTCATGTCGATTACCCCTAAAATGCTCCAGTACTACTGTTCCTGTGTTTTCTGTGGTTTGCCATAATGTTGTTTGCTCACCATAGACTGTCCACAGGAATTCTTAAACGTTTGTTTTATGATAGAAAGCAGAATTTCTCTGGTTAACTAAAGGGCTTTCAAATCCTCCAACTTTCAAAAACACGTAGTCCACATGTGCTAATGCACATCAGTCTCAGTGTTAAGGGATGTTTTTTTTAAGATTTATTTAATTCACAGTTACCTGCTTTGATTAGTGTTGTAATGAGACATGTGTGTCTTCCTGTTTTTTTATTTTTCATTTATTTTGCCCTTATTTAACCTTGTAAGGTTTAATGCTGCATCATGTCAAATAAGTAACCTTTTGTTTTTGAAACCTGAGTGGTGGTACAACAGAGTCATTTAAAATGCACACCATCTGGCCCATCGATTTTGTGCAAACTACTTACAACTATGGGCTTCTTTGCTTTGGCAGTTTATTTATGTGCAAATGCCCAAAGCATCATACTTTCTAGGCCATTGGAAAATTGGAAAGCCTTGGAAAATATGCTACAGTACAAAGTTTGTTTCGAAGGTATAAAAGTACAAGATAAAGGCTTACTCAGATGGACTTGTTCTCATCTTGTCATTCTTTGTCACCTGCTGTATTTTTGTCATACTACAGGCATTAATCGGTGATTATGAGACTTGAATGCCATTTGATAAATGGCAGGTGTTGTCACATTCCTGCTCTGTGAAGCACACTTTGTGCTTTCATGAAGTGAAATTGCACACCAGCCACTTTCATATTTGCTACTGATGCTGCTAAGATTTTTGATACAAATATGTAACAATATGCATCACAGAGTGCATCATTAGCTGAAAGTATAAAACATCATAATATTTAACCTTGACAGAGATTAGCGAGCTGAATGTGTGCTGTCAAGCCACTTGTTTTTTGTGCATTTCCACAGCTGGCAGAAGGACCTTGGCCTCTGTCTGACTGTTTTTTTGCAATTCAGCAGCACTCTCACTGATCTCAGCAGGTGCAGGACTCCAGAGATTTACAGCTGTTTATTGTTCATGACAAGCTAGTGCTCTGTGAGAGCAGAAGTATTAGGATGTTGAGGAGGACAGCCCTCACGCTTCAGTGGGGAGGGTGTATCAGCACAACAACAGCAGTTTGTTCAGTGTGTGTTTGTGTGTGTGTGTGTGGAAAAGTAATGGCTTAAATCCTGTTTACTGTATGTTGGGATTGTGATGATTAATGCTGATTATTAATCTTGATGATTTGATTATGTAATTATTTGGGGGTCCAGAGAATGCAAGAAAAATACTTTCTGTTGCATACATGCTGCAGTCATAGCAAAACTATGATATACATATATGTATGATTAATTAATTAAAATGTAAAAATATACATTGCATTGACTTTTTTTAAACAATAGTTTACAGTCCCCCAAAAAGAACTAGTTCATGTCCATTTCTTCCATTTTTAATGAGCTGTAAAGGCTGCAGGTCTCCTACAGTGTAGTGTAGTAAGTTGGAGGTCTGTTGGCTCATGGTGATGGCTGGACGCTTCATTTCGATATGTCAATATAGCTGTGCCTCTGATAAGGCTGTGTTAAAGTTTAAGCTAGATAAAGATAAGGCACCTAATTAAAGCTTGATCTGCTATGAAATGGAGAGAAAACAGACGTAAGGTATTTCTGACGGTTAAATTTGTTCTTAAATTAATCTGTACTTGTGTTTGTCCGTCAAAGTGGACACAAATCTGCTGGAGCCGGCAGCTAGCACTAATTAGCTACATTAGGTCAGAAAGACAATGCAACAGAACATTACATAGTGTTATGCTGTTTTTTAATATTTCATGCCATTAGTGAAAGTGAATCTTTTATTTCTTCACAACAGAAACTTGAGCAATACCTGATCAAATATATGTATCAGTTACATTTTCCTTTTATTCTCAGTGCATCCTTAATGCCCATTTATTTAATTTCATTTTTTGTTGTAGTGGTCTTGTCTGTACTCGCCTTGCCAAATAGTTTGAAAGAGTAGGTAGAAGACGAAGAGAGGTTTGTTTTTTTAATAAAAATAATAGTAAAATTCAGCTTTTTTTCTTTTCATTTGATTAATAGTCAGTTAATCAAAATAATAATAAACACATTAATTGATTGTAAATATAGTTTGTTGCAGCCATACTCATTGCAAATGGATTCATTCAGTTCACTGTTCACCAAAAACACGAGCACATTCAATGAGCATGCTCTTTTAGCATGTTAATGCACAACGCTGAGGTTACCTTTATAAACAAATCACAGTCAGTAGTCCAAGTTTCTGTTCTCTGACATTGTGTACTGCCTGTGTTTTGCAGGCTCCACTTCATGCACCTGAGTCTGCGTTGAGCTAGTCTTTCACATACCAGGCAGAAATACAAGATCTAGGGCATGCAGACTTGGGGCAAAGGCAACAAAGTGAAAGCAGTGTAAGGAGGAAAAAACATTTGGCCTTGATATGTTGCATGACTAAGTGTGTGCTCTTGATCTTGGCCTCCAAGACCAACAGACTTGTCTGATGACAGAGACCAAAGGCATGATCTGCAAAGGTCAAGTATCGTCTGCTAGACCGTTAAGAAGTAATTAGCGCAGATCCATCAGTGTACAGCCAGCGTTCACAGAAAGCCATAAATAGGTTTGTTTTCAGAAGGAACACCCCTGTGCCCCACTCCCTGCGTTGGTACAGCTTGTTATTGCAGAAATTACTAGGAGCCTATTTCTCTTAGCTGTGAACAATAGTCTCAGCGTTTTGGATCCTCTAACTCAGATTGTCAGGGGATTAACAGTAAGCAATTGAACTCAGGCAGTATTTCCAAAGTCTAATATCATGCTTGATTATTTGGGGTTTTACAAGCTATTTCGACAACAAAAAGTTCAGAACAGATCACTATTAATCATGTGCATAATGCTAATGTCACTCAGCTAGAATGGACTATTAAAAGGAAGAGTACAGCGTTTGGGGAAATGTGCTTTTGCTTTCTTGCAGAAATGTTATATACCGAGATGTAAAAATGACACTTTGTGGTTTTATGGGGAGTTATGTGCCAGACTGTCTCTTGGCTGGGTGCAGTGACTTGTTTTTGCATGGATTCACAATCAAGAATTGACGTGTTAATAAATGAGCTTTAGACGTGCAGGTATGTGGATTTTGTTACCTTCAGAGAGAGCCAGGCTGTGTCCAGTCTTTCCACCAAGCTAAGCTAAGCTAACCAGCTGGTGGCTGCAGTTTAATATATTTACAGATAATGTGTGGAAGAGTTGTTGATCTTCTCAGCTGACGCTCGGCAGGAAACCCAATAAGCATATTTTCCGAAATGTCAAACTCTCCCTTCAGGGTGAGACAAATGTTTTACTTTACTGCTCTGTGGTATCAAAGATTGCAAACTGACTAGACATTATCCGGTTACAATATCACAATACTGATGATTGTCAATATATCGCACAGCTCTATTTCAGATCCCACCAATGCAGTAAATGTATCCACCCAAAGTATTGCAGGTGGCTGTGGATCAATGCACTTATCAAATGACATCTTGTCTGAAAACATCAAAACAGACTTTCAGTATCAAGATTTTATATTTTTGAGGTAACCAGTGGCACATCTGTTTGAGTATGTTAGATAGGATTATCTTGCTCCCAGGGTAAAATGTATCTTCCGTTAGCCGAGCTTGGGCGCCTCCGCCCAGCAGAGAAGGAGCATGTAGGGGTGGAGATTGCTTGATTCTCTCACATACTCACCCTGTAACACTAGTTTCACACAAGATTCAGTCGCAAACAGACATGGTTCTCTTTGTATCTGCTGTGTTGTTGACATGCAGGGCTTGGCAGAACAGAAGTGGCATTGAGCAGAGACGTAGGAGGAATTTCTACGCCTGGAGTCCCACTATATGCAGCGATGGCTGCTAGTAGCCAGACAGCCCCTCAGCCTCCTCCTCCTCTCCAAATACCAAACGCCCTCCTTAACTTTCCTACTTGCTTTTCGACTTGATTTCTTTTCCTCCTTCCATTGTTCTCTTCATGCACTCTTATGTGCCTTGGCAGACCGTGTCTCTCTATCCCACTTTCTCGTTCTCCGAGTTGTTTACTATGTCCACAGCCCCCCTCCTCAACTCTGTGAACAGAAAAAAAATGGCAGAACTGTGAGCTCTGTGTTGCCATTATCAGCGTCCCTCTCCCTCTCTCTACATCAGAGGCCAGATGTGGACGAGGGATAGTGGTGAGTTTGTAATGAGCAAGTGTAATATTAGGCAGCAGGCCCAGTTGACTGAACCACAGGGCACACAGAGCCAGCTGCTGAACAGAGCTGAGCACTGCTGGACCGGACTCAGCGCTGTGGTTCAGTGTCACACACTCAATTGTGTCTGAGTGTGTGACTGTGTGTGATATGCAATGTATGGTTTCTGAGTGAGAGCATTTCAGAGGGCTGATGAGTGCTTAAAAATGAACTGTGCAGGATGTACGAGTCCTTACTGCTTAAGAGTTCTTCAGTGTGTGAAGAGCATTTAGAGCAGGGCTGGTAGACCAAAACAGTTGAATCCTGTGCTGGTATGTGAAGTAGACTGTTAGAGGAAAGGATAAAGAGTGTCAGTGATACAGCAGAGGGAAGCAAGGCTGCCATTATGGTGGTGCTGGGCAGGTTTCCCCTTCTCCACCAGCCCACCCTCTCCCCTGCCTTCCAGCAGCACCCCACACCCCCCCGGCCTGTGCCCATATTAGGGCAAAACTCAGCCAACCTCCCCTCGAGCTGAGCTCAGCCCCCCAACACGCCCTGCTGTCACATTTGCTCCAGCTAAAGGAGCCTGAGGGAGACGCAGCTCCCCCTAACCCAATTTGAAGGCCTGTTTTCCTGGCCAGTCAAAACAGCAGAAGGATTTTAAAAATGGATGCAGCAAGCCAAGGCCAATCGTTTGTTTTTAAGTGGCAGGCTGGTGTGTTCGAATGTTCTGCATTTTTTAGGACCTGTAGTTAATGGGCTTAACTTGAGCAGAGCTTGACCATATGCCACTTGGTGACCACTTTTCTCCAAAGTGCGTCATAGTTTCATATGTGCATACATCCTTAGTTTGATTTGCCCAAAGATAATAGGTCCCACTATCCTGGCTGCACTGGTACCAAACTGTACTTATTCATGATCACATCATTAATGCTATCAATTTTTATGACAGTTATGCAATTGATTGCCAACATACTTAGTTCTTAATAGTTTGCCATAATGGCCATTTGATTGCTTCTTTATTATTTTAGGATGCAAAACTTTCTAGAGTACAACAACAACACTCAGCAGAGGTAGTGAGTATTCCGATTATACCAAGCCAAAGGCCAGCACCCCATAAGTAGTTTCCAACTTTATTAGGGTGTTTTACAGTGTGAATGCTCACCACTAAGAACAATAGAACAGAACTCAGACCAAGTAATAGTCTGTACAAAAAGTATGCTGACTTGATCGTAGAGAGACACTAGTTAACAATTGCTCTGTACTCACCAGTCATTTTCCAAGAGATTTCCAAAACACAAGTTATTTTGGGTCATTGGTGTTGATTTTGGTTTCCTTTGGTTTATACACAGTCCCTCTCAGAGGAAACAGGTTGAACAGACAGAAGAACTACTGAGTTAGTACGCAGACGGTGTAGACCAAGAACAGTGTCCTTTAAATGTAAGCTGCCGTCTAATTTACACACAAACACAGAAATGGACAGTTTGAATGGGTACATGCAGGCCAAAGAACAGTTGACAATGTCCAAGCATCTGTTACTATTTGAATCAGACATCCAGTCAAGCACAATGCGGAAACTAAATATATAAAGATAAGCAGCGTGACTGTGTTTAATGGCCGTAGTTGAATATGTGCCGTATATGAAAACAGAAGAAAAAGCAACACTCAGTGATTCTTGCTGTACAAATAATGGCAGAAGGCACTCAAACATTGCATTACGATCAATAAATGAGCTGAAATACAACTAAATGATCTGTGTCAATACGTAATCATCAGCACATTGTGTTCTCTGAAGTATGGTTGTGTACTAGCAACTATTAAAAAACAAACAAACAAAAAAACCTCTCCTATGGCATTCATTATTGCTTTGAGGTTGCCTTAATTTGCATTCTGAATATGCTAACCTCACAGGCAGGGGTAATCTGAGTAGCATGTCTTAGCTAGTCAACAACTGACACACTGCTAAAAGTGTCTATAGGAGGAACCGTTTTGTATTCATGTTTTGCACGTTCCATGACGTCAACTGCTCATACCAACTATGTGAACTGTCAAACCTATAATAAAGAGAGGAAGAGGAGGAAGAAACTGCTTACTCAATGCATAGTTCTGAGGCATGTTTGCTTGACTGGCAGGTGTCTCACAGTCAGTTTGAGTTTGTTGCTTCAAAGTGTTGACAATCAGCTAACTGCAGTCCAGGTTTTTAAAAATACTTTATTTTTTGTTAATATTGTATCAGCTTTATTCCTCATACTTGTCATTCTTCACTAGCTGCTGAGTGTTATTGTCATTACAAGATCTTCATCTGATTCTTTGCCGAAATGGCTGTTAGATAAACTCGCTGCCAAGAAGTAGAAGCATTTGGCTGGTGGTCATTTTCCTCTTTCTGGGATTTACTGTTGTTTGAACAACGCCACAAGCCTTTTTTAAAATGTTGTATTTTTTATTGGCAGTTCTTTGTTCCTCCACAAGAACGACACAGAGGGCTCTGACCCTGGGAATGTGGATCAAAACTGAGAAGAACTGTTGTGTTCCAGGTTCAATGTTTTATAAGCATGGCTGTTTGAAATATGTGCATCAGGGTACAGGAGAGGAAATTGTTTCTCTCTATTACATTTGGCCTTTCAAAGGGTTCATGTTTGGCAATGTTGGAGCTAAAGATTCACAAATAGTCACCTGAGTGAGAGGAAGCAAACTGGAACCAGATTCCCGAAACTGCAGATCAGGTTCAGCTGGCTTTGAGTTCATTGAGTAGAGAGAAAAAGCAGCTATAGAAATTTCCTGTTCATCTAATAATATTTTTTTTATGTGTTGCTGCATCATAAGAGACAATTATTTAATGTTTCTTAATCTAAGTTATGACTGTAAAGTAATGAAATAATGGTGGCTCTGTTGCTGGAGATTGTGTTTTGAAGTACAGTATTAAGGTAAGATAAGATAAGACTTTATTAATCCCACGCCGGGGAAATTAAATTGTAACATGCATCAAAATAAGAAGGGTTATTTTGATTGAAAGGGACGAGAGTTTAAATTTCATCATTTTATACCCCTCAACTACAGCGGGCCTGAGTCCTGATGCAGTTACTCTACCTAAACATATACATGAAGCTGTACGGTTCTACGTGCATGACAAAAGAGGAACTCAGCACAGTTCCCACACTTATTAGCGTTGACAGAGAGTGAATAGGCAGATGCATTTCCTGTTCAACCGAGTGTCAGTTGATGAATGAACGGTTAATTTGCAGGAGTGTGAAAACCAACACTTCACCTGCTTGTTGTACTTGAGGGTTGCAAGCAAAAATGTCAGGATAGCATTGAAGGCTAGAGTGCTGTGAAGTGAATACAAAGTGAGTGTAGGCAGTTGTTATCGTACAATGCCGCCAAATGAACAAATCTCTTCCCCAACCCAGAGCTCACTGGGCTGTTGTAAATCTATCACCCATCATCAGCTGTTGCCATGCAGAATGGCAGAAAGAAGCTCCACAGTTGTTACAAACACACAGGCATGCACATTCATTTACTCATGGGAGGGTTGCAGTCTTCCAGCCCATTGCACCTCCATTGAGGAGTAACCCTTGTTTGAACCCTAAGAGGGTGTCTGCAGAAGGCAGATCCTTCTGAGCCAGATGTGTCTCGCCCTCACTGCATCCTTTGCTTTCCACACTGCAGTAAGGGACGGACTTGTTCCATCAAAGATGTGTGCAGTGACCACGCACGCACACACGCACACACACACACACACACACTTTTTTGCTTGCCTGAAAATGACAGCCAAAGGTGGTCTCAACTGGGACTTCTGCTTACGCTTTCCTCGCTCACACCAACTCCCCTTGCGTGACCTGGAGCTGTATTGGAAATGTGTGTTTTCCAGTGCTGGAGATGATGCTCATTCATGTAAATAATTGATTTAGGTTCAGTCTTGGATGTCTGTGAACATCAACAGCTGTCACGCTATCCAGGGACTCCTTTTGTCAGTGTTACTGAGTTTATAGTGGAGTTGTAGTAGCTGACTTGATTCGGAGTGGGCATGAAGTGTTTGTCTTTTTACAAAATTAAACAAGTTAAAATCGATGTTGAAACGGCGCTTTCATTGTACAACAAAAGCTGGGGCATTGTGTAAAACAAATAAAAACAGAATGGAGTCATTTGCAAACAAACTGTGTTTACTGACAACAGCTTTCCAAAGTGTTACTGAGCTCGTGTAGTAACATCCTTTACACAATCATGTGTTCACACAGTGTTGATCCTCACTCCATCCTCGCTTGTGAACCACTGAGCCTTTCCAGGATGCCCCTTTCATACCCAATCATAATACTATCACCTGTAACCAATCAACCTGTTTACCTGTGGAATGATCCAAACAGGTGCTTTTGAAGCGTTCCACAACTTTCAATCAAATCAGAATAAGCAGATATTTACAAAAATCAAAGAAGAAGTGAGGTAAAACATTAAATATATTGTCTTAGTATAGTTTTCTGTACACAATAATATGTCAAAAAAGATTAGTTACCACGTTCTGCTGGGGATGTACATGCCTCTGCTTACACTACAAATGACTTTCGTGATTTAAATGGCCTTTTATCAGAAACACACAGTACTATAAGTGCACCAGACTTCATTATGGATTGATTAAGTAACAATATTTGGATAATTAATGCTCTGGTTTGTAATTTTTCATCTAATCAGCTTTTTTTTTTACTACAATATTTCAAAATTACCCACTGGGAGAAATGTGTTGGCAAATGTCCATGTCTGTATTAAACGTCTATTTTTGCACACTTGTAGCTTGTTACTGGTCAACCATTCACAGCTCTTAATTTGAAGTAGCAGCGTTGTGTTTGCAATAATTAAACTGCTGCTCCGACTGGAGTCGTGTGCACTCAGTTACCTGACTGATTGAATGAGCTCCAACATTTCCCCCTTGAATCACCATCAGTCTCCATGCTGTTATCATCACAAGTCCAAAAGCTAATGTTCCTCTCCAACCCTCTGCGTTAAAGGATGCGTGTTGTATTTGTAGCTCAGGCTAAATTTGTTTTATGGCTAATGTTGATTTTGTGGAAGCTTAAATGTAGCATTAAGAAAACAGTGGGTCTTGATCCAAAGTGGGTCATATCCCGTTCCTCCCCTCAGGACAAGAAAATGTTTTGTCTGCCAATAAACTAGAGACTGCAGTTCAGCAGTATGCATCTCTGCATGCACTGTAGAAGTCAAGCACCATTGATGTTTTGTTTGGTTGCCTTTTCAAGTAACCATCGTCTCTCCAGTCTGGTGTGACAGCCCTGACTCTATATTTTCTTGGGTCTATTTTTCTGCGTGGAGTTGTGTGGACAATAACTTCTACTGTCAACCTTGACAAAATGCTCTCTCACTGACAGTCTTTTACTCTGTGCTCATCATTCTTCCATCACTGCAAGCAAGAATACACAGGATGTTACTTGTCACTGACAGACTGTGGTGAAAATACATGAGGCCTTACCACACAATTCAGTAGCCCTGCAGTTAAATCCAACATGATGAAGCTTACAGTGTTCTCTTATTGTTGTCAGAGGTGTGGTTATTTCCAAGGCCAGATTGTAGTTTCGTTAAGCACATATCCTGTTAGGTGACTTCCCTCAGTGTTGGTAATGGCCTCGTTGTAAGCGGTTATGACATTGCACTGTGTGTATGACTCACTCACTGACAGCTCTGGCATCTACTGTAAAATTTCAGCTTCAAAAGAAGCTACATAGGTGATTCATTTCAGGTTGAATGGCAATTAATATTAAATGTCAGCTTTAACAGATGCCTGGCAGTTATCATATTTCTGAGTACATTTTCAAGGTAACGACAGCAGCTTACATGAAACATTCCAAACAATGAAAGCATCAGGTCATGTTTACATCCCGTAGTTTTGGCTTTATCGGTGAGAGAACCACTCTTCAAACTGTGTTGGACAAATTTGCGTTAGATTCTAATATGTGCTTACTGATTTACTGAGTACTCAGTGGTTCGAGGCTAATGTTGAGCATGTAAACACACTGTGAAAGCACAGCTGATATGAGAGCCAGATAAGAGCGACTCATGAATGTTCGCTGGAATGGTCCATTTAACCCTGTGGGATATGTGGTCTTTTGTCTTCTTGTGTAAACTCTGGTTGCAGACAATAGGACTAGGACATTCGCTGGGCCCTGTCACAGTCAAGTAGTGTGTGTCTCTCCATGCCTCATGCATTAATGCACCTTCAACAACCGTTTCAGTGACAGAGGTGCACGATGTTTCCCGTTAACTTCTCATATATGCAAGTCTTTTTGGGTGCTGTTTAGTCTTGCTCTACTTTCTTTGAGTCAAAAATCATTGCCTTCAGCAACATGGGAGCACTGTCACTATACTGATGCTCTCTTTCTTTAGTTTTTGAGGTTTTGTTTGGATGCACCACAGCTTTCCTTGTGCATATACTGTATATTTTTTCCTGCGATTTCCCTGAGGATTGTTTCTGCTGTTTTCTTGTCATCACAGGCCTGTAGTCTGTCACTCTCCCTCTCTCTACCCAGTAGGTTTGGTATCCTCCTTGCCAGGCGTGCAACCAGAAGTGACAGCAGCTTTCATCACACACCTTCCCTTTTTCTGAACAGTAAACCATTGAGGAACAAAGTGTGGATGTGTGCGTCCCCTCCGGGCTTCCACTCTGTCACATTTGTGTGCTTCCCCTGTTTTAACGGACGTCTCTGCTGTCACCATGGAAACAGATAGCTTTTTGACACAGGCTTGCAGGCAGGCTGTGTGGTTGTGCATGGAAGAGACTTAATGCTTTTGTGTTAGACTGTTTTATATCTTTGTGTGTGAGCTTATATGGGGCAATGTTCCAGATGAAGGTGGGTCATCAGCTCACTGTAATTCAGTCAACACATGAAGCTAACTTTAGAGTGAAAGGATCAGGCAGAATGGTGATTGAACTTTTTCCTTTGCCTTTATTACTCTTTGTTTGTACTGAGCATTGGTTGCTAAGAGTCTGGTGAAGCAGCCTTGTGACTGAAAGGTCATCATCTCAAATTGCATTAAAACCTGTTTGGAGAAACACCTGGGCCTCCATCTGAAACTGCCTAAATGGTGACCACAAGTGAGACAAGCTACGTGCTACGCAGGCCACTGTTACTAGGAAATCCATTTTATTATAGTGTGCTAATCTTAATTTGTAAAGATTAGGGAAAGACCCCAACGCAAGATCCCTTAGCGTCTGGCTGCTAAATGGATGAATACTGGCTGAAATGTAATGGAAATGAAACATTTGGACACACTCTATATCTCATCGACAAACGTAAGTAAGGACACTGCAGTCATATAACAATAGCTAAATTAACTCCAATGGTGAAATGTTCCTCTTAATACTAGATTATTAGGATAAACTCAGCCTCACTACAATCATATTGTTTTGTACCTTACAATGGGGCATAGTGGGCCTGTTTTATTATGTGTGTTGTTCCTGTGGGGTCACTGGAAAATTCCGTTCTGGCTCTCGATTGATGTTTCCTGAAAAACATGTTTATTTTTTAGGAGTCTGTACTCATCTCCCTCGTCTCTTGTCTGGCTCCACCACCTGCCGGGATGATTGACAGATTTAGCGACTAAACGACTACTAAACCGACTGACTCATCTGCCGGCTGCCTGAATCAACGTGTGGCTAGTTTACTGAAAAGCTGCTTCATTGGGATAGCTAAGGGCTAGGTGGAAGATGTGTCTGGCTAGCTAGTGGCTATTTTCTAATCTGGAATTGAATTGAATTAATCAAATTCAGCGTCATGGTGTGAATTAGTTGACTGCCTGGTGACATCTGTGTGTCTGTCAGGCTGGAAAAACAGAAAATCCAGCTATGTGTTTTTGAAAGAGGAAGCAGAGAGGTGAAAGGGAGGGAGAAAGCAGGCAGGGAAGAAAAGGGAAGGAGAGAGAGTGCGGGGATGAAAAAGTTGAAGTGCAGAGAAAGAGAGAAGTTGGCTGTCTAATGAGTGAAGTGGGTGTGATGGTGAAGTGTCTGCTCTCATCAGGGCTCAGTCTGTGCTGTCCACATGGTGTTTTGGCAAGTGTGCGCGCGCGTGTGTGCGCGCGTGTGTGTGTGCGTGCGCGTGCGTGCGCGTGTGTGTGTGCGTGCGCGTGCGTGCGCGTGTGTGTGTGTGTGTGTGCGTGCGTGCGTGTGTGCGTGCGTGTGTGTGAAGAGGTCCAGAAGGGACACATGAAGTGTGTAGTATGTGTGTGTGTGTCTGTAGACCTAGTGTAATGTTGAGGTGATGTCCGCTCATGTGTCAGACCACAGGGAGTCACCACACACTACCATGCCCTTATAAGGAGAGTGCCTAGTGTCCCTGTGGGGCCTCCATCCATCCATCCATCCATCCATCCATCCATCCATCCATCCATCCATCCATCCATCCATCCATCCATCCACAACATCCCACCTCCTTTTCCCTCGCTCTGTTACCGTGCAGGTTCTCCAGAGGAGGGATGGAGGTCAGCACAGATGGATGAGGTCTATTTACTGTGACAGATGGGGCTGTCTCAGTCTTCAGGCTCTCACATGATGGTCTGTACTGTTGATGGTAACCAAAAAAGAAAAGAAGCTACATAGATAACAAAAGATTACAGAAATTGTACTTCTGTGGAGAATGAACACGCAGCAAGATTTCTGAATAATGCTTCCTGTTGACCTGTGTGGTCAGTACTTATGTGCAGGACAAGTAACTTTTAAAATGTAATATCTGTCATATTATTTCTTACTTTCATTTATTTACTGTTGCATTATTTAAACCAAAATAACCACTCTCTCACGCTGTTACGGTTATATTATCGTTGGTAACAATAACACTATCCCTACTATAGCCTCAATATAACCTGGTCTCTATGGCAATGTTGGCTTAGCTTATGATTGCTTTTGACAGACATTTCGACACACTTTTATCAATTTTTTTCTACGTGAATGTCTACAACAGATCTGCTCCCATTTGTGCTCTGTGCAGGCTTGCAGCTCTTTTGCAGGGCAGGGCCCCTCTCTGTGCTGAGTTGAATAGTATGTCATGTTTTAGGTTTTATTTTCCAAAGTGCAAATGTTGCTTTGTTACAGCGTTTATCCAATAGTGTTGGGGTGTAAGGGTGTGTGTTCAGAACACGGCGGTTCATGTTGGTAATTGTAATTTTTTTGCTGGCTTATAATTTGAACCATTAATTAGGTAACAGACACGTTTCTTGACCCCAGCTGTTCAACAGCAGCAAGTTTGAGTTTTTGTCTCATGTGTTGAATATCATGGAAAGATGATATTGCTGCTCGCTGTTGAATGCTTAATAGCTGGGTGCTAATGCGTTACTGTATCTACTACTATACTGAAGTCTTAATAGTACATGTTACATTACTTCTTTATGGCTACTAGTATTTTGTTACTGTATTGTGTTTTTCGGATGGGTCACAAAATGTTACACTGGATGTGCACTACTCGTTCGTTCGTTTTTGACAGAAGGTGAGAGTGCCATCTATTTATTTATTTTCTGCTCTCATGCCTCAGGGAGATACAGTACAGTCCCAGTGACCATTAGCAGCTGCAGCGTGTCACAAGACATTTAATACGCCAGTGAGCATGCAGCAGGCAGAGCCTTAATCAGCTTTATTTTGGTTATAACAGACAGGGGTGTAGATTTCACCGTTGAATAATTCATTGGGTGTTTTGTGATGAGGGAGGGCTGTATTTGTTTGCTGAATGCGTGCATGTCAGGAGAAAGGGGGAAGTTAGTTAATGTGGAAAGTTGATACTTAACCTACCCGAAGCACAGATGTGGGATGTGACAAGCATGCACACACACGCACACCCACACACACCCACACACCTCTATGTCTATACTGATATATATTGATTTTAACAATTCCTTTTATCCTCTTGTTTCAGGGATAACGAGAAAGCGGATGATATAGACAGCAACCCGAGGTCCTCCACCAGAGAAGGTACAGGACGCACATGCACACACACACACACACACACACACACACACACACACACACACAGAGTTTTCTGAGCTAGTGTAGTCATGTTTGAGTAACAGCACACTAAGCTGCCACTAAGGCACATCAGCCCAGCAACAATGCTGTGGTTTAGATGATTACAGTGGGATTAGCCTGCATTTGTTGTATTAAGCCCTAAACTTTCTCCCGCAAAGGCTGTTGAACTATTTGTCCTCAGCACTGTTAAAGAGAAATACTGAACCGCATTTTTCCGATATGGGCAGGTTCCCAAACTTTTTATGTCATTTACCCAAAAGGATGCAAGTTTGCACTAACAAATGCCACCTGAAAAGAAAAAGCAAGTGATCGTACTCTTTAAATGTCTCCATGTCCAGTTAGTGAAATATGAATTTAAATTAGCATTTTAACATTCAAGTAACTTCCATAATCAACATTAAATTAAAAACTATTGCTGCTAATCTGTCAGAAGAAAGGTTAAACGTGCTTCTGCAAATTTACACGCTTCATGAATTTGACTCTGGGGATTTTAGGACTGTGAACTACAAATGCCACGTACAAGCATAACAAATAAAACATAAATGAGCAAAGTTGTGTGTACAAGATATAGTTGCATGTTTAGAGCTACCTGCCTGCACATCAGAAAAGAGAATAAGATGCAAACTGAAGATGTGCTTTTGAGTAATTTTCACATGCTGTAAAAGCAACTTTGAGAACAGCTGTAGGTATTCACTGTTGGGAAGGACAATTCAATTTTTGCTGTGGTTTGTCTTTTGTCTTTTGTCTTTGTCACTTTAAAAGACAAATATTAAATCTTGTAGTAACACAAAATGCAAAATTCCATTTAGCACTCTACAAAGATTAGGTTTGTGAGTTTGCTCAGGGAATGGTTTCTCTCACCAGAGGTTGTTTCAGACACTCAGACAGCATGGAAGGCAATTTAAACGTGGCACTCATTTTGGTGCTTCAAATGCAAAGAGTTTGCTTTAATTATAAAGCACAAATAGGCTTGAGACTGCAGCACGCTTTCACAAGCACATTTTTTGGAGCAAGAGGAATGTTTAACTTGAGGTTGAACTAGGACAGTGGTGGTGTTGAGAGAGTTTCTGTCAGTTCGTATCACTGAGAACAGCTTGTGGCACTAAACAAGTAGAAAGGCAAGTCATTGATCAAGACCGACAAGTTGTCTTACAGGGTAATAAAAAGTTCCCCAGACAAACAAACCTGTGATGTCAGCTTCAAAACCATTTGGATGTCTTTTTTTTTTTTTTTTTTTTTTTTGAATAGGGACTTCTTGTAAATGGTATTCTGAAGGGAAACTGGTTGTCTCAGTTGTCTCTCAGATATGTACTTTTTAAATGGTCTGTAGCTACATCCTCAGCACACCTTTCACAAAAGATTTACATGTTTTACTATATGTGCTATTCCCCTTTTAATTTAACTCACATCAGCTGATGGTAAGTACAATGGGAAAGAGGAAAAGATAAGATACAGACTGTGGTATAGGTTATGAAACAGGAACCAAGCAGACAATAAAATTCCCTGTCTGGTATTAAGACTGAAGGGTAAATGTGGGAAAGTAAGTACATGTGAAAGTTTAATTCCCAGTGGGCCAAAAAAGAAATGCATATACTCATAGCACTGCTAATGACCTTGAGTAAAAGTGTGCATACGGAGTGTCGTGAATGAGATGTGCATATGATGATGCAGGTTTACTGAGCGTGCATTCAGCCTGCAGTACAAGGTTAATCCCTTCTACTGTAGAAACCATTCAATGACTTCAGTCTGCAACTGTGTCCGTTAAGTTATAATTCATAAAACAAGAAAAAGAAAGGAAATTCAATCCATCATGCAACATAGATTGTCAAAGGGCTGTTCCTGATTGTGAGCAGGATGTTAAAGATGGAGGAGACATCACAGCTCAGACTTGAACAGCGTGTGAGCATTTCAGTGCAGTGTGTTATGCATTTATCAACCTTTCTGAAAGGTCACAGACCTGGCTAGACTTAGTCTGTCACACTGTACAAATCCGGTCTGAGAGGCATTCAAAGACCAGGCTTGTCCTTTATTGTTCACTACAGACCTTTCTTTACAACAGACTGCATTTCATTCAGGTGAGCCAGCAGGTTCCTGGTATTGTGCACATACCTACGTATATGGCACATGTTACATGTTACAAACAGGAAAAGATGAGACCAGAAGTGGATCTTTATGCATGCACAGTGTTACCATGTTGTTCTGTATCATGGTTCATTTCTTTCTCCTTTTACTGTACAGTTCTCTGAGTAGAGATTGCATTTTCAGCTTGTTTGGGGCTGTTTGTTTCATTTGCGCCTTGGCTTCCTGAGAGACAAGAAATAGTGGAAAAAGCTGCTGGAGCTGGTTTGTTTGCCTCTGGGGAAAATAACGCACACACTTCCTGTAGCTGCTGGTTAAGTTAACTGTCACAGGACATTATTGGCATGGATTTGCATACACATTGGCACATTTTACTTACTTAGAAGTCACACATGTTCTGTTCTGTACTGCTGAGTCTTTGTTTGCACTGTTGTACTGTGTACCTATCATCAGAAGTGATGGGCAGTGACTATTTTGAGAGTGAAAATATTACATCCTTCTCCTTGTTATATCCTACGATCATCCATGTTGATGGGTTGATGCAAGTTAAGATATCGCTTTGTTGTCTTTAAGTTTCTGACATTACATTTAGCCAGTGGAAAAGTTGCTTACTTCATATTTGAATTGTCTCCTAGATCTGACTCTGTGACATATGTCACACGTTTTGTTCAAGTCTAAAAAGCGTTTATTTGAATCATTGCTTTCTCTGTGAATGGTAGTCTTCACATATGCAGTGCAGTGCAATGCAGCTACATTTTGAGTGATGTCACCACAATCATAGACGCTCCCCAGTCTTCATTAATCAGTTGGCTCGCTAGCTGTGTTAATCCACACACACACCTATGACTCAAAGCTATAACTTCTCTGGGGGTTGTTAAAAGTGATTCTGGTGTTGTCGGGGAAATGACAAGTTAATGATATCCAACAGTGTAACAGTATGTGAGAGATTTGCCTGTAGGAATCTCTTCAAGGCTACAAAACTATGCTGTCTTTTTTTCTCGGACACACTCCCCACAACGAATGAAAATGTCTGAAAGTGGCCTGAATGAAAAAGTATGTTAAACCAAGGATTTGCATCAGCTTTCACACTGGACCTTTTATTATCACATGGTCTGTGGTCCCTCAGAAAAAAACTGTTCCCCTTTAGATGTTGCTGGTACGTCTGCGGATGATTGTCTGATAGAACTGGCTGTGAGCTTTGATGCTTAACTGATACCTGAGGGTAGCATAACCGGAGTGTGGCTGCAGATACACCCAAGTGAGTATGTTGAGGAACTTGTTGTAGCCGCAGGTCAGGGTTCGTCTTGAAAAATAGACTTCTGCTGCACATGTACTGACATGACACCATTACAGCACAACTTTAATCCCCGTCAGTGAAATATAAATGCAAATCAGCACTGCCCCCTTCTGGTTCAGCTTTGTATTTTAACACCAGAATTAATCGTGACTGCATGAAATTGCTAATCAGACACATTAAAAGGTTTCTAACTCCTCCAGAATCAAAGCTGGTGCTGTAGGAACTGAAAGCAGACTGTTTTTTTTTTTTTTTTTGTATCCAGATATTCACTGGAGGAATGAATACCATGATTGAAAATAGTCGAAGGCTTGCTGGAGGCTGTGCAGAGAAGTGTAGTGTGATTATCATGTGCAGACTGCGGCACAGTGTCTCGTTTGTTTTCGCGTCACACTGTGACTTCTTAAAGTTGAGAGAAGTTTGATGTGTGTGTGAGAATAAACAATCCTACACCCATCTAGTTTCCTCACACAGTATGAATCTGCAACTCCATGTCCGTAATAGACTGACGCAGACTTAAAGTTAAAAAACATCTGTTGTTTCGAGTGCATCTGCATTTTCTTTGTTTCAAATGACTTTCAGGTAACAACTTTTGTTTCCCACCCAACATGAATTCAACATCTGGGTAAATGTTTTGAACCCAGCAAGGTTATACTACTGCCATTTCCATCCCCATGATACACTGTGACGTTTTCTCCTTTACCGTAATCATTGCCTCATATTATGCTACTGTAAATTTAAGCCCTGCTGTGATTACAGAGTCTGTGACCACCCTCCACGGTTGAGGAGGTAGACTTTTCCCTGGAAATTGCTACCTACCCACTGCCTTTTGCCTCCAATAAAATCTTTATAGAGTGTAACTGCCATTTAGGACTCCGGCCCCGTGTTTGGCCACGTTGAGAAAGGCCTGAATCCAAAAGAGCAGAGGAAGAGGTTCAGAACCTCAGGAGTTCTGTCCAGCGAAGGTGGGAGGAGATTTAGCTTCCGCAGCCTCTTTAACTGACCAGGAAACACACACATGCATACATGTGCACAATGTGAATTCTGTTTATATACTACACATTTTAAATAAAAAATAATAATAATTTTCTCATTTTGACTGAGTTCTTGCTGTGCATGTTTTTAAACACAAAAATCATTCAGTTAGAAATGCTGTTTTCCCCATCAGTGTCATTTCTGTGAAATGAGGTGAGGTTGGATTAAAAGATGATGTCATTGATTGAAGAAAACTGTAAATGTCAAACAATTGATGGAGTAAACGAGTTGAGTGACAGAAAAATAATCAACAAATAGTAATTGCTTTTTTTTTGTTTTGTTTTGTTTTTTGCCTTCTCTAATCTAACCTGAATAACTTTGAGTTTTGAACTGTACGTCAAACAAAACAAGACATTTGAAGACGTCAGCTTGAGCTCTGAGAACTGGTGATGTCAAATTATCAATATTTTCTGACCATTTATAGACCAAGCAACTTATCGTGAAATGCTGAAAATAATCGGCAGATTAGTTTATTAAATTTAGTTAGTTAATTAGTTAGTTTACTTACTTAAACTACTTACTAAATAGTTGTTTTCAGCCCTAGAAAAATTGTACTTTTTTGTATTTTGTAAAATGTTTCAGAAGGTTTCAGAACTGCTTTGACTTGCGTAAAAATCTTTTACGTGACTTTTTAGGAAAACTAAATGCACATAATGAGTCCCATAACCGTGCTCCAGTTTTTAGAGTAGTGGGTCACCACTGAATTCAGTTTCAGTAAATCAGTCTCAGTAGACATGCAGACATTTGCATCTCAAACGCAACACAAACTGCAACTGAAAGCATCAGCTGTCATTGACTCCTTTTTAAACCCACCCCCCCAAAAAAACAAATAAAAAAACAAAACTCGTAGTGCCGCAGCTTTGGGGCTGAAATGAAAACCCCTTTGTATTTTTCTTCTTCTCTGTTGCCTTACAGTGACTCGGGCAGCCAGTCATGGACTACCATGAAGCAAAAAATGAAAGAATTTAGAGGAAGGTTTATGTTTTGGCCTGCAGTTATTTTGGCTACAAATGTCTTAAGGCAGGGTCACACACACACACACTTCAAATCCAGATTATCTGCATTTAACTAGGTTGAAATTATAACTTTTATAACTATTTCATTTGAAAATTCATCATTCAGAACAAACAGAAACAACCTCTGCTTGATATAAATCATATTTGGATGTTGAACACATTTTCAGCCTGCTTTAGGTTATCGTGAATGTCTCTGTGTGCACAGTACAGTACTCCGTACACAGTTCACTGCACATTTAATGCATTTTGTATGAAAATATATGTATACATGTCTTTTTTATGTCTGTTTTTCACGACTGTATTTTGACCATCAGGTTTGCTGGAATGGGTAACCTGCTAAAAGTCCTAACAAGGGAAATAGAGAACTATCCACACTTTTTCCTGGACTTTGAAAGTAAGTCTGGCAGTGGAGTGGAACAAAGGGAGAAAAGATGGATGGAGAAAGTGATGTGGGGAGGTGGGGAGAGGTGAAAGCAGCTCAGCTGTTTCCTTTCTGTCAGCAGGTCTCTGCTCCTGATGACGAAGCCCTGAAGGAGTCTGCTTATGCTCCTCTTTTTCTCCTTCGCTTTCCCCTCCTTTCCTTTCTATCCATCATGATCTCCTGCTCTTCCCGCTCTGATCTGCCTATTAACTTGTTGATGGCCTTTCACACATACTTTTCTTCCTTTCTCTTTCTCTTTTCTCTCTTGCAGAAACCAAATGGGGAATCTGTTAAAAGTGCTCACTTGCACAGAGCTTGAACAGGGGCCAAACTTTTTCCTTGACTTTGAAAGTGAGCACAGCTTATGCCTGTCCTGCTAGGACCCCCTCCACCCCCCCACCACCAACATTCCTAATTCCTTTATCCCTTAATGTCTCTTTAGCTGCTCTGACTGGTCCGGGGTCAGCCTATTCAGCCATTGTATTGTTGACCTTCCTCCTGTGAATTTATTGGAATTCATGATTGATTTCAGTGTGGTTTTAAAATCCATTCACTGCATGCCAAGCTGAAGAAGAATGGAGCTGACCCTTGACCTTGTCTGCATGCTTCCCCCCGTATGTTCACTTATGATAAGACACGTATGATACATATTCATACATAAATTAATGTAATACACATTATCAGATGCTTTATATTATGGCACCTTGTTGTTTTTCCTGCATAATCCTGTTATCTGTAGTGATCATTTCACTATATAATCATCATCAGTTAGCTACATGAATGCTGTCAAGGAAAAAAAAAAATTCCATCACTGCAGTAATATATTAAAGTAGCTCCAGTAGTGCTCTGTTTCCTCTGATGTTTACACGATAGAGACGAACTGGCTATTTTCATTTTTTCAACACTCCAAATAAATCGGCTTTGGCCTTTTTCTTAAAAGCTCCTGCTGAAAGAAAAACACAATACGCCTCCACAGTGGCATTTCAGCCACTCTGACAATGTAGCCAACCTCAGGCTTTGTTTACTCAGCAAAGAGGAAATGATGGGAGTGGAAGGGTTTTGAAATGCAAAACAGACCTCAGACGCACAGTTTTAATGTCACTGATGCTCCATATTTAGAGCTGCTCTTCCCTCTGTGGAAGAATCTTTAGTTTCCGGCACAAATCTCATTATTATTTGTTGTAAATTAGACATCGTACATGTTCTCCCACGGTATTAAAATACGTCCTGAAGCAAACCAAGCTAATGGGAGATATATTGGTTCGGCAGAACTACACAAATAATTGATGTCTGTATCAGGATACCATGCAGGAAGTATGGAGCAAAACAGTCGACTTGTCTGTAGGTTGCAGACATGACTTCCCAAATATATGCAAACAGAATATACAATTAACTTAATCCATGTTATGCAGTAAAATGCCTTGAATATTGTTATCCAGACTGTTAAAACTCTCCTGTCACTCCATGTCTTTCCAAGAGCTCACTCCAGCACGCTGGGATCAGACCACCCTGCAAAAACACTTCAGCATATTTCACTGTAGTAGAACATGTACAGTTTTGCAGCTCATGCTGTATATACCTCCATACTCGTTCTCTTACAGTCAACCTCCAAGTGCTGCTGTCTTGAAATGCACTCAGAATTCAGATTAGCTTAGTTAGAGCTTCAGGCAGGATGCAGTAAATGCATCCAGCTCCAGTGTATTCAGTTACAGAGGTTAGGACACATTATGGATACTCGATTGTGCGTGTGTGTGGAGCCGTTCAGTCTACAGTAGAGTGCTTTCATTGTTTTATAGACGATTCCAGTCTCATCACTGCTTATCGTCATTTGGGTTTTGCGTTGCAAATTAAAGGCATCACTCTGGATGCCCACGGCAGCAAATTCTGGTGGCTGACTGTTGATGGACTCCTATGTGGATGTGCTGTATGTGCTAAAAGCTAAAAATGTTTACTGAAGTGAAATAATGCTTCTAGCTTTGACCCAAACACAGTTCATTGTGCTGAATGTTTTCGTACTCCTCTGCTAAAAAAAAAAAAAAAAGAGTTCTAGATAGAACGAGTTGAAGAGTTACTTCAGTGACAAAAACACTCAGCACACATGTCTTTATTATTTATTTAATCAAAGCCCTTTCACATCAAGTCACAGTGTAACATTTAGACTAGAAAATTAAATCTAAGTGTGAAAAGTCACATCTGCTAAAATTGCTAATCTCTTACAAATTGATTCTTGATGTGAAAAGGCGAGAATTAACAGTTATCAAATGTATTTGTATTCACATTGACTGCTGCAGTAGCTTATCTAACTGGTGTGCATGTGTGTGTGTGTGCGTGTGTGTGATTTTTGTATGTATCCGTGTGTGTGTGTTAGATGCACAGCCGACAGAAGGAGAGCGTGAGGTGTGGAACCAGGTGAACTCAGTCCTCCAGGACTCTGAGAGCATCCTGTCTGGGCTGCAGGCGTACAAAGGAGCGGGCCAGGAGATCAGAGATGTAATACGCACACACACACACACACACCGGTGCTTGATGTTGATGATTACTATGGCTCGAATTATGGATGTTTTCTAATGTGTTCTGCTGTTTGTCTTTTTTTCCAGGCAATTCAAAACCCCAGCGACTTCATGCAGCAGGAGCGAGCCTGGAACTCAGTCTGCCCACTGGTCATCAAACTCAAGAAGTTCTACAGTTTCTCTATCAGATTAGGTGAGGTTACAGTGTACAAGTTGTATCCTAACACAAGTTATATCAGTCTGTTATAAGGAACTATGGGATGTAAGCTCATGTCATACAGCATTAGTACAAAATGCTCTGGGGTCTCATTTAGCAAACAGTGCGTAGGATCCTTACTAAAAGTGTATGTGCGCACAAAAGCCGAAAATGATTAGTATAATAAAACCACGTGTATCCACACCTGCAGGCAGTGTTCCCTTTATAAGTCAGAATCCACCTAGAAATGTGTGCACACGGGTCAGCCTCATGTCCCGCCCTCTGCAGGCCTGCATTCAACCATAAACCAATATGACCACCTCATGAATATCGATGCATATAAATGAGCCTGCTGATCAGAGGTACGTTACAGTGAATCACGTCAGCGACCGAGGGGGAAACAATTTTTCTGACACGGAAATCGAGGTGCACATGAATTTTTCCATTCACGTAGTCCATCATGCAGCATTACACACGAGTGTCACCACAGTTTTTATATGTTGTACTGTTGACTGACTGCTTCACACCTTGTCCAAATGATCATGTAGATATCCACTATCATCATTTGAAAGGGGAAGTTTGATAGATGAACACAGTTTATTCTGTTATGGTGAACTCTGCCTATTGCGCTATGATTAGGACTCATAAGGACATTATGGATTGCTGGGTTCTGCATTCTTTAATGCTATTTGATGTCATCTTGGATTTCCACAGGCCATATGATAATTTCATCAGTTAGTTAGCATACAGCCCAGCCTCTCCTCTGAGCTGTGACGGTGGGGAAGCGCTGATGAAATATTGAGCAGACTTTGATTTAAGACTTGAGTTGGCTCTTTTCAGATTTAAAGCTGCTGTGGAACAGTTATGGCTCACTACAACCACAGTTAGAGACACTTCTGCTTTGAATGTTTATGATAATGTGGATGTACAATTAATCTTTGATATTAAGAGAAATTAAATGTGTGAGACGCATCATGACACAATCTGGCTTCAATTCACCACCTCGACCATCAAGTTAGTTTTTATAGATTTTGTGAGGGAAGTGGTGTACGCCTCTTTCAGGCCCTGTTTTGTGCGTACGCCACTGTTATAATGAGATCCCAAGCCTTTTCTTCTTTACTGTGAAGACGTGCACGTCCAAATACATTGTGAAGAAGAACTGAAAGAGGCTTTTAGGTGTAGCAGGACCTTGGCACCTACGCAGCAGCTCACCTCTTGTCTGTGCGTCTGTGTGTGTCTGCAGAGGAGGCTCTGAAGAGTTTGTTGGAGTGCCTGACATGTCCGCCCTTCACGCCCACTCAGCACCTGGAGAGGGAGCAGGCGCTGGCCAAACAGTTCGCTGAGATCCTCCACTTCACTCTGCGCTTTGATGAGCTGAAGGTCTGCTGCAGACGCTGAGCTGCCAACACACACACACACACAGTTTCAGTCGCTCTGCCCTAATTACTTCTCTCATACCACACAGTATACTTGTATGGGGGCTGAATGTATTTAGTCCAAGCTCTGACTGTTTCCCTTAGATGAGAATTCCTGCCATCCAGAACGACTTCAGCTACTACAGAAGAACCATCAATCGAAACCGGATCAACAACATGAATGTGAGTTGTGCAGATGTTCTTACATTAGTTCAGATCTACATTAGCTGGCACAAGGTGACAGCCATTGTTTTCCTGAGGCTCTCAAGTCCACATATTTATATCTCCCAGCAGTCTTTGATATTTCTATATTTAGTATCTTTCTCAGTCTACAATAGGAAACAATCGTAGTACGACACAAGAAACGATGGCTGTGTTCACTGTGTTTTAATGTCTGTGACATCAGAACCTGGAAATAAGTCAAACTGGTCATATTAGAAAAAATGGGATAACAGTGAACAAGGTGTAACTGTTGTCGAGCAGTGTATGGATGCTGCCTCTCTTCAGTAAATATGTGAGAGATGTAGGTGCATTAGAAAAATGAAAAAAACACGTGTGGAAAAAGACATTCCCTCCTACGCTGACAGCTCTGGTTTATCTGTTTTTTTTTTCCGACACCTCCAGTTGGACATTGAGAATGAAGTCAACAATGAGATGGCCAACAGGATGTCTCTGTTCTACGCCGAAGCCACGCCCATGCTGAAAACACTCAGCAACGCGACCACGAACTTTGTGACAGAGGTGAGAGTGCTTGCACTGCATCACTCAACAGGCCAGAATAACCCCACGGCAGCTGTGTTCGAACTGAGCAAATGTCCATCATACCGTCCTCATGCTGTGGCTCTAACACAGCCCTCCAGCTTACTGCACTCTGCTTATTTAGATAAGAAGGCCAAATTCCAGAAGTGCTGAACACATTATCTAAGTTTCAAAAGGATTTACACTATGTTGCCATCCTGTTTCGTGTCAGAAAGCAGATCATCACGTATTCACAGTGAATTATTAATCAATACTCATGTCAAACAATAAACTGTGATTGTTTTCTGTGTCCTCTGCAGAACAAGACTCTTCCACTGGAGAACACAACAGACTGTCTGAGCACCATGGCCAGCGTCTGTAAAGTCATGCTGGAGACGCCGTGAGTGATGATGCTTAACCACACACACACACACACACTCACACACACAGGTCTCACAGGTCCTTAGTAGACTGCACATTCAAAGTGAGTCCTTGAAGGTTTTTGAAAAGAAATCTTAAATGCAGCGCTTATTATTATTCCTATTTTCCAGCAGCAACACTGTGAGATTTGTGTTGATACAGCAGCCACTGAATTATTTTACTGTGATATTTTGCTTGATCGATTTTAAGAAATAAGCCTGATTCAGGTTCAGACTACATGAATCTAGCCGGAGCGTTGACCAATCAGGTGCTCTCTCCAGTGCGAACTCAGGTAACCATGGCGAGGAGGAGGAAGGATGCTGAGGTTGCTGCTGTGAGGTGGGACAACGAAAGAGGAAAAGTTAGCTGAGCTGTGGCAACAGTACCCCTGCCTGTCTGATGTTTCCTCAAAAGAGAACCATGACGGGTCAAAAAAGAAATGATCGTGAAATAAGACCTGCTGTGATTAGTCGGGGTCATACGTGTAGTCTTGCAAGTCACCTGCCCAAGAGTTTATGGCGCTGTGATCGTTAGATGCGACACTGTGACCGTCGTCACGGCATGATTGAGACTCATGACAAGTTGAGTCATTGAATTACAAGACAACACATTGAGACGTGACAAGACCTGGAATTTGATGCCTGCTTAGTGTGTAAACCCTGATAGCTTAACAGTGTAGAGGACATTCACACACTCTCACACACATTCAACCAACTGAACACCAACAAGTGATATACTGTCTGATCTCCCTCTCTATCTCTCTCTCTGTCTGTCTCTCTCTCTCTCTCTCTCTCTCTCTCTCTCTCTCTCTCTCTCTCCCTCTCTCTCTCTCTCTGTATTTAGGGAATATTCGAGTCGTTTCAGCAGCGAGGACACACTCTTGTTTTGCATGAGGGTCATGGTCGGAGTCATCATTCTTTATGACCACGTCCACCCCAACGGCGCCTTCAACAAGTCCTCCAAGATCGACGTAAGAGACACACACACACACACACACACACTCTCTCTCACACACCTGTACATGATTTAAGCTGCACAGATGATGTAACGCCGTCACTGTGGAACTGTTTTGTGCTGCAGCTCTTGTGTTGCTGACTCTGTTCATTTCTCCTCAGATGAAAGGCTGCATAAAAGTCCTGAAGGACCAGCCGGCAGACAACGTAGAAGGCCTCCTGAATGCCCTCAAGTAGGTTACATTCACTCAGCTTTGCATCATGAAGGAGTGTTTCTGTGTTGGTTAGACTTCCATCAGTCTCATCCACTAGTCTGAAAAACACATTTTATTCGTTCAGTCTGCCCCTGGATGTTGTGACAAGTGTTTTTTTCCACAAACTTTTCTCTCTTTCTCTGACATTTTTCTTTTACTTTATTGACATTAAATATCGTCACAAACTTTTGGCCACTGCCACCATTAATGTAACTACAAAAACTAGTTCATCTTAACCAAACCAAGGTCTCTCTGTTCAATTTTTTTGGGCTATTTCAAGCAAATGCTCTAGATACCATACTGCTCTGTTTCTGAACACATGCAGGCCAGACTTCCACTTCCAGACTGTCACTAAAGTGGGCTCACTGTCAAGAGCTCACGTTTCATTTAGGCAAGAAGCAGCAAAGCCGATGGGCGCCGTGCATCTTCAGACTGCCTCGTTGTTGGAAGTCCCACTAAAACGTTTGTTTCCTCTCAGGTTCACCACGAAACACCTGAATGACGAGTCCACTCCGAAGAACATCCGGACGATGCTCCAGTAATGCTTGTTCTTTTTTTATATAAATAGATATGAAGAGGATCAATGCTCTGACCTCAAATAAGATGTATATGTTTACATTATTTAAAAAGACTTGATGTTAATACTTGTGTGTATTTGCATAGTCATTCCCTCCAAGCTATTGAAATCTGTAGAACGTCTACCTTCTTCTTCTTCTACTTTGCAAAAAAAAGTATGAAAGCATCACATGAGTTGCCTCTATGGTTAAGAGCTGTCAAAGCACAAATGATGGATGCCTATCAGCCTTATATAGTAACTGAGCTTTGCAAGCAGCACTTGGACAGAAATGAAAAAGGCAGCATAAAAATGTCCTTTGATGACTCTCTTCAATCTTTTATTTGACAATGGAATTAATTTAGTGTACAGGTTGTCGTCAAATGCAGCTTGATTTTTGAAGCAAGATAAATCTTTTTTGGTAAGAGTGAGCGTTTTTAAATCCTGACGCAGGTTCTCATTTCTATCAGTGAAAATTCATCAAGTATTAAAACAAGTGAAGTTGTTTCTGGGTTTTCACTTGAGATTTAATGACAATATGAAATCAATGTAAAGATGGATGTCGCAGTGAAGGGCTAGATATTGAGAGCAGATAAGGGATTGATCAGTTTGATGTACGTATTGCTAAAAGCATTTGGGTGTTTTCTCTTGCATTTGTCTTGTTTTTAGACTCCAACCTTGTGCAACTGTTCAAATAAATCCACTGTGAACATAAGACTTACTTTGCACATCCAGTAAGATCCAGTGTGTCAAAGTGTGCTTTAACTTGGAGGTTTTGCTGAGTTAGAAGGCCTTGATGATGAAACCCGAAACCCACCAAATGTATTATTTCATTGTTTCGTCGCATGCTTTGCCATGTTTTAAGTGACATTTTGTGGCTTTTGTATTAAACAGAAAATGCATTTTGCTAAAAAGGCCAAAAAGTCTTTAATTCTGATTAAATGACGTGCTTCTTCAAAGGAACACATTTTTAAAGAGAATACTTTTTATCTCTTCCTTAAAGTTTTTCATTCTTTTTAAAAAAGACTCTGTTTAGCCCTCTAGAAATAGACCCAGATGGGTCTTCACTGGCGAGGTTTCCTTTTTAAACATGAACTTTGATGTTGTTTAACATGTTAAAAACTACATTTTCAGTTTATTAAGCCTTCTATACATCAAACTACACCCAGGACCGTTTCATCGCCTCAGAATTTGAAATAACAAACACTTCGAGCTTTGCCTGAAATTGGACTGCTGGTTTAAGATTTAATGGCTTGTAAAACTTCTGTTTGCCTTCACCTCTCGTGTTTATGATCATTATCACTAATCATAGCCAATATGAGGATCTGTTGTCTATCACTGATATCACCCGTCATCCTACTAACATCTCGACGTGGATATTCCTGACAGTCGCTAACATTAACCTCACCTGGTCAGACAATCTCATCATCCACGACTGCTGTACGCTGCTGTACGTTCAGCTGTGGCTCATTTTTACTGTTATATCTGAAAGTCGATGGATAAGCAAGTCATGAACACTTGGACCCGTTGTTAAGACACGTGTTATAAAACCCTCTACTAACTGAGCAGATGTCTTCAATATGGAAGTGTGTGTGTCTCATCATCATGGAGCACAACATTGCCTTAAAGACGTAACCTGTGAAACCTGTAAGACAATACAGAAGTACTTTCTCTTTATTTCATCCATAAGCCATATATATAAAGAACAATACACATCAACATCCAGTTAATTAACAGATATCTACTGTTCAGTCTGTTGTTTATTTTTTGACCCTCTTGTATTTAGTAATATATACGTGTGTGAGCCATACTTTGAATGCAATGTTTTATATGCAATGAGTGAAAACTGTACATGGACGAGACTTGGAGCGAGGTGTACGTATGATACGGATATTTCATATCTGACTGAAGTAGCTTTTTTTTTTTTTTTTAAATGAAAAATCACATCTTCTGTCATGATTGATGTACACAAAGCTTCCCTCTCTGCCCAGGATATGCTACTGTGTGTCGAATCCAACATGTTGTTCTGAATACTGGGACAAAATCAGTTTGTTCTTTTTTGTCTTAAACTGACAGCTCTTGTTTAATATTTTTGGAGCTCAGACTTATTGTTTATATAAATTGCTTTGGCTTTGTATTGCGTATTGAATGGGATGTGTGGATTGGATAATAAAGGTGGTACATTTCTTATACTGACGTATGTTTCCTTTGGCTTTCTTCTCTAAGAACTATGTTGTGTTACACACCTGATGCTCATGGTTTCTTCAACTTAAAGGTACCATGTGGAGGTTTCTATACAAACTAAGTCATGATGCTATCCATGCCCTGCCTTTTGCTGGCTCATTGCTACTTTTCTTGGCCTTCGTCTACCAGCAGGACTGTGGGGGGGCCTTGTGAGTGTATACAAGATGCAAACAAAACAGGGACCCACTCTTCATGATAGTGGTTTAAGAAATCCCGTCTGTAAAAAGTCATGAAAAGCAAGCTTGCTTCTACGTGTAAATGTTAAACATCATTATTCAACAGGACTGTTAAAATATTCAAGATGAGGCTACTGACTATTTGTAGCTGATGCAAAGTACTGTCTCCTTTAAAACCATGAGTGTTTCATGTTTGATCTTCTCCTTTCAGTGGAAAGCCCTGAGGAGGATTCATTTCTTTCAAGTTCTGAAAGATTTAGTCGTCTCTGCAGTGCTTTTCAAAATAATTCCATCACAGTTATTCTCCTCTTGTCTCCAGCCGCTGCCATGTTTACACAATGATTTATTGCAGTCGTAGAATGCATTGCATGTGAAGGCGTTCTGACGTCTTTCTGATGAGGCCGATGTGCTTCACTCCATATCTCGTGTGTGTGAACCAGGCACAGTCCAGGGCTGAACCTCAAACAGTGGTGTACCTGGGATTGACAGAAATATTCGCTTCATTAGCGATTTTCCACTTCATGTTAAAATTGTCAAACAAAATATTTCAATTTTAGTCGGCGTGCGACGTCTGATTGGCCAACATGTTCCAACATGGCTCATGACAGCTGCTGTGACTGCGAATAGTCTGATGATGCAGATACTTGGGACATCATCTTAACCCTATTTTAAAGGGTTGGGTCACCTAAATCATAATTCCACAGATCTCACAGTGAACAGTTTAAATGTTGACCAGCAGAAAATAGTTCCAGTAAAAACTGTTGATGTGATTGGAGCTGCTGAATTTGACACATTAGATTATCCAGAGACATGTACATGGGTACTGAACACTGGAGGTATGTGAGAATTTTTTTAGTAATTTGGTGAACTTACCCTTTAAGATATGGATCACTTAACACTGCAAGCTGTGAATAAAATAGTGGACGCGCTACATAAAAGATCTGACACTAACAGGCACTGTACCATTAAGACAGCCATCAGCAAATACTTTAAATTGCAGTTTCTATTCATTTTTTGAACAAACTATAGACCTTCCTACAGCAAACACAGTTGTCACTAATAGCATTAATGTTGCTGACTACACCTGGACTCTCCCTGCTGTGATGTCTGTTACCTTCAGCGAGATGATTTGCCTTTTGCTCTGCTGCACAAAATGAACAGACAGCACAAACACGGCCCTCACCACCCTGCTAACGGTGGTAATATAAAGAGTACATTAACATTTTCAGCCTTTTCTTACCACTAGCCAACAGCCAAATGGAGATATATTAGTGGGGAAAAAAAGCATGTTGTTTTATTCCATTATGTTTTGGTGTAATTTGTCACGTAGACGTCCTCTAAATGTGTCCATTTTACCCTAACATCTAATGCTTTGCTTTAAAAACACTGAAATGTTCAAAATCCATAACTTTGCTCCACTTGGTAACAACAGATAAAACATTTCAAATTTCCAATCTAATCTGCTAATTTCTAATTGGGTCACAAACTGCACACAAGTCTTTCCTGCAGAATCAGTCATTTTAAACCCAGATTTAGTCCCCAGTACATTTCTTGCTGTGTGGTTACATCATCTTCAGCCCAGAGGGGCGGAGGAGCTGGGATTTACTTACTGGGAGCACTCCGCTGTGAGCGCTGGGACGCCCTGAGCGCCCCCACGCTCAGCCGGGGCACCGCCGTCCTCGCCGGCCCCGGACGGATCCCGGCGTTCCACTGGGCCGAGCGCAGCATGGTCTTGGCGGTCTCCTTGGTGCCGGGGTGGTCATGACTGCGAGATGCCCAAGAGGGTCGAGATTGGGTCTCATGATGATGATGAGGAGGAGGAGGAGGAGGAGGAGGATGCTGGGGTCTGCAGTTGGAGCTGAGGAACATCTGGAGGACAAAAAAGACAAAAGTTCTCAGAGGACTGCTGTTGCCTTGACAACCAATCAATTCAAGATGATTCAAGAACATTATGTTATTTCACATTAGCTCCTGTATCCAGGCAGTAAAACAGCCTGAATATTACATGCCAGTGTCCTCTATCTCACCCTACTCCCGCCTCCCTCAAACCCCATCATCACCATAATTTGCCCCCCCTTCACCTCCCTGTCTGAGCAGCGCATCATTAACATGCATTTCTGCGCAAAAGCTGCTCCATAATGCACGATGCCTGCTGGTTGCAGTCTCCAGAGAGTCCTTATCGTCTCCCTTTGACTCAGACAAGGAGGTCACAGTCACAGTGGGGCTACGGCGGCGATGATGAATGGAGCGCGGTTTACCAGCGATTTGGCTTTGCGTAATTTGTAATTGGCCTCAGACAGGGGCTTGTGGCTCCTGTCGTCCTGCTTCCTCGTGCTCCTGCTGCAGATGGAGGCTCTGATGTTCATCTGCCTGCAGAGAGACAGATGAGTCAGTGAGCAGGTGGAACATCACTGGATTTATAACATTATGGACTCAACTATTAGTGCTATGTATCTTGTACTCACTGTTCACACCTGCACATACAAATAGTACTATATATATAGTTCACACATTATGGGCTGGTCTGAGCAGCACTGGCAATGTGCGGCTCCATCAGTGTTTTTTTTATTGCATTTTGCAGTTGTATTTTTCTTTGCAGACACCAGTGTGTGATTACGATGGCTGTGCGGGGAGATTTGCATCTGAAAATGGAAACCGTTTTGGTGTTCGTGTCACAGATTCACAACACTCCCATTTTCTAAGACTCACATAATAAATGCAGACTGTAGACTGAGGTTTGCATGTGAATATCTGAACTCAGTTGGGGATATATGGTGTGAAAAAGGCCAGATTGTCTTGTTTTCCTCTGTAGAGCTGAATTGTCGGACTCCACAGAAGCTTCTCTTTGTGCACCTTTGGCTAAAGCAAACATTACTGACTATTCTGTTCTCCGGGTGCTAAAGTAATGTTCATAAATGTTCCTCCTCAAGTCCTGTTAATAACACCCAGTTCAATAATTGATCAGTTTGTTTTTGCTTAACATGGTAGAATCATTTTTCATCTTACTTTTAATTATTTTTTACGTGTTTTTTTATTTTTATTTTCTCCTGTTTGAAAACTGTTCTTCCCCCTCATGTCCGCTGCAGTCTTACGCTTTGAGCCCGAGTTCTATGGGGTCCAGGTTGTCCAAGTAGTTGAAGCGCAGCGTGTCTTTAGGACGCCTGTCAGAATCTCTCCATGGTGGTGGTGCAGTTTGCTGCTTCTTCCTGGAGATGCTTCCATGGGGCAGTGTGCTGGATGCTGGACGCTCCTCCCTGAGGAAGGCCAGCTCTGACAGGTCATCATGTCTGCTGCAGGTGGCTGATACCAGTGGACCCACATGCTGCTGCTGGGATGAGGCCCTCTGGAGGTGGACAGCACTTTCCTCTGCGTAGCATTTTGTTCTGAGCTATAGCACAGGACATTTCAGAATAAAATCATGAGAACTGAATCAGGTTAGAGCCATTAGCTAATTGTGGATGCGATCTCCAGACCTGCAGCGAGGTGAGCCGCAGTTCCTGCACAGTCTGGATGTAGTGTCTCTTCCAGACGCCCTGCTCGAAGGGTGTGGGGGAGAAGCTGATGCACCAGCTGAGCCTCAGACACTTCGGCATCCACAGCTGGTCCAGATCCACTATGCTCTTCCAGTGCCAGCTCACCTGCCCAGAGAGGGATGAGGTGCACCCACAGGGAGTGAGTTTTACAAGCCAGAACCCTCAGCTGCGTCAGTAACATTCATCCAAGTTAACAGGCCTATGTTTGCACTGTGGTCAGTGAGTGTACCCGGGCACATCGACAGAGGCTGCGTGGGTCCAGGAAGGAGAAGAGGTACAGGCAGAGGGCTCTGGGCAGCAGGCAGGTGAAGTCTGCGGCCTGCAGGGGGAGCCGTCTGCTCACGCTGAGGCTCAGGAGCGTCAGCTGCTCCGTGGAACAGCTCAGCACCAGGTCCTGCAGCACCGCCCTCCTCTGGCTGTCAGACCACCTGTCAAACTGACAAAGACGTGAAAGAACAGAACTCTTTCACACGCACTGTCTCAGCCGAATGGAGCCGCAGAGCACAGAGTGCCTTTCTAATGACCACCGGAGATTTATTTGTGTTAGACAGGGCTCACACTGAGTACAGCACAGTAAAGAACCATCAGTGCATTAACTGTGTCTCTATTCATCGTCTTTAAACTCACCCACTTTGCCAGGAGGTTTCGCCTTTCTCCAAACACCTGAAAGCAGAGAGCAGTGAAACAGGTTAGTAACCACATCAAGTTTTACTTTCCTATACTTCACTAGTATCCACTGTATGCTACTGAAATATTGCAGGCCACTTCTTGCTCCAGCACATTTATCTGAAAGCTGTATAAATGCCATGTAACATATGATAAGCTCATAAAACACAATGGATTTTTAAACATGAAATGAGTGGTTCACTACTGTTCAAGGCCCAAAAGGCTAAAATGATCCAATATTTCACAAAAAAGTCACACGGACCGTTTTACTGCACAATGGGTACTTTTACCTTTTACTTTTTTGATACAGATATTCTCATTTTTATATGATCATGTCACATCTGTGAGAATGTCGCTATTTATTATGTACTCAACTTGACTAAAGGACTCTTGCTGATGATAATGCTATTAAGTAGAAAAGCCTACAACCAAGGATACTGACAAATAAACTGAAACATAAATAAAAACTGATAAATTTGTTGCAAAAGTGCATTTTGCTGATACTATACTTTAAGTTAAGTAGGATTTTGAATGCAGTACTTTTACTTCTAAGCACATTAGTAAAAAATCTGAGTACTTTACCACCACTAATCAAATAAAAATTATATCATGAGCACTAGTGACTTGTTTTTGGCTGGTAGCAATGCTTGATGTGACCTTGCTGTTGGACAGCGGGTGGTTCAGAGGAGTCCAGGTGCTCAGTGTGGTCCGCATCTTAGCACAGTTTGCAGGTGACCTCGGCGCAAGTGGCATCTTTGAGGAATGGCTGGATGAAGGCGGCGTGCTAAAACACACAGAGCAAAACATCAGTCGCATTTCTGCCGTTGTTTCCTTACATGTTTGAGTGTGTGTGCAGCACATGGTGTGGTCTCATTGTTTCCATGATTGTCTACATCAGAGCCACTTTAAAGGTTTGGCACTTTAAGGCTAATGTTTATGCTCCTTCTAAAATATGAAGTTACATAACACCAGGTTTATCTGACTTAAAATGGATAAAGTTTCGTGAATAATGCCAAATGATCCTCTTGAAGAAAGCATTACCACCTTTAATTCTGTGTCTTGCAAAGATAAGAGTTAGCAAAAGCGTATCACATCTCCAAAGTTAAGTCTGCCGTGTTATAAGAGTTAACATGACTGCTCAGAACTGCACAACACACTCACCACGAGTTCAACTCTGCTGGCACAAGGAAATAAATCCAACTTCTAAACACTCTCTCCCTCTATGTGCAAACTCCTGACGGCTTTTGTGTGCATACACCCTACCCCTCTTCTTCTTCTTTTTCCCATTTCCCTGTGCACAGTTTACTTGTTTCCATAGTAACAGTGAGTGCACTCTCCTTACATGGGCTGGCTGTCGCAGACTGTCACACACAGAGGGGGTGCTGCAAAGCAAACCACAGTGGAGTGTGTGCAGCGTGCAGGCGTCCCTGCCTCTAATGATGACAAATGTAGTGCAGGAGGCCTGACGCTGCAACTGCAATAAAGACCATCTGCCTCTGATACACTGATTCTGCAAAACAAAAAACCAACAACATATGTTTCCAGCTTGTTTGCTTCTGGATATGTTTGGAGGATATTTGGAATGACAATGAAATATATAATTTTCTTATGCACTATTTAGAGCTGCAACAATTAATCGATTAGTTGTAAACTATCAAATCAGTTGCCAACTATTATAATTATCTATTATCAGTTTTAAATATTTTGAGAGGCAAAATTAAATGTGCATGTCTTCTAGTTTTCACGCCTCAATGACAGCAAACTGAATATCTGAATATAACAAGACATCTGAGGACGTCTTCTTGGGCTTTGGGAAACACTGACCGACATTTTTCACCATTCTGTGGCATTTTATAGAGCAAAAAACGAATTGATTAATCAAGAAAATAATCTTGAGATGGATCAGCAATGAAAATAAACATTACTTGCAGCCCTAGCAAAATTTCCTGGACATTTGAAATTAATATGTTTATGTATGTATTTATATTTTAAAACATAAAACACATTAAACACACATTACATGTAAGGATTCGAAATAAATGTTAGTACTGCTACTACTACTACTACAATAATAATAATAATAATAATAATAATTGTTTTTATTATTTACTACTAGCAGTAGTATTAGTAGTATTACCATGTGTTAAATTAAATAAATTGACTAGGGTAAATGATGTAGGCGTTGGCTCTGTTTTTTTCCCATGGATTAATGCGCCTGTTGCTGCCGCGCTGCTGTGGGCGCACTGTTCAAGCTTTCGGGTCTTTTCTTCAGACGCCCCGCTGAACACTCGGTCCCACCAGTCAAAGAAGTTTTTCATTGAAAAGCACAAGGCCTGCTGCTCGCTCTCGGATGGGCGGTTGCGCGCAACGAAGACAGAAAACCTGCTGTGAAGAAAGGGGGAGAACTGCGTCAAGTTAACGCAAACCGGAACCGGAAACCAGCCGGCGGACCTTCAAAGTAATTATTTAAAAAAAATCTTTTATGGCAAAAGTGTTTTTTTTATTTTATTTTATTTTCAGACAGCATATAACGTGTGTTTTTGCTATGTAGCATCATAAAATATAACACATAAATGTTATTCGGATTTATGATCTTCTATATTTCACATTTATGATCTGTGGAAGCATACTGCGTAAAGGTACCGGTACAACATTATGAAATACAGGTCCATTCGAAATCCTACCTCGAAGAATTAAAGTAAAAGTACTTTTTTTGCAGGAAAACGCCAACTGAGTTCATTTCTAAAGAAGCATAAATGGAAATACTAAAGAAAAGTACTTAATTTTGAGGTTCTTCTATAGAGGGACCTCAAAATTAAAGACTGCCAAATAGCTTAGTTATTTTCTACTACTGCTTATGATTCATTTTAATAAACATGAATACATAATTAAATAAAAATCTGTTGGTTGGTATTATATTGCTGCTGAAACAACACAATTTTCAAGAGTATGACAATAAAGTAAAAAATAAATTGCGTCACTACCTCACCACATGTTTAATTTACTGACATAATAGTGTGTTTTCGGCTGAGTGCTGTTTCGTTTTCTGCTGAAAGTGTTTTTCTGGCTGGGATTTGATGCTCCTTGTCGTCTCTGCATGCCCATTGACGGGGCTTTTATTTTTTTAGCGTTTCGGCTGGACGCCATCTTTAAAACGTCGCGGGCTTGACGCTCGGCACAGAGGAGGGACAGGAGCGGGGAGGAGGACAGAGGAGGAGGACAGGAGGAGCCGGGAGGAGGGTGCCGACAGAGGGACGTTCGCTCATTGTTACCAACTCGAGGGAGCGTCGCTACACGTGAATTTTCGGCACAGCATTCAGGTAAAGTTGCCTTTCGTGGAGCCACCTTTGCTCACATTTATCACCGGAGCGTTTCTCGCGAGCGGCTACCTCCGCTGCCGCCCGGCGCGGCGCGGCGCGGCGCGGTGAATTACACCACCGGTACACAGGCTCCATCTGCCGCGGTCACCATCAGTTCCCCAACCGTCATCTTTTGTCTCCGCTGCGTTGCTTGACATTTCTGTCCGCTTTGCTGAACCGTTTTTCCCCCTGCGGTGACTCGGCTCCGCCGGCCAGAGGCGGACGAGGTTACGGCAGTTAGCTGCTCTCAGCGAGCAGCCGTTAGTGTTGACGCGCAGGTAGACGAACAGACGTACTAATTTCACATTTATGGTAATCAGCCTTTAAAATGCAGCTGGGCTGGTTTGACATTTGGTAACATTAGACAGGTTTATAAAGTATTTATGCTTTGTGTGTCAGTGAATGGAAGGTAGTGGCTTGTTATGGGTGTGTACTGTCATGTAAATGTGGCCATTATGAACAAATGGCTGAATAATAAGTAATTGCTAGAAATGCTTCTGAACAAGGTTACACCACATTAATTAGAGATGGTAACATACCACTAATTGTGCGTGTGTCACCTCAATAAACTCCCACAGAAAAGCTGTAAACACAAACCTAAATGTTTAAAGAGAGCAGTGATTTAGATATTTAGTGAGTGTTTTGCTGTTTTTCTCAGTCACCAGCATGATTTAATGGCTCCTAATGATTTCTGTTAATGTTACCTTCATCGACACAACCCACCCACCACAGTTAGTGAGCTGAAAAGCAACTACCAACCCTCCTGAAACAGCCTTTTGTGTGTTTTTCTGCTGCAGTCTGTAATTAGTCTAATTTTCATTCAAAAATGATGAGTAACCCGCGATGGTGTCCTCTCACCAAACGCTCATTTTAAAATGTGCTGCTTTTATTTTTCAGATCGCAGGCTGAACATCATCTCCATCTGTGGTCCTCCCGAGCATCGTCGCTGTCGGCGGAGGCAGGAGAAGGAGGAGTGTGAGCCGCTGGGTCACGGTGAGGCATCTTAAAGGACCACAGCATCCCTCAGGTGATGGAGGTCTTTTGATGTGATGGCTGCAGCCGCCTTCGAACATGGCCTTCTTGGATTACGCCGCCCGACCCAGACTGTTTCCCTGTGAGCTGAAGAGGAGGCAGAGACTACCAGACAGTCCTGGACGCTCCTTAAGCCTTGTGACTTCCCTTTCCTGGTGAGCCAGATGCTGAAGGGGCTCATCATCTCTTCCTAATCAGCCTTCCTGCTGTACAGACCAGCCATGGACCTCCTGTGGGCGCTGTCGGTGTCCATGTTGACGGCGTGCGTCGCCATCCCCATGGATGCGGCGGCGGGGAGCCACAGCCTGTTCACCTGCGAGCCCATCACCCTGCGCATGTGCCAGGGGCTGCCCTACAACTCCACCTTCATGCCCAACGTACTGAACCATTACGACCAGCAAACGGCCGCCCTCGCCATGGAGGTACGGTACACTGCTGACCTGTGAAACGTGTGAAAAGCTTGTTTTTTTTAAAGCTGCGGTTTGAGTTACATGGAAAACGAGATTGAGAGGGACAGGGCAGGGTTGCTCAGACTTTGTGCTGACATCTTTGTATCAGCGTCAGTGTTTTCTCCCGGTTGTCAGGTGGAGAAAATTAGCCTTTTAGACCTAACAGACCACTTAGATCGCAGTGGGACTGAAATACAGCAGCTTTGTGGTCCACACCTGCTCAGTGGAAGAGGAATAGCTGGGATACATTAGGCACTCTAATGTACTTATTAAAAAATACTCTTTTAAATAGAAACAAGGAAATTAGAATATATCTGCAGATTCTAGCCCGCTGCTGTTTGGTTAATTAAAATGTCCATTTAAAGCTGTGGATTTGGGGCACAGATTGGTAATTGCCTGAATCAAATGTGCTTCTACCTGATCACAGTATTTTTTTTTTAATTAGCAGTAATAATTAGTTTGGAATGATGTCATATTGTACCTGAGTCATGTTTGATAAACGTTGGAGAGGATTTCACGTCCTGTCTGCAGTTTTTATGTCACAGTCGTCTCAGAAATTCACTCACAACGTCTCAATCAGAAGCCGGTCGTGTTTCAGTTCCACATCCCCCTCAAAAATGGCCTTTTGGGATAATATCAAAGAGCTTATTACTCTCTCTTACGCTGTTATCTTTAATGTTTCGCTCTCTCTTTCCTTTCCTTTTTCTGAGCATCGTGCCCCGGTTCTTTCTAGAGCTGAAATCATTTCCCAATCAGTTTATTAGTTCAAAGACAAAAGATTGATTGACAGCTATTAAAAAAATTAATGAATGGTCAGCACCCAAACATAGCTTCTAAAACATAAGGATTTTTCTGTTTTTCTCTGTTTTATATAATTTTAAGTAAAATATCTTTGGTTTTTGGAGCAAACAAAAACAAAACAAAAACATTTAAATATGTGACCGTCTGAGAAACTGTGACGGACCATCATAGACTGCGAATCTTGAATCTAATAGTAATATATCCTGCTGGATATTGATTACATCTTACATTTTATCTGATCGTCAGTATAGCTATGGATTGGGGACACAACTACGTAATGGTCTATATAAAATGGTTTTTACAAACTATTTACAGTAAATCATTTTAGCAGAATTATTTGGCCACAGATGCTGAAAGACGAGCAGATTTCTTGGTCCTTTCTGTTTTAGGATATTTTCACATCACGCTTGTGTTAAAAAGAGGTTAAAAATGTATTGGGTTTGGTTCACAAGAGTCACAAGTCAGTCTGAAAAATCTGAAGCATTTAAAGCTGAATCTTTTCTTGCGTGTTGTGCCTCACGCTGCAGACACACACACACACACGTCTGCATGCAGAGTGAGGCACATTTCTATCTGCATGCATGTGTTGTCAGGTCCGGGCTGGTGTTTGTGATATAATTAGTTTTCCTCACATGTTGATAAGTGGCTCAGTGTGTCTGCTGCGCTGCCTGCCCCATGGACATCAGCAGCCTAGATAGCTATCACCACGGCTAACCGGGTATGTGCTGAGAGTTAGTAATATCAAAGTGCTAGCCTACTTTAATTTGGCTGCTCTAGCTCCAGGGACTGGGAGCGTATTACCAAAACATTAAGCAGAAAATGAAGTTTTAATACTTGTCCCTGGGGGCAACGAGAACAGTGCATTATTAAACACCACTGATTTAACGGGGTGTGTTGTCCTAAAGTGCTTTCTGGCCGCACATCTGGCATGTTGACAGACAGCGATTTAGCAAAACATGTTGGGACTCTTCCCAGAGTACCATTTTACACAACAGGCTTCTGAGCAGTTAGTCAACGCAGGCTGGGAGCGAAGATCCCAAACTGTCCTCTGTTTTTCTTCGGTTCAGATGGTGGATTAAAGCTCAGATTCAAGCGTTTAGTCCGTGTTTTATTGTTTCTGCCCCTCAGATAATCTAAAGATTTACCAGCCACAGCATCCGACTGTTGTGGCTGTGTTATCCTCTTTGAAACGTCGAGTTAGGCATTTAAACACAATCATGGAGCAGATGCATCACCTCGTTAAGTTAATCCCATCCTTTATATAGGCTGATCCCTCTGGAAGCTCAATCTATCGAGCAATTACAGGCCAAACTGTGCCAAAACATTAGATTGGATGCTCTGTTGGCTGAACTATCTGTCTGTCTATCTGTGTGTGTGTGTTTGTGTGTGTGTATCCGTCCATCCATCTATATTTATCTCAGTTTATCCATTCTCAGCGTCATGTTACCGCTCCCTCTATCACTTTTGCCCTTCGACACCCGCCCCGCCCCGCCTGGCGCAGCGATGAGGTCCATGTGTGGAGCGAGCGCCGACCATCTGTGCCTGCTGCACTCCGCTGTACTCAGCATAGGCACACTGAGCGAGAGGGAGATGGAGCGGTGGTGGGCGGGAGGAGCTGTTTGCCACGAAAATCCGGGGTTATGTAACCTCTGAACATGCCCTGCCCGACTGTGGGAGCATCACATCGCATCACATCTGCACACAGCTGCACACACATTTGGAAGAGATGCGAACGCTCCCGCCTCCGCCTGCCTGCTCATACTCACACTGTGTCCTTTCCTGTCTTTGCCGAAATATTCACTCTCTTCTTCTGGGTTTAGTCACTCTGCCATGTTGTTTTTTTAAGAGAGATTTTTGATGGATTCTTTCCAGAAAAAAAAACATTTAGAATTTTAAATCAGTTGGACTGTGTGTGTTTTTGGTCGATGCTACCAACCCCGTGCTGCGTTGTGTTTTCTGAGGCCAGGTTAGCTTTTTCCACCTAATCTCAGTGTGTGGGTCGCAGTGAACAGAGAGAGGCACTTGTGGTTTTGACGGTGTTCACTTTGATTGGTCATGGATCCACAATTAAGTCTCTCTTAGTGTTCAGAAATGCTCGTTGAGTTTGGAAAACACATGGAAACCCAATAGGTTCCAAATAGCGGAGACTGCGCCTCTGTTTGGCTCTTGTTTTCCAGATAACTCGCCCCAGATCCAGTTCATGGGAGAATTCAAAGCCTATAAGATGTTGGGGGCAGCCAAATGAGAATTGACAGATGATTTTAAAGAGAATTAGGTCTGCTGAATAGCCATGATAATGATGATGAATGCCTTGCACCGTGGAGAAACTGGGAGTTGGACGAGAACCAGCGCCTGCCGCTCTTGCAGTTTTTGTCTAAACCCCCTGAAGTGGTGTCTTTGTGAATTTCTTTTTTCTCGTTTCACTTTTTCAAGGTCTTTCAAGGTTTTTGTTTTTTGGGAAAGTTGATGCAATTTATCATGATATCGTTGAGAACTTCTTCTCTCTTCTCTAAGATGTACAGGCAATATTTCTAAAGTGCTGATGTTCAGCGTGCCTTTCCTCTTCACCCGAGGCTGGCGCCCACTGTGGCGACACATGGTCCTGTGGTGTATGAGAATGTGCACAGGAATAAAAAGTCTTTTACTTTATTTTACAAATTCATATTCTATTATCTGTCTGAGCAGGAAACAACACAAACAGGGGGATTTCTAAAAAAAAGGATTTTCTGATTCTGTGTTCATCCACGCTCAATCAGCCGCCGCTGACCGCTGAATGACCTCGCAGCTGAAGTGGGACAGCGGCCTCGGGGCTGGGAATCGGCTATTTCTGAGCCACAATGATACCGTGCCACACTCACATAAGATAAGTGGGAGCGTGGCGGATTTGACTGGCACGGCAAAAGGAAGAAAAGAAACTGGCTAAAATCCCCGTCTTTGGAGACAGACGCACACTGTAGCTACGGGATGAATGTAAAACTGTGTGGGCTCGTCACTGTAAATCAGTTCGGCTGTCAGGAAGTGTCCTCGCCATCCAGAGGCATCTGGTTTGATGGCATTTGGTTCACAACTCGGTGATGATGTACAGTGTGAGATCAGGGCGTCTCTTTGTTTAATGGAGGCAGTTGCTATGGGATTTACATATCCTTTAAGGATTTGTGCTTTTTTGGTGGAAAGCAGGGGAAATTCTTGCGATATTGCGCTAAACTTCATGTTGCTTTGTCTTAGAGAAATAACATTTCTAAGAACTACTGTGTAGTGATGCACACATCAGTGATTTACTGGATTTTACATATCCTGCTACAAAGAGCTGACTGAAAAACTAAAGCTTCCAATCAGCTATCAAACCAAATGTTCATATTTTTGTGTGAATTGCCGTGTTGTGCTTTATTGCACAGTTATTAGAGGAAATCAACCAAGTGCATAGAATGTTTTGTGTTTAGCAGGACAGAGAAATGAGCATCAGGAGGCATCAGGAGACAGGTGGTGGAGGTGATTTTTTTGGAGACCTGTGACTGTCATGGTAAAAGTAATGAGAGCTGGGATTGTTTGAGCGTTTCTTCAAGGCCAGATGGGACGAGCGAGGGTCAGGGCAAAGCAAACATGTTAATTAAATTAGATGGACGAGAGGATTTGTTTACGTGAAGCCAAAGCCAAGCCAGCAAATCATTTTTAATAGCTCCAGGATGGAAAAAAATCACAATGATAAACAAGCCCTGACGCATCTTATTTTGTCCTCATCACAGAATTCAAAGATGAAGATGAGGGTATTCTGCCTGTGTCATAGGTAGAATATAATGAAACAGAAAAGGGCTTGTGGTCGAGTCTTTTCTCAGCCATCTGGGTTTCATCTTTCCGTGGTATTTGTCGCGTTTTGCTTTGTATGAAGGCTGTGCAGCGACACAAAGACAGATCAATGGTCTGTTTTTAATCTGCTCAGTCCCACTTACACTCATTTCCTCCTCCTTTCAGGTCGTTAAATCAGCCTCTTGTCTCAGGTTTACAACACATTCACACAAACTGTGTCATGTTACAGCTGCTGTGTAGAATAACCCAGATACTCCACCCATGCTGTGTGAATGGATTTGTAAGGGAGAGGTGTGTGTCTTTTTGTGTGCGTGTGTGTGTTTGTGTGTATGTGTGTGTGTGTGTGAGAAAGACTTTCTGTAAAATGCTGATGAAGCACTCTGATGGCTGCAAGTCTGTTAAAACATGCTGCAGTGAACTAAAAAGTACACCAATTAACATGCTTATTGTGTTAGCTCAAAAAGATGTATCCTGGCTAAGCATGCACGCACACACACACACACACACACACACGCACACACACACCCACAACATGGTCTGATAAATCCTACCCAGCGTGACCCAGGCTATAAAAGAGCCTCTTGTTTTATTTAATGTCCAACACCGTGTTTATTGGCAGTGGACTGAAAGAGAAGCACATCCAGAGAGCAAGTCGCTCGTCCACAACAACCTTTCTGTGTGTGTGTGTGTGTGTGTGTGTGTGTGTGTGTGTGTGTGTGTGTGTGTGTGTGTGTGTGTGTTGCACATTGTCAGAGCGCTAGGTTTTCAAACATTTCTTAGCGGTGAATGACACGGCTGACTCGGTTGACCCATCCCTCCTCTCTCTCTCTCTCTCTCTCACCCGCTCTTCAAACCCCCCCTCACCCACCTCTTTTGTCCTCCCCTTCCCCCTACGCAGGGCTCACCCGTTGCCCAGGAAACGGTCCCAATTGTGCTGTTAACAAAGGGAGCAGAGGCTTTCTTGCCTCCCGGGAGGTGGTCCCCTCCACCCCACACCCTGACCTCCTCGAACCCTGCTCTCCTCCCTCTTCCTCCTCCTCCACCTCCTCCCTGGTGATGCATCACTCGTTGTCATGGCGCTGAGCTTGGAAATTTTGAGAATTGGAAATGGCAGCAGAGGAGAAAGGGGGTAGAGGGGAGAGAATGCGGGAGGGAAAGGGGCTGAAGGAGGGAGGGATCAGGGTCTGATGGGAAGAGAGGTGACTGGGAGGTATTTATAAAAGAGCAAATCAACACAGACCAGTTGGCCACGGTGGGCTTCTTTGTCAGCCATTCATCAGTCACAGCGTCGTAGCAGCTGACTGGGAGCCTTCATTAAAAACTAATTACTTTAGCATTAGCAAGGTACATACAGCCACCCTTGGATGCGCTTCATTGGACTGGGCCGTATTAATATTTCATATCACGATGATGTGATTCAAAACAGGATGGATAATCTCAGAAATGTATGAAGGTGAAACTGAGGTCAAGGCTGTTTTTCTTACCTCTTCAAAGCCTGACAGTTTGGAGATCAGAGGTTTCCACTCCAAAAAAATATGCAGAAATATGCAAAAGCGCATGTTAAGTAAACAAATGTGTGTTGGTCTGATTGAACTGCATGGTGATACAACGTATGACCGCTTTCCCTTGTCTTCTCCTCATCTGGGTTTGTGAAAGCTTTCTGCTCTGCAGTCTACGCTCGGATCGGTGGTTTTCAGTCTCAGAGCGCTGCTGATATTTGCTGTTCACTCAGCAGGAATTCAACCAGCTGTGATTCATCAGAGTAAACCAGCTGCAGAATGGCGTGGCGAACTGCCGTACTGCGTCGCTCGCACCATTTGGACATTTGGACATGTCACAGTGTAGGAGACACACAGGTTGGAGATGAGGCTCACGGTTCGTCTGAATGTGTGTGTGTGTGTGTGTGTGTGTGTGTGTGTGTGTGTAAAGGTGTGCACTCACTGGTGACACAGATGAGAGTCAGGGTTTGGTAGTAGCCGTAATTTTTGTTGACCGCGCTACTCATTCATTCATCATTTGTCGTCATCTGTTTAATCCGCTGCTTTTCATTTCCATTTAATCATCCTCGCTGCGCTGTGATCACTCTGTGCTGGTTTTTCACAGTAAATGCATCTTTGGATCTCAGCGTATCTGTCGCTATAACCTCGTGCGCATCACAAATCTCACACTCTCAGCGGCTAAAAAGGTTTGTTTTTGGAAGCCGCAACACACAGTATGGAAAGCAAGTGTAAATGATAGCACACACGATGGCTGGATTCCATTTAGCTGCTTCACGCTGCCTCACTGTCACACAGCTTACAGCTTACTGAGATACTGCAGGCACAACTAGCAACTTCTGGAATTTTCCCCACTGTGACGAATTAAAGTGTCTGCTGTGACAAAGGGATATTGATGACATTTGTCAGTAGATTGTTGTCATAATCCGTGTTTATAATCCAGCCGAGCATATAAAACACATACAGGACAAAGACAGTACATGTCATGTGTTGATGGATTTAAAGATAGTTATAGACTTAGTGCTTTTTCTTTGAGATTGGAATAAATCTTTTGGATAGTGTCTGTTGTGATAAAAACAACTTCATGTCCCAGCGTCATGGTATCAAGGAGCAGTGCTCCGTAAGAAGGATCCTCTTGTTCAGACGGGTCCAGGCTCTGACCTGATCCGGGCTGGTTTCTCTTCATCTTCTTTTCCCCCATCTCTTGACTTTTGTGTTGTTAATTTGACCCTTTGTGCTACATTTTGTTCTTGTTCATCAGTTAGTAAGAATACTGTTTTATGTATAAGTCCTCTGTGCAGTGTTTATTGGCCTTCACCGGAGCCCCAGAATCCACAGCTTTTCTAACTGACACATCTGACTGTGTGCGAGCCTGCTGTTTACAGAGCGCCATATTATTTCCCATTTCCAGAGATCAAAAATCCCGTACCAAAGTCCCATGAATACATAATGAGTGTAGCAGTAGGATTGAAGCTGGAATAACATTAGCATACCTCCACCCCCGGGCCCGCACCGTTCGACAGAGTTGTGTATTACACGCTCGATTCTCCTTACACGGCCGGCTCCGGGGTGGGAAGCCCCGTGACAAACCCTTTGCCATTCATCGGAGCAGTGGTTCACCAGCTGTTTCCAGTGTGGCCATTAACATCAAATCCCCATGGAGAGCGCAGAGGCTCCCTCTGCGGGGCCTCGAGATGTTGGCGTTTGGAGTTGCTGGGGCCGCTGACTGTGTTTGTGAAGCAGCGACCAGCCATTTGTCCCATCCACCACCAGTTCAGTCCTGCCAACAGCGGCTCACATGACGGCTCGACTGTAATAAAATGGCTGAATGGAGATGCTGAAGCGATGGAGGAGGGGTAAGAATTGTAGGAGAGGGGTGGATGATGGAGGAGTGTAAAAATAGCAAAATGGGAAGCATGATGAATAGGAAGAGTTTTTTCTCTCTCTCGTGGATCATCACTCCTTGCAGCCTATATATTTATTCAGCCGTTCCCCACACACTGCAGTGCAGTACATTGTGTTCTGTGGAGCGCATCAGTAGCCTGCGGGACTCAACACGGAGTGGAAGAGCGAAGACGCACGCTCACTTTAGCTGCATTAGATCATGTTTGAGTGGTTATCCAGCGCTGACAGGGCACCACTGATGAAGTAATAGATGTCAGTCACAGGACCCAGTGCTGGCAGGGTGGGGCTGACATTCAGGGTTTCTCCAGAGGCTGCTTGCTCCAGTTTCCTTTCTCTCAGCTTCTCTGGCCCTGTTGTGCCTGACTGTATCTGTGATATAATATTCTCACTTAAAGAGGAGTCACAGTGTCTGAGCAATGATTCTATCAAGACCCGCCAGTGCTTTTATAAAAGGGCTGAATTCACCGGATCCTACTGACCACAGATCTGTCCATCTGTGTCCACTGTGCTGTGACGTCCTCTGATGAAGTCTGGGTTTCTTGTGGTCTCGGTGTGTTTGGCCTCTCTGCTCAGACTAAGAAGGAGATTTTATAGTGTTTCACAACACATGCCTATTCTTAGTTTAACATAGTTCAACCTGCTGTGGTCCTGATCAGTACAGGTGAAGCTTTCATGAATTTTGAATAGGTTTTATGAACTGTTCACTTAATGAATAATTAATTAAATGGATCATTTTTTGATTAATGGATTGGCTGATTCATGGAAAATTAGTCAAAAATCTTTTTTTTTTAAATACCAAAGCCTTGCTGTTTTTAGCTTCCATTGCTCGTTTTCTTAATTCTCTCTATGATATTAAACTGAATGAAGTTTGGATTTGAATGTCAGCTATGGCCCAACCGATTAATTGCTTAATAAAAAATGATAATTGGCATCTTGATCGATAATGAAAATAATTGTTACTTACAGCCCTATTACGATAATTAAGAAGTCACTGAGTGGAGCTGTGAGACATTTAACAAGGCAATATGGCAAAAAGTGTCATTTAAATCTTAAAAGGGGGTCAACTGGGGAAAATGATTGTTCCTCTTGCTTTAGAATTAACGTTAACGTGAGACTCAAAGGTTGGATTGTGTTTGTTACAGGGCAGGCTGTCTACACTATTAAACAGCACAGTGTGAGTGATGGCGTACATCTGCAGTAATAGACTCATTTCAAGGTGGATCACTCTCACAGCACTTGTGTTTATGCTTCGTAGATAACTCTGGCTTCTTGTGTTATTGTGTCATCGCACAGTGGCGCTCAGTGAAACGTGGTGACTCCATTTGTGCAGAAATTACACGATCGACTGCATGATTGATCTCAGCTACGACAGGCGTGTAAGTCACCCAAAGTGCTAAGACTCACGTTGTGGCTTCTTCCCGTGAACATAAATCCTTGTCATCACCCATCCATCCCTGATCCCTCACAGTGGAGGTGACGAACCGCTCTGATTACCTCAGTGCCCCCTCCGTCTGCCTCGCGATTGCTTCCCGTCTCCTCCGCAGCAGCTTAACGTCGTCTGGCTAGAAAAGTGATATGAACAAGGCGATGACAAAAGCTGCACGGATGTGGCCGCTTTGTGCTTTAAGGGCCAAGCCTAACAGCCATTCTAATCCTTTTTACATAAAGACATCACATGTGGGTGGCTGGCAGGAGAGGGATGTGTAGCGATGTCGTAGACATACAGTGGGAACACAATAGTCTGTTGTGGTTGCGGTTCAGGAAGCAAACAGCTGAGAGGATGGGAGAAAATCCTCAATCACTGCTTCTCTAAAATGATTTATTGCTGCATTTTGAGCTAGGACATGTTCTCACTTTTCATTTCTAAGGATTAGATAGTGTTCAGTTTTTATCCAAATATCCACTGTTCAGCCTGAATGTGCAGCTATATACCAGCAGCCTCGAATTTTCATTTCATGTTTCAATTAAAAAGTCATATCTCGACATGACAGAGTGAATTCAGCTGCATCGACAGTCGCTCTGTGTCATGAAGACATACACAGAGCTAAATGTCTGTTTGTCCAGGCTGTAGATGGTCCCAACATGCTGTCTCCAACAAACACCAGTTCACGGTGGTCTTCCTCGTCTTCATCTCTCTGTTCCGCGCACACTGAGGACGCAGAACAAACAGTTTAACTTGTTTAAAGCACGGCGACACGTCCTGATTAATATCCACCCCTCTAACAAACACAGAGACAAATTGCCCCCTGCCTGTCCTCTCCTCACCCCTCCCTTCCCCCTCCCTGTCCCTGTCTGTCATACAGACCCCTGTCTTTAAGGGGGGGTGGGTAGCATGTGTCTGACTGTCTTGGGTGTGGCTGGAGGCCTTTCTGTAACACACACACACACACACACACACACACACACACACACACACACACACAGAGGTACATGCAAATCACTGCATGCAGACACATGTAACCATGAGCCCTTGGTCACATGGATTTGTACATATGCTTTCCCACTCACACACTCACTCACACACACACACACTCTCTCCTCTGCATTTGCATATTAACAACACGCCCCACAGATGCTTCCTGCACTCACACCGCCTCTTGGCTCAGTTTATATGTGTGAGACCATTATTGTGCTGGTACTCGGGTGTGTTACCATGTAAATAATATACTTCCGTTGGTACTTTGGCTCGTGTGTGTGTGTGTGAGAGAGTGTGTATGCACATTACCGCAGTGTGTCAGTCAGTCACAGCGTGGTCCTCTCTGTAACACAAAGGCCCTGTCAGCAGCACCCCTGCATGTGTGTGTGTGTGTGTGTGTGTGTGTGTGTGTGTGTGTGTTGGGGGTTGCCCAGCTTGTTGTGCTCCTCCCATCTGGAGGTTGGAGGGAAGGAAGAGAGAGGAGATGGAGGAAGGGGGGAGCTTAGAATCACGGGGGTGGAGGGGATTATTAGGAAAGAGGCCAGAGTTGTTTTTATGGATTCATCTCCAGAAACCGTCAGAGACATGCTCCACTGATCTCTTTGTGCCTCTCTTTGGCCCTCACTGTGAAGATCAGGAGCTCTTAAACTGTTTCACATGAACCACTTTCATTATTTTGTGCTTTTATAAACATTATCAGTCAACGGTTTGGACACACTTTCCCATTTAAATGAATGACAGTGTGGACTATTACTGCACATGTTAAACACTTTCCGTCTATCTCTACCTGCAGCCGTTCCATCCCATGGTGAACCTGCAGTGCTCCCCGGAGCTCCGGATGTTCCTGTGCGCCCTCTACGCCCCGTTGTGCACCGAGTATGGGAGGATCACTCTGCCCTGCCGCCGCCTCTGTCTGCAGGCCAAGAGCGACTGCTACAAACTCATGGACATGTTTGGCGTCAGCTGGCCGCAGGAGATGGACTGCAACAGGTTGGCACAACAGCAATAAATCTTTTCCCCTGGATTTATGTCGGCTGTAACGACCCTACTGCATCAGTCACAGGAGCAGTTTCTCTCTAGAGGAGCAGTAGTGCAGCAGCAGACCAGCGAGCATATAAAAGCTCATTTATTTTGATGACCCCAGATATAAAGGGGGTCAGAGGAATACCATGTTTATGAGAACCAGCAGCTAAACAATGAAACTTATTTCAGACTTTGTTCTCGCAGAGGGGAAATTAGTTTTGCAGTCAGATAATCTGATCAGTGAACCACACATCAAATTAGAAACCTCAGCAGCGACGCAGTGCACAGATATGACCAACGCAGCATCACCAAATCCACGTCACATTCACACATTGTCACAAATGAAACTAAGAAGACAAACAGTGAGAAAAGGTGGATTTTTTTCAATTAAATATCAGTAAGGAACAGAGCAGGCAACACTTTACATGAGTTCAGCTGAACCACACTGGGTACAGATAACACACACACTGTGACTCCTCAGTGACAAACCAAGAAGGCTGCACATACTGAGGTCTTCATCACCTCTCTCCTCCTCCCAGGTTCCCAGACTGTGACGAGTCCTATCCCCGTCCTGTAGACCTCCTGTCCAGCTCAGACACAACCGAATCCCCAATCTCCGTCCAGCGGGACTACGGCTTCTGGTGTCCCAGAGAGCTCAAGATCGACCCCGAGCTCGGCTACTCCTTCATGGGGGTCCGCGACTGCTCCCCCCCCTGCCCCAACATGTACTTCACACGCGAGGAGCTGACGTTCGCCCGCTACTTCATCGGGGTGGTGTCCATCGTCTGCCTGTCCGCCACCCTCTTCACCTTCCTGACTTTCCTCATCGACGTGTCGCGCTTCCGCTACCCGGAACGTCCAATTATATTCTACGCCGTGTGCTACATGATGGTGTCCCTGGTGTTCTTCCTGGGGTTTTTGTTGGAGGACAAAGTCTCCTGTAACGCAGCGAGTCCTGGCAAGTTTAGGGCTTCAACGGTGACACAAGGCTCCCATAATAAAGTAAGAAAGTCGTGATTGTGTATTTTTTGCTGTTTTTTTTAACTGCCTAGACGTTGGTATTGATCCTGCACCTGTCTCTGTCTGTCCCAGGCCTGCACCCTTCTCTTCATGGTGCTGTATTTCTTCACCATGGCCGGCAGCGTCTGGTGGGTCATTCTGACCATCACCTGGTTCCTGGCTGCTGTTCCCAAGTGGGGCAGTGAGGCAATAGAGAAGAAGGCCCTGCTCTTCCACGCCTGCGCCTGGGGCATCCCCGGCGTCCTCACGGTCACCCTGCTCGCCATGAACAGGATCGAGGGAGACAGCGTCAGCGGCGTTTGCTTTGTGGGGCTCTACAACTTGACGGCCCTGCGCTGGTTCCTGTTGGCCCCGCTGGGATTGGACGTAGTGGTGAGGAAGAGTATTACAGAACCAGAGATAGTTTAAACACATAGAGTGGTATCTACCTCACAACTTCAGCTCAGTTCTGAGTTGTTTCTAAAAGATGATGCAAACTTTAACTGCTAATCTGAATGATCTGCTGATGGCTGTGAACCACAACCCCACCCCTCTGTTGCATCACGCTAGGTTGGCGTGGCACTGCTGCTGGCAGGCATAGCAGCACTGAACCGCGTCCGCATGGAGATCCCACTGGAGAAGGAGAACCAGGAGAAACTGGTGAAGTTCATGATTCGTATCGCCGTGTTCTCCGTGCTCTACCTGGTCCCCCTGCTGGCCGTTCTGGGCTGCTACCTTTATGAGAACAGCTACCGAGCCATCTGGGAGACGACCTGGGTCCAGGAGAAGTGTAAAGACTACCACATCCCCTGCCCCTACCAGGTCATACACCTACCTGATGTGTATTTAACATGAAGCTTTGATAGTTTGCAGGCTGTACTGGTCTTGACTAATAATTCCCAGTTTAAATTGGCACCTCCACTGTGAGGTTTTCACGAAACCTGCCTTGGGCCCAAAACATAACGTGTTTTTACTTCCTGAAAATATTGAAATGTTGAAAATTTTTAGCCTCTTTGTTGCAGGCTAATTATACCCAAGCTTGTCTGCATGCATGTTTGCTGTCACGTGATGCTTTCATCAGATCGTACCATCTTCTTCAAACATAATGCACAGTGTAGAGATGGAGGACAAGTACAAATCTAACAGAAGGAAATGACCTGTAATTGCATTTAGATTCTATCTCTAACACGATAAGCTAATGATACAACAGGATTCTGGTGTGTATGTAATGACTGCAGTAACATCCCATAACCCAGATGAACCCTCACTGCAGTTTTAGAACCACACAGCACTGATAGTAGCTGAGATACTGCTGCATGTCGCTCATCACAGTTTGCACAGATGCTCGCACACATTAAACGCACAACTGGGACTTTTGCAAGGAAGCTAGAAGACGGAGCAGGAGGTAACAGCTGGGAGAAGGCTGATCACTGCCAGATGTGTTTGCACACAGAGACATTAGAGAGCAGATACCGAGTGTGTCCTGAATGCGAGCGCATGCTGCGTGCATTTAAACACAATGTCCAGCACAGACCAAACACGCTCACACACACACACACACTCATCTTCCTACATGTCCAGCAGTGGCTTTCATGCTGCTCGTCTTCAGCCGCTCAGTTACTTCACAGAGTTGCCTCCAGCATCAGCGCTCACACCGCATCTCATCTGATAGAGCTGTTAATAATTCAAACAGCTCGCTCTCTCTGTTGTCCTCCTTCCTCCCTGTCAGGTATCACCTCCCACCCGAGCATGCCTTTGCACATCCGCACTTAGCGTCACATGTTCAAAGTGGGTTTTGATCGTGGCAGAGCAGAGAGAGTGAGTGTTGTGTGCTTGCTGTTTGTGAAGTCTCAGTCAGACCTTGTCAGGGATTCAGTAATAACCACTCTTGAATTGCTCTGAAGTCTCTGGTGTTGACTGTAGGTAATAGCTTCACATGGGTCCCTGCTTCTGTTTAAACTAATGCAAAATGGGTGATGATATATTTGTTTTTCAACAATACAGAGCTGCAGCTGTGGGAGATGCAGGCCAGAGTGTGCTCTTAATCTGTCACAGTCACTGCATTGTGTAAGAGAGCAGTGCAGTAATCCTGCATGTGTGTGTGTGTGTGTGTGTGTGTGTGTGTGCGCAGAGGATGGGGTCAGTGAGGTCAAGCTGCACCACATTATAGTTGCAGCGGATCTGAACACAGGCTGCATGCGCTGTGTTGTTATCATACAGTAAACAGTGGCGTGTTGTAGAGATGCTTCTCGGTGTAAAAATCACACAAAGATCCAGCTTTCTCCTCCACCCACACGATGTCATGAAAGCACACACGTATACTGTGCCTTCAGACACACACACAGAGTCAATAACGTGCATCAGTAGATAGCTTAGACTCAAAGTGCCTTACTATATTTATCTTAAAAGCCTTCCCCGAGGCGCAGACCTCCACTCTGCTGAACAGCTCTTCAGTGATGCTCGACCCCGTCTTCTCCACAGGACACACACACACACACACACACAAAGACTGATGACTAAATCAAGCCACATGAGACTGGTCGAAGGAACAAGAAAGAATCAAAACTAATTTTAGGTTTGACTTTAATAACCTACGTGCAGCTATTTGTCCACAGAGTTTGATGTTGGAGCTGACGACCGATGACCGATGACATACGGTCTGTAACGAGGACGTTGCTCCTACTCACTCAGTCTTATCTCTCCGCTGTAATGAGCCTATCTGTGGACGGCTCAGCCCCGGGCCTCTCCGCCTGTCCCACTCATAATGAGGCCATCATGACTACATCTGGGTGTGTGACTGCATGAGTGCACACACATGTGTGTGTGTGTGTACATGTGGAGTGTTTGTGTGGTTCACTGCGTGGCAGCTGCAGTGCTGCTGCTGCTGAGGCAGAGAGCAGCAGCGTGGTGACTCTGCACGCCGTCGTCCTGCTCTGTTGTCCTCTGCTGGACTAAACGCGCTCAGTATCAGTTTATAGTTCTGAAACGATGTTTTGAGACTGTTTTCTCATGTTTTTATATTTCTTGCCTCATCCAGTCACATACAGCACAGTAATGTTATTTTATAACTTGAACGTATCGGAAACATACTGAGTACAACAGAAACCACATGTCTGTAGAGTCATATCTGTGCACTGTTCGTGCAGTTACGATATTCTTCCTTGTACCATAGACTGATCGCGTACGAGAGACGTGATGAGAAAGTAAATAGAAGCACGATGAAGGAGAGCGCCAGAAAATCTGCTGCAGCTTGACGCAAATGTTAGTCGTCAGCTGCCGCATCAGAGACAGATGACAGGCAGTGTGTCGGCTGCTGTGGTGTTTATGCTTCCAGCAAAGCTGTCAGGGATGATATAGAGACACACACACACACACACACACACACACACACACACGGTATGAATGAACACAGTCTGTCAGCAGGCGTGAACCTTGTCATTAGTTCATACATGCTGGTGTTGACCTGCAGGACTTAGTGACGTAGCTCCGTCACTGTGTGGCCCTGTGGTGCAGATGAAGTGGAAGCGAAGCACACACTTGTATTTTTGTATACTCGTGGATGAAAGTGCTGTCAGAGTCAAACTTTGATGTGAGCATTGCTTTATGTTAAATCTTGGTTTGGAAATGGGATGTGATTGGCCGTCAAGCCTCCTGTGAACGACCTCCACATTCCCGCCCTCGGGCCCTACAGCACGTGGGTGTAGCTGCTGCAGACTGTCTCTCTACATCCTCCCAGTCTACCAAACACGCTCACTCACTCTGATCGATCTGATTGTCTCCCCCCTCCAGCGCCGTCTCAATCATACACACACACTGTACATCCCGCAATAACCACACCTTCTGTATGTGTGTGTGTGTGTGTGTGTGTGTGTGTCCCCTACAGGTGGAGCGCACCAGTCGTCCAGACCTGGTCTTGTTCCTGATCAAGTACCTGATGATGCTGATCGTAGGAATCCCCTCTGTGTTCTGGGTGGGCAGCAAGAAGACCTGCTTCGAGTGGGCCAGCTTCTTCCACGGCAAGAGACGCAAAGAGTACGTACCTCACACACACCGCTGGCGCTGCAGGATGTCTTCTGTCACGCTGTTTGTCGAGCCGTGCCCTCCGCTGGCACAGCTGTGCACACATTGGTTTGAAATATGATGCTAAATCTTTTCATAGAAAAATCTTAAAAACATCTTTAAAAGGGCTCAGACAAAAGTTTTGTCCCAGTATGTTTAACTCCAGCAGAGGTACTTCAGCTGTTTGTAGTGATTATTCAATAATCAGAAAGTCATTCATTCTGCCATATAACCTCCAGATTTAGCTCAGGTGCTGCAGGAAATGACAAAAGTATTTTAACCATCTCACAGCAAGAAAAAACAAATGTGTACTACATGAAATATGTAGTTCTATGTATGTCATTGAATATATTTTGGAAACAGCATTAATTCATTTACGGAGGAAATTGACCCCATTGACGAGTTAGATGAAGCAAAAACAAAACAAACTGCTGATATCACACCCTCAGTATTCACCACTGATATATGAACATGGACATACTCACACACAGGCTGAACAAACCTTTTAAAGGCCCAGTGTGTAGGATTCAGGTGGATGTATTAGCATCTATTAGGATCTATTAGTGTTCACAGTTATGTTTTTATTAGTGTGGAGTCACCTGAAAATAAGACTTGTGGTGTTTTAGTTAGCTCTGTATATCAGAGGGAGCAGGCCCTCTGCCGTGGCAGAGTCCGCCATGCTGCACCACCATGTTTCTACAGCAGCCCAGAACAGACAAACCAAACCCTTTCATGTTTTTCCAGCCACGACGGGGGAGGTGAGGGGGATTCATGTGGTTAGAATCTGCAACCTCACCACTAGATGCCGCTAAATCCCACACACTGGTCCTTTAAAGGTGTCCTGTGGAGCAGTGTTTATGTCTGGAGGAGGTCTCCATGCAGCACACAGTCCTGCTCATGGTTTCACTGACACACCTGTACTGCACCTGCTGTCAGGTGAGCAGCTGAGCTCAGGCACCGTGCTGCTCTCTGAGCTGGTCAGCTGTAGTCCGTTAAAGGTGGTGCAGGTCCTGGGCTGTTCCCAGCTCAGTGTGTGTTGAACTGAGTGTAGATATGTGTGTGTGTGTGTGTGTGTGTGGCTTGGTGGTGAACACAGGCCCTTCTCTGCGCTCACTCCCCTCCCCTCCAACTCAGAGCATTAACCCCCTCTCCCACCGCCTGCTCCACACACTCCTCCATCCTCTTCTACCACACCCACCGCCCCGCTACCTTCCCCCTCTCCCTACCCACCCTCCTGCGTCTCTCTCTGCCCTCCCTGCCTCCCCTCCCCTCCTCCTCCTCCTCCACCGCCTCCACCCCCTCCCTGCCCTCCTCCTTCCCCTGCTGCAGCGCAATGGTGAACGAGAGCCGTCAGGTGCTCCAGGAGCCCGACTTCGCCCAGCTGCTGCTCAGGGACCCCAACACCCCCATCGTGAGGAAGTCACGAGGCACGTCCACCCAGGGGACCTCCACCCACGCCTCGTCCACCCACCTGGCCATGCTGGATGAGCCGCCCAGCGCCAGCACCAGCCGGGCCGGCTCGGTCCGCAGCGCTCGCTCCAAGATGAGCAGCTACCACGGCAGCTTGCACCGCTCCCGAGACGGCAGGTGGGTCTCTTATGCTTCACATGTGTCATGGCGCCGTTTCGTCTTCCTCTGCGCCGCGGTAGTCTTCCTGTAGATCCCACTCCTGATGCTACTTGCTGTTTTTCTCTGTCCCAGATATACAGCGTCCAGTTTCCGGGCCGTGGACGACCGGCTGCCATACGGAAGCATGTCTCGCCTCAACGACCAATCGCAGTCCAGGCACTGCAGCACCAATCGCCTGGACAGCCTGTCACGCCACGGCTCCACCCAGCGGCTGGAGACCCAGTCGCGGCACAGCAGCATCAGGGACCTCAGCAGCGCCACCCAAGCTGTTCTCGGTGTCCCCGGAAACGGGATCCACAGGGTCCTGGAGGAGGACGGAGCCACAGCCTGAACAGGAAGGCGGCTGTAAACCACTTTTCATGGATACTTCTGAAGAAGATGTGACAGGATGAGTAGAAGTGAAAGTAGGAAAGATGAGTTTTCTTTTTCTAGAAGTTTAAGAATGTGAGGATCCTCAGTAAGTTGGACAGAGAGCGGAGTAGCAGCCACGTGATGCTCCGGCTGACTGATGGAGTTAGAATAGGGCTACAGCCAGCCAAATTAAGAGGACCGAGTGTGGATCGATGCCTTAATATGTCCTCTCAGCTTTACTCGACCTACTAGCTGATCCCAAAAACTGAAGGTCACAATGTCTTTCTGTCCAGTTTACAAAACTGTGATGGATTTCGTGGTCCTGATGGCGACCTGTGGTTAGCTGACACTGGAAAATGTTGACAGGCTTCACTGGCGGACCTACGTTACCGAGCCGGTCGAGAACAAAATGTGACCAACGCTGACAGACAGCACTGGATCGGTTTTTACTGTACGTGTTTGTATGAAGGACTCTGAACAGGATCTGAACGATGGACCGTGGACATCATGAGCCTTCTCTTCTAGTCTGTGCTTTTAGCTCTCAGGAGGATGGAAGCAGGGTACTTTTTTAAAAGGTTTACCAGCTACATTTTTTGAACCTCTTCAGCTACTGACACCTCCCATCATTTTTTTAAATGGTAACTCAGCCTTTTAAACCCCCCTTTATAAAGGAAACTCTTCACCCCTGCTTTGAAACTCCATGTTAAAGGTAACACATTAGCAGTTTAATGAACAAACACCCCCTGGCAGACACTACACGAGCTGTAAATGACTCCTGAACTTTACAAAAGCCTTGTCTCATTTGAAAAAGTGGTTTCCTTTTATTATTGAGTTATTTCATTGCTTCGGTGTAATGATGAGAAGAAAAATGGACGTGTGGTTTGTCAGGATGTGAAGGGCTGAAATACAGGAAACAAGGTGAATCTAAACTCCTGCCTTATGACTGTGTTGAGACAGAAAGCTAAGCCAACTGTACAGACAGTGCGATTACTCACAGAATCAAAAACACAAGTAGACACAAACATACATACATATACATACCCTAACCCACAGACAGCCAGTGTGTCTGTAGCTAGCCAGCTTGCAGCTAACATACAGTTGGCTGGTTGGCGGTGGTAAACAGTTGGCTTCTCTTTCTGTCTGAACACACCTTTACAGTTTGAATAGATGATAGTTCGCCCTAAGAGTCAAATTCCAAGTAGTCTGTCCTGTTTAAGAACGTGTCCTTACTCGTATAGCTACTGTAAAATGTTAGACCGACATCTCCTCTAATGGCAATTCTTGCGTATTGATGTAAAAACTGAACTTTTATCGTTCATTTGTAATAAAGTTTTTTTAAAGAATGGACAGAGGATATCTATGAAGCAATGACCACACATCAACACACTGGGGATGTATTTGTAACAGCCCTCCGCTTTATTGAAATACATCGGAGTCAGGTTAATATAATGAGTTCTCCACATAAGTGTGGCAGCCAGTTCCATACATTATTTTTGTTTTGACCTTACACCTTAAATATTTTTTTGTGCAAAAAAGAATCTACATCACCTGTAGTGGGTTATCCTCAGTAAAACGCCCAAACCGTTCAAAAAGGAGGAAGTCCAAGTAAAACAACAAACCGAAAACAAAAATGATTACATCTATAACATGCAAAACTGTACAAATTATTACAAAGCAATCCTAGAAAAAAAACATAGTGTAATATGATATGAAAGAGCAAAATAATATAGAAGGTACTGTAGATAAGACCTCACTGAAATGCAAAGGCGTTTGAATTTTTTTTGTTTTAGGTTTTCCTTCTCTTACGTCACCACTGTGGCACCTCGGCCGTCAAAGCACCTGTCACCCCTCACCCCTGAAAACATTTCATCTTTTTTACATCTTACAGTCCTCACCACCTGCACCATCCTGCTGTCTCCACCCAGGTCTACTACTGTACACTACAGCCAGAGTCATCTCTCCCTCTCTCGCTCCATCCATCCGTCCATCGAACAAATCTCGAACACACCCATTTTCATCTAAATGAAAAGAATTCATTGGTTCTGACATTTCCTGAGTTTCTCTTCCCCTCTCCTTGAACTGGGATATCGAGGATCAGCTTTTCTGTACAATATTGGCCGATAATAAAACACCTGGCTAAGACAGTTCTCCCACCCCCACCTAATACATTCTACAGATAAACTCCAGCAGGAACTAAGGAGACTCACTAGCTTAAAAAGTTTCAAAGAGGCGCTTGTTTGGAATAAAACCAGCTTAGTCGCACTGTGGAGCTCCAAACCTCTCCCTCTCTCTTCATATAAAATGGAATACTAAAAAAACACCTGGAATGAGTTGTTTTTAGAGCTACTTTGTTCAGTTTTAACAGGGGAATCGACAGGAATGACCACCAAAGTACTTGTTTTTGTTTCACTTTCTGACAACCCAAGTGGAATAAACTGGAGGATTCTGTCCTGTGCATTAAGCATTCAGCCTGTTCCCAACGAGGAGGAGCTAAAGACCAGCAACAGGCCATTATAAGAGTGCAGGGTGTGTATTCTCACAGATAATACCACGATAAAATTAGTGTTTAATGTCAGGACAGTTTCAGGTTTCAGGAACATTGTTCCCTTACAGTTTGACCCCGATCTGCCCTGTGGGCGATTCATTCTGTCTGCAAACTGAAGGAGATGAACAGAGGTAACAGGTTTTTGGCTGTGAATGCCCTGCTCTGCAGCCAGGAGCTGCCACGCCGTCAAATACTCTTTCAGAGGCCTTTCTCCTGCCAAAGAAAAACCGAGACCCAGCCCTGTTCATTATACAGACAGGTGGCACTGAGGTCATTTCATCTGAACAGAAACCCAAGTGCTGACTTTCTCGCAGCTTCTAAGTGTTTACAATCTGGTTTTAGTGTTTTTTAATCAAGAGCTCTCACGAACATCGCCTTGTAATGAACAGATCAAACCTTCAGAATATGCAAAGGCCGTCAGAAAGACAAATCCTATCACAAAGCCTCCCTCTTTTGTCCATTTTTGGTTAAATCAAGCTCAGCGGAAGGACTGATCTTTCCACCCAGATACCACAGTGAATTTAAACACACACGTTAACTGTTGATTAAATGATCAGAGCCACTCCACCTCTGACAGCCAGAGGTGGAGCAGGACAAGGCATCTGCTGCATGAAAACACCACCTCAGTGTGTGTGCAGATATATGTGTGCTAGCAGGTTTGTGATAAATGCACGTGTTCACTCTACAGTACGGGCAGTAGTGTTGATCCATACATGAATTTTCTTCACTCAAATGCAAACACAGTGGGGGAAAAAAACACAAAAAACACACAACGTGTGCCATACATACAATATAAAACAAACAAATCTAAAATCAATCATAAAAAAAGGAAACTGGAAAGTGGTTTAAATGGCTTTTTTTGTGTGAATACAACCCCAAATCACTCTCAAAACAAAGAAAAAGGAAAATAAAAGCCAAGGAGGATTTTTGTTCTTTCCCGTGTAGTTCTCTATAGTATTTTCCTTCTCATATATTACTCTCTACTTTGAACCTATGTACATCATTGTGATGGGAACCTGTGACTTGGTCAGTTTGGTTGCACAGCAAAGTGGAACGTCTACACTACAACGGAGGACACGTCCGGGGCTACTGGATGATGTCACTCGCGCTGGACCAATGAGGAGGGGAGTAGCACAGAGGAGCTGTGATGATGTCAGAGGAGCCGGCATTATTAACGCTGCTTTTTGCTGATGGTCAAAAATTAAAAAGTATAAAGTCACTGCACTTAATATCATGAGTAAAAGAAAAAAGATAAATCATTGCTTTCCTCTCTCTCGCTCTCTTTTTTTTTTTTTTAAACATTTTCAATTTTTGCAGCACCCAGAGAGAAAGCAAGTGAGGGAACTGAGGAGGGGTTTAAACTCCACCCGTCTGATTCAGGCCATGAAGCAAACCCCCCCTTCCTGGTTGATAAATAAATTAAAATATCGTCCCCTAAAACCCAAAGGGTCCTATGTACATGTACAAATCATTTTCTCAATAATAATCCTCTTCTTTTGTTGTTGCATTGTGACGTTTTCGAGTCTCTGAATGAATCGGGGGGGCCGTGGACAGAGTGGTGTCAGGAAGCTCGACGCGAGCCTAGACGGGTGGTTTTCATTCCTATATCGTATGCCCTTTCTGAATAAACACATGCACACACGCTGGCGAGCGCATACAGCTTCTCTCAAACACACACACACACACACACACACACACACACACACACACACACTTGCACCCTCAAACAGCACCCACATGTACACAACCACTGCCATTAACTCCTCCCTCAAAGAGACGACAGACTCTTTCATAGTGTTTCTGCCCCATCCTGGAAGTACGATGAGAGACAAAGTGAGCTTGTAAAGTGGGACAAATGTTCGTCAGGAGGTGCAGTTCTCTGGGCAGTGGGAGGGGGGGGGGATTCAGAGAGGACGCGAGAGGCTGTGGTGGAGGAGGGAAGAGGAGGGTTTGGAGTCCTGTGCTGTCGGTCGGTCGGTCGGTCAGTCGGTCGGTGGGAGGGACGACAAGCAGGCGGAGGCTCATGTGTCCCAGCCCATCCGGTCTGTGCTCTCCAGGGACAGGGACTTGGTCTTGTGTGGGGAGGCCGGACTGGGAGGGCTGCTGAAGGTGGAGCTGTTGGAGGCTGTGGAGTGGCGGGGGGAGTCCGAGTCCTGCGGGAGGAGAGGAGAAAGAGAGAGGAGGGGAGAGAAATGTAGAATGTAGAAAGGGGGGAGTTGGAGATGAAGTGAAATAAAGGGACAGGGGATAAAGGAGATAAATGAGGTGAAGTAGAAGACAAATTGCAGCATCCATCATTTAAACTGAGGAAGGTGGAGACTGAATTAAAGATTTAGACTACTTCTGTGTGGGCTGTGTGACTCTGGGACGACGGCTCTCATGCACAATCTAACACGGTCGTCTCTCTGTGCTTGTTATCGATGTGCTGTTGGGGGGGGGGGGGGGGGTGGATGGAGGACAGACTGCTGCTCCCACCCTGACCTCGTCTTCCGCTGCATTTCACGTCATCAGCAGATGAGCGGCTCGATTGAGCGGAAGTGATCAGCTGAAGGCAAACAAACGTGCATGCAGGCCTGACGAGGAGGGAGGGGTGTGGGTTAAACCTTCGCACTGTGCAGCGCATACAGTATGCGAGGAGATTTAACCCCCTCCCCTGAAAAACGACTGTACGAGAGAGAGGGTTTGGTCCGAACACATGTGAGGTGCAGTGTGTGTGAGTCTCTTTCCACTTCAGTGGTCACGTCCTCAGTCGCGGCCTTCAGAATGACCTCATGTGCTGCATGAAGACGTCTTTCTCCAGCTCACTGGCTCTGCTTTGATGGACAACAATCGTCTCCTGTTCGGATCCGACCTAACACGTGAGGCCAATAAGCTGCTACTGCCTCATTTCTACACTGAAACATCCCACATTCACACTGAACATCACAGCAGCCATCTGTGTCACACACACACACACAAACACACACACAGGCCTGTCACGAGTCAATGTAGATGGGCAGTTTTCAGATCGGGTGGAGCACTGCCCAGCTACATTGTGTACAAACCTTTGTTTATGTGACATGAACTAAAGGCTCATGGTCATTTGAAGCAGAGAAGCGTCAGAATTCACTTCAAACCATGCAGCTGTTGAGATGGACACATTTCTAATGAATGTCTGTGTCAGGTGATTTAGAAGATTACAGAAAGAGTAACATGATGTTACCTTCCCCACATTAAACAAGATGCATGGTTGAAAGGGAGCCGGTGGAGCCCTGACTACACAGTGTACTTATTATTGTGTATCCCTCTGGCCGAGCAGACGTGTGGAAGCAGACATGCTCTGTGATTGGCTGCGTGGACACCGGCGTATGCAAAACGGGCGGCAGCGTTTGCACCGTTTGAACAGCAACCAAAAATGACACAGGCCGGGTGAGGGGCAGACTGATGGTGCGGCTGATGCTCTGGTGGAGGATGTGACAAGCCATCAGATGCTGCTGACATGACGGAGCTGAAATGGTGCAGCGAGGGGCTGTGGGGCGGCCAAAGGCGTCGCAGGCAGCATGTGACTGCGGCACATTTGTGTTCTGCGCGCACCTCATGCTAATGCCTTCGCTTACACGTGTTAAAAGCTTCCAGTGTGTTCTGCGTGTGGGTGCATATTCAGAGACACGGTGCTCTCGGTTGTGTGTTTGGTGCAGTCGTTGCAGCTGTTGACATTACCTTCATCTTACTAAGCAGGGTCCTTAAAGCCCTTTTCAGATCGGGGGTCTTCTCCGACGGTGAGACTGCCTGCCACTGCAGAGGAGAGTTCAGACTCAGCGCCCAGCCCACAGACAACATGCTGGGGTGGGGGCGGGGAGGGCGAGGCACAGCTGGGTGAGGGTGGAGGGAGGCAAGGAATGGGGCAAAATGGAGCTGGCGGCATCCAGGCTTATGGGCCATGAGGATGGGGAGCCACAGGAGGGATGACAGGCGGTTTTAGGGTGGGTTGATGGGTGAGGGTACCGTTGTACCGTACTGTAGATACTGTTGGATTCTAGTCTCTACTTGTGTGAGGGAATTCCACAACTACACAAAACCAATGCTGCAGGGCTGCTTTGTCTTATGAACAGGAACCGACACATGCAATGATTCTAACAAAACGGCACCACTGCCTCCATCAGGTTAGGTCTTAAAGCTGCAGTGCGGGACTTCCATATACATGATCATCCGTTACAGCTGAGTCTTTGCCAAAAGAGTTCACACGATGCTGATTGAGCCGCCAGCATGCTGGATTTTAAATCTGTGCTGATATTCCTGCTCTGGCCAACAGAAGTGATGCATTTCACGTGTGACCAACACAGTGACGGAGCAGCTAACTAGGAGTATGATGGAGCCTATGGTGACAGGTAATTCCACTCATTGCCACAAGGGGGAGACAAAAGTTCTGCACTGCAGGTTTAAAGAGGAGCATAAAACCGTAAGGGGGACATAATAAACATTAACTGTCAGTGTTTCCTTCAGTAATCTGAGGCGACAATAAGCCCGAGCTACAAATACAGCAGGTATCATTAACTGACTGCGTTCACTACAAGGCGCTGACATCACAGGGAGCTAACCAATCGCTCGGAGAGGTGGGATGAGGTGAGAGGCTTGCACCCAGAGGCCGGGATGTTCGTGACAGATGGGATAGAGGGAGGAGCTCTTTGCATGGGGAACAATGTGGTCGGCTTTGGAAATATTTGAACACTAGCTTCTACAATCACACGGCAAGGAAACAATCATGATCTGCATGTGGACCTGTTCATACAAAGCTGATGTTGAGTTGACATTAACTCTGTAATCAGATCTATAAAGTGGCTATACAACAATCTGTCCCATCAGACCTGGCCTGATTTGAACTACCAGTAGAATCTGAAGTATGTAATTAAGACAAGATTAGTTGTTAAGGTGAATCAAGCCAAGCTCTCAGGCCTCTCTTACAGATACTGTATACATCGAATGCTGAGAGTCAACCGCACATGAAGCTGCATGTTCAGTTTCAACGTATGTACTAACCTCTCTGTCAAACTGTGACAGCGGAGCATCGCCACAGTCCATGCCTCCACCAGAGGACAGGGAGCTCTCAGAGGGAGAGGTCATGGTCTGCCGTTTGGATCCGTAGCTTCCTCCCGACAGCTCTCTGCGCAGGGCGCTGCCGTTCTGCGAGGACGAGCCTGGACAGAGAGAGAGAGAATGAGGTTAGGAAGTATGGAGCGGCATGAGAGAGGTTCACTGAAGACGACAGGCGTGCTGCTGTTACTCACGTATGCCCAGTCCGCTGCTGGCGCTCATGGAACGGCCCGGCTCGGCTCGGTTCTTGGTGATGGAGGGGATGCTGACTGAACCGCTGAAGCCCGCTCGGCTCTCCTGAACACGGACGTTCTGGTTTAAACACGCAACAGAGCAAACACACACACACACACGCACGCACGCACGAGACAGAGTGCAGTGCAGGGGACAGGGGTGAGGAGGTGCAGTTATAAACACGACATGCTCATGAACTGAACATGAATGTGGCTCATGTGTGACGGGCCACTGAGGTCTGGGCAGATGGACATGCATGCATGATCTTCATAAACACACAGCAGGTCAGAGAGCAGGAGCAGTGAACTTTAGAGGACAAAGGAAGGTGAAGCTGAGGAGGGTCAATTTGTGATTCAACTACACCTTAGTGTTAGTTTCTATTCTCTGTTCAAATCCCAGTGTTAGCATGCTACAGGGGGCATCAGAGGATACAGGACAGAGAAGCTGTGCTGGTTCTGGAGAAGCAGGCCTACAAACACACACATCCTGAACAATCCAAGTGCTATGTTGTTTTTGTGTCCTGTGTGTATACGCGTGCTTCTTTCCCATGTGTCTGTATTTTCTACACCATGTGCCTCAGTGTGTCTGCATGCACATACCATGGGCAGGTCTTTAAGGATCTGGATCCCGTCTCCTGGTCCCATATGGGCCACATGGTTGAAGTTGGTGGGGTTGGAGATCAGCTTGTTCCTCATCTCTGGATCTCGCAGCATCTCTCTGGAAGCAAAAACACACATGCAAGAGATGAGCAGCGGCACAGAAAGGCTCGGAGTAACAAACAGACCGGAACAGACGCAGAGAGGCACAATACATGAAACTGTACTCTCCTCCACTAAACATGAACTCTACCTTAAGAGCAACTTGTACATGGCTTAACATTCTAACATTCACAACTTCCACGTGAAAACACTCAGGACATGGGAGGACTTGCTGCTTTTCTTTTCTAATTGTCAGTTGCGGCCCCAGTGGATACACTGATCAGCGGGAAACAGGCAGAAGCGTCCTCTGGCGTTGCACAGTGAGTATGGAGAGTGCTGCCTCGTGCTGCAGGTAAACTACCTCCTCTGCTGAAGTCGTTCCTCCTCAGGCACCCTGAAGGAGAAGCGTCTCTTGTTGTTCATGCTGCGCACCATCTGCTTCCTGCTGTTGTCTGATGTCTCCGGGACGACCAGCTCATCACCCTCTGGAAGATCAGAACAAAGCCGCGGGCGTGTTTACATGACAGACTACAACGTGCGGCAGATTCACGTCAAACCTTCCACTGTACTCAAGTTGCTTTTGTTCTACAAAACACGTGAAGAACAGAAGACGGGCACATGATACACTTGCGCGTTCTTACCGGCCATCTTGTTTCTAAAGTAGATAAGCCGGACTGTTTCCAGTCCCAGCAGGTTCAGAGAGCCGTCAACATTCAGAGGTCGCACCTGAAGGGGAAGCAGATAAATCCATCGTTAACGCATTTTCAACAACCGATTTCTGATCATCACAGAAATTCACTGAGGCTCACATCAAAATCTGTTAATGTGGCAGGGCTGCAATCAGAAGAACAAGTCAGGTTACTATGGTGATTGAAAAGAAGGATTCATTCATCTAAACCACCAGGTGGAGCCAGAGACGTCTCTGCTCGTCTGCTTCACTGAGCAGTCGATTTCTGCTGAGGCTTCAGTCATGTCACATCACGACAGGCCGCAGACCACAGCACTGACCTTCTTGAGAGGGATGGTCTGAATCCACTCCATGGTGTTGACATCAAACACATCGACAGCGTTCTCACTGTACACTGACAGGTAGGGGGCGTTGTAGCCTGAACAAAAGGAAACAACACTTGTAGTCACTTGTCAATTTTTACTGTCCGTACATTTCTGATTATAGTTTTATCAGGATGTAAATATTTTGATCACTGTAGCAAATTCTCTCTCTCATACCTTAAAAAATGTTGTCTTACTGAAATTCTGTTCATTTGTTATATTATCTCAGGTGGAGGTATTTAGTTGACAGGCACATTGTGAATACAATGACTGTCCATCGACCTTCATATAACAATCACCATGTAAATCAATTATTCCTGCACTCACAGGCAGCGTTGGGAACGGCCGGCCACATCAGCTCCTGCTGACGTGACCTGCGGCCCTGGGAGTCCACATATACTCCTATGGCGCTGAAGCACAGCAGCAGCTCCTTGCTGGAAATCTCCACAGCGCAGAGGGCGTCCAGGCCCTGCTGGGGGATGAAGGCCAGGGTGTGGTCCTCGTGGTGCAGCAGGCTGACAGGGGACACGTCGCCATGGACGCTGTGGAGGTCATCGGAAACACAGTCAGATTGATTAAATTGAGCTCATCCTTTCATATGAAATGAATGAATTATTAGAGCAGGGAGTGATCAAACATGAAGAAACAATAACAAAACAAACATGGACGTGAAAAACCATGAGAGGAACGTCTCCACTGTATTTAGATCAGTCGACAGGTGGAGTACCTGTAGCGGGTGAAGCCAGACTGATATCCCACATAGAGACGCTCGCTGAGCAGACCCATCCATTGGACGGGCCCCGGGGCCTGCAGCTCTCGCAGCCGACGATGACGCGCTTTACTCTTATTCACCTGGAGTGCACGAGGACAAACAGGAAACTGCTTTTACAGCAGCACGTCTACGGATTTGTATCAATAAACAAGACTCAACAAATCCAGTGCTTTCTCACCTCATAGCATATGATCTGTCTCTTCATGGCCACGCAGAGGCAGGTGAGGGAGCCGTTGCGGACGGGGCCAGACACGATGGTCTGGCAGCCCTTTGTCTCTGCCAGCTTGTAGGACTCGGTCTCGCGGCCGTCCAGGGCCTGCGTGGGGAAGAGACGGACGTGACGGTTCCGGCCGGAGATGACCGCCAGCAGCTGCTCCTGGAGAATCAGGTCGATGTGGTGCACCTTCTTGTTGTCCCCCACCCGGATTATTTCTGAGGATAGAGGGAGTGGATGAAGATGCGGGGATAAAGGGAGATGAGAAAGGAAGTGGTGAAAAGAGGAGAGGAAGAGAAATGCGCTGGTCATCAATCCACCTATTCTGCTCCTGATGGTGTTGTATAATGGACAGAAACGTGTTTTTGCAAAATATTATGATGTCACAGTGAAGTTGACCTTTGACCTTTTGGATATAAAGTGCCGTCCCTTCATCATTTTATCCTATGAGACATGTGTGTGCAATTTGGTCATAATTATGTTATGAATTCTTAAGTTATGTCCAGAAACATGTTTTGTTTGGTCACACTGGTGCCAAATTTGAAGAAATCCCCTCAAGGCGTTCCTGAGATATCTGTTTCACCAGAGTGGAACAGACAGATGGTCAGGCAACCCAAAAACATAATGCCCCTGTCCCCGGCTGCCACCGTGAACAATGACACAGACCAGATGTTAAAGAGTGGCTCTTACCATCTTTGGTGACATGGATGACAAAAAGGCCTTCCTCGTTGCCCAGGGCGACACGCTCGTGATCTGAGGGCAGAGCAAATGAAGTGAGACGACCATTCCAGAGCCAGTAAGGGGACAGAAAAGGGCTCCTGTGTAGAAAATGTTCCAATCGGCTAGTTTCTATTTTCATAACATACCTGCCGGGCTCAGAGAGTTTCTCTCATCTAATTGGCAATCTGTAAAAGTAGCTCCATCTGGAACAACTACACTGCTACAAATACATGAATAAGGAACTATTCTTTTTGAATAATGAGGGCTGTTGATCAGTGACATGTCCTAATTGCTTCCTGTGATACCTCTTGTAGTCTCGCAGAGCTACCCTGCTTTTTGAGCAGGAATGTTGGTGGTGCAGGCCCACCTATGATAGCAGCAGACTGTGTCGTCTTGATGAGCGGCAGGGTGCTGTCGTAAGCCTCCTTGGGGACGTAGACGAAGCGCTCCTTGAGCTTGTTCTTCTTGAGGATGCGGTGGAGCTCGTTGAGGAGCCCCACCCATTTGTTCCTCTCCTGATCACTGTCGGCCAGGATCAGGATGGAGGGCTTGTGGCTGCTGGAGGGGGAGAGCTGGGACGCTGTCACCTGAGGGGAGGAGAGGGCACGTGAGGTGTTGAACAGCATTTGGAATTTACTAATTTAGGCTACTTGGGCTGTTTTGAAACTTTAGGGTGCAGACAAATAAAAGGACTTACTCTGAATATACAGGGGATATCTTTGCGGCTGGCGTGGATGACATCAGAGGCCAGGACAGAACTGACTGAAAACTCTTCATCCCTATATGACATGACAGAGATCAAAGGTCAGACATGCAGAACCTAAAGCTATTATTCATTTACTGGATAGACAAAATAAATAGGCCACTATTTCATAGTTGATCAATCATTTCAGTCATTTTTCTAGTATAAGATGCCAACATTCTCTAGTTGTGTGACAGCTGTTGTTCTTTGTAACAGTAAACTGAATATCATTAGGTTTTAGACTGTGGCCTCAGTGAAACTGTGACTCCCATTTTATCTCCTTTCATAGACTAAACTATTAACTGATGAATCTAAAAATATAATAATGTGCAGATTAATCGATAATGACAATAAGAATCTGTTGCAGGTCCCAGCAGGATCACATCACTTTCAGTACTTTCTAGTATCTACAATACGTTTTCTTGCTGTATTGTTTGTTTGCAGCATACAGTAAACTACCTCGGGCTGAAGACGCTGCTGAATATCCAGGGTATTTACATGAATGGTAAATAACTCCAGTCCCTACAGTCACTAAGAGGAGTTTCTATGCTACTCATACCTCATATCTATGACTTGGCTGACTACTACACTTGGTTGCGTGGCTTTTCCTTCTCCCAGCTCGTAGAGGAACAGTTTGAAGTCACACACCACAGCCATCGCCCGTTGCCAACCTTTCTTCACTCCTGTCGGTTTGGGCACCTAGAGCATAAAAACATGGTTTAGTGGTAGAAAACATGGATCTGTACTATAGAGCACCTTCTGCAGTGCTCGAGATGTAAAAGATGCCAATTTGTAACTACATAAACCTATATAAAAACTAATTTAGCCTCAAATCCAAGCGTCCACTGAAAGCTATATTTCATGTTTACCTCTGTGAGGATTCAGCATGAAAGCAGGGACAGTGACAACCAAAGTCTATTTGGCTTCAGGTGAAGTAAACAATCCAGAAAACGGAGCTCATCTGAAGGTCTCCCATCACCTGCATTGTTTGCAACTGATTTTCAATTACTTGAGGCTTTTGTCAGTCTCACTCACCCTAACGTGCCCTTCATACACAGTACCAATCCCCCTCTGTGGGTCGATACCCAGCGGGCCCTTGGTCTGGTCCTGGGGTACGGGACACACAGCCGGAGCCTTGTCCGCACAGGTTACATGGCAGGAGAAGTTACACACTGGACGAGGAGACAGACGGAGACAAGATGCAGACAGAAGAGAGGTTTGACTGGTCAACTAGCAGACATTAAAATCAATGAAAAGGCAGACCCAATCCACTGTGCTTCCCTTCACCTTCTACCCTTCCTGTCCTTACCTTCACAGGCACAGCCTTGACGTATGAGCCCCACCATGAGGGAAGTGCACCGGTTGCACTTAGTGGGCGTGTTGAATGACTTCACCACGAACTGATGTGCTTTGGACTGCGGAGAATAAATGAATACACAAGAATGCGTAAGAGAGACGTAATCAGTGCTAACTAAGAAAACATGAGGCCTACTGATGCAAAGCTGTCCAACAATGAAGTGTGATCCTACAGAAAAACCTCTAACCTTAGGTGAGGAGCGTCCAATACTGCCGTACCCTCCTGAGCGCATGGTGGGGGTCTGGACTGTACGGGGAGGGTGGTCTATCAACTGTATGACAGAACACACAAACAACCAATCAGAGACATCACTGGGTCTTGGTTGTGGTTTTGACCCATGTATGAGGGACATAAATCTTGTAGAAAAGCCTCGGACAAGACCTTCTATGAAGAAGGTCAGAGGTAACGATGTCTCCTGCTGGTCTCAATGTTCTCCTTCTTTTAGTTATACTGCTCGCATTTCTCCATAACTAAGTTACTTGCAATTCACAATGGCTGACCCACCTGACAAGTTCAGTATTGTGCGTTGCTCTGAGTAACAGCTCCTTCTTCACTGAAAATTGGCAATTGAATTGGTATGGGGAATGTTTACTGATGCCACATTTAGAGAGGCTGGTGATAAAGGATGGGGAATAACACCCAACCACTATCCAGATCGTGATGCTGTATTTCACTAAGGCTACAAGACCTTCCTGGCAGGATACCAGCCTCTATACAAGAACGCATGCACTTCTTTGGCAGACTAAGGGATTGTCTGACCTCTATGGGCTCCATATCACTGGCCATGGAGGGTGAACGCGAGCGCGACTTGAGGTGGGACTTAGGGTCGTCTTCCCGGGATGGAGTGTTGGAGGGGGTGAAGTTATCCATAGAGTCCACCTGAGGAGAGAGAGACAGGATGGAGGAGCGGGAGAGGACACAGGGACAAGTAAGGACAAGGATAAGTGAGAAGAGAAGGGCAAAGACAAGATGCAAGTAGGATGAGGATGGGAGGAAGAAAAGAGGATGAGGAATGGAGAGGGATAAGGTGGTGATGAGGCAGATGGACAGAGGAAGATGAGAGGAGGAAGGGAAAGACAGGGAAAGAGGGTTAGTTAAACAAACCAGAGAACGATATGCAGCATCCATGCTTAGAGAGAAGCGCAGGTGCGTTTATATACAAACGGAAAACAGAATAAAGGGATATTGTGGTCATATCCACTGGATTTTCAAAGCTATAGAGGAAATCCGACCACAACTTTTTCTGCAACCCACGTACTACAATATAACATAAAGGAACACATCACAGCCCAATGTCCATGCTAATTTGAGACACCACAAACATACACCAGTCACCATACACCATGCATTGCCATTCACAAAGCTGCACTGAAGAGTAAAAAGAAAAACGACACACGGACAACAATGCACACAGGCACAACACACAGCAACACCCCATGTAATCAAAATATGAGAAAATCCAACACATTAAAGCCTTTGACAACACAACACAACTCCTGCCATGCAATCTGACAGCCGCAGGAAACGCACACACAAATTAAACATCAATGTGACGAGGACAGCACATTTAGAAAGGCTCGATGAGATCACAGAGCGCAGTGATGGTGCTTACACGTCTGCCTTTGCTAGCTGGGCCAACGGATGGCGAGCGCTTCAGTGGCAGGAGAGGCAGAGAGTGGCAGAGACACAGAGATGGGTGAATATCAGAAAGGCTGTCTAACAGAGCTGAAAACACACATTTAAACAGACTGGGGGGAGAAACATGAAATGGTAATATAAGGCTGCATCACATGAGACCAGTGGTTCCCAACCTGTTTGGGCTTGATGTAGGGCTTCCCCCACATCAAACATCAGCTGAGCCCGAGTATCTCTTCATCATCACCAATCACGTTCTTATATATGGATTAAAAACTGGCTGTTGCTTTACACTACTAATGAGATACAAGTGGATATTGTTTATCCATTACTTTTAGCTAACTATTTCAACTTCTCTTCCTACTTAACTAGTTTTCACACACTTTCAGTTGCAACACGTGTTACAGCTGATTAAGGCTGATGGGCAGCTTACTTGTTATTGTAAATTTATCGAAGGTTTATTGAGTTAATAAGTTGAGCTTTCCACATCTGCCCTGGCTAGTGCACAAGTTGCACCAGTAGCTCTGGTTGGGAATCACTGCGTTACACGGCTGTATGTCCACCAGGGTTCAATTGAGGAAAGAGGCTGAAGAGGTTGTATGTGTGCACATGGTGAGGGGAAGGGAGCAGCTGGGAAAGTCAGTATGGAGCACAGTGATGACTCAACGTCTATTTCTGGCAAAAAAACAAACTAAAATCAAAACAAACAAACAAACAAAACACAGGGAAAAGATGAAGGGATGTATGAAGGATTCCTAAAAAATGTACTGTGTACTTTGCAGTTCTGTTCAACCCAAGTCCTAGAACTAGAAAGCCAAAGTAGAGCCATTCAAATAGCCCACTAGCCTACGAGGACTAGCAAGCAACTGAATAAAAGGGCAGCACACTGCAAAAAATGTCAATCTTAAGTACAGAATGTGCACAAGGAGGAAATGAATGTATCTCATTCTGTGTATTTTTCCATTTGTTCTCAGGAAAAAATAAATTTAGACCTTTTATAAGTGACAGTTTTTGCAGTGGTTCCGCTCTTCTTCTCACAGTAACGCTGAATCACAGGCACAAACTCACGGGTGCAATACGTATACACAGATCTGCACCGTCTTTCTCAGCTAGTCAAATCCTACAGCGTACAGCTACTGTTACATACACACATGGACCCCCGCCTAACCAAGAGGAACTTACGTCTTCCCAAAACTCAATTAAAGAAGATGAGGATGAGGAATAAGAGTCCTGATGTACCAGAGAATGAAGCAAGGAAACAACCAAATGGATAAAAACAAAAATAAAAATTCATGTGAACAAAAAACGATGCGAAGAAAAAGCACAGATATAATTAAATGAACTGCAGATTTATGAGATTTATGACGTCCAAGCTGATCACGATCATAGATCGTAAGTCTCTAATTCCAGGCAGATATATGGTCAGCTATATTTAAATCAGCCCATGTAAGGCTTTTTTTCTTGAATACTTACATCAAACTGGTCGAGTGCTGAGGTGGGGGCGTTGAGAAAAGCCAAGAAGGAATTCTGGGAATCCTGGTGCTTGACACCTACAGACACAGAACAAATAACACAACCGTGGTTAAGTACGCGATATTAAAACATCAAAGGGCGACTTAAACAAAATGAGTCACGGGACTGTGTCTAAGAAGTGGGGGGTGTTTCATTTGACCTCAGAAACAATACATTTTCATGTACATAGCACATGATTTTATTTCTCAAACATGGCTGCTGACGCAAAACCTTCCGATTTGTTTCCGCGGCTGCAATTATCCCTCTTTCACAGTGATAATCTCCCACAAGATGTTTCACAGTGTGCAGTGTCCAGTCAGCGATCAGCACGCAATGTATAGAGAGAAAATGTACATTTAAAGAATTGTTTCACCCCATATATTTTCCAAAGAATGCATACTTGTATATAAAGTTCTACCACAGTGTTTGGGAACTTAATTAATAGCAATGTCAAAATGTACTCTGGTCTGTATCAATTATTGCAATTCTTTGTGCATTCTGGCGACTGACAAGAGAACAGAGAGGTCAGACTTCCAGTCGTACCTCTTCGTAGCCGCAGCTCCTCAGCCTCTTTCTTCAGCCTGTCGATCTCAGCCAGGAGGTCCTGGTTTTTACTTTCCACCTCCTGCAGTTTACTGGAGGATGAGAGACAACGATGCAACAAATATTATCCAGAGGGTTGTTCTGATTTTTTTTTTTTTTAACAACAGCTGTTGTAAAGTGCCCGTACCATTCTGTGGCGATGCTGTTGGCCTTGACCTTGTTCAGTTCATCCTGGATGCTCTGCTTGGCTCTGATCTCAGTGTCCAGGGCCGACTGCAGTTCCAAACGGGCCGACATGTCCAGCTTGGCGAAGCGCCGCATCTTCCACGGCATGTCCTGAAACAGGGAGGAGAAAAGTTAGTAAATGAAAAAACGTGACGAATGGAGTTCAAATGAGAGAGATGATAGTGCTGATCTAGAACTAGTATTACTAAAGTTTAGTTAGTTTAGCAAATATAATGTTAATGCCAAATAAGACTTCTTTCATAACATTCATTAATCGTCTTAGAAAAATAATACTTATGCACATCAGTTTTAGTCGGTAACAGTGTTTGTATGTGAGCGTATTTCACCGTTGCTCTCGCTCCCAGGCTGGTGTTTCTCAGTCCCTCCAGCTCTTCTGTCATCTTAGTGGCCAGAGCCTGCAGGTAGCCCCGAGCATCCTTCTCATCACTCACCCTGCAGCAAACACACAAAATACACACATTTGCATTACTACAAAAGACAAAAACATTCCAAAGACCGACATTCACCCATACACATAAATACTAAAGGCCTGTAGAGACAGTTATAGAACAGTTTTTACTTGTGAGCCTAGTTAAAAACAAACAAACAAACAAACAAAAAAAGAATGATTAGAAGAATACTTGTAATACTTCACCAATTGAGTGATTCTATTTTCTGGCTTATCCACTGCAGTAGCACAGTGTCTCCACCAGGGGGCAACATAAATCACTAAATTCCTCTAAAAATGCATTCCAGACTGAACATTTGTATGTGCATGTTTGGAATGTGAGTGTGTGCATTCGGGTATGTGTGTTTCTGCGTCTGGATGGATGTATCATGTGCGTGTGTGTGGTATGTGTGCAATGCCAGGACTGCGAGCTTGTCCAACAGAGGGAGGCCGAGCAGCTGGCGAGGTGTCAGCTGCAATGGGAAGTGATCTGAGAGGAAGGGAGGGTCAAGTAGCTCGAGGATCTTCAGAGGCATGCGAGAAATGCTGCAGTTATACTGTGCGGAGGAACCCAATACACTCCTAGACAACATGGGAGTGTGTGTGTGTGTGTGTGTGTGTGTGTCTGCTCTGAGACTGAATATAGCTGTCTATCAGTTTGTGCCATAGCATCAGTGAGAAAGTACATGCCTCAGCAAGTATTGAGGACATTTGAGAAAGCTACTGCGTGCATGTGTGTATGTGTATTTGTGTGTGTGTGTGTGTGTGTGTGTCTCACCATTGGATGATTTCTGTGATCTGGGCCTCCCAGTGAGCTACACTCTCCTTTTTGTCTGCTAGCTCCCTCATCTCATCCTCCAGCTGCCTGTTGGAGCTGCTCACCTTCTCAAACATGCTGGTCAGCTGAGGAGAAGAGCACATGCGCACACCAGCAGAGAAAACAGATCATATTAAACATCACTGAGTCGTGAAGTTGTCATTAGGTAGTTGGACACCTGGCAAATGGATTCATGTCATGTCACGCATACACTGACACTGACATTACATTAGAAAACTGTAGCACTTTGTAATGAGTCTAACAGTTGCTGCGTCGCTACGAGCAAAGGTGCTCAGCCTTGAACGTGGTGACTGGCTCAATGTGTGGAATGAATCATTGTATTGTTGGAGATTATGATGGATTTTATGATTCAGCCCCCTGATGCTCAACCACACTCAACTACACTGCTGCTGAGGAACTGTGTGGATTCACATACACACACCTATACAGAGACGAGGAGGGTGATTCATCTCAAAAAATTTCCTGAGTCCTTTAACGTGAGGGTTGTGTGTAAAGATGTAACCATGGTGACATCATTACAAGTCCCAAGCTGCCCTATTGTTTGCTCAAATACCACACATTGTGGGCACATTTTTGGTGTCTTGCAACTGACAAGGCTGTGATGTAATGTGCAAGCTAAGACAGTAATTTAATATTGTTTTGCAATTGCTTTCCAATCCTGGAGCCCGCCGCCAACCGATGTTTGGACTATCTGTGAGTGCAGTCGAGGTCATAAAATCATGTCAGACTTGTGGAAAAGGCTTCGAGACGCAGAAATAAGTGTAAACATTGAATGTTTTCTGTAATGTTTGGATAAGAGCTCACTAAATGACATGTGCTTTATTCTGTAATGGGCTGTAGTGATGAAACCACCACCACTGTGTGACAGAATGTATGTCTAACAGCACTCCACCGACACCACACCTCACCAGAAACTAGCTGCACAATATGGCTTGAGATACATAAATGGCTTAGGGAGGATCTGATTCATATCTGCTGACACTTTCACAATGGAAACATCTCTTGCACAATAACTGACTTGAATTAAAATTAAAAGCTAGTCAGTGGATCATGTTTCAAGTATTTTCTATTACAGTTCAGTAGTGGCCAAAAAAATGTGAACAGCTGCACCTGGGTGTTTCTGCAGGTTGCTGTGCAGGTGTGCAGTCTCCTCGACTGTCGCATCCCCGTGACTACCTCCCATTTTCATCATGAACCACTTTATTTGAGCAAGACTGTTTTTGGCATCTCTCTTGCTCTCAAATCATTCAGCTCTGACAACTTTCTTTTTTCAGGTTCCCAAATTTGAAAACTGTCACTGCCAGACTTTATATATATATTTCATCTGCTTCTTTTTTAACACATGAGTTGAAGCTTCACAGTGTGAAATTCTTCTTTTTGCTATTAAGTGACACTTTACTGAATGACTGCAGATGGAGTGGAAAAAGTGACCTAATTTGAGGGGCTTCAATTCTACTTCTGATCACAGCACGTGAACACCTGTCTCCTCATGAACAGGTGGCATTTATTGAGAGAATACAAGGGATTTTTGGCAAGTTTGAGGAATTAACAGGGTTTGGTGAATCTGAATTGTAAGTAAAATAAGCCTTACAGGGAAAAAAAGAAAATTTAAGTTCAGAATAGGAAAAATCTTGCAAGAGGCACAAATCTCAAGGTCCTGTTCATTTCTAAAAAACTGCAAGTATTAAAGGATAACTTTCGTTTTTTACAACCTGGACTTTATTTGTAGCATTAAATGCGCCCATTTACTCACCCAGACAACTTTGGTGGCATTTGGAGTCGTCTTGAAGAAATTAGCCCCAGAGGAGCGGCGCGTATATCCGTATAGTGCGAGTACATGGGGCATCCATGTGCAGCCTCTATATAACACATAATCTGCGGCGAAACTCGTTCATATTCCAATATTTTGCTATGATATGCTGGTGCTATTCCCCTCTGAGCCCGTGGTGGCATGTTATCAACATCCAGTGTCTCTAGACAACTACCTCTGACGTGGATGATGTCATTACCGAACGCCGGGCGCTGCGAGCAGCCGGCCACAACACAGTTGACTCTGCGGCAGTCAGCTACGAACATGCAATAACGAACCATAGCTGTGCTAAACTACAGCTAAACTAGCCGACCGCCGGCTCAGAGGGGAATAGCACCAGCATATCATAACAAAATATTGGAATATGAACGAGTTTTGCCACAGATTATGCATTTATAGAGGCTGCGCATGGATGCCCCGAGTACTCGCACTATACGGATATACACGCCGCTCCTCTGGGGCTAATTTTTTCAAAACGACTCCAAATGCCACCAAAGTTGTCTGGGTGAGTAAATGGTCGTATTTAATGCTAGAAATAAGGTCCAGGTTGTAAAAAACGAAAGTTATCCTTTAATGCAACTGCATTAATACTCCACATTTATCACCAGTTTGACCTTGACGACAGTGAAAATGAAACTTTCCCTAAAACAAACACAAAAAGACATACAGTTGCAGAGAGTGGTTTGATTTTGCCATTAAGCAAACAGTGTTGAAATTTGGCGCCTCCTTTGAAAGATGAGAGTAAGCAAACAATAATATTTTCACACGCTCCAAACGTGATGAAGGACCATTTTGTGCAGAGTCAAGGATACAGACAGATCTAATCCATCCTGAACGCTTATGCTTTTAAAAACATGAGTTTTCAGTAAGTGAAATAACAGAATAATACATTAAATAACTACAGTGACACGTGCAATCATTCCAGTGGCACCCACATCCATATTCTCTCTAGTTCATCAAGATATTTTCTATGTTATCAGTTGCAGACTTGAAAAACAACACTCAGACATTTTATTCCATATGTCAAAATGCCTCCTGCTTTTAAGACATTGTTTAAATTGGAGACTTTTTGAACTTCCAAGAGCTATTTCCAACGTCAACAGAGCGTAATCCAGAGATCAGCTCCATCTGACTGTGTAGGAGGCTACAAGGTGTTTTTATGGGGGCTATTGAACAGTGATTTCTTTGGCGTAGCTGGGAGGGAGGGGGTGGAGGGAGGAATGTGATGACAGGGTTTGGGCTGGCTGAGCGAGGTTACCTGGGGTTTTGGGAATTGTGTTTTTTCGCGAGTATGTATGTGTGTGTTTCAGGGAGATAGACGCATCGCTAAAAAGCAAGAGAGAAAAACACTGAAACTCGCTTTAAACAGAGTGACTTTTGTTACGACTGAACAAATATTTTACCTTATCCATTTCACTGGATAGCTTCTTATTTTCTTCAGTAAGCAGGACTCTCTCCCTCTCATACTTCTCCTTGTACTCGGCCTCAAACTCTTCACGCTCACTTTGGCTGGAGGAAAAACACACACACACACACACAGATTGTTAAACGTGTGACATTGTATAAACTTACATTTATTCCCCAACCATAATTCACAGCTGCAAATCCAATCTTGACTCTTGACTCAATCTTTCAAAAACAGGACTTTGTGCAGAGATTTGGGTTTTGTAGATTGGTTGGTTTTGTAGGTTTTCTACCGTCCAGCCTCCTGAACTGAAATGCTGGCCTTTAAACAGTCACTCTACATTAAAGGTGCTGTATTCTAATGCAGCGATAAGGTGAGTATAAACAGATTGAAAACACAATCAAATTTTCACCGATGTCATGGCCAAACTCCCTCAGAATGCCTCATCTATCCTCCCACCTTTGTTCCTGTGTGGGCCTCAGAGTCCACATGTTTCCTCCAAACCTGACTCAAAGGCTTGGTACTAAGACCAGGTACACATTATTCAGCCAAAACACATTAATGCAGTTAGAATCTGATACAGCGGCGTGTTTAAAGATGAATTAGAAAGTAGTGAGAATAATATGTGAGTAACACCAGGCAGGAAGGTTAGGCTACAGGGTACAAAAACAAAGCTCCAAAGCTTTCACCTCAAAAACAAGATTTATTAAAATTCGATTAAACCAGCGGTTCTCAAAGTGGGATCAGGTGCCCCTGAGCACCTACCAGGGGGTCTGTAGAGGAAAAATAAGTTACTTCTTTCCTTTCTTGGTATTTAATATCCCAGCTGGCACATTTTGAGAGAATTTTTTTGTTTTTTTTTTACTAATTCAACCATTTGCACGCTCTCTTTGCCATTCAAAACTACAGCGGGGTGTGAAAAAAGTCCAGTATTGCCATTTCAACTTACAATAAGTGAGTTTTATAAGTTGCCGTATTATTTCAATTTAGTAATAAACCCTAAATTAACTGAACATAAATGAGTACAATATCAATTTATCATCTCAAAAGCACTGTTCCTGCCTCTCATTCCTGAGCCTCCTATGGCTCAGGAATGAGATAAACAGCTTTAAAAAGAGAACTATTTTCAAAGTAATGGCAATAAGATCACTTCTATACAGCAACCATTTCATGAGGATACATAAAGGAATTCTATGAAATGGAAGATATCAGCTTTGGAATGAGGGATGAAATACTTGAGAACCCCTGGAAGGAGGTGTCCTGTACACGGAGTTATCTCTGCTTGGGTCAGGGACAACAGAGCTATCACATTCTAATAATGTTACATCACAATAGTTAGATTAACTATTCAAAAGAATCAGCACTTCACAGTTACTACACATTAATACCAGACAGAGAGCTATTTTTAATTCAACTCTAATTACCTCATGCAATCATCACTGGAAAAGACAATGAAGAAGACAAAAATAATATCATGACTGCCAGGGTATTGGACAGACACAGTGTAGCAATACCGCTAACTGCACGACGCCAACTACACAGAATTAAATCGTCTTGATTGGATGAAAAGAAGAAAAGAGAAAGAAGAAGGAGGACATGTTAAACTACCTCTCACGGCGAGTCTTGTCCAGCTTGTCTTTGAGCATCAGGATCTCTTTCTGCAGGGTGAGGTGTTGGCTCTCGGCGTCCCGCAGCTCCTTGCGCAGGGCCTTCAGCTCGGTGGTGTGCTGCGCCTCCCTGCGCGCCAGCTCCTCCTCATACAGGAGTGTCTTCTTCTCCAGGTCTCCCCGCAGGCGTCCCACCTCCTGGGTCTGGTCTGCTGAGGCCGGGGTGGCAGAGGAGCCGGCCTGCTTCAGCTGGGTAGTGGGAATATGGAGAAAAACGGGGTTGGTGAGTTTCAGCAGCAGAGATGAGGATTAGTAAAACATACATAGAAAAGACTGTTAGGGGAGCAGTAAGACTCTGTATCAGTACTGACATCCTGTCTAATCAGGAACCTTTAACTTGTAAAGATGTACAGAGACTCTGTAGATGGACAGGTTAATGTTCAGCTGTGTGTGTTTGCACATTTACCTTAAGCCCTTCCAGCTCCTCCTCCAGCTGTCGGCTATACTGCTCATTACGCTCTCTCAGCTTCCTCTCTTTCTGAGCCTCTGCTGCCTGCTCCTCCGCCTGCGCCTCCATCTGATGATGGATGCATGCATAAACTCCAGTGACTGGATGAAAGTGTAGCTCACACACCATTTACCCCCTCGTGCACCCATCTTTTTTTAGACATATAATGAAAACATATACAAAAACATGCACCAACTGCACCAGTACACAAGAAACAGAAATATACATAAAGTGGCCTTATTGTAGTGTATTGTGCTGTGCATCAACCTATAGAAATTATGTGTTATATTATTCTAAACTGATGAAAATCTTTCCAAATACTGCCTGACATGTTTTTGCAAGAATGCAGAAACACATTATACACTGAAATACAGCCACTGCAACACTGTTTCTAATCTACAGAAAAATATTCATTGAAACGTGATAGGAGTTCAATACACAGACAGCAGTAGAAGTTGGAATTGGGCACCAACCAGTGGATGGGGAGACAAAAACAGGGTTTGCTAGCAACCACAGGGAGACTACTCTACCTCCTTCTTGGCCCTCTCTGCCTTTCGCACCTCAAGGCGGAGAGCCTCAACCTTCTGACTCTGGCTCTCAATCTCCTCCTCCTTGTCGCGCAACTGGCGAGCCAGGCGCTGCTTTGCTGACCTAGGTGCAAGGTGTGATAAATTGTCAATATCAAGTCAATATCAATCTACTTAGAAACGAACAGCATTACAAATACTCAATAGGAAGCTGCTCCGTTAAGGAAACTAGGAAGTGTAGGTGTCTTGGTGTTGAGAAATGGTCTCCAGCAGTGATCCTACCTGAGGTCTGTGAGTCTCTCATTGAGTTCAGAAAACTCCTGCATGGCCAGTTTTCTCTGGCTGTGGGCTTCTTTCAGCTCCTTCGACTGAGACTTTAGCTTCTCACTGGCCTCCATAACATCCTGGCAACAAAGAGTGTAGATACGTATCAAGATTTGCACGGTGGCTTCAAGGAAAATTAATCTCAGTTGAGGCAAAGGGTTTAGATTTGACTTTCTGCATCATAGTTGATCTTCAAGGGCAAATCAAGGCTACATTTTTGTTACTGTAGGTAATGTTTAGTAGAGTCATGATCACTTTCCCTACACTGGGGAAATAGCATCTAAAATAATCTAAAGAAAATAAAAATACACTCACATACAAACGCACACACAGCTTCCCCAAATAACACTGGTTCTACCTTGTGCAGGTCGTCCCTCTCCTGTGAAATGCTCTTCATCTGTTTCTCCAGAATCTTGATGTGTTTAGATGAGTCCTCCAGGTCCCTGCGGGCCAACGACACGTCCTCCAGCTGCTTCTCAAGTTGGCCTGACTCTGTCACACACACACACACACACACACACACACACACACAATGGTTTAGTTAAGCACTAAAGTGACAGACTTCAACTGTCACTGTGTTATTTTGCTACCGAGGTTGTCAAGTTCTGTTCAAAAGCAGCATGTGAATGAACCCCTTTGGTTGGAGTACTAATGAGCTGAAATAAATATCAACAAAAACAAATCCTGACCAGCGATCTGCTTCTTGAGGACATCGATCTCGCTCTTCAGACTCCTGATCTCCACCTCCTTGTTAGCGCTGACAGGGCCCTCACCTGTCGGGTGCTGCAGGGCCTGCACCGTCTGAGTCGCCTCTGCAACAAGTCAGATCACAGGCATTAGTTATGTGCTTCGTTTGTGCTTTTCTTAAATAAAATTTGGAGGAGACTTGACCACTGAATGTAAACGACCTGTGGGTATATGTGTGTCTTTAACAAATATACAATGACTGTATCAATGCGTCTTGACTCTCTCAAATTGCAATGTATTTGTGTGCATGTATGTGATTTCCCTCACACGTCCAAGAGGATTCTTTCCTCAGCCCTACCTTGCAGTTTGCGGCTCAGCTCTAGTTTCTCCTGCTCTAGACGGCGGATTCTCCTCTCGTAGGCCTCGGTGGCCAGGCTGTCCTCCAAGCCGCGCTGGACGTCCAGGTCCAACTTGTCCTGACCCGCCTTACCCGGCTCCACTGCGAGCTGTCGCAGGCAACCCCGGTCAGATAGGGTGCTAAAGGGAAGGATGGGAAAAAAAAGGTTAGGTAGTGAAGCGGAAGGTGTAGGAGGCATGAGAACAGTACCATAAATAATCTGTGAGAAAGAGTGAGAAAGTGGATAAAAGTGGCAGATGATGATAAGGGAAGAAAAGGCCATTTGTAGAGATGAAAAATGGGCATAATGGCGTTAAACAGTAAAAGGAAATTCAGTAAGAAAATGTATGGTTAAAGGAGAGAGCAAGGCCACGAGGAAATGACAGAGACACAGCAGGGGAGGGGAAACAGGAAAGAGAAGTGAACGACAGAGGTAGAGATGAAATATGAGAGGATGTTGAGTCATGGAAGAAGGGAGAGAGGGAGGGAGGAGAAGGAATGACAGCAACAAAAAGATGGTGAGTGCGAGACAGAGGCGGGGAAACTGGGGTGTAGAGAGAGTGGGGGAAAGAGCAAAGACAGGAAGTGGAAAAGGCCATTATCACTGAGCCTTGAAGAGATAAGAAAGTAAGTGGTGGGGTTGTCGCTTTCTCACGGGTAGCCTTCAGTGTGAAGATCTACAGCAAGTCATGAACGTCACCTTATTAGGGAGGGAAGCTAATTTAACACTCTGCTTCTTTAGATGGAGTGATAAGAATGTTATGCACTGAGAAGGCTCGTCTGGAAGGTCAGTCCATTTATGTCAACCAATTACACATGAAGCCAGATGACAAGGTGCCGCACTGTTGTCATCTCCCTTTATAGACAGATATCAATAATCTTAATTTTGCAAACTAGAAAAATACTGGAGGAAAAAGGAGCCTGTTCATGTCATCTACTTCCATTCACCTGTCCACTAAAAACCCACCAATCACATCATGAAAATGAGTGCGATGAAAGACTTTTACAAAAAGACACAAAAAGACCAAAGCCTAAATTTAGCCAGCGGTTAAAAATATGTCTTTTATATAAGTATTTATATATCTGTTTCCCATGGTAGCACTTACCATTTACTTGTGTATGTGAAACCCACAAAGGGCAGGTGGTGGCCAGAGAAGGCAGTGTGTGAGGGAGGGGGCATGGTCTCCTGAAAAATGATTCAAGAACATGCCAACGCAGTGAGATTTTCACATCTAATGCACCACAGAACTAGAAAAAATATGAACACATTCACATGCAGAAAACAATGTGAGAGTACTGAGCAGCCCCCTCACCGAGTTCTTTAGGCAGTCATCATCCACATCAAAGTTGGAGGTATCTGTAGGACTGCTGACCTCTGGGATGTACGGGGCTTCACACGTCAGAACATTTTCCCAGTCAATGCCTGAACACAGGAGAGGTCATGCTTTGAACACAGGGTGATCATTGATTCCTTTATTAATAAGCACACATGTGTAAACTCTGGGGAGCTGAAATGCCAGTTAATTCTACTTCAGTCAATGATTAAACCTGTTAAGAGATTCTATTGTTAAATCTAATTATTTGTCTATGAGGTCTCCTTTATGTTTTCCATCTGCTGTTTACTCATTTACTACAATACATGCATCGTAGAATATTCAGCTTCTTTTTATAGCTTAATTCATTTACTTTCACAATAAGTCCATAACTCAAATTGCAGGAAAACAATCTATTCAGAGATAATGCCTACAAACCATGCTGGTACACACAGTAGAAAGAACATTCAAATCCCATCACGATATCTGTGATGTTAGACTGTACCAGTGAAGAAGGGGTGGTGCTTGAAATCCTCAATGCCGTTCTGGCCCAGTCGGTGCTCTCGACTGCAAATGAGCCGCCGAATCAGATCCTTTGCGTCCTCCGACACATCTGTTATCTGCTGCGGGAACTGGAACCGCTCCTGTGCAAACATGCGAGGGTTTGCATTAGACGCAGCCGAGATTTGAGATGGTTCGAAAACACAGATTTAAGTCCCAAACAGAACACGATGTTTCAATCAGCTGTAACTGTGCTTCTGATTTCTGTTACAGCATGTGTACACACTCCAGCTGAAAGATACAGCAGTCCCATATGCACATATCAACATCAAACTCCATGCGCTCACCTTGTGGTTCATGATCTTCCCATAGGTTTCCACCAGGGACTCTGCATAGAAAGGAGTCTCGCCGTACAGCATTTCATACATGCAGACGCCCAGGGACCACCAGTCGCACTCAGGTCCATACTTGCCTTTCCCATCCTCCATAGCCTGGAGGATTTCTGGGGAGATGTAGTCGGGAGTCCCCACCGCCACAGAGGACTGGACCTAGCAGGGGAACAAAAGAAAAAAGTCAAGAACCGATCCGAAAAATCTGAAAAATGTCACTCATGTGAGACAAAACCTCAAATACAAAGAAGCACAGAACTTAAGTATTCAAGTTCAGCTTGTATGCTAATGAAAGTAATGATGATGATGAGTTACAGGCTGAAGTCTTGGAAAATATCACTGCTCCAGCAACAGCAAACAACCAGACAAAGAACTTATTGAACTTAAAGACCCCCACGGCGGGATGAATTCCCTCGTCTACACAGTTTTTTTTTTTTTGCAGAGCTCTGTTTCAGCTTATTTTAAAGCAATATTGAGAATGCACATTTGATTCGAGATCCTGAATTTCAATGAAGGCAGTAAATTAGGACATTCATAATGCAAAAACAGGAATTTTCAGAAATGGCTGTCATGATTATGTGCCAGAAGTTTCACAGTGGAAGAGAAAAAGCAGATGTTGGAATTCACATCCATCGCATGTTGGCATCATTCGTCTTTATTATTAGGGAAGTTGCTTTAATACAGATGAAACACCAGCGAAACGCACTCTGATCACGATTCAAAACTTAAATCTAGACGATTTAGTCTACGACCATGTTCCAACAAGCCCTACATTTATTTCTACAAATGGTCATATAACCTCATCACCATATTAATATTGGAGACAAACTCAGGCATTTCTTTGATCATCTATTTCATCCTGTCATTTTTCTTTTATATAACACCTGAGGGATTTTTTTCCTTTTTTTTTTGCCAGGAGAATTGTCTGAATCATCAAGTGCAGGCAGGGCCAAGCCGCTGAACCACACACTCCTCCTGGGAGACCCCTGGGGGTTGACAAGGAGGTCAGTAAAGCTCTGGTATGTTTGCTTTGGACCGGAGGAGGCATCAGCAGCGGTGTGGTAAAAACTTACTGTCCCGTCCTCCATGAGTTTGAGGCAGGAGCCGAAGTCAGCCAGGCGGATGTGGCCGTTCATATCCAACAGAATGTTGTCAGGCTTTATGTCCCTGAGAGAGAAAAAGATGACGGGGGGTGGAGGGCGGTGGGGAGAAAAAGAAAGAAAAGACAAATTGAGCAAGCTATTCCTCGGAGTAGAATGAAGATGATGAAGAAAATGAGACAATTTTCCAAACAAAACAATATCCACAGGACAGTCAAACACATACACACACACAAGCCTGAGCTCATATTACAGTAATTAATCATCGTCAAAGTAAATTACATAACCTTAGGAAATCTTACTGTCTTAACTTGCTTAGAAATCTAGTGTGTAATAATTCAAATATATTTGTGATTCAATTAAGTGTAATTTCCCCCTGCACATTTATCAAGAGTGTGACAACTCCAAATTGACCAAAAGAAAGAAAAAATCTCAACACTGGAAATAACTGGAATTGTGTTGTGGGAGTTCACTGTACAGAAAATGTGTGTGTGAGTGTGCAATACGCAACGCACGAACACACTCCCACTCATAAAAAAGACCTTGTGTCCTAAACAGACGCACTCCCCTGTTCACTTCTCCAACAATATTTGTGTTTGTGAACAGAGACAGGCTGGGCGGGGGGGGGGGGTTACTGACAACACATTCTTTCACAGATGTGTACACGGTGGCCGCTGCAGAATTCCTCCCCGACCTGCATCTGTTCTGCATTACTACTGCTGATGATATGTTTATAATATAGATACTGAGACTGTGGCTTCATTCCAGTTGGTGGGATCCTTTGCTGCACAGGGTTGTCTGTCTAGCAGCTACACCGGCTGGACCGCCTCAGTATTCATCAGCTTCTTTCACTATTTAACCAGCAATCTAGGTTTTTAGAGTTAATATTCCCTCTATAATATGTTCAAGATTTGTGCAGGAAGTAGCTCTGTGAGGGCTTACAGTGTGCTTAACTGCTGGGTCACTGACAGGTGGTTTGTGTCGGGCTGTGGGTGCTATCGTCTTACACGGGAGTCTAAGTGTGCCAAAGTAGATCCTGGATCTACAGCCAGGCTCGGTCTAGTCCAGTCTCTGGTGGGTGATTCTCAGCTTGTGCTTCTTGAGAAATTCCAGGAACAATAACTGATTTGCTTCTGTTTCGTCTGTGGCCTTCTGGCATCAGTGTTAATATTCTGAATACTGTGTGTATTAGGTTGAAATTCACATTATGATCATCAGAGACACATATTAAATAACGCTAATGATTGCTGGACTAGCATGAAATGGAGATGTCACTGTATCCCACCATCACAGCTAAATATAGCCTCTGTCCTTGTCTGACCATCCCACCGATTTCCCTTGAGGGCAGACCCCGTCGAGGCCTGTGTCTGGGACCCTCTTTTCAACCCGCTGAACCACAACATGGGTCAACAGACTGAGTGTGGAGGGCACACAAAAAAGTTAAGCACAGTACATGCAAAAACACACACGACACCAGTTATAGGGCATGATGTACAATCGAATTTCCCCAGCTGAGGATAAATAACGTTTATCTTATCTTATCTTATTTTAACGAAAGTCCGCTTAAACAGACAAGCACACAGTTCATGTCACAGGTTACAGAACTGAGCTGGTGCAGCTTCTGGGGAGCGGTGTGTACATTGGTTGTGCTTAAAAGCATAAGACAGACGTCCAACACAAGGACACACACACGTACTCCCAACCCGTTAACTCATGTTCAAACACTCTAACAGCATACGAATACTATCAACAGAGGAACCACAAAGGGGTCTACAAGAGGAGACATCACTATTCCCTTGTGGAATAGTGCCTCAGCCTGTCAGCCTGGTGTGTCAGAGGTTCAAGAGAGTGGACTATAATTCCAAATCCCATCAGACAACTTAACACTTAAAGATCTTTCAGCAACCAATTAAAACAATGGATGTATACATATACATGTAAGCACTGAACTCTGTTTTTGTTGCAGAAATCTACATGTCAGTACATATTTTTCTGTTTTTAACAACTACATGTCCTGTTTCGTTTTTGCCAGCAAGGGACTACAGATAAAAAAAATAGCCTCTTGGCTAATTCTGGCATTTATTTTTTACCATGTGTGCATTTATCAATTTGCAGCACCCCCTCTTTCAAACTGAACTAAACTAGTACGAATAAGAAGATGATGGTTGTATAGAATAAAACACAACAAGGAGATAAAACAGAAGCAGCCCTTTAAGATCAGTACATTAAAGAAGGTCAAACTCCACAGCCTCCTATCTTTGTTGTAATGGCTCTAACCATTACAGTGCATGCATTTTTAGATTCAGCTTCAAACAGACAGACAGAGCTGTATTCTAAGAAAAGTTACCCCGAGGCCCAAATAAATTCCAGTGTCTTCTGACAGACAAACACTAATGTGTTAACTCTGTCTGGCAAAACAATCAATTTTTTCCAGATGAAAAAAAACTTCAGGAAGTCGAAGCTAATCACTTAAAGCTCATGAAATTCCCACATTCCACTTAGAATTTTCCTTTAATTCTTCTTAACTACTCAATAAATACATGAGACTGTTGGCCAGGCCTGAGAGATTTTCTTTCTTTTAAGAGTGAGCAGACATGAATTGGCTTAGAAGACGCCTTTGATGTGTCTGTCTTCAGCTCGAGATCTCTTCAAAGCCAAATGTGGAGCCCCTGTCATTTTCCAGTAGTGTTAATAGTCACATCTCATGGGGCTGGAGCTGGGGGTGGGCGAGTTATCTCTCTGCTTCATATACACCACTAAATCACCAAACTATAAAACCATGGATTAAAGTTATATGTGCACACATGTGACTTGCATAGACACATAAAAGTCGGGCACGTATATATATAAATTGACACTTATTTTTACCACATTTGCATTGTAGGTTACTTAGAAGTCTTTTTAAAGATCTTGGGTGCTCTCAGATGAGTTCCAGATTGGACATCACTTTCCTAAGTGGATACTGTATATAGTATTTTGGATGGAAACCACAAACTGTACCCAAGTGTAAACATTCACGTAACCAGGCTGGAGTAACATGAACTTGGCAGGCACGAACACACATAAACAACAAGGCGATGTATACTCAAGGTCACACTATAAAAGAGAGTTGAAAACTTGGAAACAGAAGAATCAAAATTTCTACGATAAAATTCTAATGTTTCTTCACGTTGGATTCTGTAATGCGCTGTTAAAGCTGAACCTTCACCTTAACTTTAACAACTCAAAACCAAGACATCATGGAAGGTTTGAGCAAGAAGACACAACTTTGGGTATAATAACTGGAAAAAATATGGGGTTTTTGGCTTGCAGTTATGTTACTAAACAGAACCTTCGGAAAATTTTTACCCTTTAGAAGAGCCATCAATCCTGTTTCATTAAATGGAAACGACAATAACTTAAAGGCGCTCTGTGGAATTTTTGACCACTAGTAGCGCTATGCAGAAATGTATCTCTGTTTAGCTGTTCTAGTACATGTGTATAAGGTGAATTACACACATACAGGAGCATGCTGGTGATGTAATACAAATTCCTGCCAATTGTTTCACACCATTCCTCTCTCTGACCTACAAAGTGATGGTAATACGCCAAGAAACACAGCAATTCACCAGCAAAGGCAGGGATGAAGAAGACAAAGCAGGGACGTAAACATTCCAGGTGTCAAATGTTTCAATAAATCTGCTTCACAAATGTTTTATGAGGAAGTAAATGCCCTCAATGAATTTGTTAGTCCTCAAAGATACACACAATGTATATTGGAGAGACATTAAATGTAAATGGAACATTTGTTGACAAGAAAACTCACCTGTATGTACGTTATACAAAAACAAAACACGGATGACAAGTCCACAGTATCTCATGGTTTACCATATGAAAGACACCTCATAGGTTCAGTTTCACAGCAGCAATCACACATGACAGGGTTACTTAAATAAATTTGTACCCACTTCACAAGTCTGTGATCACTAGTGTGACTCTCTATTACGCTAACAGGCACACAACCTCTGTACACACAACCCGATCACCTTGACGGGAAGTGCAGACCTTACAAATCATGAATGACACCCGTAACACAGGTGCTTCAATTGCTGAAAGGCCTTAATCTGCTCCAGAGACTTCTGGTCTGCCAAAAAGCAGACAGCGTGAGTTGACCCTTGCCTGTCCATGTGTATGCAAATGTGTGTGGCAGACAAATAGCACAGTGGGGGCAAGGGAGGGGGTATTGGCGCTGTTAGTGATAAACCATTTAGTACCCGGCAAAGCCCCTGTCTGCCCACTCCCCTCTCTCTTTTTCTTCTCTCTTCTTAGCAGCAATTCTCTCTCTACCACCTTCCTCCTCTCCAAAATCTCTGACCTCTCTTTCAGACACCAAATGTCAACATTAATTTTTGCTCGCTGCGCTTCATATCACCTTGTCTTTAGCAATATGGCTCAATCTGACTGCAGTGATGAACCCCGTGATGGTCAGGGCAGCCACAAAAAAGCCTCTAGCTCACACCAGTGGAGGCTAACAACACAAGAGCTGACTCACATATAGCCTTCCACACAAGGATAAACCTAGAGAGGTGGTGATGCTACGATAGTGCTAGGCTACGCTAGTTAGCATAGCTAATTGGGCTACTGTGTCACAGGGCTCCTGCGGTTTTAAGGAGCAGTGCAGAGACGAGAATAGAGGGAGATAATCTCTTCTAAGACCACAAGCATCCATCTGTGTTGGCCATCTGGACACCACCTATCACACACATACACGCACACGCGCGCATGCACACACACACACACAATGTGACCTGCAGCAACACTAAAAACTGGACAGACAAGGCATGTCCACATGGCTCTAGCCAAGCATTTGTTAACTAATGGTTCATAGATCTGCTTCCTGTATGATTTCTGGCATCACATAATAATCACACACACAGACTCACACATCCTCCTTGGCACAGACTTAATATTAATAATATTTTCAATAAAGTGTCCATTTCAATCAAATCGGACAATATTTCTAACATGCAAGAAGTCAGATATATGGAGTTCACAATGTGCATGAAGATCTAAATTATAGTTAAGTGTTTGCTTGTGTGTGTGACACTGCCTGAGTGTGTGTAGGAGAGAGAGAGAGAGAGGAAGCCCCGTCTCTCTTAGATCACTGGGCTGTGAAGAGACACATGGTCCTGATCAATAATAAAACACACAAAGGCTGCAATCAATAGAAAAAACACACACTGGCGCACACACATGCACACAGTTACACAGAACTCTACAGTAGAAAGACCCCACTCAGAACAGATGTTAACTGTCATGCCCTCGCATCACATCTTATTTCATGCAAGTGTGCACTGCTATCCGTCTTCCTCTTCTGTGGCCACAACAAATGTCCCCCTCTCTTTAACCATCCACACACTGCTGTCCCTCTGTCCCAACCCCCACCTCGACACTCACTCGATCAGAATCCCCCTATCTCAGGCAATGTCTCTCTCTCACTCTCACACACACACACGCACACACGCACGCATGCACACACGCGGCAGACAGATGTGGTGCTAGGCAGCACAAAGCCATGCTGAGTTGGCCTATTGAAACGTTTGTCAGGCCCCTCTGGGAGGCCACGCAGATCACTGACCACTGAATAAATGAACACATACAAACTCGGTCTCCCTTAGGGTCTGACTCCAACGCACGCTGCCTCTCATGGGACTCAGCCGAGGGGGACAGAAGGTTGACCTGAAGGCTCTTTCCTCTTCATTTCTTTCATCTGGGCTCTTTTCAACTTCGTCAGTATCAACAGAAGTGCAAATATTCATTTTAAATGGCCCCGCATTGTGGCAAGGTCAACAAGGAAAAGCACACATTGGGTGAGCTAAGATGCCATAATTTAGACTATAGGCTAATAAGGTTAGCTGTTAACATAATATAATATAGGGCTGGGCAATGTGAAGGCATATTGTATACCAGGAGACTATATATAACTTGGTTAACAGTTTCCACACTGACTGATTCTACTGAGGGCGACGTCTCTTTAACATACTTGATAGTATTAGGTCATTGGGACAATGTTGCTCATCAATCAGAGCTTCTAGCATGGAATGGAGACACACATAATGGAGTGCTACATACACAGACACACAACATGAAACAGTAAACTAAACACAACTGATAAAGCCAACAGAAGCTGGTGCTTTTGAGGACGGATATATACGTGTACTGATCTTGCAGAGTGTAGCTGTTAAATCAACAAAGTGTTGCATTATGGGTTGTTTGTAGCCTTAATGTTGACCTTTAAGTCTTTAGTCGGCCCAGTTCAACATACAGGAGCTTCTTATCTTCAAAAAGTCTTTCTCCAAAAACAGGTGGTGGAGGGCCGTCTTATATATTCAGGCTAATATGGTATTTTTAAGGACTGTGCTAATAAGACACTGGCACCACAGGCCACTGACAAATGTGATTCCCAAGAGGTGAAGTGAGAAAACCCACAGCCTGCCCATTTATATTCCCAAACAGTGGCCTGGTTGCGTGTGTGTTGTTGGTCTAACTGAAAGTGAGCCATGAATAGTGGGTGGTTGGTTTTCTGTCTAATGGACATTAGAGCCTCTAAATTACAGGGTTAATGCATTGTACTCTAACTTAGTCGCATGAATACGAAACACACAAAAACACATACATACCACCGCCGAGATAAACACACACCCTCCTGCACGTGCACCCAAACACACACGCACACACACACACACACACTCACTCATCAGATGGGCCCAGCCAGCAGGACACACCCTTCTCAGGGGACCTGCATGGCCGTCTCCACCCTCTACAAAGCAAGAGTACAGCTCTCACACAAGTGTGTGTGCAAGTGAGAAAGAGAGAGCAAAGGAGGAGTTGGGGGTTGGTACATGAGGAGGAGGAGGTAACAGCACCACACCCCCACCCACACACCTCCCATACCCCATCATTACTGTCCCAAAGCGTTCACAAGGGGACTTAAAGAGAATCACGGCTGTCCCCTCCTCCCTGTCCCTTTTCTCTTCCATCCACTTCTCCATCTCGGCTACCACCGCCAACCCCCACCCACGGCCCCCAGATAACACCATGCAATTAGTGGCTCCCCGCTCTCTTCTCATTCACTCCCTTTCTTTAGTTACACATTTATATCTACATCTCTCTATAACTCTGCCGTCGCCTCTCAGTGCGTCTCTTTCCGTCTGACTTTCCACTTGGCATATTAGTGATCAGAGCAGCTATAGACACACCCAGAACGTTCTCCCACCCAGAAGCCTTGCTTCATTGTCCCCTTTCTCTGACCCTCCCTTGCTCTCTATCCATCTCTCATCTTTCCCTCCGTCTATCCAGCCTCCCCTTGTTCCCTGAACAAAATTGCCGTGACGAGCCCCCAGCGAAAGCAGCACTGTAATTGTGTTGACATGCCAATGTGACCACTTCCTGTCTGGCAGAGCCCGACTTCCTGCTCCCACGGGCATCTTCTTTGGGCTGAAACATTCTTTTGGTATCTATGTTCCAGAAGAAAGTGGATTCAAGAGCCACATGGTGTGAACAGTCTGATTTAGGCCATTTGTTTATGATCATTTTCATTTCAGTGAAATGAGTGAAAGTGTCTTAACGGGAACAGGGCAGGGCCTTAAAAGTAAAATGAGCAATAACAGCTGACGCGACAACAAATGCAAAAACAGTGCACAAGCTGGCAGTGGTGGAAAGTAACTAAGTACATTTACTCATGCGCGATATTAAGCACAAATCTAAGGTACTTGTGCGTTACAATTCATGATAATTTATAATTCTACTCCACCTCTTTTGAAAGGGAAATATTGTACTTTTCACTCCACGAAATGTATCTAACAGATGCAGTTATTAGTTTCTTTTCAGATTAAGATTTTGCATAAAAATATATGATAAGTTTGCAAAAGTGGTTGTGAGTCTCACTGGCTGCTGGTTTCTTACAAAACACAGCGCCTAGTTTGGGCTCGTTGCCACAACTGTGTTTGTGTCCACTTGCTCAATCTCAGTCCAATATTAACTTAGCTGTTAAATGCTCCACTATCTTCACCAGCTAGTCTCTAACTGTGTCTGTCTGCTGTTTGGTGCTGAGCAGGTAGTGTGCAGTGGGTTTTTAGAGCTTTATCACTGGAAACTGCTGAAAACGATGCATAGAGAGAGGTGAGGGTGAACCAAGGCAGTAATGTTTTAGGCTGAGTAACTAAACAATGAGCTGAAGCTGAGGGGAGCAGCAGATTTACGGGATAATTCTGTGTGTAAAATGTAGGACTTTAATTTGTAATGACTGACTGGTACTTTGAATAAAGTAAAGGATATGAGCAGACCTTCTAGCACAGCAGTTTTTTCTAAGGCACTGAAATCCTGCATCTCACACACACACACACACAAACCTCACCTCAAAAGGAAAGGTTCAACAGTGAAATAATAACACACACAGCAACACAAACTAATATACTGTATAATTAGTGAGCGGTACTGACTAGCTTCAGTGATGACTGAAGTCAAACATGTGCACACGTACACTCTCCACTACTTTCATTTATTTTCATTTAGCTGCTGTGGCTCCCCACAGCTGGAAAATTGCCCACACAGCAAGAATAATGTAAATCCACTGAACATCCATCATCAGGACTTATTGCTCAGTTCCTCTTCAAAAAATAATTACAGACGCACATTCTAACCCTCCTAGCATGCATGCGCACACACACATTCTGCATGCTCCTCACCTGTGGACGTAGTGTAGCTGGTGAACAGAGTCAATGGCCAGCACCATCTCAGCCAGGTAGAATTTGGCCATTTCCTCTGGCAGCCGGTCCTCAAACTTACTGAGCAGAGTCAGCAGATCACCACCCACATAGTAGTCCATGACCAAGTACTAGACAGACAAAGAGACAGAGGGAAAGGAAATGAGAATTATATGTCAGTGGCAGGTAGCGAAAAAGAAAAGAACAAATGTGCAGAATAGAATAACTCAATTTAGACAAAAAATGATCAGCATAGTGTGAATCAGTGAGATGATTGATGTGGAAAACAATACAAGAAAGTCACACAAGAAAGGCAAAAATATGCCGCCCTCTCGCTCTCCCCCTCCACCCTCCTCACTCTCCTCTCCCTTTTTTCTCACAGTATCATTACAACGGAGGGGCACTGAGGCAGCGAGTGCCAAAACCGTTCTCAACTTTTGAGGGTTTCTCTAAAAATAGACGGCTGGACGGGCAGTGGTGTATATTTTTAAAGCCTTGGGGAGTGTCCAGGGTAAAGCATTTGTTGTGAGAATGTTGGAAATGGAATGACAAGCAGTCCTGGCATTTGAACTCAGGGTCACGGGGAGAGGACAGACCATCAGGTTTGAAAGAGCTGCCTCCAGTAGCCAATGAAAGCGAGGAAGAGCTTGGCCCATAACCAGTCAGAAATCTCCAAAGTCATTCTTTTGGTCTTTTACGTAAATGTTTTTTTGGCCCTGTTAACGTCTGTTGCCCAATTTCCTACAATTCTAAGTCATGTCGTGCTTTGTGGTAAGAAGTGAATGTGCTGGTCAGCGTCTGGCAGGTCACCAGCCATCATGCAGAGGTGGTGCTGTTTTCTATAAATGAACTGGCCGGAGAAATGGTGAAAGTGGCAGGTGGAGCTACGCAGAACAAGACTGTGGTTGTGACTTTGGAAAGTACCAAAGCTTGAATGTGCTGAAATGTATGAAGTGAGGTTGGGGGATACTCAAAAGGAGTCTGATGCATCAGATAAGTAAAGGTTAAACGCTCCCTGAGAAGTTAAGGGAGGGAGAATTTCTGGAAATACACTTGGTGGAAAAAAAAAACTATTTCCTGTTCATGATTATACACACATACAGAGAGAAGAAGAAAGAATACTGTGTTACCAGGTTATTGTCGTCCTGGAAGGCGTAGTGCAGGGTGGTGATCCACTGGCAGTCCCCATTTACCAACACATCCCGCTCCTCCCGAAAACACGCCGTCTAAAGAAAGATGCAACAAAGTTTGTACTTAAGCTTAAAATGTCTAACATACTGACAACAATGAGAGGATGGCAATGTGTAATTTTAGTGACTAAATCCTGCACTGACATTCTGTGGCTCAGTCGTTAGTAGAATATACTGTGTGACACCTCTGGCCCCATCCAGTAGGACGTCAAACATCAGGATCCTCCACTAAGCCACATGCTTGGAACTGAGAAGAATTCAGTGTCTTGACTCGAGGACAGTTTGGAATGGAAATGCTGGCTAATCTTATAATTCAGGGCTGTCTGGCAGTGCATTTACATTCATTTAGGTAACCTAGGTGATGTGTGTTTTTGCGATAACCTGATTTCTTCATCATAATGTAAACAGGAAACCCCTTAATTGAATGAAACTTGATTAACACAGCAAGACGTTTTGCAAGAGAAACCTGATTACCAGGCCATCTACAGCATAACCTTAGCTGGATTCTAAAAGGGTTTTAACAAGAGTCTGTCTATACAATAAAGACCGACGACATGAAACCTGTACTGTAACTGTAACAGCAGCATGGTGAAAAAAATCATTGTATGTGGTGGTAGATTCATATGTCCAAAACTATTCAATTCATAATCTGACTAATTAAAACTTAAACTTAAGTAAATTTTCATAAGACAACTTCTACAGCCGAGCAGCACATTAAAAAAAATTAATCAAAATTCTGAATGTTGTTGTGCACAATGCAATATTTAATAATTTAAGTCACATCCAAACATGGCCCCTAACCCTGCAATGTCAATATTAAAAAAAATGTACTGTTCCTTGATGTCGAAGACAATTACATGCTTGGTGTCCACTGTCTACAGTACATCTGTTGCTCAACATCGTTTCCCATGTCCTGGCGTTTGCATGCATGCATGCAAGCACGCACTCTCTCTCACTCACGCACACACACATACACACACACACAGCAGGGACCAGTTTTGGCCTGTGACGTATGAGGCATGAAGATTGAAGACCCAGGGGACCAACAGGAATGTCAGACTGTCAGGAAGACGTCGATGAGAAAAACATGCAGCTCGTGCGGCTCAAGCAGCAACATGTTCTGCAAGCATTAATCAATGAAGGCCTGATTTGTGGGTGGATAAATGAGGGTTGTGACTTCTCTTGACAGCAGAGACTTTCTGAAATTAATCAACAATTCTCATTATTGTTTTCTTTAAAGATCCCCCCAATACTGCTGGCCAAGTGTATCCAAAACCAGTAGCAGAACTGGTCGACTTCAGCAAAAGCCTGGAGTGAGGGATGCTCACCTCAGCTCGCTTCAGCATCTCCCACTTGTTCAGGATCTTCATGGCGAAGACCTTGTCTGTGTTTCTCACTTTTACGACAGCAACCTGCAAGAAAGACAGAAGAGTTGGAAGGTTAAAAAACTGTTTGAGTCATTTGTGTGAGGCCAAAGCAAGTGAAAGAATGTGAAGCATGTTAAAAACACAGACCAAAAGGAAAATACCAAACAGATTTAATATCTCACCCCTGAAGCAACAGGAAAAAGAACAAATGCAAGAATTGCACAATGAAAAAATGTGTAGTGATGCTTCAGATCCACAAACAATCACAAATGATGAATATACCTTACAAAATAATAATGATCATTACAATTTTAGCCATACATTAGTTGTTACAACAATAAAAGGACGAGAGGGAAATTATCTCTCCATGCAGGGAGGAGGATATATTGAGAAATATATGTTGCACCATCAAACACGATGAAAGGAAGAAGAAGAGAATGGATGAATAGAAGAGGACAGGAGGATGGGAGGAAGGAGAAGCTGAGGTAAAGAAAAGGCCAGAATGGAGAGAAGAAGGGAAAGCGGAGTCGAGTCAAGGAGGGGGAGGGACGAGCAGGGGCAGGAAGTGACCACAGATATTAAAGTGCTGACTAACAGATGCACTCCCCCTGCTCGCGCACACACACACAGCTGGACACAGCTGGACGCTTAAAGAGGATTCATGCTTGCTACTAGCAAATTTTGAGAGAAGAACTCGACCACTCCTCTAATCACTGTGTCCAGTGGTTTGTAAATGGGCACAAATCAATAGCGAATGGACAGATTTGTGCGGATGTGATGGTTTAGAGGGGACTGATTATTGATGTGGTCTTCTGTCATATTTAAATCCCCAGATGTAATCCTTCATGGTAAATCCTGAACCTAAACTCACACACAGATTCACATACAGATGTGGATCACACACCACACATACTGTGTATATTGAGTATATGTGCATAAACATGTATGCATTCAGTATAGGCCATACTTTTTCACAGTAATGACAGAATAGTGAAACTTCAAATTGAATGACTGATGGATAACAGGCTCTGCACTGACCAACTTTTCTACTACAACAAATCAACCCATTTGAAAAAAAATGTTAATATTGGAGATCTTAGTAGCTACAAGCTGTAGTTAGTCTGTCAGTTATACTGTCTTTTCCCACCCGCTCGCTGTGTTCCTCGTACCCTCTTGTACCGTCTTAACAATATAACAACTGCCAACTTTCCCCTCACTGATAATTGCTGAACACCATGACAAGCTTCCCCGGCTCTGGCTGAACATTTTGCCAAAAAAGGAGATGCACAAGCTGCTGTGACAAACCACTGCAAGCCGACCGCCAAAGCGCATGTTGATGCGAACTCAGATACTGGCTGACTTCTTTTAGCCTCCTTTATATTCTTGTAATATTCTGCGAATCCAAAAGCAGAAATACATTTAATCTGGCCTCTTTTAATGGTTAATTGCATACAGAAATATGCATACATTGGGGGAAAACCACCGTAAAAAAAAAAAAATAACGCAAGTAAATAGACAGGAATTTGTAAGTGCACTGCACACACATACAAGGATGAGAAGTGAAACAAACACGGGCGCCCCATGCGACAGAGGGGTCTGTAGTCTATTAAATGAGCCGGGGAATGCTGCTAATGCAATACAATGATAACATTCCTGCAGTGTTTGGATTTCCCCTAGTGATCCCTCACCAGAGGAGAGGAGGAACGGAGGAGGAAGAGAGGAGGACAGGGGGAGCACACTGTTCTTGGCAATGCTTGGCTGTTTTTGTCCTTTTCTCCATCCATCTCTCCTTTCATGTCTCCACTGTTCCTTCCTTCATCTGGTCCTCGCTGTCAGGCCTGGTGTCTTCTACGTTTTTTACATCTCTGTTCCTTACTATATTCCTGTTTATAAGTATATATTGTCGGTTGTTTTTTATTTTGCATTGTAACTGAAGATGATTTGTTAGCCGAGGGTGTTGACTGAGTCTTCAAATTTGGTTTCATCAGTTTGGAACAGGCATGAAACGCGCCACAGCGGCAACATAATTATTCCACAGGCCAAGTGCTTTAGAGAGTGGCAGAGACAGACTGCAAATACACCAGCTATCTGCCAAAATGGTCACAGAACTGCCAGATTTAGCAGCCAAGGCCATATTTAAAGGCATTTAGCTGCTGACAAGTGTTTTTGAAGAAGTGTTCTTTGAGTCAACGCAACAAGCAGTACAATAAAGTTTAACACTGACTGATGTTAAGGGAGCAGAACCTCTAACCCTGGCACTGTTCGTAACAAACACGATCCGCTGAGCTCCACCAGACTGAGCACCATTTGGCCCCTTTGTGTTGGTGAAGAGGCAACTGAGTCCTAATGGGAGCATTCTCAGAGGCAGGAGGCCAGTGCACACTGGTCCATTCATCACATGAGCTCCACAGCATCACCCACCTGCACCATTTCTCTGCCTGCTGCTGACAATGGGAGGATGAAATCAAAACATCCTGCACTCAAACTCCCTCGCCTCCCTTTCTGACTGTCAGGCATTTTCTTTTCTTTGTGTTCTTATGTCTGTGTCTGCCCACCTGGCTCCGTCTCCATCTCCGTCGCTGTCTGTCTCTTTTTAACTCTGCGATTCTCCGTTACCATATCTCAGTTGCAGTTCTGTGCTCAATTTTCTTTAAAATCTCCAAAAAGGACGACAAATAAATCATACCCTTCTAAATTTTCATGAAGCCTTCCCAAAATACACATTTTCCATGTTTGCTTGGGCTGACCTTAGGTCATATGGCTGTTATTACTGTCATCCAACCAGAATAAAGTAAGACTTCCTAACTTTGTGATGAGCAGTCATACAGTAAAATTGGCAAATGTGCTTGTGGGTTCACAACTCCTCTAAGGTGCCTTAAGGTAGCAGAGCTTACAAACTTGCAGAAACTTGTGCTGTCTGACTGCTGTTGAGAACCTTGTTTTGGGATAGCTGTCTGTATATTCAGTGCCATTTCTTTCCCATCTGCCACGTTTCCAGATGGGAAAGCTCACAAAGTTTTGAATACATTAGAACATGAAATAAAATGTGATACTACTATGTATACAGACAATGTTAAACAAAAGCTGTGCAGAAATTACAACTACTTTGACCACTGAGCTCCTCATTCCACCATTTTCATTCTGCTACATTCCCTTTTCTGTTTGCTACACCTCAGAATGACATCCACATCACAACACACTGTGCAAGTATATTACTATCAGGTGGGACAGTCACGATGTCTCTCGAACTAATTTAATTTTTCTGTCACGTAAAACTCATACTAGCACAGCTGACTTGGAGAAAAGGCACTGGAATGTCACCACAAGGTAGCACCATTCATGAATCACACCACAGCGCTGAGCACAACATGCCTGAAACACACACACACACACAGACACATGACTCGTGCATGCACATACCAGCGCTCCTTGCAGGGACACAAATGAGCAAGTTCGTATTTTGTGGTGATACTGCAGCTACATGCTGGTAGGTGTGCCTGTATCTATCTCCATCAATCAATCTATCACTTTGTTGATTTCTCCTCGCCTCTCTCCACCTAGCTGAGCGCTTTAAAGGGAACTCAGGAATTCACTAACTTGTTTGTACAGATGTGGAGTAACAGCTTCAGAAATGTTTGGAAGCGCGTGGCACGGCTCATGATGATCGGTTCAGAGATGAATCCCCACAATTTCAGACAATCTCTTACAGCGGCATTGTCAAAACAATTCTGCGCCATGGTGAAACCAATCAGCTTGAGGAGGAAGCTGAAGGTTTTTGCAGGACACTGACATTACGTAAGAGTCTTGGCTGAGGACCACAATACCTGTCCCTTCAACATTCCTCAGCTTTTACATCACTACCTGAAACCCAGTGACAAATGTAACTCTATCTCCCAACAGGCACACACAAAAGCATAAAGTAAATAATCAAAACCATCCAACCCCACACTGCAAGCTTTCTACTGGAACTCTAATGCATTTACTGTTCACGGGTTAAGTGTGAAGAAGAATTTAAACGTTTTGTTCAAGCTGCAAGTAGAGTCATGCTCATGCAGCGGACCAATACTACGCACTGCTGCTGGAATGCAGCAGAAAGTAATCCACGATCAAATACAAGAGCACTCTTGTCTTTTATAATTCAGGTATTAAGCTATAAGGGTACAACAGAATATTGCCTTTTACTGGCAAGTGTTGTCCAAAGATCAAAATCTCTGCCTCAAGGAAGAAGCTCCACATGTTGAGACGTTTCCGGTCAAAACAGACAGACAAAAACCATACACTCCAGATGATGTATCTGTGTGAAAATGCTCCAAACTAACCTATAACACCTGTTTCTTTCACAAAAGCAAAAAAGGGGAAAACCAAATTGCAGGTTCTCGACTTGTATGGTAATAGACTGCTGCATGGCTGAGTGTTAAAACCACAGGGCGTAGTACCTCTCCGAAGGCTCCTCGTCCAATCACCTTCAGGATCTCAAAGTCTTCCTTGTGAAGGCGCATCTGCTTCACTTTGGAAGTGAAGGGTTTAGCTGTAGAGAGAAGGAAAACAGACGTCAGATTTGTCCAAACTGTGTCTGTAGAACGCAAAAGGCACAAATTGCAAAATAAGAAATATACTGCAAAGGAAAATATTAAGTGCACACAGGGGTGGAAGAATAATTTTAAATTTAATAAAAGAGATTATTTGATGCTCTTTTGATTATCATGACACTCAGGGTTTACAGCAGCATTTTATAGAGGAGGAGCCTGAAATGAAGAGGTAACGTCACTAAATACTAGAGCATTTATAGGACACAAATGACAATAAGGCTAATTAAGATTCAGGGGAATAATGAAATTTTGCTATGTCACACAGCAAAGGCCACATATCTAATGAGTAAGGCAATTGTTTTGACCGTCATCAAGTGATAACACTGATAATGAGATGTTATGCATCAGGATCTGTCTGATTCTGCTCAGCAGGAGATCACATCGTATGTTTGCTTTGCAATTGATCAGAGCAGCACATCACAATGCAAGGAAAAAGAGTTAAAGGTATTTTTATCCTGTGACCCAGGCTTATGGAAACATACTTGTGCTGGTCATGTGGTAACCCACTAGGGACCCACAATATTCCCACAACTCAGGAAAGGCTGCCATGCCATTCTACATCTATTCTATCAAAGTATTAGTGACCACCTGGACCTCTCTATAGCACATGACACCGGACACAGAGAGGCTGAATGATAAAGCTGGCTATTGTTACGCCTTTAGTCATGGTTTCTGGTGGAAAAAAGGACCGGGAGGGATCTGCAAGGGTCACCAGCGTTCCCTCACAAAGCTAAACAGATTCCATCTATGGCTGACAAAGTCAGCATTTCCCTCATTTGTGGAGAGCTATTCAACCACTTCCTGGTTTACATGATCTCAGCATGCCAAGGATAACCTGGATTGGCTGCAGGTTCGCCAAGGTTAGCATACTGGCTGCAGTGATACACTTAATTGTCTGATAACTCAGAGAAGTATAGCTTAACTTTTATTAATTTGAATGCTGCCTGCTTTGAAACAGCAAGATTAGCCCAGTTTAACATTATTAGCCTGCAGACAAGCAAGTATTCACATATAAATACACTTTGATGCTTGACTTTTACATGAGGAGGCTCTGTCTGTCTGTCTGTCTGTCTGTCTGTCTGTAACCACCCATGTTGACGCTCTGGGCCCATCTGCAATCCCTCAATGGCAAAACATCATGCTATATTCATCTGGTTGCCATGACTTTCCAGAACCTCTAGTGTTGACAAAAAGGACATTCTCCCACTGTGAAACAGGGAAGTGCCTGCTGAAACAAAACAAACAGGTTGCTCATAGCTCAACAACCTCTCCACTCACACTCCCTCCTGACTCCTGACTCAACTGACAGCTGGCCTGGCCTGCTCTGACCGCAGGGCAAAGGGAAAACAGGGACCGGTGCAGTGTGCCATGTCCTGGCACGCATTACTACAGACAATGTACACACACAAACACACAAGCCACTCAGCCATCGCACCGAGTCAGGCTGGGAACACCTGACATGGGAAAATTGCTTCGTCATTTCATTCAATTTCCTGCAGACCAGTTACGGAGCATGTCGGCCAGAAACATTAAACTTGGTGGTCAGTCAACCCTGTTGTATTTGGAGTGTGTTCCAGCTTCAGGCGATTGACCAGGACATCACCACAAGTCTGCAACGATGATGACAAACAAGGCTGTGACAAACAACTAACCTTTCTCAAGAAGAAAGAACGTGTAAGATCCAAACAGCAGTCAAAACAATAGTACAGAGAGTTGGCTGGCAAAACACGCTCTCTCTAAATTTAATGTCAACCACAAAAAAATATCTTAATATATCAAGATGTGATCTCTGCACATGCAACATTTAAAAAACAAACAAACTGGTTCTCCTCCATAAGTACATGTGTCAGCTTGGCTTTGTTTGACTTTATAATCGCACAATATTTGACTTAGGACAGGCTAATCGCAGGTTAACTGGCCGCCAAACAAACTCATAAGCAACTAGTCAAATCTACCACCTTTTGGCTGGGTGGTAGTGCTGAATTCCATGCACAAACAATTCTTTGTATATCTCTGCCAGAGCTCTCCACTTTAGCCAGCATCTTTAACCTGGCACGGCGTGTTTGCCAGAGTCAAGATAAAATCTAGCAGCTAAATCCCTGGATTCACATTAATTCATGTATGAAAGCCAACAAATTGTGCTGGAGTAGCAAACGATTAGGAAAAGGATTAAATAATATGGTTAATACGGTTGTGTTCTCACTGTTAAAAGCACAGGCGTAAGATTCACCTCTTACACAGCTTCAGCGTGAAGAGCAATAATTTGCATTCAAAGATCTGGTCATGCACAAATGATTTAGAACTGGATTCTTACATTTCATTTCACTTAATGTGTGAATAATGAGATTTTCACACATTTTATGATGGTTATTTATTACAAGGGACAAAGGAGTATATCCATGTTTTCTCAATCAGCGTCACATGCGAGGAACATAGTTAAATCAGTCTCTTTTATATTGGTCACAGAAATGTTGAAGTCTTCTGATTTTTGTTGTAACAATTGACGTAAGTATCAAACATTGATCGTTATTAGCCAAAATGTTTTCCATATGATGACAAAGCCTTACTAAGCTACCTGTCTTGCAAGATCTCCACGCCTTCAGGAAGTCCATATCGACTTCTTTTATAGAGAGCAGCCATATCAATAAATGCTATTATCTTAAGACAAGGGCTCCATTAATTCAGCACTATGCAGTCTCATTTGCCCCCACCCTATGAACACAAAGGGCAATATTTGACCTAAAGGGTCACAGTAACTGATGTAGACTAATTTACATTTTAGAGACACATCTTTTGGCACTGCTGGTGCCTCCCCTTCATCCATCATCCCAATTCAAAACTGTTTACACTCAGTGTCATCTGTCTCTCAGCAGTCTATCAGCCCTTTACCAAACAGACGTGCTACCTTGGTTTGAAGGTGTGTCTTGCGCGATGATGCGCTCGTCTTGAGTCAATAACGTCTAAAAGCAGTGACCTCTTCTCGATGATGTTTAAAAGCACCTGCCTCTTTTGTACTGTGTAACGGCTGCTGGTAGCCAGCTACTTATTATCATTGATTTTTCAGGCTGTTACGATTTTGCTTGCCATCTACCGCCACTGCTTGAAAAATCGAAGTATCTGCTACGTTTGGTCTATGATGGACCATGTTTGTTCTTATGCCCGACTCAGCTCAACTTGGTGCATTTAAACTGGTAATGAAAACACAAATCAACGTGGCCTGGTTTGACTTGGCACAGCCAACAGTCCCAGTGGAAAAGCCCTGAATTTCTTTGCATCACCCCATCTTCTTCATCTAAACTGATCTGACAAGGTAGGACTGGTGGCTAACGGTTCAAATGCATGCATCTGATTCCTTCTGGTTTAACTCTTAATTATACAAGTCAGAGCTAACAGAGTGGTGGGCCAGAGAGCAGGGGGAACAGAGTCAGGCTAGCAGCGAGGGAGAAAACACTGATTAGTAGCTGCGTGCTGACTCAGGAGCTCCACTAAACCAGCCACATAAGAAATGTCTTTCATCTCTGAGCCAGGAGCCCACAGGCCCTGTCCACAACAAAGCACACATACAAATATGTGCGCAAACACACACACAAACACACACACAGCTAGGTCTAGCTCCCTACATCTACATGTGACACATAATTGGTGACTATTTCTTGCTCGGGCTTTGGCAGAAATATGATATAAATTGCTTTTCGGGAAAGGAAAAATCACTGGTCATCACACCAACAACAAGCTGTTTATTGAAGCACACGGCAGCTATTAACCTGTTATTCTGGCCTGTAATTTATAAATGGTATTCAACTGTGTGTATGTGTGAGTATTTTGGAAATACTGGGCCCATATGTCAGTATGCAGGGTCAACGTATAAAACACCGTGACTCAAACAAGAACTGAATGTACTCACTAAGCTCACCCACATTTACCCAGGGATCAATGTGTCTGTGCAGTTCTTGCAGCATAGATGGATTCATAGCAACGTACTACATCCCTTTTTACAACAGAGAAAAATAAATACCATACAGTTTGGTCATACGTCTTAACTCACTGGCAAAATATACAGGTAGACCTAAACATAGCAACTGTTGCTATGACGAGGTGTGGTAGGAACCCCTGGCAATGCTTGCGAAGGTGTCTATCCAAGCTTTAGCATGACTGGAGCTCTTTGTTTTCAGATGGTTTTGCAATGTGTAGGGCAAGTGAGCCAAGATTGGAAAAAGATGACATGTCAGACACATTAATGTACTGCGTGCTTTGTGGGGAGGACATCCATCTGCAGACACACTAGGAGTACATACACACAAATAAAAAAAACATTAAAAGACACACGTATGCTTGCAAAGTACACATGTGTTCAGTAGGAGGCCTTAAGATGCAGTGAAACTGGAAAAACACGAGTGACGCCAGCTAATCCTCATAGCCAGACTGGTTTAGTCCAAAACGCTGAGCACTTATCAGGCCCATCTTGCTCCATACCAACAAGTAAGGTCGCAGCCATTTTTGTGTGAAACTTGGTAACTAGAGGCAAGTGTGTTCACTTAGCAGCTGGCCCACAAATGACATGCTCAGTACTCCCAACCGGCCTCAGTCTGGATCTCTTCCACGCTGTGTCTCCAGGGTGTGTTCATGTGAAATTTGTCAGTGTGCGTCTGTACGTGTGTGACATGAGTGTAGCAAGGATTACAATGTCTGTATACATGCAAGGTTTCTGTGTGTGACTCAACACTGGGTGTAACTGCATTCATTTCACTGTGATAAAAGTAACTAGACTTATCAGTAACTTAGAAATACATAGAACATATCCATTTTTCCCAAATCTTTTTTTTCTTACCTTAACCCCTGTTGTTCCATTTAATTGTTAGAACCGTAAAAAATATAAACAATTTGAAGTATTGCATTACATTGCATTACAAGTATGCTTGCTATTAAAGGGCTGTGGGTGTGCTTCGTGTTCTGTGTTCTTTAGTACAAAATGACACACCCACTACTTCAGCCAATAATTCAGGAAAACAACCACGTACAGTCACCTGATGCATACACCTGTCTAATGCTTTTCCAGAATCACAGAGCACATGTGCGAGACACCCTGCAGAGAACTGAACAGTCAGTCAGTCAAAAGTCTCCAAACAGTGTTGGCTTCATATACTGCATGTTACAAGGCTTCCTCAAAGAGAAAATTGTAGATCTGACTTCAGAATTACTCAAGGAAATGAACCACTGCCCGTGTTCTAAAATAACCTTTCCCGACACTGTTGAGCCTGTGTGTGTGCGTGTTATATTCTGTGTGCTACAGAGGAATTGTTTGTGTGTGACCCTGAGCTCATTTGTGCATGCTACATGTGAATCATGTATTTCCAAGTATCTACATATTGCAAGTGTAGTTTTTGCACAGAGACAAAGAGGACAAAGGGAAACCCACACCCACATCGTTTTTTAGAAATATTTGGAGTGATTTAGATGTCTGTAGCTCATCAATTACACAGACCAGACACACTTCTTCTTTCTTTTTTTTCTTTTTTTTAAATGCACCAACCCACGCCAACTCTGAGAGATGCAAATGAAACACAACAATGGCCCTTCTGGTTTATATGCAGCAACAGCAAGCATTTTAGTTAAATTTAATTACCATTGGAGACCACTGAAGTGACACAGTCTCATAATTTTGCTTTCTACTAGCTGCAGTAAGGACACTGGCTTGGCACATGGGGCATGCGCTCCTCTAGGCAAGCAACCTGAGGGCCCCAAGCTTAAATCATTGATATAATATTGATGAAAGTTTAACTGGGACTAAGAGGATAACAGATTTTAATGTATTTGGAATTTAGTGAAACTGTGGAAATTAAAGAAAAATGAATCTGTAATTATAAATCCTGTATTCTCTTGTAGTGTAGTTGAAAACGAGTTCAGTGGTATTTCTAGTATTAGTCTCTCTGATATTACACAGTTTGGCCAGCCCTTGACTCCTTTCAGCACTTCAGGAATCAGCTGTGTGAGGAATTACAGTATGACAGATATTTGACAGACAGAGGACAATTGTGGGATAGAAACTACAAGAGAAAAAAAAAACATGAGAAACAGAGACAGCAGAGAAAAGAATGGAAAAAGCAATCAGGCTCAGCTCGTGGGAGAAAGTGGGGCTGGGCAGGACAGAGAGAACGCAAGAGAACAGAGCGAAAACCAGAGAAGGCAACACATACTCGGACCGAGCCAGCCGCTGAGCCAGTTACAGTAAGTGTCCTACCCTTACACCCGCACCGTGCTCCAACCCCATCCCCGGTTCCAGAGTGGGACGGAGGGACATCTGGAAGCCATAACGGGGATTATTTACAACCACAGTGAGGTAACGACAGAAAAATGCTGCTCACAGGAGAGACAGGAGACTGAGAGCGCGCGCGAGAGAGAGAGAGAGAGAGAGAGAGAGAGAAAGGCTTTCCAGAATACGACATGAAGCGGGAGAATGGCAGAGACGAAGAGGAAGAGACCCAGGGATGGCCTTTCCTTCCATCTGACTGCAGCGGGACCACTGGAGGGGGCGAACTTATCACACCTCATAAGCAGGCTGGGAGTTTTCCTAGACTGTGTAAACCTTTGCTGAGGAAACACGCTGTGTCATAAAAAGGAGCAAATAGGTCTGTATAAAAGGCTATTTCTAAATTACACTGCCAGTCAGGGCTGCCTTCTGATTCAAAATGGCTATGTATGTGACATTTCAGTGCCGCTGTGTCAGCAAATAGACAACCCAAGCTGAGCCCACCAGCTCCTGTATCATTTTCCTGCTACAGCAACATCTGCCACAGAATCAAGCCCATCAACCCATCATTCCTGACACAAGGTGCAATATGTTCAGGGTTTCCAAAAACTGTCTATTAAGGCTACTTAGTTGCCACAAAAGGGAATTAAGTATTCATTTACTATTTTTAGAAAAAATAAACTTAAAAACTGTTCCAGACCCATCATGACCTCATTTTTATAAATACAAGGCTTTGGTCTCCTGGAAATAACAGCTGCCTTATTATAAAAGTACTTCCTGGTTAAATGAAGGCAAAAAAAAGACTAAGTGAGGACTGAATAAATAGCACAGCAAGGTCATCGAGGGAAATATTAAAGCTGTTTGATTCTAATAAACTAGTCCTTCAAAGGAAAAGCGACTCCATGCCAGAGGCACTTCAAAAACACGGCCCTTCTAGCAATTCAATTGCAAGTAGCTTAAAAACATCCAGTAAATTACCTAAATTACAGATGGAAATAGAACCAGGCCCCTTAATGTCACAGCCAGAGGTTCTCCCAGCAGATGTGTGTAGGGAGGCACGACCAACTCCGATAAAAGGTTTTTCCATGTCCCGCTCTCTCATATGACACGTGCACAGCTGTCTGATCCCAACAGGCAGTGCCAAGGGGCAGTGACAGTGCCCCAGCACATATTTTATCGTATCTGATGTATGCCAGCTATCAGAGAAGTGGGGGGGGTGCCATTAAATCATTGATAAGCACCGGAAATTCGTGAAGGACAAATGGGGGAATCACTTACATAGCATGTAAACATGCCTTGGAGCATTAAATTGCATTTAATGCTAGGCTGCACTCCAGCGACACCAGAATTCCCAATGCTGTCTGTCTGCAATAACCCTCCCTGCCCCCTCCACTCCACCACAGCCAACCTCAAGTTCCCCTCAATGCTGTTTTCCTTTCACTGCCATCCCTACCCATTTCCCTCTCTTTCCATCCCTTCATCTCTTTTCCTACATTTCCACTCTTCCTCCTGAGTTATCCAATTTGATCACTTGCCTCAGCTCCTTCTCTATCTCCCTCCGTGCATTCCTTGTGCTTGGACTTTTCCTCGTCTGCTTCAGTCTGTCTTTCTCGTCCTGTCACACTAATAAGAGGGCAGGAATGGTCAAAGGCCTTAAACTAAACAAGCTGTGCCCCACAGCATTAAACACGCAAACAGGATGTTCCAAAAATATTAAGAAACCACAAACACCAAAGGAAAGGGGAGGCAGGGCTTGACAAAACAATAGATCAGATCTTGTGGGTGTTACAGTGCATAGGCTGCTGCAGTGAGCATACACCCAGGCCAGCAACGTGAGAAAAACTGCCTTGGAGGGGCTGGGCTACACCAGTTTCTGCTGTCTGTACAGGAAGTGTTCCCAGCACTTCAAAGAATTCTCCAAGCCCACACATCGGCCTGTTCAACCCACATCGCAAACAAGGTGATTTAGACAATTCTGTGTCAACACAGGCTCCCGATACCATCTGCAGATAAAGAGAGAATATGAAAGGAGCCTGCCAGGCCATGCTACCAAGCTTGGCTGGGTTTCCTTACTGTCTGCCACTCTGTTGGCGGTAGAAGCACCAGGTGCTGCATTGTTCCTCTGCCGGGTATTGATAGTAACAGAGCGATGGCTGAGATAAGACGGCAGGATGTCAAGAAAGCGATAGTGCCACACAAACTCACACAGATAATCATGATTATATTACAAGATATTATGATAAGTGAATCGTGATTTATCATATTCTGGGACACAAAATCACCACCAATATTTGCCATATTTGGATGTTATATCATCTCCTGAAACATTATTCATTTCAGTGGCATTTCACCTACATGTGTAGGTGTAGCGAGCTACATCTCCTGTTCGGCTGGAGTTGGAAGGTTGTATTTAGAAAAGAAAAACATCACTCCACTTAAAATTAACCGCACTCTTCAGTGTTTTTATTGGCTGTCATAAAGGTCAATCACATGAGGGTGGGCAGAATCAGTGAGTCAGGGCAGGAGTTATACCACGGCAAAAAAGCCAGTTTGGCCTGCACTGCTCTGTATGGACTCACATGAGTTTCAGTATTAATGAAGGCATACAGAAGGATTCACAAATGTATTTCACGTTTTATATATCTCCACATAAATATTTATCAATGCATACAGCTGTCGTTGTATATAAATGTAAAAAAAATCATCATATGAAAAACATAAGGCTCACAAATGTATTTATGATGCACACACAAATATTTCTTATTCTAAATAAATGTAGCAGAAATACATGTATATAAAAGTATTTGTGTATTTGTGTGTGAGTTTTTTGAGACTCTGCTAATGTGGCTTGATTCAAAAATGCATTTTTTCACAGCCAATCAGACGGCTTCTTCTGTTTTTGTCAATCAAGGAAGCGTAGGTTCGAGGGTATCATTTATTGTTATCACATAGCGTTGCGTCTGCAAAGTCTGCATTTCTGAATTAAAACATGAGGAGAGAATGAAATGCCCAGAGTGTGGTAGCTCCTCTCCACAGGTGAGTGATAACTCTGACAGGTAACTCTGTCGTGCATGATTAAATATGTTGCTGAGTTATGAATATTGCTGTATTAGTGATATGGCATTTAAAAGTAGCTTTAGCTAACGAGTTAGCTACATTATACAGTATAATGCTGATAGACAACCTGGAATCATCCATTAGCTAGCTAGCGACGCCATATTTTCCCCAAAAAAATCGCAGGGAGCGTCCATTTAATCCAAATGTATATGTAGATAGAAACACCAAGCAACAGCCAAAGTACAATAAGGCTATCTGACACTGTTTTTCCAAACACTGACTCCTAACTGTTGACTGTATACTGTTTTGTCTTCGTACAATGTAATTATCACTAATTGTTATTGCACCATTGGTTTTGGCCTTGGTGCCCTAAATTTTGGCACTGATGACCCAATAAATTTATACTTATCAACAGTCAAAGCGGCCTTGCCCTAAAATGTCTCAATTCCAGGCCTGATAAGTGTTGGGCAGTGGTCATATTTGTTACTTTACAATATAATTTGTGTGCTGTAAAGGAGAGATTATCAAATCGGGCAGGAAGTCTCCATAAACACTTTTTGTTGATGAATTTCCTCCAACATATTGGTACTTACTGGCTATTGTAATGGTGCTAGCACTGCCCTACAATCACACATGATTAATTGTGTGGGCTTACTTTGCAAAAAGCATAAATATAAGGGACTTTAAGTTTGCATCAGTGCAGTACTGTACCAAAAAAGGACTAAACTTTTATATATTATTTGAAAAGTGGCTCTTGGTGTAAAACAGGACTTTTTTTTCACCAAGATGAGTAACAGGGAAGTCTGCTAATGAAGTGAGGTGGCAAGTTTAACAAAACTATTATCCAAAATTATCCATTAACAAGAACTCAAGATATCAAACGTTCAGTGAACTATTTTATACTCATTTTTGATTGCAATATCCAGTTAAATGAATAAGATGTGATGTTTGACCTGACTCCATTTCCACTTTGGAAGGAGTTGCAGGCTTTGGAGGTGGCCACCTGAGAAACAGACACTGACAGCTGTATGAATCTTCCGCTTTTACTGCCAGCAGAAACACTTGCTGCTCAATCCCAGGAACAAATGACTTTATGGCAGCCTCTAAGTGCCTTCACAGGCCAGAGCTCCCACATCAGCCTGAAAGGAAAAACACTACAGGGCGGTTACAAGAGCCAGAGCTAGGAATACCGGGCATGAGCTGTGGGAATGTTCAGCAACGCAGACGATATTTTCCAATACCAAGTACGTAAAAATCTCAGTTGGCACAGTGCACACACAAGAATGTGGCTGTACTGTGGCACCTCGTCAACTTCCAGCAGCACCTTATAAATTTCGAGATCAGTCAAATCAAAGTCGCCAATCACTTAAACAAAAGTGAGACTTTATTGCCAGTGGTGTTCCAGCACCAACATGTCACAACATCCTGACAGATATTACGCCACAAGTTTCCTACTGCCTTTTCTGGGCTCATCCTTTCTCTTAACCCCCACCCACCGCTGGATGCTGGCACTTGTGGAAAATCAGGGGGGTTGTTACTATGCTACAGCCTTTTGCAGCTCAACTGGTACCACCCAACACTGACATTGCACCATTTAAGGGTTTGATTCCTATAGGGACCACCCACACTAAAACCAACCAAATGAATGAAAGCATCCTCTTCATAGGAGGAGAGAGGAAGAGAGGAGATGCAAGAGGAAAGAAAATAAAAGATCAGACTGCGGAAAGAAGGAATGTATCAGAAAAGACTGAAACGTCCGTGAAGGTAAAACTACACTATCTACTTATACGCATACAAAGGCAAACTACTCATAGACTGACATGCTCATACACCTCCCCCGCCACTGCTGTCACTGGAGAAAACACCCAGAGTACTTTACAGATGACCCAGGTCTTTTCTATTCAACATTAAGATGTGTTTGGCTGCAGGCTCCCTGTGGCGATATGTGTCATGATGGAAGTAACCCAAGATGTCTTTTATTCTCTGGAAACCTGCCCAGCTAGGTGTGCTCAAGATGGACCAACAGGAAGGACCTGAAGCTATGGCCAGCATGGAGGAGTGACAATGATCGGCAGAAAACCGGGCCAAGGCTACATGTTTTCCAAGTTGAGTACTTGAATAAGTGCTGAATAATTAAAAAACAGTAACCATAAAAATTGTTTAGTCCCAGTGTGGTGCACCCCAATTACGGATCAATTATGAGTGGCGAATAACAACCCTGAAAACCAAGCAAAACAAAATGTAACAGCGAAACACCGAAAATCTTAGCAAGTCATCATGTACGTTATGTAATCCAAAAAGAATGAAGTGTACACCACAACACTGCAACAAACTCCACTTTTCCAATACAGGTGGTGGCCTCTCCTGTTATAAAACAATCACGGGCAGGCTGTGACACTGAAATCTGGAGAAAACCACTAAATTACCATTTGTGGCTCCCAAAATAAATGGAGAGGACTGAAGTGAAACAGCTATATATACACTTCCCCCTCTGCTGCAGCCATGCACAACAGACACTTTCTAGGCCACAACCAGTCCCCGTCGCTGCAAAAAAAGACTAGCTTGGCTACTAATTATAACCTCCAGAATAAAGGTGTTAGCGCAGGGACCTGTAACCAAAAGCATCTTGAAAATATGCATTGGGCAACCGCTGGGCGTGTTAGGACAGGCCTCCCATTCCGAACAGAAGCAAGGTACACACGTGACCACTACACAAAAATGAATTTGATTTCAAAGCAAGGATACAGTGGTAGGGCTAGGTTACGTAGCTGATTGGACAGGCGGAGATCTGATCTGGGCAGGGCAGGACCTGGCTCTTCTCCATGTTGTTATCATAAAAAAAACTATGCATGTTTATATCACAAGCATAGAAGACAAGCACAGAGGATGCTCTGTCTACAAATGTTCCTCTTCCCTGCACAAGCACTGGTAATAAATTGGGCTAATAATCTTCTAAAAGCACAAAAACGACTTTCAGAACAAACAAGATGATTGATATCCATTCATAAACTGACACTGCACTACATTCATACATCTCTATTTATTTAATCTACCAGTCTGACCAATTAACGAATCCATCCAAGAGTTAACCAGGCAGGGAATACTCTAGCCTTATCCATTTAAGACTTATCCATGACAACTGCGGCCGTGCAGTAGCAGGCGGACACCTAGATAACAGTTACGAGACTAATGACCTCACTGATAAGCAGATTGAGTCAGTGTGGGAGGCCACAGCGGGACGGGCCCTTGTTTTGACGAGGACGCGAGACATCCAGGTGACCACACACCCACTCTCGCAACAGGCTGATAAACCACAGGCTGCACTTTGTCTGCTTCCACGGTGCTGTGCTGGACATAGTGTAGACCAGCACCAAGCAACTATGACAGCCGTACTGCCACTACACACATTTAACAGCGCCATGCAAAAGTCTGAGTATCCTTGCTCAACATTTGTTACTTTGAATAGCTAAGGGAGCAAAAGATGACCCAATTTCCAAACAGCATGAAGTTAAAGATGACACATTTTTTAAAATATTTTTTCCCTCTTCCAGAACTCAACTTGGCTTATTTCAAGGAGCAGTAAGAGCGTCAGGCTAAAACTAGCACGCTAACTAGCTAAAGTTCATAAACAGCCAAGAGTGCACCAGACACTTGAGCAGCTAACTTACTAACTGACGTATGTGGTGGCTGTGTTTCTTCACACTACTATTAAAATAAATTTGATGTTGATCAAAATTAAATGCATTGTGATTTATTTCTTAAACTGATGCCATCAGACCACAAGACCAAACACTTTTCCGCGCAGCTGCATTCTTCATCATTCAGCCCATGTTTGTCAAAAGATAATGATGAGCTAAAGTCTTGCAATTTTGACTAAAATGACAAAAAAAATGACCCAAACCCATGAAACACCTAACAGTAAAGGAAGCACATCCATCCCGAACTGGCTGGGTGACAAGGATGTGCATTTATGAACAATTTACCATTCGCTAAATCACTAGCTACCCCGAAACAAAGCACAACCTGTCAAGTTGTGGATCTCTTCACATGATGGAGTATGTTTCACAGCTTGTTAATGAATGCTATCAGGGCTACCAGTAAGGAAGAAAGGGAAAAAGTGTGTGCACATTTGTGTGAGTGTGTAGTAATTAACAGAGTAGTGCTGCACATAATAATGATGGGTAGATATCTGAAATGCAAAAATATTCATGATGTGTAACATTTGCTTTTCTAAAAGGAAATTAAGCTATGCTAAACTGCTTCCCAAACCCACTCCCTACTATCTACTATAACACATGAGCAATCAATAAACAGGAAGGGAGAAAAATAGATGAAGGAACAATGGCACTGATTAGTCTTATTTCAAATGCCTGAGGGGGAAAAAAAATTGGATTTGGGGGTGCAGACATTTAACCAACAGCAGCGTGTCAAATTGTTTTGTCTGTATCATGACCTTCAGCACAGGGAGGAAACAGTGTGAGGCAGCTCTCTATATATAGAGGTGAATAACAGAGAGGACTCAGTAAAGGACAACTGTGATGACAATAGGAGCGACCACAGGATTTCCCCCACCAGAGACGTCTCAGGAGAGGGAGAGAGGATAGGGACAGCCGAGGTTAGTCAAAGCTCAGGCATACAGAGCAATTTTCAAAAAATCCACTTATAGTGACACACAAATGTCACAAACTCACTCTCGCTTTCACACACTTGCCCACAACCCACAAAAACCCCTTTCAAAACAGATACCACAAAACCACTGAATCACTGTCAGGATGCAGCAATGCTGAGGAGGAAACACGCTCATGGGTGAATGTGTAAACAGACCGCCTGGTGTCTCGCAGGGGCTTCGGTTTGTCACTGAGAATCTACCCAGAAAACACAGTGACTCAGACCTGAGCTGAAGGGCTGAGGGATGATCGGATCAGTTGCATGTGAGAGCCACCGGCGTGAATGACCGCCATTCAGGTGGAAGATGGATGAATGGTGCTGGCAAACTGCTCGCCCATCAAACATTATTTGAGTCATGCATTTCTACAAATAAGGAGGGGGAGGTTGGAACAGTGAGTACAAGAGACACGCGCATATGCAGCAGTGTAGATACATGGACAGGGCTTAAAATAGATCAGGACACCATCAAATTCGCCACCGCACCACAAGACAAGGTCAATGCTGCATCAGTGTCAGCTATTGCAAGCAGTACTGAGGCAGAGGAACAAGGAGTACAGATAGATGAACTGACTTCAAGTGATACCTTCCAAGCCAAGAGCGTGGGCTCCTCTAACCTACTGCAACTATTTCAATTTGTCCCCATCTCACTCTCTCTTCCTCTCTCTCACTCTCTGCCTAATTTCTCACATCTACTCTCTCATTTTCTAATTAAGAAGATTAAGCAGAAATGTCATAAAATACAAGTCTGAATGCTAATGTGTCAGAGAAGTTGCAGAGACAGGGGCAAAAAAACAAATGCCAAAAAGTGATTTTTGCATGTTGTTAATAAGGTACATAATGTCGACAGAAGGCCATCTTCGCAAAAAGCAATCATTTGGGCACAGTTTGGATTTAGTAACTCAATTATGACGAAAGCGTGCCCCATCACCCAGAGAATAGCCAGCATCAGCTGCAGCACTTTGCAAAAGCCCCAGCCATCTCAGGTCGGTTCAGAGATGGCTGGTAGACGGGGATAAATAACTCTATTCCAGGTCTCTTTCATTTTAGAAGTCCTGTTTTGGATAACAGTGGCTTTCAACAATACTAATGCTGCAGCAGAGAGACTAATCTCCACTAGTGGAGAAACAGCATTTATAACACAGTGGAGCACTAAATTGCATCTGGATTTTATACACTTGAAATAACAAGTGCAAATGGGTTCATAGACATCAGAGCACTGTTATCATTAGTGCTGATATTTGCCTGATTGTGGACTTGGCATTTCAGTGCGTTTTACTCGTTTGTCACTTGCTATATCATAACTGTCAAAATAGCAACATGAACAAGAAATCCACTTACCAGCAGCTACCTCAAAACAATAATGTCTGACTAGGTCAACCTGTTTTGAATCTCACAAAAATGCATATCAATATCAACTGATACTGGTTAACAGAATCTGGATAACTGTATCTGATTTATTAACTGCGCCAGTGCCTCACTACTGAGGAGACGTAGGGACAAACTTTTTCCTGAATTCTGGGATTCAAAAGAGCCTGCTTGTGTAACCTGTAGGCTGCTGCAGCACTGCTCCGATAGTCTTGCTGAGCAGCTAATTTAGTCACTGGACTGTGCGCTCCTAATTTAGCATGAACAAATTCAAAGGGCAAATACCTGTCCTTTTCATTTGGCATGAAGTTCTCTTTCCAAGTATTACAGCATGAGACAGAGGATCAAAGCCTGTGTGTGTGTGTGTGTGTGTGCGGATGCAGCAGAGGAACTATATTAGGGATGCGTCTCAGCTCTGTGCTGTCAGGACACTGCTGGGCTGACTGCGCTGTCTGATCGACTCAGCCTCCGCACGTGTGCCTCTTTCGCACACGCTAACTCAATGTATACGCATGCAAACACACCCAACAAAAAAAGGGACAGGTATGAACAACCCCACACACATGCACGATGCACACTACACCCGGTACATGCCATACACAACACACACTCGCACACCAACCAAGCTTTTCCTGTCACTAGGCAAAACTGGTATACAGCAGTCTGGGAGGGAGAAAGGGAGGAGGCAGGGGAGCTGCGAGAGGCAGGGAGGGGAGAGAGAGGACGGGAGGAGAGAGCAAACAGAGGAAATAAAGGAGTGAGAAGGCGAGAATAAGAGAGGGACGATTTGAGCCAACGAGGGCCAAATAATCAACAAGGGGTATGCAGCATTGCAGAGTGCATACGAGCAATGAAGACTGAGTGAATAGAAGAGATAGGAAACTGAGAGTGACACAGATTTAAACAATGGCAGCAAGAGACATACCAGAAGCTGACAGACAGACAGACAGACAGACAGACAGACAGACAGACAGGGAGAGTGAATGGGGGCTGGTAGGCACCAGTGGACAAAGAGGCAGACCTGGCCTCATCTAAACAGCTGCTGTTCTCTCTAACATTGCACCTCTGCTCCAAATTCCACAGGCAGCCTGGCTATGAGGGGCTGGGGCCTGAGTCAGCGCTTTTTACTCACACAGCTGAGCCCTCCGCTCAAAGCAGCCAGGGGATGCGCTGGCTACGGCATGCGCAGAGGGACAAAAAGCGGCCGCGGCAACAAAGGTCTGGAGTTCTGCCAGGCTTCTGCGCCTTAATCATCAGCTGTGGTTGTACATTTTAAAAAGGCGACACAAATTTAAAATTCGGAAATCAAACAAGGCGGCGAATCCCAGCGGAAGAGCAGACAGAGGCAGGGCTGCTGCAGTGAGCGATATCTCTACCAGTAAAACATAACAGAGGCACTGAACTACGATGACTAACCGGCTGGAATGAGCATCTAAAATTAACGCTATCTGGTCCTGTGCTAAAGCGCATGGGAAGACACAGCAGAGCAACAGGACCAACAGAGAAAAGGTGAAAAGAAGGAACAGATTCCTCATGGACCATTAAGTCCAAAAATGCATAAAACACAAACAAATGGAACAAACATAGATAATGTCTGTGCTAAAATGCCAAGCAAGTAGAAGCCTGAAGCAGAGATGATCTGGACTCCCTGACATCTCCCCATATTACCACAGCTGGGGTTTCGTGCCAAACTGCCTCGCTGTGTCTCTGCTCGTCAGAGAAACATCCTGTGATAGAAAGGAGCAAGGGGAGGAGACGAGGAACTGGAGGAGGAGAAACCAAAGGGCCAGAGAAGATCACATGTTGCAGTCTTTTTCCATGTTATTCATGAACATGTGCCCTGACAAGGCTCCTGAGGGCTCTGGTTTTTACAGCAGCTAATAGGTTTTATGCTGGGGTTGGAGACAGTGGAGGGTCTGAGGTCTCCACCACCCACCTCTTTGACAGATTCGTATAACAAAGGCAATTCACCCTTTTTTAGTAACGCTATATAAATAATATAACAGTGTGTACACCCAGTTTGAACTGGATCTAGTAGAAACTCTACTGAAGCCAAATTGTGTCTATGGCTGCTGCCCAAATGGTCTTAGATTCCCTAATCCCCAGATTTAACAGTGGTTAAACATGAAGACTTCTTCAAACTGTCCCGTCCTTCAACATCAAAAGTGTATCACAGTATATACAACATGAAATATACTTCTGGTGAATATGTGCACTACACTGAGCATTCAATCATAATAGAATCCGTTAACGTGAGACCTTGAGAATCACTCAGAGGCTTTGTGTTATAATGAATATAAAGATCAAATGTGGAGAGGTGGATTATGTTGCAGTGGTGGTTTGAAAGCTTTCTATAGAAGTTTTTTTTTCTAATGCTGTGACTCTGGGTCCCCGTTTGAATTCGCTTTTAATGCAGTGAACTTGGGCTGAGTACAGCTGCCATTCTCTAAAAAGAAATGAACTACAAACCAGCAGGTGTCCAGACACAGTCGCATGCATTTGGAGTCATGTTCAATATTCGTTCTGTTTTTAGCTCTGGTTTGGTCTCTACCAATTCCTGAGAAAAATATTTTCTAAAGACTAATGGTGCTGGGCAGTGGGTTTTTAACAGCTTTCACTGAATAGAGCTGCCTGCTGCAGCTGGAAACACTGCTGTGAGAGAAATGATAGCAGTTGAGGGGGGTTCAGAGTCCAGTGGTGATATCTGTTCATCATTACAAGCTCTTTAATGCTACAAATAGTGATGGCACAGTGGATCTACTGTCATTAAAAATATTGATTATAGCCACTTTAAAGACAAATTTCCTTCAATTCCTTTAATTTGCTGCTGTGATTACTATGGATGCCATACGGTTTTCTGAATGAAGAAAGGAAGGAATGTCAATTGAATTAGCTTTTGTTTACATCTTGCTCAGTGAGACCAGCGTGGAAGCAGTCTCCTGACACACACCACCAATTCAGTGAGTATGGGAAGCAACAAAACTATGCAAGCAAGCGCCTTCGCCAGTTGGCTGCGGGACCGTTTCGGCTGAACGGGTGGAGGGAGCGAGCGGCGTTCCCAAAATTCACCCTTTGACAACAGTAAAAAAAAAAATCTGTTAGAAAACAATGTTGCTCTGTCTGTAGCGTTCGTGTGTGTATTTGTGTGTGTGTGTCGCTGGTCTAGACTTAGCTGGCAGACGAAAAAGGAAGACTCGCTAATTGCGCCTCTGAGCTTAAGAGTCATTACAGGGAGAGCAGACCAGCATTTTTCCTCCACCATGTACAAAACACACTCGCAAATGCTTTAAACTGCTAGAAGGAGCACTAATGCCTCTTGTAATTTCTCTGAAATCAAACTCATTTTGCACACTAATGCCAGGAGCTTCATAATAAGAGCAACTGCTTGAGAAAAAGCACTGGTTGAGGTTGGATCCTAACAGGCCAGAGTTCTGGCATAACTTGTGCTAATGCAAGTATATGGTGTGTGCTTTGTGCTAAAATAGGTCCCTCTTTTGAAAGGTGCAGTAGGAAAGAATACATTGAAATGGGCCAAACTCAGCCAACTGAGCAGCTTCCTTTTCATTTGGTCTGCAAACACTGGCTGAAGTGATGGACAGACAGCTGAGCAGAGAGGTCAGCCAAACCCAGCTGACAGGCACGATGAGGGAAGAACGAGGCAGAAAAGGACAAGAAAGAAAGAGATGGGAGGATGAGAAGAAGTGAAGGTGAAGAAAAGAGGAAAGGCGAAGGGGGGAGGAGAGGCCTTTTGCAGTCAGATCCCAGGGGTCCTGAAAGGCAGGCTAATGACCTGCACTACAGCGTGTCCTCTGGGAGACAGAGAAAGGTTGCCAACCCTTCCCCTGCCACTTTCTGATGACGCATCACAATTAGCAGCAGGCATTTCACTGCCTACAAAGCTCCCAGACACATTGACGAAGGCTGCGTTCGAAATCGCATGCAGACATATAGCCTGCTACATACTCCATCAGTATGTACCGCATACGCCTACTAAAGGAACTTTTGAGTATGCACTTGCCAGCAGACAGTCAGACTGTCACGTGATGCAGTCACATGGCTGACAGCAGGTCTCACCCAGCCAGCGGCTCTCTCAGATCTCCGAAAACATCGCAGCACATTTCCAGACAGGCGTTATTTGGATAAGCTAATCTAAATGGTTACTTTCTTGCCTGACAAAATATTACAAACTTAATAAAGGGACACATACAAGGCTTTTTAGCCTGGCTCAAAATCTCAGACACAGTGCAGTCTGTACAGACATGCAATGCATTGTGGGGAAATAGCATGTTGGTAGTTAGAATAAGTTGTGTGGTACATATATACTGGACTCTGGTGACGTTTTTTTTATCATTATTTTACAGACATCCAACAGTAAACTGCTCCTTCACAGATGTAGTCTTCAAATCAAACACATGTACCAGCTTTTATGAAATCCTGAACAACTGTATTATGTTCATACACTCATGATAAAGGCACCTGCGCCATTCATTATGCTCATGCTAAAGCTATTCATTGAAAAAGTTCCCATGTTTCAAGCACTTTAAATGACTCTATGATCTTCTGTAAATGAATGATGTATGTTATTTTTCTTCTTTGGGCAGGTTTGTTTGGAATGCTGCTGGCTTAATTAAGAGTAAGTGAAATATAGAGGGCAAAAAGAGCATAATAAAGAGTCAGAGGCTGCTGGACTGCTCCCTTAGGGATACTAAACTCTGATGAGAAGTAGAGGACACCAGGAGAAGAGAGAATCTACATGGGCCTCTCTGCTATGTATGATTGTTTGTGTGTCCACTCAGGACAATGAATGCACACACTGTGTGTGTATTAGGCTGTGCTGCAGAGAGAGAGAGAATGAAAGTGTGTGTGTGTGTGTGTTAAAGAGTGACAGAAAGACGCAGAGAGGTTATGAGTGTGTGAGTGTGAGTCCGTATGAAAAAGGAATCCACCAGCAAAGAAGTAAACAGGCTTGTGACCTTGCACCTTACCAACAACATCAAAATATTGGACACAAGTGAGCCACAGAGTAGACAATGACACAATGAGATACAGCTGTCCCACTTCCTGGTATGACATCATGTCCCTGCTGGGTCTGAACTATCTTAACGAGTCCTTGTGGTTCCTTCCTGTAGTCCGTGCCAGCCATAAGCACCGGACAGCAAGACAGGAAACGGCAAAACAACCAGAGGGGTGACGAGGATATCCTGATAGAGTCCAGCCCATACTGGGTTTTAAAGTCTCATATTAATAGTGAAATTCAGGTTGTGAGCGATTATTCTGATGACCTCACACAGACTGCCGGTGATGCTAACATGTATTTTCACAGTAAAGTTCATATTTGAATTTTGATTTATAAAATGTGACACTTAAATCGTACCAGGTTACTATTTATCTGAACGACAAATTCCTATCATCAGCAAATATTTTGGTTACATCATGTCTTAATGGATTTTTCATCATTCAAAAGCACCTGGTCATGAACATAACCTGAACACAATAAAGCACTGCTTCATAATCATATCTCCATTCTGTCTTTATTATCCGCCACGGGATTCTAGAAATAAAAGCACCAAAGTACATTTCCTGCCTGGTTTACCTCTACTGACAAGGGCAATGGACTGATCAAACTGCAGCCACAGAAACATCAGTGATCTCTCACAGTCAGTTAGCTTAGACTGGTCTGAATGCATGTTCACTGCTGCAACAGTAGGATGCACTATGTACATGAAGCCAGAGGTTTAAAGTGCTGGTGTTGTGCGCAGCCTTGTTTATTCTTGGCTGGGTGGAAGGGCCTCAAGTAGAATTGAAACGGGACACAAAAAAACCTTCTTTGCAACCAACACAACTCCAATTTTTATAGGTAAAGTGGCAGCTTTTCTGGTCTGTTCAACAACGTCAATAACAGGGAGGGACTCCAGTCTGAACTATGAGATAGCCTCGTTAGGCAAAATCACAATAATAAGTTGTGTGTGTGTGTGTTTGTGTGAGAGTGTGTGTCTCTACTGTGAGTAGTGTGTGAGGCATGCTGCCAATGAAAGCCTTGCAGGGTGGAGCACACATCAGTACAGCTGAACAGCTGGCCACTGCGGGCTAACACTGAGTCTGGATTGAGAAAAGGTCAGGCTGCCTCCCCCATGTTTGCCTACTGTGGGCTGGCATGGCTGCTCGTTTTGATTCAGCTGCCCGACAATCCGTTTCCCCAACAGGGAAGGAGATCAGGACAAAACGAAAAGCAGGAAATGATGGGAGAAAAGCAGGAAAACAGGATATCTATGAGAAATGAATGCAAGTGTTGCGTCCACAGAAACATAAACTCCTGTTAAGAAAACGGAAGACATCCCACTGCTGCACAAAACACACAAACCAACAACTAGAGATGAAGTGTAGAGTGAGAATGTCAGTTCACAAATTCCATTGTTGGTGCTACAGAAACACTGACACCACCCTGTATGAGCAATGGATCAATGTGAAACTGAAGGAATGATACATATGAATCAACTCTTCAGTTCCTGACTGACAGCTGCTTGTTCAGTGGAGAAAGTCATGTTCTTTGAGTCATGATGCTCAACCTTCATGTTAACTCTAGAAGCCTCCTTTGACATTTGCAGCGATCAGCAATACAGACACACTTCACTTTGCCTAAAACACCGGATTACATTACGAATAAGAAAGATGTTGACATAAATTGGCAGGCTTACATTGAATTTCACAAGCCAGCTCGTAAGAGAACAAACACAAGTGCAGGCCTGAGCGAGTGAACTCGGTAGACAACTGTGCTATATGTGAGGTACTTTCCCATGTTCATTACCCCTTTGGCTGCAGGTCATGTAGGGGTCTCTATTTCAGCAGAAATTAGGTCACCAAACAAGAAGAAAAGCAAGCCCAAAACAAATGTTTGTCTTCATCTCTGGCTCATATACATTCTGGAGAAGAAAGGGGAACATCGCTGCACCTTTGTCTGTGCCACTGTAGCAAAAAGGGACACAGGCCCAGCGAGTGAGCTGCGATGATACGTCTTTTCTGTCGGAGCGTGCTGTAGCTGCAGAGGCCGCCTCTGAGTGGCTGACAAAGGCAGATCACTCACAAGCTGAGGAGGTCTAAGGTTACACAGGGCCCATCTTGAGCCATTTTTCTGTATCTAGGATTAAACTGTGTTTTGAGTACGTGTTAACGCTATCTGTCTAAACCAATCTGTTTCTTGTAGGCTACAATCAGTCACGTGGGCTCTCTGGCTGTGTTAGTGAGTATAAGTAGGGGGCTTTAATGGCATTATATCACCTTTTCAGCTAACATCTAGCTAGTAACTCTTTAAATACTACAAAAGGTGCTGCATGAGTAACAGTTGTGCCTTCTCCTTTGACCCCCGACTGGGTGTTCTGCCAAGAACGAAAACATGGGAGTGGCGACACTCCAAAAACTGTAGCAAACAGGACAAGACTTGACCTCAATTACACCTTGTTTGTGTTGATGGCTACGCCAAAAAGGTGTGGTATGCTATCTTGTGGACGTGCGTTATCATAATGCTAAAAACCATTGCCACAGCAAGCCATTTCATCCCTTCTCTAAAGATGGAAATCTGCTCTTCAGTACTGTCTGCTAAGACTGCTCTAACATGTTTGTTTTTGACTGGCGATGAAGCTTTATCCCAAAATACTTGACTGTGACACTGCATCACAATACAAATCACATAAAGCAATAGTTTGGCGTTCTGGGAAGTTAGATTAGAAGACTGATAGCACCCATATCTGTCTGGTAAATACAGAATTACATCAGCACCCAGTTAGCGTATCTTAGCATAAAGACTGGAAACAGTGGAAAACAGCTAGCCTGGCTCTGTCCAGAGGTAACAAAATCTGCCAACCAGCACCTCAAAATTTCACTTTTAAACATATGACATAATCTTGCTTGTTTAATCTGTAAGAAAAACAAAAAATCACATGTATATGAAGTTACAAATGATCCCCTGTAAAACTGTGACTTGTTGTATTTACATTTCAGTTTTTGTGAGGATTACATAAAGGAGGTATAACATGAACTGCCAGTAGGCAGATTTTGCTACCTTTGGACTAAGCAGTTTCCAGTATTCATCCTAACATAACCGGCTTAGTCTAGCACATATGACAGTGGTATGATGCTCTCATCTATCACTGGGCGAGAAAGCAAATAAGAATACAATATCCAAGAGTCGAACTACTCATTTAACTAAGGGTCCAGTAACAGGCCTAACTGGGAGTCCATTTAGAAGTCTTTGCTCACAGTGGTTGATAACTTGGTCCTGTGTCACTCAATGGAGAATAAGACAGAGAGGTGTGTAATAAAGAGCAACCAGAATGTGATCCATCACAGATGTCCATAAGGCTCCAGCTGTGTTCTTCCACACTCTACATTTAATTTGGACAAACACTGTTGAGATGATGTATATCACAAATTCTCCAATGTTATAAAGTCAAAGACAGTGAACACACCGGTGCCTCTGAGTTATAAACTTGTTGCTGCAAGCAGTGATCTAGACATTATGTCGTCTCTTTTTTGTGTGCGTTTCTGGCTATTTTTCAAATCGTGAAACTTCCAAACACTATATATAAATCATCCATGAAGAAATTCATTTAGAAACCCTCAAGGACCACTAATGACTGTCTTGTCTGTTTTTTTCCCCCCACCAATCACAATAAACTGCTGCAGTCTACCTTTTACTCACTGGTGATGAAAGTGCTCATCCAGCTTAGAACCACAGCAACCGTGTTACAGCTCATTGGGTACCACAACACATGTCTGATAGCTATCTTCATTTTGTTACAGTGGGGAATATATATAAGCATAGTAAAAAGAGGAGAGTGGAGCATTATGGTTCATCTGTTTGGACAGGGTTTCCCTCAGCTGATCAGCGTGAAGGTCAGGGTCTGTGGTGAGAAATCTTCAGTACAAGCCTATTTGAAGAGCAGACAATAACTGATATTAAGAGTCCCGCAGGGCTCTTCCATCAGGGTTACCTGATTAGGATAATGACTTTTGTTTACGTAACTTCAGCTTCAGTGACTTCTGGGAACAAACTCTGCAACTAAGTGACATTAATTGATATTAATTGCAGAAGCTGGAGGATTCTCACACAAATCCCTCTGGAGTGGAACAACATGGGATCTCGACGGGACTACGACGGCTTGGATACATATGCATGTTGCGTGTTGTGTCTAGGCGAGCTCAGTCACAAAGTTTCTTGTGACAACACAAGGAAATGTCAGGATGAAGTCACCACTTGGCACCCAAGCACAAACCACCTATCCTTAAAGGCCAGGGCACACCAGCATTGTTGCAAGGTCAGCTGCTATAGATGCAGCAGATCGGCTGAGACTGACAACTGGGGAAAACATAGATGGCCTAAAGGAAACAATCCAATCCATTAATGCATAAACACAGTTGTTTGTGGCTTTCAGACAGGCACAAAAGTACCTCTTTATCCGTTTCATAGACACCAAATCCAGCTACTTCCAGTATTTTACCAGGCAGCATTTTTTAAACAGAATAGGTTGTCCAGATGGTGGCTGGTGGGGTAAACCAACTTAGCAGCCACAGCTGAAATGTACCACCATTTGACTGATTTGACTTCCATCCTGTCTGTCTTTGACAGTGCGACTCTATAATGGGCCAAAGTGCTGCCTGTTTAACACTGCACTTTAAACACTCTCAGAAATAAAGAAGGGGGGGGGAGAGATGCCAGCAAATGCACCAAACTGCCGTTCTTTCCATTATACTTAGTTACAGCCTGCTGTATTCTTAATTTCTCTCAATCCAGAGCAATGATTTACCCCTGTGCCGCCTCAAACTGCTGCAGCACTTCTTTCAGGGCTTTAAAAGAGAAGCAGGCCAGCCAGGCATGCTCTGGCAGCTAGCTGGGCCTCTGCAGCAGATAAAAAAAGGTGAGTTGTTCACATTCCTGCTTCATGCACAAACCAAACCCCCGACGTCACACACACACAGAGACACCGTCCTTCTGCACAAATGATTGAGTTGTTTGTGTGTGTGTGTGTGTGTGTGGTCCTCCTGCCTTCTGTGCGTTGTTTTTTCAAACCTTGCTTTAACCAGGAAAGTGGGGAAAGTCACAAAACTCCAAGCTTGCCACCCGAAGCTCCTTTCCTGATTAGAAACTAGTCAAGTCCTGGGCAAAACCTTCAGGGTGTGCGAAAATTATCTCTATCACGGCAACAGAAGACTGCCATTCATTTTATTACAACGTCTATCTGCTGGAGACAGCTAGGCAGGTTATCGGTGACAAGCTTTCACCCACACGCCCATACAGAGGAAAACAAACTGGCATGCAAAGCAGTTGTGAAAACTGAGATAAAGAGGGTTCGTGCAATGACTGACAGGGATCTACTTTACGTAAGAGTGCGTTTTCATGAGACTAAATGTGGCCTGGAGGATAGGACGTCTTCATGAAATCTTTCCTGGATTCGTATCAAAACTCTGAGTGGGTCTGTTCAACATCTTCCTCACTGTCCTTCTGTGTATTTGGTTGCTCTCTCTCACTGCCAACTTGGTACCACCTTTTGTTTTCTTTGCAACACGTCTGCTTTTGGTAAAGGGACATGGCTTCGGTTTAATGTGTGGTCTTGTAACTTGGACGTGTCACCGAGTACGAATCTTTTCCAAAACATATAAAGCATTTAACTGCACGGGAATAAAGTGGCCTTGCTTTTAGTTTTAGGGAGGGTTTGAGTGAGAGGAGAGCAGGCCAACTGAGCCCCACTACTACTATAAAAGGAATGTGATGGAGAAGGGAGGGCCACTGCACCACCAACATTATTATCCTATCATCTTACCAAAAGACAGGCAGGCTGAATGCACAGGCCAAACAAGAGGACGTAAAATAAATACAATAAAATCAAATAACAAGCTTGCTTACCCCACTCCAAAAACTCCAGGATGTTTTTCTCTCTCCTGAGCGGGGAGTTGTTGCACTCATCGTAGAGGCAGACCAGGATATCCAGCAGCGTCTCCACGCTCAGGCACTGGCCGTTGGACTGAGCCGGCCCGTCCAGGATCAGCTTCTCCAGCTTCTTCAAACGCACCTCTCCCGACATGATTGCTCCGGCTTGCTGCTCCCTGAACTAATGATGATGGTGGTGGGGACCGAGCGAACACCTCCTCGGCCTGTTAGTGAGCGCAGAGGGGCCTGTAAAAGAAGTTCTCTCACCTTGAATGTCTTGGAAATAATAAAACTTTGAGTCGAGGGCAAGCCGGGGCTAATTCCTCGTTGAAACCGGCCTATTCATGATCTCCCTCTCAAGATCCAGCATCTAAGAGGTGGATAAGACGTGTAGCACCCCCCCATTTTATAATACCTATCCCCACAGAGTATACACGAAAAGAAGTAGTCACAATTACAGACCCCGATTGCTCCGGGCCGGCTGATTTTGATGAAATCCCAACGTTAGCAGGCAGTTTTCTGGTCTTCTGCGCGGCTAATGGAAAGATAAACTGAGTAGATGCGGTTCAACAGATCCCCCTGAGTTGTTGTGGCAGATATTTGGGATTCTCCATTCTTGCAGCAACCCAAAAATGCAAGGCAGATCTGCAATGCTACAAAGCCCCAGCGCCCCTCCTCTGCTCCAGGAATGGCAGGGCGACACAGGCTTAGTTAGCAGCCTGCTAGGTTAGCTATTTAGCTAGCCAGCGAGCTAACGTTAACGTTACTTTTCTGCGCTCCTAAATGCCATCGTTGCCCCTTTTCCCAGGAGTCGACATACAATATGCAGTGTTAGCAGGGCTCGACTCGATTTGGCCCCTTTCGACAGTGTGGTTATTTTTCATCCAAGTGGAAAATATCCCCTTGTTTTCTCAACTCAGCGCTGGCAGATATGTTCTTTAAATCCCATTCTTCGTCCAGAAACCGAATGTCTCTTTAGTTTTCTTCACAGTTCAACGCGACGGTTAGTTCAGGAGTTCCAACAGCCCGTAAGTTAGCCGTCAAAAAATGCGGGTCCTTTCTGAAGGTTACAGAGGAGCTCGTTTCACGTCAGGAGGAAAGCTGTAGTCTAGCCTTGCTTATTCCAAATACGGGACACAGCCTGAATTCCCCCTGTCCTTTCCTTTCCTTTGCCTTGCCTTGCCTGCCTCCCCCGCCGGTCGGTCGCTTCTTGCCGTCTTTGCACAGTCAAGCTACCAGCAGCCTGCTGCCAGAGACTCACGACAGGAAAGACGAGCAGGTAGACGGCTCTATCCGTAACGCCGCGCTGGATTATGGGAAGCGGGGCCTGCTTGTAAAATATGAATGAGATAAAAATGGACGCTCAGCTCGCGACGCTGCTTGTGGCTAAAAACTATTTATGAACTCGCTCAAACTACTTCACCTCTTTCTCATCTAATAAAGACTGTCTCAGCTGCGAAGCGATACGTTTCAAATGCGTCGTGTGTCTAATTTTTTTTTTACGAAAAACGTCGATGTTTTCCAACTGTCACGCATGCGTAGAACGCTAAATCCTCAAATCGGCCATCTTTGCTGAGCCATAGCGTGAGCCGGTCCGTTCCTTTACAGCTAGCAGCCTATCTCCCAGCATTATAGCGTCTCTGGTCGCTGCTGCAGGCAAAATCCCAGATCATCATCATGGCGCCCGTCACAGCATCTGCTGTGCGGAAGGGGCAGGGGTGTGTGGTGGTGGTGGTGGTGGGGGCTGTCAATATTGTGAATGGAAACTGCGGGCTGTCTGTCAGTCTGCTGGTGACGTGGTGCGGAGAGGACACATTTTCTCCAGGCTGGAATGACTGCTGTCCCTTTAACTGGCTGCAAAACACTTGGTTTATGGAGGCGAACCTACGCAGTGATGGGGTCTGCGTCAAACCTGTGCTGAGCCCTGATGGATGTTGCAGTGGGCCACATCACACAACCTTCAGACAGTACATGAGAGTCGTAGTTTGTGTGTGTGTGTGTTGGATTGATGCAAATGGCCAAACTTACCAAACTCTGACATTTAATGAAAGTTTAAGGCACTTTGGCTACAGCTGATCCATGAAAGTTGTGCATACATCAGAATAGCCTGCATTGACATGTGTGCATCTAATCACAACTACATGCAGTCTCAACAGGCCCTTGACTGTGACCCATGTGCCCAGAAACATCATTGGCATTATAAAAGAGTGAAACATTATTGCAGTTGTTCCACTTCGACAGCTTTTTTCATGTGCCAGCGTCAAGGTGTGGCAGGTTTGTCTCGGATTTTCTGCCTCTTGGGCTGTTCTTGGCCGAGAGAAGCTTTAATGCTGAGAGCAAACTCTGGAAGATAAACAGGCTTTCTGATGACCCTGGGCTCTGCTGTATTCCTGCAAGCTGAGTCACTCACACTGTTCCCATGCACACATCCCTAAATGAGAATTGAGCATGGATCATGATATACTAGGCAAATCCCACAGAATCAAGGCATCTGCAAGTGGTTATTTATTTGCACTCATGTGTCTGTTCTATAACACCTGTTGGAGGGGCCATCATGCTCACATTCCTAGTGATATACTGCATGAAAGCAGTGATAGCAATGCCTTAAATGCCCACACATAAATCATGAAAACACTATCAGCCGTTGTCACACTTGAAGGGGTTTTATTCTAATCTCTTGTTGGGAAATGTCCCATCCTTTTGAAGTGAGGTGCTTATCGCCACTCTGAGTACATCTATTAATGATTAACGGCTGGCAGAGCAGCTGAACCTTCGGGAGCAGAGAGGCAGACACAGAAGCCATGTGTTTTTTTGTGCCACACGCCAGCAAACACCAGCATAAAATGATCCGCTTCCATATTTCAGTACATATTCAAATGGATTTGTTGCTGCAGTGCCTGGGACGAGTAAGGCACAAAGGGCGCACTGTGCTGAAGCGAGCACACACTGAACCGCTCAGCACGTAAGATGTGTCCAATAAAAGTCATTTCGATGGTGACCAAGTGTAATTTGAAGCACACTGCATTGACACGACTGTTTATATGAAACAGCCACTCAGCTGTGTCTATATTCTACGGCGTGGAGCCACTCTGAGGTGATTGATTGCCCCGGTGTGAAATATACTGTGTGCAAAAGGACGCGAGCAACAGTGGGCAGCAACGTCATAACAATGCTGGAGAGGAGAAGACCTGTTTGCTTTCTTTCACAACATTTATGACTCCCTCCCATGTGTGGCACTGCAGAACCAGGTCATCTTGTTAAAGAGGAAATGCACTCTAGAATGGAACCCACATGTGCGGTATCTATTGCACCGTGTTTTAATTTAGTGGAATTCTAAATTATGAATACCATCAACTCTATTGATGACGTAATGGCAATAAATAATTGGGTGCACTATGAAACAGCAGCCATGGTGATTTCACTGGGATACAACGGCCTATTTTGACTGACAGCAGGAAGAAAAAAAATTAGCCTGCATGTAACATTCCCAGTTACATAATAAATATAAATAATGTTTATTTGTGATGTCTTTCAAATGCATCCTCTTAAATAAGTTGAAGGATTGTAATGGAAAAATATCTAAAAACACAATAAAAAAAGGAAAGTAAAATGGATAATAAAATATAGTACAAAAAGAGCATAAATAGAGTCATAGTGGAATTACAGTGATGTAATAAACTGTCACACATTCAATAAAGACAACAGAAAGTGTAACCGAGACATGAATCAGCCAGTGCCAGCAAGTGTGAACTGAGTCTCGATTGGGCTTTACTGCTTGCCTTGTCTATTTCATCGAACTGTGACTTCACCCTCCCAAGTGCCACACTGCAGGCGCAGTTTTTAGGGTGGATGTTCCCTTTAAAGCCTCGAGCTGTTCATAGTGTGACCACAGCGCCCTCTGCTGTGCAAACTGCCTTCATGCAAGTGAAGCTGGAGTATTTTTATAGGCTCCCTGCGGCTGTCAGGTATAAAATGTCATATTGTAAATGTTTTTTATTTATTTTTTTCCGGGCTTTGATTGGTTTTTAGTCAGTTTAATCCATGTTTGCTATTTACAGACTGCAGATTTTTTTTTTTGTGAACGTCCTTCACCTGAGAATAGCCAATGAAACAATCATTTTTGGATTTTCCAAGTTTGATCAGGTTCCTGCACACTAAAAGTCTGTCCTGTGTCAATTAATTAAAAGTTAATGAAAATATTTATTGTTAGTCCTATCTAATCATGTCTGATCCGAGGCTATTTGGTTAAGTCTACGCGGGGATTAAACCCTCTTGTCTCTGCGCTGATTGAGCCGTCATTAGCTGTGTGAAATGCAATTAGACTGGCCTGTACTCCGTCTAGATGTGGAGGCCATTGAGCAATAATTGTATTGTCCTTGCACAGGTCTAGCGCTTTCCCCTCTAACAGACTGATCGATGATTATTGGCAGGCAGCTGGACGGACTGATGCAGACTCAGAGTGTATCTTTGACGTCTGCAGTGAAGGCTTGTATGGGCCATTAACGTGCAAACTAGCTGGGCTCATTTCCCCAAATATTTGATATGAAGATAAAACAGGCAGCAGGCTTGTAGATCAGGAAGTCTGTGACAATAGAGGCATGTGAATAATGAGGAATTTGCGCTGACCACCAACACAAGTTCAATATTGACTTTCTGGAGCAGCAGCAGCTCCGCCTTGTTCCCACTGAGACTCCACATGCTGATATATGTAATGTGTGTAACCCTAACCACATGGGAAACAACCAGGCTGCAGCCAGGCCTTCCTCCTGCAGGCCTCTCTGTAATATTTCTCTCATATAAGCATTTCAGCCGGGCCCTCTACAAACAGCAGGTTTTGCAAGCAAAGGCGATTTCATGTTTCACAAATGGAAGGGAATGACCTATAAATTGGACTGCTTTTGAATGCAAATGTCTGGATGTTAATTAACACCTGTGTTGTTGATTGTGGGAGCTTGTTGGCCTTTGATTGAAAAGAAATGGCACCTAGGAGCATCAGATGTAGCTTTGAACTAGGCAGCTTGTCTTTGATTGGCATGGGAAGGAAGAAAGACTGAGAAATATCACACAAAGGCCATCTTAATTTCCCGAATTAGGGGTTGTAATGTGAGGGAGAGGGGGTACCGAAGGTCTGTGCATTTCAGGCTCTGGACAACAGGCGCTTCGACTTGGCCTTTGGCTGGACTGGACAATGGCTGTGTGCTGAATTTACATGTCTGCACTGACGCTTCTGATAGTTTGGACCTCATCTGTGGGCTTTGAGAGAGGAGACTCTGTGGTCTTTGCTGTTCATATTCAGGATCTACTCCTGCTCCAGCCAATTAGATCTTTTTTGTTTGTTTGTTGCATTTGTCATTAGTGAACTGTGTGCAACTGTGACATTCTCAACTATTTTGTGCATATTTAGCATGTTGTGATTATAAATGTCACAATGTGTAGTTTTATTCTTTCTTAGGGTCCTATGATAATGGATGAAAACAGTCTTTGAGGCTCATTTACAGTATTTTCTGTGTTGATCGATGCTTAATTAATTAGCAATGCCCCCATCAAATAAACCAATAGATTAGTGTCCCATGATTAAAGTTCCTTTTTTCAGCACCAATTTTGTAAGAATAAACGTCTTCAAATGTAAATTGGCCAAACTTAGCATAAAAACCTAATGTGACCTATGAGACCAGTGGGTTTACTACATATGCACAACAGCAAATTGTCATTGCAAATTTCAGTTGTTCATTTAACTGTGCAAAAAGCTGCAGAACATGCACAGCTGCAAAGTTGCAACAAAAAAGAAATAATTAGGTTAAAACACAAATACAGCAGCATCAAGAGCAGAATAACCGAGTTATTATAACTCTGCAATACTGATATTAGTCTTAACTCTGTACACACATAACTGCCTTCACACACATGCAACTGGACATTTTTTCAAGTATTTTTCAAACTCAAATATTTCCACACTGTGTTCGCTCCATACGTGTGGTACCAGGTCTCATCACTAATTAATAATTGGTCTTGCTTGTAAGATGCAGGCACTAGCTGGAGCGAGCGAGCGGGTCTGGCAGTCATCTGTCATTTGTTCTTCCTGTGTGCCCCTTCAGTCTGTCTGACATCTCTAAGCAAACACCGGCCAATACACAACCCCAGGCAGAGCCTTCAGGGCAGCCAGTGAGAGCAGCCCTCTTCTAATGTTTGTGTGACAAAAAAGGCAAGGCAAATCCTCGCAATGGAATCAGATAATCACCAACCTGTGAAGAGCCTGCCCCAATCCACATCCATGCCGGCCCCCCGGCCCCTGGATTAACTGTCTGTTTGTCTTATAATTTTAATCTGCTGGAGAGGGCCAAGAATGGGTGACAGGGCTCGGAATAAACATCTAATCCTCTAGTCCCCCTCCTCCCTTGGACCTCCGCATTACTTCCTCCTCGGCCCCCTGTTACACAGTTGCGCCTAAATGAACAGGCCAGCGTGCCTGCTGGGTTTTAGTCCAGATCTCGGCCCACCTTTCGCTGGACAAAACTGCCTTCCAGCCACCCAGACGGTCAGAAATAAGCTCCTTGTGTGACAGACTGTTGCCAGACTGCCCCGGCCTGACATCGTCCGGTGGAATGTACACATCAGAGTGTGGGGTGTGTGTAGACAAGGGTGCTACTGAGGAGAGGCCACTTCAGGTTCACAGGGTCAAGAGATGTCTGTCTGGGACGCATGTGTAGCAGCAGAGAAAACACTTCACGAGACGAGCATTTTGATTCTAGAGAAATCTCTGTGTTTAGCTGAATAAACTTTTACTTCAGCTGTGTGAATTAAAGAAAACGACTCTGATTTTTAATTCAGTGCAAATGGCAGCTAGGGCTCCATCGGTAATGACCACATTGTTGTCTGTGTTCAATTATATTTGGTGTCACTGCCAAATAAATTAATGCATTTTATGTTTCTTCAAGAAAGTTCAGCATTTTAGGGTGAAAAAGCCGCTGAAAGAGCATTTTAACCATCATGATACCCACTTCAACTTTGTGGCACATTTGTAAATTATAGCTGAACAATTTTTTTAATACATAAAAGGCTTTTCCACAGTCAAGATGAACAAAATAGCCTTATTTATTTACACTATAGAGAGTAGGTTTTAGCCATCAAATGCATCGCAGACCAGCGGCATCAAGCATAGTTTTAGTGGAACTATGGTGAAATTACACCTCCACAATGCGGATGGCACTCGAGTCTAATTGTTGCTGTTTGAAGTATGGCCACTTAGATATCCTGTTTAGGATGGGGCTGTATTGTCGCACCTTTGTTCTGATAAGGGTCCCTGCCCCCATTGACAAAGTGCGAACGACTGGGAGGGCCGCAACAATATAAGGGGCCGGAGGAGTGTCAGAGGCACACTGTCCTGTCTCTGGCTGACTTGTGCTACCGTGCTGCTGTTTACCACACTGAAGATTTGACTCATGGATTTCCTCCGCGCTTGTGTCCTGTGCACCGCTCTCCTCGCTCTCGCCAAGGCTTTTACGCATCAGGATATGAAGGACGCGCTGCTGCAGAAACTTGGGTTGGACGAGGTTCCCAAGATCCATAAGAGGGATTTGGAGAATCTGGTTATTCCGGCGCACGTCAGAAACAAGTACTTGTCGATGCTGAAGATGCACCACAGCAGGAGACGCAGATCTCTGCCCAGCCTGGCGGGCATCCTGAGGGGAATCCCTGGTAACGCAGGTAAGGCCCTTCCCCATTTTTAAACATATGTAACATGTAATTTGTAGGAGTTCATATGAAAAAAGCTTTGACACAGATGCCAATTTAAATAAACAGTTATTTCCGAGCGTAATCGTGACACTTGGTGAAAAGACGATTTTACGCACCAAACTGCCTTCACCAAACAGTCATTTGAGGAAAGACTCGCCTAAAACGCTTCCGATGCTTTGTGCTTTAGATATTTCCGGGGAGTATGTGTATTCTGACACCACTCGGCATCGCATGGTGTTCGACATGGAGGCGAGGATCCCTGATAACAGCGAGGTGACCATGGCGGAGCTGAAGCTCTACCAGCGGGCTTCCTACCACAAGCGCTTCGCGGTGGAGAGGAAGAACCACCGGCCCGTCAACAACGCCCGGGTCAGCATCTACTGGGTGGAGGTGCTGCCAAACGGGTCCAACCGGACGTCGCTGGTGGATTCACGGTAAGGGATCACTTTCTCATGGTGACGTGTGGAAAATATACACTAGCTGTGGAGCAATTAAGAGGCGGCATCACCAAGGCCCCTGCGGGTTATCTTGGTAATAACCAAATTGCATTCTTCTCCTTTTTAATTAATCGATCCTTATCTCGTGCTCACAGGTTGATCCCCATTCACGAGACCGGCTGGAAGAGCTTTGATGTGACCCAGGCGGTGCACTATTGGTCCAAGACCCAGCAGAAGACACCTATGCACCTGGAGGTGTGGATCGAGGGCGAGAGACCTGGCAGCTACGCGGCAGAGGTGGCCAAGAGTGTGCGCTTTACCACCCAGGAGCAGACGGACAACACCTTGGGGAAGCCCGAGCTCATCCTCTACACACTCAACCTCGAAGAATATGGGTAAGGGCGCCAGCTTTTGATATACAGGATATTGTATCAGCGTGACAATTAGCCCATATCCTCTTTTTCTCCCCCTTACCATTACACATTCATCATAGCAGTGTGACACAGGGGTGTCAGGCTACCTGTTTTCATGGTTTGGAGAAATAAAAGTAGTGTCTGGCACTGAGAAGCAGCAACAGTCCATGAGCCACATGAAATTAGTTCAGATGTTTCACATATTAGTGCTTAATGGTGCTGATCCTATGTGGTTTGAACAGCTCTCGCTTCTATTCACATTTAATTAGGCCTTTTTATGTAGATTCGCCCACTAAAAAACAATAAATATCATAACTGAATGAATACGAAGAGCAGGGGTGCAGCCAAGAGATTCTGGGCCCCTCTGGGCCTCCGTGCATCAGCAGCCATCTCACATCCTCGATCCTTCCCTCCCCAGTTCTCGCGGCGACTGCGACGTCAACCAAAACAAAGACGCCTGCTGCAGGGAGCAGTACTTCGTCAACTTCCGCGCCCTCACCTGGACGCAGTACTGGATCATCGAGCCCGCGGGCTACCAGGCCTTCAGGTGCACCGGCGGCTGCAAGCAGCCCAAGCGCAACTACGGCTACGGGGAGAGGCGGTGCACAGTGTCTGAGAGCGCCCCGTTACCCATCATGTACCTGGTGAAGAAGGGGGACTACACTGAGATAGAAGTGGCCGAATTCCCCAATATGATCGTGGAGAGGTGTGCCTGCACGATGGACAATGTCTCCATAGTATGAAGTCGTGGAAAACAGCTGTAGTATTCCTACAATCACAGCCTGCTGCTGAGCCTCATGGGAATATTATAGTGGTTTTTCATTTGGGTGTTGATGTATTTAATGGTTTGAAACAACACGTCTAGTACTTTCTATTTAAATGACATTTATCGGGAGTTTCACACACGGCGGGCGGTCCTGCTGCCGTCCCGCTCCCTCTCCTCCCACAAGCACTTTTATATATTTTGTAAATTTCGATATCCTTTTTTTATTTGAATTTGTGTGAGTTGTGTCGGATCTGCAGCCGTCATTCAAATTCGGTCCGATGTGTTATATTTTCAAGCTGTACATAATATGGATGAGTTTATGTTTGGAAAATAAAATATTTTGTTTCACTTAAGAGTGTGTGCTCCTCCTCCTCCTCTTCCTCCCTGCTGTCGAGCGTGGCTGTCTGGCCCCATTCACATTCATGATCACATTCACATGCAGCTACATGCAGCTGCCCCCCCCCCCCCCCCCCCATTTATTTGCACTTATAGGAAATAGTAGAGCAGAGCAAATAATTTGCCTAATGACTTCTAACATTTGTTACACCGAGGGGACCCTGTCGTTGACAATGGCGGTCCAGCCTACTTGTAATGCTTTATTTACAGTGGGAAGGAGCTACGCGGCCACATGCAGGCAAACATGAAGTCAATTCACATGAAGCCAGAACGGGCTCTCCGTGTGTTTACATCAGACTTAGACCGGGCCGAGCATTGGTAATCAGAGCCAATACCTAATGCGCTGTTTGCTGTCTGAGTGGGGGGTCTTGTCATTCGCTAATATGCTGCTGATGGAGGTAAACATGCAGCCCAGCCGAAGACAAGCAGCTGCCTGTCTGGGAGGGAAGTGGATTCCCAGCATGCACCTCCAGCAACACCAGGAGGCATCGGGATAGAGGAAATACAGGCGGCGCTGAAAGAATGAATGTCATGCATATTCTGCTACTCTTCAAAGCGTAGTCAGCCCCCTTCAATGTCTTCATGTTTTATTATTTTTTAGAATATTAAACAGATTTAATGTGGCTTTTCTGACACTGATCAACAGAAAAGAGCATTTAAGATAAAATGTATTTACATGGTGATGTAAATGAACTACTGAGTACAAACATTAGTGTGTATTCACCTCCTTTCAAATGACACATCTAAACCATTAACAGTGCAGCCCACTGGCTTAAGAAGTCACATCATTAGACAAATGGAAATATCATGCATGTGTCAAGGGGTTTCATTCAAATGCAATATAAATACACCTGTATCTGAAGTAGAAATACACCTGTATCTGCAGCATGTGTAGTAGAAATAAACCTGTATCTGTAGTGGGAGTAAGTCTGTGTACGGACGGTCCAGCTTTAGGTAAGGTAGTACTGTTGCAACATGAAGACAAAGGGAGACTCCCACCAACTGAGCAAAAAGGGTCAGGAGGTCGATGCAGGTTGGAGAAGGAACCCTTTCCAAGTGAGCATCCCCCGGAGTTCGATGAAATCAGTCACTGAAAAACACAGGAGACCACGACCCAGCTGTAAATCCGCCCAGAGCAGGCCTTCCTCAACAACTGAGGGATGACGGCTCAGGAGGAGGCTGAGTTTGGACAGACCGTGCACCCTTCCTCTGTTTTAAGACAGGAGTCTGCAGCCACGCTAGCAGCTCTGTGACACAGTGGTGCTTATAGAAGATAAATGCTAACATCAGCATGCCAACACAATCTGTTTATCAAATGTAATACCATGTTCACCACCATCCACTGTGTTAGCATGCTGACATTGTCTATGTAGCAGGAAACACAAAGCTAGGCTTTTTAGGCTGATGGGACCATCATTCGTTTTGCAGGTATCAACATTCATCCTCCGGAGGCCATTAATGTCTGTCCTGAACTTCAGGATTCATCCTCTGAGGACCATGAATGCACGTAAAAAATTCTGTGGTAATCCATCAAATACTTGTTTAAAAATTTCAGTCTGAACCAAAGTGGTGGACGGACCGGCAGACGGATAGATCAACATTGCTCCTCCCTAGACCTGTGCATCTAAAAACTCAGAAGACATCTCAGCAGCAGTTTCCCAGAAGACTCTGAGGTCAGCTGAAGGATGGTTCTGTGGTCCGGCAATTCGTACCGATGCACCGTCCATGTTGGCGGCAGCGTCGTACCCTGGGGATGTTCCTCTGCAGGAAGCCCTGGACGGCAGGAGGGTCAGACGAAAAGTCAGATAGACCAGCAGCCTGCGAGGAACCTGACGATTTGTGGGATTTGCTTTCTAGCTAGACAGTGAGCATGAAACACAAGCTGCACAGTAAAGGCTTAAAAACAACAGAGTCTACAACTCAGTCCAACCGAGAGTTTGTGGATTCACACAGATTTAAGGCTGGAATTACTGCCAAAGGTGCTTCAACGACACACTCGCAAACAAGTATCCTGCAAGCATCTGTGATGGATTTAGATAACATTAAACGGTGGCATTAAATCTAGCCCGCTTCGACGTCGTGAGGCAATAAAATAAATAAAAATGGGCACTTTTTATTTGCACTGCAACAAACCACAGAGTCACTATCCACCAGCTTCTTTAACTTTAATAGAGTTGAGACAAATTAAAACAGAAAATACAATCCCAAATCTTTTAACACAAATATCAAAAACTGTCAGATAGAAAAGACAAGAAATCTCAACGTCTCAAAGCATTTGCATTGTTGGTTTAATCGTAAAAGACCTGATATACAACCTGCAACATAAAGCGATAAAAATATAGTGTCTGTTGTATTACAGATTATACTGTAAACTCAAAGCTTGCATTCTGCTAGATTTATGTATCCAGTACAATAAAAACTCGCCAGACATTTAAATATAGTCAATTCATCACACAGCAGTACTCGGGCAAACTAACACTTTCTTAATCACAATACAGTTATTACTCAAAGTCAATTAACTCATGAACATTCGTGCATGGTTCAAATAGTGGTGAAGTATTTACATGTTTATTAAGTATCAACACGGGCAGGTAAAAAATGAAAGCAATGGACACACGCGAGCGGGTTTTGTCTGATCTACTGTGATGGTTTGTTTTCCAGCTCTGATGATCTTCTACTGCTGAAACTCAAGCTGGGTGTCCTCCGCCAGCACAACGTGGTGGGGCACATTATGAGCAGTTGGATGAGGAGCTGCCATTATTGCCGGGCCACACGGTCACCAACATCAACTCTGGAGTGCTTCCAAACGTAAGAATGTATGAAAGTTGACCAAAAGTTACTCCCCGCTCCTTTTCCTAACCGTCTGAGAAGGTCTTCGGGAACTGTTGGTGTTTTGGATGTGTTGCGACACTGTGTAGCCCTTTAGGTCTGCTGGTGAAAATGAGTAACCCTGCCTGCTTTCAATCATGTTTGTGCTGAGTTAGCATCATCGGAAATTTGTTTAAAAATCGAAAGTGTGTCAATTAAAAAGAAAAATGCTGTAATGGTTTTCAGATCCGACTGATCAGTGCTGTTTTTCAGAAGTCTACTGCACTAAAGGAACCGTTTAAAAAGGAATCTAGGAACCGCACTTCCTCCTGAGACTCAAGCATAGCCAGTGCTCTAATTTTTAAAATAAATTAAAGGACTTATTTAAAAAATAAAACAAAAAAAAGGCATAATGTTGTACTAAAAATGGCTTATTTATATCCTGAAAATGGCTTGGCCAAAATACTTTCTCAAAGCAACAGACATTAGAATAGCTAAAGGCTTGGTAATGGCGTATCAAACACAGGACACTGGAGGGGAATTCTTCGCTAATGAGGTGTAAACTGGGACTTGTAGTGGGGCTGATGTCCTCACTGTTTGAAGTAGCAAACTTGGACATTGCCCATTCAAAGGTCTTTTACACACCTTTGAAGTGAATCAAAAGTCATAAACCAGGAAGAATGTAAAAAAGCCAACAAGTCGTTTATTGTAGGTCTATGGAGTTTAGGTTACAGGTTTGATACTGGGAACAAAAGACAAAAACTTGCTGTAATTCATTCGTTGCTTCAGTTTAACTGTTTGACAGCGGACTATATTGACATGTACAGTCTAACAATATAATCACCTACCATGCTTCTTGCTAATAAGCCAAGGTTCCTTTCAATCATTACTGTTTCTTAAACTTTGCATACAAACTACGCCAAAAAAAAAAAAGAAAAAAAAAAGAAATTTACAATTTGTAATAAAAAAGCAAAACAAAAATCACAGCACAGATAAAATGCACAACCCTGGGCGGGGGGAGGGAGGGAACAAAAACTTCAACATCTGCTGGGCTGGCAAAATATTTCTGGTTCCTGATATTACAAACATGAGATTTTTAAAAGCACATCATTTAAAAGTGGTGGAAAAAAGAATGAAATATACAACAGAAGAAAAACAGATGACTGAATGAGACTGAACCCACGTTGTACATGTGTATATAGATATATAAAGCTTCAATTACACTCAGGTTGCCTGGTCTCCTCTCTGATGTGGAATGTTGTTGCTCCATATCGCTTTAGCCTTCAGCTGATGGGTTTTTAGATTATTAAAAGTGGGTTCAAGGAAAATAAAATCAAAAAGCGGGGTGGAGGGATGTTCCGTGGCTAGCGGTGGGTCTCTGCCACCAGTCCGTTAGAACAAGTGTCTTAGTAATATCCAGGCTGATACTGCTGGCTCCACAGCTTCTCGTTCCAGAACTGCACAAGACACAGACATCGGCAATGCATTCAATATTTAGATACTTTTCTTTTGTTATTGTGTTAGAATAATACAGTTACAGGTAGGGGCTTTAAAGACTGTTCCTCATTTGTGCATTCGAGGATGCTCTAAAGTCCGAGATAAAGAATGAACAGTAGGAAGCACTGATTTTATGACGTCACTGTATACAAGCGTCTTTAACTTTAAAGTTGAGACCAATCTCAAAGTTTTCAAATACGGTTGGAGCTGAGATTAAGACCGGATGTTAAAAAGCTTTACATGTAGGAAAATTTAAAAATCACAAAATATAAACCGTGTATATATGATGTCAAAGGGATACTTGCGAGGGAAAAAAAAAGAAATTGTAAATGTACTTTGTTGCGGAAAATATTTTGCCCTGGTAGTACAAGTTTATAGTATTATTTGTTTACAGTTAATAAGTAGCAGTATGGTACATACAGGCACTACAGTGAAAGTGATAATGAGAGACGATTTTCATCAGGGTTGCGATATAACTACTGTTCTTGAATAACCCACAGAGCTAATTCAATACCAGCTGAACTCCATTCACACGCACAAACGCTAGTGGGAAAATATTCAGTGACAGTTCACATTAAAACATTGACTGTGTGTGTGTGTGTGTGTGTGTGTGTGTGTGTGTGTTAGAGAAGTCTGGTGTAGTGTGCAAATAAACCATTTCTCAACTGCAAAAATACTGACCCCATGATGCCAGCTCTGGTTGAAGGCTTGGGCCTTGTCCATGCCGTTCCTGTTGCCAAAGTTGCCGCTGTTCCTGTTGTTGCCAAAGTTGCCATTCTTGTTGCCAAAGTTGCCACGGTTACCACCTCTCTGATGAAACTGTAGGGGGAGGGTTTCAGGGAAAAGATGAGCATGCAGTAGCTAATAAACTTGAATATTAAAAAAAAAAAAGAGAGAAAAGCAAATAATCTTAAAGAATACAGGTCAGTGGTTAATGCTAAAACACAAACAAGTGTTTCGGTGCTACAGACTCTCCGTCTGAGAGCCTTTGCAACCTGGATACCAGGATGTATGTGTGCCATCATCAAACCCACCTGGCCGGGATGTCCCCTGTTTCCACCACGGTTCATGTTGCCTCCACCTCCTCTGTTCATGTTGCCTCTGTGCATTGGGCCGCCTCTGTTCATGGGCCCCCCTCTGGGTCCCATGTTACCCCTCATTGGACCACCCCTGGGGGATCCTCCCAAGCTGGGAATGGGGCCGCCGCCCCGGTTGAAGTTTCCACGGTTATGGAACCCTCCTCTGAAGGCTGGAGGAGGCAGGAAGCCGCGAGGTGGACGGTTGAAGCCGCCGCGAGGACCAGGAGCTGCAGAAAGACCAGAAACAGCACAAGTTAGGATAAATGTGCTTTCAATAAAACAAGTTTCTAACAAAATGGCATTAATTACACCCCCAAATGTCAATCATACCTCCTCTGAAGTTTCCTCTGCTCTGGAAGCCTCCACGGCCACCACCCCTCTGTCCAGGTCCACCGCCGCGGCCAAACTGGTTCTTGCCTCCCCGGCCACCACGCAGGCCGCCGCCTCTTTTTGGTGTTGTGCTTCCCTGGTTGGGTTTCTTCTCGGCTGGCAGAGCAGTCTTGCTTTCCTCTTTGTACTGCTCCAGCAGCTTGGCCGCCCCCTCCTTCGGCATCTCGGCATAGATGATCTCATCAAAGCTCTCTCCCTCCTCAGGCAGAGAGTAGAAACCTGTAAAGGAGAGGGGGTGGGGGACATGATTAGGGATGGAAAAAGAGAAAAGACTGAATATGACAGAAAAAGACCCAGTAGAGGTTTCAACTACTAACTACTAACCCAAGCATCTTTTTTACCTTTCATTTTGAGGACAGCGTGCTCCGGCACTTCTTTGCCATCACTCTCAACCTTCTGCTGAACCCTCTGCTTGTAGTCTTCGTCAGAGGGGCAGACCACCACGGCCTTGCGCTGGAAGCCTGCAAACAAGCACATCTTCCTCTTCTGGCCTGGGGCAGACAGGTTTGTCTGGGAGAGAAGAGTGATTTATAAGGTTTGAATTTAAAGTCATGCCTGCAGAATTTTGGCAAATGCTGCGATCACATTCGGTGCCCGCCGCTTACATGATCCAGGATGTAGTTCCTCTTCTTGCGGGCAGCAATCTCAATAAACTTCCCTAGGAAAAGTGGTGCTCGCTGGGAAATGGCGGTCAGTTTTGTAATGTCCTTTGACTGGCGTTTCAGGCTGTTGATCTGCATTAAATGATGGGACAAAATACTCAACATTAAAAAACACTTAGAATAGCGGGACAGAGACCAAACATACAGTACACACGCTGCAGGGCTACTAAAAAAATAGGAAACCACACAGCTGTATCAGTACTGACCATCATCTTGTCCACAATGGTGTCACTGCCCAGGATGTAGTATTTCCCAGGGTTCTCCTGGACATGGTTCTTCACCCATGTAGTCTTCCCTGAGCCTGGCAGGCCAACCATCACTATGATCTACATAACATGACAGCCAAAGACAGAATTAAAGTAGACTTTAAACACACAAATACATTCAAAAAGTAATGTTCTAAATACCAACAAAATATATATTTACCACATCAGTAATTAAAAAAATATCTACACAGTGCTTTGTTTACCTCACAGTCAGCCTTGGTCTGTGGCCCCTTGAGCCCCCGGACTCGTTCATCCACAGGGATTTGCTGCAGGAAGGTGTAGCCCTGGGGCTGAGGGAAGTACGGCGTCTCCATCTGGCCAAAGTTGAACTCCACAGCACAATTGTGGCAGATGATGTGCGGGAAAAGGGCCTGGCCGTTCAGACTGTCCTTGCTGACCTGGAAAGCGACAGCCGGCTCCCCGCCATTTTTGGAGAAGGACAACACCAGCTCCTCACCCTCAAAGTCCTTAGCAAAGCAAGCAAAACGCAAAGTTCTTTCTTTCTTCTTATGAAATGAGAGAATGTACCAGTCACTGACAAATCACACTTCACTTTCAAAATAAAAGATGACAGCCTTTCATCTAGATTAAAAAACAAAACAAAACCTAAACACAATAAATAAGGGAACAAAACCAAACTTGTTCTACAGAGAGCAATCCTGCAGAACTCTTTACACATCTGAGGCATTTTAATTCTAATCTTACTTTGGCTTGGTTTTCATGTACTTCAATGAGCTGATGAAATATAAGCAGCATTTATGTCTTACAATAAGGCAGCAGATGACATCATTCTCCTCATAGGTTTCTCCAAAGTCCTCCGTCACACAGTTGGTGGTCTTCTTGCCTTTCCCAGAGTATGCGTAAGAATGTTCCTCCTCACCTACACATTAATGGGAGAATAAATTATTTGACAAAAACAATTTGTGACAGCTAGCAGGTGGAATACTGCTGAATTAACACATCATGTCTCAGTCACTGGGACTCTGTAATGGTGTGTGAATCATCCGCTGGCAACAGGCCAGCCACCATTACTATGATGCAGCCGGAGATGGAGCCATTTTACATTAGCATGTTGTGCTGAGTATGAACCACTAGAGGGACCTCTTGAGACAGACTGCCTTCACAGAGGATCACAGCGGTCTCAGTACTTGCTGTTATCTTATATGGCAGACCTTCATGCAACATACACCTATAGCACAGGCTGGTCAGTCTTAAACTTTAAAACATGGTTCACTTTCGTCCAAATACACAATTTATGCAACACGCTGTAAAATCTATCCAAAATATATGTTATGAGCCCATGCATTGGTTTGGTCACCATTTTGTGCATCAGAAGCAGTGATATCCCATAATTTAAACAGACAAACGAATCAACTAAAAAAATCTTCAGAAGTTCTCTGTACACGGCATGTGTGATATGACCAAGTAGAAGCTACTCTGGCAACAAGTGGACAAATGGAAAGTTACAGCTCGACTCGACACTGAATGCCTGAACGACACAGCCAACAGCATAATATATAGAAGACTGTAGAGCTAAAACATATGTTAAAACACTGACCGAGGAGCAGGGTGCCAGTAGCCAGGGACCAGCCGACCTGCACGTCGTGAATATCCATGTTCTTGTTGGAAATGTGCTTCACAATAATTTTCTCTGTAATCTGTTGACAGGAAACAAAACACACCAACAAAATGCATCACAGGTCATTTCCACTACTCCAGTGTGTGTTTCTATTTTACACCTTCTTTGCAAATACTGTTTAAAGTTATACCTTCATCTCAAAGCAGGCTTTGCCTTTGTTCACGCCATAGGTAGCCTTGCCTCCGGACCACAGGTAAGCAAAACTCTCCATTGTGAGAGATGAGGCACTGTAACGGTCCCGTGACACCTTAAAGTGCAGGTCGCAGTTGTCTGTAGCGCACACACACACAAGCACACTCATCAATATCTGTATCTATTCAAAAAGGTCTCATAAACAAAGTGTGGTTTTTCTAGCTTGCTACAAGTTTTTCTTGTTCTTTGCAGTAACAATTTTGGATCAACAATCTTGGAATACCATTAACTTTGCTTTGAAAAAATGTTACTGAATACAGTAATTTGTCACATTAAATTCACTGACAGGCATCCAGGCAGACTTTTGTGTCATCAAACTCCTCATCTTCTTCCTCCAGGGGTGGCACAGGAGACTTAAATGAGGCCCTGAAAAGAAATACCAAGCAGGTAATTAATTAGAGGATTCGCATGTCAATGCAACTGCATGGAACAAATAGATGTCTTGGGTACCACTTGCTGAAAAATATTTGGGGAGAGAAATGGAAAGACAGACTAGGGGAAACCATACAAAATAGAGCCAGTAAAATGAGCAGGCGAGCCTCCAAACTTTGTGGATAGTCAGCTGTAATGTGGACCTTGGCAGACAACACTTACCTTGCAGTATCCAGCGAAATCTAAAACATGAGAGATACACAGAAAGAAAGCACTTCTGCTAGCCTTAACATGCAAGGCTATCCATTGGTGAAAGTGGTAAACTCAAAGCAGACCTCTCCCCTTTGAGATCAGTGTGTTTAAGATCTCCAGGATTGCTGTGGGGTCAGTCAAAGCAATGGCGGGTGCAGTTATATTTAACTTCCCATGTGTGGAATTATAAATGAAAAGGTCATGACTAGCTCACTGGCCTGTGTAACTATGTAGTACAAGTTGTTAACATGCTTAGCTGCTTGAAAGGAGCAATCACAGTGTACTGAGAGCTACAGCAACTTACCAACTCTGTAGCTTGAGATTAGGTATCTAAACCTCTTATTGGTAAGCTCCAGAAACTAGTCAAAATGTTGTAAGGAAGGCAAACATTCACATTGTTTCAACTGAAGCAATGATCTGAGGCCAGTGGAGTCATTATTTAGTGGGATGGATTTGGGGTACAACATCCCATTGTCATCATCTGCAGCAGTCTTAGCATCTCCAAAGACATCCATCATCATAATTGTCCTCAAGCCGACTTGACTGCTGTACAAATGGTTGCTGAAGGGAGACTTATGGTGGCTCTGGAGAACAGACTGAGTTGGAGCATATTGTCGATGCAGTCGACCAGTGGGCCACACACTGGCTGCTGGTCTATAGGCGTGCGGCTGCTCAGGGGCCACTGTTTTCACACAGGGTAGCTGTGTGTCTCTCTTTTAAATTGTTGGGGAAAATACTACAGTAATGGGAAACAAGGGAAAAACTGGACTTCCAATTGGAAATGAACGGTTGCTTTAAAAAAAATTTGACTGTCCGATTAGAAGGGGGGATAAAAGCACCTGAAGAGGCAGCAATACTATCCCAGAGTCCCAGACGTTTCCCAAAAGTAAAAAAACAAAAATTAAAAATAAAAATGGTTGAATCCAAAACCGATTCCATTTTCTGCCAGTTGATCTTTACAGTGTGTCAACAGCGCAATGAAAACAAAACACTGACCGAGAAGTAGGTACATGTATGCACACACATAAACTCACAAACACCCACACACACCATGCATGATGTCACCTGTACAGGGGTAGAAGAGAGCCTTGCAAACACACACATCCACACTCTCACACCATGATAGCATACACACAAGACATGATACATGAGACAGAAATAGCATTTTGACGTCATACAACCAAACAAAATGGAAAAAAAAGGAAAAAGGGGGGAAAAAAATGTAAAAAAAGGACCATTGCGAGGCAAAACGATGGACGGTCAATAGCAAGCTCCTCCGTGGACGGTCCAAATACTTTGGGAATTTTGCTACATCCTTGTGTGCTACACTGCAGCAGTGGACCCTTTCTCCCATGCCTCTCAGCTATTCCTCCCACCCTCCCTTCATTCCAAAGTGCACATCTGCTACTTTCCTCTGGGTTTGTTCTCTTTGAGCAGCCTTGTTTCACGTTGAGGACACAATGGGCTTTCCAAAACAATAAGTGGCACGAGGAACAGATGTGAAAATTCATAGAGACTTGGTAGTTGCACTTCTGCTACAGAATGCAGTTCATTAAAGACACAAATGTGAGTGGGCACTGTAAAAGGTAAATGGTAAGGCTCTTAAAGTAGTCAGGGATGACCCTCAAAACATGTGTGTGAAAGTAAGGTTATTAATAAATAGTATAATGCTTGAAAATGAGGGTTTTCTCTTGCTAGTTATATGTGCATTGGCACTTAAAGCCAATACAGTTTAACAAAGCTATGGATGGCGCTTCAGGGATGCTGAAGGCCATTTTTGCTCTGTCCCATCCTTACCAGCTGTATTTGTTCTCTTCAATAAATTCAAAGTAGCCCCTTCCATGTTCCTCCCGGCGTCTCTTAACACCCTTCTTATTCTTCTGATCAGCATTCGTGTCTTTGTCCGCATCCCCTTTGAAAATAGAACAAAGATATAGAATGAGGTGCTCCTTTTTATGTGAGAGAGAGAGGTCGGACTGGCAGTGGGGTTCTGGCCCACAAAGCCCGTTCATTAGTTACATAGTGTCGACCATATCATCAATATTAAGGTAACTAAGAGGTGACACCTCATGATTACATTTAAACAACACAATCATACTCCATAAACTGTAACAGCTCTAATGACCAGTTAGTAATTACAAAGTGAGCTGGTCCAAATGAACATTGTGAACAGGGTTTGCTGGGGCTGGAAAAACAAGTCTCTGTTAACTAAAGGGACATAAACCCTGCAATAAAGGGCTCAGACTATACTGTCTAATAAGATTCAGATATCAGTCTTTCATTAAGAGACAAGTGTACTGTGCTCTTGGACAAACGCATCATGCAAGGAAATACTGAAACCTGCATAGATCTGGATCCCCCCTCCCCATATCTTACAGATTTACCTCGGTGGCTATTTATCTTTATCCTACATTTTCTATGTTCATTCCAAAAAAAAAGGATGACGCTTTCTGTTCAAACCACGTACAAACTAACCACGTGCTGGACAAGCAGTCCAGCGCCTGCCCCATATTCAGCACGGCTTTGGATAAGCTAGTTCAGGTGTTCCCGGTCCATTTCAAGTCAAATACACTTGGATTTACACATATCGTGCCATTATGGAGACATTAATTGTAGTTATTCCCTGGGAATTTGAAATTTAAGTAAAAATTCGTCTTGCTTTTGGAACTCCCCACTTATCCCGTGTGAGCTTAGGGTAATTAACAGGAGAAAAGCGTAGGGAAGATACCCACTAATGACTACAGTAGCCAAACCAGTTCAACATTTCCAACGTGTTACTTTCACGTTATGCCAGTTTAATGTAGGTTGTAGCGTGTCTGTCTAGGAGCACCGCCACCCTACCACCCAATTCGTACTGAAACGTCAATACTGGAACCACTGAACTAGCTAACCGGCTGGTCAGATAGTTAGCACTGCACCACAGACAAAGAAAATGACGTTAGCTAGGAGGCTAACACGCTAACCAAGCAAAACGAAAACCCAGACTAAGCTAAAATAATAGCTTATTTCTCACTTATTTTACTCGGACACTGCAGCGAATGACATTCAGTTATAAAGTAATAATGCTAAAGTTGACGTTTGTGGACTAGACTATCGATACTTGACGTTGCAAAATGACTAGCTAGCCAAGGTAGTGACCGATGCTAACGGTAAATTAGCTGACCGGCTAACAGTTTCGGTTTGTAGCTACCGCTTGCTACTCTATCGAGGTTACGCTATCTAGCTCAACATGGACGCTCTTTTGTATGGCTACGCATTCAAATTTGGTCATTCCCAGCCGGCTCCCTCCCGCGGTAGCATTAACGCTAACGTTATGGCAAAAACCGACACCCAGCCACAGTCCATCCAGCCAGTCACATTTTCGTAACCAATCCAGTCGACTCACCCTCAGTAGCCTGGTCCCCGGGCTCACCATCTTCTGTGTCTATTTTCTCCATGTCGTCCACATCTCCCTTGAGCATTGGATCCATCTCGTCGTCCTCGTCCCCGTCCCCGTCCCCGTCCTCTTCCCCCTCACCCATCTCTTCGTCCTCGGCAACGCCATCTCCCTCGCCCCCATTTTCCGGCTCTTCTTCCTCCTCCTCGTTGGCCTCCATGCTTTCTTCTATCGGGCCATCGCCCTCTTCTTCCTCTCCCATACCCTCCTGGCTGAAGCCCTCTTGCGCCGCAGCTTCTTGGTCCAGCGGGGAGTCTCCGGCTAGGGCCTCCTCGTCCAGCGCGGCCTGCAGCCGGTCCATCAGCTCGGCCTTCAGCCCCTTGTCCGAGAGATTACGCTTTTTCAGCTCGTCCTTCAGCTCGTTCACTTTCAGCTTTTTAACGTTAATTGCGCTCATTGTGAATGTTCGACTGCAAAATGTAGTGGCTGAAATTCACAAATACGACGACAAATAAATAACTGGGCGCCCTTTGTTAACGGATGTAGCTCAAATCTGCGCCAAATGGCACCCGCTCTGTCCTACCAATCGTTCACCGGCAAAGAAGAGCTGAGCCGAGCCTGCGGTGTGGGGGAGGAGGATGACGTCCCCTACCGTAATTACCCAGAGAGCAACGCAGCTTGGCTACATAACCCGCCGACCATCTGTCACTGCCGTAATTATAAAACCAGCCCCAGAGGAAAAAATGGGACAAAATGTGGAGGAAGAAAATTCACACATATAACATCCAGGATATTACTCATCTTATCGTTAAAGGCATAATGCATATATGTGTGGACATAAGTAAACATATTGCATAATGCATTTTTAGAAGGGAATGGTTAATGAATGGACGTTCAAAATATGCTCATAGGTCGTGCTTCTAGCAAGACTATAGGACGATAATAAGATAAAAAATACTGTAATGTAATTATTTACCACCATTAATGTAGAAATATTGGAAGTAGGCTATAATGTATAGATTGGGAACATTTATACTCCTCGCCATGGGGAGGAACAAATATAAATTACTAATAAGTTAAAAAATCATGGAGTGAAATTTGGATCAATTCACTGAACTTTCCAGTTCAGCTGGCTGCTTTAACACTAAATCTGCTGGAGGGTTTTAGGGCAGCTATCATCTGACACCAAGCCAATCGAGTAAAGGAGGGTCACTTGAACGACTGTACATCCTTTAATTCACTTTTCTAAATACACGGTTTTATTTGCATCTGTTCATCCCGATTACAGAAGAACACCAAATTCATTACTAAAGAGCAGCAAGTGCGGCCATTTTCAGGCATTTGACGATTGATGTGGAACATGTTCATGCATTAGCACAAAAAGCGTCACGCTCTTCATGACGACATGAAGCACATTTGATGTTTTGTCAGCCTTTTTAAAATTTAGAATTCATTTAAAGGTCGAGTGTGCAGGATTTCATGGCATCTAGAAGTGAGGTGGCAGCCTGCAACCAACTATAAACCCCTCGTCTCATTCGTCCCCTTCCAAGCCTTTAGGAGAACCTACAATGACCTCGGCAAACCCGTGACATCCAGTTTGCTGAGGCCTACCACTCCGCTTGTGAAAACATTGAATGCATCCTGTGGCTCCGGAGCTGTGTCTGAGTAAAAAAAAAACCTCTGATGATGTCATTAGATGCAGAAACGTAGGCTCCTGCATTTATAGAGCTTGACTCATACTGGGGACTGAAAAGCGGGATATCTCTTCCTCTGCTGCATCCTTTTTGACCATTCTGCTGTCAATCTGTCTTGTGAGTCCCACAACATTCTGAAAGTGCAATGCCAAACCTTTAAACTCATTTTTATACAGCCTCTGCCTTATGTTAGAGCTCATGCTCATGTTTTTAGGACTGCATGCAGACTACTGCATGCAGACTTTGCATTACTGCAAGTCTGATATTCTCCTGTTTTGCATAGTTCAATGTTGTTTCAAAAAGCCTTATACTAGTTATATATTTCTAATTTTCATTTTACATAGCTATAAAGGTGACCTCTAGTGCTACCTAACAAAGCCATGTTCAGAAGGCACACTATAGCCTATACATTGATGTAATAATGTCACATGTACCCACTGTTCCTGCAGTATAATACAGCAGTGTGACAGTGAATGTATGTCTCCATGCAGGCAGCCTTATGTGACTTTTCTGTTGCAAGAAGCTACACAGTACCATTCCATGTGAAGGGCTGTTATGTTCAGAGATTATTTAGGAATCATGTTCTGAAAAGAAAGAAATACCAAGTGGATATCACCAACAAACTGTGCAGCAGCAGCCTGATCCTCTGGACACGCTCCTTACTGCCTCCCAGAGGCGGTTATAATAAACAACAAGTGAAATCGTGAAGCGCTCTCCGGTGCGCTCACTCCTTCTCCACTGTTCCACTGTCATCACTCCGGCTTTCAGCCAGTGTCGCCAGCCTCTTACTTTGTCACATTTTGCATTCAAGCCCACCATGAGTGAAATATTTTTGCTTTCCATCCACGGAGCTCTGGCAAAATTCAATAAAAGTGCAGCCTGCCTTTGTTCGGATATCTTTTTAAATATTAACAAGTTGTCATGTCATCTCTGACTGGAAGAAGAGAGAGATTTCCTGCGTCGGTCGGAGGAGGAACACACTGGGTAAGTCAGATTTATTCACTATGAACAGAATTTGCTCCCATTTGTAACTCACTGTAGTATCTTTATACAGCTTCACACAAGAGTGATATTGTTGCACTGCAAGAAAAACACATTTGGGTGTGGTTGCAGTTGTCCACGTCGATTGACATCTAATTTCCCACTGGCAGAGCCCACATACATCCTTCTTGTAATGGTTTGTTTCTCAGAGCTCAGAAGTGCAGCATCACTGTGAGCCCGGCGGCTTTTCTGCAGCTGCTGACGGGAAAGACCGCCAGCCCGAGGAGCGCCCCGCTCCTGAGGGTGCCGGTGGGACCAGAGGCGGCCCACGTCGGAATATGTGCCAGAGAGCGGACGCTGTCCCGTCCTACAAGTCCCTTCCTGGGACCGTGGGAGACCGCATCAGGAGCACCCTGTCCTCTGCGAGCGGGACCATATGCAGGACCGGCATGTCGGTGAATCCCGGCTTCGGGAGGTCTGACGGGAAAGTTGCGTGTTGTGAGAAGTGCTCGGCGACCCTTGTTGCTCTCAAGAAGCAAGCTCTGAGCCTGGCTGTTCACCATCACTTCTCCACCAAGGTCAGTAGCCGGGACGGACCATGAATGCATCTCAGACCAGGCTGCTCACTGTTAGGATGGTAATAGTGTTGATGAGGGGGGAAAAAAAGGTTAGAGTGGTGTTTTGAGTCAAATAATAAGACAAAACTATAGGCTGATTCAAGTAAACACATGGGTGGCCTCATATTTATAGACAGTTGGATCATAAAAATATAGTATGGTAGCAATAATTAGTTATAAGGTTTAATTTAATAACCCAACATAAACAGATTGTTAAGGTTGCATAGTTTCCCCTCCACCCATATTTTCAACGCACACAGTGAGAATACTAGATAAACAATATAGAAAATTAATCAGAAGCAATTTTGATCCATTAAGCATTTAAGTCCTTTAAAAAAAAATAAAGCTAAATAACTGAAATTAAATTTGAACAGCTCCTGTTTTTTAGTCTGTTTTGAGATGAAATCTGTAAGGTTTGGAGGTTTGGTCAGACAAGATGAGCAATATGAATGTGTCAGATCGGGCTCTGGGAAATTGTTTTCTTTTTCTTTTGCAGACCAAAACATTAACTGATGCATTGAGGGGGAAAAACATTAATTGCAGTCCTAATGTAATCACACACGCATGCAGACTTTGTTCATAAAACTGCCTCTTTTAACACATTTTCTGACTGTATGTGTGAGTGCTGTATGTCTATGCGTTTTAATGTGTGTGGGTCTTTACAGTGCTGCCTCTGGGAGGTCCGCACACCATCCATCTGTACATTTGTCACCACCAACATCCATCAACCTCGCCAATAGACAAAGTAAACCAGTGCCATTCCTGCGCGAGTGGTTTCAAATGGGCATGAATATTTCATCTCCGACATCCATGTGTCATCCCCACAGCCCTCTCCACTGAGGGAAGACTATTTATTTTTGTCCTCTTAAGTGGGATGGGGCGCAGCTAGCATCAGGTTTTTAGAGGGAGACCACAGCCTGCCGGAGCAGTGCACAGTGAGAGCAGGAGGGAGATGGTATCTTGTGGCCACAGACATGGTCAGATGAAATCTGATAAGCCGTCCAGCTCCTGCAAGTTTATTGATCCGAGCATGATTTCTCTAAAGCAGTGTCATCTTTTTGGATGGGCTTGCAATCTGGCTGAGATGGAAAGTCTGGCTATCACAGGACATTTCTTCCTTTATGTATCTGTCATCATTTCTATTTGACGAATGGAAGACACAGACCTGAAACTGAAATGTTCAGGTGGTAGAGTTGGTTTATTTTGCCATTTTTACGTAGCATGAAGAAAATCAGGAAATGCTGTTTTGGAGGACATAAATTTAGTCCCTGATGTTTCAGCACTTTTGGAGTTTTAATGCTTTCTTTTTACATAATTATCGAGGGCTCCTATAATACTCCTCTGGGGGAATATGGGTCACCGGCAGTGCGCTGGCAGCTTGCAGGATGGGTGGGACGGATGGGAAGGAGGAGGGAGGAGGTGTGTTGGATGTTGGTAGGTGTCAAGGGCAAACAGGATGCGAGACAGGAGTGTCTTTGTCAGGATGAAAAGCAAAATGATGGTCGGATTTTCATTTTGTTAGATTTGACAGCCTGGGTCGATGCCGGGAACACAGATGCCAAAAACCCTTTCCATGATTGGGATTTAAACGTTTTCAAATGTCACGTTGTCAGAATTTTGTAAATTGAATTTGATTATTAGCCTCCATCTAGATAACGACTGTCTATCAGAATAACACAGTCTTATTAAATTATCCTGGCATGATTGTGTAAAATGATAAGGCTGAATGTCCAGCACTCATTTACAGAAAACAAAGCTATTTTCCATTGCTTGTATCATTTTCCAGCAGCACTGTACCACCTGTAAAGCCAGGGAGCAGCGTTATTTTCTGTTCTTCAGCAGGGAACATGACAATAAATAGCTCCTTTAACCATTGCTGCATGCTGACATGTTCTTCATGAACTAGTGGCTAACAACAGAGATTCATGACACCTTTATTTTATATCAAAGCTGCAGTAAGTAAGTTTTTTTTTTTTTTGCTTACTGCACTTTTAAAAATGACAGGGATGGTATTAATCAATACTGCTGACTCCATGATTACTTCGCTAAGTGCTAAAATTGCTTTCACTGCTTCCCCACGACTCAATTTTCATATGCTCGGTGATCATTCATGTACTGTAGTTCTAAAGCCAGAAGTCAAACTAAGTAAATTAGCTTTGTTTTAATGTCTTCATGAGAAGCTTATGATGAATCTGTGATCTTATTAGCTCAGTCTCTTTTGTGAAAATAGAGCTTGAATTACAGGCAAGCACCTACTTCAAACACCTAACGGGCAAGCTTATTTGCATTTGGTAAATTCTGCTATTTCTTTGTAATTTTGCAGGACTCCAGCGACCTGTCTACGTTTCTTCATGACAACCTTCACGTCCATAGTCGGTCCGTCAATGAGTCCAGGGACAGAGAGAGGGAGCAGGGAGAGTGCGGATCTTGTGGTGTAAACTTGAACCAGCTCAAACAAGAGGCCGTCCACTTGGCTCTGAGCAGGGGTCAGTCATTAGCTAAGCCTGCCTTTGAACCCAGCTTTAGCACCGGTTCACTGCTGGGACAAAGTGGGACAAAGCATGGAGACAGAGCTCCGAGGGAGGCCGTCCATCAACCCTGCAGTCGCAGCCACAGTCCTCACAGCCCAAGAAGCCCGAGGACGCCTCAGAGGACCCCTCAAACCCTCAGGCGGAGGGGGCCCAAGCTCCCCAACCCCGATATGGACCGCTGGGTAGAGGAACAGCAGCAGCTGGTTGCTTCTAAATCTGTGTCCAGCACTGATGGTGTCACCATCTACCCTCGCCATCAGGTACCCCTAAAAGCCTTCTCCTACCACTAAATCACACATAACACATCCCCTGGTGTGCATTCCCCTTTTAATGAGCTATATGGGTAAAGTACATCTTTACGGGTGCACGTGCCAGCAAAGCAGTGATTCATAGAGCCTAATCAGAACCTATTTAGATCCCATGGCTGAGGACATTGTTTGAAAGTACTTTACTAATGGAATGGAATTGGGTCATGATTTACCCCTGTCATAAAAGCCAGCCAGTCAAAAAGCACTTGTGATCAATAGGCGGGGTGGTCATATTTAACAGGGCGGATGGTGAAATATGCATTACTGTGATGGAAGCTACACCAGATTGAGCCCGCCCTCCCCCGAGCCTCAAATGAAAAAGGTTATAAAGCAGTACAAGGCGAGTGAGAGTGTTTTAGATGTTTTATGTGATGTTGCTGGTTTTTACCTCCGATCCATATGGACAAAAGCCAAATATGAAAGTCCTTCCTTTGGCAAACTACTTGTAGATATCATGTGATCTGGCTGACACCTCCCTGGAAAAGCAATTGTCCAATTATATCTTAGCAAGTGTAACATCACACATGATGAGGCAGTGTTTATAGTGCTGCACATAGTGACCCAAGCTAGCGTTACTTTCAAGGGTCACAATTAAATTCTACAATATCTTGGGGTTATAGGCTCTGCTCAAAAAGCCCAGTTCACAATAGCACATCCAGTGGCTGGGAACTGGTCCTGGATGCTATCGGGTTTAGGCTAACGTTAGCGGCGCCGTCCTGCTCTTGATTGGATTTAAGGAAGTTTACCCTCCACACAAAACACATTTGTTAATGTTTTTCCTCATTTTAGACATTTTTTTAGAGGAAACATTGAGCCAACCAAAGACTGCACTGACATCAAAGTCGTAGTCGAGCTAGCATAAGCTTAACTAGCTAGCTGATAAAATATGCTAACGGAAGCCAGCAAAATCGAAGGTGGCCTGCTAGAAACAAAAAGACGGCTTTTGTCCATTTCTGTTGAGGACCCATTTTTAAATAAAGCTGCCACCGTTATCGTTATGTGGCCTGCGAGAACAGGCTCGTTGACGGGGGTGGGGCGCAGCGAATGGTCAATTGGACTGATACAGTCTCAAGAGCAGCATCGTAATTAACCCATTACGCTTAATCGACTTGTCTAATCAAATTTAACAACAACAATGAAACATCTTCTTATATTGAAATTGTCCTGGGCTTTGCGAGACTGTATGAGAAATTAGCCGAGCGGGTCCAGCGTGATAGCGGATCAATACAGGTTTATGTGTCTGAGGCGAAATAATATGAGAGGAGTGAGGAGAGAGGAGACAAAAAGGAGGGCGGAGGAAAAATGGATCGCAGAGGAAGAGGAAGGGAAATGAAGCGTTTAAGATGGGAGGCAGGAAAAAAAAGACAGTTTAAAAAGATGGAGTGAAGGGCGGGAGAGGAGAGGAAAAAACAAGGGATAATAACAGACTACATGAAAGCAAACCCAGAGAGGAATCAGAGCAGAGGCAAAGAAAAAGTGGAGATAAAAATGGTTATGACAGAAGAAATGAGTCAAGAAGAGGCCAGGAGGAGGGGTGGAGGAGTATCTATACACCATCCATATTACCTTTGGCTACATATATTAACTTAGCCCTGTCTTCATTCTCCTCCCAGTCTCCTTCCAAGCCATCATCCACTGCAGCCCTCCTATGGCACTAATTGGTATATGGTTGGACATTATGAAAAGAAAAAACTGAGCTGACGTTGTTATCCTGCCCTAAAAAAAAAAGCCTGAGACGCAGATGAAGCGGGAAGCCAGGGAGCGGCATGAGCCCGCTGTAAGACAAAGATGCTGGCTGAGTGGCCTGCGGCGAGGCTCGCTCACTGCATGTTGAGCATCTGAATGCTGAATAGGTCATGTTGCGTACACATGGCACGGACATGAATGGATGCAAAACACACATCCTGGAGCTACAGCTGTCCAAGTGTTGGAGTTGGAGTGCCTGTGTGTGTGTGTGTCCGAGGCAGCGACCGTGTGTTTATTTGCACCTCTTCAGCTCTGAGTCATGGTTTAAACTCAGACAGCAGTCACTAAAGCAGTCACAAACTATTCCTCACACTCCACATGCAGCCAGCCTGAGCCATAATATAAGTAATGGCGGAAGTTTAACCCGCTGCGCTCTCAGCCTACATGCCCTACTTAGCCAGACACACCCCTCACTTGTCCCCAGAGTAATTCCTGTCACAATAGCCCTCTTTGCAGTGGGTGCAGGAGTGCAATTATAGATTTGGATTTTCATAATGAGCCTCATCTTCTAGCAGGCTGCAGATGATGCTGCACCGGGCTGTGGTGATGCTGGGATCGTACAGACGAGCTCAAAGATCCCTCACATATCCAGAGTGGTGACCATCGCCAACACTGCTGCCATGTCCCTTTTAGCCAGGTAAATCTCTCTCTATTAAAACAGCACTTGTTGTGTGCACAAATGAGTTCAACCTGCAGCGCGGCTGTCCTGGCTACACCATAAGTTTCGGTGGTATGACTCGCCACATCCGTTCTTCCCCGTAGGGCGGCCGAGAAGCTCAACCTGACATCGAGGAAAAAGGGCCAGGCTTCTGATCCAGCACCCGCTCATCTCTCCACCTGCTTCAGGGAGCTGATCCAGAAAAGCCCACCGCCCGTCCCCTCCTGCCTGCTCCAAGCTGCCACTAGAACCAAAGACTCGCCCAGTGTTGGCAAGGTAGACTACAGCGCTTCAAATTCCACTAGATTTACAGTAGATGGAGATTTTTGTGTTTTTTAGTGAACCACATTTGGTTTGGGTGCAGTTTGGTAATAATTCCAACAATTCACAGGAATTTAAGGACAGATGAGTAGATCGATGCCATTCTCATGTTTGTACGCATATGAGGCTTAGCTTAGCATAAGGGAAGGCAGCATGTAATTTCTTGTAGAACCATAACTTGTGTGTTTTACATGGTTTGTATATGGATTAAACAAATTAAATATTATGTGTTTATTAGTAAGAATTAAAGGTGTTGGACAGATTGAGGTCCGCCCTGTTTCCAGTCTATGCTAAGCTAACTATTTGTCTCTATCTTCATATTTACTGTTACAAACATGAGAGTGGTATTGATCTTGTCATCTCTTGGCAAGAAAATAAGTATAATAATAAGTAAATAAGAAATAAGCATATTTCTCAAAATATCAAACTTCAACAGTTTTTTCAATTTGGGCTCAGTAATAAATGATGATTTTTTATCACATACTTATATTCAGAAACACACTTTATTCATTTAACTCCACCTCTGATCACTGCACAAGCAGAAGCTTTCAGCCATTAGCTGCACTCATGAAGGTCAGCGCAGCTCGGGTTAAAAGTTCAACAACAACGTCCATCAGTGCAGGACAGTCGCAAGACAAAAAACATATACCACATGCTCAATAATGGAAGAGGCACGCAACCTGTTTTGCCTCTATAATGTGCATAAAGAGGGACAGATGACATGATCTATCTACTGTGTTCTTTACAGTGCACACATACATTCGATATGCTAATATAAATTCAAATAGAAAATATACAAAATTTGTAGGACAGTGACACATGGGCCACTTTGTATCTTATAGAAATACATCTATACAAACTTTCAAAGTGTATGCTACCATCCTCGCCCACACAACCACCACCTTGGAAGTGTTTTTAGCACCCTTGTTACAGAGTAAACAGATCACAGTCTATTTGAAGGAGATCCTATATCACCCCTTCTTTGTGATACACTGTAATGTGGTGCTAATGTCTCCATCTTGTTCCTCCCCTCTCCTCCACTCACCTCCTCTGGGAGAAACTGGGGAGATCAATATGGCTGGCTGCCCTCCCCTTGTCTCAGATAGATGGACTCTTGGGTTTAGTCTAGAGTTACAGATAAGGGCTCAGATAGACGCCGCCGCCAGCCACACCTGCCGGAGCACTCAGCTCTGTGCGCCTCTGCGTGCCAGATTATGTGTGTGTGAGAGCGGAGGAGGATTTTCTCCCATTGTAAATGGGTCTCTTGAATAATTTAACCCTCATAAATAGAGTTTGACACATGTTCAATAGGATTAGGGAGCCACTTCTTGCATAAGGTATTGAAATTATGAGGAGGGCTGAGGAAACAAATCCCTCACAGTCACTGGGAACTGACGTGGCAGATGGAAAATGGCTTTCAGGTATTCACATTGTCAATGATGTCATCATGGTGTAATGCTGTCCTGGACAGTTTCAAGAAAACAACATTTGACTGGGTGTCATGGCACACAGAGCTACTTGCAATCCTGCAGACCTGAACCTTGATTAAGAATAATTTTGTTATAATTTGCTTAGAAACCTTAATAGCACTTATAGTCCTTTGTGAGGTAAATGTCGTCTCGTCTTCCTGCAGACTAAGACCTATGAGCACTGTTAAATGCTGTCAGAGTCAGAGTCTAACTTAATTTAAGACCTTAAAGCCTCTAAATCCTAAGGCTTCCTGTAGAGGACTGCATTAAGGAATTAATGTCATGACATGCGGAAATATCGCAGGAGGTATGCATAGCCATGCAGTTGTAAGTGCATGTATGGCTTCTGCACTAACTGGATCAACTGATGTCTGCTGCAGCCTAAAGAAAGCATGTTTATTAACATGCTGCTCATTTTTGCATTTATACAAATCAGTTTTAAAGCAAAAGAGCAGATTGCCAGATGTGTTAAAGGGCACGCATGTGTCTCACTGGAGTGATGTTAGTTGGAAACATTTGCAACAGCAAAGTACACCATCTTTAGCTCACCATCCCAGTGCTCAAACCTTATCCTTTTTGACATTTACTACTTTGTTCTGCCTAGGTTCCCCTTTTCCAGTCGAGGTTTCTTGCAACCCACGTTGCATAAAATAGTATCTTAGCCTCCTGTGGCTGAGCAGCAGGGACTCAGAGATGAGGCCTGACTATTACTTTCCTCTCGCACAGCTACATTTGATGTTAGGCTCCTGAGTTTTTTTAAAAAAAAAACCTTGTATGGTAAACATAAAGTCTTAAACCACCTTTCAAACACAGTGTATAAATAGAAATAAAAAACATGCTGCAAGCGGCAAAATAACAGGAAGCTTTACGCAAAGTATTTGAAGATTTTGTGGCATGCATACAGTCTGTATATGTGTATTTCCGAGTTTTCTCGCTCCATACGGTGTTCTCAGATTCCAAGATGCAAGGACTCTGATGTCTAAAACTTTGAACCTTACGGTTTTGAAACTTTTTTTCCCACGGGTTTCTGTTCGCTGCTGGTATTTAGTTTGAGAAGTGAATTCACTGTCAAAGCAGAGCACATACACGCTCCATGCATGCAAAATAAGGGTCCACCAAAGGTATTACAACCATGAAACTGTGCAGGACTACCATGGCAATCATGGCAATTAATGCAATAGCTGTTGAGATATTTCATACTGGACCAAAGTGGTAGAAGAACAGACAGACTGACATTGCCATGCCGCTACAGTATGTTTACCCCATCATACTGTATTAAAACATTTCAGTGAGTATTCAACAGTTCCCATCCCTCTGTAATTTCCAACATGCTCCAATCTCCTTTGTGCACAGGTCAAAGTCGTGCTGAGGGTGAGTCCAACGCTGTCAGAGTTCCAAGGCCAACCACCTGTTCTCCGCATTGACTCGTCCAAGAAAAGAGCCACCATAATAGAACCAATCAGCAAAAGCCAACCCCACGCGACGATGACACTAGACAGGGACGGCAAAAAACTTTTGAAGACCTTCAACGTTGACGCTGCCTATCCTAAAGAGTCAAGCCAGGTTTGGTTCTTTATCGTGATTACTGCTCGACACAATTCAGATGATTCTGTGCTTCTTTTTTTAAGGCTAATCTGTCTTGCTGGAGTTGTTCTAACAGATTCGTCGATAGTGTAACATTCTCAAGTGCTCGGTGCATATTTTCCCCTCCGTACACGACACACCACGGTTGGTTTGCTCTCTCTGTCTGTTGACCTGAAAACTGATGAGGGCCTGGGTAGCCACCACAATTATACAGTCCATCAATTATATTCAACCTTCTCCGAGCTCCCCTTACAGTATCTGAGCCCAAGGGAATCTCCAGAATCAGTGTGCGCCTCTCCTCGGCCTCAGCTCTCTCGTTTCGTTGGATGTACTTCTTCAGATGAATCATGAGACGCTCGCTGTCCTTTGTTCTCTCTGGCCAGGCCGAGGTGTGCGCAGGCGTCTTGGCTGATGTCATCCGCTGCGTGCTCAGCGGCAGCGATGGATGCGTTCTTGGTTTGGGATGTGCTGATGTGGGTGAGTAATCGGTCACTGCGAGAGGCCATGGGTTAAAATCTCAAGATGGGAGTGGGATGCTTTTATCTGTGCTCAGGGGCCATCCACCCCCTCCTCCTCCTGCTGCTCTGTCCCATTCCTGCTATCATTCATTCTTTCTCTATCACTTAAACCCCATCCCTAGCTTCTCTCTCTGTGCTCTTATCAATCTTGATCCACATGTCCACTCTCCCTGTTCGTTTGCTTTCACCCCTGTTCTATTTCTCTGTCGTCCTTTTTTCACAGCAGTGACTGAAAAGTGTTGTCATTTCAACTCTTTCCTTCTCAGTCATTCATCTCTCACCTGTTACTTTGTGAATAAAAGCCTATTCATCAATTATACAACACATATGCTTTTTTAATGCGTCCCATTCCCTGACAGACACGTCAGCATGCTGGACGAAAGGACACAAATATTTTATTTTATGTTGCTGAAGCACTGAGCTCAGAGGGGACTGTAAACAAAATGGACCGTAATACGTTTCTATTAGAGAGATGGAACCCTGCACTTAGGGTCGGTGAAGAGGTTTAATAGATTTGTGGCGTGTGCACGCACAGACACACACGCGGACGGACACACACACAGACAGACACACATGGACGGACACACACACACACACACACACACACACACACACAGGGTAAGGACAGGGTCTCCTTGGAGCTGCTTTTTCACATGACGCCACTCTCCGTAAATCTGATTGAATTAGCTGGCCAATACAAACTACATGTGGCCCACAGCCAGGGGATATCAATCTCCTCCATAGTGTACTATTCTCTCTGAATAACGGCAGGCGGCTTGGCCTTTAATTGGAGTAAACCAATTCTCCTGTCCTCATTCAATTAGAGTTTGGAGAAGACAAGAGAGTATAAAACAGGCCCATAACTCAAAACTAATGTGGGGCAAAAGTGCACTTGAAGATACTGTATGGCTCCGGTCCATCTGAAAATCGGAAAGTGTTTGTGGGTGTGATGCTCCATATTTATTTGTGCATGTATTGTCTCCAGGTTCGTGTAAGCTAGTGCACCAGCAGCTTCTCAAAGTGTATATTGTATGTATTGACAGAGTGCCCATGTGTTTAAAAGCTAGCATGTGCATGTATGTGTCCTATATGTGTGCCTTTGTGTGTGTGTGTGTGTGTGTGTGTGTGTGTGTGTGTGTGTGTGTGTGTGTGTAGCATGCATACATTTACGTGCTCTGTTGTCTACCTCAGGATCCTGGTCCAGCATGGTGGGGAGCGGCGAGAGCATCCAGAAGCTCGGGCTGATTCCCTGTGCCATCTCCTGGCTGTACAGTGCCATTGAGCGGCGGAGGGAGAAGACCTGGACCGATCTGACTGTCTCAGTGTCCGCTATAGAGCTCTGCTGTGGAGAGGAGGACACACTGAGGGATCTGCTGGGGGAAGTTGTCCCCTCATTAGGCAGTGTCCAGGACAGCCCAAAAGCCCATATTAGACTCCAGGAGGACCCCATCTATGGAATTCAGGTAGAAAGAAAGGTGGTTTTTTATTAGGAAAAAAGGGGCTTGTTGCAAGAACTTTCTACTGTGTCTCACCCAGTCTGTCTGCTTCTCTGTCCAATTGCAAGCACACAAGGGTCCACTGATCTAAACAGTATTCTTTTGAAGAACATAATCAGCCTTAAAAGCAAATAAAATGACTAGTAAGTAGAGTTATTCTTGATTGGATTATATACAGTCTAATTAATCTTGGAAAACAAATAAAACGGTCCCAAATCTGAAAACCAGAGAGACTATTTTTTGTTGCTGAGAAATGACAATTTCTTGGCTTCACTTCTCTGGCAATGCATCAAAGTCTGAATTTTAAAATTCACATTCAAATAAATGTTATTTTATAGTTGTTTTAAGAGCTGAGAACCAGAAAATTAAGCCATAACCCTGGAGAAACTCCTTTTTCATTGTCCACTGATCAAATGAATTGCCCATATAGTTTCAGTGGGACGTGTCAGTGACAGGTAGTGTTATACATGACTTGTTTGGAATCCCTCCAAATTAGATTACAGGCATTGTTCCCTAGATATTATAGGATTAGTGTTAATGTTTATGTAGACAGTCAATCTGGATAATGGTCGACATTCTATGTGAGAAGATTATACTGGTAGTGAATGAAACCTATTAGATTGCATAAAAGATTACATCTGATTACAGTTTGATTATGTGGCTATCTCCTCCCTCGCACTGCTGTTTGTCAATTTCAAGCCAGCACCTCACACCACATTTCTCTGTTTTCTTCACTGAATACAACGAAAGTGAAACCTACCTTTTTGATATCACAGTGAACACTAAAACACTCTATGAAAGTGCAAACCTAAGGCTAAACAATTCTCTACATAATTATGCTATTTTAATAATCTGGCATCCAGACCTGAATCAAAACACACATAGTGATTGACAGTAGTGGGATACTTGTGGCAGACTGACAGAAAAAATCAAATGGCAGATGGTTTTCATTGGTTCATTGATGGTTTTCTGACTATCTTCTCCCCTCTCTCCAGCTACGTAACCACAACCGGGTGAAGGCCCCCACTGCCGAGCGGGCTGCTTCCCTCCTGGACGCAGCCATTGCGGCACGTCGGCACAGTGACTTCGTTACATACCTGTCCCACACCTCCATAATGTTCTTCACTCTCCACGTCCAGCCCCCCCGTACAGAAAGCAGCACCATTGGCAAAGGTTGTGATGAATTATTCAGCCGGCAGGGCAGCATGTCACTGGTGAAGTTGGTGTTCTCGCATGAATCCCCATGAGCTAACCCTAAACTCACTGCTGATTTAATGTAGTTTAATATACAGCACATCTTATAGTTCTTGTGTTCTTTATTTACATATTTGGAAACATGCAAAGCTTTTTGCATTTACACTCTCCTCTGCTCTCTGATTTCTATCCGTAGGTTCACGTGGCCCCACTAAGCTGACCATGATAGATGTGTGTAGTGGCATCAGGGGTATGAGCAAAAATAAACCTCTGTATTCTGAACTGGGCCCTGTTGTCTTGTCTCTACTAAGTGGACATAAAAACATCCCCAACAAGTAAGAATGTAACTTGGTGAAAACATTTAAATTCCTACTGTTGGTCTTGCAACTGGTTTTTCAAAAATAGTCAGATTTCTTTCTGTAAACCAATTTTATCTTGCCTAAAAGATCCTTTGAGTTAATGTCTGGACATCTGCTCTGTCTCTGTACAGGGGCAGTAAGTTGACTATGCTCCTTCGAGAGTCCTTGGGCCATGTTAATTGCCATACCACAGTGATTGCTGAGGTTGCTGATTCACTGGCACACCTTCAAGAGACCTTATCCTCCATCCAGCTGGCTTCTCGCATCCGCAGGACACAGAAGAGGACGAAGGTATTGTACATACCCTTTATTGTCTTTCTACCAACCATCTTTTAGTAACATCACAGTGTCTGTCCCCTTTTTGTAAAGGAAGTGAGAGTTTTAGAATTTAATTTGTTTTAAAACTTACTGTCCATACTAACCATGTGATTGTTTTCAAGGCACACCAATGATTCATTTGTTGATTTATGTTTTGGATAGTCCAGTTCTAGAACTAACTCCACGATTGATCTCCATCCAACAGCAGTCCACCTCATGTTCTCCATCCGGGAGGAGTTTGACAAAAGATTATGAGAGAGGGCCTCCGTCTTTGTCCCTGCGGGCATTTCACTCCACCGACGAGGTAGATGTTGACGTCCCTTGTTTCCGTTTGCGCGGTGAACTGGATGAGCGCTCCAGCAGTGACCAGTCCTGTGACACAGTCATCCAGCTAGACTCGGATGGGTTGGTCCAGTCCAAAACAACCTCAAGACTGGCACAGCCTGAATTCGTGCCCATCATACCCTCTTTGCATCCTAACAAGGCTGACATGGATGACCCAGAGTTTACTGCTCTGCTCCAAGAGCTTCTGAGAATTCCTCAGCTGCAGGGAGAGAAGAAGAATGAGGAAACTATTCAAGGGAATATTGAAGTGCTGAAGACAGACATGAAGGAGCCAGGGAGGGACTGTCTTAAATGTGACACATTTGCTGAACTTCAAGAGCGCTTGGGCTGCATAGATGGAAGCGAGGCGACAATGGAGTTGCTCAAATCTTCTTCAAAAGGGCCTTCTGTTAACAATGTCACAAACAAATCACAACCCCAAAAAGAAACAGGGAAACAGGCAGACACTGAATCATCAGAAACACCACAGACGTTGAATCAGGGGTTAGGCTGCAGTCAGACCTCTGTCGGAGAGAAGCAGACAGATGGTTCCTTCCCTGGAGACAGTTTTCAGAGAGAGGATTCAGGTTTGTATGACTGTGAGGAGTGCAGTGCAACCAGTTCCAGCGAGGAACTGCTGAATCAAACTCTCAGTCTTAAAAAGACCTTTTGCTCTGAGCTGCCCAAAAATGGAACTCTGAAGTCAGATGACAAGCTCTTTACACAGGACTTTGATGTGGATGCTCAAGGCATGGCCATCACAAGTTCCCCTGCACATCAGCCTACAGGGAAGCAAGGGCGTTCTGAAGCTGCTTATTGGTTCAAACCAGACAGAAGGACCTCACCCGTTGGCAAGAGCTCTCCCATATCTCCTTCTTCCTCCTGCTCATCTTCTCACTCCTTGGCTACCAGTGTTATACATGGAGATGCCTTACCTAAACGCCCCACAGAGGACATTAAAGAAATGAAGGCCACTATCACAGTGACTGTTCAACAGCCACTGGACCTAAAAGGTCAAGATGAGCTTGTCTTCTCTATGGTGGAGGAGGTGACCATCAGTGGAGAATTGAACAGCGGGAGGACAGGTGGAAACATTATTTGTATCAGAGATGCTGGCAAATCACAGGAACATGTTCAAGGCTCTGCCAGCTCTCAACCAATCAGGATAATCAGCAATGTCAGCGACGAATCTGTAGCTTCAGGTTCCTCTAATACAAACAAAAGCTCTGTAGTTCAATCTGCAGCTACAGAGGTCAATACTGAAAAGCCCCAGTGTCAATTCAGAAGGGAAAAGAGGTTCTTACCTTCGTTTATAAATCCCATGCTGATTAATACAGGTACGGATTATGAGTTGGATGGTGCAAAAGAAAAAGAAAGTCCCTTAAACACCTTTACAGCAGTCAAGTCACGATCTGAGGTCAGGGAGAGTAATGTCAAATGTCCGGAAGACAGGAAGGCCATTGAGAAGAGGAGTGGGGCTTTTGCCTCAGAGACACGTGCCAAAAAGTCTGACAAAGTATGTGACTCACCTTTTAGCCAAACATCTTATGCACCAATGGCTCTGGAAGATTCAGCTTTCTGCGATGAAGCTACAGGAAACAAAATGTGTGGAAAGAGACAGAGAAATACAGAGAACAGCCACCCAAGAGACAGGGAACATGTTTATTCCACTAACACTCCAAGCGGCTCAGAGGGGGGAGAAATCTGTTCCAGACGTCTTGGGAATGCCCCCAAGACAATTGGTGTTTCACCTGGTTGCCAAGAAACCACCCCTGCTTTATTTAAAACAGGTAGTTTGCCTAGAGGCTGGCAAAATGCCAACCACCAGGACAGCTACCATGGCGGTTACATGGCAGACGACCACAGAGACCCAAGGGGGGTGACATCATCCACCCCATGTAGTCCAGGAGTAACTCTGGAGAGGAGGCAGGGCAGACAGCACTCCACATCAAACCACAGACTTCATGTCTCCTCTCCTCGGAAATATGGAAAAGAGTACAAACAGCATGCTAGTAGTGCTCCCAGAAAGGGGGTTGAATCTTTGTTTAAGACCTCAAGTCTAAGAATTAATAATAATATGAGTGGGAAGCTGAAGTCACCCATTGAGGACAGCAGCAGGCTTTTCAGTGCCAAACTGGAGCAGCTGGCTACCAGGACTAATTCCCTTGGTAGAACCCAGAGGGACCTCCCAACTCTGGATAGAGACAGTAGTAACACCTCTGTGAGCTCTAAGGCGAGCTCCAAGGGAAGTATTGAAGGGGCTTGTAAGGGAGGTTATAGTGGACATAATGAGAGAGATTGTACATTGCCAAGGGCGAGCAGGAGCCCTAGGAAGAATCCTCGGTTTGACCAGAGTCATCACTTCTTTGCCTCAGAAGACCCTGTAACTCAGTCTGCTAGGCATACCCATTCCAAGCTCTCTGCTGTGGGGAAACTTAAGATAGCTAGCCCCAAAGTCCGTCGACTGTCTGCCCCCAGCATTAAGAACCTCAGTCTACCCCACAAAGGCCTGCGGCAGTCCATCAACCGCAGCGCCAGTCTTTCCCCAGATGCTAAAACCGTTAGCTTTGAACGAACATCCTCCTTTCTCTCCTCTTCCCCTCCGCGGTCTTTTCATTCCATCAGTCGGACCCCGAGCCAGAGCTCCACATGCTCATCCACAAAATCTGCCATCCAGGGGTTTGTTAACGGCCGGATCTCAGACCTCCTCAAGGAAAGGGCCTCCAGCCCCACTTCAGGAGGACTGGACCAAATGACCACAGTTCCCTCGCCATACAGCTGGGTGACTGCTCCCCGCATGCCTGATCACATGAGCGGGCACGCAAGTGACACCACCAGTGTGCTGAGTGGAGATTTGCCACCAGCTATGGGGAAGACCTCCCTGCATTTCTCCAACAGGAACAGCATGGTGAGCAGTGGCTATGACAGCATGGTGAGGGACAGTGAAGCCACGGGCAGCAGCGCCTCAAACAGAGACTCTGTCAGCGACAGGAGCGGCTCTCTCCTCAGTGTGGCTCGCAGCAGCCGATCATCTCGCAGGAGAGGCAATACAGGTAAAACACCTGGAATAAATGGCCTTTTATGAACTGAACTGGATGACTTTGTCTTCTGGAAAGATCACAACCTAATCAAGTGCTAAGTGTGTTGTTGGTGTTAGGTGTTTTCTAAATGTGGTCTCAAAAAGTGTAGTATAGTATAGTTAGCATGTATGTTGAGCATCTTAATGTCAGCCTGCAATGACCATTTTAGATTGATTCATATATTTTCCTTTTCTTAAAGAAACCACTTGTTTCTATCAAATGTTTTACTTTGTCATTCTTTTAAATATTGTTGCCTGGTGATGCAGTTAAGGGCATAGATTTTCAGAATATGACGTTTTTGCCTGCCGTGTCCCAATGCTGTGCTGGCACCGTCACACCGATCCAATTAAATGCACGGGTAAAATTGTCACATTGAAGCAGATAAATTAAATCTTACAAAAATTTCAGTCCATTCCAGTATTTATTTTTTAAATGGAAGAAAAGTAAAACACTTATAAAGGTGAAGTTTACATCTGACACATTTTCTTAAATCTGCCGTATAATTTCTTTTCCGGACACTCAGATGTTTTCCAAACTATAAACAACACAATTTCTCGGAATCACAGACCGGCCATCGTATTTTTTGGTTTGTAATCTGACAACATAACATATTAATGTGACATTAATTGGAGATGACACACATCTGGAGAGTGCAGTCTGACCTAGTTTCCCTACTGGCATTGAAAGTCTAATTGTGTAGGAGATCACATCATTAATACATGAAGCCAGTGACGGCACTTGCTAATGGCAGCACACATACAGAAAATGAAGAGTGTTTGGCTGATACAGTAAATTAAAAAGATGACTGTGTGTGCACACTGCCAATACTCGCTGATCGATACACGCCGAGAATCTCTAACAGGACGAGCTCCTGAGCTCATTCATGAGCATATGAATTGTCAGTCCCCAAACATAATCTGCCATTAATTGGGTGATCAAATTTTGTCTGCATCTAATTTCTTAAGTGCTCCCCTTCGTAATCAACTCAGAGTTAAAACATATTCTTAATGTATTAGGATTCCAGTAACATAATCTTTTCCTGTACTGGCAAACTGAATCAATCCAGAAAGAGTTACAGAAACTGTGTCTCCTGTCTTGACTTCTATGAATAATATGGGTGCCCTGGCAAGCTGTATTTGCCCTCAGGCAAATTTTTCTCAGCTCCCCATTAGAGCACATGGCCTGCGCGCTGAAGTCCTCTTCGTGACACAAGCCATCATTCATCATAGAACTTTACTCAGAGAAAGCAGTGATGCTTTTAGTGTAGAATGTTAGCCGACAATACTAATGTACCGGCTCAAGAACGCTCTCTTTACGGCATTAGCCACCTTGTAGATCCATGAGCACCGTGTTCAGGCTTATTCGTTTGTAAAGATATGAGCTCAGAACAAAACAGCATAATCTTAGTCTGTGTTGCTGAATTTGAATTCCATGTACTGTACATCTATTGTAAGAATAAATTGGTATTGGTATAAATAAAGTTTTTAAATTAAGTGGCAGCAAACAGTGACTTCTCTTTGTCTCAGTATGGGCAATTTATTAACACTAAACTTGAAATCAACAAGCTGAAAAGTCAACTAAAATACAATACTTAATTAGTACCTTAAATATAATTAGATCAGTTACCTTTATAAATTAAGACTATCTCAACAGTTTCACTGTGTATGTGCAGTAGGAAGCTTCAGAAGAGGGAGAAGAGAAAGACAAGCAGTTGAGATCCAGCATGTCACCGTACTTTCTGCCTCACCCTGCTGTAGGTACTCACCAGCGTCGTCTTTCCCATGATACACCCGTGTCCCTGAGACGCTCAGCTAGCGGTCTGCGGTCTCGCTGGGCGGATCGGGGAATCCCGGAGGCCTACGAGATCAAGGTCTATGAGATCGACAATGTGCAGAGGATGCAGAAAAGAGCAGGTGCTGGCAAACAGGTGCTGGATTTATTTTGATTTTTTATCAGAGGTTTAAAGGCATTATGTAAAATATGACCTTTATCAACCTCTATTGGCAACCAGCAGGATTAGCAGTATTGATAGAAGGTATCTCCGCCCAGCCTCTTCTAGGGTCTCAAAAGTCTTATTATACCAGCATCAGATGTGAAAAAGAGCCCAAGTGCAAATTGCATTAAAAGTAGTTTGCCTCACAGTGGGGGCATTAGCAAAATATCGAACAAATGCTCTTATCAGACCTTTCATCTATCCTTGCACTTTTTCATGAGCAAAGAGTAAAGAGCAAACATTCAAATAACTTCTCATTTTCACCAGCCACCGACCTGAACACTGATCAACGTCACAGACAGCCTATTATGTTAGCTTTAGCTACTCAAAAAGTGTAATAAAACATTTGGCTGGTACACAAAGTTAAGTTTTATTCAGGTTCAATCAAATGCAATGTTCATTTAAATTCATTCAAATGCTTGTCTCTGAGTCTGACACAGACTAAAGACAGAAATTAGCCCTTGCAGCTAACTGCATAGGCATCTCCTGCAGGGACAGCTTGCAGGCTAACCACACTAGCTTATGAACTTAATAGTTGTGCACCTCCAGCATCTGGAGCATGTAGTCTATTGTAGGTGGTGAAAATTAGGTGTGAAAGTTAGTAGGCTACACCTTTTATTTCAGCCAATCGGATACAATCAATAAATGTTCATATTTTCTGCTGCTCATCTCATTTTCAGGTTGTGAACATAAATTAAGCTACCAAAATACTTAAAAAAAATCAAATTGAATCACTGATTTTAGTTTCAATTTTAGATTTCAAATGTTGAAAGCTAAGCTTTGACAAGGATAAGTTCAATAAGTGCAACTAAGACATTTTTTATTGATTTAGCAGTGCTGTTACTAACCCTACTAAGTAACAGCACAACTAAATCAATAAAAAATGTCCTATTCACAATGCTCATATCATCTTTAAAATGTCTTTGATGACCAAAATGTGAATGGATAAAAACATCATCTTCACAGCTGTTGCTGTTTCTGTGTTTTCCACAGCCTGTAAGTAGATGAGGTAATAAATTGCTTTGCTTTACAAACAATCTGGCACAGCTCATGTAGTGGCCTTATGGGAAGAGATCAAAAGTCTGTCTGCTTCGATCGTTTGGGAGAAATCTGGGCGGGGAAGTGAATGGCACAGTGCCCTTGAGGAAGGCACAACTACTGCAGCATGCACAAATAAAGACTGTGGCTATAATGGGCAGCAGCTAGTTTTCATATGCGAGATCAGTGAACTGACCCGGGGTACGCAGAGGTTAAAGGAAAGATTCCACCTTGCGTTTGGATGAAATGCGCCTGAAAAGTAAATGCGGCACATGCGGTGACGTAATGTCCCCATGACGAGAGGTCTGGCCTCATGAGACTGTTCCCCGCCTCCACCAGTCTCAGGCACGGCAACTTTGATACAATTTTAATGACCACACGGGGGGAAATTGGGTCAATGCTGCAGCGAAGGACAAAGAACACTGGAGGTAAAACAACCAGAATATGTTGTTGCTAAAAAAATGACAGGTCTCTTTAAAATAGGTAGCACATATTGAGTAAAATTTTAATTGATTTGAATTGCTTCATATTTCTTTTGTGTCCCTTTATAATGTGCATATACTGACCTTTAACACTGTCCCTCATGTGTAATAAGGTCAGTATAATCAGAGAGTAATTCTATTTAGAAGCCTACAGGCCGATCTTGTCTCAATCCCCAGAGGTGTCCTCCCTGCCCTAACATGGTGTTTATGATGTGGTGGGTGGAGAGAGAGACTGGGGAGGCCCCGTTGGTCATCCAACCTCTATGTGTGTGTGGAGGATTAAATCAAACACTGTGTTGCAGCCAGTACACCACGTTATTATTATTCATGAGATCAATGGCAGCAGAAGTGAAGTTTTAAATAAATACAAGCTTTTTTAGAGACCATTACCTGCTATATGAACATAAATAAAAGTAGTGAAATGTGTGTGTCTGTGTGTGTGCATGTGTGTGTGTGCGTTTTCAGGGGCCGGCCTGCTTCAGTGCCAAGCTGAAGTTTTTGGAGCACCGTCAGCAGAGGATCTCACAGGTCCGAGCCAAATACAGCAACCTGAGGCGAGAGCTAGAGCAGGCCAAACACAACCTCATGCTGGAGCCCGCCAAGTGGAACCAAGAGTGTCAGTCAAATCACTTCTTCTCTAAAGAAATAAGCATGCAAGACAAGACTTTTCTTCTTTTGAAAATTACAGTAAATCTACATGCCCTTTTTGTTTTTTTTTTAACCATATTCGGTATACATTCTATCACAACAGCTTGCCTCATGTAAAAAATCTCTATCAATTAGGGGCATAATGAGTGTTACTAATGTTTTATCTTAGCAGTTAATTAATTCAGAGTTTTACCTATGTAATGGGAAAACACCTTTTCTTAGCGCCCATGGAAGCATCTTAAATAGCTGATTTCTTCAGACCAAGAGTCCAAAACCCAGAGATGTTGACTTAATCAGCATGTATGACAAATAAAAGCAGCAGAACACACAGTGGAGACACTGGACCCAGAAGGCTGTTTTACTTAAAAAATGACTAAAAGGATGAATAGAATATCAAAATGGTTGGCAATTAATTTTTATTATTTTTAATTATTATTTGACTAGTCCTTCAGTGAAGGATCAAATAATGAGCTTGTAGTATGACAGCATTTCAACAGGGGGCAGCATCCTGCTATTTCTAGGACAGTCATCCAGCCCTCATTACCACCTTTAGTATTACCCTTGGCACAATTTGTAATTTCCTGTTATATCACATTATATTTTCTGCTTTATACACAAAGTACATTGTGCTGTTACACAAGAGGGGCACGGCAGGAGTGGAGGGAGTCAGGACAACAAGTTCAAATTGCAACCTCGCCAAAGCAAGCCTTATAGTATGGGAGTGTCTTGAAATGGCAATAACTGTGTGTGTTTGTCTTAAAACTGCATGTGTGTGTATCAAAGTGAAGAAATCTGAGCATCCTGCAAAGTATTTGTCACTGGTATTAATCAAAAGTTGGGGCATCAAACAGAGCTACGGGGCAGCAAAAAAAAAAAAAAAAAGGTAGCCTCCTAACAAACTGCTTTGGTGTCACCTCGCTCTCCTTCTCCAGTCGACCTGTGGCAGACCTTCGAGGTGGACTCCCTGGAGCATCTGGAGGCCCTTGAAGTGGTGACGGCTCGGCTGGAGGACAGGCTCAACCTCTGCAAGGCCAACGTCATGATGGTCACCTGCTTCGACGCCTCCATCAGGAGACGGCAAAAGAAGCGTCGGCGAAAAGCGCCGGAGCAGAGGGCCCTGAAGGGAACCTGAGCTGGATTCTAGTGAGGGTTGAAACATGGGACCTACAAAGGGCTGACACTTCTTACAATCTGTCGCCGCTCTTTCACACACATTTTGGAATTCTGAAAAAATGTCAAGTCCTTAAAATGGGCTCTTTTTCTGTCATCTGTCATCAGTCACACCTCAGGCATGCAAGTTCTCTATTTGTCCTTTAAACAACCTTAATTTATTACTCTTTTTTTAGCATTGTACAGTATATTTAAAGCAAGCAGTTCAGCTCCGCGCAGCATCTAATGCTAACAAGACATTTTAGTGTAGCTAAAGGACACATGTTGTAACCTTTCCTCTCCTGGCAGAGAGGCATTCAGATCATAAAGCTTTTGCTTTAAGTTCATGAAAGTGCAGTGACTCTGCATTATTGGTTCCCTGGAAAGGCCTCCAGGCTTCCGCTCACACATGGACAGTAAATCTGAGGTTGAATATAACTACTGTAGATGCTCAACATTTATGCAGGGCACCACATTGATCACTTCTGTCATTTGGTTATGGTCTGATTTCACTCTTTTGAACCATACCTCCATGTCTTTTTACTAACGACTGATGAAGCAAGACTATGAAGCAGTCACTTGGCATTACTTAGATAAGCTTTCACCACACACACACACACACAAACACTCTCTACTTTGATCATTTTTATAGCTTCTTATATGTTGAAATAACTACTGTTTGGTGTTTACACTTGGTAGCAAATCTTGGAGCAGTCTGCGACTGATGAACTGATTAGTCTGCCTTAAAGTTGTTGTAAAGAATATGCCATTTTGTATAGTAATTTTGGTGCTGAATACAATGAAGAAAATGAATTTGTGTGTTTCAGATCTTTTGAAACAAATGTAAAAATAAATCCAACAATTAGCAGGATGCTGGGTGGAGGACTGATGGACGAGCTTTAAAACCCAACAGAAGCGCCGCTGTGGATTTTCTACTGTCTTCAGAGGACGGGTGCCAGTGATCAATACACTGGCTGCTAAATCACATTAGTTAATCATTGGAAGCAGAATAAAAAAAATGTGGATTCTACTCTCGGTGTAATGGAGGAGTAATCACATTAAAGGAATAACGTCACTGTGTCTGAGGAGCTTCGTGGCTCTGAAGTCACTGAGCCAATAAGAGAGGACGGCCTGATGCACAGTGATCAATGTACAATGCAAGGTTTTCTACCTGGATCAATGCTTTTAAACATACAGGGACAACACACACACACACACACAATGGATGTCTGTATTGTGAATTGTATTAATCAGCATGTCGTACGTCACTGTGAATAAATGACCAGCACTCTCAGATACTTTCTGTGTTTGTAGAGAGTGCATCCTTTGATTTACAAAAATTAAAGTCATTATGCAGTCCTACTCATGCTGTGCGTAGTATTTACTGTGTGTGTGTGTAGGTGTGTGTGTGCAAAGAGAGCGATGCAATAGATGTCGTGATGCAACACAGTATAACAACAACGACAGGACGAGCTTTCAGGTCGTCCACAGCCAGCCGGAAAGTAATGAGAGCAAGCAGAGTTGAGCCCTGAAGCGGCCCAATTACAAAGTCAGACTCATTCCAGAAGAGAAAGAAAAAGCGCCAACACACACACGCGCGCTTCCTTCCCTGACTTTGCCCTTCCTCTCTTTTCTGCTCCACTTCCTCATTGTTTAGCCACATTTCAGATCCCGCAGTCCACAGTCGTCCATTCATGCTCGTTGTGTTCAGGCTCAGAAAAGAGGGGATGGGGATGTATAGCACACACTAACAAACTCTGAGCATCTATTTTTGGATGGAGATAAGGGAATAGCACCAATTTGGGTTTAAGCAAGTCAATCATCTGGCTATTCATTTGTCCATTTGAGGAGAAACGTAAGAAAACAAGGGCGGCACCATGTCTCCCTCGGAAATTTAAAGGCCATTTATTTTAAATGTTCCAACGTGTCAAACTACATCCCACTTTCTGCAGTAATCATAACAAGCTCTGTTTTAATTGATTTATGAAACTGATGAATAATACATGTGTAATAAAATGTGGAAGGATATTATTGTTCCTTCATCCTCAACTGAAACATCTGACCTAAGACGTTCAAGTAATTGACACACTTTCAGCACATCATGATGCATTCAGGGGTTTACCTGTGCTCAAACCAATCAAGAGACATCTGTCTCTTATTCAATAATTCAAACCTCAAAGCACGCTATGACTTGCAGTGCTGTGTGGAGCTCATCTAACATCCAGTGTCTGCACGTGTGTGTTGCGCTGATTTGCATAGCTGTGATATTTCCTGAGCATAAAATGAGCATCTTCTCGTGTTTGTTGTTATCATCGTAGACTTCAATACAGAGCGCAGTCCCAGTCAGTGAAGGTAAAGAATACACACCACAGTGATGGTGATTGTCCGCGTGCATCATTAATCGGACAAATGTAACGAATCCGCAGTCGTTCTCTCCTCTGCTTATGTAACAGCAACAATGAGCAAAGACCACGCACATTTTCACTATTCCCCTTGTAATCCGGTGTAAGGTTTATCAGCTTAACACCCCATCATATGACCGCTTCATCTGCTGTTGCATAACCGCTGACACACAGCCAGGAGCCAGTGTGACACATCTGCCAGAAGATGGCAGCCTCCGTCACACGGACGAGCGAGCGAATAAATAAATAAATAAACATGACATGAAGGAACATGGTCCGTGCGTTTGCGATGAGGGGAAGTAGGAAAATCCCCGGATTGGACCGTAAACAAGACGCACGAGCCAGAGAGTCAGGGGCGGACAGATGATCCTGCTGCGGGCCGACGCGGAGCGGGAGGAACACCGCGACGCCGTCTCAGGGCAGCATCCAGCGGTGAGTGAGTCCCTCCGGCCGAGCGCTGCGGCGCGCCGCGCTGCGTGCTGGATATCGAGTGGTACAGAGGGGTTTGGGTATATGTCTGCCTCAGCAGAGGGGAACTGCAATAACACTGGAACGGATTTGAAATGGATGTCGGAGAAAAAAATTAAGAAGCAGCGAACGTTATGAGAATATTATTGTGATAAAAGCAGAACAATCCGCAATTAACTCGATAGCCTACTTCAGACGCGCTGTGGCTGCTGTGGTGTTTTTCTGTTTTTATCTTTTCTGCATTTCTATAGGATGAAAAAATACTGACATGAAAATTGATTTAGGCAAAACCATATTCTGTTTAATTGCGCGCGAGGTACGGTAGTGCGTGCCCCTCGGCTGCACGCGCCCCCGACGCACATGCTCACGTTGCTTAACGCACACACGTGCATACGCACGCACGCTCGCGCCACCCACTCGTGCGACATTTTTTGAGGGAGATTAATGGAAGTCGCGAAACAGCGAGCTGTAGAGAAGATAGAAGGAGCGGAAAGGTGTCCGCGCGTGAGAGCACCTGTCACTCAGTGTTCGCGCGTGTCCTTTCACACACGACTGTGCGCGTGAGCCCGTTCTAACGATGGGTGCTGTCAACGGAAGCACCGGTCTGACAGATCTGTGGCCAAACAAGCCAGGCTGGAAGCTACACGCGATGCTATATGCTGTCAGGAGTAATAAAACAAACATAAATGAGCATATCATTGTTTTGCGTTTTAAAGCTCGTTCCTTTACATATTTCAAGGAATGATCCTGCTTATGAAAGTAGGTTTTTCTTCCTGCAAGGATGCCAGTGTGCTTGTTTATTTCAGCGCAGTTTGAAACTAAAATGGACACTTGAAAGTTTCTTCAGGCGCTCCGCCATGGTTAACATCTGTCTGCTTTTATTTTGACACAGCCAGGTTATGTGGTTATGGAGTGAAGAGTCAGCTTTAGTAAAGGATAAAAGAAAACATGATGGATGAGCAGGTTTTAAAGGAATAGTTTGTCATTTTTGGAAATATTCTTATATGAAGATAAATACCAATCTAACACAGATTAGGGCCACTGCAGGTTAAAAAAAAATAATAAAAAAAACAGAGCCAGAGGAGGAGGGTAGTATTCTGAGAAAATCAGCGTTTCCAAAATTAAAGTTGTAAATTTAAGAGAAGAAAAAACGAAAAAGAAGGAAAAAAAGTTGTTAACATATATATCTTTAAAGGAACCATGGATTCGTTTTTGCAAGGCTGGATCAACCTCACACATCACAGACACTGAGTATTATGCCTGCAGTGGATGTCCTACTAGCAATAAGGAAATACTTAGACCAGAATCACCATATTATCATAAGCATTCTGACTTTGAACAGACATGGCAGTGAATTCAGAATTCAGAGGAAGAAAATAACATATTAATCTGGATGAGGTGACAGCTTTTGTGCATCAGGAACTACAACACAATGGACAGATGCAAGGATGTCGCTGGTTACATATCCTGGCAAATTCTTCAGAGTCCAGATGCTGATGATGATATAAAAGACAGCAAGCAGCGGCGTCTGTGGTGTAATGAGGTTGACCCGACCTTGCACAGTGAGGCATGGGGTTCCTTGACAAAAGAAAAAACTCAATTGTTTTTTTCTCTTAGAAATATGTAGCTTTAATTTGAGAATTTTGTCGTTTTTCTTTTTTTTATTCACAGTGGCCATAATACAGCTGCACTGTAAATACAAGGCAGCAGCTGATTAGCTTAGCATATACTGTATACTGGAAACAGGGAAGAAGCTATCCTGGCTCTGTCAAAAATTCAGGTGCCTCAATAAATAACATGTATGTTGTTTATTTAGTGTACAAAGGCAATGAATGGCAAGTTGTGATTTTATGGGGCGGTTATGACTGTTTCTTAGCCGGGTTATGCAGTGGCAAGTTACCCTTGGACATAGCCAGGCTAGCCAGTGTTTCCATTCTTTATGCTAAGCTAAGCTAATGGAGACCAGTGGTTACTTGAAAGCCAGAAAAAAAAAATTAAGACCAGAATCATTAGGCAGGGAAATGAGCTAAAGTGTCTGCAGGCCAAAACAGCTTCTCAACTGAACCCAAAATTTAAGGCAGGAAGCCAGAATCACATTTGTTGTGTAAACAGAAGCCGAGGAAAGAAGAGGTGAGCTGGAGGAGCATTTGTAGCAAGCCACAGTAGAAGCCTCACAACATAAACGCAAACCCAGAACTGTCATGATGCATTTTGGTAACATTTTCACAGATATTCACCTTTGGCCTTCCCTGCATCGTTCTTAATTTTACGCTACACGTCCTGTGAGTCACTCTGCGCTCCCAGCGTTTGTTCTTTGTGTCACATTCCATGTTGCAGAATTCACAGCGTTCATGTGACTGCTAACATGCTGTGAGAGCGCGTATATCACACGACTCTCATGCCCCCAGACCGCTCAGGCTGAAAATGCAGGTTTCACCAGGCGGAAATGTGTTTATCAGCCGATGCCTATCCTACCTCCACCAAGAGAGGGGGGAAGCCATGGCTTTTGCAGGCTTGTAGAGGAGCTTGTGTGTAAAATCGCACCAGCGCTGCACACATTTGTGATGTGGGTCCCACTGGAGAGGCTAAGACAGATGGATGCAGGTGTTTAGCGTGAAAACAGGGATCCGTCTCTGAAGGCATAATGCAAGTAAAGATCTCTCCATAATGATTGCAGTGACAAGACTGGTTAGACGTTAGAGTGACAGCCTTGATTGTGAACTTGCTGTATATTTAGGACTCAGCTTCATGCAATAATAATACATGATGAGGTGTCCTGTGGTACACATGCATGTCAAATGATGCCAAAAATAAATAGATATAACACTGGAAATCAGATGATTAGCCCAGTGTAACTTAGATTATGAATTCTCACACTCACACATCTCGGAAGAAAACTCATATTTTGGTTAGTTTGCAGTAACCTTCTGTAGCCTGCAGGGCTGAAATGAATCAACAAGTTAACAAGTCAATTAATCTGTCAGTTGTAATTTAATGATTAACCACTCAGTCAATACAAAGCTAAAGACGTTCCAATCATCGTCAGCTGCACTTTGTGTTCACTGATAATTCGCAAATGTTAGCATGCTAACACGCTTAACTAAAAGAGTGAACACAGTAAACACTAAAGGTGATGGATGCATGTTAAAATGACCTTTGTGATCATGTTAGCATGCTGACATTAGCATTTAGCTCAAAGCGCTGCAGAAAATTTCTGCTTCTTTGCAGCCTATGTGATTAATATAAATCACATTCACAAATACAAGTTACAACATGTCCACCTTTTCAGCTGAACGCTGCAGTATTTTGTAAGAAATAAAATAGGAGACAACCCTCACTTGTAAACCTCCCAGCCTGGTAGAACAAGTGCGAGAATGGATTATTGTGTACAGTGTGCTGCCTGTCTGCACTGTAACATGCTCATGGCTCATTATTCTACTCCACAGACTACTATGATGTTATTCAGCATGGAGCACTCTGCCATGCCTCAGTGGGCAGTCATGGTTTATACACAAAGACGACCCTTTCAGTCAGTGACATAACTGCCATTTCACCAGCGATGCATTCAGACTCTCTTGTCTTTCACGGTTTATGTGTCCCCTCCTTCCCAGGACACACTGCATGCATGAGACGTATGTCATGTTCTCGTTTTAAAATGTGTCTACTTTTTGACAGCTTCCTGGGGACAAGCAAAGGAGGCTCCACTGAATTCTGAGTGCGAGACAGAAAGAAGAAAAAGAAGGAAGGTCTGCAAAACCCAAGGGCATCATTGTCCACAGCCCAGCCTTTATAGACTATGGTGGACATTTCAAATCTCCCCTTTCTTGACCACCCAGGAGAGGCGGTGGAGGATTAAATCACATGCTCCATCAAGAGTGATCACAACGCCCTTGAATCCTTTCTGGGAGCATAGAGACTTTCCCCAGTTATTTGCTTACCTCAGTCAAAGGAAGTTTTCTGATACAAGTCAGAAGCGACTAGTGCTTTTCCATTGAGGGCCCGGTTAAAAGAGACCCGGCCACGGCCCACTGGAGGGTCCCAGAGAAGCTTTTGGGGAACTTGGAGTTGGAGGAGGCGATGGGTAACAAGAACGCCACCCTGCCGAAAGGTCCCGACGCTGCGACGACGCATAAAGAGGAAGGGGTGTGCGTCGACAGTGCCACAGGTGACACGCTTTTCTCCATCTGGTCTTTTGTCTAACGTATGACTGCTTTTTATGTTTGTAAGCCTCAGGGAGAGCTGCTTTTTCTGCAGGATCTGCTAATGTGGATTGTAACGACACAGTAAAATACACTACTCATTACAGCCTTTTCATTGAAACGCCTCTGAAACATAGTTTATCATCTTTAAGCGACCCTTGACTAAGCTGATTAATCTCATAGCAGAACAGAGAGATGCGGCAGAACGACAACACACAGACAGAAAGCTTTTCACAGCAACTCACAGCTTCCCCACAAACTGCCCTAGCGCACCGGAAAAAACACAGATTAAAATGATCAGGATGATACTAAGCTGTAAGGAATCCACGGCCGATACTCTTGGATATCTGCAGTGTGCTATACAGCTGGAGCTGCGTTACGCAAGAGTTGCACTATACAGCTGCAGCTAATGGTGACTAATTGTCACAGTGATGGCTGCAGGCGAGGGGCTGAGAGGCTGTCACTGATGGCAACCTGCTGAGGTAACAGCCTGTTTGTCAGCTAGCTTTAGCATCTGCCACATCTTCTGGGGCTGCCATGACACACACACACACACACACACACACACACACACACACACACACAGGGTCAATGCAAGCAGACTGCTTGCCAGTGTTGCAACAATATTTGTTATGCTACCTCTTGGTGTTTGTGTCAGCCCTGTTTTAGCCTTTCTTTACTGGTTAATTGCAAGTTTTAGAACCGATTTTAATATTTTACTGATAAACTTTAAAGCACTGTGTGGTTTAAAGTGATATTGCGGAACTGCTGCTCCCCTTTGAGCCAGATCTTCAGATCTTCAGGCTGGGCTCTAAAGGCGGACTGAAGATCTGAGGCTGCAGAATCAGTCACATTTTCTGAATCACTTCTCAAAATATATCTTCAAATCTTCTTCTTATTATTATTATCATTATTATCTCATATTATTGCTGGGTATTTATTTTGTCTGATTTCATGGGCCTCATTGCTTCCTGTAATGTTTTAATCCTGGCTCAGCCGTGGAAAGCACTTTGCAACTTTGTTTTGAACAGTGCAGTTTAAACAAAGTCTATTATTATTATTACTATTAGAAGGAAGTGAAAAAAGTAACTTTAAAACTGCCCCTTCAAAGCTCAGGCAGAGAGATGTAGCTGGTTTTCATAAAGAGACATCATTACCATGACTGCTCAAACATCTCAGATATTAGGTCCGTTTCATTCCAGTGTTTGTTTGTGTTGTTTGTTTCCAGGAAGTGTCTCCGGAGATGGACTGGCGGGCCCCAGCCCAGAGCTGCTGGCCTCCCTGCAGTCCCTCAGAGAAAACAGCGACTACACACTGCTGCCTCACTCCCTGCACCAGGTGTGTGTTTGCGTGTGTGCGTAGGTGAATGTCTGAGAGAGAGCGGGAGGATTTTCTTTCCCCCGAATCCAGGGGGAATATGTTTAGTCAGACAAAATGACTCCATGCGTGGGTGTGTTTGCATCTTTATACGTTTGTGAGTTTCTGTGCACTTACATCTAGTGTGTGTGTATATGTGTGTGTGTGTGTGGCAGTCCTCCTGTGTGACCTGATTCTAGTGTCTATGTTTTCTCTGTTAGCTGAGACAAATATAACAAATCTCCGGAGATGGTGTTGCTCAAATGTGTCGAAATAGCTCGTTAGCGCGTTCAAATGCGCTGAGATAACTTGGTTTAGCATTTTAAAAGCTCAGCTGTCTGAAACGCTTACACACTTCTTGTTAGTGCATTGCTTAAGGAGACATCAGCAGCAGTTACTGAAGCAGAAAAGAACATTTCTGATTTTTGTTCTTCTCCTGATTTCTCCCCTGCCTCTGATCACAATTAGACGTTCTCATTAGAGGTGTGATAAGCATAGTTTGGTTCAGTCTGCGTTTAGTTTAAAAGGATAACGGTAGTGGTTTCATTTTGTTGGTGCAAAACTTTGGAGACCAAAATTTCATAACAAGACTTAGATTAATTTGTCTCAGCAGCTCCAGCACTTTGAGACGCTTATAGTTTACTTTGCTGCACTGCCAACTGTAGTAATCATGGAACAAAGGCAAAGCGCTTTCGCTTCAATCCCTAAGAAAGGAGAGGACAGGCAATACAGCACAGTTATTCACTGGACAAAAGCAGTTATATGATTTGTTACTGACAGAGTGACCAGATTTATCTTTTTTTTAATGAATGCACTCCAGTTGCAAGGAATTCAGTGTGAGTGATGCTATTGTGTTCAGCATGTGGGCCCACTTTTAGCACAAACATGGTCAGCATCTTTCATTCTCTGTTAGACATGACAATCCATATTTGGTCATATCTGCAAGCCTCTGCTATAGTGGCGTACCAAATATTTCATGGCCTGAATTCACTTGTTAAATACTACACATACCCAAGAGAACAAGTCAGGAAACTGAAGACAAAAGAATTAATCAAAGCAGCAGAAGAGTGTTAAAAATACACATTTCCAGGCTCTCGTGCAAGTTTGCACGTCTGCCTCTGACGGGAGGTTTGGCTCTTGGTGAACCATGATTGTGATTAATGCAGGGAACAGCTACAGGTGCGAACATCATCAATTAAATGCAAGAATGCACTGAATTACCAGGGAAATAATCCCTCTGCAAGAAGCAGGTACCTCCTAACATGGATGGGGCCTAAAGGGTCAGGGGGCCCCGAAGCCAGAGCTTCAGTTTGAAGTGACATTTCTCTTTGGTAAGTCAAAAGGCACAATCCAAAAGCAGGGGTGTTCTGTTAATGTTTTCTTTACTCCTGCCCACAATCCAAGTCATTTGATACTGGATTTTCTGATTGAATGTCTGATCCAATCTGATCCGTCTAATCCAATATTTATTTTCATTCTACTCAGGTCACAGTGAGTCGTAAAGCTATTTCAATATGTTTGACAGCTGAATAATTCTGCATCAAAGACTTCCTTTGATGCATGTTCCTTTGATGGCTTTTTATAATATTGTGTATAGCGTCAATAATAACCTGCCCCATTCCACCTGTACCACCAGAATGCATCTCACCTTGTGTAAATGTCTGTAAACTCAAAGAATAATATCTATCAATGAAATGCATACCAAGTAGTCTCAACTGTGAGCAAAAGGCCTTCAGGTCCTCACATCTTGTGCTGCAGAAGTTAACATGTGATGTTTATTCCACTACACTACTCAAACTGGGCCTAACCACACGTTTACACAGTTATGAACCCAGCTCTGACAAGGGAACATTTCTGCTTCCAATGCTAGTAACCTACACAACTGCCAGACCTTTACTCCAGATCGTCAACTCCTTCTCACCAACATTCAGAATTAGCGTTTTTTTTTCGTGCCATTTGCCGCAAATGCTTTAAACAGGGAAAAGGGGCTAATGGCTAGCTATAAACAAGAGCTGCTAATCACAAATTCACAGATGACACAGAACAGTTAGAATTTGCCCGATTGATGCAGGTGAGTAAAGACTTTTTGTTGATGTGTAGCACGTCCCCCGACGTGAGTCCTCCTCTGAAAAAACTTGATGACTATCGAGACTTCTCATCAAGCTTCTCCATGCAGCAACCGATTTGTCAGCATACCGTCAATTAAAACATCAACATACTACATACTGTTTCAAACTTGCCATTTTTAAGTATGATTTAAGAAAAACTTGTTTTAACCAATTAAATGATTTCAAGACCTCAGCAAACACTCCTGAAATATATCAATCTGGTTATAGAAAATATCAGAGCACAGAGACAGCATCAGTGAAAACTGTCAATGACATCAGGTCAAACATGGACAGAAAAATGCCGTCTGTCTTAGTGCTTTCAGATTTGAGTGCAGAATTTGTGATACATTATAGCCCTAATTGTTTGGGCTAGAAAAGAGTCAGCAGATTAATTAATCAGAATAAGACAGAATAACAGAATAACTACCTGGTATCATGGAAATACAGAAGAACATCTGAGGAGGTGAAACTTCACCACCTGTATTTACTAAATCACACAGCCGGCTGGTTGCGGAGAGGACGGTCAAACACTGATGGGAAAAAAAGCCAACAGAGAGACTTTAATCCGGACCATGAGTGGTTGCATGTGACTTCATATCAGACCGGGTGTCTGCATGGCTCTGCTTCTTGGTATAATGTGTCATGTGATCTTCATCTTAGAAGGAATTTGTTTAATTTTAACAAAAACATCTACATCTGGTCGAACAGCCTAATTAGTGTTTGACAAAGTAGCACGCAGCAGCTTTTGTTGATGCTGCATGGGTGAATGGCAATTTTCACACCGAAATGCTGTCACATGACTTGTTTCAGGCTCATTTTAAGTACCAGAGTGCATCTGGACACTGCACATATGAACTTCTGTGTGAATCAGCGCACTGTAACTCCTGTTTATTCAGCTTTCTTTTTAATTTTCAGATTGCAGAGGCCTACTCGCTCAAAGAGGACTGTATCCTTTCACGTGACCTCATTTTTTCAGTCTTTATGAATTGTGACATTTGCCAGTCAGTAATGTTTTCATGTGATAGTAAAAATAAATAAATAAATAGTATTTACAGGGTACATTTTTCTGTCTCATGTGGTTTAAAAGAGGGTTCACCTTTGGTGAGGGTCATCAGGCAGAGCAGATTTGGGCCTTTACAAATTATCATTAGAGGCCTGTGCTGCTCTGATAAACACGATAGGGAAAAAAGTATTATTCACTAACAATGACCACACCAATAAGATTGAGAATAGTTTAATACATATTATGGGTGGAGGAGAGCTGAGATGATGAAGTAGGGATGTATAAGGGTTTGGGGGGAATAAAGTAGGATGAAGGGATCAGGATGAAGGGATCAAGGGATGAGGGGATGGAGAGGTGAGGGTACAGGGATGAAGGGGGTAAGAGGAGCAAGGGTGAGGGATGAAGGGAGAAATCTGGGTCGTGACCAGATGGATGGATGAAGGGAGTGCAATGATGGACCAGTGTCAGCTGCCAGTGGGGAGACAGGAGTTGGGGGGTTGCGTTGCGTGGCAAATGCATATTGCACCTGTGTCAGGAAGGTGTGGACTTAGGGGAAGTATGGGAGCTATGGGGTAGAACCCAGATGCAGACTCGTGGGGTGCTTGGTTCAAATACATAAATTTATTAAACGCAACGAAAAAACACAACTAAGGGAACTATGATAAAACACACACACTAGGGACAAGGGTTATACATACAGCGAGGGCAAACACCGGGAAACACTGAGCAAACACTACACACAAACACTACACACAAGACAGCACCTGAACTAACTAACTTAGAACGTGACAACTTTAGACACAGACGAGACTAACAACTTGCGTTTACATAAAACATGGCACGACTAAGACAATACTAGAAACACACATACATGAAGCATGGAAACGCAGACAACACTAAAGACGGTGGAACACTAACATAAAACAAGGCATAAACAGGAACAAGGACACAAACAAGACAAGAAACAAACTTACTAGAACTGTGGCAAATTAGAGACAAAGACAAACCAAGGAGACAATTATATAAATCAAGGCGCGGACATGAACAAAGGAACACAACAAAGAACATTCACTATGGGGCTATGACTATGGCTGTGGCTGTGGATAAGGTCTACGGCAAGGTGACAAGACAGCAAGGTGACGAAGACAGCGAGGTAGCACAGACAACAACCCGACAAAGACGGGGGGAAGACACGGACTTATATACACAAGGAGGGATCACTGATGACACACAGTTGGAAACAATCAGACAATCACAGGGACGGAAAACACAGGAAGTAAAGTAACCCAAAGACACATAACATGAACCTTCAAAATAAAACTGGACGTGACAAAATCCAGACAAAGACAACACACAATCACAAAAACACAAACACAACGGGGCAAGGGTTGAGACTAAGACAAAAACTCTTACAACGTGGCATGACTATAGACTAAGACAAGACTAGAAACTCGAGCACATAAAACATGGCATGACTTAGAAGACATTAGGAATACACTTACAAGAAACAAGGCATGGCTGAGACAACACTAGGAATACACTAACATGAAACGTGACCTGGATGTGAACAAAGACAGCACATGGACAAACACTTATTAACTGAATGGGGCAACGGCAAAGATCAACAAGATCGTGCATGGCACGGGTCATGACAACCTGGACCTGGACTTTCCTGTGCAAAAATGGGGTGTGTTCGAGGTGTGGTCATTGATCCTGAACTTAGTTAGAAAACTAAACAAAAAAAGCAATAAGTAGTTTAATGTGTGTTTGGCTGTCTATGCTGTGTCATAAAACTGACCCAATCTATTTAAGAACTATAAAAATAAGCGCAGTTAAGCAGAGATGTTTTGACTGAAAGTCTCAGGTGGTGTCTTTAACCTGTGGTGCTACCAGACCAGTGGGCCATCCAGTTCCTACAGCTGGAGAAGCTCTACCATGAACGTCTGCTGTCCAACCTCGCCGCCCTGCAGGAGAACTGGGGTGTGCATCCGTTCCTTCCTTCTGCACAATATTTTCAGTGACCAGAAACCTAAATGTAATTCTGCGCACTGCTGGCAGGAATGCTGGGTATGTACATTTATTTTTGTGTGCACTTGTGCTCCACACGTGTTCCCAGAGAGCCAGTGGAGAGAGAAGAAAACCGCTGAGAGCAGCTTGCCCGCTGAGACCGACGGCATCGACCAGAAACATATTGAGACCCTGAGCCAGATCTGCAGGACACACCTCAGGTATGCCATAAACACAGCAACACAGGATTTATAGGATGTAACACATGCACTCTTCTGAGCAAAGCAGACAGATGCATGGGAGGAACAACAATACTCCATTCCTGAATTAAGACGGGACACAAAAGCAGACTTTCCACACTTTTATTAATTATAATTAATTATTAATTAAACATGCATTTAGTAAAGCTGTGGGAAATGTTTCCTACGCCTCAGTACATACGCACTGCAGAAACTTCCAACATGAGCAGCTCAGCTTCTCAACCAGATTCCTCCCATGCCCTTTCCTCCCATTACCTTCATCACTGTCAGACAGAAACCTTTTAGTGCCCATTTTGCTTTACTGCAATCGACCCCTATCTTCATCTCCCACGTGAGTCCACTGAGGAGTCATATAATGCATGGTGATACACCAAGGATACAGACACACATGGGACTCATTGGGAAAATCAATATTCCTGACAGAGCGGAAAATATTTCCTGCAGGATAGTGATTTCCAGCGGACACAGACAAATACCACAGGTCTGCACGCCAGACGCTGTTGTGCCCCACCTGTCCTGTGACCGTCTTGGTGTGTTACTGCAGCACGAAGTTATTTGGTGCAGGCGAATTAGATTTTTAAGGACTGCTGCCGGAAAGGCCTGAAAAATAGTGTTTAAAAACAAAAAGCCATTCTTAAAGTGAATAAATTAACCCTAGTTTGATTGATGTTCCTTGTGTGCACAATAAAAACCATGTCTGACCCTCTCTGCCTCTTTTCTCTTTCCCCTGCTGTCTGTCTGCTCTCCCTCTGTCTTTTCTCTCCTCTTTCTCTATCTGTGTTCATCTTTTTGGCATCACTTAGACCGTCCAACAGTGTGGAACAGGTGAGACACGAGAAACTCCCCTTTCCATTCTGCTCTTTGCTCAGTTTCATATAATAATAATTCATCCTCCATGATACACTGTCATCAGCTTCGTTTGTTTCAACAGAAAATGCTGAATACAACACTGAAAGACCTTCAGGGCAAGAACGAGACACTACAATCCTGTCATCATAAAGGTAAACATTATTACAGTCTACAGCCACTGCTTTGAGCTAAATGCATGCTAATATGCTCATAATGACAATGCTAACATACTGATGCATGTATCAGCACCTGTTAGCATGCTAGCATGAACAAATGAATGAATTATGCTTATTCACATTGCAGCACCATCTCTAAGACGCACTGCAAACACACTAAAACAGGCAATGTTGTTAAGGTAACAGGCCTACGTCATATGAGCAGAATGTAGGCCCTGTCTCAGCCTCACACTGTGACTATTTGTGTGCAACAAATTCAGTGTTCATTCCTATTCACTACATGTTAATAATCGGTTAAGCAAACTCATTAAGATATGCAATAATTAAGATCTGTGTATATGATCGAATCGTGGCATTAGAACTTACCAGAGGCATTCAAATTTAGGCTTTTATGGCCAACATTTATGTGGAAAGCCCTGAATGTCATTAGCTTAGTGCAGGTATTTTCTTCATAGCCCATTTCTGTCAACACTGGACAGATTAAAATTTTGACTCAATGCCAGCAAAGATGAAGCGATAGGAATCATCCTTTGGGGACAATGAATGTCTGCGACTCCATCCAATGGCCTTCACCTTCCTTATAGACACATCCTCACTCACTCACTCATCGACTGGACAATGCACTTCTTTTTGCACTTCAGTTCTTTGTTTGGACAATGGAACAGGAGATGCTGACAAGTTAATAAACTCTGGCACATTTTTCCAAAAGACCTCCATTAACCCAGGTAGAGTTAGTGCCATGACCTTCTAAGCTACTCGCAGACACATTAAGAGCTTCTGTATCAATACGCTGCAAGTTCACATGCAGTAAGGCCTGAGTAATAATCCATAATCAATAACCTAAGTCCTTTGTCTCTCCCACATTCTAGCCAACGAGCCTGAAACAACACACCAGGAGGGCGAACAGGAGCAAAGCCTGCAGAGCTCAGACTCTGAACCTCCCTTACCACAGACGGGCCATCAGGGGGGAGGTGAGGAGGAGGAAGGAGGAGAGGAAGAGATGTACGAGGAAGGACAGGAAGTAGAAGAGGAGGAGGAGAAGCCGTGTGAGGAGACACCAGAGGAAGAGGAGGTGAAGGTGGAGTGGCCGACAGGAGTCCCCCAGGCTTCAGACAAGGACCTGGCCAAGCTGTCCCACACAGAGGGGGTAGGAACCACAGAACTGTTATAATAACAGAATAATAACAGATTGTCAGCGAACATGATTTTAGTATAAGATGAATGTATGAAAGCAAGTTATTGCGATGAATATGGGAGGGGTATAAATATCGTTTCCCATCCTCTATCTTTCCTTCCTGCCTTCCATCCTTCCTCCTCACATTCACGTATCGTCTCCTGCGTGCATCTATCCTTCCTTCCTTCCTTCCTTTCCCTGGTCTCTCCTGTTTTTACTGTTTGTTAAACTTTCCGCCTGCAGAAAGAAAGACTGTATTTGCTTGAGTCCGACTCTCTGGCCCACAGTTCTTTGTCTTTGCTGGGACACTCCCGAATTAATGATCTCCGCAGGCCCTTGGTGAGATCATCGCCAACTTCTCTGTGTTCAAAAACCTCCACCCATCTTCACTGGTGTGGTCTGACACTTGGGATGTTTTCACTGCCAAAGAGGCTGGATTACTGAGTCGGGGCCTGAGCCAACATCGTGTCCTGGCTCAAACGCTGAGCTGTAAGGGCCTGGTTCTTCCGAGAGGTGGAGATGAAATCAGAGCTATTCCAAACAAGCAGTGCAGGCTGAAGGCCTCGTGGATGGGGTCAGGATTGTGGCTGTTATGTAATCCAGTGGAAGTTTACATGGGTGTGGTATGGGTGGGACTCCTTTATTTCGCAATGAAAATAGTTGACTCACATTTCATGAAGTTTTTGGAGTTTGTTTTTTTTTAACAAGCAAGTTTACATTTTCCTACTTTCTCTTTTTCAGTCAAGTCACTTTGTAAGAAACACATTATTTGTCTATAGACGACTAATTCACAAAACCAATAACAGCAATGCCCAAGGCTGGAACAGTTGGATTCCAGGGGGCCAGATTAGGAAGAAATTATATGGGTAACTTTTATTTCTTGACAAATGTGGTATGAGCTGGTGGTCTGTAGTGGTCTTTATTCATGGCCATCAACTGAGGTAATTACTAGAGCCTGACCAATCAACTGACTGGGCCGACAGATTGGCCGATATTGTCTTATTATAGATATACAGATAAGTAAATTGCAGCGCAGAATCCCAAACATATGTTTACAGTGATTTAGAAAGAATGATGCCATTACAAAGTTTTCCCTCCCTTTGTGCTCACAAGTTTATCTTTTAACTGTAAAAGTTATACGTATATATGTACGTCTTATATACATATATATAATACATATATATATAATGTATATATGTAAAATGTTCTACATATATATATATCACAACAAAGAAGGGAGACAAGACCACTGTGCACTGTTTAAACAATATTTTATTAATTAAAGAAGTAAATTCAAATCAAATAAGTGAAATAAATAACTCAGCATGGGGTGTGTCAATCAGTAAAATCAGTGGTGTGTGATGCGCATGGGTGAAATGTGTGAGTGTTTGTGAAAACATAACCAAAAGGGAACTCAACACAACATTACCAGAGGAACCCAAACAGTGGTGTGCCCATGGAGGCTGGCGAGATGAGAGAGCTGGCGTGCTGCAACAGGCCTTAAGTCAATAATCTTAAGTCAATCAATCAGCTGAGCTTCATTGAGGCCTGCAATGAGACTCAGGCCAGCGTGGGACAGAGAGAATAACAGAAACCATTTACAGACTGTAACAATCCTCTGTAACAGAAGTTTAAGCCGTTTTCTCACCAATACATGTCTGTTAAAGTAAACAGAAAATATAGACAAATAACCTTAGATGACGATACCATAACAGCAGCGGCACAGAAATGACTTTTATCAGGGTGATGAATAAACATTTGGAAAATCTATTCTAAGTGATAAGAACAATTAATTAATAAGGCCAATTATTTACTTGTAGTTATTGAACACCTTTCTGACACATGGCCTGGCAGCGCTAACCAAACGTGACCTAACCAGGATATACAAGAGCAAACATTTTCCACGTACATGTCTATTTTACATGAAGACTGAAAAATATCTCAGTTTTAATAACCTAAAATGCTTTTTGCATGTGAACAAGAGATCCAAATGCATGAGAAGATATTCGTCCTGCCAAATATCTGCACACATGTGATCAAGGCCTCAGTCCACAGAGCCCCGAAGCCCCGCTGCCACAACTGCACAGACCGCAGTTCGCTTGTTTATTCAGTTTATGAATATTGAGCGCAATGCCTGTCCAAATTGCACCATGTTGACACTGCGTGTCCTCGGGTCCCTAGCAATGCACCCGCCGAGTGGGCCGCTGGGCCGCGTGTGCTGCTTTGCTCGATGCGATGAAAAAGCCACTGGAAATAACGGGTGTCGGCGCACAGCGGGGCCATTGTTGTGCTGTTTCTGAGAGGGCCTTTAATGAGCTGCTATCGCGTCTGTGGACTCTTAGCCTTGTTTTGACACGATTATTTCTGCCAATAAAACTGTGAATTTAGGATTTCTACGTGCTTTAAGAGGCAGCTGGGCTTGCTTGCCTTTTAAAGCACCGAGAAGCACCGTGACCTGGACGAACGAGAGCCTTCACGGGCGTGAATTTCATCCACATTCAAGAGATTTCCAAACTCTGGACAAGGCCAACACTGAATCAAAACATTTTTTTCTATTCATTAAATCACAGTTACCACAAATATGATGTTCAAGTCATACTTTTTCATCAGTGGCATCCTCCTTTGTCTAGTAAATACAGCTCTCTCTCAGTCACTTTAACACAGTGTCGACACAGAACATTTTAATTTGACTTGAATACCATGAACTAATGTGCCTCTGGGCAGACTTGATGGGAGGTGATGACCACTGCAATATTCAGCGTGCTGTTGACCCACTGACCTCAGTAAATAAGTGGCCTGTAAATGATGGCGGCAGATGAGGCTGGCAGCTTGAGGAATGACTCCGCTTCAGCGGTCAGCATACGGCCACGCTGTGTGCCGCTGTTTCTGTTCGGTGGTTTGTTAAGAGATTATGATCAGGTCAGAGGGTTTTCATTAGGGTGGGTGGTGTTTTAAGGTTCCTCGCTGTACAGTATAGCTGCAGTTTAAACATTCCTAATGCAATGCATACAATGGTTTCCAACTGAAGCGCGTTACTCAGGCTTTCTGTGTCTCTCTAGCACAGAACAACTTGTGCCTCTGCAGCTCGGTGCTTTCTCGTCTCAGCCAAGCTCCCGTGGCTCGGCTCCAGCTCCTCTGAAATGCTGCTGGTCGTCTGCTGATTAATACCAAACATTCAGTCGCTTTCACATTAGTCTGCAGATGAAGCCTGTTTAGTCCCTGCCACTAATTATGTGCTGATGTATTTCTTTCACTATATTCTCAGCTTTTATCGTCCTTGTTGAAAACGAGGTGTTCGACTGAGCTATTAGTTGTGACGTGTGACAAAGATCTGGGTGACGCGGTGTGAGTCGAAAAACCACTCAGCCACCACAATTAGTGGTTTGTGCTCCTATTCCTCATTTAGTTTGTATTTTTGAACTATTACTACTGAATTAATTAATGTTTTTAGTCAATTTCCCTTCAAAGACGACACTGACTTTTTGTTTACGGGTCACCCCAGATGACCATTGACCACAGGGGTTTTTTAATGATAATGAGGAAGTCGTGAGGCCACAGAGAGCCTAATAAATCAGCGCCAAAGTGGGAAAACTTGCTATTGTATATGCTTGTTCTTCAATGACTTACAGTAAAACTATGGTTTATTAGAACTTGGACATCCCTGAAAAAAAGGTTTAACAGGGCAACTCTCAATACAGATTTTAAAGAAACTCCCAGGTTAGTTAGAAGGAAATGAAGACGAATGCTAAAATTACGGATAGGGATAGTCGTTCAGCTGTGACCTTCCACACTTGCCATAGTTGTGTGCACTCAGTTTTCCTGTGCGATGAGGGATTATGACTGATATTGTCGGGGTGCACACTTTTAGTTTACCTCCAAAAAAATGGTAGATAATCTGGAATAACTGTCTGTTCATGTGAATCATGTACAAATGACTGTTTGTGTTTGTTGCCCTGTTGGATCAATTTTTAGATATTAGGTTGGCAGTGTCAGTGATTGCTATTTAACATAGACCATGCAGAGCTACTGTAAGACACTGGGATGACTGAAGCACTAGTTCGCTCATCAGGTTCTGGCTAAAGTGTCCCCAAACATGTGGTCTTTAATACAAGAGGAAAACATTAATAGTCATTTCTCTTGTTTCTGTGTCTCCTTCAGAGTTCCTCCCCAGAGGGACTGGTCTCCATCCTGAAGAGAAGGAGAGCATCTCTGGACGGACTGCCTCCCCCAAGCAACGTCACTAAACAGAACTCTAAACGCAAAGTTCGCTTCAGTGAGCCAGAGGACGGCATCGAGCAGGGTACGGTTTGCCTCGTCTGTAATGTAGACATTTCAGTCAACACGTGGAGGACAAGCTGTTGAAATATTTAGATTCCATAAAGAAACGTGTCACTTTTGTCCAATTCGTACTTGCAGATGAGGTTGGTGGAGACTCCTGCCTGATCCTGCTGCTGCTCTGTCTGGTTACCGTGGTGATCAGCATTGGCGGGACCGCCCTCTACTGCACCCTGGTGGACACGTACTCCAACATTTGCACCGACTTCACTCACAACGTCGACTTCTACGTCACGACCGTGCGGAGGTTCTTTGAGGGGCTCAGACACTGGCTGCCGCTCCGGACTTAGACTCCGTCATGTGCAGTCCAGATGTTGGTGCTGTGACGGGCGCGGCCACTCCAATCGGCTGTTTGGAGTCAACGTGAGAGGCACGGCACCTGCAGGGGTCATCTGATGCCGCCTCCCTGACTCTTTAACTGTGTCTCCTGCAGTGACAGGAGCTTCAGCCCTTTGACTCACTCATGAATTTGAGCTGTCAGTCCAAGATTTCTGTATAACTGCTGGGTGCTCAAAGCAACACCGAACAGTGAAAACTGTCGAGATCCTCAAGCGTGCATGTTGTGAGAGTTCACAGCTCTTGTTTACTACTGTTTGTATAGATACTGCGTCTCAAGCTGATCCTGACAGATGCGACACAAGAAGGCGCTCAACTCTCACGATATTTATATTTTAGCAGAGGTAGTAGTTTATCTGTGTGCCTGTGTTTCCCTCACAGTTGTCGCTGTGTATTCGTTTCTCTCCTGCTCTCATTCTGGTGGTTTTATTTTCACATATTCAGACAGATGCTGCCATCACACTCATTAGGATTGTATGTGTGTGTGTTTTCTTTTGGATGATTAATTCAAATGAGGATTATTTCCTCTTTAAATTCACGTTACCATTATCTTTTCCTCTGTTGACCCATCTCTGTTATATCCTGCAGGGCTGTACAGTTAGAGCAGAAATTTTACACGGCACAACGACAAAGATTTATATTACTTTGAAAAACCCTGATTCCAGATACAGATGAGCCGTTCCTGCCTTTACGACAAGATCCTCGTGTTTACCTCAGCACAAACGGTGACTCATAACATTCCTCTTACCATCTTGATATGACCAGGAGCATTGTACTGTATGTGATTCTGGTAAATGTACAACATGATCGATTAAAAACAAAGCACAACATCATAAAGCAGTCTGAATGAATGATGTTGTATCCATACAATCATATCATAGCCATACAATCAATGATTATGTATTTGCAATTTGAAAAACACATACATACATTCTATACAATATAAATACTGATATTACCAGATTTTAGGCAAATACATATACATTCAGCATGGCTCTGACCTTAACCCCCCTAAACTGCAAAAATGAGCTCTGCTAACTTCCTGCATCATCGATTTGAAATGGCCAATCATGATATCTTGGGGGCGGGGATAAAAATGCATCTTATTTGATGATAAAATGACACATTAAATAGTGTATTTTAAGTATTCAAATACACAAATACAAGCTCTTTTCAAGTATTTTGTTACCACTTAATTTCTTTTCTGCCCAGCAAGACAGAAATTACTAAATACTCAAATATGGATTTTAATACATTAAATTGCAATACTGCCCATCTGTGGTTTTGTGTGTAGGTTTGAGAAGAGTGTCACTCTTAGTATGAAAATATTAGTCTGCCACCTTATAACACAATACATTTCAGTGGCGTCATCATCAGTTATCCATATGAAATACAGTCATTTAACAGCTGCTGCACAAACTCAGGCACTTACAAACCTCATACAAATGTTATATATACATTATGTACTCAGTGCTTTCATGTTCACCCTTAAGTGTGCGACCAAATATTCCTGTTTGACATCTGGATTTCTGATCAGGTCTAGTCTCCTCCTGCAGTGTGCAAACAGCTCCAGAAGATCCATTTGGTTTGTGTATCCAAATGAAAATACAGGTGGTTTAAAAACAAAATGTGTAGATGGAGAACATTATTACCAGCAACAACACTCGATTTATATCTTTCCTGAATGCATCTAGCTGTAAATGTTCCACCTGGTGTTCAACACAATCCTGAGCATTCTTTTATCTGTATTGAGATTTGAATACCAAGGGTACATCGGTCATATTGTGTTTTCCTGTCTGACACAAGTACACAACTTCTTTCAACTGCCTCGTGTTGATGTTTTCACAGCTCTCAACTGATTTTTCTCTCTCTCATCTGAACTCCCGATGTTTGAAAAGTGATGAGCGTTACTTCTCTGGGGTCACTGTGGATATTGCATTACGTCATCCGCCTTTATATGTTTCACTATCTATGTTTGGATGTGTCCACAAGGGAATGCAAATTATACTAAGGAACACTTGCCATTGTGTTTTCTTTTTCGAGGCTTGTTCTCAGTCAAGGGTAGGGAACATCGGCCTCCGCGAGACCGTTTGATCCAGCCCGCGAGGCTGTTCATGAATGCATAAAGCAACCCAGAAACAGAAAAGAGTAAAAAGAAAGATAAAAGAAAATAACACAAAATAGAAGTGCAGTGATGGAAAAGGCCAATCTTGAGCATCATTACAGCTCAAAACCCACTAAAAGAGATGAAAGGACAGACTGAACACAGAATCACTGAGCTGCAAAACAACGACCTACTACTGTGAGCAGCTCTTTACAAAGACTGACTGACCCAAACCTGGAAAACCAGCTGCGAGTTGCATCATTATCATCATCATCATCATCATCACTACCATCTGACATCAGACACCTCAAAGAGAAGCAGTCCCAGCCATCACAGAGGTTAGTGTGATACGTTATACAAATTGGACGGGGCCATGATAGGAAAGAGGTTCCTCACTCCGTCCTGTTTTGAACTGCTGTTCGCTTTCTCACCTTTAAATAGAAGGTGACACATTTAACAATCACAAAGGTTTACTTTTAATGATTAACATGCCTCCTCTTGAGCTTTTTCACACCGACCACAAATTCCCCTGTAATGGTTTTGGGTTTTAGTTATTTTCTGTTTTTTGTTGAAAGAGTCTTTCCTCGTGTGTCTTGGTTGATTTTACTTCCTGTTGTCTTTTTTTCCACCAGGTTTCCATGTCACCTGTGTTGTACTCATTAATTAATCCCTTGTGTATTTCCTCTGTGTGTTTTTCCTCTTTCAGTTGTTGGATCATCTGCCTGTTCCCACTCTTACGTTTTTCCGGTGTCTCTGTGTTATTGCCTCTGTTTCAGCAGAAGCTATGCTCCTAGTGAACTTTGGTCACCTTTTCTATTTCTCTTTGTTGTTTTGTTTGACTACTTTCATTGGGCTTATTCTTTGATAGACTTCTTTTACCTTGACTCCCCAGCTGCCTTTTGTTTTGTTTTGTTTTCCTGCCTGCTTCTGTGCCACCTCCAGTAAGTTTACTAAAGTTACTTTCTGTTGATTTCTTCTTTGCTGTGTGTCCTGTGTCAGCATTTGGGTCCCCTGCTTTTAACTGACACCTGCAAATGTAATATCTAATTATCGCCACCAGATGTCAGTGTACACCACAGAAACACCCACCATGTCATCTGGTTAGTTCATCCTTTTTCTGCTGCAGTCATAATGCAAGGTAAATGCCACAGATATGGGAACAGAGAAACCTCACTGGCTGCTGCTGTATGTCGCAGCTATGCATCTGTGCAAACACATACAGTGTGCACTGAAAATGCAGATTTCACTACCTACTTCCTGCTCTCTTAAAGCGCTAATGCTTCCCCGCTTGCTCTAATCCTTGCTTAAATTGTTTTGCCACTATCCTTGTTCTTCTGACAAAAGTCTTGGAAGGTGGATTCCCGATACCTACAAACCACTGGGACTTAAATTTATCAGACACATTATTTTTTAGCACTTTTATTACTTCTTCAGTGGTGTGCGAGTGTGAAATGCAAACATCACAAGCCTCTTTGCTGTGTCTGTGACTGGAGACAACATGTCAAAATGTGTAAGCCGCACAGAGTGTGCAGACCCCCATCAAGCATCCTCTGATGACACCTGCCCCCCGACTGAAGTGGGTGAGGAACCTGTGGGCCATTATCAGGGCATGACAGCTGCTGGACCTCCAGAAGGTGAACCTCTGGGGAACAATTCATTTGATTTTTTTTTTTAATTCTCACTTGATGTGAATTGGCTGAATGTAACGTGATGTATTTGATCTGCTCTTTGATCTGATCACTTTGATTTAAGTGATTCCATCTGATCCAATTTTAGTTGAATGAATTTGATGTGCTTTGAATTGACATGGTGTGTTTGGCCGTGCACTGATATGAAACGTGTCCTTGTCACTGTACTTTTAACTCTGGTCATGGTGCCTGTCAGATGAGGGTGATTTGGGGAATGGAATGAACCTCCCATGTGTTATACCCTCACAGTGAAGCTCCTGCAGTGCAGCTGGAAAATGAAAACGTGAGTTTGGAGAAACTACTGATTTTGTACTATTTACTGCTTATGATGGGAAATTCTACAGCATGTTTGGTTGCTGTATAGGATTTACAATCTGTGGTGTTGATTATTCTAATCCTAATTAAAACAAGTATATTTCAGCATCTTGAGTGCTTTGATCCGACTGTTGCTTACGGAAAAAGGAGGTATTGTACCTCCACATATTCTTCTTGATGGCTGTCAATGTGCTGCACCAGCTCTGAGCCCTGGAAAGCATGGACAGCAGAAACGGCCAGCAGGATGGAGGAAAGAACTGGAAGCTCCGTCTGTTGGGACTGAGAGTCAGAAACTGAATCACTGATACTGCAGACGGCTGCATAAAGGTCACGACTTCATCAGAGTGTATCTGACTGTACCGAATACTGCAGTAAACACAGCCGGGGCTGAAGATCATGGGTTTAGAAATGTTTTAAAAAAAGAAATTTTAATCTCATTTACCTGCTCAAGTATAGTATACACACACATGCATACACACCAACACACACACGCACACACACAGGAAGCTTAATTCAGTATGTGTAGACCACGGTGGAAGCCTCGGGACTGAAAGACAGTTTGTTTTCATGCGAACAGAAAAGGACAAGATGTAGGCTACCCTCACTGATATGAATGGGGTGGACAAAATAACAGAAACAGCTCTGAGTACAAGTAATGCAGTGCAATTCAACAGCACCACAAACTGCAGCCTCCAAAATGAGAATAACTGAACATTTTAATGCTACATCTAATATTTTGTTGCATCAGACTACATTAGTGGAAACTAGCTTGTACATGGCAACTGAGTGTACACAGCCATACAGGATAACCAATCAGCTAATGGAGCTTTAACAGTGTTGAATGCTGAGAATGAAAGCATTCACGTCCATGCTGAGTGAACAGTGCAGTTCCCCCATTTTGTTTGCTGGACAGTGATTCGAAACATGCAGTTAAAGCAACCAAAAAGACAGTAAGACAGTAAAGATGAAGAAAGAAGTTGAGACTGTGGCTCTAAGCAGCCAACAGACCATTCAATTTTAATAGTCTACTTCTATTCAGGCAAACCTTGTTTTTAGTCAGTCAGTCAAGGACACATGCACTTTAATAAAAGGCTCGATGACAGTTTGTTCAACACTTGGAAATCAATCATATGTTGAAATCATTAATCCCTAGAGATTGAATATATCAGACAACAGGTCACAGTTGCAAATTGAGATGGAGGTCACCTGTAAAAATTACAAAGAACAATCTGCTGTTTTTTTCTGCTGGCAGCTCCTCTGCAGCACCAAGACTCTCCTTCACAAATTCTTCCTCTGAATGTGGTTTCAGCTTCGTAGCTTTCAGCTCGCTCAGCGCAGAACTAGCCTGCAGAACACTGTCTCTGTCTGCACGTGATCTGGTGAAAGCTGCTTGTTGGGCATCCAAACACCACCTTTAAGAATGAACTCCATCCAAGTCTTTTTCATCGAGCTCGTCCTCTAACGTGGACACACTGGATTATCTAAAACAAAAAATATCGTTTGTCTATTCTCTTGTAGAGCGTGAAACTTCTCGTCCACTTAAGTTTTGCTGTCAGGCGCCATGAGGTGAAATCAACAGCAGCGCGTGTCTTACATTCAGGGACCGCGCGGAAAAACGTGGCACTTTATATATTATGTTTTGTGTATTTATGAATTGGCTCGCCGCCCTAATCAAACGGTCTCTGGGACCTCTTCTGTAAATAGTTCTCACTGTACAACCTGAAGGTGGCGGTATTGCGACATGGTGGATGCCAGCTGCTGTAAAACCTCAAAGAAGAAGAAGAAGCCGAGGAAGGAGGAGGAGGAAGTAACGTTACCAGGCGGGACCTTGAAGTAAAACATAAACAATGGCGTCTGTAACTTCGACCAGACCCTACCATATCATCGTTTTCGGTGCCACAGGCTTCACGGGGCAGTTTGTCGTTGAAGAGGTCGCCCGCTGTGCCGCAGACAGTCCCGTCGGTAGCCCTCTGAAATGGGCCGTGGCCGGGAGAAGCAGACAGCGCCTGGAAGAAGTGTTGAAACAAGCCGCGGGGAGGCTGTGTATGTGTTTGACAGGGCGACCTGGAGCTAGCTGAGGCAGGATTGTTCACTGTAGAGGCTCTGAGCGGTCATGTCACTGCCACAGGACGCTCCAGTCACTCACTTGACTGACGCAGGCAGCGGTCCGAGTTGTTGTTGTTGTCTGTTGATGGTCATGTGGCGAGAAGTTAGCTATTTTGTAATTGACCCCTACATATATGTTGTTGATTTGCTCCAAAGCAGCTAGCTAGCTTAAGAAATGGGCAGCTGGTCACGTTGTTGCGCAGTGTAGCTCGCAGCCTGACTCAATCAAGCCAGCCGTGGTTGAACCAGCTGCCCCTAAATTTGCTGTGTAATAAATGCTGCACAATTAATGAGAGATGATCTCCTTTCCTCCCTTTTTTCAGCTATGCCAGAGCTGAGAACAGACATCGAAATGATTGTTGCCGATGTGTCCATTGATGAGTCGCTGGCCGTCATGTGCCAACAAGGCGTGGTGGTCCTCAACTGTGTGGGACCTGTAAGTGTGTCATCCACACTTTGGAAGGGAGGGAAACAGAGGAAACTGATGGCACCTGACACTGGTGGATTCAAACCCACAACACTGTAATCTTGCGCTTTGTGTTTGTGTTTAATCATTGTCTCTTTGCTGTCCTTGTCCTTTCAGTACAGATTTTATGGTGAACCAGTGGTTAAAGCTTGCATAGCAAATGGAGCTCACTACCTGGACATCAGTGGCGAGCCTCAGGTAGGAGAATAAATACCCTTTTACATAGATCCAGATGTTTTTAAGGTGTCGAGGTGTTGTATCTATGTATTTGTTTTGTAGCTTGGTTATTACTACCAAGGGTTGGGCAATATGACAGCTCATACTGTGTGACGGTTTAAAATTGTTTTAAAATTGTCCACCAGTATTTGGCAATAGTTTCCACCACGGGAGCTGTCCCGTATGCCGTATTTACACACTCGCCTGAACCAAATGGAGTATTTCCTGGAAGTCAGAACGTGTCTGACACGTACCGATGTGGTACATGTTTGAAAGGTCAACTCTGAACATGGCCAGACCTGATTCTGCAGGCATTGTCCACAGTTGAAAACAGCTTCAGTATTTAAAGTGTCATCTCATGCAGTTGTTTTTGTTTGTATGGAAGCTCCAAATAAAAGAAGAAAATAATCAGATGTGATGAAGTATGGTATGGTGTGGTTATATTAAGTAGAACAGAACTCTATCCTGATATGAGATTAGATATATCAGCATATCACCCACCCGTGTTACTGCCCTTTAAGTAGACTGACTAGATGGAGTCTTGTTTGCATTTGTGACTGTGCATGATGGGTGTGTGTTCATACAATCAAATGCCTTTTTGTTTATGTATATACTTCATGATTATGTGTGTGTATTCATCGTGTACAGTTCCTGGAGCGGATGCAGCTGGAGTACCACGCCGAGGCCTTGGACAGAGGAGTGTATGTGATTGGCAGCTGTGGCTTTGACTCCATACCGGCAGACCTGGGTATTCTGTACACACAGAGGCAGTTCAAAGGTAGGAAGCAGAGGACAGGTGAAGTCAGCCATTGTGAATCAAGGCATTAAATGGTTCACTCAATGGAGAAAAGTAAAAAGTTCCGAATCCTTGTGCGTTGTTTGAGTCCTCAATATGTCGACGAGTGTCTGAAGATTCTCAGTCATCCAGACCGTGGTTATGCAAGGAGGGCTGAATCAGGGGCAACTGGACTTGGTTGTAGAAACCTGAAAATGTTTCACCTCTCATCCTTCTCAATTGGCTTCTTCAGTTCTGACTGACTGATGGGGAGTCCGAGATATTTAACTGTGGGTTTCTTTGGGGTGTTTAGAGGAGTTGCTCTAACCAGGTAAACCACGGAGATACCATACAACACAGTAGTGGCACATTTCAGTGAATTAAGCACAGGCATAAGATCCTGTTTGTCTTTTGGTGTTTTTGTTGTTTGCCTTATATAACATTATATTTTTACCTTATTTCTTCATTCATGTTTATTTTTTTGTGTGTGGGAAGCACTTTGTAACTTTGTGTTGTAAAAAGTGCTATTTAAGTAATTTTTTACTTACTCACCTCAGCTATCATCAGTAAGTTCAAAGGTTTGTGTGTCTGAGGGTTTACTGAAGGTTCTGGCTGACAAGCCTGCAGATATGGCCGATCTTTGCTCAGGTAGTGGCTGGAGCATGTCATTAATCCAATTCCACCTTGTTTGGCAGTACTGCGCTAATTTGTGTTTGTGTTTGTGTTGCAGCTGTAATGGAAATGTGGAACCAGACAAGTGGCAGATACAACCATACGGTTTATGTGTTGAAGCTTGAATCCGTCATTTATAGGGAGTTGGAGTGAATGTGCAAAGCAAGGCTGAGAGTTCCATCGCGGTCGTTCAGGTTGGCTAGCACCATGTTGCTAGTGTTGTCATGTATGTATGCTGTGACTTTTCTATTTAGTCCCCAGTGCTCAGTAGTGGTGGAAAGCACATCTGCCAGGTTTTTAGCAGTGTGCCACTGTTTGGCATTGCTATGGTCTGCAGAACACAACTCTGTATTTCCAACCTGACTATGTAATGACAGGTGACTGTTACATACGATTCATTTTTAAGTGCTGTCCATGAATCTGCAGTCAGAGACAATTTTTCAACACTTGTCTACCATGAGTATGCAGCTCAATTGCATTATCGTCATAGAGTTTCTCCAGTTTTGCAATTGCATTATTTGACCATAAACTCTGGCTCAACAAACACTAGCAAACTTTGAAAACCCCTGCCTTCGACAAAGTGGATGGGAAGCATCTCTTTAGCTATTATCTTTGAGATAAGGGCAGTTGTTTGTTCTGCGCATCTACCATCAAATTGGTATTGAATTTGCACTAGCACTTTCCACGGCTTGTGTGGCTCGTAGCATCTATTATAGACCCACACGCTGGAACAATGTTGGAGTATTTAATATTGAGGGACAGTCAAGAGACATTTTGTGAACGTTAAGCCTCATTTGAAGCCAATTAGATAACCAGAGTAGTAGGTTGGATATGGGAAACAGATTTTTCATGTTGCTCACTTAGCCAGAGCTAACGTTATCTCCACATTTCATACTGCAACACAAGCTCAGCCGGTTAAAGCTTCTGGATACCTGGAAAACTGGACCTTTGTGAAAATAGCTTCAAGAAAAGCAGTCTTGTGCATGCAGACCAATGCATAGACTCATTCGAGGACACGTACATATCTTGCATAAGGTGGACAAGAGTGAAGGAGGCTATTTATGTAAAAATAGAGAAACCATCCTTCAGAGGAGGCGGTCTGCAGCACCCACCAACAATGCTGTTCTTTCAGCCCTTCCCAGGAGATTTCACACCTATTCACAGTTGGCCTTGTGTGACATCTCCAACAACAGTCCTTTACACCTGGCCTCAGGTGCGTCCATCTCGAATGACTGCCGTTACACACAGTGGATTCAATGACCTTGATAACGACCCCACAGAGGTTAAATACCTATGACTCTCCACTCAGTTAAGACTGAAGAAGCCACTTGGATGAGAGGCGAAACATTTTCAAGTCTCTACGAGTCCAGTTACCCTTGATTCAACTGTTCTCGGATGTCACAGTGTACAAAATAGATGAATTAATCAACACAGTAATAACTCAATACATTTCAACTGATTTCATCTGTTGAAATTGTCATTGATTATCAAGAAATAGAGCCACAAACTTTTTTGCTGCCATTTATACAAAGGCTAAAAGTGGCAAGTTTAGTTGAAACCATGCATCTGATACATTTTCACTAGAACTTGGTTTAACTTTAACTTGCAAGTTAAAATGCAACTTTAACTTTGGTCTTATTTCAGGGACCTTGACGGCTGTGGAGAGCTTCCTGAACATTAGCAGCGGGCCTGAGGTAGCCTGAACAACCACAGCTTCTACATTGCATGATGGGAAATGTTGTCTGCTGCACTATGTCCAACTTTTTCAAAAGTGAAGTGATGGCTGTTTTGGTCTAAGTTTATATAACTTAGCTGTCAGGCACAGTTCAGGATGTGGCTAATCACAGATGGTAAATATAAGAAAATGTCATTGCAGGCACACAGCTGAATACATTTTTGAAATAAAATATTGCATTTTACGTCACTTCTACTGAGTTTACAAGACGAAGAGAGCTGAATTCCTAAAAATGAATCCAAGCAAACACTAATATGGAACACAAAAATCAATATTTCTGTGACACAGAAAAGTCATTTAACAGAAGCTTGAGGGAAATGTAAGGAAAATATATAGAGAGCACTCTGAGTTCGTGCTGCCCTTCTGTAGGGAGACTGTTATTATATGACCGTTTTTAATTTCCCTGGAAACTAATATGCTGATATATAAGCAAAACACACAGCTGGCTGCTTTCAGAATTCTCATATATGTCGTATACATGTCATTTTCAAGAGTAAGTAAAGCAGTCCCCAGCAGGTTCAGGTCACTTAAACTTGTCAATCAAAATAAATGAGATTTAACCTTTGCTGTTTATGGAGGAGGCTTTTGGATAGCAGTGGTTTTCTGCACCGTGACAGAATTTGAAGTTGTCTCTACCCTTGCAGGGGTTTTCTGGCCACGACGCCACTTGGCAGTCTGCTGTGTACGGTTTTGCAGACAGCGGATCCCTCCGCCAGCTGAGGAGGAAGTTTGGCCACAAGCCGCTGCCTGTGGTGGGAGCCAAAGTCAAAAAGAGGTAAGGCTCTGATGCAGCCATTACTGTCTGCCTTAAACACTTTACTTTGAGTAATAGCGTTTTTATGGAATGTAGGGCCTCAGCAGCCATAAGTCAAGACAGGAGTAAGGTGTGTTTCTTCAACGCACAGCAGTCTGTCCTACATTTCAGTAGTTTGATTCAAGAGTGATGGAATATTATTTTGATAAAAATACCTTAATTTACAATATAGTGCCATTTGAGCAGATGGAAGATCACCAAATAAATGTAATGAACATTTGGTGCAACTGTTATTTTTAAAAATGTTGGTGTTTTGTAATGAAGCCTTCATTTTGATGAGCCAAGTTCAATCTCAAGGCCATGAAACATATTCTGCAGGTGAAACACAAGGTCAGCTTTAAGTTACTGCAAACCAAAAAGACTTTGTCTTCAGGTAGACCGAATTACAGTCAGAGTAGAGAGATTTTATTGGGATGTGGAGCCTGGCAGGGATGAAGAGACAGAGTGAGAAGACTATCAATGGATGAAATGATGCTGAATACTACTGTGTGGATGCTGCAAGTAGAAATAGCTCTGGTAACTGTAGAACATTTTACTTTCTCTGTGTGTAATTTGGTGTGTGTGTGTGTGTGTGTGTGTGTGTGTGTGTGTCCAGGGGTTTTATGTTTTTCAGCAAGGAGATCGAGCAGTATGCCATCCCATTCATGGGCTCTGACCCCTCAGTGGTCAAGAGAACCCAGCGTTTCCTTTACGAGGAGGAACACCAGTCACCGGTGAGATTGTATTAACAGAAGAACCGACACAGTGTTTCCTCTTATTCATTGCAGTGGTGATAGTTAAACAGTTACACTCTTACTTGAGGCCAACAAAATGCGTTGAGTACATTTTCTTCCTCATGAAACATTTGCAAAGCTAATTCTTTCTTTAATATTTTAAAATCCTCTTCACCTTTTTCTGGTGCATCATGGTGACGTTTCTTGGCACTTTGCTGCCCCCAACTGTTGATCAGTGGAACAGCTTGAAACAGAGGGATGGAATAGACAGTAGCTTGCATGCACCACACACTACACCTTATGTCCCTGGGTAGTAAACAAGAATGTGTATCATGTCACCTACTTTCATCTGCAAATGTTTGTAAAGCATCAGATCATCAAAATATTGCCAGATATCTAAAAGGTACGCTGTGGAGTTTTTGATCACCAGCAGCACTAAGGAGCTATGTTTTTTCTGATCGTTTCCCAATCAGTGAAGTGAAGATGCAGACACAGGGGCGAACAAGCGATATGACGCACTTTCCTGCCAAGGATTACTCGCCAGTTTCACTGATTGACAGTTGGTGGCAATGAAACAGCAAGAGTGAGGGAGACGAAGGCTGCCAGCAAGCAAACGTGGATTTAAATAATGCAAGTTCTGACGTACCCAAGAAAGCCGCTTTGCAAATGTGATATGAGGAAGGAAATGCAGTTAACATGCATGCTAGGCTTCATGGGACACACACAATGTTTCTAAATACATGGCTCAAGTGTGCCTTGCAAAAAAAGTCCTACTGGGGTGAGAAACCCCTTTAGCAAGGAGCTGATATGTTACCATCATGTTAAGAAGGGTACAGATACCTTCTCTCATCTAATAGCACATTGTGTTTGCTAATCCTGAGGTATGATCAAACTACGCTTGACTCCTTGATTTACTGTGGCCTGAATTGTAGTTTGCTTTGGACCATAGTGTTTGCGAAGTGAATACATGTAGATGCAAATTTCCATGCCATCCATAATTTGCTAACCCATTTTTGAGGCAGTAAATAACTGGCCATGCGTTGAAATGTCTTGATGAGCACGCTTCAGGAGCAGAGAGATTAATATCGGAGTATTGTCCGTGTCCCTCGGGTACACAGTTTGGCACGACACAACAAGCTTTAATATTTAGCTTTAAGAACACATACAGGATATATGTGCTGTGCTGTGCAGACTGTGCCTCTGTAATCCTGGCTGTGAAGAGCAAAACCTTTTCTCCCTGCTGTACCTGTAACTAGGTCAGCCATCCCAGCTGCTGTTACTGTTGTGATCACAGCCAGAGACACAGACCTTAAACTAGCTCATTATGTTGTTTAGGCCGCCATCTACCAGCGAAGTAGAAATATGATGAGTCATCTATAGTGATTCATCACTTTCTTCCCCGCTGCTCATTACTCCCTTTGACATCTCATCTCGCCCTCCCTCCCTCCTGCCTTGCTCTTTTTTCTCCCTCCAACTGTTTCTCTTTTTCACTCCACGTCCCCGTCCTTCCTCCCTCTGTCGTCTGCATCCCGTCTCACCCTCGCACTTCTCCTCTGTCCTCTACCTCTGCATCTTCAACCGCCTCACCACTTGGTTCCTACACTGCTACCACCACCCTCCCTTTAATCTCTCATGTCTTCCTCCGTGTCCATCCCCTCCTCACCATTCACTCTCAACTCACCACTTTCCCCTTTATCGCTCATTTTCCCCTCCCTCATCTGTTTCCCCTGCCTCTGTCACCTTTAATTTGCCTTTTTATCATTTACATTCTGCCTTTTGTGCCCTGTCTTGCCTCCGCCCACAGGTCCAGTACAGCGCCTACATCGGGGTTGGTGGCCTCTTCTCGGTAGCTAAGCTCCTCTGTGGCGGCCTGTTGTTCTGGCTCATGGTCAAATTCAGCCTGGGCAGGAAGCTCCTCACCACGGTAAATACTGTACATTGTTCACATTATGAAAGTTGTGAGAACACCAAACACTGGTTTGCACTTGCCCAGTGTATGTGAATGGTCATGTGACATGCATTTTCAGGCGTGTTAGTCTGGATGGAGATTATTTCTGATATGGTGCTAAAACGCTCATCTGGCTGCTGAAACAGTCTGGCTCTGTAAAACTGTGGAAGCCATCACATCCTGCCTTGCATACTGTAATTGGCAATATAATTAGTAGTGTTTTCCTTCCTGGATTTCCTAGATTAGACTGATGGTTTGAGGCGATTTTCCAGTGTAGTTTGCATTATTGACTCACAAGCATTTATGACTGGAGCACCTGTTTTCTTAATCAAGTGTGTATCAAACCTTGGCATGCTTTAGCTCATTTCATTCAGAAAAAGGAGGACTTCGAAATGTGCACATTTAAATGTGGGCAGTTAGGTGCAGGTCTTTAGCTGGAAGGCTTATCCAAAGCTGCACATGTTAAATACAACAGCAGAGGTGGCAGCAAGTGTGACACTACTTGATGTCTGCAAGTAGAAAATGTTTCAGATCTACATGGATTCTACAGTTTTAAAGCTTCACTTATCAGCACTGCCGTTAAATGAAATGCAAAGGAAGTCTGGAAACCAAATTTAGTCAGTAGTTTGAATGTAGTTTATAGAGTCACAGTTCCTTACGAGCGTTGTATATAATTCTGCTGTCAGCACAGTCTTATGACATGTATGCATAATGGTTGATATTTGTTTTTTTGTCTCTCCCAAAGTTTCCATCATTCTTCTCCTTTGGCTTGTTCACCAAGTCTGGTCCAACCATGAAGCAGGTAACACAAACCCTGTGTGAGTTTGATGCATTTAGGGTTCAGCGCAGGAGGGGCACAGCCCTGGTGTATATTATGTATTACTGTGTATTGTTTATTATTGTTGTTGTTGCTGGAGCTGTTTTTCTGCCACAGTGGCTCAAATTGCCACGACCTGGAATAAGGTGGAAAAGATGTCCACGGGCCAGATGGGGGAGCTGTGTTTCAGGCCCAAACTGCTGTTTCGGAAAGGTCGCACCTATCACACAGTCTGATTGACTTGAAGTTGGAGACACAGGAGTCCAGCTCAGTGTGATGGACCAAAAAATCTGTTGGCACGCGATGGGATTTTGTCTGTATCAGCACCATCATGGGTATACAGCACCGCAAGTCTGAGATACACGTTTCTATTATAAATTAGCAAGATCGGTCAACAAACACGGCTGCCGTCAACCAAAAACTTTGCAAGGGGCGTGACTTAACAAGAAAATGTCCATTTTATTAACGATGTGTCCGATCATCACAAGTCTGGGAACATATCTTCAGGCTGTGTTAAGCTTCACCCGTTGAGGGCGGCACAAATACCAAAAATGTGTACCGCGTGCGTGCATGGTCTCAGGATGGATTTAATACTTACCGTTAGAGCTGCGTCCTTCTTTTGAGCCCCAAAGGGGTTGAACCCACTAATCGCCACGTGCAGCTATTTTTATCATTGTTGCATCCTGAGATGAATTGAAAGCTTCCATGGGGAGTCATCCATTGCCTGCTGTTAGCAGCTCCGCAGCCAAGTGACAGGAGATACAGTCATTGATCTGCGGGATTTAGACCATGTTGTTGATCATCGCCTTACTGCGAGCGATGGGCTCCCACATGGACACAAAACATTGGGCCAAAACGTTTTAGTTCTTTCTGCAGGGCAACATTGAACATCTTCTGATTCAAAATGCGATGACAGTTGTCCTGATGGATTAGATTATCTGAGATTTTCAGTGTTAAACTCCTCATAAATGATACCTCAGGATGTTCTGTTGCTGATTTAGTCATTGATACTTAATGTAAGAGAAAACTTTAGATTTGGAAGTTTTCAGGGCTTTGATTTTATAAAAAGTGACACATTGAATATATTTGGTTAACTATGAGTTAACCAAGAGTGATAAAAATATGATATAACAGATTTCTGTTTCCTACGTTATTACTTATACAGTATGTTTTGGCTCATAGTTATTGCAGATATTACACAGCATGGGTTTATAATTTTGCTCACTTTGTTAGCACGTTTATCAACCTTTGCAGCTCCGGGGACCTCGACCATGTGCACACAGTATTTCTACTCTGGGAGTTTTTTTGTATTGTACTGTATCTTATGCTGCTGTATCTTGCTTGATTTTCATTGCTTTGTGCACTCATACAGTTCCTCTCTCGTCACTCTCTCCTCTCTCCAGATTGAAAACACCTGTTTTAGCCTGACATTTTTCGGGGAGGGCTACTCAGAGGGTACAGATCCCTCGCAGGGCCGGCCCAACTCTAAGATCTGCACCCAGGTCATAGGACCAGGTAAAACTGCTATAATTACAGCAGGCTCAGGGCCTCACTCATATGATGCTTCCAGTTCTGCTGAGTGTACAGCTATTGAAACACCTGGGCTTTTCCTAGCATGACTAGCTGTGACAGAAGACCCATTCAGCTTCAGCATCATGAAAATAGTGATGGAAACAATGTTCGACTGCTGCTTGTGGTACATGTAGTAAGTAGTTTTGCTGTTAGACCCCTGAGTCACCGCCCACAACTCTACTCTCTTACTTCTACGTACTCACTCTTATTTTTCAGTAATTTAAATGGTAAAGTGAGATGAATTGAAGTGGATTGCAGTTTGTTGTTAGAGGATAAGGCTTGAGTTATTCTGTTTTAAAAAAGGCTCAGTCATTCCCTAAAACAGCTGGACGCTGTAGTTTTTAGGAGAACCTTTTGAGTGGCGGATTAATCCACATATTGTGGCCCAGCGAGTATTTACAGCAGCAGAATGTGTGTGTGGGATTGACTCAGCACAAACTAAGATGTGTGTGTGTTCGTAGTAATGAAGGAAGATGTCAGTGCAGCAGTGTGGCTCACTGGTGTGTTTACAGGAGGACACATCAGACTTTGGATACAAACACACAGCGTTTGTTAGTAGCATCAGGTCATTGTTGGTCTGGGTCTTTTCATGGGATTTGTTCATCCTTGAGGCTCTCTCATACTGTAGAGTGTACCTGGACCATGGATATTTTGTACTGTAAATACTATTTCTGCAACTATTTATCTGTTTGTGTTTTTGTTCTGGTTCACAGAGCCGGGTTATGTAGCAACAGTTTCTACTATGGTACAAGCAGCCGTTACCTTGCTGAATGAAGTGCACTCTCTCCCCAGGAGGTCAGTTTAGTGTGTTTTTTCTTCTCATTGTGCTTCCTTTTCTGTCTTACTTATCTGTTTACCTCTCTCCTCTTATCCCACCTCCTCTCTCTGTTGTGTGTCTCTTTTGTTATTGACAGGGGAGGGGTGTACACCCCAGGAGCTGCCTTCTATAAAACCAGTCTGATCGACCGCCTCCACGAGCACAGCGTCAAGTTCTCAGTCAGAAACTACCAGTAGCTCTGTAACAGTAACTGTTACAGTATGTTCTATTCGTACTGGTGTCCACTGGAAACCTCTCATCCAGTCAACATGATCACTTTTTACAGTGAGTGTAACTGAACCCTGCGTCTATTGTTTTTCTGTTCATTGCTTTAGTAATATCACTCTGAGAACTGGGATCTGGGATCAGAGCTGAACAGAACCACTAAAGCAGGGTCCACTGTTTTTGCTCAAGGACACTTGCTCTCTGCTGTGAAGCAGGATCTGTGCTTTTAATGTGGATGAATGGAAATCTGTTGTGTCATCAGTAGAAAGTGATCACACATCACTGCTGGATCTCTACATTTAATAAGACATATCTTACACACTAATTATTTGACTATGCATTTGTGAAAATAAGCGAGATTGATTCATCACATTTGATCAAGTTGAATAATCTTAGATGCAAACTTGAACTTGAAATGTAAGAAAATATAAAACACTAAACTTGATTCTGACCAGAATGATGACTGAATAGAAACTGTTTTCCAGTGAACAGTTCACTGTGTGTTTGATTTGTTGATTTTAAATCTAGTTTATAATCAATAACATAATAAAGCACTGGAACGATACAGGATGCAGATGTTTTTAGCTGCTGGACTGAGCCGACTCGCACCCTGTCAACGATATGAGCTGAGTTTCTAATTAACGTATGTAAGAAATGTTCTTACGGTTTTACAGTTATGGAGAAACTATATTTAAGGACATGATCTTATGGGATAAGTCTGGAAATATTAGTATTTTTATTGTCGTTTCCATGAAAAAGGCAAAACAACCATGAATGTATCTGACCACCACTAGCACTAGCTGACATGCTCCTTCAGTGCACACACACACACACACACACACTGTAGTTTATTTGGACTCAATCCCACATACACAGTCCTGCTGTGGAAACAGCCTATTGTGTGCCAAATCTACAGCTGAAAACAGTCCCCAGCAAATACACAATTTGCTGCTGTTGGAGTGACACTGGTGAAAACTACAGTGTCTCATTAAAAAAATGTTCATCCTCGGTAGGGAGCAATGGGCTGAGAGCCACGGACAGAGAAGTGTGAAAGTATCCAGACTGACATCTTTTTGGTTTTTTTCATGTGATTTCTAGAGACCATTCTTTTAATGTACTGATGCCTGCAGTTAAATCAACAAAAGAATAAACTTTTATGTGTAATGATGGAATTTCCCACTGAAATGGTACCTTGAAGGCATCATTGCAGATGTTGTGATTGTTGGAGGTGTTGGCAGAGAGTGCTGTGTGTTTTTGAGTGTTGTCAGTGTGCAGGTCTGTTAATAAATGCCGCTGAGTGTTCAGAACTTTCTGAGTGTCCTTCTTTGTTCACCGTCAAGCAGACGTTACAGTATGCATTGCTATTGACTTGCATTGATTGTTCACCAGTGGACAGTTTGAGTCAGACATGCATGGCACACTACCTTATTCATCTGCAAAAGCTAACCTTTAAAGAGAGACTGATGCTTCAGAAGGTATTAAAACATGACGACTGTCTCCTAATGTGACGTTAAAGGATTTAAAACCCAAGACTTAAGAGTGACTTAGAGTGACACACTTAACAATGCTTGGCCTTGATAAATTTGTATATTTAGCGTACAAATATCCGTCTGAAATATGTTCTGGTGATTATTCCACTTTTCCTCACATAGAAGCACATACAACCCACAGCACAACCGTCCTGTGGATCAGTTTGTGCTGCAGCCTTCCCTCCGCTCAGACCGAACCCTTTTCAGACACCAGGTGCCAGTGTTTCCTCTGCTCCTCATCCCTGACAAACATTAACACAGCACACACCGACATGACAGTTGAGGTCATTTGGCGCCTTTGAGGAGGCAGAGACGGTGCACGGCCTCGATTAAAGGACCGCGGGTGCGTTAAAATGTGGAGAAACGGAGGGCCGATCAGCAGAGGGTTGCTGTGAGGCTGCAGACGTCTCAGATCTGCGAAGAGGATGTGGACTTCAAAAAGAGCTGGCAGCTATTGCTTCTGCCTTTACTCTGTCCTCGCTGTGAGTCATTGGGAGTCTTCTGAGTGTCTCATCTGCCTCCCATCCCCCCCGCTGTCACCACCACTCCAATAAAAACATAAATACGCACACACAAAGCTGGTTTTAGCTCTGTGTGCGCAGTGAAAACAGAATCTGCTGACAGGAAATGTACAGTGTGATGAGTAGCCGTCGGAGGGAAGGGTGGGCTGGTATTTTTGCCCTGTGTTAGTGTACAAGAATGAGAGAGAGAGGGGGGGGGGGGGGGGATTGCAGTCGTTCGCCTTGGCGGAGCAGCCCCACCCCTCTCCCCTGCCCCAGCACATCTCCAGTCGGCCATTGTGGCCGTGCAGATATTCATGTCATGTCCCTCGCCTCCTCTCCCTTTGGATCTGCCTGCACTCTCCACTTCAATTTGGCCTTACTGGAATGTCCGTGATTAAGCACAGCTCAGCTAAGCACGTTGTTCAAGGTCTACAGTTTAAGCACAAACATTTGGAGTGTTCGATGTTGCGTGGATGTATGAAATAGATGATGCACACGTCCACCAAAACTGTGCCAACTTCAAAAAAGGCTTCTGACTCAATCAGCAGAATGGCCTGTTCCTAAAAATAGCTTCAGAATGGTGAAAGAGGGGAACACATGACAGAATCAAAACTATATACAGTAAAAATACCAAATATTCTGTAATAACTGGCAACATGGAGCCAAATGACATCCCTGAAACATCAGTGTGCAACAGGATTGCGGTGTGCGGTATGAAAAAATGAATAAATGGCTGCTGTGAGTTCTGCACGTTTTGACATTGTATTATTGAATTATGAATAGTGATGCGTTCATGTGTCGGCAGTATTGCACTGCTGAAGGTGGTGGAGGTGGAGCTGATGTGAAACATTTCACTGTTGCGTAGTTTAATACAGAAGCATTGAAAAGTTTATGATCGCCTGCTGTGTGCTGGCTGTTTTAATACAGACAAAAACTGTATCATTCAGTCTCCACATGCATTATTTAAGTAAACTTGGATTATTATTGAAGCACAGCAGTGCAGCTGGGCTCCAGGTATTTTGGGAGCTTGTTTTCCGTCGGGCCCCCTGCGGTCTGCTCGGCTGTCAGACCGAACAGGTTTAAACTATTTGTGTTTTGAAGCTTTGAGAAGGTCTATGTTGAAGCCACGTGTCCGTTATCTGCACAGGTTTGGGTGTTAACCTTTTATTTGGACTTTCTGCAACGTGAAAGCATGAAAAAGCGTTCAGAGACACAGAGCTTTGCTCAGCCATCTGACTGCACCACATTAAGCTTTTGTGGCAGGCGATCTGAATGGTAGTGTATATACCAGTGCTCTTTATTCCACACGTTTATCTTTTAAATTATTAATATATATGGTATGATGAAATGAGACATGGTTTAACATTTGAATGTATTAAAAATGGGTGGGCTGGTTTTTCCCTCAGGGTCTCACACGCTCTGATACAGTTTGCTGCGTCTGTGGCAGAGTCAGCTTTTCCTCAGCTTAGCCTGTGAGTGTGTCACATTCATGGTGAACGTGTTTTATTTAGTTTCAAAGCTCCTCCCATCTTCTCGCGGGCTGCAGTGTAACAGGAAGTGTTGCTCTGCGTCTGCCTCTCGTCGTCACAGTCACTGGCAGTCTGGTTTCTCTCTCTCTCTGAATCCCTCATCGTGTTTCTGGTTCGTCCTCTGTCTCCCTTTGTTTCTGTTTGGACTCTTTTCCTCCCTCTCTCTCCGGTGGGATGTTGTGTTTGTTCGCCTTCTCTCTTCGTGTTCAGAGCGCAACATACTGTAGCATCCAGTGAGATTCCCCTCCTCCTCTCTCCATCACTTCCACCCTCCCGTGCTGTAATGCAGCCACTGGCAGATTGCTTTGCTTTCATTCTGACCTCTAACCTCTCCTCTACACACACCTGACCCTATTTCCCCAATTCCCCACGAGAGATGTTGTGGGGACGTAAATCTGTTTACACAGTCCAGTTGTGGGGACACAATTTTAGGCTGAAGACTTGGGTTAAGGTTGTGGTAAGGTTTGGTTAGGGTTAGGCGAGTGGTGGTTATGGTTATGGTTATGGTTAGGGTAAGTCCCCAGGAAATGAATGTACGTCTATGTAATGTCCCCAAAAATGATGGAAACACGACTTTGTGTGTGTGTGTGTGTGTGTTGGAGGAGGTTGTTGTTTCCGCAGGCTCTGTTTGCTGACTCTCACAAAACTGAGTCCCAGAGAGAGAGAGAGAGGCTGCAGACTCAACTCAGAGCAGGAGCTACAGGAGCTGCAGGAGCTAGGGGGGGTTTGTCTGTGGAAAGATACTGTATGTGCTCACACACACACACACATGCCATTAGTTTAAGTTTTCAGGACCGAACAGCCAGACTTATACACACAGCTCTGACAATAAGATTGACCTGTTTTGAGACATATGGATATTTTAATGCTGAAAGGTTGTAGACAGATGTAAATGGAAATATATATATATACACACACACATATACAGTATATAGCGAGATATGAGACATTCGCTATTTTCTTCTTTAATGTTTAAAGCTTCACTAATCAGATTTTTTTTACATTAACAGTGGATCAAATAACTGCATAATGTGAATGGTGTCACTCATGGTGATGAAGAGAATTATCACCTGACCCTGCAGTCCTCCTCTTCAGCCCTTCAGTGCTTCTCGGCTCATTGTTTTTTTCACAGGCTGCAACTTCATTGTTCTGAATGAGTCTCATCACTTTCATCAGTGTAGTTTCCAGATGCAGCAGGCGGCTGCAAAAAAAAAAAGAAAAAAAAAAGAGAGATTTGTTCAGTGTGCAGCTTTATAACAGAAAAATGTGTTTCCAAATGGTCAAACTGATGTGTGGTATTCCTCACAGTCAAGAGGGCTGCACCAGTCTGTATCCATGTCATTTTTAACTTGTGTGCTTTCAGGGTTCTTCCTTGACTGACGGATAAGTCGGTGCATGGATCCACACGCAGCAAACTCAGCACTGAACCAAAGGCAGTGTGAGATAATGAGGCAGGATGTGTTACAGTTCCTCCCAAAAAGCAGAGCAATCCATAGTGTTCCTGCACTATCCTCTGGTCTCCTTCAAGGGTATTTTTGTTATCCTGCTGAATAATCGATGAGCCACAGACAGAGAGATCGTCCTTTGGCGATCGGCCTGTTTTGCAGCACTTATTTTCACTGATGCTTTTTTTTTGCTTAGAAGTTTCCTCAATACTCAACTCAACTCCACTGTTTTATGTGAAAGAAAAGGATTTCTCCTGAAAAAGAAGGTTCAGTCTCCCTCAAAGTACCATAATAATTAAGATTTTTCACCCCACACCTGTCTCAAATATCCTCAGTGTTAGAAAAGGCCTTCCATTTGTACTGTCCCGACCGATGATGCTTCAGGAGTCATTATTAGGGGTTATTGGTGCAGCTAGCAACATTTGAACTCACAGATGCAAAACATTTGAAGAAGCTGGTGCTTATGTTGCTCACAAAATCACTCATTCACATGAGGCTGTAGATTTTCCATCAGAGGGAGTTGTTGGGACACTGGCAGACCACGTCTACATGCTACCCTGCACCACCTGTAGGAAGAAAAGCAGCAGAAGCAGTTTGGGCCTGCAGATGTTGCCATGTTGGTGTGGCCTCCTGCAGGCAAATAAGTTTGTTTTTTTTTTATAGTTGCTGTATTCTTTTTTGTAGGATTTACTTTTACTACTTCTACCATCGACAACCTAAATCAAAATAGGTGTTAAATGTAAAAGAGCTTCCTTTCACATTAACTTGCAGTAGATAAACACCAAAAAAAAAAAAAAAAAGAAAGAGAAAAAGAAAATGTAGCCTGTGGCAGTAAAATGCCAAATGTTACCATCTAATATTTTGTGAATGATTTTTCCCAATTATTCCATTTTATAAAACCTCACATAAAAGATTTTTTGGCCACTGGGGGGCAGCGCAACAATCTGTAAACACAATGTTGACGTAGTCACACCTTTTGAGGGCTACCATGCTATCCAGCAGATGCATTTAGCAGTTCCACAGCAACACTGTCTTTCTTTTGGAGTTGTACTTCTGCTAACCTGATGAATGTAACTGCATTATTTACTCTGCTTTTTTGCTCAGTTTTGGTCTCCACCGAGTCCTGAGGAAATATCTGGCTCTTCAGCTGCTAAATACTCTACGTTCACAAAGTGGCTGCTGCGTTTGTCTGTGTGCAGTTTGGTTCTTGGCAGGCAGCAGCCTGCTGGTGGTTGAGCGGTCAAACTGAACCAAAAACTGTCACACAGCGGTGAGGTCTGTCTTGTCATTGGGTTTTGGTCTCGTCTTTTCCTGTTTTATTTTGAAGGTCTAACTCTCCTCTCGTTTCAGAGCACCTGCCCTCCCTCGTGTGTCCTGTGCGTCCGCCCTGATTACCCATTGTTTCCACCTGTTCCTGATTACCCTCCATGTGTTAAATAGTCTGCGTCTCCCTTGTCTTGTGCCAGTGTGTCTTTGTCCGTCGGCGATTCACCCGAGCCTGTCTATCCCGTTCGTCCTTTCCACAGCCACAGTCTTTGAATCCGTAAGCTCTTGTTTCCTCCTCGTGAGTGTTTTTTGTTTTGTAATTTTGATACCTTAGCTTTCTGATTTAAGTTGTAGTTTTTCAGCCGAAGTTATTTCCTCTAGTTTGAGCGATTTTCTGTTCTGTTCATTTTTAGCTTAGAGTTTTCTGTTGTTAGATATTTAGGATTGAATTGTATATTCATAGTTTTCTTTATCTAGTCTCGTCTTCCGTGTAGCCATAGTCTTTAGTGTTTTCCTCCCTTTTGGAGCGTTTTTGTTTCTAGTGAAATTCATTACTTGTGTTTTCTAGTTTATCCTCATAGTGAGCGTTTTCTGTTTTTTCATTGATAGCCATAGTAATAGCCATAGGCCTAGAGTAATTATACAGCCCATTTCTTTGACACTCATCGAAGTGGATCTTGAGTTGATTATTCAATAAAGATCTGTGTGTTCAAAATCTCTGCATCTGAGTCCTGTTCTGAGTCCCGGCCTGACAGTACACACTGGCCAGCATGGACTCAGCAGAGACCGGACCGCTCACAGCCACGGTTCAGGCCCAGGAATCTCGTCTTGCCCGTCAGGAAGAGTTCCAGGCCGTCATGGCGTCACAGCTGGGCCAGCTGTCTTCACAGGTTCAGGATCTGATCACTCACCTTCGTCAGTCCGCTCGAGACTCCACAGCACCACAGCCCGCCGCAGCTCCAGCACCGAGTCTCCCTGTCGGCGGAGTTGGACCCAAGCTCGCTCCACCGGAACGCTATTCAGGAGATCCCGGTCAGTGCAAAGCCTTCTTGATTGACTGTGCCATTCATTTTGAACACTCTCCCTATGCGTTTCCTACAGAACGATCTAAGATTGCTTTCATGATCTCGCACCTGGCCGGGCGAGCGAGGGCTTGGGCTACTGCCGAGTGGGAGCGAGAGTCGCCACTCTGCTCCTCTCTAAAGGAGTTCAGGGAGGCGCTGACCAGAACCTTCGACCCTGTGACAACCAGCAGGGAAAAGGCTCGTGAGCTGAGTAGCTTGAAACAAGGTCACAGTTCCGTCAGCGACTACGCTATCCACTTCCGCACGCTGGCAGCGGAGAGTGGATGGAACACCACCGCCTTGTACGACGTGTTTCTGAAGGGCCTTTCCACACACATCCAGGAGATGCTGGTTCCCCTGGATCTCCCGTCGGACCTGGACTCGTTGATAGCCCTGGCTATCCGAACGGACAACCGGATCCAGGAACTCAAGCAACGCCGAGGCAGCCGACTCCCGGAAGAAAGCGGCATTCGCGGTCCTAACTACACGCGACAGGATTACCGTCGCTCGACTCTGGACCCGTTCCAAAACCCAGGAGCCGAAGGCGGGAGCGAACCCATGCAACTGGGTCGCACTCGGTTAACACCCGAGGAGCGCCGACGCCGACTAACAGAGGGTCGGTGCTTTTACTGTGGCGAGATGGGTCACCTCATCGCTGCCTGCCCGTCCCGGAAAACTAAGCCGGTGAGTCCACCCTCCTTGGTGGCAGTTGCTTCTCGCACCCTCACGCCAGTCCAGGTAAAGCACAACACCACCACCACTCACCTGAAAGCACTCATAGACTCGGGGGCTGATGAGAGCTTGATGGCATGGGACTTGGCTGCTAAGCTAGGGCTCAAGCCCAAGCCTCTGAACACCCCCGTCCGAGCTCGCGCTCTGGATGGTAAAGAGTTGTTTACCATTACGCACGCGACAGAGCCTCTGGAAACACACATCCAGGGGCACAAGGAAATTATGAACTTTTACCTGTTCCACTCGTCTTCACAGACTTTGGTCCTGGGTTACCCCTGGCTACGTGAACACAACCCTCACATAGACTGGACAACAGGGTCTATTATGGGATGGGGTGTTAACTGTGATAACCACTGTACGAGCCAGCCGAACCCAGCCAAGAGTGAATCCTCGATTAACCATGTTTCTCTCCATGTCACCACAGACACCGACCTGACCTCCGTACCAGCCTGTTACCATCACCTCAAAGAGGTCTTTAGCAAGACCAAAGCCCTGTCTCTCCCCCCTCACAGACCCTATGACTGCGCCATAAACCTGCTCCCCGGCTCCACCATACCGAAGGGCCGATTATACTCCGTATCCGGACCGGAGCGAGCGGCGATGACCGACTACATCCAAACCTCGCTCAAGGCAGGTCTGATTCGCCCCTCCTCCTCTCCGGCCGGAGCAGGTTTCTTCTTTGTGGGTAAGAAAGACGGGACGCTTCGTCCCTGCATTGACTACAGCCCCTTAAATGACATTACAGTCAAAAACCGTTATCCTCTCCCCCTCATGTCCTCCGTATTTGATCAGATTCAACAAGCCAAGATCTTCACTAAGCTGGACCTCCGTAACGCTTACCACCTGGTCAGAATCAGAGAGGGGGATGAGTGGAAGACAGGGTTTAACACCCCGAATGGTCACTATGAATATCTGGTCATGCCATTTGGTCTTACGAACGCACCTGCCGTGTTCCAAGCGTTAATCAATGACGTGCTAAGAGACTTTCTTGACCACTTTGTTTATGTTTATTTGGATGATATCCTGATTTATTCACCTGACCTCGAAACTCACCAGAGACACGTAGCGGCTGTGCTGCGCCGTCTCCTAGACAATAAACTATATGTCAAAGCAGAAAAGAGTGAGTTCCATGCCGAAACCACCTCCTTCCTGGGCTTCATTGTAGCCCCTGGAAGAGTGCAGATGGACCCGGCTAAAGTAAGCGCGGTGACCGACTGGCCCACTCCCGATAGCCGCAGAAAGGTTCAGCAATTCCTGGGGTTTGCTAACTTTTATAGGCGGTTTATCAGAGGGTTCAGCGCTACAGCCGCCCCCTTACATGCTCTCACTTCCTCCAAGGTCCGGTTTGCCTGGACACCCGAAGCAGAGAAAGCTTTCCAGAAACTCAAAACCAGCTTCACCACGGCACCCATCCTCATCATGCCTGATCCACAACGACAATTCATCGTGGAAGTGGACGCTTCCAACGAAGGCATTGGAGCTGTTCTGTCCCAGTACGCTGAGCATGATGGTAAGCTGCATCCATGCGCCTTCCTGTCCCGACGCCTGTCTAAAGCTGAGCGCAACTACGATGTGGGAAACCGGGAACTACTGGCGGTCAAGGTGGCGTTAGAGGAATGGAGGCACTGGTTGGAGGGGGCTGAGCACCCTTTCATAGTTTGGACTGATCATAAAAATCTTGAATACATACGTAATGCCAAAAGATTAAACTCACGCCAGGCCAGGTGGGCGCTGTTTCTTAATCGTTTCTCTTTCTCTCTTTCTTACAGGCCGGGGTCCAAGAACGGAAAGCCGGACGCTTTGTCTCGACTCTACGACCCCGAGCCTGTAGCCAAGGAACCAGAACCCATCCTGCCACGTGGTTGGAGCGGTCACTTGGCAGATAGAAAATGAGGTTAAGCGAGCCAATGGAGTGACCCTGCCACCTAGTGGGTGCCCTGAGAATCGTTTGTTTGTCCCGGTTAATCTGCGCCCACAGGTGATCCACTGGGCTCACTCCTCGCTGTTATCCTGTCATCCGGGAGTGAAGCGAACGATGTTCGCCATCTCCCGGAGGTTCTGGTGGCCATCCATGGAGTCGGAGGTCCGGGAGTACGTAGGAGCCTGCTCAGTCTGCGCCAGAAACAAGCCATCCTCCGGGTCACGCATGGGGTTGTTGCAACCTCTGCCCATTCCCTCCAGACCTTGGTCCGACATTTCTATGGACTTCGTCACGGGGCTCCCGGTCTCTCAAGGTAACACCACAGTTCTCACCGTGGTAGACCGATTTTCTAAAATGACTCGATTTATTGCTTTACCTAAGCTTCCCTCTGCTAAAGAAACTGCTGAAATCATGATAAACCATGTATTTAAAATCCACGGATTTCCCAAGGATATTGTCTCAGACCGGGGGCCCCAATTTGTCTCTCGGTTCTGGAGGGAGTTCTGTCGACTCATAGGGGCTAAGAGCAGCCTGACGTCAGGTTATCACCCGGAGGCGAACGGCCAGACTGAGCGGCTCAACCAGCAGCTGGAAACCGGCCTCCGGTGCCTGGTGTCCCAGAATCCCTCTACATGGAGCAAACACCTGGTCTGGGTTGAGTATGCACACAATTCACTTCCCACTTCTGCTACCGGTTTCTCACCCTTTAAATGTGCTTATGGTTATGACCCCCCAGTATTCTCCAATCAGGAACCAGAAGTCTCAGTCCCCTCCGTCCACGCCATGATCCGCAGATGCCGACGCATCTGGGCAGCAGCCCGACAAGTCCTCATTCGCCAAGGGGATCGGGTCAAAAAAGCAGCAGACCGCAAGCGCAGACCGGCACCTACCTACCAACCGGGCCAGAAGGTCTGGCTTTCGGCCGCGAATCTTCGTCTCCGGGTGCCCTCCCAGAAACTGGCACCGAGATTCGTGGGGCCGTTCCCGGTCACCAAGATCATCGGTCCTGCTGCTGTCCGTCTTCGCCTCCCCCGCTCTCTTCGGGTCCACCCCACCTTTCATGTCAGCCAAGTCAAACCTGTTAAAGAAAGCTCCATGGTCCCAGCCCCCCCACCCCCTCCTCCTCCGGAGATGGTAGACGGAGGACCAGTCTACAAGGTCAAGCGTCTCCTGGCCGTGCGCACCAGGGGTAGGGGCAAGCAGTACCTGGTGGACTGGGTGGGTTACGGCCCAGAAGAGAGGCAGTGGGTTCCGTCACGCTTCATCATCGATAAGACCCTCATCAGAGACTTCGAAGCCTCCGGACAACCTGGACCGTCTGGTAGCCGGTCCTAGAGGGGGGGGTAATGTCACACAGCGGTGAGGTCTGTCTTGTCATTGGGTTTTGGTCTCGTCTTTTCCTGTTTTATTTTGAAGGTCTAACTCTCCTCTCGTTTCAGAGCACCTGCCCTCCCTCGTGTGTCCTGTGCGTCCGCCCTGATTACCCATTGTTTCCACCTGTTCCTGATTACCCTCCATGTGTTAAATAGTCTGCGTCTCCCTTGTCTTGTGCCAGTGTGTCTTTGTCCGTCGGCGATTCACCCGAGCCTGTCTATCCCGTTCGTCCTTTCCACAGCCACAGTCTTTGAATCCGTAAGCTCTTGTTTCCTCCTCGTGAGTGTTTTTTGTTTTGTAATTTTGATACCTTAGCTTTCTGATTTAAGTTGTAGTTTTTCAGCCGAAGTTATTTCCTCTAGTTTGAGCGATTTTCTGTTCTGTTCATTTTTAGCTTAGAGTTTTCTGTTGTTAGATATTTAGGATTGAATTGTATATTCATAGTTTTCTTTATCTAGTCTCGTCTTCCGTGTAGCCATAGTCTTTAGTGTTTTCCTCCCTTTTGGAGCGTTTTTGTTTCTAGTGAAATTCATTACTTGTGTTTTCTAGTTTATCCTCATAGTGAGCGTTTTCTGTTTTTTCATTAATAGCCATAGTAATAGCCATAGGCCTAGAGTAATTATACAGCCCATTTCTTTGACACTCATCGAAGTGGATCTTGAGTTGATTATTCAATAAAGATCTGTGTGTTCAAAATCTCTGCATCTGAGTCCTGTTCTGAGTCCCGGCCTGACAAAAACAGTGAAGCTGAGGCTGTAGAACCGAAACAATGAGCTGAAAAATGCTTTAAAGCTCCACAGAGCCCAGCTGAACTGTGGATTCACTGTGAGTTCGTCCCTACGAGCGGCAGCTTTCACATTACATGCAGTCATTTGATGCATTGTTCAAAATATTTAGAGCAGCTTTAATATTACACCTTTTCAGGCACTTGACTATCAGACAGGAAGTACTCCTCCATCCAGAGCTAACTATTCCACCAATAAACCGCAGATATGGAATGTAATTAAAACACAGACTATAGAGTAGATTTATGGCATGTATTATCTCAGCTGACATACTGATGTTTGGTTCTGCTGAAGGAGGAACTTCTTTATTCTCCTCAGGAATGCAGTTTGATGTTGACCTGCTGCATAATTCATAGTCTCCTCAGGTTCAGGTTGTGGGGAAACATTAACAGACACGGTGCTGCATCAGTTACTGTGATGCTGAGCCGAGGTTAAACACAGAGAGTGTGCTGTTGAAGTGATGATTCGATGGCCATCTCTTGTGTTGTGCTGTAGTTAAAGTAGCCATACTGTTGTTGCATGTACAACCCTGTTGGCAAGACACACCCAACACACACACACACAGAGCAGATGGGTGAAAGACATTTTTCACATCAACCTGGAAGACATAACACACCTTAAAGGCTCTGTGAAGAACTTTCATGAAGTATGGTCTCCCTTTTTAGGCTCTTATGACAGCCGTGAGATACATCTGCACAGTGATACAATAACTGACCTGAAATTTCATTGTTTTTGAAAATCATATCCTCAAATAGAATTTGATGGCAGCAACACGTTTCCAAAGGTTGGGTCAGGCTCATGTTCATCACTCTGCTGCATGTAGGCGTTTGGGAACTGAGGAGACAGACTGCTGTCACTCTGGATCTGGTTTGTATACGGTTTCCTCTTCGCTTGGTGGAGTTTCAGCTTATATTTGTGGCTGCAGCGATGAAATGTGTTCCTGAGCTCATGCAGTGATGTCCACTACAGAGTCCTGTCTGTTTTCAATGCAGCATCATCTGATCACAGCCAGCCAGTGTTTTTTCAGCCTTGTCACTTTATTACAGAGATTTCTCTTTTAATGACATTACGTTCTGCAGACAATGAAATCAACACATTCTGCAGTTTTACGTTGAGAAACACTATTCAGTTGTTGCACTATTTGCCAGAGCAGTGTGTCACAGAGTAGTGAACCCCTTCCCATCTTAACTTCAGACACACTCAGCCTCTCTGAGGCTCTTTTTATACCCAATCAGTCACTCACCTGTTGCCAGTTAATCTAATTAACTGTGAGATGATCCACCAGCTGTTTTCTTTTAGCTTTTCGCCACTTTTCCAGCCTTTTGCTGCCACCATCTCAACTGTTTTTGAAACATGTTGCTGGCATCTAGTTCTAAATGAGAATGTGATTTTCAAAAAGCAATGAAATTTCTCAGTTTCAACATTTGAGATTTTGTCTTTGTGCTATTTTTATTTATTTTTTAGACATGAGATTGTCCAACAATTGATCCAACAATCAAATGTATTTTCAATACTTAATAGGGATGAAATAATAAAAAGTATAGGAAAAATAATGTAGTAATATCAGGAGAACTTAGTATCACAACAACAACAAATGCAGAAAATAAAGATACGTGGAAAGTGATTGCAAACAAAATCAGTATCAGTTGTATTCTTGTTGTTTGCACCTCTGATTAATGCCCTCAAAAAGTGGTGCAAACATCGTATCAGATGTTGAGATCAATGCAAACAATAGACTTAAACTACCCTGTTCGAATGATACATATTGCTTCAGTTAACTTGACCAGTGATAGTTTGTACAAACACATCTCAGCAGGTGTTTGCTCACCTGTGTTTCTGCACTGCAGTCATCTGAGTTCTCTGAAAGACCTTCTGTACATCATAACAATTCCAACGTTAATCTCATTTTTACAAGTAATAAAAGTGAAAGATTTTACGTACTTTAATTTTTCCAAAATATGGTCGCTGATTTGTCAAGAAGAAAAAGTTAGAGGCCGTCACCAAACTGATGTGACAACATTGTTGGACTGGGCTTTCCACTTGTGTTAGAATTCTCAGATCTAGGAGGAGGCTTTCTCAGATTATTAGATGAGATTATTTCACTGGTCAACACCCACTGGCTGGTCATTTTTGCTGCTGAAGGGCCTGAAATTTGCAATCATCGCTGGAGATTTGCAGATCTCTTCTGCATCTGTAGTGACATCAATGTCCACCACATGAGTATCACACTCACACCAGAAAGAAGACCGTGAGTAAATAGAACATGACACAAAATCATTAGCATGACTCTTGAATTTTGTGGTGAGCCCCAGTGTAATCATGACAGTCTTTAGAGACCTGTGTGTCTGAACAGTAGCCAACTGATCTGATGAATTCTGTTGTACTTACCGACAGTCAGCTGCCTTTATAAAGAGAACAGAGATGTTATGGCTCATTGTGCAGTAACCACCAGTGAGGTGTGGTTTACTACTTCCGTTTTCTATGTGCCCTTAATATACGGGTCCCACAACTATAACTGACCCTAGCTCATAAGGTGCCTCCACTAAAACTGCATCAGGGATTCGGGATATCCCTGAGTTGTGACTACAGTGGCATCATTGCTCTCATGAATTACATTGCATTGTGCCAACTGTTGAGCCAACAGCAGAGCTCCCATGGGTTCAAATAGTGGGTCAGGAAGCCACCCAGAACCGTCTGGATTTCCAAATGAGGAACAAGGCAACAGATGGGGGTCTAAGTCTGAGCAGAGCACTTGCCACTGCAAACACCACCAAGGTAGATGTAGTGCGCCCCCGTCAAATAACCCCTGCACATCATGGAGGCAAGTCCGTGGGTTGAGGGTCAGTGCGGATTGAGGGTCTTGCCCTCACACTAGTCTGCAAACATCCTGGAGGTAGATGGGGGCACATTCGCTTGGGATCATGGAGACCACAGTGGCCGAGAAGCCCAAACTGCTGAGCTTCCTTTTAAATGCCAAACCATAGATGGGACGAGAGGAGATGGTGCCCCTTGCTCGCTGGGGGGGCGCTGGGGGCAGATCCAGGATCAGTCATGGGTGTGCCACTCATCCGGATCACATCAGGGAACCACCTGGCACCCGGGCACTCTGGTGCTACAACTACGACAGACAGTCACTGCGGGTGAATCCTGTGAAGCAGCGGCATCATCAACCGCGGGGGAGAGAAAGTGTGTGGCAGACCGGATGTTGGCTAGCTGCTAGCTCGTACATTGAAATGGATGACAGAATGGCAAAAACAGCCAGTGGTGGAGACCAAATCGTGGACAAAGCATCAAAGGTCATTTCGTATGTTTGGGAGAAATTTGGTGTGATCAGAGACTGTGAGAATATGTTGTCAGTGGCTTTGCTGCTTGTATGAATTGTCAGAAAGTATTAGCTTTGGATACCTGCAAGCAAGACACATTGTCACTGAGGAGACACATCAACAGCTGCCGGAGCACAGGTGCTGCACCCAGTGACAGATACTTCAGATCAGATCGTTTGAAACTGTGTGGCGATGGAGTCAGTGAAGCGGCTCGGATCTTGATTGGCACCTGTGCCCGAGCTGGCCACGTGGCTGCTCGCCAGCTTCTGCCTGATCCAACAAGTGTAGGCCGACAGAGTATGCAGAGGATGTTGGACGAAACATCATTCCGGAGCCGAGGATGCAGCTGACTGATAGCAACGAGGAGGTTGCTTTGGATATGTGGACGGATGATGACCAGAAAATAGATTATCTTTGTGTCACGTTGCATTACATCAACAAGCGGGAGTGGACTGAGCATCTGAATGGGACAGTACATCATTCAAAACAACAGACAACCTCAGACCAGCCATCATGCAAGCACTACGTACATGCAGTCTTGATGAGTTCTTCAAATGGTCACCAGCCAGACAGATTTGGACTGACGAACAAGCTTTGGCGCAGCCTGCGACGCTCATCGGTCAGGCCTGAGATGATTCACCCCGACACACAGCACCAGCAGCCTCGGTGCCAGGAAGACCGCCGCCACCACAGCACGGTACCAAGCAGCTCACGGATCTGCCACCTCATTCCTCCTCCTGTCACCCTGCCCTGCCTCACTGCTGTTGGGATTCACTGATGAAATGGTGCATTATGCTGCACCCTAACTGTTCTTTATGAGACGTGTTGTTGGAAATCTTTTCTCATCTTTGTAACATCTCAGGTCTGCAGAGTGATGAAGGTAAAACAGCCCTCTTTTCAAAGCACTTTCACGCAGTGCCATCAGACTGTAAGGCACACTGCCACTGTTCATCCTGAACCTGATTAATGAAAGTCCATAACACCCAACCCAAGTGTCATTCAACCAGTCTTCATCTAAACAGCCTGATTGATCCTAATGACTCACCAAATTCAACTAATTACATCAAGTGGGTGAAATGGTTTTTCCTGTAACTTCCTCACCGAGCCAGCCCCTTCAAAACGTTTCATTTTTATCAAAACGCAATTACATGCTAATGTTAATTTGTTTGCAGGCATTTAAATACAAGCTAATGAATGAATAACCAAATAATGCGCATGAAGAACTACGTTGTGTGCACACACATAGGTGACTAAACAGACCTTTACATGTGTGGACGTTGTCAAGGTTTAGCGTCGTGCAGGATTTCTGTGGGTAAAATGTGTCTCTATTGGAATGATTTCCGCTCCACGCTCTTTACGCTCGACTGCTAAATAAAGAAAGCAACGACATAGACACCAAACAACAGGAGAAGGTTGATTTCATCTTTACTGAAAAAGCTATTTTTACCTTCAGCAGTGACCAGAGGTTATGTGATCACCTCCATCCATCCTCCTGTTCTTCAGTCCTTCTGTCCATCCGTCCACGTCCGTCTGTGTTTTGTAGTGTTTGTGTGTCCGTGACCAACATATCTCGAAATACACTAACTGGAATTTAATGCACACATTTATGCTCCCAAGAGAAAGAAGTCATTGACTTTCTGTTAGCAATATTAGTGTACAATATTTGTTCTGCACGTTCATGCACCCAAGAGGAATAAAAGATCGATTTTAGAGGCTTAATGACCCCTCCACAAGACCACCATCAGGCCAAATTGTGGCATTATTGCGACATCTACGTTGTACAGTGTTGACTAGCTCTGCTACAGTAAGTGCTAGCATTAAACTGAGGTCAGAAGGTTGTGAGGATATTGTCAATGAGGCAAAACTTTGTCTTTTGTTTGACAGTTTGAGAAATTCGTTGATGTTAAAAATCGGGATGTAATGTCTTTAAGATTGATATATTGGATAAATTCTTGTGAGTCAGTCTTACGTACCATGTGAAAAGGAATGTGCACGCTCAATAGCAGGAGGGATTTAGCAGTAAGTTCACATTTTTTCAGTCAAAATGAGAAACTGCGCACGAATAACACCCAATGTGGTATTTCTGAAAGGCCCTGAAAACCTAAACCTCAACCAGCTTCTTACTTAACGTTATTTCACAAGAGAGATTTCAGCATTTGCGTTGGCTTGTTTTTTTTTTAATAAGCTTTAGACATGGCGCTTCTGTGGTCAAACCACACCCACACAGTCCTGAATGCTGACTTACTGATGGGTGTTGTTTTCCTGATCGATTGATAGATTTGAAACCAAGCTTTCAGGGGCTTTAAGCATCATGTAGGTTGTCAGAATATCCTCACATTTCGATCCTCTACATTTCAGAGAATAATACTCTAGCTACATAGTTTATATAAATATCAAACTCTTACATCTCGCTGACTGTCAGTGTATTTAGCCTGAAGATGCTCGGGTGGACCGCCTGCCTCATCAGTGATAGTCTATGTGTAGAAAATCTGAGTGGTGTTTCTCTGTAAATATCACCCTGGACCTTAGAGAGACAAAAACCTCTCAACTCACAGGAGTAATAAAGACAGACACGGTGCGAATAGGGTTTATTACTTTTAATCAATTCAGCTAGCTACAAAATGTCCACCACTTCACACACTGACAGGATACAGAGAGGGAGTCTTTAATATTACATGCGTTGAGGACATCAATCTCACGGTTTTACCTATTGTGTCATTCAGGTTTAGGTATTTAATCACCTTACTCTAACTACTCGACATTTTGGCGATTTGGTGTGCATAGCTCTAAAGTACAGAAGCAACAAAAAAACCCTTTTGTATGTATTTTTTTGTTTCAGAGTATAGTTATTGTTATTCAATATTGTCATTATTTTTACCAATAACAAACCACACGGGGAGAATAAACTTACAGGTACAGTCTTCTTATAAAAGTAAGGTCTCTCAGAAATATGCGTCTTTGCTTTACATTGCAAACATTTATTTTTTTTTTTCAGAGCATCCAAAACCTATGTTACAGTACACAACCAGTCCTCATCTTTCAGTACATAATCAACATCTTCATCATTGAACTGCATAATCATTTAGAAAACAGGTCATTTTTTGCAATACAACCCCAAGTCCTCATATTTTTTTCATCTTCATCTCACTTTTTTGATCCCTTTTGCATTATTTTACAACGAGATGGTCACCGTTGGTAAATATATTGAGACAAAAAGAGTGGCACTATTGCAAACTTGCAGGAGTATGGAACGATCAACTGTGTCCTAATACTGAGCATGCGTTTTGTCAATTTGCTACTGCCATGTTATCATTTTTTATATATATTTTTCAGACAGGTTTTATTTATAAGACTAAAATCTACCATTTGTCATGCAGAGAACGCACAATTCACATCACTTGGAATGCAATGTCTAATACAGCTACAGAGAGTCTAGTTGCACATTGTCTAAACAGTAACTCAGTATGATTGCGATGAAGGAAAATGTACCAACAACTGCCTTTTGATTGTAAGTGCTCTTTGCTATCCCATTCATCTGTACCGTCGCTCAGTAAATCTTTACTCCCTTTTGTCGAGAAAACACCAAAATAAGGAGCATGACAGTAGCTTCAATGGAATGACACAGTTTTACTAAGACGATACTGAGATACTGAAAAGGAAAAAAAGAATAAAAACAAACAGCTTGTTTAGCATTCCTATTATATACTTGTCATCCAGAGCAGTGTACTATATATATATATATATATATATATATATATATATATATATATATATATATATATATATATATATACGATATATAATAATATATGATATATATATTTTTGTTTTGATAAAGAGAATAAAAACTTCACAGGTGAGCTAGAGAGCCATCCATTCAGCACTATATACAACCTTTGGAAAGAATGATATACGGAGTATAAGAAATCATCTTTTTACGAGGACAATCATCTTGAAAAAGCTCGACAGACGACACACAGAACAACATTTACAATGGGGAGGGGAGGTGATATGTGCATGTGTGCAAACCTAGAAGGTCAATACCATGATGAAAGCATGTCAGCGCCTGTCGACGTGTGGGGCGGGACGCCCACGCTCTGGGCTCAGGGCGTTTAGCCACTGCCCAGCATCTTTGTGGCGCGCTGGTTGGCCTCGTCAATCCTGGTCTTGTTGGAATCAGCCTTGGGGAAGGAAAAGGGGAGACAGAAGGAAGAGGAAATCAGTTTGCGTGTATCGTTCTTTTTAGCCAGATTGTATTCAGCACTCTGTGGCGGTGGATGGCTTACTCTGACTCAGAGAAACCACAATGATTCCTAACAGATAACTCATTTCCACCTCCAACCATGTAGCCCTTGTAAGATTGTGCAGGGCTGTAGCTACCATCGAGGACACAGAGGTCACTGTACGGTAGATGATATATACGCATATACTTTTACTCACTGTATTTAAATTTGACAGCTTTAAGGCCGATAAGTTAATAAATGATTCATGTTTTCATTATTTCTCTATAAGAGCATGTTGAGACAGCTTTGAAACAGCATTTAGACCTTCATGCTGGGAAATAAAATTTATAGATGATATAACTGAAGAGATAACGTGTTCAAAAACTAGATTTGAGGCTGTGTTTGTTGGTGTCTGGTCAAACTGAGAGGGACCTTGGTATTTCTAAAATCCTGCTTTCAAAAGAAACTTTAGTTATAGACCCACCATAAAGTCAAATATAAACAAAAGCAGTAGATGAAAGAATAAAAAGTCAAAATGCATGGCTGCAGAAAAGAATGGTGAAAAAATGTCTGGCCTCTCTGTGCAGGGTGCACTCTGGCTCCTACCAGGGATTATTGTTGAACTGATGAACTAAAATCCTGCAATTCTACGATCATCTCTGAAGGTCTCTACTGCTTATGATGTGCAAAACATCCTTTGTCTTTTGAAATGAACAAAGTCATTGCAAGCAAGTTTCAAGGGTTATATTGAGGTACATGACTTTTATTGTTGCAGATAATACATTTAAAATCCCATACAAAGCCAAGGATGGTTTAAAAAAACCTACACTGTATGTATAATATAAAATAAATACATCTAAAGAGGATAAAATGCTATGAGATCTAGATCTTGCCGTGACTCATACCTTCTCCATGATCCTGTCGATCTGGCGGTTCTGGGTGTCGATCTCGTTGCCCATGTCCAGGGCCATGTGGCGCAGGTTACCGATGATGCCACCCACTTGCTCCAGGTTCTCGTCCATCTCATTTTCCCTGGCATCGTCTGTTACCCTAAATACACACACATGCAGCGGGAGATTTTAGTACTGTGACACCAGGACACACACACCTCATTGACCAGGCACTGAAGATGCTCTCATCCATATTTCAGCTCTGTATCCTTTATTTACATCTAAATCAGGGACGGGCCATTGAGAGTTTGCTCAATACAAACAGCACAACAGGACAACTTTCTGCAGTTCTGGGTGAGCCAACTATACAGACCAACATGCATTTTATTTTATCTGCATTTAACAGTAATTTAAATACGGAAATCAAAATGATTGAAGTTTTGAACTGCCTGAGCAACAGAGGGCGCTGTTGTATACACAATGGCGATGTCCACGCACAGACTAATTGTGCTGTTTCTTACCTACTCAGCTAAATCTTTTATAAAAATAGTGAATGAAAGTGGTCCTAGAGTAGAGCCCTGTGGCACACCTGTGTTAACACTCCTAAAGCTGAACTGATCGGCATCAGCACACCACTGACATCAACTGGTTTATAAACCAGTAACAACACTTTTCATTAAATCCAATAGAATCCAGGTGTTTCAAAAGCATTTGATTATCAACAGCATTGAAGGCCTTAGATAAGTAATTTAAAAGGCTCTTTCTGTTCATGGGTCCTAGTATTGATTTGGTTTATTTTACATGTCTGCACTGCATCAAATACATATTTGTTAAACATGTCAAGGATAACACGGATAAGTTTAAATGTAACTTATTTCCACACACAGACTGAATACAGATCATGGCTGTGACGCTACTCTTGAATTTTGATGGTAGTTTGAAGATGCAAGCAAAATAACAACTGTGGCCAATGAACTGTGTCACTTTAAAAAAAAATCTAATAATGGCCGCCATGCCAAGTTACTGATATTATTCTGGCCGCTGCTGCCACTGTTGTGCATGTTACGCTTTATTTGGGAGAACAGTCATTAATATGCACATGTTGCTGATGCTGGCTGTTTGCACGCTGTGATGTGTGTGTGTGTGTGTGTGGTTTTGTATGGTTTTGTGTGGTAAGAGGAGTGGCTGTCACGCATCCACATTCTGCTTAGCTGCACACACAGCTTGTGTGATGATGAGATTTGTAAGGAGGATTTGCATTTAATGAAAAATTAGCTGCCTGTTTTGGTGATAAGTCTCAATCCATCCATGCTGTTTGCTCGCTTCTTTGGCTCTAACACAACCTACATCTGGTGTGAATATTAGCCCCCAGGTTCAAGGAAAAACAGTTGTTGTTCTGGGGAGGGTCAAGATAAAAAAAAAAGGCCCAGCAGCTTATCACATTTACCCCTACACAAGTCAAATGGTGGTTAGCTGGACTGAATGTTTACTCTCCATAGCAACGATGAATACCAAGTGTCAGGATACTTAACATCACCATCAAATTGGTTTTCTGACTTGCAAGCATCTAATTTTGTATGGTAGCTTGTTGGAAATGTTCACTAAGCGTTCACTAGTCTGAGTGTGTCAGGACCGAGTCAGGCCGTCCACCTCTATTACTCTGAGGCAGAATACTGATGTGGAGACAAAGACACAATTTCCACTTTGTAAGAATACAGATTGTTTCCTCCTGTTTCCAGTCTTTATGCTAAGATAAGCTAACCATCTCCTGGCTGGAGCTTCATGTTTAATGTACAGATATGAGTGGGATCTTAATAACCCCTTAAGAAAGAAAACAAAAGCACATTTTTCAAAATGTCAAACCTCAGCTGTCACTCTCTGTACTTCATGTGGACCCATTCATGGTTCTCATGCAGCCCAAAATGTTTGCAAAACCGCCACATGGACGCTCATATTCCTCTGATATGCATACACACACCTCTGTCTGTCCACCTATGCAGACTTTTACATTCCCTTGCATCATCTCCATTTGTTTTCCTGCTTCGATGCGTGAACCTCAAGCTCCTCTCTTACCTGCGGATGAAGCCTCCACTGATGGCCATCTGTTCGCGCTCGTCCACCACGCGGGCGGGCTGGCTAGCCACCACCCCATCCTGGTTGTTCCCCCAAGCCTTGCTGGCTCCGCTCTTCATCCTGGCCGCCGACAGCGAAGGGGGAGGACGAGGAGGGACAGTTACTCAACAGTTTGACCGACACATCGTTTACCTCAACCAGGCTGGCTCCCCATTAGTCAAATCTACAAAGACAGCCTTGGATTTGAGGTATTGCAGCATATATATACATATATATGTATATGTATATATATGTAACGTATCAGTATGTAGCGTGATCAGCTGACAAAAAGGTGTTATTTGGTTTCATGCATCCAGCACATAAATATATGGTGGGGACTACACTAAGTCAAGCAAAGCATAGCAGGCATGGACTGTTGGGTTTGGTAGGTACAGGCTCATTCTGTTGTTAGACAATAGTAATGTGTATGATGTTATATCTTGTAGGTATATAACATACTGTTCAGACCCAGGCACAAGTCACATCTATCTGTTTTTGTATAATCTAGGCATGCATTTAAACAGCTTCAACATGTGAGACGACTCAGTTTGTGACAAAATCCCTTCCCATTCCCCTTTTTTCTCCCTTCAAACCATCCTCCTGGCACTTCTGTGTTGTTGCAATGATAAAACCCCACCCCACACCCACAGTTAAATGTCCCAGTGTGACAGAAAACAGAGAAGAGACGAGCTTTTGGCAGACACACAACACAGAGTGTACAGGACTGTCACATCGTTAGGAGGGACGACGATTAACGTGCAGAACAAACTGCCAAACGACAAAAGGAAACAAAACAAAACAAGAAACTGGAGGGAGTCAACAGAGAAAAACACCATAGTCAACTACTCCCAGACCCACTGTAACACCCACACCTCTACCCCCACCCTCGCTTCGTGTTTATTAAATGTCATCGCTTTTCTTTCAGGTTCAGAGTGGACAAGCTGGGATGTCGGGTCGCGGTGAGGCAGAGGAGAGCAGAGCACGATAAGGATTTTGACACTAACACATCCCTCAGATTCATCTCCATCTGCTGCGTATGACAAATACAGCTGTGCTAACACCATATGCAATCACAGCTCGGCTGCATGGCTTTGTAAATGTCACCTCACTCCGCCTGTCAGACTTTACACCGTCAGATTCAGCATCTGATTTGGCACAAAAGAGTCGGGGATAGAGGGGAAGGCAACAGACAGAGGCTCATGTTTACTTCCATTAGTTACTGTGTTATTGTATGTTTAAGGCACTTTTGATGGCAGGACAGCCGAAAGCTTCTCACCTCTCAAGAACTTTACAAGTGATATTCCTGTGAAATGCACTTCATATCCAATTCTTATTTTTTTCTCCATCCATTCAACAATATTCTGGTGTTTCGTCGCTTGTGTTGTAGCATCAGTTGCTGAGTTTCGTATAACCTTGGAGTGCTGTGTGGATGTATTCTAGCTGCATCAGGGATGGTGATGGCTCAGCCTCCTACACTGCTTTTATTAATAGAAATGGACTGAGGCAAGGCTTCGCTTAGCTCCCTGTCCCTGCTGACACACCAGTGTGGTAAACACACACGCTACCCTTGTCTGAGTCCTTTCTTTTTGGTCCTTTTTTTTTCTCTCCTTTCTCTAATATTGTACACATTTTCCCTCTCCTCTTCTCTCATGTCACCTTCCTTTCATACGATATCCAGTTTCTTCTCCTTTGCGACTTGCTTCGCTGCAGTCTCAGAATGGATATAATGCACTTCTCTAATCAGCTTTGCTTGTTTGAACTGAGATGATCTGATTAGATCATATGAGTATTGCGGATCCCGTGGTAAAACTGAACTCATTCTATCTAATTCATTCCCTGAGTGACCCGAAAGTTGAGCTATCGGCAAATCAAAATCCCCACAGTGGCATGCACACAGCCAGAATCCAAATGCATTAAGTACCAGAAAACCAGGAGTCAGCTACTGTAATTCTGATAGACAGCCAGCACGCTGAGGGGATTAAAAAAATATCCCAGCATGTATGATGGAGTTAAGTCTCACTCACTGAGCGGTGAAAAAAATCTAAGAAAAATATGTGTCTTTTGTCTTTCTGCCATCCATCTACATGTGCATTCTCTCTGAGTCAACTTCCCAGCAGGCTATCATGACACTATCTGATATGGCTGACCTACATGTGAGCGAGTTCCCTGCAGGAGAGGGAGCTTAGTGAATAGTAATGTCGAACAGCCAGTGCTAGATAAAAGCTAATTTGGCACAGCGCTCTGCAGGAGTGGTGGAACTGCAGAGAAACTGCAGCAGAACCAGAGGGGAAAACAAGGCGGCAGTGGGCTGGCTCGCCACGCGGAGCCATGTAAAGACAAGGGTACCATGCAGTACATACATAGTAGCATGATGTACCCATTTTACAGAACAAGCATGACTACGTCCCTGAAAACATCTCACTGTGCCTGTGGCTTAACCTAGTTTTCAGCTCCCAGGAACAACACAGATCACTCCTGTTTTTTCTCCTCTGCCTTTGAACATGTCACACTGTCATTTTGTCTTCTTGTGATGTGTTCACTGCCTTCCTTCTAGCATTTGGCAATTTTGTCATTCTTTCTTGTTTTCCTTCTTTTCTCATGCAAGAAGGGCTTCAATTAACTTCTTTTGTCCCTTTTCTTTTTTTTGGATTTGGTCCAATCAACAAAATCACATAATTATGGCTGCAATCATCCTGAAAGTGGCATACACAACTATTTCTTGGTGCTCACAACTGCAAATTATATTAAAGTGGTTCTTGAATATTTTGGCACAGTTTTATACAGTAACAATACTGCTGTGTACAAATACAAAATTGAGGTTTGCATTATTTTTGCCCTTTGGAAATGTATCTCTTTTAAGCTGAATCTTCTGTTTTTCTTCCCAGATATTTTGACATTTTCAAAATATTTTCTGTCTATGTGTTGGTTACCAGAAAACCAGGACAAGCTTTCTACTGGTTGTGGAAAGTTGAACATACAAAAAAGTTCATCATCACCATCAACATCATCAACATCACCTTCATTGTTAATATCAGCACCATCATGTGTAGCATTGCTGTTATGAGTTGCATTGTCATGCATGCATGAGCATTCAAAGGGTCATGCTCGCCAGTCATTCCATGTAATTGGCGCTTAGTGGTTCAAAAATGGTAGAGGGGGAGGGGGTGCTCAGGGGGAAACAAAAAGATCTTGTTGCCTGCAAAGAGGTGAGGATCTACTGGATGTTAGAGCGGTGTGGTGGTGGTGGTGGTTGAGATCATGCAGATGAGGAGAAGTGTCAAACAGTCCTGGACCAGGCTGACCGAAGGCATTTTGGGACCAAGATCACTGAGTTTCCAGCCAGAGTCAACACATAAAATGATCTGAGTGCCAAGATGCTTTGGGAGCCCCAGCCCTGCTCTTTTGGTTGAATTTTAGCGATTTTACAGTTGGAAGGGCCAACATCTACAGGGGTATCATTGTAGAAGTCCCCTCTTCCCATCTCTTTGCATTAAAACAAACTCTTCTGATGGAATTGGTACAAATGTTAAGAGTTGGACTTTCTACAATGGCTACACCTGCATGTGGATGACTCCCATTATAAATATGTTTGGAGAAGTGGGAGCTTGGAGGATAGGCCACCTGGAGAAGGGCACTTGGTAGAAGGGTGTTAAGAGAGGCACTTATTGATGAACCATGGCCTTGGCTGAGTGGAGAAGAGCTTACGTGGAGGACTAGACTTTTTGAGGTTGGCTTTATAGGAATTGGGTCTCGCAAGGCTATTTGCAGCAGCGAAGTGGTAAGTATGCTTGGGTAGGGTGTTTACGTGGTAACATGGTGCATGATGTTTGTTATTTTGAAGTACTGTATCAGTGCTACTTATCTGATGCGAATCATGTAGCGATGGCTCAGACTGCAGGACTATGAATTCTGGGACGGTGTTTGTCAGCAGACGTAGACGCAATAAGAACCCAAGGCTACTGCATGTGCCCGCAATTAGTGACAGTGACAGTATATTTCTGTACATTGAATTTCCATCAAAGTCGAACTGAAATTAAAATTCAGTATTGCTCAGAAATCATCAGTCTATGTGTCTATATCCTTGTGCTTCTTGTTCTTGTCTTGTAAAAACTGTAACTACTACAAAGAATAGCAGGTCTTAGATTTGGACCCATAAAAGAGAGCCCGTTAATGTTAGATAAACACATCACTGAGAGTATGGGAGCTGACTCAGCAGGTGAACAAAAACTAATGTCTAGTTGGAATCAGGCCTAACATTAGCAAGCTAGGCTAACTGGCTTCCACTTACAGAGACAGAGGTAGCTTGCTAGCTCTCACTCTTCAAGTCAAATATAAACTTAACAGCATGATGGGTCCACCCAAGGGACGTCTTAAATTGCTGTACATAAACCAAGCTTTTTGGGCTTGTTGAGAGGGAAAAATATATATCTTGAGTGAATGTCTATAGGCTATACAGAGCTATGACTTTCTCCAGTCAGTAGTGCACCACAGAAGTTGGAAGAACAGTGTGTCATCCCTCAAATGTCAGTCAAATGCTGCCATAGGAAATTCCTCCCAGAGGCTTGGAGAAGTGTTTCCACTTATATGTCTAAAAAAGTTTTTGCCAGGATCCAACTCCACCGAGTTGACGATTGGTCTGGCACGAAACAACGGTTTCTTGGCAGAAAAAGCCTAACCCTAACCCTGCACTCTTAAAACCCAGGTAAAACAACATGTCGGCATGGCTACGCATTAGTGTCGATGTAAAATGACGTTAGATTCAGGGGGACGCCTTGGTTTCCAGTGATTGGTTAGGGAAAATCGAATCCCCCGCCATATGAAAGTCGGTTAGAGTGGAAGCAATGTCAGGCCGAAGATGGAAACCGTGTAACGAGTTGACAGTTCTGTCTGATTTCAGGCAAAAAAAAAAGATTTATCTATTGAAAAATGGAAAATCATGCACAATAGTCTTTTTTCTCTTCACAAAAAGTGAGGAGAATTCCAATTTCAGTTCGACTTTAAGTGTACTGTATATGTTTATGTGTGTGAGAGAGGAAGTAGTTAAAAGCACATCATGGCCTCCTGTGCCCACCTCGTATGGATGTGAAAGGGGCGTGGTCAGAGGTTATTTGGGGCTGGAGCAGAGCGGACTATTGGCTGATGGCCATCGTGATGTCACTTCTACCTCGATTATATTTTGACTTCTTAGATATTTATTCTTATTTCTGAATGGCAGGCAGGCAGGCAGGCAAGCAGCACCTACTTGTTACATGGACAGGAGCAAAGACCACAGAATTTCCCTAGATCGTTCAAATTCTTTTCTGCATCCTTCATGTCCTTATTGATTTGGTCCATTCCCTCCTCGATGCGCTCCAGTTGCTCTGATTAAACACAAGTCATTTATCCCCCACAGAATGAAGCACGAGAAGAGAGAGAGGGAGGGAGAGGAGAGAAAGAGAAAGATAAAGAGAGGACAAAGGAGAGAAGACAACAACTTCAGACACTCACTGTGACGAAATAAAGTAAAACAAAAAAGAAAAAAAAAGAGGAAAAAACTGGACGCCACCACATATGTAAAGAACCTTTGGGGCACGTTGTCAGTACCTACTTGTTACATGGACATATGAAAAGCCCACAGCATTTCCCTAAATCTTTTAAATTTTTCTCGGCTTCCTTCATGTCTTGGTTGATATGGTTCATGCCATCTTCAACACGATCGAGTTGCTCTGGTCAGGACAAAGGGATGACAGTAGTGGAATGAATTTCATTGACTGGTTGACAGAAATATGAGTTATGATGAGCAGTCAGTGAGTCGTGTGTGTACTCTGTTATGTATGTGCATGTGTAAGACTGAACTCTACTGAGCGCATCAATTTGGTGAGATAAAATACAATTATGTGCACTTATGGAATTTGGGCCACAGAATGGTATAAAAAGCAGAAAAAAATCAAATAACGACAGTGAATACTATTTCTCTGTGTTCTTGTGAATTCTGTTTAAAAGTTGAAATCTTTCAACAGTGATGTTAAAGGAACAGTTCGACATTTCGGGACATACGCTTCGCTCTCTAGCTTAGAGTTAAATTAGAAGATTCATACCCCTCTCATGTCTGTACGCTAAATATGAAGCAAAAGCCGGCTGCTGATTAGCTTAGCTTAGCATAAAAACTGGAAACAGTGGGAAACAGCTAGCCTGGCTCTGTCCAAACCAAATTAGCTTAGATTGGAAGCAGGGGAAAAGAGACACTTTGGTTTTTGTTCGGATTAAAAAAAACAAGATACGTATAATGCATTTGAAGGAAAATTTAGCTAACTTTAAAGAGAGTTAGGTTAGCTGTTCTCTCCTGGTTTCAGTCTGTATGCAAAGCTAAGTTAACCATCTCCCAGCTATAGCTTCATATTTAACTAGTGGTATTGATCTTCTCATCTAACTATATGCAAGAGAGCAAATATATGTGTTTCCAAAAATGTCACACTATTCCCTACAACACATGCTAAGTGTCAGATAAGTGCTTGCTACCTTGCAGTTCAAATCCTTGCAACTGTGTTCAGAGCAAGTGTTTAATGATTTCACCAGACCAAAGCAAAGAAATCTCACTTGAGAGCTGTTGAATGTGGTGCCAGCACCATGCAACACTGACTGGTCTTTTTTCCCTCTTGAGAAGATTTTTTCTGCTGGGACGGTGAGCTACAGCTGCTCCTTTTTGCTGTTCAGACGGGCAAAATAATGTGTCTCTGTTAACTAATATTGAAATGACATAAATGAGCAGCCTTACGTCATTGTGTTATATTACATATTCTTTCCATATCCGAGCAGCCGCAATAGGAGCCAGCTACTGGAATTATTCACATAGCGCTGAAGCATATGGCCTGTGTATCAAGGCATAAGCGTGGTGAACATACCTTTTTTCAGCTAAGAGAGTCTTTCAGAGACTACTTAAACTTTCTGCCACAATAGAAAGAATAAAACTGTCTGTGTTGCTTTGTCTGGCTTTGCAACGTTCAAGGTAACAGAAAGGATTTCAAGTATGATTGGAGTCTACTTTATGAGCGTCAGGGCCTTTGCCGTGCTGATGTGGTGGATGGTGGGCTGGTGACGGTGCCACAGCACAAAGAATTTTTTCAACCTGATTGTGATTAAAGGGAGTACAGTGCAGGCAGAGTGTGAAGAGTGAGGCACAGTTAAATATGGAGGGGATTCAAAAATCAGTTCATTGACATTTGTAAAATCCCTGGTTGGCATGCATTTATGTAAATATATACAACCAAGAACGGATCCATATTGAGTCAGTGCTATTAGAATGAAGTGGGGTAACGGCATGGAGCATACTGCTCATTAAAGAGTGATAAGAAAAAAGTGACTAGTGGCTAGAAGTTTTCTGTTTTATTTCACCAAAAGCAAACCTTAAACCCTTTCATAACTGTCTCCAATACCAATGACCATAGACCTGCAGGCTCTGCTGCCTGCACAAATCAATAACACGGGGTCAGAGGTCAGCCAGGCTTATAGCCGCCTCTGTGTCCAGTCTGCCGTTGCAATTGGTTTTGGGGTGGTGATCCTGCGGGTGTAGAATAGCCCTGTGGACACTAGGGATGATGGGATGAATGGATGGTCAGAGGAGGGATAGAGCTTTCATCCCCGTGAGTGAACAGCCGTGTTGGTGCAATTACTGCTCTCTCTTACAGGATTGATGAATTGGTTTAAATGCCTTCCAGCCAATGGGAGAGCTAACGGCCTCCATAGAGCCAACTGAAGCACAAGGTACCTCTTCATAGTATCACTGTCTGTTTGATGTTGCACACCGTAAACCACATTCTTTAATGTGGGTTGCTGTGGTGCTCATTAACAAACTGCATCTAACCAGGGATTGTACAAAGCAGTATTTGGGTTGATAGAGAGGTGACTGAGTATTTTGTCATTACCAGCTAAATCGATCGTTTTTTCTTATCCACCTCTGGACTGTTCCCAGGGCCTGTTTAGCTGATCTCAGACCTGTTTGGGCATTTAGGCTCCCAGGAGTATTTACAGTAATAGGCTAAAGGTTAGTCAAATTGTTGTAACTTAAGAAGCGACCTTTGACTAGAACCAGCCATATTTATAGAGGCCGCATTCTGGTGTCACTTCTTTTGCATTAAGACTCATTAGCTGATGTGGTAAAATGTATAATCTGTTGGTCTTGAATTCAAGGTGACTAAGCCTGTGACACCAACATAACTGCACTGTAATCATTTTAACATGCAAACAGTTTTCCTCAGCAGTTTTAGAGAAGATTATTGCACAAACAGATCCAAGAAGCTCAGAAGTCAACCTGCCACTGACTGCCACAGAGACAAACATGTTAACCCAACTGGATTCTGGACAGTGTATTATTTATTTTCATGTGGAGCTGTAGGGTTTTGGCACTGCAGTGGCTGGCATTACATACTCTTCTGTTAATATTTTGGCACTTTCAGGACTTCCTTCCGCTATCTCTGTTAGCTAATGAAAATAAGAAAAAGCTGCTGGCAAATCAAATGCAGCTGGGCAAACCAAAAACAAAAGAAAAAGAAAAAATGTTAGTCAAAGCAAACAAAGGTTAAAGGAAGCTGAAAGAAAGGAAATTTCCCCAAAGTTAAACGGGCACTTTTGATCAATCAGATAAACCATGCATTAAATCAAACCCTAATCGGAATATATCACTCTAAAAAAAATCAGGAAAAAATGAATTAGTTTGGAAATGCATTTAAATGAAAACAAGCAACAGCATATGAAACAATTCATCCATTCACAAGTGTTTTAATACCATAAATCTAACACCGACATCATTGTCTATAAACACTAATGCCCCTTGTGGTGCTGCTAGTATGTGAATGTAATTATAATTTATTACTTTTACTAAATACAGAATTATTACAGCAGCTTTGTTGAATGAGTAGCTCAGTTATTGATGCTTATATGAATTCACCATCTCCCCTCCTGCAGCCTTACCTCCCTGCTCGTCCAGCATAACCAAAGTCCTGATGCCGGCATCTTTGCTCTATTCCCGAAAGACAGCCAGGTAGAAAGGACGGGTGGGGGAGGGGGGGACAAATAAAATGAAATAGAGGTCAGTAATGAGGTTACAACAGCTTAGGGAATCAGTGGCTGCTGGAAAATAATGAGCTGCCATAAGCAATTTCCCCTTCACATTTTCCTTCCTTTTCTCGTGCAGAGTTGGAAAAGTATTATTTTTTTCACCGCTCTTTCTCCTGATTTAGCATTTTTTGATAGAGGATTCTTCTACTGCACTGAAGCACGATGACTGAAGACAATGAATCCAGCACAGGCTGTATCTGAATGCCTTTAAATGACCAACTGAGAAAAGGATTATGATGACATGATCAAGGGAATAGTTTGACATTTTGGGAGATACACTTGCTTTCTTGTGGAGACTTGGATGAGTAGATCACTACCACTCCTGCCTCTGTATGCTAAATATGAAGCTACAGCTAGCAGCTGGTTAGCTTGGATTAGTATAAAAACTGGAAGCAGGGGGAAACAGCTGGCCTGTCTCTAACGATAATATTATAATAATAAGCCATAATTGATACCAATTTTCTCAGCTAACTCTCTGCAAGGAAGAAAATTACTTCCCAAAATGTTGAACTATTCCATTAAATATCCACAGTGAAAAAGAGCTAGAGAATTACAAATTTACAATGTGAAAACCCACAGGTTTAAAAAAATTAACTGCTGGTAGTTAGTCAACCATGTCGTCCGCAAAGCCAAACAACGACTGATGTAACATCCCGATACCCTGGGATGAATTTGGTTAATGTTCCTGCACTCCTAAAGGAACAAATCAGGATATTTTGCTCCCCCAGCGTCAGCATACAGGCCAGTATTGATTAGACTTTAGAGCAGGAAACATGGAAATAGCTCCCAGGAGATTAAGAATAATAACACTGACAGCAAAGGAGAGTTCTCATTAAAGTGTGAACCCCACCATTCAATTCCCATGCACAAATGTCACAATTAATAACCCAGCATCCCAACACCCCTTCTGTCTCAGAGTCAGCAGCTGTTCGACCTTTGGACGACACATTAATACTGCCTGAAATCTGTAAGTAAGACTTTTTCTTTTCCCTCATATTTAAACTGTTGGTCCTCTTTAAGCCTTCAGATTTTCGATTTAATTCCTTCCTGTGACTGTGAAGCATCTGAACAGCTGAGGCTGCATGACAGCAGCAGTAAAGCTATTAGTCACTGATACAGCTACAGGTTTGATGCTGCTAGAAAGAGTGCGAGGAGGCGGAGGATGGCGACACTTGCTTATATGCAACTCTTCCTCCTCTCTGCTTCTTAGAAATACAGCGACGCCACAATAAGATGTGGCACCTGGTTGGCCCTGATAGGCAGAAATACGATTATGGTGTCTCATTGCACACGCACGCAGGCTTGAATGCACGAACGGACACACACACGTGATTACACGCAGATCCCCCCTGCCTCCTCAGCAGTTTGGGAGGAAAGCCATATTGAAGGCGAGAGGGGAGTAATAAGGAAACTGGTGTATAAATTAGGCTGTAATTCAGCAAGCCTGCTTCCAAGAGAAATCCCAAAGTAGTCCAAATGTATCCCTGGAGAAACTCAAAGGGATAATCAACCAAGATCCATAATGGCAACTGGAGGTGGTTCAATGTGGATTCCTCCTTCAAATCAGGCGGATAGATTCATACATTTTAGCAGATGGGTTGCAAATTTGCAACTGCGTCAAAGTATGAATTAGAGATTATAGTTGGTGTGCTGCAACATAAAGGATTTTTATTTACTTAAAAGCAAACTTCTCCCATCAGATTAGTGATTTAAGCTACATATGTCAATGAAGCTGACTTGATTTGATCTGATTCCTCTGACATTAGTAAAAGAGCTTCATTTCCACACTGGCGTCTCTCTTTTATCAAATATGTACCTCTGGACAAAATATATGTATTAAATGTACTATATTTCAATAATATAATACATAAATATTACATACAAACTGTAGAATTACCAACCTATGGTCGTTTAATCCACGGTATTTCCATTCAGATACATGAGCACTGTTTTTACAGTAAGTGACCATGCAGAATGTAAAGATTGCTTACTGCTAAGTGCTTCCAATGTAACCTTTGTCAAGGGAAAGCTGTAGAAAAGAAAGGCTGTGCACTGATTTGAAAAAGCAGCTATTTTCAATTCAAAACCCCTTTTTTTTCCGTTATTGTTGCCATTGCAATTTCCTAGCCCATCATGTCCTCAGTCGATGATATTATACATTTCAGACGTTTACAATGGATCCTGAGTGATGCTATCATGTTATCTACAAAGCAGGGCACGTCAGCCTGGTGTGTGATAACTGTGTGATAATGGCACATAAAAATGTAAAACAATTTAGTAATGAAGCGATGCAGGAGGAATCCTTTAAACTCTATATATGTATAAGACTTGTATTAGACTCAGTCAGTCAGCCGTCTCACCTTTCCTTCTCTCATTTTCACCTCCCCTCCATCTTTCTGACTGTCTATTAAACAGGAGGAGGAGGAGCAGTAAACGAACCCCCATTAGTCCTCCTGTGTCTGCCTCTCCTTCAGTCGCTCCCCGCCTGCAGGACGGTCGTAGGATGGAGCTGCGTGGTGACATATGTCGACTGATGATCAATATGACCTTGAGATCTGGACACAGAGCTTGTCAGACACCACTGCCCCAAGCTGTCTATCCTTTTTCCTCCCTGCATCCTCCTCCTCTGTTTTATTCCCTCCATTTCTGTCTGCTTGCTGCCGTGTCACTCCCACGGTCTCTCTTTCTCATTGTCTTTGACAGTATTATTTATACATGAGCAGATAAAAATCTATGGATACTGTACATATATGTGTGTGTGTGTGTGTGTGTGTCCTCTCACTCTTTGTTCATTTCGCATAATGTACTATTCACGTCATTCACGGCTGACTCACCCGTCTAATGGGCTCAAGCACTTAGAACAGAAAGTCCTGCGTCTGTTAGAGCTAAATATTGAATTTGGATTGAGTAGTTTCAGAAATCAATAAGCACCTCACCAAAATATTCCTTTCTGCCCAGCAGTCAAAGAGTCATTTGCAAAAGATTTTCTTAGTCAGAGACCTGGAGTCAGTCTTACATAATAAAATAAAAAAATGTAACAATAACAATAACAAAGAACAGCTCGACAATACGGAAATATATTTATCCACTTTCTTGTCTGTACTTAGATAAAAAGGTAACACTTTATTTGACAGGATACTGTCATAGCCATGACATGAAGGAGTCTTTATGACTGTTTATGACTGCCGTCATTAAGTGTCATTTGGTCAGTTATGTCATTTTTAATGCAAAGTTGGCATTGTTTGAGGTGTTTTTGTTGCCGTGTGACAACTTGATATCAACCAAGACAACATCACACTAAACATGCCATAGCAGGCGTAATTATCAAACTTAAAGAAAAAATGTTGCTTTATGTGTTAACATCACATTAAACTGTCAGATGTGGTCGGTTTTGACATTGACTGTGATGAGACCTTTACACCTTAAAAACAGTGGTACAATTTGGACTTGTCATTAACATGTCATCAAATGACAACACTTAATGACAACAGTCATAAATATGCATAAAAATATTCATGTTCAGAACAGGCGTCGTGTCTTAGTTATGACGGTGTCAGGTCAGTCGTATGTACACCCTTTCAGATACAGTGTTACCAATAAAAAGATCAATACCACCCTCATATCTGTCCATTAAATATGGAGAAAACAGCTAACTTTGATTTATATCTCCTCGTCTTTCTACTTTAACCTAACAGTCTAAATAAGATGTCATTCTTGCCAAATTGTCACAAGTCTTCTTAGTTGACGGCAGGCAGCCATGAATCCAGAGAAAACAAGGAGCCTCTTACTGTCCTTGCTGTACCAGCGCACATTCAGCTCTACTCCTGTGAGACATCCTGCTGTCTTCATGTGTGCTGCTACAGTGTCGCGCTCTGCTCTGCTCCCAGTTGACAAATGTTGTGAATAGCCTGGTGTTCTTTGTTGAAAATGAGAATAATGGGGACGTTGTGCATAAACTGAGACTGTAACTGAAAACCCAGCTCCCTCAGAATCCCAGTTAATCCACGACTAAAGAACTGACTGTAATTTGTCATCATATCAAAGTGTCATTATTTCTCAGGACTTAAAATATCAACTATGCACAGGCAAAGTATCAACATTTGTTTTAACACTAGGGTGAGTTAGGGTCACGTCTCCCTTCCCAAATAGCTGAAATGTAAATTTTAGAATTATAAGACAGGAAAAAAAATAAAATGCAATATTCAAACTACTAAAACTGTCAGAATTTAATATGGTACTGCAGTTGTTGGTGTCTGAGACATGACCGACTTCCAGTGTCACTGTTAATTTGCTGTTCCTGCTGCGTCATATTTCGCCACAGATTTTATTAACAAATTCAAAGTTTTACGGGTTTTCCTTACCTCTTCCACCAGCTGCAGCATACGACGAGTGCTCTCCAGTGACTGCGGACAAAGGGAAGATGCAGTTAGTTTCCACTTGAGATAAAACAGAAAAAGGACTGTTTGACATCAAAGTTCAAAAACAGAGAACGAACAAATGTGGCCGTCTTTGGGTTTCTACAGAAACAACACAATCACGTGTCTGTGGTATGTACGTTCATTGAATTGAGGATAAGCGAGCCTGTATCACAACAAAGTGGAGTCAATCTGAACAATCAGCGGGACACAGAAAGGATCAATATCTGACGTTTATCGACATGAACTCAACGTGAACTCACAGTGACAGACTGTCTGGACTTTGAGTACTGAATATGCGCGACCTTATGGTGGGAATGTTGAGTGTAGATGTAACAGTGGCTGATTCCTGAGATGTTTCTTTTTGCACTTACAATGATTACTTACAGTGATTTAGATTTGAGATCAAAGCTAAATTGCTTTTAAGCACATCCAGGGGCTCACCAGTGATTTGCTCAAGAATACAGCAGCTTCGCCAATAAAAATAACTGCACTCTTGTAATAAAAGCAGGCTTTGATCCCCCCCCTCTCTATCACTTCCTCCCAGACTGTTGGAGGTCTATTATTAGCCTGTGTGGTGATAGATATGTCGCTGCACGTTCCAGTTCCCTCTATAAGAAGCGTGTGGTTGCAGAGCGCAGCTTGCTAGCCGGAGCCCCTCGGCAGGGATGGGCGCTCTTTGATACCTCGCTCCTCTCACAGTGACACAGCTTCGCCTTGCTGTGCTCGCTGCGAGCACGGCTGATCCCCCGGAGTGGTGGGGGGAGGGGAAGGAATCAAACGGGGCACAGCCTTGATTTGAGCGGCCATTTTTGATGTAGCCAGTCTTCTTTCTCTTCCTCCTCCTTTTTGACTCTTTGTCTATTTTTTTTTTCTTTCACCTTTCCCTTTTACCCATTTCTCTTATTTTCATCTCTCTTTCACCTGCCGTCAAGCGACCAGAAAGCCCTTGCACTTACATTTTGGCACTTGAGCTCATGTTCTCTGATCTGAAATGGACAATATATGAGCTGTTTCCTCTCTGGCATCTGAGCGCTCATGTAAGTCAGTGCAACAGAGGCTAAAACTGTAATTCTGACGGCGCCATTTTATACATGCCCTATGTTCGTGTGTGTGTGTGTCTGTGTTTAATATTTTGCTCAGCTGTGCCACTGTGAGTCATATGTGAAGCTGGAGGGGTGTGGGCTTATCTGCTCTGGGCCATGGCTGAGACTGTCTCTTTCTTTCTCGCTCTGATACAACACACACAAACACACACACACACACACACACAAGCACACAGATGAATTCCTACACAAGAACATGGACGCACACTTTCAATCAGTTTAGTCAATTCACACTCACGAGCGCGCACACTCGGGTTGTGTCTCACACGCAAACACACACTCAAGATGTTACCATGCAGTGTTATATAAAGTCAGATGCAGGGATACTTTCCCATCACCTGCGACCACACAAATACACACACAGGCACGCACTCACACACACACAGATGTAAACAGCCACAGCCCGAGGCAGACACTAACATGGTGCTATATAATTTCTATTATTATGCATACAAGGACAAAACTCCGTTTGCATCTATTTTAACAATGTTTAAGGTTATGGTATATAAAATTATGAGAATGCTGTTCAAATTAAAGACTTTTGTTTCAGTAAAATAGCTTTCAAATTTAGGAAATCAATGAAAAGATTTCTGTTAAAAACAGACGTTACCGTTTGTCTTGTTAAATCAGTTCAGGATCTTCCATTTCAACCTGTCTCTCATGTTCATGCTTCTCATTTGTATGCACGTGAATGTGCTGAAGCCCACTCTCCGTGAGCAAGTATGCGTGCCGTCGTGCCCGTGCGCCATCACAACTCAAAGCACGGCGATGCAGCGAGCGCGCTGTTCTCACCTCATCGGCCAGCTGGTCGGCGCGTTGCTGCATGTCTGACAGCTCATTGCGCATGTCCGCGTCATCTGCCATGGCTGCTGGATGTGGGGGGTGGAGAAGGTCTCCAACAGGGAAGAGAAGATCCTGGTGGGAATTTGGGGAGGGCTGGAAGAGAGACAAAAGAGAACGCGTTGCTTTGATGCTGCAGTACAAACAACTGAGTCCAATGAGGCATAAATAGACTCTGGACGAAGAATAGCTTGGATGGTTTGACATTTGACTATTGAAATAGAAATGAGCTGGCTTTTGGCATTTGGAAAGTCAACAAAAAAAGACATAAATATGGTGGAGTTATGAAGGAAATCAAACCCTGACCTTGACATGCACCTGTGCAAACCCACAACATCACACATTCATTGTCTCCTCTCTGCACCCCTCTGAGCAATGAGACTACTTTGAACAGCTGGCACCAGTAAACGGAGGATTAGAGAAATGCACCAGTGGCCCTCGATGTTTGCAAAAGAATGTCAGGCTCAGACGTGTTGACCGAAAATTTAAAGGATTAACCACAAACATGTTTCTAGAAATGCATACTTACATTTACTAATTGTCTTATGACTTATTCAAGGCAACCTCAGACTAATTCAACAACAGCTTGTCCAATAATTCCTGTCCTTTCAGTTTACATACATCCATCATCATGGTGAGCAAGGTGATACACTCCTCTCCACCTACTGGCTTCAGGATAACAGCAGCAGCTAAAAGCTGAAGGTACAAAATCTAAAATACACTCCAGAGGATGAAAAGCACAGCAACAAAAGGGCCAAATGAAATTGATCAAAAGTCATACAATGAATAAAATCAAACCAAGAGGTATTGGGAGCATCTGTCCTCCAACTCTCTGTTTATTCTTGCAGGCTGTACAATGGAGGATTAGGAAGCTGCAGCGGCAGCGTTTGTTTGCTGGGGAATGAATGGGACGGGAGCAGGCAGCGGATGTTTGCGGAGGAATGCCAGTCTCAGGCAGGGCTGCCTGGGATTTTGGAGGATTAGCCACAGAGAGACATAAACAGCCTGTTAGCCCTGTAGCTGTGATCCTCTTCTCCCCTCTGCAGGTCATGAGAGGCTGCTATCACAAGCCAAACAGTTGGGCATCTCCAGATGTAGGATTACTGGGAGCTAACTCCAAAGATGATCATGAAACAACTTGTCATGTGCCAGATGAGTTAGTGATTATCAGTGGATGTGGCTACAAGACATTCTTACAAATTAGCATCCAAGCTGTTTAAACCCATTAAGGATCAAATATAATTCCTGTCCATAGTTATTTTGCTTAAACTGCTACAATAATGGACTTTACTGATCAGGCTGGAATAATGATGCATCACTGGCTGTTGGGTTGAAATATATTTTCATGCACATCCTCAGAGAAACAAAAAGGCTTTAAAAAAAGCTTTGATCAGTGATATTTTGATAGTAGCGCCAAGTCTATAGAGAATCAACACCAAACTGCAGCTCTACAAAGGGTTTCGGATGGTTCGGCTCATTATTTTGGAGGGTCACGGCTCTCATTCCCTCACCAATTTCAAACAAAGTTGAGACAAGCCGATCGTGTACTCAGACTCAGATGTTTTTTTTATTTCTATATATTCTTTATTTTATCATTTTTAGGAGGCAGTGTCGGGATTTATATTTGACAGGGGGGCAAGAGTGAGAATGTGATTTTCTTTCTGCCCTCTAATGGTCTAATATTACTGAGTGGAGCTTTAAATTGAGCGATTAGGAATGAAGACTGTACAAAAATATATTCCACCTTCGGTTCTATTTTCACTGGGCTCAAAGTTTTGTATAGTTTAAAGCAGCAATAATCATATATAATCAATATTTTCTTATTAACAATGGGTAGCATGACTACATGTTTGTGAAAGGTCTCGCTCATAGTGACACAGTCACTCAAACTATCACTACACACATCACTATCACGACAGCTCCTCAGCTGTACGGGGAGTTTTGGCATGTTTCAGCTCCGTTTGGTTTGGCTACTGTCTTCACTCTCATCGTTCTCATCAGCGTAGTTTCCAGCAACAGCAGGCAGCTGTCTTCAATAAAAAAGCTCTTAAAACATTTAAGTTTTATTAGGTGATAATATGCAACTCATGTTTAAAGTTTGTTTCTGCTGCCCCCAAGTGGACAAAAAAAATAAGTTTACAAGACCCAAGTATTAAGTAGTAATGAAGACAATGGATGGATGGATGGATGAAAGTATTAAACACCGGGTCATAAATCAAAGGGTACCAGTCTTTGGGCCTCTCTATGCACAGACAACTGTGTGAGTGAAGGGGGGAATGTGAGAACCGGGAGAGGAACTATAGGTTAGATCATTGGTGTACATCAGATGATCTCCAGTAACCGTTCTCCTGAAGTTACAATCATCCAGATCCACTCTGAAAACAGCCTCCCTGGCAAGACATTTAAAGGCAATACACCAGACTTACTTTATAGAATCAATGTTTTAAAGTAATCAAATGTCTTTAAAAGACCACTATTTCTTGTAATGCAAAAACCTAACTGAGACCGAAATGGCATTAACATGGAAAAACCTCTTACAATAAGTTAACCACAGTGAAATTCTCTTCACTGATCATTACAACGAAAAACAGTCTAAACCTTAAGCCCAAAGCAAGATGCAAGGTAGACGAATCAAGTCAGGAGCGAGAGTGTGTGTATGATCTTGGACAGATGGCTTCGTCCCACCCGGACATGTCTCATCATGGTGACTGAGTGAGCAGTCTGGTTGATAATCTGCATCGGCGGTCCCGCTGTACCCTCTGTGTGTGCCTCACCCACTGGTGTGTCCAGAGATGTTTACAACAACATCGGCCACATACACGGAATATGAAGCCATTTTTTACTGCCGTGGCAACGTCGCAGCGCCTCATGGTCTGAATCATTAAAGCGTCCCTGGGTGGTATACAGATTCATCTGCATTCATCTCCATGGATGGATTCAGTCACGAATACGTCCTCAGATCAACAGCTGCATCATAATGATTAAGTCCTGCACTGTTTATAGGCTCTTGTTTATTACAGCATTTATTCAGAGGCCACTTTATATAACCAAACGAGAGAAAACTGCTGACACACACCAAGATCCTCGCACTGCAGACGATATGTGCATGTTGAATGGGACACAGTCATGTTTATGTATCGTGTTTTTTCCATCTCTCTCTGCTCCGATGTCTCAGATTTGTCTCTCTCTCCCCCGTCTCCGCGCTGTCCTGCATCCCTCCACTGCAGCGGCGGCCATGTTAGGTTATATAAACCTCCAACCGGACTGTGCAGTGCTTGATGTCTGAATCGAGTCAGATCTTCAGAACGACTCGCTGAAGGAAGAGAGGGCATCATCGCCTGCCTGTCCGGTTACATAAGCAAATTCAGACAATTAAGTTTTAACGGGCTACACTGACCTTTTATTTTACGTCTTAATTACAAGCTTCACATTGTGCATCTTAGCCGCCCTCAGCACTGCCTGATTCAGCCCTGGAACAAGGTCACCATCAGGCTTTCTCAAGGATAGATGCAAAGTACTGCTGGAGGAGGCATCATGTAATAAAATGCATTTATAATCAATGCATGAATTAGTGTGGATTACAGTTCAAGTGAAGAATTAATGTAAAAAACGACCAGTGCATGTAGGCTCAGGATAGACGTTTTGTGTTTGAGTAGCGGTGGAAACAACTGGTGACTAGAAAAGAATTGTTGAAAAGCTTATTCAATCATTCATTGCACAAATGTATCGAATGAAAATAAAATTTGGCTGATTGTGTTCAGTTCCTCAATCTTAAACTTTGAAATTCAGACTCAAGGTTCATTCTGAGCGTTCGGCCAAATCCCAAAGACTTCCTCTGTGAGTGACCTGTTCCGTACCTAGGTCATGTGATGTCACCTAAGCAATTTCCATTCGCTGAAGAGGACTATGGGATATAGTCAAAAGCTATGGAAAAAGCTAAGTAACTGAACTGGCTTTTGTTTATCATTAGCTATTTTGTAAGTCACTGGAATAATGTGATAAACTTTCTGGTCATTTTACATATGGTACTGTAAAAATTGTTCTCTCCTCTAGTAAATTTGTTCATTTAACCATTTTTATGCCCACACAGGGAGCTCTGTGCACAAACCTACAGCCCAGAGGAATCTCTCATACACAAACTATGGTCAGTTTAAACACAATGTCATTTTAAACGAGACTGTATCTGAGCTCATCACTTCAGGCTGATCAACACCCAGAAGGTAAGAAATGAGGCAATTGTACCAATTCTGGCTTTTTTTGTCCACACCAACTCATGTAATGTTGTTATTTCAGGTCCCATACAGCAATATGAGTAACTACGTATTAATACACGGAGCAACTTGCTGTAGAGTTTAATGTCAATGAGAGATTACAGGGATCAAACTGATGACCTTTGAGGTTGCTGTAGCTGGTCAGTGTGATGTGTTTTAGCAGACTGACTTAGCAAAGTCAGCAGCTAATAGTTTGCTTCCACTGAGCAGACGAATATGTGCCTTTAAGTATGAGCACACATGTTGTTTTATGTGAAGCAATGAAGTAAAATGGATTATTTGTTAAGATAATATTATTGCGGCTGTAATGCTAATTGCATTAGCATGTTAATGATAATTTCCATTATGTGTTAGTATCGAGCAAACAGACTAAGTGCTAGTTAATTATATATATATATATATATATATATATATATATATACACACAATCAATTCAGGAATTGCTAAAAAAGACTCATAGCTAATAGCTATGTTGTTTATTTCGAACAAATCCATGTTTGTGTGTCTGCCACTGTGTGTTAATCCATGTCATCACACACTGCCCTGACGCTGACATTTATGGCAGGAAATAGTAACCACTTTGACCCTTTGACCCCAAGTCAAAACAAAAGCAATAAAGACGGAGAACCGGAACGCTCACGGCCAAAAATCAACCTCTCAGTTATTAAAATTACACAACTAGACTATAGCACGGAGCACTAAACACATAAACCCATCTAAGTACTGTATAAGCAGGCATATATACACACTTAATTACATGGTGCCAAAGACTGTGGCAGAGTAAGAGGCTGATTTGCAGAATGATTTAATTTATGGCACTAAAAAAAGATGCTATAAAATGTGATGTATGACAAACATGGCAGCTATCACATGTTTAAAGTCCACTACTGGAGTAAGACCAGACACCACACATCTATCAACAGTATTTGGAATAATTGGAAGAGGAATAAAAACAGATAAAAACCTTCATTTATACGCTGTACAACACCCAATGTCGCAAGAAATAACACTGAACATGCAATAGAACGTCCATTTCTCCAGCTCTATGTCCATCCATCATGTGTTTACTACCATAAGACTGACACCTCAGTGTAATCACCATGGGAACAATAACCAAGATATGAAGATGCTCTTATTTCCATTCTCTACACATTCCACCCCGGGGCATATTTCATACGCTGTCCAATCACATTGTACCTGGAGAAGATCACAAGCCCCGACCAACTGCTCCACCCTCGCTTCTTTAATATCGTTCCTTTCCTCTGTCCTTCATTTCCTCTGCTCTGTCTTTCCTTTTTTCTTTTTTCTTTGTAAAAAGAGGACACTGGACAACACCTGCATCTACCAGTGACTCAACCTCCCAATAGGATTACTGAATATTGTAGTGTCGTATGTATCATCCAGGTTTACAAAATGCAAATGCAACTTATAGATAAGTTGGAAAAAATCAAGGCTACTTTTGTAAATGTTGTGCCTTTAGTCCTTTTTATGGTCTATTTTTATCTGAATACTTACTGGAAATATGTGAAGGTTGTAAGACAGACTTCATATGTGACAGAACCTGACCATGACGGTAGGAGACTGTGGAGCTTTGATGTGGCTTGTGGCACAACAGACAACAGATCTTTGTTTTTCACTGTTCCACACACATCAAGTTGGATGTGTGCGTCTCTCTCTTCTCTTGCTCTAAGCGTGTGCGCGCCGGCTGCCATTTTGTTCGCTTTCCAGTTTCGGTTTCGGACGCTCCCTCTCCGTCCCTGCATCAAACGCCTCTCTCTGTCTTTCTGAATGAAAGATCTTTGACGGAACTGTTGGGCTGAAATGTCTGATGAATGTTTCACTGCACATGAAATAATTGTGAGACGTCACTCGAGTGTGACTGATGCAGTTTGTCACAGGTTTAAAAAATATCTATCAAGCCGACAGAGATGAAACAGCGGCTCATTTTCTGCTCTGCTGCAAAAACTTGAGATGATGCACACAGATGCAGACACTGCTTTAACACTGCATTGTCCTACAATAACCTGATTTAAAGGTTATTTACAGGCCAGGCAGCTTGACGCTTTACTGTAGCACAGTAACAGATATGAGATTGATGTGAATTTACCTTGTAAAATGGTAATCTTGTAAGATAGAACACCTGAAATGTGAAGGTTACAACAGCTCTACACTTGGTACAGCTGTCATCGCTCCTTGCAGAAGACAGAAGTGACAAAAGCACTGATGAAATGGATCGAGTGGGTGTTCCTTTTTAAATGAACGTTGTTGAATTGTCATTTAACTAAAGATGAGACAGTAGATGCAAAATGGTGATCTAATGCTGTTAAACATTCCAGCCAAAAAACCTTCTGGGGCTCAAAAGAACAATCACTCTAAACCCTCTATCCTTTCTGTTCAGAGGTTTTAACACATTTGAACCATAACAATGAGATGACACTACCCTTCCAGGAACCACGGCCAGCCTGAATAATAACAGCAGTGATGTAACATTACACAACAAGCCCAAGTGTCACTACAGCTGGAGCTCTCTCTCCGCAGAGGAGCAAGCACTAAGTGCTGCGGCAACATCCCAGTGGCCCGCTCGACAAAGAATGCCATGCATTATTGACCTGAGAAGTCCAAGACCCCATCACTTATTCATCTGGCCCCACCATTTACAGCTCAGAAACACATGGCTAAAGAGCAGCGGGTGGAGGATCACAACAGTGTAGGCTACACACTTCAGACAGAGGAGAGCACTTCAAAAGAGACCGTTAAGGTGACGCACGTGACTTTTCTGTCATTGAGAGCAGCTACGCGGCTCATCAGACATTCAAATCTGGATCTGGCATGGAACCATCAGTCTACCACTCAATCAACAGAAAATGTGTTAAAAAGTACACTGATGATTGATTGTTTAATTTTTAGCCACGCTAGCGACATGGCTCTGGGCATGGAAGTGCCGGTTAGGTGGTTGGTCAGTCGGCCCAGTGTTGGCAAATGTTTGCATGCTAACACGCTAAACTAAAATGCTGCTGTGAGCATGTTAACATGCCAATGCTAGCTTTTAGTTCAAAGCACTGTGTTTAAGTACAGCCTCACAGAGCTGCTAGCATGACAGTAGAGTCTTTGTCTTGTTTTAGGAAAAGTGCCCAAAATTCACTGGTTCTAGCTTCTCAAATGTGAGATTTTGCTTTAATGTTTAACGATATTAAACTAAATATCTTGGATTTGGACTGTTGGTCAGACAAAACAAGCAGTATGAATATGTCAAATTGAGCTTTGCGAAAGTGCAATACACATTATACAGACTTTATGGACCAAACGATTATTGAAATAACTGAGAAAATAACTGAGATAACTGAGATGAACTGATAATGATCTTTAGTTGTATGTTGGAAAAACAATGCTTCTAAAGCCCATCACCACAAAAAAAGACCATATGTACACACACATATCAAAAACTAATCTGCATACAAACGGAAAATCACTCTGCATATCTGAATTATCGCAAATGAGAAAAATAATAGGTGATATGTGGTCAGAGCAATGTGCATTTTCAAAATAAACCGTCTAGAAATTATGCTAAACATACAGTATTAGACTGATGATTATTGCTCCCACAGGCTATGACATGATAACATCATGTTGTCATGATGGTTTGCATATAGAGCGAGAATATTTGCCTGAAATATGATGTTTTATTAGTGATGTTTTGCTGATCGGCCTTTTAGGACTCTAGTGTTAATAGGAAGAGAGAATAAAGCAGTTTGTTCAGTTGACCTGGGATAAAACTGAGAGACAGCTTTAGAAAATAAATGCATGTACGGACAAATTCCCGACTGTGTAATGACCGCTATAACCACTGGCTAGGCAAGGACCCCACATACTGTGCTCTCTATGTGCAGAGATACAAACACTCAAACATAATCTGTTCATAATATCCTGCAAGGCATGTTATACAACACGTAAGTAAATCATACAAGGCCGATCCTGTCCACGCCCCTGGCAGTTTACTAAGCTATTTACAGGGTAAAGCAGAAGAAGGAAGTCAGTGACTGTTGGTGCTGTGCACTGTGGTTTAAGAAGCTATTGCAGGTCTGATTGGTCCATAGCTTGATTAGTTTCTCATCATTATGGAAAGTGAATGTGGTTCTCGGATGCCAGAAGTTACAATTTACTGCTTTCTGGAAGTGTCAGGGCCAAATTACAGGACTCGTCAATGACGGGAAGTTACTCACTCAGTATTCCAGTCACACACCTTCCTCATGAACTCTATTCTTCCAGAGTGACCGCTCACTCTAAACAGCCTGAGGGATAGCCACATGATGACCCGTGTGTATGCTAATGTAAAAACTGCTTTACAGTTCATCCATTATCATGCAGCACCGAAGTAAAAGCAATGTCATCATCCTATTTATTATCTCTTGAGGGCGGCGTTGCCGCTGCTTTTGCTAATAGAGACCAGATACACTGAGGGTGAAGACAAGGCCTGGTGATTTAAGGCTGACCGCCCCCTCAGCCCTTTCCTTACTGGTCCTGAGCTGCATGGCTCCTTATCAGCCAGCATCCTGCCCCTCGGAAACAAGTGCAGAGCACAGCAGAAGGGACAATATATGAGGAGACAAGACAAGAACCAAGAACATCTCAGCGGTGCAGACTGAGATGTTTATTTTAAGCTAGCGTAGGAAGATTAGAAGAACAGAAAGTACAAATGCACAAGGATGGAAAAGAATAAAATGAGGCCGTAATTCAGTATGCACAGCAGACCACCTGTCACCTAATGCCCTTTAGCCCCATGCTAACAGTCACCTCTGTGGTCTCCATGGGTTAAAGGGGTTCTGCCTGCATCATCTGCCCACCCATTGGAGCACCCGCAGTCACATTTATTACAGATGACGTTTTGGTGGCTGGGGGGGCCGAGGAGATTTGACACTGACAAGCAAAACATGACAGGAAGGGGTGCTCATGGGCTGTTGGCAGTAAAGCTGAAAGGATAAAAAGTAGGATTGGGATCAGACGGGGTGGAGGGTTTGAGGGGATGGTGGTGAACATATGACCAACAATCAAACAAACAATTTCTGTACAGGCCTCTGCAGCCTGTTTTAAATTAGAAGCACAAGCGCTCGTGTTTTACGATGCAATAAACGTCAGGGCGGAGAGAGGCGAAGGCTCTCTGAGTGAAAAATACAGCAATGTCCTTTTTATATCTGCACGTTTGATGGAAACCCAGGCAGGAAACGATCAGGCCAGCACAGAGTGGAAAGGCAGAATTCCTGATGTTTTAGCGACACCACAGTAAGAGACCATCAAACTGTTATGTCCTAATCAATATTGATGTGTTTCATTAGCCCTTTGGTCACAGCTTGTTGGAATGGAGCATATTTGTACAGAAGGGGATTATCAAACAAGATGAAAGAATTCCAATCAGTGATCCCCAGAGGTTTAATTCTCAGTCCAACAGCAGGACGCATTCAATGCTGAACGAGTCTCTATTTCATCCATGATGATGGCCACTCCAGAGTCACGAAAGTGCCTGATAAATATTTGAGAAGTCATAAAAACAAAGACATTAAAAAGCAATTAAGTGCATCCAGAGGGTGAGAAATACCTTCTGACAAATTGCACTCATCAGAAAATAGCAAATTTCTTAAATCTGTCTGAGCCACTGAAGAACTGTACAATAAAGAGAATGTGAATATCTAATATGTTCACTTAACATGTTGTGTGCAGCACTGCATGTGAAAATTTAGCAATGCTGAAATGAACAAAGGGTTGTCCTGGAATGTAGTTGACTATCTACTACAGCTCATTTTACTTATCGATCAGTTGTTTGGCCCATCACACTTTGAGTCCAGTATGATGTCTTCTCTGGAATTTAGTCCAAAAAACAAAGATAATAATAATAATAATAATCATGATAATAAGGCATATTTAAAGATATTCAGTTTACTATCATAGATGACTTGGAACCAGTGAATTTTTGTCATTTTTTGCTTAAAAAATTACTTCAGTGATAGAAAAGAGAAATTAAAAGCACACTATGAAATTTGAATGGCCACAGTAAATGATGCAGAGGGCAATGATGACCTCCAGTGTGGCAACTCAGTCTAAAGCAATCAATAATACTCATACTCTGTGTTACCCATTTCAATACATTATCTGCATTATTGCTAATTCATAATGTGATGAATTAGGGATAAATTCTGAGCAGCTGAACAAAAAAACTGTACAGTAAAACACAAAATGTGAGAAAACTGACTGGTTTGATATCTATGTGGTGACTATGAAGCTAAAAACAAATTTGTAGCAAGATCAAATCAGATGCAAAATACATAATACATGACACTACGCATGGCATTATGCCCTATAATGCATGCAGCCTTCACACTGTAACGCAGTAATAGTGCATGTGTGCTGTATAAAGCAGTTTAAACGTAACACGCTCACATCAAATGAAAGAATCAGCCAAATGTGCAGTGTGTATCCTCAGTGTGTATCCTACACATGTCCTGCTGTTTAAGGTTCATACAAAAGCATTGCAGAGGCTAACCTGCACCAACAACCTCGGTCAGCTGCACTGCAGCATCATAAATCACCCAACCCAACGCACAGACCTACAGCAACAGTATCACCAAAAAAACACCACATGACACTCCGCTGACTCTTAAACGAAAACCGTCTCCACACTCCACACAGTGCCGTGTTTGCAGAAGACTGATACAGTCGTATTGTCCCTGCACCTGAGCACACAATGCCATGTAATGTAGAGGGCAGAGGACGTATTCATGTTGACCCGAGCAGATTAATTGGTGATTTTATGCCTCGGTGACGCTGGGACACGACGTCTATACATGCTTTTATTCTGGAGATAGACGTTGTGTATGGATGGTTTACAATAGAATACTGCGAGAGCCATGGCTAATGCTACAGTGAAAGTGATATGTTTGAAGCTACAGATCAATGTGAAACTAAAGCAGTCTGCGTCATATCCAACACACTCACACATACAAGTGGCTGCACTCCAAAATATCAGCTTGCAGTAGTAAGATCTGAGACCTGAGGCTTATGATGGGGCACACATTAGTAAAGGTATCTCTGATTTCTGGCAATCATCTGGAATTTATCTCCAGTATTCTGGATCGTTATAACAGGAGCACCAATCTGTATTTAGTCAGAAAGCATTCATAGTATTTGTTTAAATGATTTAACCTGGCAATCGCTGCAGTTTAGTTAGTCTGGCTCAAATTTATACTCTGCATGCTTCCATTTCTCTCCCGAAATTCCTCTCATTAATCAAAAGAATAATAATCTCACCCTGTGAGAGCGGGACAGAGGACAGATGGCAGAACGATGACAGTGCCTGACAGCGCAGTGGATCGGCCTCACAGATAACCGCCTCATAAATGTGTCTTTAAAAGGTAAAAAGATGGAGGAGGTTTTTGATTTTCACTTCCGAGGAAGCTTCAAACGCAAGAGCATCACTTGGGAGATAATAGTTGTCATATCACCCCAGTGAGTGGGTACAACTGAGGTAAGATAAATACAACTAAATTTAGAGAAGTCATGCTTGTGTGCGAGCGTCGAGAGGAGTCTTGACAACTATGCAGCTCATGTCTGTGACCTGTCCCCATTAATAACCATTTAACTACCCTACATAATGAAAGGAGACAATCCTATCAGCCCGCCAGCTTTTGAAAGACAACACCATCCCAAACATTTGCATTTGCATGGTGTGGTTTGGAGAGCAGTCTCTGTGCTTCGCCACAGCTTCGAGGCCTCGGTAGCAGCCATTTTGTTTCTGTGTTTTGTTCTGTGTCTCTGAGAAAGTGAGAAGTTGTCCCGTGAGGGCTGACCGGGCACAAAAAAGCTCAATCCTGACTTGCCATTTTTGCTGCTACTTAGCCGCTGCTATATATCTCCCACTCAGGTGGAAGAAATAACCACTCTTTTCCTTTCCCTTTAGATAACTTCAGACTGGATCTTCTTCTAAATCAGTGCTCTTCTTTTCTGCTTTACAGACAGGAACAGTTTGACATTTTGGGAAACATGCCTTTCACTTAGAGTTAGATGTGAAATCATCACCACTCTCATGTGTACTGTAAACATGAAGTTATCACCAGCAGCCTTCAGTATTTGTACTTTGGATGTTGTTGACCTTCAGTCAGAACCAGGCTAGCAGTTTCCCTCTGTTTCCAGTCTTTATGTTAAGCTAAGCTAACGGCTGCTGGTGGTAGTTTCATATTTAAGAGATAGATATGAGAGTGGTATCGACGTTCTCATCTAACTCGAGGCAAGACAGTCAATAAGCTTATTCTCTAAAATGTCAAAGTATTCCTTTAAGAAACGCTGACCTTTGTCAGTAGATTTATATGATCAGTGTATGTTTCTGTTATCTCTTTTACAGTTTTTTACTCTATTTAAAATAAGCTTTCAAAGTCTTGATCTCTGTAAAATACTTTATAGCTTATAAATATCAGAGGCTGACAGCCATGTTTTTTTTCAAGGCTAAAGCCATGTGGGAGACTTGTGATGTGCTCACCACCTGGCAAAATTCAAAAACAAAGCAAAAGACTCTCAAGTTCTTTATTCTATTTTTTTTTCCTGGGGCATAGTGACTTTGCACAGAGACAATAAAATATCCTGAAAAATAAATGACGTGTGCAAAAATTAGACACAGTCCCTGCTCAGACAGAACACTCACGTCTCCTCTGGCTCTGGACTATGAACCGAGAACGGGCATCTCTATTCATGAAAACAGAGAGAAGGAGCAGCGTACTCGACCACCACGGGGTATTATCTGGGACAGAGCTGCTAATGCGACGGCAGCAGAACAAGCTCTGCTGAATCCGTGAGGATGATTTTGTTTGTCATGCAGCTAAAACCTGAACTGCACAGTGACAGCGAGAAAGTACCACAGTAGGCATTTAGTTCACGCTCCCAATCTAGAGCACTTCAGAAAAGAGGGGGTGAGGCAGTGGTCTAACTGTTTGCTCAAGGGCACTTCAATAATGCCCTAGAGCAAAGAATTATGGGTGCTTCTCTCCTCTACTTCGAAGAGGTACGGTCCTTCTCTATCTCCAGTGAGATTGAGACCTAAATGTAAACTGCTTTTTGTGATTCTGCTCCTGGCATTGCTGGGTTGTCGGCCATCATGTAAAGTGAAACATGGCTTTTACTCCAAAAATGAGATAAAACACCTTTTCTTGCAAATCACTGCTAGCGTGAAAGATGAAACAATGCTGAAGCTGACTGATATGTGAGGACCTACAAAGATTATAGATAATTATCTAGTAAAAAGCCTTTTCCATTTTAGAGAAAGACCAAGAGAAATGATCCCTCGGGCTGCTTGTAGAGAGTTTAACTACGAATGTCAAATGTGACTGTCCTATTTTATTTAAGACTAATGTGAGAGGGTTTACAGAATGTGACTGTAGTATGAGGTTAATATGTAGTTGTTTCGATGTGGTAGACTTGAGGTGAGTTGTTGGTTTGGGCCTGTTAAGGACCTTTAAAACCACAAAAACTAGAAAAAATGAGAAATGGTCTGCATTTCTCTTCCTTTTTTTTTTTTTTTGAATAATTATGGCTTGCTTTTCACCTCTATCAGCTTGAGGCTACGCAGCCCCAAAAAGGAGCAGCTAGCCATAGGAAACAACTAAGACCTGTACCTGCACCAAAACACGCATTGCGCAGCCAGCCGGCCAGCTCAGTATTCGCCAGCGTCAATCACGGAGGCTTTCGCTGCATTTTCAGAACGCCACATTACCAAAGCACCCATGTGAAATGAACAGCCAGGGTCTTTCTGAGAAACAATCAGCGGATGGTGATGGTGTTGTGAGTCACCATTTGTCCACAGAGCAGCCCGTTCGCAGTGTATGCAGTATAGGCCTGACACCCCCTCCCACCACCACCACCACCCCCTCCCTGTTTCAATCTCTCTCCCTCTCTGCAGTCCAAACAGTGCAAGCCGCATAACGCGATATGGTATAGCGGTCATGGCAACTGGAGCATCCTTGGGGGCTTTATTGTGCTCTCGATATACTGTAGGCTATAATCTGCCATTGTCATGAATACATAGCTGTCAGTGTCCAAAGCCTGCAGGCTCTTCCTTTGATTCTGACTTCACAATAAATCCCGTTATTTTAAGCGTCATTACGAGGAATTTAAAGGAATGTGATTTGAGGGCATCTGTTGGTAAATGTAATCCTCGTGTCATAGTGCTCACATTTCCAGTGATGTGAAAAGCATTCAGTCAACCCTCAGGTGACAGCATCTGTCAGTGGCAATCAGCCAGGCAGCGCCTGGCCCCATGTGGTGATACAAAATGATTCCAGGTGCGCCAGAGATCAATATGACTTCAATATCTAATCTGCCGCATCGTCAAACCTCAGGATGACCAACAATCACGTCTCTATTCCCGCATCACGAGGCTAGGCTTCCTCTCGCAGCAGCCACGCTATTGTGCGCTGTGCGTGACAGGCGGCACAGGGGCGTCAATTCATCACACGAACCCCAGACAACCGCTTCTCACCAAAACGTCCACGCCGGCAGAAGGCGAGCACGCTCCCCAGCAGACGGGTTATTTCAATGTGCATTATGAACTGGAATTTGGAAAATCGTCACACACGCGCACGCGGGGACGAGACCGGTCTCGCCTGCTCCTGCGTGCTTTTGAAAGCATTCGTGCAGCACTCCAGAGGGGCACACGCTTGCGCATGTGGGGCGCTCGGACACCAAGTCAGCACCCGGCCGCTGTGCGCCATGCGCCAGCGCGTGCGGGGCTCATTGACAGTGGTGTGCGTCGCCTCGGAGACGGCGGGCTGAAAGGATGGATGGATTGAGGGGGGCGGGTGGAGGGAGGGGGGCGGGGTGTCATAGTGCGGGTTTCACCGCGGTCCTCCCCGGCGCTCTTCTCCCCGATTTCTCGCCTGACCCCCCCACCCCCCCACCTCCGCCCACTGTTATACCACCAGGATATTTCCGAGCTCCCTTTATGCCTCGGTCACGTACAGATCTGGTCGCTTGTGAGGCAAAGACACTGCGTAAAAAAAAAATAAAATAAACAAAAGGAAGCGACGCATTCATGGAGCTCGATCGTTCCCCCCTCCCTCCTGTTTATATCTGCTACCCTCCTCCCATCGCCCTCACCATGGCGCAGTTTACTACACAACATATTCTCTCCATCACCCACCGCAATCACCCTGACTGCTCTGCTCAAACCGGCGGGGGTGCTGTTTTTGTTTTTGCTTTTAGCTGACATGAGTGCGACAGACTGATTCATGATTCACAATCTTGCTGCGACATCGGCAGTCTACCTGCTGCCTCCATCAGCTTTGAGGTGGGAGACGAGGCTCGCGGTGGCTGATTCAATCACACTGATTTGTGACGAAAACAATCCCTCTCCAAAACGCTCAGGAACGACCCCGCACCTCGTTTACAGCGCGGCGTTTGGACATAAAATCGCCCTGCTGAGAGGTTCGTGTCACCTCCTCGGTGTGTTTTACCCTCTCCGCCGCTGTCCAAGGTGCTGAAACGCTGAAAAAACGCCCACATTGACTATACGCATTATAGCGCACCGCAGCCATCCTCTCAGCAATCCACTGCGCGCTCGAGATTTATCACCCGGGAGGTCACGCGCTGCCTTCTTCCCTCCATCCTTCCCATCTTTCACCCCTCTCTTCCCCCTAACAATGCTGCAAACCATCCGCTGCGTCCCCAAACGATAGGTGCAACCTATGTAACCTAAATGCGCGCTTGCATCAACATCGCTCAGAAAACAGAGGTCCAACGCTCACGTTTCACGAATAACAAACATCAGCCGCTTCAATGCACCAAAAGCAGTCCGCTTCAGAACCAGAACGTGATATAAAAAAGAAGCAGGAAATGTGTCGAGTCTTACCTGTGCCTGTTGTCGGTGCCCCGCAGTCAGAATGGGAGGAAATGTCTGCGTATATCAACAGCTAACCGATAGCAGCCTCTCTCTGTATATGACTGGGATGCTGCAAAGGCACTGCGCGTCGGCTGAGCCCTCCTCACTGCTTCTTCAATGGGGGGGAAGGCAGCGCAGCTCTCCTCAAAGATGGCGGACGCTTTTGACGTCAGCAGCAGCTTTTAATAGATATCTGTCAGAGAGGGAGAGAGAGAGAGAGACTTCAAAAAGTCTTTGTTATAGCGGGCAGCTGCACGGATGGCCGCTGAATATTTGAGATGTTTTGAAATGCTACTGTTGGATGTGTTATATCTCACCACGGGCATGTCAGATACTGATTATACACAGATCCACTAGTTTATGCAGGATCATCCTGGTTTGAGACATCTCACTCTCACCACTTCACGCCCCACATTTTCACAGGGTATTTGTTTGAGCCTCTGAATCCTAGCAGGTGTTAATTGATTGTGGCAGCAGAATAAAATGCGGCCATGTTAAGCTACCCTTGCGCTGTCACTGTTCACAAAGTTGGTCTCCTGTGGATTGTTATGGGAACTTCTTCAAAGCAAAGCAATCTGACCGGTCATCCGACCAGGACTTCACTGGTTGGCATGACACCGTCTGTGGTAAAGCTCCTGCGTGGCGACTGATTTGTGCTCATTAGGAGTATGGGGATATGGACCACTAAAACATAACATGTACTGTGTATATGTGGCGGGTCCTGTTTTAAAACCTGATTCTGGTCTCTATGTTTTCAGACCTCTGTTGTTTCGGTTGATAGTGCTTACATGGTGCCTATTCATAAAACATGTGTTTAATCAAATGACCACTCAGCTAACCTGGAGGCATGTAGTAGCCCAGCACAGAAAACTACATACTTCAGAGAGAGTGGGAGGAATAGAGGTCCAGCAGCTCATTTATGCCCTGGGCCCCCCATCTGTCTGCGGTGGTAACCATGGAGCTGGTTAGTGATTTCATGCTTTCTCAAGAAAGCACAAAACGTAAAGAAATGTAGACAGTGTGCATATTGGAGGTGGTTGTATAGGTCCTCATGACCTCGAGGACAGTTTTGTCATTCTCAGGTTTATAGTGAGATAAAATATATTAAAAATATTTCAAGGCCTGTTGTGAACAGCAGATCCTTCCATGGGTAAATGATTCACTACCAAGGTTTTTAAAATATAACCTTGATGCTATTGATTTTCTCATTATTAACAACCCCCATGAAAAGACCACTAACTAAGTACTGTGTGGGTCACATTCCTGTGAGCCACAGAGCTCCATTGTTGTCCAAAAACTTGCAATAATACAACACATCAATAAGACCCTGTTGTACTGGGTGTCATGTTCCTCTGTTACAATGAACATGGGCAATGTAGTTTATTTTGAGTCAGTCCCACAACCATTGTCCTGCTGCAGTAAATACTCATTGTAACACCACATGTGGATTAATCCGCCACTGGAAATAGTCCCCAACAGGTGCACTATTAACTGGTTTCACAAATGTGGCTTTTTACATCTTCAGAAGGAACCAATGTGTTTGAGGCTGACAGCTATCGGGTAGGGAAGAATTTAAAATTAATTTTAGACTGAAACACTGTTGCTGTTAGGCTTTTCAACAGGGTTTCTGATAATAACAAAAACAAAGAAAATCACCAGCCTTATCCTTAAATGCTTTGCTTGTTGTTTGGGCTGTTTCGATGGGATGTACAGGCCTGCATATCAGCTCCGGCACATTCATCACATTTTCTCTGCTATTCAGAAGAAAAGTACAGCCTGACCTTGCACAGAAGCCATCGGCTGTGTTTGTCCCCCAGCTGAAAATATGGCTTCAAGCATCTTCTGCATGGCAGCAACCATGTGACCTTGCATGTATGCAGGAATGTATATATAAAATAGCAAATCACATATTCCATAATTCATTTGGGTAAGGTCTATGTATTTGAGTGTTGTTTGCTTTCTCTCAATGAATCACTTTTTCATAATTTTCCATAATGAACGATGTTAAAGCCTAACCACACGGGTTACGACTGCAGGTTTGTATATTCTGATCAATTAAAGAGACTAACTTACAGAATGAGATCGATCAGTGTTTTCTCAGCACGTCCACACTGACTCATCTACGGACTACGCAGCATGGGAATGTCCCCCGACTCTTCTCCTCCAGCAGCTGCTTGGCACTGTAACAAATGTGTCTTCAATTGCTCTGAAGCGAACCTGTCTCCTAAATTAATGATAATGATAACTCTGCATGAAAAATCCATTTGGAAAGGAGAGCCAGAGGAGAAGAAAAGAGAGGAGGGAGTGTGTGAGTGTGTGTATCGACTCGATGCATGTCTGCGAGGGGGAAACGCGTATGTTATTATGTGTACTAGGATGTGTGTGTGTGTGTGTGTGTGTGTGTGGAGAATGAATCCACAGGTTCCTCGTTCATTCACTCTGCTCTGAAACAATATTACAAAAGTGTAATGAACCAAATTAGAAATGGATGGAAGTGAAGGATTGTGGTTCTGTTTGAAGGCAGGCAACAGAAGCCATGCAGGTTAGAGAATTAGGGTTTTTAAACTGAGGGCCACTAAGACACGTACAGGGATCCCATAACAATAACACAACCAATCACTTCACTATTATTTCATCAAAAGGATAATGTCCCCAGTTAGAGAATATTTGATGGGCTTTGATATTAAATCATGGCTAAGAGCAAACATGTATTTACTTCCTTTTTTTTAACCTTTATATGTTGAATCATCAAGTCAAAACCTTTTGACGATACTCTTTTCATCATAAAAAAAAACAGTGTTCACATGTATCTCACAAACAGTTCAGGTACAGATTTGAAATCATGTTCCTTCCTCCTTCACAAGTATTTGTAACTTCCACTGGTTGACGTATTTATTCAATCACGCTCTGCTTGTTTTTAAAATCGAATGCCTTCCAATGACTCAGCAAATCTACCTTTTCTTTCTCTCAGAGCACTAGATTTGAGAGAGACGATTACTCAGACTTTATTCAGGTTAATCCTATTTTAAATGCCATTCTATTAATACTGAGAGAATTTTAAATGAATATTATCTTTTGTCTGACAGGGTTATCAGCAGTGTGAACCAGGCATTGTCGGCTTATTGCTGGAAACATCCCTATGGCACTGCTGCTGCTTATCTGTCACATTTTATCCTCCACAGTGCAGCTCCAGATTGAACATTTTGATGAAGTCTTCAATCTGCAGGTTCTTAGTGCTCTGGCTTGTGGATTTGGGGGTGAGTTTGGTCACTGTGACTTAGCATTTGAGCATATTATGAGCTGGCAAGATGCTTTCTATTTAGAAGAGTACAGATAAACTAAATGTCATTGAGAGAATGGAGACTTTAACAACTCATCCTTCACTTTTCCTTTTCTTTTAATCCATTAAATCTTGCTGTATTCTCACTTTCTGCAGAGATTAAAGAGAATGACTAACTTTTGACTAACAGAAGAGGCCTTTGAAGAGTGGTATTTGCAGGGAGGGCTGTGTGCATGTGTGCGTGTGTGTGCATGTGTGTGTGAAGTGTCTGGGGAACTCGGGATGGAGAGCTTGGCTTTAGCAATGCCTCGTCTCACGGTCAAAGAGCAAAACACAGCAAGTGGAGGAGATTAGCTGCAGCATTATCAACTCTGTAGCAGACAAGCTTGCGCACTCTGATCTCCCTCTCCCTCTCTGACTGATTTCATTCTTAATTAAACTTCACAGGGAAGGTGGGAGTGTGAAGGGAGGAGAGGATGGGGGTGAGCTGCAAAAAAAACAAAAAACAACAGACACAGACTAAAAACAGAAAAAGAGGTGTGAAAGATCCGGAAAGGACGGAATCGACCAGGACAGAATATGACATTAAAGAAGAGGCGAGGCAGAGACGGAACACACTCCATGGGATGCACAGAGAGTGTGTGTGCGTGTGTGAAGAGAAAGAGGGCAGGATGAGGGATGAAGCCAGTCAGCCAGCCTGTGTGGTTCGGCATGGGGGATGGTGCTGCAGCAGCAGCGGCGGCAGCCTTGCTGTGACTCAGCACTAAAATCTGCCTCTCTCTCTCTCCTCTCCCTCAAATATCAGTCCTTAGTCATTGTACCAAACACACCATTAAAGCTCTGTCTCCTCAGCATTTGGAGAGCTTGTCACGACGGTGCATCTCATCTGATTTGGCTGCAGTGTTGAAATGTGATGTGATGTTCTATCTGATTAAGCTTACATGTATTTCTCTGGGTTGATTCGACATGTACGGAATAGCAATGAGTGGATTTCTACGTATCTTAGTTTCTGTTCTTGTTAGTTTCCAGCGGGCCTGTGCACCCTCACATTGACTCACTAGTGCGATTTGATGCATCTTTATACTTCAAATTCACTACATTTCAGTAGGAAATATTGTACTTTTAAGTCCCCTATATGTATAAGAAATTACGTCACTTTACTATTAAAGATTTTCAGCATTAAATATAGAATCAGCTTATAAAATATAACTTGCTGTTTTGCAACACAGCAAAATATCGTAAGTAAGTAGGTAAGACTGGCTCCACTTTGACCAGTTACAACATTAAACTGCTGCTTTCACATTAATGCATCAGTTATAATTGTGTTCTTAGTCCTTCAGCCAGTGTATGTCTTTTGGCAGTTTAATCTGCTGTATGACAATGCATCATATTTATAGGCTTCTTTTGTTTTAAAATCTCAATCTGCAATTTGGCTAAAGCTGGTAAATAAATGCAGAACAATAAAAAGTGCAATATTTCCCTCTCTAATGTACTCGAGTTTATGTTTAAACTAGCATAAAACTGAAATACAAAAAAGTACCAGAAACACACTTAGGTACAATTAATGAATCAATATACTTTGTTGGAGTGTATTTATGCATTTATGTGTAACATGTCTTATAGAATAACTGTAACAGACTATCTCTGGATGTCCTCCTCTCAGGATGCCGTTTCATTTGTGACTGCATTTGCCTGCAGGCCTGTTGTGTTGTTTTGTCTTTGCAGAGGCGCTGAACTGTGAGCGAATCAACAAAGACATGCATGAAGAATAGCTTTCAGTCTCATCTTGCCCACTGGGGTGAGTGATATTCAATCTGATAATTGAGGTATTGATAGATTAGGAGTCAGTGGCGACATTGATAAGTGTGGGACTGAAGGTCTTGTATTCGATTGTGAGGATGGTTGTCAGAGGGAGAATTGATCCACATCGATCCACAGCTCTACACCTCATTGGCCTCTTTTTCTTTGTCTTTTCTATTTCTAACCTTGTCTTTTCTATTTTCTTTCTGCTATTTTCCCTTTTCCTCACTTACTTACTGCTTTCATCTCTTTTTTGGCTCAATTTGCACCGCTCTTAGCATAGCACATATTACAGATTTTGGGTGGTATGGAGTATTAATGACTCAGCAAAAAATACCACAGGCCAAAGTTAGAAGCCTTGTGTGTAAACGGCTGAGCACAAGAGAGCTGTGACGAAAAGACTGGAACAGGACAGAGCAGGCCGAAGCTGCCGGACAGAGCAGAAAAACAGAGCACCACATGATGCAACATAAGGTTATGTAAGTCATCAAGGATCCTAATTTAATACAAGAAAACAAACACAAACCCCAGATCGTGTCACATAAGGTAACACAAGATAAGGAAATGTAACATAACGTAATACAAGGTAATGTAGCAATATAAGAGAGAGAAGAAGGGAAAAGGAAATAAACAGAACAGAAGTTGTGAGGGTGCACTGGCCCAGAATCTAACGTCCCTCCTGGCTACCTCACAGGAAGTGGCACATTGCTGCCAACTGAACTCAAAATATGCGCACTCTCAATCTCCCTTATGTGCATATGTGCGTATATAAAATTGCATATAAATGTGTGTGTGTGTGCGTGAGTGTGAATGTTTGAACAGCTGAGATTGCCCTGCTGCATGACCAGGGTTGAAATGCCCAGTGAGCAGAGAAATGCAATGAGCTCTGTATCAAGATAAGGAAAATAAGACTTTTCTTTTTTTTCAAGGCAACTAGAGAATACTGCACACGGTCAAAGTAAATCCCTTCTCACCTTTTTCACCGTCCTCTTTGAATGCACATAAGTACAAACAGGAGGAATTAAAAAGGCCAGAGACGAAGACAATGTCAAAATTGCTGCTCTGAGAATTTAAAAGCTATTTCACTCAACCTTGTGCAGACAAATTATTTAAATAAATGCATTAAACGCGCTACATGTAGAATTTGGAAATTCCTGACTTAAGCAACCCCCAGTGTTGGCAGACAGCTATGTACACCGAATCCTCCCCCATCCATCAGACCTAGAGACACTGAGAAGGAATGGCTTGAAAACAACACACAGACTGCAACAATTTTCATCAGGAGTGTTAGCCATACTAGTGGCACAACTCAAAGGATGGCAATGTTGGACAGACAGTCAACCACTATGGTCCAGATAGAAATATTTTCACAACTATATAGTATTGCCGTAAAAGTGTGTAGAAATTCATGGTCACTGGACAATGAATCCTATTGACTTTGGTTTAACTTTAGTAGCATAGTTTTCACGTATAAAGTGACACGGTATATCTCCATATCCTGTCAATGGATTGACACGAAGTTTTGTACAGAAATTTGTGGATCTAGACGATCCAAATGACTTTGGTGATTCCCTGATTTTTCATCTAAAGCCACCAGGTTGACATTTGTAGTTTTGAGTGAAATGCTTTGACAACTACTTGATTCCAATGAAATTTGGCACAGACATTCATGTCCACTCAGGATGAACTGTAAAACTTTTCACTTTTCATGTGGAGGCATCACCAGGGCAAAAAAAACATTTCAAATACCCTTGACCAAATACAGCACCTGCAAAACAACATTCCCATTAGCCGTAGCAGTAATTTTTGTTTCGTGCTAATTACTGTTGGTCCTGTTTTACACTCAAAAACTTATGTCATTGGGATCAGATGCATTTGGCAATTCATGAATACTTAAATGCAATTACCTTCTTTCAACAAAAACGAAAATAATATAAAATAGTCTGCAACATATTCTTTGAAGTGGTCCATCTGATATCACATCAATGCATCATGGCAACACAATTTAAGTCAATGCAGAATGTTGCGCTTTCCAAGAGAAAAGGGCGAGCCAGTGCGTCTAAGTTGGTTTGTGGGGACATGCTAATCTCAAGAGTCATCACAGCTTGAAACACGCTTAACTGGGTGAGCTACAACGACAAATGCATTTGGATAATGTTAATGCTCTTCGAGACAGTGGTATGCAGGCAAGTTCTCTGCTGGGCAAGGTAATAGCTGAGAAGCTGAAGAGGGAGCATTTGTGAAGGAGAGCCTTGGTGCTGCGGAGAAGCTGCTACCACCAGACAAAGCAGAATTGCTCCAAAGTGTCAGTTTGTCTGGAATAATTGATCGAGATGAAGGAAAACCTGAAGTGTAAACTATCTGTGTGATCTGACCTTCATGGTGGACATTACCAAGTACCTCTCAGAGCTGAACCTCAAGCTCCGGTAGAATCTCAGCCCTCTGCTTTCAAATGTGAAATCATTTGAAGTGAAATTAAAGCTGTGGCAAATGCAACTGGAGAGAGGAAAACGCTGCATTTTCCTACTCTGCAAGAACAAAAACTGCTCTGACATCTGAATATGCAGCTGTGAAAACTCCTTCAGGTGTTTGGTGAGAGGATTTTGGACATGCACAGTCAACAAAAGGGCCTGAACATATTTGCTGTTTAATATGGAGACAGCTGATGTGTCTGACAACCAACAACATGAAACCACTGTGCTGCAAAGCAGCGACCTGCTACTGAGAGCAGCTCCTTTCAAAACTGACTCAGTTCTGCTCAAGACCTAAACCTGGAAAACCAGCTGCAAGCATCATCATCATCATCATCATCATCATCATCACTACCATCTGACATCAGAGGTTAGTGTGACATGTGTGTTCAATAGTTTGCAGGCCTTCTCCTCCCCCATCACATATACATAATAAGCTTCTCAGGTGCTACCCAGTCACTAGTGACACCTATCCCCACCCCCTGCCCCCGAGTATAGCCCTTAATAGGAAAAAGGCCCCCCACCCCTGGTTTAAGCCCAAACAAGAAAGCAGAAGCCTTACATGGTGACACAGATGGGGGCTATGCAACAGCCAGCTAGTGTGTGCTTCAGAAGCCAGTGGAGCTCTTTGTATTGTTCGCTAAGATGTTATTTTTTTCAAAAGAACCTGACAAAACTTCTTTACCAAACACTGCAGAGTATACACATAGCCGCCTTCACTTCAATTGACTTTTTACTCTTTTCTACTTCCCCTTCACAGCCCCTCCTCTCCTGTTCCTCCCTCTCAACCTCGTTCCTCTCTTTCACTTGCTCCTCAGCATGCAATGACCCCCCTCCTCTACCTGCTCTCCTCCTCTCTGCCTTTACCCTCCTCCTCATCATGTATTTCACCCCCAGGGTACGGATCAACACTCCGCTCCCCTATCTCCACTTCCCTTTTAATCTCGCTCTCCTGCCTCATCCTTCACCCCTTCTTTCTTGTCAACTCCCTTTTATCCTCCTCCCCCCATCCCTCTGTATCTTCAATGAGTCGGGCGTTGCTAGTCTGTGTGTGTATGGTCAGTAAGGTCAGGATAATGGTCGGCAAATCACATTTTCTCTTTTACTGGTTCCATGATCATACATGTGTTTGTCATGGTGCATGCTCTGCTCTGCACTTGGTGTGTGTTCAGCACGCTGTTCAACATTTATCTTGTGTGTGTGTTGTGTACTTGCCTGTAAGGATCACATACATAGCCCTGTTCTTGTGTCAGTGTGCGTTTATGTGTGTGTATATATTGGGCTACTCACACTGCGATGTGCATGCAAATGTTTCACCTCAGCAGATCGAAAGCTAGATTAGCTCCCAGTGTCTTGCACCTGCCTGTTGCTATGGAAACTGGGTATCCTCTGTGCGTCACCTGTGCCCATGTTTGGTCTGGTTTCCTGCTCCTTTTTATCAGCCTCCTCTCTCTCTTTCTCTCTCTCTCCTGTCCTAATTTATTGTCTGTGTCTCTCTCCCTCTCTCTGTAGTCCAAACCGCATTTGCTGAAACAGAAACACACATACGTTTGATTTCCATCACTTTTGGGGACACTACATATACTTACATTCATTTCCTGGAGACTCACTCTAACCATAACCACAATCCACTACTTGCCTTACCGTAACCCTTAACCTATCCTTAACCCAAGTCTTCAGCTTTAAATGTAATGATTTACATTATGGGGACTTGCATTAGGTCCCCCCAAGTAAGGCTAGCCCCCACAATGTGACTGTAGGGTCTCACACACACACACATGCTTTAGTCACTTTTGGAGACATTACATAGGCTTACATTCATTTCCTGTAGACTTACCCTAACTCTAACAATAAGCACTGCTTATCTAAAACTAACCCTAACCACTGACCCATAAATCAGCTGTTTTCCAATTGAGGACAAGGCTTTTGTGCCCAATTGGGCAAGCTGTCCCCAATTAACTGTCCTTTAAGCTGTAATTTGTCCCCAAGAGTAACCTATCTCAGACACACACACACACACACACACACACACACACACACACACACACAGTGCTGGAAACAAACCACAGGCATTAAGTCTTCTGTGAATGAATAAAAAAGAGTATTTGCATAAACTAAGCTGTAGACTAAGCATGCACTACACACACAAACACATCCAGAAACACATCATACACACCAGACTAAACCAGACAAAATATGAAAAATATTGGACATGGGGCCCTTAGGGAAGACAACAACATAATGTTACTCTGTAATGTCCTTAAACAGAATTAGCTAAGCTTGGATCAACAGTTAAGATTAGACTATATTGACATTGTTACTCTAAAATAATGTCATCTGACTTTCTCCAGTCTTAATACAGCAACTAGGGGGCTTTACCATTCCAAAGTAAACAGTGGGGGGCACTTGCTGAAGCAACTGATGCACACAATACCCCTTTAAATTGTCTCAAAGACAAACACAAGCAGAGGAAGTTTTGTGCAATTGTGCTAAGTTACAATTTGGCAGACGCTGATGCAGCTAATACGGAAAAGTGTGGGTCTTGGCTAACTGTGCAATACCTGCGCACAGCAAGACTCTGAGACAACTTCGCCAGAGGTTGCCAGATTAGTTTTGGACAGCGGGGCGCCAGGTATCAGACAACAGTCCCGCCTGGAGGGAAATGAGGATGAGGACAGAAAGAGACACAGAGTCAAGCAAAGACAGACAGATGAGACTCCAGCGAGAATGACAGCAGAACAGAGAGAGAGATGGGGTCTATCAACGTGAGGCAAGAGGGGGAGGACAAAAAGGCTCCACTGCAGTGAAACAACCTCGACCAGGCTGACCCTCCTCCCCTTTCTCCTTTCCCTTCCCCTCCTCTCCTCATCGATTCACTGGTGCAGCAGCGGCAGCAGCATAACAAATCTCTGGCAAAAAAAAATCTCCTCACTTTGAGGCTCTGCAGTGCCTGCCTGGCTTTGGGAAAACACCCCTTTTTCCCCCCGTTACTGCTGCGTCCACTCCTCACGCCCCCAACCTAGCCACAAAGCACTGCCACCTCCCCCTTTTCACCCCTCCTACATTTCCAAAACCGGTATCTCCTCCCTCACACCCCCTCTCCACCGCATGATATTTCTCCATGCAGCAATGACAGGCCAGTTTTTTGGAATACACCCCTTCACCACTTCTCCTTTGTCTTCATCCACAGGTTTATCCCTCTGTCGCTCACACATACACACTCACTCATACACACCACCGCGCTTCTGAATTCTGTTAAATCTCACCTCACCTTCTATTGTGTCTGGCTTGAAAAACAACCATTCCTCTCCCTTGACCTACCATAACCCCCATGCAGATCCTCTTTCTCAGTCACCTCACTCTCCCCCTTTTCCTCTGTTGCTGGCTTTAACTCCTTGTTATCCTCCACAGGAAACAAACCCTCACCCACTCTCAACCCTGCAGCATAGTTCTATCTTTACAGGCATACACGATAACATCAGGAGCATATGAATATTCAGGGAGGCTTGGTGTTCAGTTAATTGTTTTCTCTTGGCACCTTTCGCTTCTCTGACTGTGGCAAACTGCAGCTATGGATGCTGCATCATTACCATGCAGTGAGAAAGACGAATATAATGTGCAGAGCTCTAAGGGAAATAATGCTAATGAGAAACTTAATCACAAGTGACAAAAACTCTGCAGACTCCTCATTAGGCCCCAAGATATTTTACATTGTAAAATATCATGGAGCTTAATAGATCTTGTAAAAATTACAAGATAAATGCATCACAGAAGGAGAGCAAGTGTCTTTCTCTAAAATTAAAAGTCTAAAATAAAAGTAAAATGTGAACATTTTACTTCCTATCAAAATAAAATGGATGCTGTTATGAAAGCAAAAGTCTCTAGAGATTTGAATGTCATTATTGGAATTATTGCTATTGCAATTATTGCTAATTGTGTTGTTGCATGAGTGGCAGGAGGATTTCTAAAAGTTCCTTTCTCTCATCACCCTCCCCTTTTACATAACATTCATCTGTATTATTTATACTGTATGCTTATCAGAAAGGCCTGCTGACAATTCCTTATATAACATCCATATTTTATGTGTTTCCTGTTCAAGTTTGATTAAAACGTCCTTCTTGATCAGGAGTCCAACAACTGCTGAGCGATTGGCCACTGAGGAAGCCTTAATCAACAGGGAGTGTGTGTGCCGAAGTGTGTGTGTGTGAGAGACTGAGCACATCTCTCTTTTCCTTTTTTCCCAGCGGACTGAAGGAGTCAGTTTGGGGGGAGGGTGCAGATGATACTGCAGTATAAAACAGAGCCAAACGCACAGACATAACAACAGTTGTTAAACTTTTCTGCCATGTTGCAGCCTGGAGGAGCATCTCATTAAACTGTCAGTCAATAATTTGTCAGTCACTAATGCCGTCATTTTGATTCATTAATTGTGGTAAAAATCACACGTCAACAAAATTAACACAGATTAATTGCACTCAATGATGGCCCTTGACCCCATACATCACTGAACACACACACAGTAGCTTTGTAAACATGATGAAGGCGGGTGACAAAACGTTGCTTGGTCCAGAGAATGATTAAAAAAATGACATGTAAAAAACACCCACACCGTTCTGTGCAACTTGTGCAGTAAGGAACTTTCAAAGCATCGCAGTACTTCAACCTCAACATCTCAACACAAAGCGCTTTACTCACTCTCCTTTCAGCTCTGGTTTGGTCTCCACCAACTCCTGATAAAAATATCCTTCTAAATGCTAAATATCCTTTAGCTGCTCTATGCTCCACTGCACTGACAAACTAGTAGCTAACCTTGTTTGTCTGCCATTTGGTGCAGTGCAGGTAGCATACAGTTGTCAGAGCTCTCACAGCTGGAGATGGAAACGACGCAGTGAGAGTGAACCAAAACAAAGAGCTGAAAGATGCTAAAATGTCTGAGGGGAACCGCAGAGTTTGATGTTTCTGCGGGTTCATCACTCTGAACGGCACCTTACACATAGACATCTCCATTGTTGACATAATAATATTGATTAGTGCAGCTTTAAAGACAGAAAGAAAATACAATGTAATAAAAGAAACGTGTTTCTTTCTTAAGTTAAATATCAATCATACTCATTCCTTCAGAATAATGAAATGTGATCTGTGGAGCAGTTGTTAAGGATATCTTGAAGTTGTATTCTGTGTTTTCATCCATTTTCATATTTGCTGGGCTGGTTTTCAAATGATATTGTATCATATTAGTTAGATTAACTGAATCAACTGAAGTTTAATTTACATATATAATTATGCTTGAAGTGTAAAATTTAACACATAGTGTAAATAACAATGGAAATGTATTTCAAAACAAAGATGTGTCTGTGGATGCTTTGAAATGTTGCCTGTCCATTACAGCCTCCCCAAACTATTAATATCTGTTACTGCCATGCCAATGTGGCTATATACTCATTACTGTATTATTGAATACTTGAATATCACCATTGTTGCTTTCATGGCTAAAATGAGGTAACACGTACACACTTTTACAGACAGTGAAACATTCTTCACTATCTGTGAGTGTGTTTCTTTGACATTTTTGGTTAAATTTGAGGTTTAAATGCAACACAGCTACTTGATGCTGTATGAAGATGTTGCAGACTAAAACAATTTCAAAATTCTGCGCTGAAAGCCAAGGTAAAATTAAGCAGAAATTACTGTGGTTTTAGGCTAAGGGCACCCCGCTGGTTTTCATGATCATTGCCAGCAACATTAATGAGCTGGTTTTAGTGCAGAGGAAACTTCTGTTCCTATAATTTAAAGAAGGCAGGCAAAGAAAATCCCCGTAATGCCAATGTATCCCTCATTTAAATTACAACATCAAAGTGTTCAGTATTTCAAGTCTGCTTTAAAATCAGCCTATACCAATGCTGATGGGTTCAATTCCTATTCTGTTAGAGAGCATTTCTTCAGTAACTCTACAGAAGAAAAGACATGCGATAGAAAGTGAAACATATTTTCTGATGTTTAAAATTAATGCTTTTTCAAATCCCACTTTTATGAAGGAAGTATAGTCAGTAAAATGCTGCAGCTGTAGTCTGTCATGTGATATTCATTGTATCTGTTTTTGGTCTCTTTCCCAGGAATTAGTCTGTTTATCTGAGCCAGGGCCCGGTCCTCTGTTTACCACCCAGCGTTATTGGTCTCACTATGAAATTCAAATCAATATCCTCATAATAAAAGTCCCAGGCCTGCAGCAAATTGGAATCTATATCTTGGAAAGTTAAAGAGATCTAAGGCACTGCCAAGGCTGCACTAATGAATGATGAATCACTGCAACACACACACACACACACACACATACACACAAATACTATTGCTCACTCAGTAAAGCTGCACAGGCACCAAACATCCATAGGCAAACCAAAAAAAAGTTTACACACACATGTACACACAAAAGGAGGACACACACAAACAGTCAATTGGGCTGGTGTGAAACATGACTCCCTCATCAATAATGGATGGTAAACCAGGATCTGTACAATGCTGCCATTGTTTCACTAGACACAGCATTTCCATACCCTGCTACTGTGTTTACAGTTATTGGCTCTTTTGGGAAACAGAGACACCATGAGTACTGAATCCATCTTAGCTTGAAATTACACAAATAGCTGTTCTTTAAATCTGAAACTGCAAATAGATGTTTTATTGTCACTATGGACATGTGCTGTATTCAGTACCATTAATTCAAATAACTGCATTAAAAATAGAAAGGCTGACCACTTACCAAATGATAGCTTTCATACTATAGCACTGAGAATTAAGTTAGATGGGAAATATGCAGTATTTTAGGAACATTATTCATGTTCAGTGTAATGTATGTAAGGTACGTGCATGTGTTCATGTTAGAGCTGAAACAATTAGATTCAATTAACTGATCCCTGGAAAATGAACTAGCAACTACGTTCAGTTTTTATTTCTTATACTTTTTAGGCTCCCCTGTAAACTCTCATGCAATCCAGTAAAACAGCTCAGCCATAAATTCCACCTTTCCAAAAATATTATAGTTCAGTTTTAATGGACACTGTCAGAGGGGAATTGCTTATCATTTTGCACTGGGCAGTGGTGTTAAACTGGACTTGATGGGGAGTGAGAGGACAGAGTGCATCTGTTTGTGTGTCTATTTGTATGCATGTGTGAGCAAACCTGCGTGCAAGCATACTTCCTGTGAGTAATGCAATAATACACTGTAATAATAACATACCATAATGTGGTAAACACTGGCAGTATATTGAGTGTGCACGCATGTCTGTTTGTCCCAGTGGGTTGTTTTGGGAAGTGAAGGGTTGGAGTGCTGAGTAAGCGGTGCAGGACCAGAGCTGGGAGACTGCAGTGCTGCTGGCAGCAACACACACTAATCTGAGCTCAGACTGATACTCAGCAGAGAGGAGAGGAGAGGAGAGGAGAGGTGAGGAGAGGAGAGGAGAGGAGAGGAGAGGAGAGGAGAGGAGAGGAAAGGTGAAGAGAGGAGAGGAGAGGTGGGGGAAAAGGTTCTAAACTTGAAAAAAATACCCTTTGATGTACACTCTTAGCATGTATGCACTCACCAACTCATACAAACACAACACAACACACAGTGAAACTAAGCAACAGCAGAACCTGAATAATGTAAACTGCTTCAACATCTGGAACAGGATTCTGCAGATGTTCTACGAGTCTGTGGTGGCCAACACTGTCTTATCTTTAACACATCCATTGCATTGCTTTACTTAATATATTGTTTACTTATGTATTATTTCTTGCTTTTTTACCGATACTTCTTGCTATTGACCTGTCCTCTTTGCTGCTGCAAATTTCTTCACTGTGGGATTAATAAAGGATTACAATACAAACACACACACATTACTGCACACATGCAAACACATACATAAACATACATCCTATGTTCACAGAGAAAAAGTAATATCTGCTGATATAATAGAGCCTTCAGAAACAAATCATGAAAAAAATGAGCATGCCTCTGTGTAAACAGCCATATATGTCTTGATATGCTCTTGAAATAGACACATGCTGGCTGTACAACAGGAATACAACTATCCACGCACGCACGCACACACACACACACACGCACACATACTGCAAGACCATATAAGCCGGAGCCCACGCCCTGACAGACACACTGCGTCACAGCCAGCAATCAGAGCCAGCAGCCTTGTTTACTCCCTCTAACCTGTGTGCCACTTATTGTGCTAGAAAAGCCCTCATCTTCTCTTACCGCCCACTCCTCCGCTCCCCTCTCTTCCCTCCGCCGTGCTCCCTCCCCATCCTCTGAGTCACCCTACACTGTTCTTTCTCCATCCCGCCCCACCACCCCCTCTCCTCTCCTCGTGTCCTTTCGCCTTCCTTTTCCCTCGCTGTCAGTCCTCTCCTTCCCTCATCTCTCTTGCCTCATTATGAATGGCTCTGCTGGGCTTTCAGGGATGGTTTTCACTCTCTAGTCACTGTCTCCATTTCTCTTTCTGTATATCATTACATATGTGCGTGCCTCCTTTCACCTCCTCTTTCTGCTAACATTCCTCTCTCCTCTGCATCTCTCTCTCTCTCATCACTGTCTTGTATTGCCTCTTTAATGTATCCTTGTCATCAATGGTATTGTGACTATGTGTATTTAAAAAATCCAGACCTCGTATTACGAACCTCAAAGCAGCCCCCCACCCCCCTCTGCCTGTATATTTGATTATATAACTGTGTCCCCATGGACCTTGAGGACACTGCAATCTAATTTTATCTGGTGATGGTAGTGGTGGTGATGATGGGAGTGTGCATCAGTGCGACATTTAACACAGAGAAGCATGTCTATTTTCAGATGAATCCTGGTATGGACATCAACGAGTAAAATATGGCCGAAATATGAACTATAAAACACTGCCTGGCTACAGTCAGCCACCCTGGAGCCATTCATACTAGCAGTTCATCAAGGACAGAACATGGAGGTTTAAGGTGAATTCTTAACCATCTTATTTTGATATCGTCTTTTCATTAATACTGCATGTGAAATGCCGATTTCTGTTTCAAAGACAGTCTAGGTCGGGAACATGAGAACAGTAAATATACATGGCTGCCATTTTGATGTCTTTCTGTGCTAGAAACACAAGAGCTCCCTCCAAGTTTTCTGTTCTCCCAGCTTAATAAACAACCAAAGCCCTGCATTACTAAATTTGCCAAACAGCACCACACGCTGGCTTAAATATGGAAATGCAATTTGCTGGAGAGCAGTTTTTTTCTGTCAGGAGCTTGACGTTTTGCAGTTAGCTCCAGCAATAAGAAGGACCGCCAACAGTGAAATCACATATACCAACATTAAGGAGGCATAATGACAGTTACACTAACTGAGTCTCTGGCTAAGTAAAAGTTCAACAGTTGATGAGCAAATGGATTTCTTTTGTGTGACTGCTGGACATGATACAGGCATGTTTCACACACTATAAACAAAGTTCCAGTAAGGAAGTAAGGTCAGAAAGAAAAAAGAAACCTGGTGTACATAAGCCACATAAGTGACAGAAAGGATGCAAGAACAAAAAAAGTGAAGAAAGAACAAATGAAAGAAAAAAGTGAGCAAAGAAAGAAGAAAAAGAGTATGCAAAGACAAGACAAAGACAGTCTCTCACTGCAGCTCCAGCCACTGCAGAGTCAGTCCTAACTGCAGTGTGTACTTACAGCAGAGGTTTGTCCCTGTACTCATCACTCACTTCATACGATATCCATGTATTATATATATATATATATACATATATACACACACACACACACACACACACACACACACACACACACATATATTATATATATATATATATATAATGGTCAGGTACCCAAACGGACATTGTAACAGGTGTTTCTTGCTGTAATCATTTCTCCTGATCATTAAGAGACCACTTCCTGATGTGCTTCCAGTGTGCATGAAAGAGGTCACACTCTACAGTCCCTGCTCTGTAGACCAGCTGAGTATCTGCTCATCATTTTAGTTCAAAATTTACTCTTAATGGCCAGATTCGATGTTCCTATGGGCACCTGACTGTTGTGTGCTGTGAGCCTATCCATCGACTGTCAGGGCCAATGGATGTTTGACAGCATCATGGTTCTGGGTTTGAACAAGGTTTAAATCACAGTGAGTACAGTAGCCAGCAGTTCTATATTTATGTACAAACTCTTTATATCCAGTACAAGTTCTGGTGTATTGACAAATATATATCTGTTAGATCTTTACTTTGTTTAATGGTGGTCAAGAGACACAAACGGTCCCTACTGAACATTGCGGGTATACAGTATTGAAAGTATTTGATGACTAATTAAAGCAGATTCTCTGGTAATTTAGCATGACGAAATGATGCATGTAGTATCCTACTGACAGTTTATGACTATTATGTATTAGCATTTCAAGTCCTGAGTCTAAATGGCAAGAATGTCCAACTATGCTGAGTAAAGCAGATGTAATGAAAATAGATTAATCCAAAATAAATCCAATGTCCAGGTCACCAGCTGAATTCTAAAATGTCTGAGTGTCTCTCTCTGGCTAACCTCCTTCAGGTCTACTCTGTGGTTTTTGCCATCCCCAGCGTTTTCCTCTGGATGTTCTGGCTGAAAGGCATCATGAAGTCGTCAAAGTCAACCTCAAGGGATAAGAGCTCCTTCCGTCTCTCTATCTTTGACATCAGCTGGCTGGTGGTGGGCGGCTTCCCCCAAACCTGAGACAGACAGACAAGTCACAGAAAGACATGGACAGACACAGATACACACTGTGGGGACACTGAACAAGCATTTCAACAAGTGAGTGAACTCCAATGTGTTTCGCCCACACGTTTGGAGAGGAGGGAGACTGCTCAAACTGAAAGTCAAATGTTCATCAATTGACCCTGCATTCAAATGCTTATCACAAGCTTGTAGTTGCTAAATTACAAAATTTAAAGCAACCTGTGGAAGTTTGGGTCTGGATTAGAAACATGTTTATCTTGGGAAATTTTCCTTTTTGACAGCACTTTTGAAACAATAACAACATGAAATAAAATGACTTTGTGTGCAATAAATGTAAATAACAAGGCCTTTAAACACTTGGTTAAGAAGTTTTGCATACTGTGACCGTATGCAGCAGTAATCAGAACAATCAAACATCTACAATTAATAAGGCTTGTGTCGAAATGTCAAACTCTATAAAATTTGGCCAATATGTATTTTACAAGACTTTAAGGGATATTTTCAAGTGTATGATAAGTCAGGAAGTTATAATTTGTGCGAAGAATGCAGATGCTACATTATATACACATGCATGTCCTACCGTTTTTGGCACAAAGGTGATATCCACAGTGTTGGTTTGCCCCGTTGTGATCCTGGTGTTTTGCAAGATGACGCTCTTTGAATCCTTCTGAGGGGATATCTTTCCTGCTGTTGCAGTCGACGCCTCTGCTTGCACCGCTCCTTCTGCAGCAACGCCCTGTAGGGGGCACCAAATTTTTCAGATTTGATAAAGATAAATACTGATCAGATGAACAAAACATTAAGCTTTTTTCAGATGCTTGACCATCAGACAAGTGACATTAGTGCTGCCTACTTCTGCAGAAATAAACAACTGACCTCTCTTCCTTCCCTCTCTAAAATAACAAACACACAAATACACACACAAGCTACAAGAACCTTCAGTTGTGGAAAAGGTTATCACTTTTCTTGCCTGTAGCTGACACAGATCCAGATGTTTACATGTGCATTACAGTTGGATGGTTTCAGCTGTGTGTCAGCCATACCCTGTTTTTAAAGTTTTTAGTTCTAAACACAGATCTTAAAGCGCAGGACTTCTACTTAAAGCATACTGCATTTTTATGTTGATAAGGTCTGAACACAGAAAATGTTTTTCTGTCTCTATGGAAGACCACTGAACTGATTGGTTAATCAAATATAAGAGAGGTCAGTTCAATACAATCTCTCTATCACCACCTCTGGTCTATCTTCACAGTCCAACTCACAGTCTCACATATAAGCATCCCTTCTTCCCAAGCATTTTCCATCCATCCATCCATTATCTATACGCCGCTGAATCCTTTGCAGGGTCACGGGGGGGCTGGAGCCTATCCCAGCCATCTCTTGGGCAAAGGCAGGGGACACCCTGGGCAGGTCGCCAGCCTACCACAGGGCTACACATATAGACAGACAAGCATGCACACCACTCATTCACACACCTACGGACAATTTAGAGTCATCAATTAACCTCAGCATGTTTTTGGACTGTGGGAGGAACCTGGAGAACCCCAAGCATTTTGTTGGTTTTAATTCTTTGGGTCAAGATGTATTCAGTCAATACGGGTCAATATAAGCTGATTCATATGATGACCAGTTTGATGAAGATTAAACAAACTCTAAACTTAAATGGCTCTTTGGGGTGTCCTTGTTGTGGCTTTCATTAGAATTGTGAAACCTCATAAAATTCTGCTGACATGCAAATCAGTCAAAGACTTGGCAAAGTAGAAAATAATCACTGTTAAGAAAGGTTTAGGATACTGGTTCAGTCAAACTAGTTGGTTTAAAGGATCAGTGTGTAGGAATTAAGGAGCTCTACCGGCAGAAATGTAACATAATATTCACAATTACAACTGCCATGTTGCACTGCCATGTTTGTACAGTAGCTCTGAACAAACTAAACACTGACCTGAGAGAGTGCCAACTGGTCCTTTGAAGATACTAACACATAGTTTAACTTATAAAATTATGCACAGTGAAATGTTGTTTTTTCTTGGGCCCTAGAATTGCTGCTTGCAGTATACTAAACTGTGAATATTCCATGAATTTGTTCTGCAGCGCCACCTGCTACTTTCAGAGGCCCAATGACAAAATCAATATATTTTAAACTGATTATGGAAAATGCAAATGGAAGTTCCAGCATGGTCTAGCTGTAACATAACACATCTGGTCTAATTTGCTTACAAGCTGCTGCCTTACAGCGATCAGCTTAGGTTTTTTATGCTGAAAGAAGAAGCTGGAGCATGTATATGAAAACCAAAGTGGGAGACTACCTCCAGTCAAATGTTACTTTCTACTTTAGCATCATTTAAGTTGTGTTCAGACAGCTACTGTATTTGCCGCCACATTTGAAGTTCAATGAAGACACACGGTATCTTTAACTGATTATCCTTGTCGGAACAATAAACAATGTTTGTGATACCATTTAGCAAAACCTGCTATATTCACCATGTCATATTGCTAACCATTTTCTCTATTGCAAGTTACAAACCCCCATATGTAGCTATGCGATGAGATTATACATTCAAACAGTGAGTGGTAGCTGCCACTCACTGTTTGAATGCACGTTCAGGTCATATTCTGTTGTAAATGAACCCTGATTCCAAAAAATTTAGGACACTGTGGAAAACAGTGTAGATAAAGCAGATGTGATAGTTTGCTAATCTTTTTTTTATTATTGTATACTCAATTGAAAACAGTACAAAGACAATGTATAAATAAAAATATAAATATATGCTTATTCTGAATTTGATACCAGCAACATGTTGACTGACTGGGAAAGTTGTGGAATGCTCCAAAAACACCTGTTTTGGATCATTCCACAGGTAAACAGGTTTACTGGTAACAGGTGATCCTGGAAAGGCTCAGTCGTTCACAAGCAAGGATGTAGCTGTCTCAGACCAAAACCCTGCTATATCTGCAGGAAATGACCTTTTCATGTGTATGACACAAGGCTGCCTGAATGGGTTTTGTGCACAGTGAACACTGAACACAGGGCAGAGTGAAATTTCTATTTCACACTCACAATAACAAAGAAAACAGAAAAAGTTTGAAGCCACTATTTTTAATAAGTTTGTAGGGGACTTTTAAAAAGATTTTACTGGAGTTATTTGGGTACCTTTTCTGTACCAGGTTTAGGCCTTTGTGCTTTGCCCCCCTTTGCCTTCGCTGCTTCCTTTAGTTTAGGCAGAGAATCCATCTTGTCTTTAACCAAATCAATAATCCTCGAGTCTGCAAAAGCTCTGGCGATGTCGAGGCAGTTTTGTTCTGAAGGAAAATAAATAAGACAGTCACAGTAGAGGTCACAGTGTTAACCATCAAAGAGGGGCGGTCACAAGGATTCTGTTGTCTTTATTGGTAAACTTGGCTCAAAGGACAGTTTCATAAACAAATGCCTGAGAGTTGAATACTATTTATAGTATACGCCTAAAATCTAATCTGCAAACAAACTATTAGAATTCAAAACCTATTCCAAACAGTTTTGATATAATTTCAGTAGTACATTCAAACCTTTCTTGTTCTCCGCAGTAACACTGGCCCCTGCCTTGATGAGGAAGTCCACACAGGAGGGTCGAGAGCTCTTGATGGCCCTCATGAGGGGCGTGCCTCCACTGAGGGCCCGAGCATCTATGCTGGCCCCGGCCTCCACCAGAAGCTCAATGAGTTCCACTTGGCCAGCGTGAGCCGCGTGGTGGAGTGGCGTCCAGAAGAACTGGTCACACACATTCACATCCGCCCTGTCAGGAACAGGTACTGTTATGGTTTGCTGAAAGGGTCTCTGACCAGGACACTGGCCTTGTTACACACTGACACTAAATCTGGCCTGTGTTCTTCCTCCAGTCAAGTTAAAAATCTCAATGCATGATTAAAAACAAAGTACATTTGCCTTTATATTTATTCTTTGTCTTTTTGGTTTTTATTTCATTCATTTACTTCATACATGGATTTTTTTAAAATATCAGATATCCAGGTGTCGCTTAACACACCAACCAGGGAGAGTTTTTAAAATTGCTCATTCTTGTGCCATGTAATAAAAACCTTTTGCCTAAAAAGAATGTGCTGAACTGTTTGATGGTGATTAACTTACCCATTCTAAACAACTGCATGTGAACAAAAACACAACTTCTTAACTTGCCCTCAGTGTTTTACATTGTATTTGAAGTTAGCTAAATCAAACCCCCTTTCTGATTCGCCATTCAGTGTATTTACAATCGATTATCGTATCACTATTTGTTTTCATTTTTAGCGCTGGACTCAAATCGTTTACCTACTCACAAGTGATTCACAGGAACAATGCAGGCATGCAAAACAGCATTACCGTTACCGTGAATTTCTATCACTGATCTGCCTTACTACTTACATTCATATTCCTACAACTGTATCAGAGCCATATTAAGTTACTGCCAATGTACTTTCTTACTGCAGCTGCCTCATATTAGAAGTGTTGGCTTTCACTTCGCAGCAGTTACAGGAAACACATTTGTCACTGAGGTTAGCGCTGACAGTGATTATTCATCCAAATGTGTCTGCAAAACAAGACATTTCAATTTTCCACATTTTTTGTGTGGCTGCACTATGAACAGATACTCTAGTTGCTCCTCTGCTGCATCTTACGGTGTCTGTCCCCGTAGAAGCGTTTATTTTGTCAGCTTTTTTTATTTGGTCTTAGTCCTGTATCAAATGTCTTTGTTTTTAACATATTCAGTCAGCCCCATCACAGATCAGGTTTTAGTTGACTGAAAGTCTAGGTGTTGTGGTCTTGCAGTCGTGATATGGCATGTGCAGCCCAAGACACAGAACTGGTGCACTGAGAAAAAAACATAGTATTTCTAGGGAGTAGGGAGATTTTGGTAGAGTTTTAGTATTTGAGTATTTAAATACTATTTTTAATACTACATTTTAATTTTGTTATTTTTTGTCAACAATATTGCATGTTGACATAGTCTCAGTTCGCACTTAATGATGTGGTGTCATCTCGTCATCACCTTGTCTTAGTCATAGAAAAAAGGTTGTTGATGAACACATTTAGTCATAGTTTTCATAATGAAATTAACAATAGCAGGTAGTGTATCATGACGACAGCTGCCCACTGCAAGTGAAAGCAATTCTGTAAGAATTCTGCAGTGAGAGTGGAACCAAAACAGCAAAGTTATGGGACATACAGATAAAAAATGATCTGAAAGATGCAACAAAGCTCAGTAAAGCTGAGGAGAGCTGAAGAGTCACATAATGTAGGTTTGTAGGTTCATCACTTTGAGCGACCCCTTCCACATTGTTTTCATATTGTCTTTTCAATAATCAATATTTTTATATTAACAGTATATCATATACTGTTAATATAAAAATATTGATTAGAGCTGCTTTATATTCACATTGTTGGTCATCTATTTTTCATCTTCATTTAGTTGTGATAAATAATCTTCACAAATGTAACTATTGACAAAGTAGTGAAATCTTTCTTTAAAAAGTATAAAACACAAACAGAAAAGAAAGCGTGATCTTTCTCACCCACGACTGAGGAGATACTGAGCCACCTCGTAGTTGCCACTGGAGCAGGCCACCATCAGCGGGGTCTTGTAAAACTGATCTTGAACATCCACAGGAACCCCCTGACTGAGAGCGAGGTCCAGCGACTCCAGGTCTCCACTTCTGACACAGTAGTTGATACTGACGTACACCTTCTCTGGCTTTTCCATGTACCATCCTGAGTCATTAACAATGGGATGTTCAGGCGGGTGATCGCGGTCGAATCGACGGGTGTCTGAGCAGTTGTAGTATGTCTCAATCATGAAGTGGGGTGGGCCTCCATCTGGTCGCCGGGGCATAAGCTCTGGAGGGAGGGTGCAAATGGGCATGGGTAGAACAAATTTACCCTTCTTCTTACCTCCTTTTCCTCCTTTTTCTCCCTTTTTCTTTTTAGTCATATAAGAGGAAAGGAGGAATGGTTTCTTGATGTACTTGACACCTTTGATGAAATCATTAATGTTGACACGTCCCTCTCTTCCCTTGTCATGGGCTGAGATGACTGTATCGAGCTCGTCTAGATCAACTGGAGCTTTCAGCTCCTCCAATACTGAAATAAACATTTCTGTGGTAACTGTGTCTGATTTGTCCCCAAAGGCTTGCCGTAATTCAGTCTCATACTCGTGAGACCAGTCATGGAGGGTCAGGACCCAAAGATCTGACATGAGGCCGCTGGATTTGTTGCCTTTCCGTTGCTTCTCTGCTTTCCTCAGCTCCTTGGCTGCTGCTTTGTGACCAGCATCTTTGGCAATCTGACGTGGGAGAAAACCTTCCTGGTTCTTCAGTTTGGGGTTACAACCTGATCACAGAGCACAGCTTTAGACACACAATGTAGATTTACTGTGTTTGCAGCTGCATTTCCTGCCTACTTTTCTACCTACCTACTCTACCTACTTTTTTGTCAAATACTTGACCATGAAGAAAATTGAATTTCGTATGTGAATCACAAGAGAGATATAACAAGATACAACTACAAAAAGAGACCAGTATTGACCCCGTGCAATCCTTGCAGTATTAGGAGTATTTATCACAGAGCTTTTATCACTGAAAGCCAGAAAAAGCTGAAATTCACTGCACTTAAATCGGGATGACTATTTTTGTTAGACCCTCTCACAGCACCTCTCTGTGCCAGGAACTTGCAGCAGTTAGCATTGCCTGTGGCAGCAGCGTAGTGCAAGGGGGTGCAGTCTTCTAAGCTGATCACTCCCATGTCTGCCGAGTATGCAGACAGCACCTGAATCACCTGGAAGACACAAAACACCACAGAGCAAAACATTACAGAATCCTCAATCTAAAATACTATTGTTGCAGATAGTCACTATTGTAATTAGTGAGGGCCGGAATTAGTTTATTAACTAACTATTGGTTTATTAGTTAATTCTTTCAAAAAACTTCTTTAAAAAACTTTATATCTAACAAAACATCATCTGTTTAATAGAAGTGACATTGGGTGAGCAGAAAAATCACCTCAAAAAAGCCCCCCATGGCAGCATAGTGCACTGCTGTGAGACGTTTTCGGTCCAGGGCGTTGGGGTTTCCCCCTTTCTTGAGAATGGCTTTAACGAGCTGCAGGGACCCGGCCTTGGCTGCCCCCATCAACGCTGTGACGGCAGTTTTCTGAGGAACGAGAGGAGAACAGTCCATCTTAGGTTACAACATTAAGAGCATCTCAGCTTCAAATACTTCAGCATCACACTATGTTTCATAAACTTAAAGCTATCAGTTCTCACAGAGTCTATGCCACTGCTTCAGTTCCAATAATGCCACAGTGTCAACCCCCCCAATCCAATCCAAACCTGATTTGTTGCATTGGGGTCTGCCCCTCCCTCCAGCATGATGAGACACATTGGGGTGCACCCCTGGGCTTTTTCACACATCAGCTGGAAAACATGTGTGCCCTGTGCACACACATTGTTGACATCTGCCTGGCACTTCAGTGCCACCTGCAGGCAGCGGGTGTGCTGCTTGGAGGGGTGAACACAGTAGAACAGTATACCTAGAATAAGAGGATGAAAGGGGTACAAAAGTGAATAAAAACTGAGCGATAGAGGGATTGAGGCAAATAGGAGGGGTATGTCATTGACATTCAGCTTTTTAATTGTATCTAAAAAAATGTTAATATCAACATCATCTAAATAATTTTGGTCAGATTTGAGCCGTCCAGGTACAGATTGAAGAAAAATGGAGACAGGAAATGCTGTAGCTTGTTATCTTATCTTCTCAACGATTGGGTTTGAGTGGCAAAAGGGTCCTCACAGTAAATGAGATGTCAGAAGGGATGACCAGTTTAAGAGCTGCACTCAGGTCGCAGTCTCCCTTTGAGGTGTGGGTTTGAATCTCACTTCGAACAATGACTTCTCTCTGCCAATCACTCTGACCAGACACCCCCCGGCACTTTGTTTGAGATGCATAAATTTCCGCTCTGGGGATCAGCAAAGGCTTATCTTATCTCAGCTTACACACACCATGGCTTTAGTTTTGTCAATAAGCCTATGTGAGTCTGCACCAACAAATCTATAACTGGTCATGCAGGGTAGACACCCCAGATACAGCTGATGATACACTTTTTCAACTGTCACTTATCCAAATAAGTTTCACTGGCAGCAATACTTTTTCCTTTCCCTTTCTTTTCACATACATTTACAACTGGAGGCTGCCCACTAAAACCACGGTCGGATCTGTGCCACGACTGCTGCTCTTTCCCCAACCACCCCACCTTCATAATACTGAGGATATTGCAGGCCAGTGTGTAACCACTGACACTCAGCCTACTGGACAAAGGACTTGGCTGTGAGTGTTGAGACTCGGCTGGACCAGTCCTTGGGGAGTGCAGGATGATATCAGGTTACTCAGTACGTTTCACAGGAGGGGATCACTATTAGTGGTTGATCTGTAATTAGATGTACCCACGGGGCCTGACACACACAATGTTGCACAATCATGCACACACATACACATGTAACATAAATTACATACATAATGCATAAGCATGCATTCATGTACAAAAGCGCACAAATACTTTTCTGCTTAACTCAACCTCTCCCTTTCTCATTCACTCACTCTCAAAAGAATCCCAATTGCAGTAATTGATGCCCCAGACACACAGTAATTGGGGTCATTATCACAATTAAAAAGAACCTGAAGAAAAACTTGCTGACTGGAGCTGTCCCAGATACCCCCTACTCATCAATATCTAAACAGAAGCACCATGCATTTTCATGAGTTGTAAGACAAGGCAAGGTATTCAGCACGAACCTGCTGGTCTAACTTGAGATGGAAAACACCTCTATTTGAGAAATCGACACTTCAAGCTCAAATGAGAATACATTAGAAGAAGAGAACCTGTTCCATTACCGCACCTCTCACCTCTCGAACGTCAAGTTAAGTTGCCAGCTGGTGGTTTGTTTGCCTGTTCCTCTGCTGGCTTCTAACATTTCACAACTTCTTGTCACCATTGGATTTTATGCCTGATTTTATGGTCTGTCTGTGCTATTTTAAGGACTATTTATGAACTACTTTTACCCGATCTTTGTTTGTTGCATTGATTTGACCAGCAGCTTCAGGTGGACTACGTCAGCACTCTATATCCAGGGTGAAGTCCACCAAACAACACCCACATCAGGTCACAGCCCTAGGCATAGGTGACGCAATCATTAGAAATATTAAAACATGTTCAGTAATAACTTTTTGTGTCCCAGCTGCCACTGTTCAGAATGTGGAGGACAAAGATATAAAATCCTCACAAATGAACTGATCATGACACTGTACACATTATACTGACTAATTGAAAAGTGACTTTGTGCACTTGTTGGACTCTTTACAGAGACTGTGAGGCACATTTACGGGCAGGCTACTGTCCCTGAGCATCTGGTTCTCATCAGCCTGCGCTGCCCACAGAATCTCCTGCATAAATTTCAATCTCTTCTAGGAATGCAGACAGTTAGTTAAAAATGACGGCATACATCTTAATTGACTGGGGGCAAAACTACCATCCTCTAACATTTCATACTGAGTCATCCACATAGGCGCTCCACTACTAACATCCCCGATGTCCTAGTACCAGTCCATTGGTTCCTCATATTTCTGTTCTGTTGGTCACATGGAGCCAGGACCCTTTAACAACCCTGCAAATTCCTCAATTCCTGACACACCTTTTTATAATAGGTCAATAATTACTTTTGTATCTATGAACTCCACCTTCAATATAGCCACGATTCCAGTCCTTGTAACTAAAAGACCTCATGGACCGTTTTTAAAATCTAATTTTCTCTTATCAGATCTGAACTCCTAATTCACAGCAGAGTAAATCTTAACAACCTTGTATGCATCCTTGCATTCAGTGGCTGTTGCCACAAGACAGTAAATCTGCAAATGGCACATTTAAATATAAAGTCCCACATCAATAAATTTTTTTTAATTAATGATCTTTTTAACCAAAACCTGGCTACACACAGACACATCTGCCCATCTTATGAAACTGCCCCAGAACATTAGAATTTCTCCAACTCCCTTAGACAAGAGTAGAGGGGCAGAGGAGGAGCAACCACATGTACCAATGCTCTGAGGCCAAGGGATATTTCTTTTGATGTTTTAAGTGCATGTGACCATCATGCTGTCATAATGAAATGTTAGGTACCTATTCTTGCAGTTATTGTCTATAGACCAAAGTATTGCCCAAATCTCTTGTCTGGTTTCTCTGAGCTCTTATCTATTATCAGCTCACACTTTGGCAATATAATCATAATTATTGGTGGCTTTAATTAACACATTGACTATAACACATACATGAAGGCTACTGACATTTTACATCTATTGGAAGATCTGAGCATCATACAAAACAATCATGAGCCAACTCATAGCTTTGGTCATACCTTAGACCTTGTCATTACACAGGGACTTTCTATTGACATCAGTCATGGATGTGGTTCTGTTTGATCACTATGTATGTCATTGAAATCACTATCTCTTTTCATATGCTGCATTGTAATCCTAGACATATTGGAAAAAAGATTGCTTAAATCAGAAATGGCAGAAAATTTTAGCTAGCAATTATATAACGCGTTTGCCAACTCTCTCTTCATCTGCTGATGGCCTAGTAGATAAGCTCAATACCAAACTCCAATTATCTATTGACCATATTGGCCCAGTCAAGTACAAAATTTTTTAAAAACAAAAATTACCATGAAGAAAACAGACTTTAAACAAAGCAAAAGAAACTGTAGCAAAGCTGAACGGCGATGGAAAAGACAAAACGTCAGGAAATGCCAGGCGACATTGTTTTTCTTAACTTAAAAATAAAAATTGTATATATCCAAAGGTTCTGTTTTCAACATTGGACAGTCCCAGAAAACCTTCTGCTAATTATTGTGCAATGAATTTTCTGCCTAGTTTAGAGCTAAGATTGCGTCCATCAGAATGAACATTATTCAAAAAAGGCTGGACGATGTACCTCGCACTTTTTTAAAATTGTTTTTTTAACTGTAACTGCAGTGTAATTTTAATTTTAATTTTAACAATAATTAATCACTCACTGTTCACAGGTTCCTTTCCTGAAGCTTTTCACCACAAGACAACACAGATTATTCTGTCATCTATAACAACAGACCAATCTCAGAGCTTCAGACTGTGATTTTAGAAAATATTGTCTTTAAACAGCTGAATGACTTCCTCTGCAACAGCACTGTGTTCCACTCTGGTTTTAGGGCCCAACACAGTACAGAAATAGCTCTAGTCAAAGTTGAAAAGGACCTCAGAATGAACAGTGATGAGAGAAAGCTGCTTGTGTTGTTCCAGTTAGATCTCAGAGCTTAATTCGATACTGTAGATCACAATATTCTGTGGGACAGACTTGAGCACTGGGTTGGTCTCTCTGACACAGTTCTTAAATGGTTCAGGTGTTACTTAACTGGCCGACAATTCTGAGTGGCCTCTATCTTCGGCTTACTTCTTTTTAGTCTGTTATTTCTTATTTCTTGCCAATATTATTGGAAATTGCAACATCAATTTCCATAATTATGCAGACAATACCCAGGTCAAATGATTGCAGTTCAACTTAATTACATGCATCTCAGACATCAGCTTGTGGATGACTCAGAACTGCTGCAGTTAAATGAAAAAAACTGAGATCCTTGATATCTGAGCCAAAGCTGAGAGAAAAACTCTCTGACCACCTAAAATTATTTACACTAGACACCAAGGAACAGATCAAAAACCTTGATGTTATCAGTGACTCTGACCTAACTTTTGAACATTACATTAGGAATGTGACTAAAGTGACACACCATTGTCCTTGTGTAGCCCTACCTGCTGTTCACTTATTAAAACATGTGACTGACCTGTGATAGTCTGCCACTTCCATGTAGATTTGTGGTTGTTCAGTTCGGCTACTTGATTTAATATTAAATATATCAAGTACTACACAGTTCTTTCCAAATATCTGCTCAAGTGTTTCATTTATCCAGAATCCACCACATGCTATATGCCAGCTTTTGCTCACCTTTGCCCTCTTTGTCATGAAGCCTCAGGTTAGCACGGTTCGTGGCCAGCAGTGCCACTATGGCATCATTGCCCAGGTCAGCAGCTAACATGACCGCTGTGCGGCCCTTCTTGTCCTGGATGTCGGGCTGTGCTCCCTGGGATAGAAGGAACCTGACCAGGTCTGTAAGGAGTCAGGATCAGTAGAGAAACAGTCAGGGGCATTAAGTTTTTGGTTTCCAGTGCATTCAATGACATGCTTGATTTCTCTTAGCTTTAAGAGAGGTTTAAGCAGAAACAATTTGGACAGTAGTTATGCATATGCACTCGTACTTCCCAGACATTACTAAGGCAACTATACTGCAATAAAGCCGTGCTATTATATCTATCTATAAATTCAAGAAACAACTCTTGGATTTTGGAAGTTGTAAACACTGTAATTATGTTGCAGCAGACTGGATATTCACAGTATTCATGTTATGTGGACAAACTGACTGTCTAAATCATTTGCCTTCAAATGTTGGCCACTACCACCACATGACCTCGTTTGAAAATGACCAAATTACTGCTGTTCAACAGGCCAGTGGAGCACCTTGTACTCTAAAACAGAGTGTATAAAGAAAAGGCCCATCACCCTGATTGTTGGCTGAAACTGCGACGTGAAGCACCCCTGTGCCATCTTGTGGCTCTGTGAGATTGATGAGGTTTTCAACGCCAAGGTTCACCATCTTCTCTATCTGCACCTTATCCCCTTCATGGACACACTGCAGCAGGCGGTAGATCTGAAGGACCTGCAGGCGATCCTCTGCTACCCGGCTGGTCATTATGGGATCAGGCAGGAGCTGGTGGACGCAAAGGAAAAGGGAAACAGAACTTATGCAGGTACACATGCTAATGACCAAGGACAGAAGCAACTGTGTAGCTTTTTTTTTTTTTTTTTTTTAATTCAGGTAGGTTTTAAGGTTTAGGTTTAAGTATTGTATAGTTGAGCTCACTCGATACTGTCAAATCATCACAGAGGACAATTGCTATATCACACAGTTGTGTGATATAGCATTTGTCCGTGGAGCCATTACAGCAGCCAGTGCAGCAAACCTGATTCGCTTTGTTTGAGCACTGTATTTTTTAATTTTCACACTTTCTCATCTGAAAAAAACAAAGTTTGACCTCAACTAGAACAGAACTCAAATTCAGTGACGTTTTCCTCTCTAAGAACTAGTCCAGCAAATTAAGCTAGGTCACGAATTAGCATGTGTACCTCCCTATATCATAAAGTGAATAGTTAATTGCGTATGACCCATTAACCCTACCTTTTCACTGCTGCTGATCCTTTGACTCGTACTGAGCCGTTACTGTCGCTGTAAATAAAACGTTTGTCAGCATAAACACGAAATAAAAAGGCAAAGTAGACGGGTAGGTCTTCAGCCATCATTACACCCACCTGCACACTGAGGTTGAAGGATAACGTTAGCCAGCTACACGAGTTTCCTTGTTTGCACGCGCTTGCTACCGACCTGGAAAAAGTCCCCTAAAGTCCATTACAGGCCTTACACTTGGTTGTTCACGTACCCGCTACGTCTGGACAGCTAAGGCAGTAACACTTTTCCCGAGTTTGCCCACAAAGCCCTTACTTTATTTTAAAGCACAACCTATCACTTTGTACAAGGCGGAGGAAGAAAACAAAGTCCCCATGGCAACGCAGCGCGTGAAAATCCCGGGAAGGACGTTTTGTCAGTCGGTGGTGCCTTCAAGTGCAGGTGACGTGCTCGGTAACACAAACATTAGAGCATCAAATGGTCTGGAGACAGGGAAGATGTACGTTCCTGCGAAACATATCATATTTTGAAAAGCCCAACAAAACTGCACAACAAAGATACAATCAACAATTAAACTGAGGAAAATAAAATAATGGTGTACCATAACTTAACCGCAAACACACATTGTTCCGTAAACGTCACATCTCAGCAACATTCAGGTGTCAGAGAATCCCACTATGTAATGTAGTTCAACTTACAACCTGACTTTTCTAGATTCATCATTCTTCATGTATTTATTATTTATTCTATCACTGGCCTCCACAGAGTGATTGCTAGTCTTCCTTGGGGCCACTAAACACTACCAACATAAACACCATGTACATATCCATTCCCACCTTATCATGCATCCTCAACATCCTTAAGTAGCATAGGTAGAATTACCGGTTCTTTGCCCTTGACCGCCACTGCATAGATCAACTTACGTAGTTTTGTTTGTGTGAGTGACAGTGGAATGGCAGCTATTGAGTGCAGAGGGGCTTATAAAGAGACCAGTAATTCCCATTGATAAGTAATGAATGTGCAAAGAATGGAAGACAAGTGATACTCCTTCCTTCAAGCGACGTCTTCGTGGTTCTTCAGCAGCAACATCACAGCCTTGATGGTAATAATACTGAACACAAGGTGTCACTGAAGTGCAGTAGAAGAAAGGGCTTTTCAACTATCTAACTGAAATCTTGAGTCAACCAACTGAAGTCCAGGGAATGACATGAGAGAGGTTTAAGACAGAGCCAGAAACAAAAGTCAGTCCAGCTGTGTGTATTTGTGAAAGCCAAAAAAGTGCCAGATTAAATAAGTGAAGTCCCAAGCAAGCTAAACAGTGCGTAAAAACTGGAACATATACTGGCTCATTTAATAAAGGAACAAGATCCAGATAAAGTGAGACTGTTGACATCGGTTGTGTAAAACTGGGTATCTGTATTTCAGGCACACATGTTGCAAAAACATACAAAACATATACAGTACCTGGCAAGGTGAAGTGGTAACTTGTAAAAATCTTATCCAGACAAAACTGATGAAAAATATTTACATTCTTTCAAGGTTATATAATGCATAGAAATATATATAAAATCAAATTCCCACACTGAACACTGAGGAAAAAATATGCATTGTGAGCAAACCCTGAAATGCTGGTACTGATTGATTTATGACTTCTGACCACGATGTAAATATAATCCAAATGTGGCCGAATCTGCTATATTATCGAAACAGAAAATGTGCAATGTTCCTTTTAAAATCCATTCAATAATATCTACAAACTTGATATCATGCACATATTTACTCCCACAGACATTTCAATTAAACTTCTAAAGGCAGGAAGTGTGTGTATTCATGAAAGAGGTCGGATTTGTAGCGTAGAGACGAGGGTATGTGTAGTTTCATTGTTTGTTATTGTTAGCTCTACAAAAAAATTCCAATGTAAGACTGATAGTAACAGCTTCTTAACTTTAAATACTTGATCCTCCACCAAGTTTAGATGGCCCTTATTAGGACAGAGAAAAAAATCCCCATTCTTCCCCCTGGTCATCCTCCATCTCCCTTCATGTTTCTGGGCATAGCTAATGTCCTAAAATGGTCGTATTATTTTGCTTTTGTATGATTTAGAAAATCCTGTGGTTTCCCGACTGAACTGTCAGTGACTTCATTTGAGCATTTCCTTCTAGAGAATAGTGGTTTGGCAACTGGCACTCAGTGTTACGTTTCTGGGAATTTGCTTGTGGTCAAATTGAAACTTTGAGCAAGCAGAAAAGAAACTACATTATAAACTCTGAACATTTGATATGCTGTGGGTGGATGACACACAAAAAACAAAAGGTCCAATTGTCTTACAGAATCTCCTTTCATTAGCACAAGTCAGACCTGGAGGCTAACTCGGCGTAATCAGTAAAGAATTCAAGTTTAGAGCACAGCATGAAATATGGAATTATAAGATAACCCTGCAGTGGCTTCATATCATACAATAAAAAATACAATGGCTCTTTGCTCATTTGTTTTCCTTAAAGCTGTGAAACAAACAAAACATGATTGTGGTTGAGAAGGATTTTTGCCTTCCTTCTTCAAACATAAGGTAAAATATAAAGTATTTTTCTCCTTGCTGAATGAATCCAGTCCAGTTGCTTCAGTCTCTTTGACGGCTCTGTCTCTTACAGTCCAGCAGACAAATGAGATGCTCTCGTGCTGAAGGTTTCACCCACGGAGACTAATTACAGCGAGGCCGCATCCGATCAGATGGTTTCATACAGCAGCATCCCACTGAAGATGGTCAAGGGTTCAGACGAGTAGGCCAGCTTGCCAGTGACGAGGTCGATGCAGACTGTGTCCCCCACCTCCATGGGCAAGATGATGTTGAAGACAGCCAGGGCTCCAGGGATGTGTTTGGCCTCTGCCATAGGCTTCTCCAGGCCTTCAGGCTGATACCCAGCTGAATCCACTCGGGCCACACCTGTGTTGGACTTGGACAGAACGGCCTCAATCTTCATGTTCTTATGGCCTGTAAGGACGCCGCTGAAGAAGTACTTCCCACTCACTGGAGCTGTGAAATAACCTGCAGTATGGAAGTAGGTAACAAGGATGGCTTAATGTTGTGTATTTACTGTGACATGAAGAGCTCAGATCTCCAGATTCCATGATTGACAAAAGTTTGCTTGGATTCTTGTTTGATAAGTGACTTTCATGAACTTTGGAGGTCAATTAAAAAATACCTGTCGGACCATATTAAAATGTCAATGCATGGCTCAGAACAAATGGGTCTGGTCATGTGTCCGTTGTGGCTGCTTTCTCCAGTTAATGAAACAACTGATTGCAAGCAGGACTAAGAATGGGAATGCTCTCTTCTTACATTGTTAGCAAGCGACCAACCTACGCTATGAAAAATAGCAACAGAAAAATGGTAACAAATGCTGATTAAGTTAACTGTTAACTGGATACGTTACTCGCTGCTGATTTGTTAGGGTGAAACAAGAAAGCAGCCAATATGAACATGATGTCATGCTGAATAAATGAAGTAAAAGTACAAATTCTCTCTGGATATCAGGCCTTTTTCCAGAATCAGTTGTAATCCATAAACCTTACTGTTAAAAGTTTTACTGGGGACTATTTCTTTGAAAGAAATTATTTGAAAGCAGGAAGTGAACTATCTAGAATAACCAGGAAACTATTTTTCAGTGCCACCACAAACAAAATTCCATTCGCCACTGAATCTGGGTGTGAGCAGAGATTTCAGGGAGGGGATTCTCAAAACATGAGCAAAGAAAAATCTTCATGGTTAGATAACACTGGGGCTAAGTGAGAGCATATGATTTTTTGTCATATGAACTGACCCTTAAAATTCACATAAAAATACCTACTTTTTTACTTTTACTACCTTGAGGTTATCTTAAAAAAGAAACAGTGAAACAAGAGAGCGCCGATCTTGGCAGGCACTTGTTCAAATTCCAGCTGATCTAAAGCTCACCTGTTCTGGGGTTGTAGGCGTTATTTTCGTTGACAAAGACCTCGTTGAACACGATGGTCCCTGCGTTTCTCATCGGGCGAGTCAGAGCAGCAGAGAAAGAAAGGCGCGGTACATGGGCATCGGACCCTGCGAGACCTGACCGTGGAGGAGTGACGGAGAGTAGGAGTTAGCATGAAATAAAGATCAAAGAGGAATGAGTGCTTTGAACTGCAGTTTAGTAAGAACAACACATACCCTGTTCACCTCTGAGACCTGAGAAGTAAGATGAAAGATAAAAACAGTGAGTTAATCATCCAACAATGTCATTCTCGATGTTTATTTTTCATTGTTATCGCAACGTATCTAGATGTGAAGAAAAGATAAGATACAGCTTGTAAATAAGTAATTACATGTGATATATAAATAACTCCATGACAAAGTTTGTCGTCTTTACCTGGGGGTCCAGCTGGTCCCTGCTTGCCCTCTCTGCCTGGAAGCCCCACCCTCCCTTGGGGTCCTACTGGACCCTGAGGTCCATGATCTCCTCTCTCTCCACGGGGGCCCGGTAGACCAGGTGGACCTGAAGAAGAAGATATTTAATGCCAACCTCATGAAAATCATGTAGAGCAGTTTCTCTTGGAAGAATTCTAAAAACCTGCACAGTCAGCCAAGAAAGCTAAGACATTTAACGTGGGGTGACTCAGGATGTGCTTTTCAGCCTCATGTTTACTGAAACTGCTCCTTCAGACAGATTGCAGACGTTAGAGGCTTTTTAAGTGGATGCTTCTCAGGATGACAGCCTGCCTGGATTCTTTCTTTGGTCTCACCCTGACCTTGCCTCCCTTCCACTGTGAGTGCTGCCTCTTGTCCAAAAGTCAAATCCCATGCCCTCCATCCTCTGCGACTCACCCATGAAGTCCTGCTCGATGAAACTGTGGAACTCCTTGACCAAGTCCACCACTGAAGAGTTCAGCCTGTGTATATTGGAGTGGACTTTCTCCAGCTGGACGTTCTGGATGTTGTCGATAAGATCTCCTTGAGACGTGACCGTGACGTTGAGTCCATTAACGCAGCTCCACAGTCCAGACACATGTCGGTTGAGGCCCTCCTTGATCCTCTCCAGGCTGTCTGAAAAGGAGTCGAAGCGTCCGCACACTCCCTCCAGCTTGGAGAGCCTTCGGTCCAGGCCGTCGCTGGACCGTCGGCACTCCCCCACTTCCGTCACATAGTTGCTCCTTATGATTTGGAGCTCTTTGCCCAGACTGCCGAATCGAATCTTTGAGTCATCAACGTGCTCTGTCAGCTCCTTCTGCAAATTGTCCACCTTGTAGAGAATGTAGATACTTGTTAATGTGTGTATTTTGCTTGAGTTTCTTCAGACAAAGTTCAGTATAAACATCCTTTTTTTTCCCAGTTTTTGCTCCAATTTATTTTCCTTTGGTATCATATACACACAAAAATGTAAGAATATTATTGAAGCCATGTCTGACAAAAAGACTCATGTGTTTGTAATATGCTCAAATATTATCCTAACTATAATAATATAATGTGAAACCACTGTTGCTAAGATAACCACAAGCCATGTTTGACTGACATGCTGTTGTTTTAAAAGCCCATTAAGAGAAGTTATATTTCAGTACATACAGTTTAATAAAACAACAGATCATCAGCACAGTTACCATCATCACTATCAAAACGATAACTTGATCTTTTCTGTTTTATTCTGAGGGGCAAGTTTTATATAATATGACACAGTTCTTCCCAGCCTGGGGCTTGGAGCCCCAAAAGAGGCTACAAGGTAAATCTGAGAGGTCACAAGATTTTCAACAGGAGCAAGCAGAGAAAAATCATATTATGTACACAATTTATAATTATTTTCTCTCATTATTGCTGTTGTAGCCACAGAAGCAGCATTGCCGTTGCTAGTAATTGTTGATATACATCAACAATTACTGAATCCTCCTGACTTTAGTGAACCTGATTCTTCCTCTAGCAGCACCAACAGTTTGACATTTTTGGGTGTTATTGAAATATCTTGATAACTACTGGATGAATTGCTGTGAAATTTGGTGCACATACATTCATATCCCCCTCAGGATGAATTGTAACAACTTTGGTGATCCTGAAGTTTTCACTGTTTGCACCACAATCAGCAATAATTTCATTTGTGAGGTACTTTAGTTTATGACCACATACCTGCAAAACTAATGACATTCTCATTAGCCTCAGCTGTGCTTTGTGTTTAGTCGCTTATTAGTTAAACTAAGATGGTGTGTACAGGATGCACTATACCTGCTTAACATCAGTATTTAAGCATTGTCATTTTGAGCATGCCAGCATGCGGTCATGTCCTCTGTATTTTGTCCAGGAGTTTGGAGGGTTTTACTTGAGGGGAACTTCTATTCTACAGCCAAGAGGCTGATTCTGTTATTTTTTCCACACCAGAATGAAATTATTGTCATTAACAAAATAAAACGGACCTGCAATGTGCTAATAATTTCAATTTCAAGACATTTCCTGGAAAGAACTATGTAATCTGGTGCCACTTTTATGTAAGCTGAACCCCAAACTATGCTCACTATGAAAAAGGCAAATGGATTCTAACATCCATGTTACAACCCTGCTTTCCAGGCCTCTAAGATATATTTAAAAGAAATGGCACTGCATGATTTGAAGTTTCTTCAGTTTACAGGGTCACAGTCAGTTATTTGTGGCTGCCTTCCACAGCATCAACATCTCACAGTCAAAGCAATACAAGCATTAGTATCATCACCACATCATAAGATAAGATAAGACAGACTTACCTCAGAGATGACGTTGTCCTTGGCGCTGTTCAGATCAGTCAGCGTGTCCCCATGTATCTGAACAGTCCTTCCCAGGCCCTTTAGAGTGTTATTGATGGAGTTAAACGTGCCCAAGACCACAGCCAGCTCTCCTTGGATGGACTTCAGATCCCCTCCTAATCTTCCACTATGGACGCTATGACCATCCAGGCGCTCCTTCAGGTCATTTATGTTGATTCTGCACTGCCCAGTGCACTCCTCCACGTCTTCTCTGAGTCGCCCTACTTCCTCCTGAAGGTTGGAGCACACCTGAGAGCAGACAGATTCTCCTGAGTCGACCTTCCTCCGCAGGTCGGTTAGTTCTGCCTGGCACTTGCTGAGCCCGTCCTTGGTGGAGTTGGCAAGCAAGAGCAAGTCCTCCTCTACACTGCTGCAGACAGAACAGTCCTCAAAATCACGGCCCAACGTTTCGACCTCGGTGACAATTCGGTTGAAATGCTCACCGTTCTCCCCTGTCACGTCTATTATCTTTTTGACATCGTTTGTTAGGTTGATCACTCTGTCACTCAGCGAGTCCCCTGACATGGACAAATCATTTAACCTGGTGTTAAACTTCTGGATCTCGTCTTGGTTGGCCACAACTCTCCACTGTAAGGTTTTCACAGTGTCATCAGTCTTATGGCCTTTTCCATTAGGCCCACAGGTATCATTGCAGATCTTCGTGGTCGATGTTAGCCTTCTGTCCAGGAAGGTTGTGATGTTTTCCATCTGACTTAAACGCCGACTGTGGTCAGTGACCGTATCTCCCAGAACAGCCACATCCAGCTCTATCTTGCCGATCTTAAAGCTGTGGTCATCCAACCGACTGAGGACCATGTTGCGCAGCTGTGTGACGTCTCTCTGGACGTTGTCCTTCATGTTGTTCCCAGTGTTCGTACACCTCTGTTCTGCCTTTCTCACTGTGTTATTCACCCTCTTTTCCAATTCTCTCAGTCTGCCGTTCAACCTGTCCTCTGTCACTCTTCCCTTTCCTCCGCCTGTCCCGGCTAGCTCCTTATCCAGCCGCCCTTTAATCGTGTCGCACTTGTTAGCTGTGGAGGTGACACGGACCTCGACGTCAGACACCCTCTTCTCCAGCTCAGTGACTGTGTTGCAACAGGCCTGGAAGCGTTCGGTCTCTCTGCGGGAGACGTCCAGACTCTGCCTCAGGTGCTGGTCCATGGAGCTGATCAGCTTCTCCAGGGCTTGGATCCGCTCCCTGTCCTCTTGCTGCTGGCGCCTCATATCCTCCACACCAGCCTAAAAGAAACAGGGATCGAAAGAAGTGTGCTTATTTTTTCTGTTTCTGCTTTATGATGTCCGGTATCTTACACAAAGGTTTTTGCCAATGTCAATGCACAGCGCTTGTATAGCACAAACGGATGGATTAGAGACACTTGGGTCCAAAGAATCAGATCACACCTCTGTTGCAAGTTACTGGTTTTAACAATTCTCGTTTAAAAGTCAAAGAGCTAAGCCTGTATTTTTGCTCCTGATCCTTGCCAATACTCCTAGAGAAATATTTATTTTTATAATATTTCTTTCAACATAATACAGCTGCACAGTGCATACTGAGGCTACAGTAAAGCTACTGACAAAACAGAAGCAAATGGATGAAAAGACATTAAAGTACTGTATGTTTGTGTTAAATATGCTCTGCTTTAAGAATCTATATCACAGATGATAATAATCTTTCCCATAACACTTTTTATAGCATGTTCAAGTATTTTGTAAAATATTTGTGCAGGACAGTATCAGTGTGAATCTGATATGGTGGGAGATTTGGAAAGGCAGAACAAGTTCACACAGCCTCTCCTCATCTCTTATACGGACTGTATGAATACTGAAGTTCGAGTGCAGTTTTCAACCAACAACAGCAACAGAATTTTAAAAAAGATGCATGACAACTGTGAGCAATAGAGGGTGGGGGTATTATGTGTCTGTGCCCTGGGGCCTATGATTGTGCTTGAACATAATGCAAATAAAACACTGATTTATAAAAATGTTTGTTTTATGTTAAATCCAAACCCTCCAGTTCTTTCACTTGGTTGGAAATTGTTTTTGGCTTTGTTATTTTCCCTTTTCTAATCTTTCATTCTTTGTTTTTTTTCTTTTTACAGTATTGTTTTTCTTAGTGCCGTGGTTTATACAGGAATGCTGTTTTCTTCTATCACCGCCTGCACATATTGTTTTAACGCTTCAGGCAGCAGAGACCACTCACTGGAGCAAAGAGGAAACAAAGCAAAAACACGAACATTTCACAGCTATGCAAACTACGACTAGAAATGACACAGAGCGACATCCCAGAAATGGCCTTAACAAAGCAAGAGACATTTGCGTGTCTCACAGATCAGATTTTTTAATGCTGGGCTTCACCTGGCAGGCAGAGCAGGACAGAGAGACCCTTCTCTCCAGCTCTGTCAGTATCTCCTCCTTCAGACTGTTCAGCTGGTTTCCTCCGGGTCCTCCTCCTCTGGCCACTCCGTCCAGTTCGTTGCCTCCTCCGTTAACCAGGTGGTTGTTGATGTTGAGCAGTGTCTGGTCATGGACCTGAGCAAATGCCAACATAATGTTAAATGATATATCCTTGCATTTAAATCCTAAATATAAAGGCTGTGAAAAGAAAAGTGCTGGTTACCTGCGTCCTGTTGTAGAGTTGGTCCAGCTTGGTCTGGATGTTGTTGATGGTTTCCTTCATGTGTGGCTGAGCTGAATCAGCAGGGACAACAGCCCCATTCAGACCAGGCCTACACACAAGGAGAGTTGAGATTTCTTCAAGTTTTCGGCCAACATGTCTCATAAAAATGAGTCACATGTTAAATAATATATGTCATCAAAGTGGAGGGTGAAAGAATAATTGCTTTGAAAATGTATCATGTGTGCAGGAAAGTAGCGTGTGGAGAAGATGGGAGGAAAGAAAAGATTAAGAGTAAATTTAATCAATTCTGCATGTGCAGTTTAAGTCAAAGGACATATTCAGTGTATTTATGCAGCATCCCATTACATTGTTGAGGATGAACTATTTATAGCTGTCTACCCAACACAAGTATCTCTATATACATTAATAAACAGGCGTACCCTCTCTCATTTAACGGACTTGCTGAAATAAACTACAATAAACATGTAATGATACACAGTGTACTACATATATCCCCAAGTGTTCTGGGTGGTATCAGTAAACAAAATAAGCAAGTCTGAGTTTCCTGAAGGTAAACAGGATTTTGGTGTGCAGGTGAATGCACTCCATGAAATAAAACATGCACATGACATATTGAAAACAACACGTACAGCCTCTGGTTTATGCCGTGAATGGTGGTCTGCATGTTGTGGAGGTCTTTGGTCAGACCACGGATCGTGTCCTCCAGCTGTCTGATCTTCTCAGAGTCGCCTGTCGCCAGAAAAGAAGGAATAACAGCCGATATGAAAGAGGAAACCTGGAGTTTAATGCTGAGATTTTTACATTTTAAAGCTTGCAAATTAAAAAGATTTCTGTAGGGTTAGGGTTATGTGTGTGTCTGTCCCATCTTTCCTCACCCCCAGCATGGGGAAGGACTCAACAGGAAAAAGGTCATGTTGTGTGTGTGTTTTTTTTTTTTTTTGTGCATCAGTTTGAATCAAAATGTGATGACAGTTGAGGGGGGTGTTCACTTATGTTGCCAGCACTGTCAACCAAATGCTGATCAAACCAGATCCACACAGGCCTGATGAAGCCGATTAGCTACTTTTTTTTCTCCCAAAACTCAAAACTGGTTGTTGTTTATCTAGTCCTGAATATTTAACACTTAAGGTTGAACCCAAGCTCTCAGGGGCTTTAAATAAAGTCAGGACGTCACTGATGTTATGTATCAGATCTAAGTGTCCTTAGATCTGTTTAATCATTTTGTTTCCTGAAAAGTCAGAAGCAATCATTCGTTCACTCTTGAAGTATAAATACTGACAAGATACATGAATGGGATGGGAAAATATTCCCATCTTGAGCCTGCCACAGTTTTTATTTATTATTTCACAAAATGAATTAATTCCTGATAAGATGAAAACATATTTTCAGTAAAAGCAATCTGGATTTCACTGAACCTTCTTCCCATCTCTACCTTCGCCTCTCTGTCCGCCGCCTGTGTTGTAGCCCGTCTGCGTGACGCGGGGTCGCCCTCCATTGACCTGAGTGTCAGTGGTCACCTTTGGCCCATCGTGGCAGTCTTCCCCCGAGTAACCATGGCAACACTTCCACTCCATTTCGGTCACCATCTTGTAAGCTACCTTATACCTTGGCCTCCTGTATGTCCGGTAGCTGAGGATGAAACGGAAATTCCACATACATAACATCATTTGGATTTTTATTTGTTCTGACCTGACCTGATTTTCTCCACTTAAAAACTGAGACTTGACTTGAGATTTAACACTTAGTCTCACTAAGACTGGAATTGGTTTTCTACAGTTAGACTCACAATTTATTTCTTTAGGCAGTCAAACAACATTATATTTTCAATAACTACTGGATGATTTGCCATGCCATTTTGTACAGACGTTCATGGTCACCAGAGGCTAAATCCAACATGATGTCGTGATCCCCTGACATTTCATCAGCCCAGAATCCAATACACCCTTTGATTTATGACCAAATTCCATCAAAAAGTACTTGATATACTATATGCTAAGGCACTCAGCTAAGATGGTGATCATGGTAGACACATAAGCTGAACAGCAGCATGTTAGCATTGTCATTTTGAGCATGTTAGCATGCTGATGCTAGCATTAAGCTCAAAGCACTGCTGTGCTTACAGTAAGGACAGCCTCGCAGCGTAGCATGTCTGCAGACTCTTTGAGCTTGACTTTTCAAATTTGTACAGCGATCAAGTCAAGGACCCACAGCGGTCCCTGAACCCTGTGCTGAATACCACCACTGTACACTGTTGATATTAATGTGCACTGAGTCATTCGATGTCTGGAAATATCTGCAAATCATCTGCTGATGATGGATGGGATTAAGAGTGCTTTGTAAACTTTAAATGTTTTTCTTGTCCCATTTTCCAAAAGAAATCAGCTGCATTCAGCTTGCACTAAATCTTCGTTTGTTACTCACAGGCTGTTCTGGAAAAAAACAAGAATGTTTTGTTTGGATAGCTCTTCTGTAGTTGTATTATTAATGTGTGATTTAGCTCTGAGACTGAAGCGACTCCCTGTTACAGTAACAATGCAATAAATAGACCAGAATTGGCCGGAAGTCCCAGTAAGGATTTATGGCAGCGTCGCAGGCACATTAACAAGCCCTGACTATGAAAGTTCAGCACGTTGCTCTCCTTCATGCCAACCCACAAACAGCACTGTAGGTAACCCAGAGCCTCTTCTGTGCCATAGAAAAGACTCCATCTTCCAGCTCCCTGCTCGCAGAGCGTGAGAAAAAGGGATCCAACGTACTCTCAGAGGAAAAACAAAAACATGGCTTGGAGGAGGAGTTGGTGGAGTTAGGGAAAGGGCTAGAGACGAGGGGAGTCATAAAAAGGAAAAGAGACAGTAAGAAGAGATTTTTTTTACAGGGCAGGAGGCTAGACTGTGGTGCCTGGAACCTCTGTTGGCTTCATTCTTAGCATAGCCCAGGTTTAGGCCAAGGCCCCTGGCAGGCACGGGGATCAAGCAGCCAAGCCAGGGTCAAACAGCATGGCGAACGCTTCAAAGGAAGAAAAAGGAGCATTTGACTAATGTTGCCTTGCAAGCATAACATCCATGTTTGGAAAACTCATTCAATCAATCACATTTATAGTAAATTTGCTCCAGTGTAATATTGGATATCCCCAAGTCTGCTACAGGCTTAGCTCCAGTCTTACTGGAGCTCTACCACAGTAGTATGTGTGAGTTTGAGACCAGTACGTCATTACTGGGGCTGATCGGCCAAATGCTGAGCTGTAATTATGTCTGTCAGGATGTTCTGCAGCAGAAGCCCAGACACAACCTGACACCTTCCTGACCGGGCCGAAAATGAAAACAGCTGAGCGAATTCAGCATCCACAGGCAGGAAACAGGCGGAGAACACGGATGAATAAGAGGATACAGACTTCTGTAGGGCTGACAGACAGACAGAAAGCTGGAGGAGCGAGGCTGAATACAGATCAGACTCCAGCAGCAGAGAGGACGAGTCAGACGAGAGAGGAGGAGATACTCACGCAACTCTCGGACATTGGCCCCAGGTGCAGCGCTGGTAGTCTGGCTTGATGTACGTCTCCACCCCATCCTCCATCACGCAGCTAACGGTGCGTGTCACCACATAAGCACACCAGTTCCTGCGAAATCACACACACGAGCAGGCAGAAGGAAATGACAAATGAATAACTGCGTGATGACTGGCAGCTTACCGTCAGATTAGTCAGGTGTTGACACAGACGCAGCAGCCCGCCTACGCACTCAGAACACACTCTGCTGCTGCTCTTTGTTTCCAGGCAAAATGAGGACAGATTTGGAAAAATAGTAAAAAAAATCTGGTCACTTGTTGACTGGGAGGCTCCACTGGGAGGCTCAAGATAACATCTCAAACCCCTGAGTGATTATTATTCTGTACAACATTCAAGAGAATACGTCCACTGGTGCAAATGTCAGATCAGTTCAGGATAACGGCATGATTGCAACAATGACCATTGTATGCCTCCCCAACTCCACACCAGCCAACCCACACAAAGACACACACACACGCACACACACACACACACACACACACACACTAGTGTTTATGCTGCGTATTCATGACAAATTGGTTACATTCATTCCATACATAACATGAGTGTGACAATAACATGTCTTGCCTCTCGGGTGTCTATAATTCCATGTTAATCTTCAAACATTTGAGATGTTTTACAAAAAAAACAAATAATAGAGTGTATCTGGAATTGGCCTCTGGGATAAATGAATACTTGGCTTTGCATTCAAGAGTGAGACCAGAAGACTGATGGTAATCACGTCATCTTGGATTCACATGTATAATACTGACTATACCCACTGCACTGTGAAGGAGCTATTGATCTCTGTCTCTTCATCGTATTAATTGCTGTGAATATGAGAATTGAGTCGGTGTTGCCCGTATCAAGAGGGCATCTTCCAAAGTCTTCTGAGTATGAAACTGCCTGTTTGCGCTTCTCCTGACGATGCTAAGCTACAGCGGAGGGACAGCAAGGACGACAACAGCATCAGCACGAGGAAGTGGTGTCGAGACAACTTGCTTAGCCTAGCTTTGCACAAAGACAGCTAGGCCTAATTGTACGTCAAGCGGACACATTTCTGTCCTGTTTCTGTGCACCTGTGGCTCTGCTTAGTTCTGGTTTGGTGAGAACAATATGTAGGCCTTTAGTTTGTTAGATGTTCCATCTTCACAGTAGTTCAGCATTACAATAAATCAAATTGGATTCATTGGTTTTATCCATTAATATAGCAAACAGTTGCTATTTTACACATCCAGCACATGTGGAGCAACATTAGCATTTATCTGGAGTCGTATGAGACATATAAACATGTCTCAAAACTCAAAGGGACTGAATTGGAAACAGACACACACACACACACTCCCACACACTCGCCCAGTCTACTCCTCATCCCTCTGACTGCCCTTGACTCTCAGACATCACTCTTAATAACAACTACGGAGAGATTTACAACACAGACGTCCTTCACTCGCTTTCTGTCATCATTGTCATATTACCCAGAATCCCTGTCCACTGCTATTTCCTCGCTGGTTATTAGGGCCAATTAGTGTCGCTCTCAGATTCATCTAAGCAGAACTCTGAAGGGTTTAGAGATAAAAGCTGGAGCGTACAAGGAGCTCCTTCATGCTGGAGAGTCAGTCAGCAGCTTTCTTCTGTCTGTCCGTCTTCATGTCTGTCGTTCTGTCTCTCTATATCTCTTTCTGTCCGTCCTTGTGTCTGTCACTCACCTCCTGCTGTGGAACTCATTGTAAAGGAAAACCTGTTTAGGCTCTCCTTGTCTGTCTGGATCTATTTCTTCCCGTCTCACTATTTTTCTCACCCTTGCTGTCACTTTCACTCCATCCCTGTCCTCCTGCATGTCTCCCTGTACATCTCTGTGTATTATCTCCTCCTCCCTTCTCATCCTTTCCACTTGTTTTTTTCTCGATCTCCCCTCTGTGTGACTACACCTCTGCCCTGTTCCCCTAAGGCCCCGATCCTCCCCTTCATTCCACAGCCTGTCGGACTGACAGAAAGAGTTTATCATGTTTCGATCCTCCCCTGCCCCTCATGACCTCCTGTTCCTGCTGCTACTGTACGTGGGAAAGAGAACAGGGCTAATTAACTGTCAGACTCTACTAGAAAGGTTAGTCTCAGGAATCATGAGGAACATTCAAAGGGGTGGCTGGTCCTGGCCAAGCCATACAGTTAGTTTGACCCAGAACTGCAGGGCACTTACTAAATGGACAAATCATGTCAAGCCAATCAGCATGTATCTGACACAGGGGGGCTCTATTTCAATGGCTGTGGATGTGTTTGATTGGCACAGGTGGTGCAGGTCCAATCAATCATTATGCTGCTAAAGTTCGACATGATGCAAGAGTGAAGAAACCAGAGAGCAGATGTCAGGATTCAGCTATTTGACAAATTTATAAGAGCAGGCACGTAATTAAGAATTACACAGAGTGGCTAAAGTCTCCCCTGACTCTGCAGCTCACAAAACTCCACAACACACAATTTTTAACAGAGTGTTGGGACAAAAGATCAAACTGCGGTTCCTGTTTTTTGTCAAATTTGATAATTTTACTATCACTAAAAATTGGATTCTTTAAGAAAACAGTGTAAATGCTTAAACCAGTTGAAACGGCGTGCGCACAAATATCTGCTGCATATCTTGGCAGGTAACGTTAAAACACACTCTAAGAGGCCGTCACAGCAACACGCCTGGAGAGACTGAGACAATATTTTTTACACAAGCAAAGGAATAACTTCATGGATTGCTTTGCTGACAAGAGGGGACAAATGATCGAGAATCTGACGTAGCTTGTTTAACAGCATTTCGCAAAGTATACAAAGTTTCCCCTAACTCCAAAAAACATTTTTTTTTAAGGTAGTCTGGTAGTAAATTGTGGTTACTGTGCTATTTAGATTGTGCTTCCTTTTTGAGCTTATTACAGCCAATAACAATATACAGTGTTTCTGTCTGTCTAACAGGGTGGGATGTTAGAAAAATAATAAAGTAATACCACAAAATAACAATTCATTATTGTGTGGCTGGTGAATCTGAACATTCATTTGTCAGTGGCCAGTAGATGTTCACATGTTAAAGAGTTCATTTCCCACCCTGTCCACACATTTAAGAATTATGAGCGCAGCTTTTGCATTGTTTGTGAGTAAGTGTGTGATTATTGCGTGTGTGCCTTGAGGATGTTGCTGAGACCTCTGATTTAATGTCTGAGGGCTTCATTCTTAATGAACATCTGTTAAATGAAGTGAAGTGTTTACTACAAATGTGTGTTTTGTGTATTAATGTCATGCGAGGATTATGACCTTTATAGATTTGTCCACCAGAGAGCACTGACTTTTTTTTTTAAAACAAGTAAACAATTAAAATAATGTGAGTCCTTGCCAAAATTGTTTGTTAATGTACATTGGCCAATATATCAACACCAGCTTTTTAAAACTCTCACTATCGCATCCAATTTTCATGCATTTTCATTACCTGGGTAAACTTATTTTGTATATTCACAGTACACACAGTGTGGCTTTGAGCTGATTTGAAGTGAAGACGGATTTTGGAAACGTTGTTCTGTAACTCCCTCTGCAAAGATCCCCATGCTCCACATGGCCTCCCTCTAGCTTAGCATTGGACTGTATTACGTTGTGCCTTGCTGGTGTGTGGTTTGTACTCTATCAGAGCTTTGGTGCGCTGGTGTTCCACAGCGTCACATCTGAAATCAGCCAACATCAGTGCTTCCAAACACAGCTGTCTCTCCCCTCATGTCTGTCCAGAGCCTTGCGGTTCATCGCAGTGATCCTTATTGCATTATGCCCTGTGCGGGTTTGCTGGGTTATCTTGTTCTGCGGTTTGTTATGCTTTACTGTGTATGTTGGACTCAAGCATTTTGAGAAACGGGAATCTAACATCTCCATCAGGAGTTGGACCAATACAGAGGGGATCAGGAACATGTGAAATAAGACAGCGTTGAAAAATCAAAACAGCTCCGTCTCTTCCCTCTGTAGCTGTCGTGATTTTTTTGTGTGTGTTTTTTTGTCACTGTGATTGAGGGGGCCACTCTGCCAATCTATTATCCTGACTTACTAACTCTCAGGGTCCCAGACACAGCAGACAAAGCATGAAGTTGGCAACGTTCACGCCCGATCTCCGCTGATGGAGAACAGGCACTGTGTCACATGTAAATAAATCTTACCATCTCTCCTCTTTCACTACTGAGCAGACACAGATGTGGATGTGTGTAACTCCTCCGCCTCCACTGCCTCCGAGCACCCACCCACTTACTGTACATACCACCCTCCCTGCTGGTCCATTTTCCATCTCTCCATCATGGGTTTCTCACTCGGCTGAAATGCATAAGAGGAGCCTTTATATTCGTAGGAGGATGACTGTTAGTTTTGAGCTGGAAGAGTGTGTCTGTGGGTGTGTGTGTGTGTGTGTGTGTGCTTGTGGCTAGGCGTACACCCTTCACAAAAGAGACTACAGTGAGTTTGTTTATGTGTGCCTGCATGAAAGTCTCCTGTTGCACGGGTGACACCTTCAGAGCATTTCAGCTGCAAACCCCGTGGCCTCCCTCTCTGCCCCTCTCTAACTGCCGTGAAGTTAAGCATTCCAAACAGTAATCCAATAAAACCCCATTAATCCAAATGGCTGCAGAGAATTCGCCCGGATGAAAGTCCGCTAACTCGACCTGGCATCTGCTCAGTAAGTGTAAAATGCCATTACAAGCACACACACACAACATTTAAAAGAAAAAAACACACGACAAACAGATTCATGCATTCACAAGAAACTTACACAAGCAGGCACTCATTTCACTTAAAGATAAAACCATACACCTTCATACACGCATCCCAGTTAAACATGAAGATCACATCCTATCCTAGTAGAGAACTGAGAGTGCTTGTGTTCGTGTGTGTGTTTTTTTCTTCCTCCAGTGGTATATTCAGCAGCTAATCTCCCTGTTTCCTTTACGATATCAGCACCACAGGAAAACACAACACACAAACAGCCCAGTTCCTGCACATATAACTGCATGCTTCTACTACAATATGTATTTGTGGAATGTTTATCAGACAGCTGCAAATGTAAAACTGCAACGTCAAATGCTTTCTTTGAATTCAAACTTACACGTTTTTCAAGCCTTTGAACTTCCCTGACTCACTAGTTTACTGCTCATTACAGACTCCTGCTGTGCAACCAAACATCGTTAAAACCTGCAGAACTTTATTTGAAATTCTAGTGGAGGTCCCAAGTTTCCAGGTATACCAAATTTTGAATTTTGGGGTGATGTTTAGCCCAATTTGGGACCCTGTCATGCTCACCTCATAGAACATGTGGAAGCGGTTGTGTGCTCCTTTTCATCAGAGGCGGGAAAGTTAACCAGACATGGATTGGCAAACCAACCAGTTAGTCCTCATCCTTAATGCCTTCCCTCTTGTAAACTCAAAGAGTTTGTATCGAAAGGGTTGTCTGCCACCATGTTTTGGTTTTACAAGTGGGAAGACATAAAAGATAGACTCTGAATGGTTGGTCTGGCAAAACCATGTCTGGTTAATTTCCTCAATACGACCAAGTGCAGCTGGGATGATGTCTATAAAATGACACACCATTAAAAAAGTCTTGGGGTTGAATAATGAGTCAACCCAGATTCAAGAAAAGTAGGAGCTCTGTGTAAAACCTGAACAAAAACAGAAGGCAATCATATGCAAAGGGACTGTGTTAACAGCTTTCTAAAAACCTGTTTACCTGTGGAATGTTTCAAACAGGTGTTTTTGGAGCATTCAACACCTTTCCCAGTCTTTTGTTGCTCATGTCCCAATAATGGGGTAAAATATTAATTATATTGTCTTTGTACTGTTTTTAATGCATGAAAAGGATTAGCAAGTTATCACATGTCTGTTGTACACAGCATGCCACCTTTTTTGGAATCAGGGTTGCAGTGAACATCATAGAGCTTCAAAGAAGGGCTCATTAATGACCTAAATGCACTGTGTGAGGCCTAACAAGTGTGTGGAATGTAAAACGATGATAAAGCATACCCAGACAGATACACAAACAACCACAGGAAACAAGCCGAAACACACTTACATGCATGTTAATGAACGCAAATACACTTTGTCCTTCACCTACACACACACACACACACATACAAAGAATGTTTTCATTACTTCTCTACCGGGCACCAAGCAGTGAAACTTCCATTGTACACGTCTTATTTTTATTTATTGAGCCATAACTCAGCGTGAGTGGAACTCCTGCACCTGTCTGAGCATCACTTTATTTCCCAATAAATTTACCCACCTTATAAAACAGCAGACAGACACTTCACAGCCAGGCAGGAAGTTGCGGTCTGACATCTCAACCCACGCATACCGGGTTCATTTTATTCAACAGTGTCTCTGCATGAGCCCGACAGAGAAGAATTGTGGGTAATAGTCGGTGACAAAACATGGAGAGTAGGTGGGTGCAAGACGGAATGAAAAGAAAAAGGGGGAGCTAAGGTTTAATACTTAAACAAAGAAATCACTTGGCGGCGTCTATTGTTGAGGGATCTATCATTGAGCTTCAAGGGAGCGCTTCGACAGCGGCCTGAATGAGAGGATGGAAAGGGGTGTGTCTCGCTGTTTGAACTGTGACCCAAAGGTCAAGCACCCCTCCAACATCCTTGTAAAGGTACACCCCTGCACACACACCGAAAAGCATACAGACTGTCACGGACGACAACATACACACTCGTGTGCACTCACTCACGCCTGAGCGATCGCACGACGACAGGCAAACACACACAGAGGCGGACACACACATTCTTCCAGGCTCTCTGCGCCGTCTTAAAATGCAGTTTTACTCGCGCACCCACACACCATTTATTCTTCGGGCAGTGCGACTGTGTAAACTCCTCTCTGATTGTTTAGCCTGGCGGTCTTGAAGATATACAGAGAATGTCCATGATACTGCCATTTGCTTTAGCATTATTGCCCAGATACGTCAGCGCTCCGAGGTCTGCAGGGGCTTTTTTGTGGCTCACTTGACTTTTAACCATTTATGGAGGCCCGTGCATTTGAAACATAAGTCTCCTTAAAGCCTTAGAATTGCAGCTGCCCAAAATAGCACAGACCATCTATGCAGGTAAAACTTTATTAGTTGCTCTGAAGTACAAACCAGCAAGCTTAGAGGAGGTTTGCAGTTGTTCATGTGTGGTGGGACAGGATGAATTTAGGGAGGGGATCCAAATGTCTAATAGTGTTCTTTATCTAAACAAGGTAAAGAAAGCTTCCAAATGAAATGCATGCTTTGGAGGTATGGTAAATAGGTCACAATGGCTGTGCCTGAAAAGGATCCCTTTTCCCACATGTTCATTACCATATATAATGAGATTTACTCACTGCCCTAATTAGCAGAAAGCAGAAAATCACACAGATGAAGTAAGTTTGGATACTTTCCAAGGTTTGGTCAAGAAGAGGACAATCCTAACGTCTAATTGCCTGGCGACGCATTTTGGCGTGCTACTGAAATTGTAGTGACCAAGCTTTCGCATCATCTTACAGCACATTGGGAGAAATATATTTATAAAAGTTTCCAAAGCTTTTTCACAATTGCATCTTGTGGAAAGCTAAGAAACAATACTAAGAGTGTACAACCATGCTAACGTCTCCTTGAGCTGTATTTATTGAGTTGCTTGAGTTCAATCCAAAGATCTGCATGCTAACATGCTCACAATGACAATGCTAACATGGTGATGTTTACCAGGTGTAATGTTTATCATGTCCCATATCTTAGTTTAGCATGCTAGCATGCTAACATTTGTCTAATAGCACTAAACAGCGAGCACAGCTGAGATTGTTGTGAATGTCAATGGTTTTACTTGTACATTTGTCACACTGTAAAGCAAAGAATTGGACAAATTGCAAACTTGAACTGATGACGGCGATACATGAACATTAAAGGTCCAGTGTGTAGGATTTAGCGGGATCTATTGGCAGAAATGGAAAAGATTATTCATAGTCATATTTGATTAGTACATAATGACCTGAGAATAAGAATCGTTGTGTTTTTGTTAACATGTTTCAACAGTAGCCCAGAAGGGACAAATCAAACACTTTCACATTTTCCAGCCACCATAGGGGGGAAGTGAGGGGTATTTAGTTGGGTGAAACATTTCACCCAGTGGGGGATGATTGCCTATAGTACATTTAATGACAATCCCTCCAATAGTTGTCAAGACAGTTAACTCAAAACCACACATTTCTACTTCATGGTGGTCCTGGAGGAAGAGTGCATCCAAAGGGGAACAAAGGGGTGGCCCAACCGCTGACAGACTGACATTATCATCAACAAAGCCAAAAAATGTAGCTGACATTAGAATCAGCAGCCTGAGGGGCAGATATAGATCTACTATTTCCCTTGTGATGGACATGAGGCGAATTTGACCCACATTAGGTTTCTGCATGCAATAAAGCTGTTTTCCAGCAGTCTACTTCTAATTGACTAATTGACAGCAGTCTACTGCTGCTGCACTGGAGCCATTGGGGTCAATTAGCTTGCTCCAGAGCAATTATTAAAAGAAGCTTAATTACGGACAATTATTCTCTCGCAGATTGCTTAACCCTACTGGATTCTCAAGGGCAATTCCTTAGATACTCTATCACCATTAGAACATATGAATTCCTGACCTCCTACGTGCCCCCCAACCAAAAGAAAAACAAAACCAAACAGGCATGAAGTAAGTGCCATTGGTCATTCTGGATGCAGGCACAGAGAGAAATATCCATATCAGCAAAGTCAGAAAAAGGAGTGGACGAGAGGAACAGTGAGTGTCTGCAAAGAGGAAAGAGTCCAGCAGCATGTTTGATTTCACATGGTTTGGACTGTCTCTAACGGAAGAGACTTGTGTCCTTTCTCTGTCAGGATAAATCATGTCTTTTTAGTACTTTACAGCCTCCTGATGTTATTTCCAACATTCTTACTGAAACAAATGTTGTTGTGTTGTTACTTACAAAGACAATCTCAAGCTCAGGAGATACTGTAGGAGAGTGATACATAGTGTACGATCAAAGCTAGTCTGGCCTGACTTTTGGCAATACAAAGGTGTTGAATAATGATGTGAGGAGCTTGTGCTTTGAGCACGGTCGCACTGTCACACCGAAACAGGACGGACTCTTACATATATACAACATTTTATTCTGTCAACTGGCCTCCTTGGCTCTCCCGCTCTTCCTGTTACAATCTGCAAAGCAGAGGGCCATAAAAACAGCCCCTATTTTAAACAACTACAGAAATCCATGTCAACACAACATCTGGAACTGCAGTGACTGAATTAGAGTAACGTGTGTGGATTTCTTTATGGCCCCTGCACCCCGAAGCTAATGTACAGAAGTGAGTGGAAAGAGAAATAAGTATGATTAATGAGAGACAGAAAGAGAGATGCTCTGTATCTGCTCCTCGCCCCCCTCCAGTGGTGATCTAACGTCTTGTCCTTCAAACTACACATGAGCCAAAGCAGATCACCCGTCCACCTCCATCCAGCCCCGAACGGACAGCCCCGTCCCGCTGCCTGGAGCTGACGGGATGACGCGCAGCTCCGACGCCTTGGCAGGAGATGTGTCGGACAGCTCGAGCTGCCGGTAAGACCCCTGCTGGATGCCTTCAGTTCATTCAGCAGCCTTTACCACTTATGGAATACTTCACGCATCTGTCAAAACAGATCAATTGAGTTCAAACAGATGTCAGAGGGGCAAACCGCATTGCCACGGGCCAGCGCATTCTTCTCCCTGTTGCGTCACTTTGCGTTTGCGTGTGTGTGTGGTTTGTATGTATGTGTATGTCACAGGCCAGCCATGCTGACTCCTTCATAGCCTACTGGTTTTGGCAGGGGGAAGGCCTTCAAAGGCCCAATACTCCTGTCTCTTCTCTTGCTGTGTTGCTCCTCCTCGCCTTTTCTCACTCTTTCATCCTCTCCTGTCACGCCTGCTCGGGTTCCCTCTCCTCTCCAGTTCTTCGGTTGCTTTTACTGTCTTGCCAGTTTTCCCCATCTTTGTTCTTTTTGTCTTATCTTCTTGTCTTCCTCCCACTCATCTCGCCCTCTCTCAATCAGATACCGTATGTTTTTCCTTCTTCTATTCTCTGCCTCTCCTCCTCTTGACTTCTTATCACTTCCTTTAGCCAACAGTTCAGCTTCACTAAAGAGGCCAACCGTCCTCATCTCATGACTCAGGCGGCCACAGCAGCAGCAGCAGCGGCAGCAGCGGCAGCAGCAGCACACTGGGCTCTGGTGTGGACAGAAACCTGATAGAAGCTCATATTGCAGGAGCTCAGCTCCAGAAGCTTGGCCTGCTTGCATACACACACACACACACACACACACACACACACACGCTAAGTGCAAACACATGCAGGCAGACATGTACCACATGTGAGGGGCTCTGTCATTCATTCACTCTGTTGTGACCCCGTTTATTCGCACACGTGCACACACACACATTATTAGTTCAGTTGACCAAAACTTCCTCATTCATTTCTTTTCAAGCACACAAACAAGTCACAGAAACATACACACACACACACACACACATCTATCCATAGAGGTGAAGGGGTCGTCCACCCGTGGGGCCCTCAGGCAGAAGCTCAATTACATTCTAGTAACACACTGTGAGGCTACAACAGCACAATAAAAATATACATGTGTTGGCTCGCTGACAATATTAACAGCTTTATGAGCAGGGGCTCCAGCAGCCGTCACCAATTCATGCAAAACTATTAATCAACAGTTGCCCAGATCTAAATGATTTCCTTACTGTCCCATAAAAGAGGCCAAGGTGGTCGTTTAAGAAGCCTAAATCTGAGTCACTCAATTTAAAATTCCACATTACACATTATCAGCCCTCTGGGTTCATGACGTCCAGTTCAAGTTCAGTGTCCCTGCAACTCGTCACACGGCCGCAGAGCCCGTTCACCTTTACTGGACAGGAAGATGCTGTTTGCCTCCATGATAAATTTCCCTCTGACAAGGCTGAAGCTGTGGGGGTGCTGCTAGAATTCTGCCCCCCCTGAAAATGTTTCACTTGGGGCCCTGAAACAGTAAATATCTATAATCCTTATAAGCCCTGTGCAGCTCTGGGCCCCCTGAATCATCACAGACAGCCATCGTCCCATCCACCCCCCACCCCTACCCCTTCAGGGAGGGCCGGGCGATAAGTAATGGACGTAATCACCAATAAGATATTTCCCCTAGGAATAAAAATTTACACTATGTTTACTTCTGCAGATGATATTTTCATAGTATGGATACTGAGAGATTAATTCAGGACATGATGATGTTACTGGTAGGTCAGTATTTTGTCCCATTCTGCCTCATAAGGGCGGATTTTTGGAGGTGCTGATTTTATCACTTTTAGGTTAACTGAGTATCTTGCTGTTATTAAAGTATAACACATTAGGGCTGAAAAGATTATTTTCATTACTGATTATTTTTTAGAGTAACTGACTGTTTCAACCAGTAAGACAACATCTTTTAATTTTCTGTCAGACTAACATCCAAAACACAAAGATATTTTATTTACAGTTATATAAAACTGATAATCAGCTCTTTTATATTTTCTTCGGAGCGACAAACTGGAAGCTCCTGCACGGCCCTCGAGGGTCCGCGCACCGCACTTTGAGAGCCACATGACAGCAACAGTACCAACAATCATAACTCTTAATAAATAAACACTTCTTCCAGTGAAGGTTTCCTCTTGTTCTGGTACAAACACATCTCAAACCGAACGAGCCACCGACCAAAACATTCACACACGTGCGGATCCTACCTGTGCCTGCTGGCCGCTCTCTGTCCCGTCTGAATACTGGACTCCGAGTACCCAAGACCCCAGCTAACCCGGGGCAACACGAAGACGAGCAGGTAAAGCAGCGTCTCCATCCTCGCGTCCAGTGTGAGTTAAAAGCGAGCGACTGTCTCTTAGCTCCAAAGCTGATCCCAGAAAAGCGTCCCGGTCACTGTTGGCCGTCCTCACTGGCGCGCTGTCCGCAGAGGGTGATGGAGAGCCATGGCTGGGGGAGACGCTCCGCTCGGTCCAGTCAAGTGCATTTCAGATGGTGGGCTGAGCTGCGGCTGAGCTGCAGCTCCAGAGAGCAGCAAGCAGAGGAAAGTTTCCTGTCAGAGCTCCAAGAGCACTCATGCCCGCTCAGGGTCTCTCTCCCTCCCTCCCTCCCCCTCTCTCTCTCTCTCTCTCTCTCTCTCTCTGTGTGTGTGTGTGTGTGTGTGTGTGTGTGTGTGCCCTAACCTCTGCTGTTTCTCTTAAAGACTCAGTCCAGTTCACCTCATTCCAGCACGCTTCCTGGGCACGGTGAGGTCGTTTCGACCCTGCCAAAGCAACCTTATAACACAGAACAAAGGAGAGGGCAGGAAACTGCAGAATACTTTGAAGTCCAACAAACTTCTGAATGAACAGTGTTCAGTACTGCATATATGTGAGATGTCCATACATGTGAGACGTTGTCTTTTCTCCAACCGTCCAGGATGATGGTGTCGGCGACATGTTTTGTTGCTGGAGCATCTCTACCCAGAGTTAGCGAACAAAAGCTACTGGCCACACCAGACCAAGCAAAGCTGTAGCAGCCAAGCCACAGGGTGTACTGAAGGGTGCGTGTCACTGCTCATGAATTCAGCTTTTCACCCTGTTTGTTCTCTCCTTCTGCTCAAAGTTACACAGTCTCACTTTAATAGTACAGCAAGTCAAAAGGGAAACTGTTTGTCAACTGCTGCCTCTTAAGTCATCGTGGATGAGAATTCATTAAAATGCACAAAGAAATGGAGATTTGAACACCTACAGTACAATCTCATGCATACTGGTCAAACTCCGTCTGCTGAGGATGATCTTGTGATATGAACAAAAGTTCAAGAATTCACTTTCTGCCTCAGTATTTCATGCTTTCAATATTTTTTTTCTCCACAATCAGAAGAACTGCCTTTGATTTCTCTTCGCCAGAGTTTGGCATCAGTTAGTAATTCATCAAAGAGAAAACCAAAACCTCTTAAGTACATGTGTTGAGCGGCGGATATATTCAAATACATTTAGCAAATAGAGGCGTGTGTGTGAGTGTGTGTCCCTAATCACAGTCAGTTTTAACACAATCAGCCTGTCTGTCCTGTTTCCCTTTCGATCAGATTCCAATCTGAGACGTGGACGACGCGTAACGACCCCGCTCCTGGGACAGACGCTCACACAGCACGTAGTAGCAGCTCCTTATCAGCTGGATAAGGAGGCTGTGTTCGAGGTGTGATTGATGCCGCGCTCCCGCAGAGACAGCTTGACTCCCTGCTATGATTTACATAGCTCCGCAGTTCCCCTTGCGCCTCTTTCCTGTCATTATCTGTGTCCAAATATAGCGTACATGCCAAAAAGTTAAAAATAGACGACTGCAATCTCAGCAGGTCTCAGGTCAGAGATACAGTACTGAGAGTCAGCTTGAATTCCTTGTTATTACAGTTCATTTTCAGTGACGTACAGTGTATAAAACCACATTTTGCCACATTTACCGGAGGCCGATGAGGGTCACTGATGGGTCAAAAGGAAACAAAAAGGCAAACTGGGCGACTCTTCTTTCTGTTTTCTTTATGTTCATAGAGGCCTGAGCACTTTCTTTTTCTTCAGAACTCGTGTCAGGGTTATCGTCCTTCCCCAGTGTTGCCTTGTTCTCCTGGTTTACTTACAGTTGTACCCGATTAAAGCTGTGCATCTCCTCCACTGCTGCCACAGTGGAATGCCCAGCTCAGCAATCCTCCCATCGGCCCACTAATGAGATCAGCTCTCCCAGCTGTTCTGTCACAGACTCTGCGACTCCCCACTGAGAGCGTGTCCAGGCATACTGCGGAGGATGATGCCATCCCAGAAACATACAACCACCGCCCGCTCACGCATGATGTAAAGCAGACACCTGGTATCTAATTCCAGTATTTATCAAACCCAAGACATTAATACAAGAAATGCATGTTGAGCGAAGATTCGGTGCCAGTGAAGAAGTCAAATTGTGGCATATTTGCTCATGACTGCTCCATTTGTCTTGGTGGTTTTTATCCACTTTGGCAGGTAACCCGCCGTCATTATAAATCTAGCTGACAGATTGACAGTATCTGGCGCACACATAAAGTTAGCCACAGCCCGCTAGGACTCCTTTAAAGTGGATTCCCAGCACACAGACCCCTGACCCTTTTGGGTCCATGAAAAACAATGCATTAAAGTGCTTGCCAGACAAAAGTTGGAATATATTAAGCAGATTGGGGAAGTGGTGACCTGAGTTTGGTGAAGGGAGGCCCGCTGTACTTTGTTCAGAAGGCTTATGGCTCATTAACTGTAGCTACAGGCTGCAACTTGGCTACTGCACTCTTCAAATGAACTGTGGCCTGTGTGAGAAGCTGGCGAGGCCGCGGTGTGAGTGATGAACCTGAGCATGAACGGGAAGCCTCACAAAACCACGTGATCCCCGACACAATCCAGATATCAGAAGGACTCAGAGGGGGCTGAGTTGAAGGAAAGGGTGAATGCCGTGAAGACGGATGACGTTCATCTTGCAAGAATGCGCAAATTATTACTCACATTCCCCCTTTGTAAACAATAGATCTCAAAAAAGCACCTAATCTGGACAGATACATGAAGACGCAGTCACACCCTGTTTAATTTCAGCCACATTCCTGCAATAAAAGACTTCCTTCTCTGGAGCCAAAGATCGCCAAGATCAATCTGTAACATTCCCAGAATCAGACGTGGAAATCAGCACAACCTGGAGTCTGAGGGCTCTGTTATTAGCCTGTGCGTCAATTAGAGACAGGTGTCGCCTCCTTATCTACTGCACATTTCAAACAAACTGAAGTTCGTTCACCTCCTGTGTGCCGTGCAGGGCACAGCACAGCCTGTTTCATCATCCACCAGGCTGCTGACAGAAAGTGTGGAGCACTTTTTGAAGCTGTTTTTCCACTTACTAACTTCCAACTCCCTTTACCGTGCGAGAGGAACATGATAGCTCCTATAATACGACTGACTGTAAGCTAGCCGTGGAAATCACCCATCATAAACAAACAAAACATTGAAGTGAATGAGTGTACAGTAACACAAGTATTTCCATGTGCTGCTCTCATAACAAGGCTAAAACTGTCTGAAATCACTCATTCAGTGCTCCATGTGTAATAAACACTGAATAGCTTGCTCAATAATGAGCATCAAATTGAGATTTCAGACACTTTGGCCTACTTATCGTCATCATGACAGGTGTAAAGTCACGCAACATTTTATTTATTGAACATTTTGAGGGTAGGTCTAGTGTATAGTGGATAAAGTTATGCAGTCAGAATTCAAACACGGGCAATAAAATGGTAAAAACAGGAAATCTAGTGCACTGTATCGCATATGGTAATAGATTTTATACACGGGCTAAGAATTTTCAGCCGTGCTAGCAGCTCTGTGCGGCTGCACTTAGACACAGGGGTGCTAATTGCTAAAAGCAGCATGCTATCATGCTTGCAGTGACAATGCTAACATGGTGATGTTTAGCAGATTTCCATAGTCACCATCTTAGTTTAGTGTGTTAGCATGCTAACATTTGATGACTGGCATGTAAAAAGACAAAGTGCGGCTGAGGCTGATGGGATTGTCATCAGTTTTGCAGGTATTTGGTCACAAAGTGAAGTATTGGACAGATTAAAAATTTGACCTGATGAAGGTGGATGCTGGATGACGAGTTAATGGAGCAAGTTATTACTGTTCATCCAGAGAGAGGCCGACTGGGACAATAATTCAGGCTGGGAGTCTAACATCAGTCTCCACTTTCACTCCATTCACAACAGACCATGTATACTGTCAGCCTTTTGTTGAAATATATTTCCTGTCTCCTGTGCATCTTTTACTTTCAGGTTAAAAAAACAAACTAACATAAAAACAGCCAAATGTCTTCAGTTTCAAGATGACATCAGTCGCACTTCCATAATTAAGGAAACAGGAATAAAGATCATATATATCCTTGCTGTGCACTTTTACAGTGTTTGTTGTGCACTTGGCATTTCCTCGTAGCTCTGACTGGACGTCTGTTCAGCATCATGAAGCTCTGGTAGATCTGAGTAACTCTCTGAGCAACTGGAGGTACTTCCAGCTGACAGTTATGAGAGACTGTAGCTGTCACCAGTCAGCTTGCCAGGCCACTCGGGATTCTCCCAGTGGCCAATCCAGGCGCTCATAAATGTCTGAACCAAATTTGATGGCAATCCATGCGATAGTTTAGATATTTCACTCATACACAAAAAGAGAAGGGATCACCAAAGTCAGCAGACAGTTTCTTCCTCTGGGGACCATGAATGTCTTTAAAAAATGCAATACAATCCATCTAATAGTCTCTGAAAATATTTTAGTTGGACCAAAGTGATGTACTGGCTCGGTGAGTAACCAGCCATCCCTATAGCCATGGCTAAAAAAATAAGACTTTAAAGACTAAAATAATACACCTAAAAATAAGCTTTTTCTGAAAGCGTTTGTATGTGAGTGGTACTGTGTCTCCATGCTTCATGTTTCTCAGAGTCTACACAGCTTGCCCGTCCCAGAGTCCCCAAGCCGTGATAACATTCATGACAAAGAAACCCGGGAGCCCCTGTCCAGTGGGAGCGCTGCACCATTCGACAGTGTGCAGGCTATTTCTTTCAGTTTATGTGCTGTTAACTTTTCCTTTCTCCTGCGAATGCTGCAGGGTGGAACTTGCCGATGAGTTTCTACTGCCTTCCCTCCTCACAGTTAGCCTCAATTCGCTGGAATCTCTGGCACTTTCGTCGGTTTATGTGGTCGCACTGTGAGGCTGCTTTCAAAGAATGCAACTGGACAGCATTTCTTTCCTTTCCTGTGGCTTGCGATTAATTGCATCTCCCTTGAAGAGACAACTTGCGTCGGGATGTACTTGGCTGGACCCTGTCAGCTGTGTGGCGTTTGTTGGCTGGGCCACTGGACTCTTGACCAAAGTCCTCGGGAAGATTAACATTCCTGCGGGGCGGGGGGGTAGCACTGTTTCTCTGCCATTATAAATAGGCAGGATTAGGCCATACAACAAAACAAACAACAGGGCGCTCTTTTGTAGCAACATACAATATGTGTTGATGAGGGCGCCATTCCTCTAAACAGTTAGTGTACAACTCTAAACTGTGTGTACTTTGAAAAACTTAAATTCTGTGCCCTTCTATTGTCCCCATTGTACCCCATTCCTTCTCTATCTACTCCCACTGCTTCCTTTACAGCCTTTATCTGGACTTTGTTTGTGTGTGTGTGTGTGTGTGTGTTTGGCGTGTGTGTGTGTGGTTATTTTACGCATGTTTCCGATGCTTTGCGGCTGCCATGTTGACATTCTCTGAGGCTTGGCCTGCATTTCACATTTGTGCAGGTCAGGGTGTTTTGTTTGCTTTAACTATTATGGGAGACCCCCAGTTGTTATTTCGCACTTTGGAGGAACCTTTAAAATGCCTCCGCTGGTGTGGGTGCATGCTCGGCTGCACAGAAAAGACTGGAGCCTCGGGGGAGGTGTCTTTAGAGTGCAGCTCTGTCAGGTTACAGTCAAGCTCTGGACTCGCAGACTGATTTTATTCTTCCGAGGCTTAAATGCTCAGGCCACATGTACTTACAAGACAGCCCACATTCATAAGTCCCACCGCAGCATGTGTGTGTGTGTGTGTGTGTGTGTGTGTGCAGCAAACATACAGCAGCCCTAAGCAAACCCAGGTTCCTTACACACAAAGCACCTTCATGCTTTCCCAGACTTTTGGCACACAGCAGTAGCCACTGCCTCTGAAACATATCTCGACTCTTTCATAGTCATCCAACAAAAAGTTGCTTCACTTTAAAAGCCCGTCAGACGAAGACAAACAAGGAGCAAACTCAGATGTGAGCGTGGTCGCATGTTTTGACTGAGAAGGGAGGAAGAGTTCACTATCATGAGTCGAAAGCTGCAGTTTCATAGGAAATAAAAATACACAATGGTAATGTAAGTACACTCAGTTTTGTAGTGACCCCCCCAATCCCCCTCACAGAACAGAAGTTCATTAACCTGAACTTCACTCCTTCACCTCTGCTTTATGGTGCACAGACATGGAGGCAAATGGGAGCGTGATTTAAATCCCACAGTAATGATCCATAACCTGAGCTGTGTTCTTGGGCCGTAATGAAGTTGTTGCTGCAGTATTAGGATGATGAATGCTGTGTTTCATTTCTTTAATGCTGCTGAATTCAACCGAGGCGATCAGGTTATACCACTACTGCTGGCCTGCTGACTTGTCTGAGAGCACTTACAGACTTTTCAAAGCAAAGCAAGGTTAAAATGTGTTGGCCTGTTTGGGCGAACACAAGATTGGCATACAATGAGTGAAATTAAACCACATATAAACAGTCTTGGGCTAATTTAAAATGAACAGAAAAATGCATTAGTGTGGCTGTTGGATTTCATTCAGATGGAGGTTAATTTCCCGTGATGGTGGCTTTGCAGCCGTGTTGCGACATGTTTGTCGAGCCAAAGACGTCACAGCTGTCAGAAATCCTCAATATCTCTGAGGCAGAATCCCAACTTGAAGGCTGACAGTTCTCCCGCTCAGCTGCTCGTAATTACGGTTTGAACGATACAACGTGAACACAGAATAAATGCTCCAAGATGCCCACCAACTAGCCACTAACATTTGGCAGTGGGCAGGTAGTGTACCGTGGGCTTATTAGAGCTTTTTTGCCTGCTGATGTTGATGCTGGCCAGATATCTGCAGGCGCTGTGGACCCCGAGGAGGCTGGAGTGAGATCATTTTCCTAAAAACTATTGAATTGTAGACATTTCTGTGCCAAAATATGCAAACAAAAGTAACTGAATCTAAAAAAATTAGAGTATTGACATGCGAAAAAATCTTATTTTTGCATTATGTTTGTTGCGTTATGTTTATTTGAGCTCCTACATTGTCTACTTAATTTTTGTTCATTTCAGTGTCATAATAAATGACCAGTGTGCGTCCATGACTTGTACGACAAGTCTGGACACACATGAAAATCCTTCATACTAAAGAGAACTCTCTTCAGTCATACCTGTCACTTAAGAACAAATCTGTTCGTATGAGTGCCTCTTGCATGAGGCCCCGTGAGGTGAAAGGCACTAAAAAGCCCATAAAGCTGAGGAGAGCTCTGCTACGCCTGTCAAATTACACGCGGTGCTCATGTGGCTGACTTGTATTGGAAACGTTTTGATCAGGAGCTTTTTTCGCGTGTGATTCTCACAGCCTACAAACCAAAAATTCAAGCGATTATTGTACGTTCGCTTTAAAAGCTTGTGAAATCTGATACCCTCCAACACTAACACAGGCATGCTTCCATTTATTTTCAGAAGATAATGTCTCGTCGCTATCACATGTAGAAATAAATACCCAGACCTGGGTCTTGGCCCAGTCTCTGTTCCACACTGTTGAAACTGGTGTCCCAGCGATGCCGGGCGGGGCGCAGGGGAAGCAATTTCCCCATCACTGCAGTCATTACCCCTCTTCCTTATCATCGCGGATGTTTATTGAAGAAATCCTGCATTAGCGCAGTCCTTGTGAGGATGAGGATGGCATCATCCCCCCGTGAGAATGAAGATGTCTCGAACTGGTTTAGCTTCAGGAGGTTTGGAAGCTGAACTGCGTGTTCATTCATTGTTTATGCAGCGGAAGGACGCCCTGCAACACGCCGCTCTACAAATCAAATGGTCTCAGATTGTTCTTGTATGCGAGCGGGGAGGGAGGGGATCACGAGGGAAATCATGCAGTACAAATGGAAATAGATTCAGGATTTAACAATTTACTTTAAATGCCACATGCCTCAGTTAAAGCAATAATTGGGCATCTTTCGATCCTATGAAGAAAACATTCCTATATTTTAGGTAATTGCTGATGTGTCTTTGTTCCTTTTATCTCATGGCACTTTGTAAGCTACTTAATAGCTCCCAGTGATGGCGCGCTGCGTGAATGATGCGATTCTGCTGTGAATCCCGCCATCATTCAAGATGAAACTGACCTCCTGTGTGGGCTTTGTTTGAAGAGGCCGAGCTCATAAACAAACCACGAGGGAGTTGCAGCAGGATGTTTATGGGGATGTGAGGTAGAATGAATTAGGAACCGCAGGGGTTTAAGCACCAGGGCCATTGCCACACACACAAACACACACACACATACGCATGATCATTCACATACTGTATATATACAGATACACACGCCATGCAATACTAGACTTTCTGGAGTTTTGTATATCCAGTAAAAGAAGAAACCACTCCTTAACTTCAGCAGCACCACTTTTATATTCAGTAAAATAACCTTAACAGGTTTTGTTTAACGCTGGTGTGCTCTATTACTGGGCTATAAAAGTAATTTTCTCACACTGTCTGCAGGGGAGGCCAGATGGGGAGGTTTTGCACGAGAGGAGCAGACAGACAGGGACACTAAACCGGTCAGAGAACCCATCAGTCCAGCACCCATCTGCAAAGCTTTAAGCCTAAAACAAAACCAGAAGTCCAACACAGTACCACGCAGTGATAACACATGAATAAAAACAACAGATTTGCACAATTTCTCCATTTATGAGCGTTTCACTTGCTGCATAATGCTTACCATGTGTCTCAACCGAGATGCAATTGCACACATCTTGCAGCAGCGGTTTCGTCGTTGTGTTCCTCTCCCATGGGAAAAACACCCCTGAGCCTTACTCTTGTTTGAAACTAAATAGCCTCTGTTATCTGTGCTCAGCTTATTTTGTCCAGTTAGGTCCATTTTCGGCGCAGCAGCCCCTCGTTTGAACTTTCAGAGGTTGGCGCTCGTGGGAAAACATAAGTCTGAACTCAGAACAGCAGCTCGTTTTGGCTTAGTAAGAACTTGTTCTGACATTTACACTATGCTCTGCTTACCAAAGACTTTGTTTGTGCTTTGTGTGTTGTGCTGATAAATGGAGATGGAAGGTCAAAAGTTTGGGTATTGAACAAGAAAAAAAGTTCTGCAGTTTCTCTCTAGTGGCAGAGACGTTGTGTTTGTTCTTCATTCAGATGATCTGTCTTGCAGAAGTGTCCCTGAGCGAAAGATTAGCAATAACCTGAGACAATCTCCTAGAAAATGTCCACTTTGCTGTATTCTGCTCTCTATTTCTAACTCATTTAACCCAGCAGCTGTGATTCCACCTATATCCAGTTCAGGAAAACATTTGCACTGTTGTTCCAAAATCTGGTGTCAGGTAGGTCAATCTCAGGAAAAATCCCCACAGGAAGTCACGTGTTTTATGTTTCCAGCAGCAACAGCAGTGGCCCGTACAGGATAACCAGAAGAACATGGCAGAGCATTGATAGTTATTATAGCTATGGGAGCTGAAAAAGAGGAAAGAAAATGAAGAAGATATGCAAAATAATGACATACAATGTGCAATATTCATTGTGTCGATGCAACAAAGAGACGTCATCTTTAAAAGAGGGCACCAAAGTGAATTAATCCTGCATAATCCTGTTTTAAAATGTTAAATTTTTTTTTTACTGATGTGATTCAGAACCACTCGCCTTGCTTCCAAACTCCGTAGAAGGACATGTCCAGCCTGAGAATTTAAGGTCATGGGGCCAAGTGCATGCCTGACTGCATACGTCCCAATCTGATCGCACAGCTGAGTCCTTCATGTACCGGCAAGCCAGGCTGCAGCCGCTTTAATGAGAGTGAGAGGTAGAAAAGCAAAAGGCCCAGGTGAAGAAAGCTCTCCTTTGTGTGTGCGTGTACGCGTGTGAGCGAAAGAAAGACGCAAAAAGGGAAGGAAAATCAGCCTGAATGTGTCGGTTCTTTCTGTGTACGTGTTTGTAGGAGTGCACCATCTTATAAACCAGCACCTACCTCACCCGCCGCCCTTAGCAGCAGGTTGAGCTGCAGAGGCAGCAGAGGAACAGTGAAACCCCATCCAAAGCAAACACCGCTGCACCTCTGTTTCACTTTGGATTCCCGCTACTTGGAATTTTTGTTTTCTGAAAGGTGCTCTTTGTCCCCACTGATGTGTATTGATCTGGTGGGGCACGTGGGAGCCCACCCTCGCTTAAAACTGGCCCAGGAGGGCTGTTTAGCTGAAACAGATACAGCCACCTGAATATGCACGCTGACGATTGGTAGCAAAGTTGATTATTGGCCCTCACAGAGCTGCCAGTGAGACCTTTCTGTGCTCCCCACACCTCCTCCTCTGCCTTCCGTCCTGTAAGTTTTCCCTTGAAACGAGAGGCCCAAGGCTTTGCAGTGAAATACAAATGACTGCTATTGCTTGTACCTCCAGTTGCAACACCCTATTTTCTATTTAGGCTACAACTTTTCCATCTCCTCCCTGCACTTTAATGTGAATGAGCTCAACAAAACCCATTTCAGTTTTTTAAATCATAAGCGCCAGACTGGAAATGTTCGGAATTCCCTATTAAAATTAAAGTTTTTATGCGGCAGCAGTAAGGCGAACCCTATATTTTTTCCCTCTCACGCCTCCACCTAAATGGTAAGGCTAGAGGTGATCGCAGCCCACACATGCCAGCATACAAAGCCCGGCATTCATACGCTCGACCGCCGTCCTCGACGCCCACTGCTCTGACAGCATACAGAAAGCAGCAGCCAACGGGACGGAGAGAAACGTAGAGCTGATATTTAATGGAAAGGAAAAACATGAATAGCGCTGAATGAATAGTCCCCTCAATGCAGTGAGTTTTTAGCTTTGAATTCTGAAGGGGTAGTGTTTGAGGACAACACACCAGTGTTCCGAGCTCCACCGCTTTTAATTATCAAGAAAAGCAAAAGTGGAACTGCCACTGCAGTGTGTCCCGTGGAAGAACAAGTTGTTTATACTGTAGAGAGCAGTGTGAAAAAGACTTGACGACAGGGGTTTTAGCACCATGTCCTCTTCAGATTCTCAACTGAGGGTTTTGAATCTCAAGTTCAGCAGCTTTTGCAGCTGGAACTGACCCTAACCCTTTCCAGCAGGTTAAGTTTTATTCATAATTGTGGCCATTTTGACTGTATCATGGCAACTTTGCATTTACCACATCAGCTATTTGGGAAATGCATACAGCAAAGCAACTTATATCAGAGCAGCATGAGCCTCATACAGACGCTCCAATAACCACGCAGCTAGCTGTTCATTTTAATACAAAAGCTCATTTAGGTGTGTTGCTGCTGGTTCAATTGGAATGAACTAAATTCTGCTTTTTTAAATAACATGACCAGGCCTTCAGACTGAAAAAGCGCCAGAGTTTTCCCTCCATGAGTTCACCAGGCACTGCGTCCAGCGCAGAGCGCTGTGTGAGCCAGCTGTGTGGGAAGGCCGGCCACCTTGACCTCAGCAGCAAGTCGGAGACGGGCAGGGCTGGCAGATCTGCGACTGAGATTTCCTTTTATCTCCGAGAGACGGCAGGCAGAGCGGTTCATCTTATCGGGGACTGTTCTCATGCCACGCCATGACATCACCACGTCTGAATCACCAAACACCGGATACATTTCACATAAATTTGTTTTACAGTGTTCGAGTGAAAGACTAAAAGCGGTTGAAAACATTCTCATTTTTACTTCAGACGATTTATTCGTGCAGTGCTACCGTGTTTCCCTTTGAACTTTTATGCCTTAATTTGTCCATCGTCGTCAAGCTATTCCATTATCTTTATGCTTCACTGGATTGTGGGATATATACACACTGAGTCAGCACCTCCTTCCGCAGGCCTAATGTTATGGTAAAACATTCCTCTGACATTACCTTATTTCTTCTTTCTAATTTCACACTGCACTTTGGGAATCTCCCTTTTCATAGTCAGCAGCACAGGGACCAGCGGTGAACGCCTGCCAAGTCTGCAGCATTGGATCTTTGTGTGTGCGTCTGTGCGGAGGTCTCGGAGAGATGATGCTTTGCAGTGTATGCCTTATTATCCAAACATCTTTGTCTATCTAATTTACTACTAAGGATAAATAAGGCAGCAGATAACGCAGAACGAGGCCAGCAGATGATGTGGGTGCGTGTGCAACACATTATTCTGTAAGGAGGCCCTGGTACGTGTGAATGAATGTGTTTCTGCATATATAGTATCAGTGACAGAAGCTGTTGCGGTTACAGAGGCCCAGTAGCCAACAGATTAGCAGCAGGTGGCCAACGACTGACTCTTTGGGGAGCCAGAGGAATCCAGCTAACTTGTTGACTTGACCTTGGCCTGCCATCAATTGCTCATGACCTACAGTGAGACTGTTTACAGAAGAATTTCATCTGCCCGAGCTCATTATTAACTTCTGCCACCATCGTCGTTCCCAAGACTTATTTTGTATCGTAAAAAGTGGTGCAGTCGATGGTATTTAGCTCCCAATCTGGCTATTTTGAGTTAAGTAAGTCAGTGTCTTTGGACTAAAAGGTCCAGTGTGCAGGATTTATTCTATTGTCGTGTTTTCATGTATATAATAACCTGAAAATAAGTGTTTTTGCTACCTTAGAAAAGCTCTTTATATCTGTAGAGGGAGCAGGTCCACTTCCACGGAGTCCACCATGTTGCGCAACCATGTTTCTACTGGAGACAGCTTTCACGTTTTTCACAAGCCACTGGAGGGACAGTGATAGAAGGGGTGTTCAGTTGGTTGCAAATTACAATGAGCCTGGCATGAGGTGGTGGTGTTTTTCAGTGGTACCTGGGGGCAGTGCAACAAGCTGTAAACGCTACATTGGCATCAAGTTGATATTATCACCTTAAAGCTGATGTGGTGTCCATGTTAGCTAACAGTAGCTTATTTACACACACAACACAGAGTAACTGTAACAATCATGGAGTCATGTTTGTGTCTGAATGTGAGTCCAATATTCGCTCTACTTTTAGCTCCATTTTGCTCTCCACCAACTCATGAGGGAAATGTCTGTGTGTTATTTTTCTTTTTGTGAACCTGCCTCATTCAAAGCTGGTCATTTGTGACTGACCACATACAGTAGCTGCCAGCTGTCAGCTGTATATCTCCATCCACCGCATGTCCATGTACGAATGTCAGAAAACTATGAACTGTCTTTATCTGTTTGAAGTGCACGTACCTGCAGGCATGGCCACAGAAATCCAGCCATCACTCAGGACACCTCACGCCGTTTTGTTCCTTTGTTATGTCTACGTTTTGTCTTTATAACAAGTCTCTGATGCTACAGCTGTGGGCAATTTTAATCATGTGGTCTCCAGAGTCTGAGTTTATCATAACTCATAGGGGCTCATTTTGAGACTGACTGTACTATTTAACACTCGTTTGCGCTACGACTGCCAAACTATTTGTTCTCCCGTTGAGTCGAGGGGTTGCTCACAGGAGTTGGTACATGGATTCCAGCTTGGTTTTCATCCAGTCTTCTGCTGCTGTGAAGCGCCCACTGACTCACATCACGATCACAGGCAGGAAGGTGTGGGGGAGGACAGCTGGAGACAGCTGGTGTCTCAGGTGACGGCTGAGCTAGACAGACGGAGATGGGCTCAGTGATAGCTGTGGAGAAGCCTGGCTTAGGGACGCCAGAATTAAAAGAAATGAATGAAAACTATCACTAAAAGAAACATGAGTGTTTCGCTTGAGACACACAAGTGAGCACAATGCTTTCGTCTTTTCCAGTAACTGCGAGGATATTTCCATTATTTTCCATATTAAAATCTTCTGTGATGGCTTCTGCTGGTTTGGGATCACAGTGCGAAACAATGTAAGTTCAACCTAAAAACTTTTAGGAGTTTAGAATGAAGAAACTCTTGTGGTCATTAAAGCGTGTGATTGCAGCCTCAGTAGCAGCTTCTCCCCGCTGCGCTGAGAAGAGGAGTCCTGCTGGTCTGGGATCAGAAGCCGGAGACTGTTGGCTGTGGAGGTCAGCAGCAGCAGCGAGGGCCTGTCATGTACATTTAGCCCCAAGACTAAATGGAAGGAGACAGAAGTTAATTTACCACACACACACACACACACACACACACACACACACACACACACAGAACAATAGTAACAGGGCCAGCAAGCAGAGGTGAAGTAACAGATCTGACTGACACTGTAACACACTACCATTCACACATCAAACACACACACGCCAGCACATTTCACACTCTGTCCTCCCAGGCCTCTCCCCAATAAATACCCTAGTGCTTGAAGCGCACTCCCTGAAGTGCAGTATAATCATTCCACACTTCCTCTGAGCTGCCATGGTGACAGTTTGAAAAACAGCCATATTCCTGTTCCTGGCCAGTGGTCACTTGATAATTATGGTTGCTGTCAGGTTAAAACCTCCAATCTCCAATAAGTCACTTGTTCAGGGTCTAAAAACAGTAGCGTTGTCTTTAGCTGCCATGTGCCAGATGTAGTTCAAGCTAAAGGGATAAAAGTTCAAACAGAGTTTGTAGAGTAGTTTTTCATCAATTATACAGCAGACCTCCAGAACATGGAAAGAGGAAAGCAGAGGAGAGAAGGAGGAGGAGGTCGAGGCGTGAGATCTCAGGAGGGGGCACAACAGAGCAGCACTACGCCCTGGCTGCAGTTCAGGTGAGGCTCAGGTGAGGAGTGACGGCTGCTTCTCCCTCCGCGTTCTTATGAGCACCCTGTGACGGATTCATGGAGGAAAGAGCGACGGGAAACGGCCCAGTGTCGTTTCCCACACTCATCGTCCGCCCTTTAGCAGCCAGAACCATGGCCGAGGAAGACAGCGGCAGGCTGGGACGGGTCCGAGAGCAAGAACTGAATGAAACGGGCAGACAGAAAGAGGGGAAAGGAGGCCACAGACACACCTGTACCATCGACAGGACCAGGGGCAACAAGTCAAGTCAAGATGGCAGACAGGAACACCAGTCAGTTAGGAGAGAGGACGTTAGAACGAGAGAAAAATGGCCGTGTGTTTGTTCTATTCCCAAGCATCCTGAGTGGTCAGGAAGGACTGGCGGCGGAGTCAGAGGAGGTGATGGCAGTGATTCTGAGTTTGAACATTCAACTCCCCTTCCTATTAACTGAACTTTCTCCTATTTTACTGTCAGACTCTCACTTATTTCAGCTCATTTTTAAGCGGCTTATTTTATGTGCTGCGGTTTTTATGGCACTGTTACCTTGGTTTAGTGGTTTTTAGCACATTGTATCTTTATTTGATTTATTAGGCTTGTAATACATTATTACTGGTCTTTTAGTGTCTGGCTAAAAGTGTCACTCTCCACCTGATCAAAAGGAAACTCCCTCCCCCTTTTGTCACGCTCGTGAGGGAAACAAGCAAGCAACAGTTGGATCTAAATGCAGACTATAAAGTAGCAGGTGCAGCTCAAACAATATTTATTGACAAAAGGGCAATAACCAAAAGCTTTCATGAGATGGCAAAGCTAACAAAGAGCAAATAAATCTAATACAAAGGAGCAAAATCCAAAAGTTCAAAAACAGGTGAGGTACACGGAAAAACAAAGCAATGATCCAAAAAACACTGGAAAACTCCAGAAAACACAGGAAAGGACTGAAACGCTAGAAACACAAGGTACATGGACTAACAGACACCGACTGAGGGAAAACACTGCCTTAAATAGACTGGGGAGGGAGGACTGATGAGGGACAGGTGGAACAAATCAACAATTCCAAAGGTGGGAAAACACAGGAAGTAAAGCAAAAGATGAGGAAAACTTTTCAACATAAAACAGGAAATAACAAAGCTAACAACCAAATCATAACAGCCTTTCCCATGTTGAATGTAGGCAAAAATGGCAAAAACATATTTAGAAAAGCAGGAAGATTTCACATAACTGGCACACAGGTAGTCATGCACAGAGAAAATCAGAAATGCATAAAGTCAGTTGTTTTAAAAGGTGCCTTTGAAATGGATCTGGGTTATTGAGTGGACAATGTCCTAAATGGGATCACTTTGGGAGAAGAAGACAGCAACTGTCATCATCATCAATCAATAGACATCTTGTCAACACATTTACCCAGTGAAGCAACCCACTGCGACAGATGTCCAAAAAACAACAGACATTAATCGTCTGCTTTGCCGTTCAGCCGCCGACAAAGAAACATCAAACCGAGCAGATGAAAAGACTTTTCTCTGAAAAGTGCCTTCAAGGTCATGATGGATGCATCTTATTGTGGTGCAAGATCTGTTGCTCACTTCAAAACTTAGACGACAAAAGATGCATTTTATACAGGCTGAGAGAATTTCAATCATCCAGTATTTGATTTGAGTATTTGTATGAAAAAACAAGGAGCACACAAACGTGGCACAAGCTAATGCTAACACACAAGCCAGTCAAGCTGAAAAGTCCAGCCGCCCACAGGCTAAATCGTGAAACAAGTTGAACAAAGACCAACGGCGAGCTCTGCGTGATGTTTTCCTCTGAGCATTTCATAAGGTTAGACATGCACTTTCTATGTCGTCCTCTGCTGAAGCTTTTGCTTTATTGAAGCGGCTGGAGTGAATGTCAGAGGTGCATATCATTCACATGAAGGGGAAGCATGAATAATGTTGCACAAACTATCAGCGGGGAGAGGGGAGTCCCACATCCCACTTACTCGTCTCTCACCGTGATGAACGCTGACCCGTCCAGGATGACCACAGAGACGTTTTCTCCCAAAGGATGCTGCTGACCTGTGGATGGACACAGCTAATCAGAGGCTCAACCAGGAGCATCTTCATCATCTGCCATGCAGGAAGCTGAAGAGGAGGGCAGTGACGGAAACACCAAGGAGGACAGCAGTCCTGATTATAGCGATACTGAATATGACAATAATATCATGAAGAAAAGGATCCATTACTGTGTTTGATTTAGGGACAGCGGAGCACCTTGCACCTTAGGCCGGACCAGAAGGCTGCCTCATGTCTAAAATAAAGTTAAAAGTAAAGTACATATGTTAAAAATCAAATGAGTTCATAGGCAAACAGTCGTTTTTCCCATTCTTATAAACGCACTTGATTATCTCTATAGTTGGTTTAGGTTGTTACTGCAGTCACTCTCTCACCTTGTTCAAATATCGGTGTCGTCAGTGATGTTTCATGTCTGTAGACTTACCCATCACTCACATTAAACCAGGTGTCTGAGCTTTGCTGTAATGCCTCATTCTTCGCACTCTCTCTCATACACACAGTCCTGTGTGGCGTGCTGCTCCTGTCCTTGCTGATTGGACCATCCATCCCGACGCATTTAACAGCCTGGCGAAAGGAGGCAATGAGTGAAAGTGAAATTATCAGGCTTTGAAAACAAAAGCAGCGAGGCAGATATGATAAGCCTCGGCGAACTTCTGGGAAGGAGCAGTGGCGTGTTGTTGAAGGTGATTCAAACCAGGCCCGGGCCAAACAGCATTTGCCAATGACTCCCAGCATTTTTCTTCTGCTCCACGGGCGACCAGATGGGAAGGCTTATCGGAGCAATTACAGATTATATCAGGACTAGCATACATTTCTGGAATTTGTTTTCCGATCTTATCTGGCTCCTAATGAGGCTTCAGATATCTGCGCTGCAAAGTCTCAAATTAAAAACAATATTATGACTTACATCCTTCAAAAATGGCGTCGCTTTACCGAAACTCTAGAAATGTGGTTGAGGCCCTGTCTGACCAGTAAACAGGCTGCCTCACGTTTACTTTTTTCTCTCCGCAGGAGTCCCAGTCAGAGGGGTGGGCACGAGTTCAGGTATCCATCCATCCCTCACCCATTCATTCATCTGTATCTGTCTTGCCTCGGCTCTCAGCAGCCTACCTGCACTGAACACCGCTGTCACAGTCTTTCATGCATGTCAGAGCTGCGGTATTTTATGTTCCCCTCTGCCCCCTGCAGGTCCCGCTGCTGTGATTTAGGGCACGAGGAGAAAGAGGCAAAGGCAGGGGGGCCCTGGGTGGAGGAAGGCCTCCAGCCTTCCTGCTCTTAAACAGTACCGCTGGGGAAACACCAGCCGGGACCTGTAAAGGTAAGATCTGAGATGATAGGAGACACACATCAGAGGTTTAAAAAAATAAATAAAATTAAAGCCCCCCCTGTTCATGTGGGCTGTTGTTCACTTTATGGTGGTAAACTCAATCGTATTTTCCACCTCAGCCAAACATAAAAACTTTTTTGCCTTTTTTTTTTATTTCTAGCATTTTCACGAAATAAAGTTGAATGGAATCATGCTTACTGACATACTGTCTTTTATAAAGGTGATGTAGGTTAACAGTTACCTGATTATAGATATGAAAAACATAAGCATTCATTTGGAGCCGTGTTTCTCTACCTGGCCCATCATGTCCAATGTTCACTCTCCTTTTAGCTCTGTTTTGGGCTCTTTTAGGCTCTTTAGCTCCTGAATGCTCCACTGTTCAGCAGCTAGCCACTAGCTTTATTTGTCAGGTGCTGCGATGCTAGCATACGGCGGGTTTATCAGAGAAAACAGCTGTCTGCAAGCCAAAATGGGCTTGAGGAGAGCAGTGACAGTGAACCAAAATAGTAAAATTGCGACACAAACCACAGATAAAATAATTAGGTTGATAATTCTCTGTGGGTTTGTCGCTATGAACGAACCCTTTCACATTGCAACTTGTCATTTGATGCATTGTTAATTTAAAAATACAGATTAATGCAGCTTTAAGTGGTGCTATTTTTAAGTAATTCTGCAACTGCAGCATTAACCAATAAAAAGAAAGAAATGTATAATGCTACCGCTTTTGAACGCTGGAGAACAAACAGGCTTTCTCATTTACTGTGAAAGGCCTCTGCTGAGCAGCAGGTAGCCTTCTTTCTCAAAGCTGATACGTGCTTGTTTGTAGCCCTCAGAAATACCTTCTAAGAAAACACAGTGATGGAACGTGTGAGGAATGCGGCGGATCATCAGATCTCTGAGCGCCCCTTTAAAGCAGTGATAAATGTGAAGCACTTCTTCAAGGTGTAAGGTGATCAAAGGCGTGGCAGGGGTCTGGCCTTGGTTTATGAGAGTGTGGTGGTCAGCTGACGGGCCCCGGGATCAGAGGGGGAATTCACTTTTCCACATGCACACATCTGGGTTTAGCCCCCGTGAATGAGCCGAACTAATGCAGAATGGCCTGTTCAGACTTCTTCACCCAGTTCCTGTGAATTAGGGGGGCTTCTCATCCTCAGCAGGCTTTCAGTTATCAGTGACATAGTCACTAGTTCTTCCTGTCCTCATATAATATCATTGCTGTCCCAAAGGAACAGTGTTTTCAGGGGATGCCAACAGTTTTATGTGGGTTTGGCTTTGTGCTTTTGACAGGAAACAGTTTCTACTCATGGGAGGTCGGCTACATATGATTTCATTTATAAACCACAAGCGTGTGTGCATTGTTTAGCATCTGTACTGCGTGTGTATTTTCTCGCGGAAGCCAAATAAGGTAAGACTTGGACCGACTTCAGCATTATGAAACAATATCTGTTTTTGTACCACAGTGCTAAAGGTTGGCATGTTCCATTTAGCCACCAGCAATAGAAGCATGTTTAATTCAATCCACATGGAAAACCTGAAATGAAGTAGCTCAGTTCATTTTGGCTGACAAAATGAGGTATAGATTTTTACAGACTTGGTTAATTGATGCAATACGATGATATCTAAAAAGAAAACACAGACCCCTGACTGACAGAGCGGAGGAATGTCTGAGGTTGAAGTTTACTTGTTGGGCAGATGGTTGAAAAAGAGCCCAGACACTGGAACTGCTTACACCGTACTGTGCATCCAAATACCCAGCATTCACTGCAGGACCACTGGAGAACACAGTATTTTTAGACCTGACATAATCAGCAAAGAGAGGAGAAAAACAGATATAGAGGGGATGTCTTTGCTTTCTTTTGTTCTTTTCTCTTTGCATACAATATCTTTGCAAAACCTTGGCTGAATCCCAAATCAAATATTAAAATGTCTTCTTTTTTTTGGTCTTCTTTATATCTGTCCATTGCACTGCACTACCAAACGAAGCTCACACAGCGTATCTAATTTAGTGTGCCACATTTTTTCCTCATCACACGGCGACCAGGGTCTGATCTAATTTAACCTCTTTCCACTGTTTAAACCAGCGTTATGTTGTTCTCAGCCAGTTGGCGGCAGCACAAAACACGCTGCGGACACAATGCTGACATATTTGTAATTTCGTTGATATGGCAAACACGTTCGTGTCGTGGTGGCCTCTCTTGTGCTGTGTGATGAATGATGCACTAGCCAACACTTTTGTCTTCAACTAGCTGCTTATTCTGGTCCATCTCTTCTGGTTTATTAAGCTCCAGAACACACAAACACAAAGGAAGGAAACATTTAGCTTATCGCTGGTTAGCAAATTACCTTCGTACTTCTTTAGACATGATTCATTAAACAAACAAGCAAAGTCACTCTGCAACAAGTTACTCACTGCACACAGGATTTGCTCACAATGTAGATAAATCACATCTTTACCAACATATATGTAATTACGCATTTTTATATATTTTATATATTACAGACAGGATACAGCAGATCTACAGCGACAGTTTAGCACCGCTCAAGTCTGCAGGGGCCCGGCAGGGAGCTGCATGCTGCACATAACAGACCAGTCCCAGTGAGAAAATGAATATAATGATAATAAACAAGATGAACAGAAATGAAATGGTAAATAACATGATATTAAAATAGAGAAGTGACTCCTAATGTGATCACAAGCTGAATAACTCACTGCATGCAGCTACGTGCATTAGCACACTATTCAGTGTTTAGCTTAGCTACAGGTTTTTGGAGCTTTTCCTCTGAAAGTAGCTTGCTGCTGCTGCTGCTGCTGGAAACAACACTGATGAGAGCCGTGAGAGTGAACCAAAACACTAGAGCTGCAGAGCGTAAAAGCAAAACAATGAGTTGAACTATCCTGAGTTTATCACTATGAATGAGACCTTTCACATAACGTGTAGTTGTTGGATCCATTGTTGAAAATATAATCTGGTAAATAAATAAGCAAAAAATAAACATTCATTAGTGCAGCTTTAATATAATATGTAGTCGTGAGTCGTCAAACAAGATATACTCACTGACTTTGTTCTGGGCCCCCAAATTTCCTCTCAGTTCACTGCTCATGTTTAGAAAGTCAACACATTTCCCAGCTGAGGCTCGACATCGTTATTCCCTCGCAGCCACTGGGCGAGAGGTTAACAGTAGCCGTAAATGGAGGGTACGTTCTGTTAAATGAGCCTTGCCAACAGCCCCCCCAAAACACATGCTGAGGCTCAAGAAGAAAAGATCCTGTGCATCCCCTGAAGAACAAGTTAAACCTTTTCGCCTGGAGGGTCAAAGGTCAGCCCAGTGTGACCCTCACTCTTTGTTTGTTCAGTGGGTCGCCACCTGGATCTGTTTCTAATTGTGGACGCTGACTTAAAATATGCCTTTGTTTCAGTAGGGGGAAGTTGAAGTCGTTTATTAAACGAGGTGGGAGGGGGGGCAAGTTGACAGGCCGGTTTGTTGTGTTTGATAGCGGGAGCTGGGCTGGAGGAGAGTGCGTGCGTAAGTTCATTGAGGTTTTATCATTTACGTCACTTCCGCTTCTCTTTTAAGTCCCCCATGGTTTTCTTCATCTGCTCCTCTGTCTCTGTCATTTAACTGCTCTGTCTTTCTCTCGCTGTCTTTTTGTCTTCCCGTGTCCCCTGCTGCTCAGACGTCACTCGTCTCTTGGTGGAAGAGAGGAGAACAAAGGGAAGTGTTGCAGCCTCAGCGGGGAGGTGTTTGTCTGTTAGCCCTTCACCGTTCTGCTCGCTGCGCATCTTTTAAAACACAAACCTCTCGAGGCCCTCATCAGCCGCTCACAGGCACAGAGAGACACTCTGAGGTGTTGTTCTCCTCCGAACTAAGTAGCAGTAGTAGCCTAAAAGACCGAGCACCAAACAGCAGACAGACAAGGCCGGCGACCTGCCGGCATCACTGTGTGAAGCTCAGCTCAGTTTTTGGTTCAGGACCTGGTCCGCAGCTTTGGCGGTGTCAGCCAGCGGGGAGCCAGTGAGGGGTCATGCCCTGCTGGTCGCCGTGGCGACCTGTGCAGACGGGACGGGGAAGCTCCTGGCTGGCAGGTGAAAAGAGGCAGCTGCAGACTCCATGTGGTGGAAGAGTTTGCCTTAACGTAGCTGTGTGGCTTTGAATTGCACGTTCATGTTCTGCTCGTTTGGACTGAAGCAACTCATTCCATCTGTTGTTCCATCACATGATGCACAAACGAAAGAACACATTTTTGCATGATGCATTTTAATGCATCTGGTGAGGGGTATAAAGAGATTTGACCTGCTTCACCTCTCTGGCCAATAAAGAGCATTACATATGAGGTTATTGGTGAATACATCAGAGGGCCTGAATCCATATGGTGTCCATGTGGTTGTGATGGTTAACTGATGCAATGTGGGTCAGCCCTCTCATACTTTACGCTATCCACAACAAGTTTAGCTTGTCTTTTCATGTGGATACAACTTGTGGGCACACCAAAGCGGAGAGCACTTACTGCAGTTTGCTTATATTTAACAAGTCATGTTTTCATGTTTTTTCCTTTTTCCTTCAGATAAATCAAAAGCACTTGATGAAGGCTGGGTACGTAAGATTGAATTGAATTTGCCATAATAAAATACACGAGGACAGCTTTTATGAGCTAAAAATGGCTACTCCATTTAAACACAACTTCTTTGAAGCCATTTGTTGTCATTTTGTGCCTCTAACTGGAACCATTTTCAGTTTCCAGTGAATCCAAAACAGTTTTATGTGCATTTTCATTGGATGTAAGGCTGTGCATCAGCACATTTTAACACAACTTTAACTAACAAACTTATATTATTAGCTCATCATAATCATACTGTCATAAGAACTTTACTTTCTCTATATTCATTCTTTACACTACAACACATTCCTGCATCACTGGAGTATTAAATTCTGACAGTGTTTTATTTGTAGAAAACAGTTTTATTCCGAAGGAGGAGCTGGTCACTGTACATTTGCTGGTGGCTGTATTTGGCTGCTTCCCGGCAGCTTCCCGTTTGGAGTGTCCAGCGATGACACCGTCATTGTGGGTAATCACTGTTACATCAGGAGATGTTTTCTAACTGCAGTGGGGAAGTAAAGATGATTGGATATATGATGAAGTAAGCTGTGGCTGGTGGAAAATGGAGTCATCCACTTTACAGGCACAAGAGGGTGACAGAGCACTGCAGCCGTAATACTTCAGTTTAGTTTAGTAACACAGGTGGATACGGGACAAGCTGAAGTGCAGCACTGTTGCTTTGCACATTTTACACCTAACAACAAGAAAAACGATTAAAAAAATGTACCCAGGATGATGCTTTGCAGCCCCAAGGTGCTCAATATTAGATAAAGAAATAATCATATGATATGATTACATTGTGTTCAATAAATAAGTGAATCAATTGTAGTAATCACTGTAGATTTCTGCATAGACAACTACACCCATACATAAATGCTAAGAGAGGTGTTTCTCTCTCAAACTACATTTATTTCACTACTTTTGTTCCTGATAAAAACACATTAATGACCACAATTATAAGACAGTTGAGACAAGAAAAGCATGAAAAGTGATTGATATCTATTAGTGCATACAAATGCAGCTCTTTGGAGATAATTCATTATTTTTTCCATGCATCTGTATGTGTCTCACTCTCTCCACTAATGCAGACATATCACCTGTGTTAGTCATCATGCAGGAGAGTGACAGTTTCGCCTTCAATCACTGTGAAATCAACGCAGTGTCTTCTTCCCCTCCACGTGATGATAATTTGCAGACGCAGCTGAAGCATTAGTCAGGCTTCAGTGAGAGCTGCAGGTAAATCTTTATCATGTTCAACACAGTCCTGCCGTCATTCTTTCCTTTGTAATAAGCAGTTTGGAGACAAGGCGAGTACGTCAGCCAGTCCTCAGTGAGAGTGACAGGCAGTGTGGGCCATGTTCATGGAAAAGCATTAAATCATTAAACCGTCTTTGAGGACTGCATCAGCCTCACTGACCCGAACATCACACAGGAGGGCCGTAACTGTCTTCTGTCCCATCACGGGAAAGCTCTCGTTTTACAGCCCTGACCCCTGCTGCACAGGGACGTGTGTCTTCGTATACTCGTGCACACACATACGCACTCATTGCCCCTGTGTTTAGCATGTGCACCGCATAAAGAGAACAGGAAATCCAATAAAAGCATCACATCGAACAGATAGCTGGAACGCTGACCTAGAGACCTCCTGCACACAGAGGATTTCGGGGGGGCTGCTGCTAAAGGTGCAGACAAAGTGGAAACAAAAGTAATGTGATATTTAATCTCTGCAGGAAGCCATCTCCAAAGGTCAGGTCAGTATAGGACTATTGGGACTAGTTACAGCCTAAAATGCTCCTTGTGTCCAGCATGGCGGTGTGTACTGTACCTAGTTTACACCTACAGAAACATGCCTGTGATTGGCCAGAAGATGGCAGCACCACTAGACAAGCTGTGAGCCTATAAAGGGAAATTATGCCTTTCTTCTGTCACACTTCTGTCGCACACGAGCCAGCAGGGATTCCTATGATGATTTTTCTTGTTTAATTGCTCTCCACGCGTCAGGTGCTGGTCTTTGAACCAACTTGTGCACAGTGTCTTCGTATTTTTAATGAATAACTTCAGCTGCTGGAATGTGGTTCAGATGAAGGGTTGCAGCAGCTCGTGCTCGAGCACAGAAACATGGTGGACTGCGCAGGCAGCCAGGCTTTGTTTCTGGGAAGAATAACTCTTAAAGGCTGAATATAAGGCTGACTTACTTTTTACAGTAGGCCCATAAATGTTTATGGGGTGTGTGTTTTGTGCTGCTGGATCACTGTTCCTACCTTTGAGGAAAACTTCATGGCCCCTGTAGGTATTTGTCTTGCATGAGCAGGACTTTATACGCTATACACACACTATAAGCAATGAATCGTGTTAGTCAGGTTTTACTTATTAGTCTGAGCGCATTAACAAAGCAAATTTGCATTTAGTCATTTTTTGTAATCCTTAAACGTGCTGGTTTTAATTCCAGGACATACAGAAGCGACGTTTTAATCACCCATGCAAACGTATACGAAGTGTTTTCCGACCATCATACTCGAGAACGTGCACACACACACAGATTCAGACACACACTTTTCCTGGCATTCACTGATTTCTCTCTCACTGTACTTGTCAGTTCCTTGTTCCCATGGTAACAGACTGTTCCAGACAGGCTGTCCTTTGACAAGAGAAACACGCAGCAGCTGAAATCTGCACAGTGAAGGGGGTCAGGACAACTTTATGTTATTGCTGCAACGGCAAAATCTATTGTGGGACCAGTCCTGTTTTTTAAATGTGTTTTCTGTGGATTAAATTGTGTTAAATCTGCATGAGCTAAACATTAAAGCATGCCGTTGTCTCTCTTTTGATTGGTGTAGATGTGGTATTAATAGAGTGGATTTTGCAGTTGTTTATATGAGGCCTAAACCCAGCCCAGATGCCAGAATAAAATGTTGCCTTTGTACATATCTGCAAACCACAGATATGTTAAATATGTATTTTTAAGATGTATCATATCAACATTTCTACGATAAGCAACTGACATAGATTACTGTTGTATTTATATGAGCTGAGCTCCTCATCAGGAGGAGTGAGTGAGGCAAGATGACCGCCAGGCAGCTGACCACTGCTCCCACCATGTGCAGGAAAAGAAGTCATTTTTAAGGAGGCGTCGGGACATTTTCCAGCTCTGTTTGTGCCAACAAAAAACAGGTAATTTAAGGCAAAACATGATCTTGTCCTAACCCTAGCCACGTGGTTTTTGTGCCTAAACGTAACCAGACCTAAACCACAACATTGTCACAACATAAAATTGAAAACTGAAATGTGAAGAAGCGCCAAGTTTGAACATAAACAAACGTTTAGTGCCAACGTTTATTCCTGTGATTGGCTTCCCTAAACCACTCATCCCAGTTTCAGCTCAGCTAAGCAGTATCTAAGCCAAGCTCTTCTGTTGTTCAGGGGAAACAGGATTACACTTCACTTTCTGTTGAAGTGGGTGTCTTTGCTTTGTTTCCCCTTGATACCAGACCCTGCCTGTCAAAATCAATGCTAGTGAAAGCCCTTCAGCTTCAATTAGATCACTCTGTAGAGTATTTTACCCGTAATCTAATTGTCCTACAGTGGACACCTGCACGAGCACAGACATGCACACGCTGAGTCCGTCCACTTTTTACTCAGAAAACTTATTCACAATCCGCTTTGCACACACACACACACACACACACACACACACACACACACACACACACTTTGAGTAGAATGAGTAAGACCAGTGGTTAGATGGAATGATCTCATCCTGAGACACTGAGAGATGATGTCAGACTTTAGATGAGGACTGCCGCTAAGCTACCGTAACTGTTTATGTTTTTACAGGACACGAGGGCTTGCAGGGCATGTGCAAGTGTGTGTGTGTGTGTGTGTGTGTGTGTGTCCATGCACTTTAAGGGCTTGACGGATATGACTTTTTATTGAGCACGCTCAAGAGCTCTATCTGCATCTGTGATTGTGTTGTAATCAAAATCCAAAAATACTTGGAAAAAGACATCCAGACGTTTAACACTTTGTTAAAACTGATTCTAAGGAAGAGAATCTCACCATACCGTTGGCTAATCTGCATCCAGATCTGTTTCTTTCCTCAGTTTGAAGGGCCTGCAGAGATTTTAGATGCATTCCTTCTAGACACAGGGACCTGATTTGTCCATCTCTCTTCCTCATCCCTCTACTCAGCTGCTTTCATGTTCTGTAAAATCTGTGATTCTTCATCCTCCATCCCAAGAGTATTCTTTTACCCATCCCAGCTTCTCCCTTGGGTGTTCCCAGTAAGCTCCCTCTGTTTCACTCGGTCTTCCCTCCTCATTTTTCCTCTGCTTTGGTCCTCCCTCTTATCTTTGTTCGCCCAGAATTACTGAAATAATCTGTTTGATCTTATTTCCTCCTCCTTCTTTTCCTCAACCCCTCCTCCTCCTCCCTATCTTCCTCTCTTCTTTTTTTTCTCTCTCTCCCTGGTGATCTCATTTCCAGGATGTATGTGATGTGTAATGTCACAAGTGTGTTTACCGTCAGCGGTGGCCGTTGAGAGGAGAGGAGAAGAGAGGAGAGGAGATGGGAGGAGGGGGAGGAGAGGAGATGGGAGGAGAGAAGAGGAGAGGAAGGGGGGCAAAAGGAGAGGAGAGGAGAGGAGAGGAGAGGAGAGGAGAGGAGAGGAGAGGAGAGGAGAGATAAGGAGAGGAGAGGGGAGGAGAGGAGAGGAGAGATAAGGAGAGGAGAGGAGATGGGAGGAGAGGAGAGGAGAGGAGAGGGGAGGAGAGGAGACAGCGACAACAGGACACACCCTAATGTGACCTCATGCATATCCATCTAGCTGCTCCACTGTTGAGAGCTCTTTCATCTCATGTGCCCGTGGACACTGTGGTGACATCATGTTAGCTGCGTGAGCTGAATGCAGGATCAAAGGGCAGCAACAACACATACGTCACTTCTTCAGTGTTTGTCCTCCACCCTCCAGCCAGCCTTGTTTTTGCTATCTTTGCTTGCCTTTTTGTAATATATTTGTGTGAATGTGATAAAAAAAAAATGTAGGAGCAGTGGCAACAGTACTAGCAACAGTCTTAACAGCCGTTTACATCCGGTACCGCAAAAACTCTGTGAGCAACAGCAGGGGCGTGCACAGACTCTACCAGCAGCAGGGGCTGAACTGAAACAGGCCACCTCCGCTGCATGCAGGATTAGGGTCGCTTTACACCAGAGACAGTCTGGCTGCTGCTGTGCCCCTCTGTTGACATCAGGGCAAAAATGAAGCATATCACAGTTAAATGAATTGCAACTAACCACCGGTCATTTCCTATGGCAGTGTGTGATATGTGAAGACAGAGATGATTAAAAGTCATCAAGCAACACAGTCATGACACTTTTGTCTGTGAACAAGTCTGAAAAACCAAGGTGGGAAACAAACTGAAGGCCCCAGACCTCTGTAGGCAACTCTTGACATTGAGCTGTAAATTTGATGTTCAGAAACAGACTAAAACGACAGCAAGAGCAGCACGAATCATTCTGTAGTGAAGTACAGTGAGAGAAGGTTTTAAATTGTACTACTAATGGTAGTAGCATTTATAAAGTACCTGCAAAAGTACAGTAGTACTAGTATTTGGAACAAATATTCGATATGAGCTGCATGTGCTTCACACAGCAAAAGGTTTTCTACTTGATCTAAATAATTTAGCCTCCTGCGTGCTTCCCAAGCTGGGCCCCCTGCTGTGATGCACACACACACACCTACACACCTACACACACACACACACACACACACAGACACATACACATACAGAGACACACACACACTCACAGACACAGAGAATACCAATCTTCACCAATTTTTCACACTACTTCACTCAACTCTCCCCCATGCATAATACACACACACACACACACACACTCCCACACACAATCCCACACTGCTGCGCCATAGTATAAAACAGTGATTCTACCGCCCACCCTGCAGTACAACACAAAGAGCTGACGATCCTCCCCCCATCCTTCCTCTCCTCTCTCATTGGCCGGGAGGTTTAGATGCTGACAGTGTTTTGGACCAATAAGACGCCTCCAAGGTGATGTCATGGAGGCAGCGTTGATGCTGTTGCTGATGCTGTTGCCCGGCGCCTGTATCCGTGCAGCCAGACGGGGGTAACCGTAGTCACCGGTCCATCAGCAGCAGCAGAGAAGACAGGGAGAGAGGGGGGTAAGCCTGCCTCACAAAACACACGCCTGCACACATCTGCATTTCCTTTTTGTCACTTTGGTTTCTCAAGGTTCAGTGTTACTGCATAAATGAAGGTTGTGTGTGTGTGTGTGTGTGTGTGTGTGTGTGTGTGTGTGTGTGTGTGTGTGTTTGCGAGGGAGTGTATTGGTAGGGTGTAATGGGGCGAGGGTGAGATAGTGATGATGCAGTGGTTCCTGCAGGGAGAGAACTCGCTGTACCCTCAAACTGGATGGTGTGTAGCCGGTGTCATTTATTATTGATCCTCCATATGTGCACATGGAGCTTTGTGTCTGCTTACTGGGAAGGAGAGAGACAAAAAGAGTGGGAGAGGAAAATGAGGGGTTTGTTCATGTTCATGTGGCGTAAAGGTGCGTGTGTGTGTGTTTGTGTGTACGTGTGTGTTTTTGACAGAAAAGGAAAAATAGAAGGTAGAAGAAAGGTACAAGAGATAAAACATTGTGACAAATACTGAACAAAAGTTCCTATTTATCTTATTTTGTTGGATAGCTTTGAACCTGCAAAGTGTCTTATAGTTCATGTTAAATGCACCTTTAGCTGTACCATGTTCCAGGTTTATTATTGTGCGTGTTAGTGTAATTTGTAAGTGCAGGTATCAGGTAAGAAAGAAGGAGAAACACCAGTTCACAAAAACAATCTCTGCAAAACCTCTAAAACCAACCAACTGAGTGAGCATGGCTCATAGAAATGCCAGATATGGATGGGTGTCACAAGGGCCAAAAATGTTGATGCTCTCTTCATTCATAGCGCACACTGTCTGGAAGTTTGGTGTGAAGTTGGGACTACTCCTACTGCAAGCCATTGAAATATCACATTCAGAATATTATTAGAAATAATCAGAGGTGTGGAAATATCATTAGATGGTGTTTAGGAGTCATTTAAATGTGATATTCATAATGCTGCGCGTGTTACTCATGTGAAACTATGAAAATGTATATAAGTAGTATATCAAATGCTGTGACCATGGAAACAGAGTCAGAAAGGATTTGTTCATCTGGAACACAGAAGGTATCAATGCACTGTGCAATACATGAAGAAAGAACATGAGACATCCAGACATCCAGACTGGCACTGCAGAAAGTAAAACTACTGTAAGAATCATCTTGATGTTTTAGTAACTCCTCTGTGAAACATTTGATGATCCCATTTTTTATTTGTGTAAAATATTTAGACGATATTCTGAAATGTGAAACGCTGAGCCCCACGTTACTTTCCAAAATTGGGTAGTGTTACAGAAATTATGCCGTCGATAAAAACATAAAAACAGGTTTTATATCTCTTTTTTTTATTTGTGAAGAAAACAAAGCGTAGAAACAACTTTGTTATTTTACATCAGCTATGTGACCAACAAACTAGTTACAACATTAATTATTGAGCTTTGGAGGTGCAGACAGGCAGATTTTGGTAACTTTGAACAGAGCCTGGCTAGCTGTTTCCCTCTGTTTCCAGTCTTTATGCTAAGCTAAGCTAGCCAACTGCTGGATGTAGCTTCATATTCACTATAACAACACAAGAGTGGTGTCAGTGTTCTTATCTAACAAGAAAGCCAATAAGCATTTTTGTCAAAATGTTGATCTTTAACAGAGTAACTAAAAAGACATGATTATGCACAATAACAAAAGTCATTTACTATGCTTCTCTTTTAAATATGCAAACTCGTGCAATTATTTCCTGTTCTTAAAACCATCATGTATCATCATTTATTCACCCAATTTTTGGAGACCATAAAGGAGAAGTATTACCTTCAGCAAGCAGGGAGGATGGTGATCTTCTGGGACAGAAATTCTATGAATATCATAAAATAGCATAATGAAAAACTTCACTATGATATAGCTGTCAGCAAATTTCCCATCAACATGGCCCAAATGTTCCCCGTGTGCATTTGCTCTCTCTCTCCATGCCTCACCAAATGGAGAACTCACTGCTGCAGGAAGCCGTGCATTGATCTGCAACCTGGGTGGTTTCACGAGATGAGAGGCAGCTGTGAGTGTGTGTGTGTGTGTGTGTGTGTGTGTGCGTGTGTGTGTGTGCATTCCAGCGGTGTGGCAAAGCAATACACTCACTGCCTGATTAGTATGTGTGCTCACAACTGTGCATTTCAAGGTATCTGCACACGTACGTTGCACGTGTCTGCGTGTGCGACCTTGTGTGTGTTGGCCCCGCCGGGACCCGTCAGGTGAGCGTGCGATCGGCGCCGTCTTTCCGTCACAGGTTGTCTCATTAGTGCGTTTCTCCTGCTCTCTGGAGGTCACTACTCCTCAGGCATTTCACATGCTGAAAGACAGCAGCTTGATGTTTGTTTTCTGTCTGAGAGGTACATGTAAAGATGTGATACCACTCCGTTGGCTAGGTGATTAGCCTAGCTTAGCATAAAGACTGGGAGCAGGGGAAAACAGCACTCCAAGGAGATACTACGAGCTCACATGTTTTCCAAAATAGCTTTCATGCATGTTCAGCTACTTACTCATATAACATGAGCTATTTTTTGCAGTAAGTGTTTGGGTAGCGCCATGATTAGCTTAGCATAAAGACTGATAGCAAGGAGACTTTGCTATAGCTTTTTTTTTTTTAAACAAACAATGCATACAAAGCAGTGTTTCATTTTTGCATGTCGTGCGTTCTGTGTTTGAAATTGAGGCAGGGTGATCAGCATACACTATCTGCTGGTGTATATCCCCTTGTGACCGCTGCTTGTGCAGCTCGGATGCTCATCTATGAACCCTGCCTCAGAAGATGAGGGGGAGGCAGCTGAGAGCAGGTGGGACATTTTCTAGCAGACACATCCCATCACAGATGTCTGATGAAATTAGGCCCACGCCGGGCACCACAGGCGCGTCCCAGCCTGCAGTGGAAATCTGCTCTATGAAGTTCAAGCCTTCTTTTACTCTCTAATATTCCTCCAACACCTGACTCCTGCGGGTGTCCACGCGATGAGAGTGTTTACGATACTGGATCCCAGAATTAAAGCAAAACCTGATTAGTGTGTGCATTGAGCTGTGAAGCAACTGTGCAGGGCACTGCTGGTTGATTGCTTCATTACAATATTCTCCAATTAGCCGACTGCATGTACTGAAGTATTAATGTTCTGTTTATCTCTACACTAACTTGATCAAGTTGCATACGTGTTCGCTCTATGGATATGTACAGGATTCATCAGATGTTCATCGGTTTAGTGTTGGTGAGACCATCTGACAGACAGGGGGCAGATGGGCAGAGTGATGGCAGGTGGTGGAAGGTCTGGTGAGACAGTTTGCTCCTTTGCTGCCTCTCAGTTTGATACAGTCGCTGTTTGAGTTCATTCTAAATTTAACCTGATTATTCTTGAGTTTCCATCCCTGCCCAGTGTAATATCAGCGAGTATTTGATGTGATTAACAGGTACAGTCAGAACCACAGAGGCACGTTCGCTTGAATCACAACTCTTATTGCTGCACAGGCCTGTTCAAAGGTTTTCAGACGGTGGTGAAACAGGCCCGTGCCACGGTTGATGCCTTTGCTTTGTTATTTATTCCTTCCTGTTCTTCTTCTCAGAGAGAGATTTACAGCATCTCCCACTTGTGTCACGGCTGTGATTCACTGCAACACGGAGGCCTAGAAAGAGACCCTTTAAAGTCCTCCCTCTGCTCAAAATATGCTTTACATGTATATGCAGAGTTTGTCACAAAAGGTTTGTTTTAACAGTCATCTGCTGATGATTTCTTACCTTAAATCTGAGCATAACCATATGTCTCTAGAAGTTTGGTAAACTATTGTGGTCGCAATTTGCACAAGAGTGACGTATGTACTCTTGAAACCTCAAGTGTGCATACAGTGACAGCGTTAAGGGTAAACAAGAATTCACTTTTCCACTGAAGGAGCTTTAAAGCGCTAATGCCTCTGCTTCATTTGTTGAAGTCTCTTATTAAAGGAGGGATGGACCTCGGGTCAAAAGGTGGTATGATATTGATTCAAACAGACAAACTATCCTTTGCAAGAATTCGGCAGACATTATTCTGTGACGCAGAGCTGTTCTCTCATTGGTTGAATTAAACCTTAACGCAAGGCGTTTACACAGGGCCTCTGCGGCCTGTGGTCTTGTTAGCGCTGCCCTCAGCCGCCGCTTCTCACGTTCATTATATGACCTCTGAAGCTGCTTCATTCAGTCCCTCCCCTCTGTCTCTGCATGTCTCTCCCTGGCAGACTGAGACGGATCTTCAGCATCCCTGGAGAGCTACATACGCAGCGAGAAGATGACTCTGGCAGGTAAATGCAGCCGCAGCAGAAAGCCGTAAATGTTTTCCTGCACCGTGAGCGCCGGCTATGATTCAGCTGTTGGAATAACAACGAGAGCGCGGTTTTATCATCTGAACTGCATGTCTTGTCATTATTGTGACTGTTGTAATAGCATAATGAGAGTGACTCGTCATTGCATCATTAGTCCTTGAATGCTTCATCATTTAGTTTGAGTCAACACAATGTCATGCATAGCAGAACACAGTGTGAGTGTGTGTGTGTGTGTGTGTGTGTGACAACTGATGTTGTGGAGACATAAATCTGCTTACACAGTCACATTGAGAAAATTTGCCGGCATAACACAAGACCCTGTGATGTAGACTTGGGTTAGGGTTGGACAAGTAGGGGTTATGGTAATGGTTCGGGTAAGTCAGGAAATGAATGGAAGTCTATGTAATGTCCTCTGTAATGATGGAAACATGACTGTGCGTGCTTGTGTGTGTGTGTGTGTGTGTGTGTGTGTGCGTCCTCAGCCTACAAAGAGAAGGTCAAAGAGCTCCCCCTGGTGTCTCTATTCTGTGCCTGCCTGAATCCACAGACTGCAGAAAAACCTACGTACAAGGCTGAAGGTAAAAATAAACCACTTTCACGCACACAATCACACAGGGAGAAACACACAGTATTATAGCAAATATAGGCACTGGTCATTCTGGGAAATGTAGGAATCTGTTCAACTAAAGCAGAGACGTGTTGAAGGAATATAGGCGAACCACACAATGCACCAAAAATCACATGTTAATGACGATGTGTTTCCATGTATTGTAAATAAATAATGTAAACATGGCTACAATCCAACACCACAGATGCAGTGGACCTGGGCTGGTGCGTCATTAAAGACGTGGAGGTGATTGAGCTGAACAAGCGGGCGTCAGGCCAGGCCTTCGAGGTCATCCTCAAGCCCCCGTCCTTTGACGGCGTGCCAGACCTCAACACCTCCATGCCGCAGCGCCGCGACCCGTCTCTGGAGGAGATCCAGAAGAAGCTGGAGGCTGCCGAGGAGAGGCGGAAGGTGAGGGGAGGGTGGGTGGGGTTTGGGTTTTTGTATCAACACAAGAAGCCCAGCTGGACAGGTCCTAACCCCAAACTGTAACCCTAACCCCAGCTATTTCTAGCTCATTCAGGCATTGTCAAACATCTGACAACACTCTTTGTGGGAAGCGTGATTTATCAACTCAGGAGAAAAAGGGTGGAAGTGGATAAAAGGAAAGAGGGAGGGAGCGATGGAAATGATGGAAAGGAAGGGAGGAACTGAGCGGAGGGAGGGTGGAAGGATGAAAAGAGGGACATGAAAGTACAAGGGCAATCATGGACAAGGACACACTCACAATGGCTCACACTCATCAAGCGAAGAGGGCGGTGGAGAGAGGTGGAGGAAGGGAGAGGGGAAAGGTGAGAGGAGATGAATTACTGAGTCGGCACAAAGAACATGTCCTGCACCAGCACAGGCACAAGACATCTGTTACATCAATAATCATTCATTTATTAAGTGCCTTAAAGGCCCTGAAAAGGTGTTTTCTCTATTAGCATCTTATGTTCTACATGAAAATACGACTCTCTGCCAAAGTCAAAACCTTTTTAATTCTTTCACATTCGAGATTCCTGTTTGTCTTTTTTCTCTTTTTTTTTTAATCTGCACCATTTTCTCTGGTTTGAAGTGGGCAGGGCTTAATTTGAAAGAGGTGATGTCATGTATTTCCGCGCACCAATCAGAATTGCGCAGCATTTGAATCAGATTCTGACGACAGTGTTTTTGGTCAATGACAATAAATCTGATCACACCAACACACTCCTGATAACGCAGATAGATCAGACCAGCAAAACGTCGCTGCCGCACCTCTTTTTCGGGGATAGAAAGACAAGTTTATCTAGATTTCTTTGCCCTAAATTTGTTTTATGGACATGTCTAATGATTATTTCTTGATCTTGCCTGACCCTGTGTCAGCCATCGTGCCCCCTCAGTCTTCTTCCATCCAAGTGGATCAATGACCCAACACAGTGGCCACACATTGCTTATCCAGACGTCACTACATACGGTATTTGATCAGATCACTAGGTAGCAGTAGGCAGCGTGTCATCTGTAAATAATTAGCCTGCTAATAGCCAACTGTTCCATTTAGGCCTGGCTGAGATAACAGTCACGATTCCTGATGCTGCTGTAGTGTGTGACTGTACTCCAGCAGCCTCCCACTCAAGCTACCATCCATCAGTAGTAACTGTGACCGGCATCGTTTAGCTCTTTACCACACTGACAGTGAATGTTCACGCATCATTTGTGCCTCAGATCTCAGCGGGAAAGCTTTGGTCATTAATGCGGTTGTTTATAGTTTCTTATTCGGCAGAAGCCATGCTCCATCTTTCAAAATAATTCACATTTAAAATAGTTAGATAAAATAGGCCGGAAGCATTAATTATAATAGCAGTTCATTCATAATTTATAGTCATTGTATTGTATTTATTGCATTTTCTTGCCACAATGAAATATTTGACTAATCACAAAATCTTCAGTTAATCCTGCCTCACAGTAGTTTCTCATGTCATGTGAAAGTGCTGTTCCCTGGCTTTTCCCTCACATGCAAACATGTTTCACTTGTATTTTTAATCTTTGGATTTTCTGAGGGTCCTTGTAGTAATGGAGAAGGTTTTGTCTGCAGGTCACAGACATGACAACCATAACCTCGACCCTAAACATAACCCTCTGTTAATGGTGCATGTCAGGGGTTCAGGTTCAGGTGTCTCCACCTTAATGAACATTCTGCTTCCTGCAACGCCTCAGATCTCCAAGACTGAAGCTAATGCCCTCTCTATCATTTGCACCATAAGGTGAAAATGGTTGATTTACCCTCAGTGCTCTCTGTCTCCCTCCAGTGCCAGGAGGCTGAGCTGCTCAAGCACCTGGCGGAGAAGAGGGAGCACGAGCGCGAGGTGATCCAGAAGGCCTTCGAGGAGAACAACAACTTCATCAAGCATGCCAAAGAAAAGCTTGAGCAGAAGATGGAGGCCAACAAGGAGAACAGGGAGGCCCTGCTGGCCGCCATGCTGGAGCGGCTGCAGGAGAAGGTACTGTCCAGTTGATGGGATGATTTCTCACCTTTATGAAGCGTTTGTAAGGTTTGAAATGAATCTACAGTGTTCTCAAAGTCATGGTTTCGCCCTTGACTTTGAGACATTGTAAAACACTGAAAAACATAATTAGCAATGTGCCTTTCGTTCCTGAGTTCATCTTTTCTCAGCTTCTCATGTGTAACCGGACCGATGGCGATGGATTCTAACACAGAAAAAGTTCAAAATGTCAGGTTTTGAAATCAGGACAGCACGAGCTTCTGCCTGGACCTACCAGGAGAGACAGGAAAGAAATCACAGACACACATATCAAGTTTTTCACCAACCTTTTTCCACCTTTTTCCTTGACTGGCAGCTGTTGCTGTTTGGTGCCACTGTTGTTAGTGCTCTTTCCAGCTTTTCTTCTTCTAAGCCCCTGGCCCCTTTTTTTAGAGAAACACACCCATCCTGAACACGAGCTCAACAATATGATGCAGCCATTTTTAGTGCAGGGAGTCACATTTTCCCTGCTGGTCCCAAATTTGATCTGTTGTGCACTAGCAGCGTGATTGAGGTACTTTTAAAGGAATGGCTTGACATTTTCTGATATAATATTATACTTAAAATCATTACTACCTGCTAATTATGGAGCTAGAGCTTAGCTTTATTATATGTAAACCTAATTTGTCATTTTTAGAGATGTAGCTAGGTGCATTTCTGACTACTTGTTTCCTCTGTTCCCAGTCTTTATGCTAAGCTAGGCTAATTGCCTCACAGCTCCAGTTCCATAGTTAACGTGCAGGCACGAGTTGGTATCAATCTTGCCATCAAACTCTCGGAAAGAAAGCGAGAGAATTTCCCTAAATGCCCACTTTCTGTGTGCGTCATTTTTAAAGACACATTCTGGGAAACGACAGCAGCCAGCTAACTTAGCTTAGCATAAAGACAGGGAAACAGCTAGCCTGGCTTTATACAAAGGTTAAAAAAATATCAGAACGTGTAAAGCTCACTAATTAGGAAGTTGTGTCGTGTTTATCCAATCCCTTTTCTGGTCTCAACCAATTAACTGTGTAGCACATGTTTATCAGGTATTGATCTCATCTTACTCTGCAATAAAGCGAATAAGCATATCTTCCAATAACGCTTTTATTGAGACCTATATTTGAATGTTTTCTGGAGTGCAAATGAGGCCAGCAGTCAGTATCACAGGGCTTACGTTTCATAGGGTTTGCATTTCTCATGAATATTATATGAGGTGGAAAAGAGTTTTTAGTCCTCCGCACTCTGAATTGTTCCCCTGTTCAAATCTTCAGGATCTGTTGCCGAGCCGCCGTCTTGTTCTGTGGGCATCTCCCACGTTAATGCTAACGTATTCATGAACGCTAATGACTCTGACGCCGCCTCATCTCTGTGTTTGTCTGGCAGGACAAACACGCCGAAGAAGTGAGGAAGAACAAGGAGATGAAGGAGGAAGCCTGCCGGTAGACGACTGCAGCCGAGGAAGAGGAGAGAGAAAGAGCAGGACTGGGAGTTTCATTAAAAAAAAAAAAAAGGAAGTCAAAACAGTGCAGGAAAGAAAAAAGAGAACTCAAAAGCAACTCGAACAAAGGGAAAAGACGAGTTTTCATATTTGATGTATGCTGTAACAATTCAGAACAAGCTGTACAAAGTTTAGTCAACTCTTGATGTTGAAATTCAAAGAAATCTTGCTCTTTTTTGTAAAGGAAAGTGGGAGGGGGGGTGGGGTGCCAACAAAACAAGTGCAGTTTTTAAAAGAGGGGCTGCGATGGTTGTTTGAGGGGAATGAAAGCTGCATCAAGGTGGGGGGAGGTAAACATTTGGATTATAGCGCTCTCATTTCTGCAGCTTCTTCAGCTGGAAAGCAGGAAATTATAAATGGCTGCATGATGTTTTAGCGGCGCTGACTGAGCTGTGATTTTCTAGCTGTTGGTTACATCAGAAATCATCACTGAATCCACCCATGTGGCAGAAACACAGCCAATTACCCCGTTTCTTTTCAGTTAGACTGCAACTATGGAGGAGGGAGCTGTAATCTAAATTGCTGCCTTGTAAAAAAAAAAGAAATGGACGCACAGATGTAGTTTAGGAGCCTGAGTCAGCTACAACCAATGCAAGTCAAAACTCAGAGTCCCAGCCTTCCTCAGTCTGTGAATTACCAGTCGTAAACAGGACACAACACACGAGCTACTGCTGTTTCCACATGAAAAACTAAAACTGATTTCCCTGGGTCCACCGCTCTCATGCTAATTCTTCGCTGCACCGTTTTTCGGGATTGTTTGGCCTATCTGGGGACGTCTGCGTGTGCTAAACTTTGGGTTGTGAATCTAAAATGAAGCGCCAGGCTTTTGTTTCTGCATTGCTCCAGGGGAGCAACAGAATAAAAAGCCTGGGAAGGGAGGACGCTCTGCTGTATTCTGCCACCTTCAGTGAAACTTTAACTGTAGTCTAGTTGTAGATCAGTGACATGCATTTGAGTCTCTTAGATTTAGAGCACTGATTGCACTCTTATTTCATTAAGCACAACTGAAAAGCACATGCATACATGAAGGACAGTGAATATATACAGTATAAACAACAATAACACTGCAGTGACTGACAGCACTTCAGAATTTGGACATATTTGGTTTTGAAAGGATGAGTTTGGGGGTTTCTGGCCAAGCAGCGGTCTCCCTTTGCTTTGGCATGTGTCACTGTGCTCTGAGTGTCAGTCTACGATTTTCAAGGGAGTTTAAAACCTAAACGCATCAGCAGAAAGGTGAAATTCGCTCGAGTTGTTGAGTCATACTGACTTGATTGAAATGTCTAAAATATTTGCACTGTAACGGGGGAGTCGTAACATGGGGTTTGTACTTGCTGTAACTGTGTGTCGCTGTATATCTTCGAGGCTGGATTGATTGTATCTATTTGGCATGGTCAGTAAAAACAGCTTGACTGAACTCGCTCTCGTTCTCATCATTTCTCAGTTGTAGATTGATCGTACAGCGCCTCCACTGGGGATGGGCACTGGAGACATGTCTCACTGTTGTTGTTTCAGGTCAGTTTTCTTGCTCAAGCCTGTCAACATTTTTCTTATTCAAGTCAATGAGTGTAACTCATGTAGGGCAGCCTGTGACCTCTCGGTCCGCCATACCTTATTGGTGGAGGCTGGGGCACTATGCACCCTGAAATGAAAACCTGCAGAATCTAATCAGGAATGTACAAAGGTTTTTTGGGGGTTAAAAAAAAAATAAATGCATGTTTTAATTGCAGTCAAGACACTAGAACTAAGCATCAGTCAGTAAAGCACAGTTCCCTTTGCAGCAAATGCATCAATTAACTAATCAGAAACAACAAATGGTTGGGTGGTCTGTCCGATATTTTCTTTGCTCAGTCAGTCACATCCATGAAACATTCTAATCAGACCATAATACATGCCGCATGTAATTAGCACAATTTAAAATCAAACATGAATTTGTAGTGAACAATAGTTCTTCACAGCACAAACAGACATTCAGGTTAGGATAAAAAATTTAATTTTCATATTGTTTACAATGAAATACGAGTAGGGTTCTTATAGAATGTGACTTAAAAATAACATATATAAAAGAACATACACACCCTTCAAAAATAGCATTACCATTACATATACAAATATTTATTCTAATAACACCCCTTCCATGGCTCAGTAATCCTGAGAAAATCAATACAGTACATGTTTTACTATTATTATTATTATGATTATTATTATTATTATTATTAAAAAAAATCATCCAGCAGTGTTTATCTGTCACTGTACTTTCACGCCTAGGTTAAAGCTGCATTAAGCAATTTTCACCACTAGGGGGCAGAAAGAAAAGCAGCTCTTTGCAGTTATTATCATTTGTACATATTCATGACATTACATCTGCTGGAGGCTTTGTGGCGGTGGGTTGAGTCACAGGGCTTGTTGATAACAACAGTAGCTGGCGAGCTAATGGCTAACATGCAAGCAAGTCAGGAACACGCTAGTGCTATTCGGTCACAACAGTCATAAAAGGCCCTTTTTCACCAAGTCGTTTGAAAATATTGCTTAAGACATGTGTGTTACTGCTGTGGGATGACACTGGGCCTCACACAGGTACAGCCCACCGTGATCACCTCCGTCCCCAGGCGGAAGTCATACTTGTTCCTAGCCTTCCTCCCTCTTTTGTTATTGTGGCTTTGCCTCGGGACCCTGGATTGAGACGGGAACATTAGCGAGGACTGAACATACACGGATGACGTCATTATAAGATTATCATGTTCAGTTGGACTGTGGATGTGACGAGAACGGACAGACAGGCAACAAGCAAAATAAGTCGGCCTAATTTATTTGAGGGTGTTCCCATTCAGTTCAATGCAGTGAATGCATACCAAACCCTTCACACTGCTTTATGCACTCCTCATCATGCACCTGATCCAGAGGAATTCAGTTAGAAGTACTTGTGCTGTGCTGACGATGGATAATAAACATCTAATTATTTCAGGTTTTCATATTCCCACTATTATGCATCCCATAATATACACTTTATCATTAGCAAATGCCAAGAAAGTTGAATGTCCTCTGTTCTGTGCCTCAAGTTAAACTGGTAGGTCCTATCATTGGATTACACTGCTGAATGGTGCCTGCCCTGATTATGGCCCAGCCTTGCTGCTTGTTTCAACAGGAAATGCATCAGATTAAGAGAGATAAATCCTCTCCAAATTACATTTCACATTCATTGTTAGGCTGACCCAAGACTGACCTCAAAGACCTCGCTGTCATCTTTAAGCGTGCACTGATCGTTGCACCGTCACAAGAAACAGAAAACTGCATCATGAGCTGCTTTTCCAGAGACTGCAGTGGCTCACCTGTGGAGGACCAGGACCTGGTAGTTGATAGGTTTAGCCACCAGGGCTGCATCCTCTCCTCCGCCCTGCAGGCTCAGACAGCCGGAGGTCAGGCACTGAGCATGAGCGATCCGCCTGGGCAAGCGAGAGGCCACGCAGGACTCTCTGGAGAGGGAGGGAAACAAAACGCAGTTAGAGTCAGAGAATTTAAAAGTTCACAAACACACGTCGAACCAGTGGTGTAAGGCAGGCAGCGGTGCCTCACCTGTACGTCCATGGCGACAGAGACATGTTGGCTATGGTTGAGGCAGGCGTGCTGGCGATTTGACGCACTGAAGGGTCCAGGAGCAGTCTCACTGTCCTTCCCCGCAGTCCAGTTCCTCGCCCCAGCTGCACTGAGACCGCCTGGCCTGTCCTGCTGGCGTGCAGCAGCGCGGCGCTCAGCACCAGCAAAGCTCTCAACACCTAAACACAAGAACACGAGACAAGCCACAAACACACAGCAGAAAAACCCTCTGAATGAGGAGAGGCTCCACACATCTTTCATTCGCGTCTCAGTTTTAAGACCTACATTATGAAATTTGTAGAAAGTCACACGGTCCACTTGTTTTCATAACATGTCACATTATGTCTCGTCGCCCTTTCTGAAAAGTCATCTCAGGATGATGAATAAGGGTTAGAGATAAACGCTGCTGGAGAACTCACCTGCTGCATGACTGTGTGTCTCAGCTCAAACTGTGAAGTGCTGCTCTGCTGTCCTGCTGCGTCTCCACTCTCTCTCTGAGTTTATATGCAGGCCGGCTCTGTGTGCGTTGGCAAGACCCGTGGCGCGTTTCCGCTATGACTGTCACTGATTTTAAAGATACACATGTTGATCTGTAAACGCGATAAGGGTTTGTCTCTCTGTGGTCAGCATTTCTTTCTTTGTCCGCCGTCACTGTATCTGTGCACGCATATTCCTCTGTCACTGTCTTGCATTTGCTCTTAACAGCAACACACAGCTCAAACATACATCTTTTAAAAGCATTGCACTCTTTACCTGACCCCATTGTGACCTCAGAATTTGCAAATTGTGAACAGCAGTAATTCCCCTGTGGCACTTTCATACGTCTGACCAAAAGGTGTGAAAGTGTCTGCTCGCCCATGGACCGTTTTTCATGTGGCTGTGAAAGCAGGACACGACTTCTGACCTTGATGGCATAAAGGGAGAAGTTTGTGAGCGCGCTGATGTGAAAAGCTGCAACTCGAGCTGTAAAACTGCCAGCGCCCAAACAAACCAGGGGGGATTTTATCAGCCCAAACCCAAATAAAACAAACAATTATTCTAAATGAACTTTCAAACAACGTGGCTCAGATTTCCTTTAAAAGTTAGTTAGACATGCAAGAAGAACCCAGTGCAGAAAGCAGAACAACTTTTATACATTATATTCAACTCAGTGGCTTCAGGGAACCTTCCAACAGTAAAGAATGAGACATCATCTTGGCACATTATCCCACTAAGAAAGCAGCAGAGGCTAATCACTCTGAACTGCCTCTGATTTTTCATCATATAAAACACACCACCAGTGACTCCGGCTACACCCTGCCCACCCACCCCATGTGAAGCAATGTAGGTCAAAGACATGCTTGACGTGAAACGCTGTGGTTCTGGTAATAAATCAGCATGCCTACTCATCGAGGACAAACCATGTGATAACATCTTCTCCCACCGTGCATCATATGAGTAAGGAGCCTGCAAACTGGAGCGCAGCTGTGCTGGAGACGGTTTCGGAACAAGAAGTTCAAGCAGTTTAACACCATTAAAACTGAAGTACAATATGTTCCTCACACACGAAATAGATGGCTTTTGAATGATCGGTGAAACAGCTGATGAGAAATCTAGACATTTGATACGTGGAGTTGTAGTGAAGTGGTGCTCCAGCTGCAAAAACCCTTTGGTGCCCTCCTTCATTTTTTAAAAAAAGATATCATCTACTGTGCAGATGGTCCTGTGAGCTCTGCAGCTTGTGCGGCCTTGAGAGCGTCGTCACACTGATCAGTTTTAAAGCGTCACTCCACTGATTTTGCATGAGGATCAGTTCACCCTTCACCACTCTAAGTGTGTAACAGCAGTTGTATGATGTCCTCTGTGGCTCTGAAAGGAGCTTTTTCATGTCTGAAAGAATGACTCTGATGACATCATCGGGGTTCACGCTCCTTTTAGCTCTGTTTTGGTCTCAAGGGACATATCTCCCTCTTTAACTGTTAGGTAAGTCTCTAACGTGGCGTGTGTGCCGAGCAAGAAGCACACAGGGGGCTTATCAAAGCCCTGAAAGCGGCTGCCGGTGGAGTCTGGGAACTACACTGATGAGACTGAACCGGAACAGTGGAAACGAGAGGCTGAAAACCTGAAACCTGAAATGCTGTGCAGAGCTGAAGGGAGCTGCAGAGCTGCAGCTTGATTCTCTGTGGGTTTGTTGCTACCAGTCACTTCTTTCACATTACTCATCATTTGGTCTATTGTTAATATTCACATATTGATTGATGCAGCTTTAAAGATGGCTGTCTTTAATTGATTGAAGGAGTCACTCAGCCTGTTTTTAGTGAACATGAATTGTGTCTCCATATTCCTTTGCCGAATAGCACCTCCTCTGTTTCTGTTCATTCCCAGTGAAGTGCTCTGACGAGCCCGTCGAGTGCGGCTCTACATAACAGTGAGCAGCCTCAGTTCCCAGAGGTGAAGTTTGACTCAACACCAAGTGACAGAGTCAAGTGCAAGATCATTTATTTATACAGCCGCTCATCAAAAGACTTTGAGTCTAACTAATCCATGAATTATCACAGGACGCAGGATATTAAGTTAGAGAGAGATTACAGGCCACTGCAGAGCTGCTGGTGTGAGATCCTCAGAGAGGACACAGAGTCCTGTGCTCAATTTATGAGAGGGAAATATTGGGGTGCAATGGTAAGAACTAAGATGTAATCTGGTACAGAAGGATGAGAGTGCCAGTTGAAGTTTAGTCTCCCATTGTTATGACAACCGAGCTGATGCCCGAGTCCAGCTCAGCTGAAAACATGAACAGAAGGATGTTAGAAAGAAACACAACTACGCAGTTAGCACAGACTTCCTCAGTACACCTACTCTAAAGTTCCCCTCATAGGAAGCGCATGGGAGGATCAAGCATCGGCCGTCATTTATCAGTCTGCAAACTCAGACTGATACTACGGTGCAGGTCGTAGTGCCGGTAGTTGTAAGCCGCCTGTGAGGTCATTCAGTGTTATTCAGTGTGGACTGAAAGGAGGAAGAAAGGTCAGTGTGAACAGAGCTGACGTGTTACTGTCATTTTCAAAGTCAAAGTCAAAGTCAAAGACAATTAGCCTGGCTCTGTCCCAAGTTCGCAAAATCCTTCATAAAAGCACAGCTTTTCATTTCCTGCACTTGAACTTTTGTAGGGATGAAACCAACAAGACGTAACATGATAATTAGTGAGCTTATTTTATCTGCAGAGGGAGCCAGGCTAGCTGTTTAGCCCTGTTTAGCTCAGCTTGGTCTTTGTGCTAAGCTAAGCTAACCAGCTGCTCACTGTAGCCTTATATTTTCCGGACATACATGAAAGTGCTATCTATCTTCTCATCAATGCAAGAAAGCAAAGAAGTATATTTCCCAAAATATTGAACAAAAAACACCAGTCTACATTTCCATATACGCCTGGGGGGATTAAAGGCTAAAGAAAAACAAAAAGCTTTTTTGTTGGTATGTTTAAAAATAGAAATAAATTGTCTTGTTTGATTTGCAGTCTTTGGCTTTTCGCCTGTGAGTTTTGATTCGTGAATATAAACTTCTCTGAGGCTTGAGAGGACCGCGCTGACAGGATTTGAATATTCTGTTGTTGAAACACAGCTTTAAAAGAAACTAAAACTAAACTGAAGCTGAGGCGAAACATGTGAGGCTGCAGCTTTTCACACCGTATGTGATATGAGTCAGCCGTGGGCGGCGAGCGCTCGGGTCGCCTCGCGTCCTGGATGATGGCCTCATGTGTGGTCGGTGCATCACGGGGCCGAGAGTGTGGGCGCAGCAATGCTGTGTGGTGCCACCACCTGAACTTTCATCTGAATCACGATAAAGCCGTTCGACTATTAATTGGGGTAAAGAAGTAGGTGAAGCAAGGAGGGAGCTGAGCAGTGATTTCACTCTGTGGGGCCAGCCTCCCACACAAACCAGATCCGGATTCATCAGGGGTTTCAAGTAAAATGCTTCTTGGAAACACCAGCGCAGAAGCAGAAAGAGGGCTAGTCTTTTGAGAACGGCTCTTCTGGGAAATCCGGAAGCTACCCATTTGTATTTTAGACAATCTTTGCAGCAAATTTTATCACAACAAAAACAAAGCACAGCCAGGGTCGCTCGCAGCACAAATTTACCGGCACCAGTCCTGAAGTGATTCCCCCCCGGATGCAGGGTATGATACTGTGCACATGAAGCAAGAGGCAGAAAGTCACAGCTCATAATGCAGCAGTCAATTACAACACATGTTATTTCTCAAGCATTACATTTTATTTTCTTAACACACAACTACAGTTATTTAACAAAACTTGTCTCAAATATATACAAATCCATAGAGCAGAAGTGTTGGTAAACCTGCTCAGTACAACCTTATGGTGGAACTGCACTAAGCTGCAACGGCCCTCTTCATATGAGCTGAGATGTTCAATTACACCAACAGCAGTCTGATGATGCACGGTCATACGAACACTGAGGAGTCATATTTCCACTGCTGAACACAAACAGGTGAATAAAGGATTAAGACTTCATCCTTTTTGCGCCGGTCCTGCTTGCAAACATGGGTCGATGAAGCTGCAAATCCATCACGAGCACAAACTGTTGTGGATATTTATGGCGGCTTCATGTGTGGAATCGCAGATTAGAGGTCTGGCTTTATTTTTTGAGTGAGCAAAGACTGCATTTTGAGGAAAAGATGAAAAGCAGGATGCGTGAATGCAAATGAAGCGTCCGATATGTACATTTGAATATAAACCGGCGGTTGATTCTGAGTCTTTGTAATCATTTTCAAAGTGCTCCCCTCCTCCCTCAGATGAGGAAGATGATGTCGTCGGCCACCATCACCTGGTTGTCGTCCTGCATGCGAGCCAGAGCGGCGCGAACTTCCGGCTCCGAGAAGCGACTCTGGCGCTCCTTGTTGATGTCGTCCATCAGGGTCTTCATCTTCACGGACTGAGCGTGAGCAGACTGGAACACGGCGAACAGGGACGACTTGAACTCCTTCAGCCTGACGGAGGAAAGCAGCAGAGATGCGATTAAAATTCAGAGTCAGGGAAGTTGCACAGTTCCCTTAAACTCTAAAAAAAGTCGATGTCATTTAATAGAATGGCCTCAGTTCCAGCCCGGCATCTGTTCTAAAAGCACTAATCATGAAAAATTACAAACAACAATATATTGAGCACTTCTGCCTATTTCAAGCTGTCTGAATCCAGCACCCACCTCTCTGCAGAGAGCTTGGGGTCTTCGGCCTGTGACGTGGTATCCATGGCCTCCTCCTCCTCCCGCCGTGCCTTGGCTGGTTTTGGGGTGCCGGCCTGAACTAAAAAAAAAAAAAAAGAAAGACCAGTGTGAAAATTCAGGAAACTGTAACATATATTGTTATTTTGAGCACAGGTAGAAGAAACACTCAAATTTACTTATCAGCCAATTCAGGTATCTGAAGGAAAAGTATTTGTTGTGCAGCAGAAAGGTGCCTGACTTCCAGTATACCGCTACACATTATAGGATATGTGGTCAAGGCCGAGCTAATTTAAACCGCTTAAATATACAGGTACGCAGGTTAATGTGTCACAACGATTTATATGGTCATGTGCTTTGTATGTAAAACCTAAATCTGCAAGAATCCAACTAAAAAATAGACAATCTGACGTCTAAACTGAAGGTGAGCGTCCAGCTGTGTCTGGAGTGAGTAACTGATGATGGAAACAGTTGACAGCCGTGTGTGAAGGTAATATAAGCGAGGCTTACTCTCAGGGACGTCCTGCTCTTCGCTGAAGTCATACGGGCTGTAAGGCTCGCTGCCCTGAGAGCCACGTCGCCCCCTGCAGGACACACAGGTTGGTGTTATTAATGACTGATCAGTAGCAATGAAGAGCATTTTAAAATGAAGTAAAGGCAGCGGAGAGTGCATCTTGGTGCAGCTGTCTACCTCTTCTTCGCAGCTCTCTGTGAGCGCTGAGTGGACGACTCCTCGCCCTCTTCCTCCTCTGAACCGGAGTCCCGCTCCTGTCTCGAGCGTTTCTTCTCTTTCTCCAGAACCTGCGGGGGGGGAAACCAGACAGTCGGGATATGAGCCTCGTTCACACGGCTGTGCCCCCGGCGTACGGGGGCAAAAACGCAGTCGCTCCACTCTTCAGCAGACACCCCAGTACGGACCTTTTTGAAGTAGGCAAACTGGACGAGCTCCACGGCCACCTCCGAGTCCTCCAGCTCCACGGCTTTGCTCATGCGGGCCTTGGCGTGCGCCGTGGACAGACGGATCAGGGTCTCCAGCGTACGGGCCGTCACTGGGGAGGTCTGAGGAGGAGGAGGAAGAAGATCAGGGTACGCCATGGCTTCTACTAGAGCATTACAATGATCCTTTTAAACTGTTGCCTAAAGATAACGAATCATTTACGTCTTTTTAAAGGAACTGTTAACCATTTTCGCTATCCTATTAAAAACACAGATGTAACTGCCAGTGGTGGAAAGTAACTAAGTACATTTAGTTAGGTTTTGTACTCAAGGTACTTGTACTTTGACTGAGAATCTGTGTGCACATTCAGTAACCTCTCGTGTACATATAAAGGTGCGTGCGTGCTCCTGCTCACCCTGGCGATATCAGCACCCATCTGCTCCTGGCTCCTCAGCCTCGAGTACTCTTCTGCGATGTGATTGGCCGCCTCCTCCGTTAGCACAGGCGTCACAGCCTTGGCGATGTGGATGTACTTCCTCATGAACTCCTTGCTCACGATCTTATCCCTGAAACAGAGGCGACATTTCAGCCTTTACTCATATGCCTGAACACAGCCACTCATGTTTTGTGCTTTTCACACAGGACATCTATCAAAAGTGAAAAGTCTGATGTTTGTGTTTCCTGCCAGGGCAGATGCTGCGTGCGTACTTCTTTCTCTTGCTTCCGTGCAGCAGGTTGTTGTGTTTCTCGTAGATCTGCAGCTCCTCGTGCTCTTCTGCTATTGCGTCTGGGTCTTCAGTGGCCAGGATGTCTACTGTCCCACCCAGAGCCATGGCTGGACAAGAGGAAACAATATTAGTCAAAATACTAACTCACTACACAGAGGGCAGTTTGAAGAAGTCCTGATGCACAGTACCTGCTCCCTCCTGCTCACGGGGGTCGCGGTAGCGGTGCATCCTCAGCACGTGATCCGAGATCTCCCGGTCCTGCTCGGGGTCCATCTGATCCAGCACGATGAACAGGAGGTCAAAACGTGACAGCAGGGAGTCCTGCAGGCCGATGTTCTCCATGGGGGTCTTATACTGGTCGTACTGCACAGATGGACCAGATTAAAAATATATATATCCAGATAAGCCAAGAGTCCGGCAAGACACGTACGGGTCAAACAGGCTGTCAGATTAGTTCCTCACCCTGCCGTAGACGGGGTTGGCGGCCGCCAGCACAGAGCAGCGGGCGTTGAGCCGGGCGTGGATGCCGGCCTTGGCGATGGTGACGCGGCCCTGCTCCATCACCTCGTGGATGGCTGTGCGGTCCATGTCGGACATTTTGTCAAACTCGTCGATGCACACCACGCCGCGGTCGGCCAGCACCATTGCGCCCGCCTCCAGGCGACGCTCACCTTAGAGAGAAAAAAACATTATGGGCTGGTGAGTTGGGTAATGGATGTGTAAGATACATCCCAGAAATGTGAAGATCTACGTGTGTCAGAGCTGATGCATGTGTACACTTCTGTGTGTGTGTGTGTGTGTGTGTGTGTCGTACCGGTCTCCTGGTCCGTGGTGACGGCAGCGGTCAGACCCACTCCGGAGGAGCCTCGCCCTGTGGTGGGGATGGCTCTGGGTGCCGTGTGGAGGACATAACGCAGCAGCTGGGACTTTGCAACTGACGGATCACCTGGTAAAGAAGAACGCGTGATGAGATAAATGATAACAACCACCGTCACCCAAACAAGTCCCCCGCTCGAATGAAGACGCCTGCAAGGACAAACTCTGGTACCGATGAGCAGGATGTTGATGTCTCCTCTGATGCGCGATCCGTTCTCCAGCACCTTCTCCACGCCGCCCAGCAACATGCAAAGGATGGCCTTTTTTATGTACTCGTGACCGTGGATGCTGGGAGCGAGGGAGCGAGCCAGCTGGTCAAACACATCCTGAGTAAAAGCAGAGAAGGAAATTGATTTTCTCATTTAGTTGAAGTGTGAAGTGTCGTAAGTGTGGACAGCTGTGGGAAACCAGGAGGAAAGACTGCGGCCTCACCGTGGAGCGAGTCCGGCTGAAGTTCCTGATTTTGGCGATGTCGTCCGCGGAGAAGTACGGGGACACTTCCTTGCTCATCTGCTTGACGTGGCAGGCGATCATGATGGTCCTGAGTAGAGGAGGGTGGAAAATTAATCCAAGAGGCAACCCAGCAGCTCCAGCACACACACACACGTCATCCCACCTCACCTGAACGTGCCAGAGGTGAATCCACCCTTCTTGCCGGGCAGGCAGCGGTACGTTCCGATGATCTGCACTCGGTCTCCGGGTTTGACCACGTCCACCAGGTCGTTGTCCAGGATGATGTCCACAGAGCGAGGCAGCTGGCCAGCGGGGGCTTTCTCTGGCATCTCCTGTACCGTGATGGTCTGGTGGTCCTTATAGATGGAGAGGCCGAACTCTGTCTCCAGAGGGTTGTTCTCCTCGTCCTGTCGCGACAGACAGAAATAGAGGATTGATGTTTGAAAAAGGGGGAAAACATGAACCAAAAAACAACAACAACCATCACTGTTAATCTCAGCAATGATGCCATTTAAGCACCAGAAATGTAAAAACCAAATATCCAAACTCCTCTTGTTACCTTGGTGGGGTAGATGGCACTGGAGGGGAAGGCATCCAGCGAGGTCATGTCTGTGTATTTCCTTTCCATTGTCTTCTTGGTGGCCGGGCAGTAGTGGACGCTGCGCACTACTTTAGGACGCACCAGAGAACCTGAAGGAGGATGAGGAAATGATTAACATTAATATTACCTTGAAAGGGATGTGTTTAGAAGACTACATCTAGTACAAACTAATCAAAGACAAGTAGTGATCAGCAGAGCTCAAAGACGGGTGGAGGATAAACTCACACTTGGTGATGATGCCCTCCACACACACCATGCTGCCCAGCAGGCGGGAGGTCAGGGTTCGGGGGGTGACGTGCTTGGAGCCAAAGCTGCCCTCCAGGCCGACGTAAAACTCCTCGTACTGCTTGGCATAGGTGGCGTCCACGGAGGCCACCAGGTCCTTCAGAGCCCGCTGGAAGGCCAGCAGCTCCTCGAAGGCGTTGCTCATCAGTCTGGTAGAGGCAGGAATGCATGTGGGTCATGGATGGAGTTATGAGTTTTTACTTTTTATTCTGAGTGCTATTTTTGCAAGCATATCAGGGAATAATAACACACCGAAACACTGATTGTCACAGTAGGTCTGTTCAAGGTGTGTAATCAGGGCCTTTCCAACATGCTACAGACCATTATTCGCGTCATGCAGCCAATAAAACTAAACCACTTAGTGATGAAACATGACAGCTTTAATGTCAAACCCCTTTAGCTCCACATTTTATCTACACTTGAACCTTTGGGCTTGTTAAAGAAAGTTTATCGTCTTTTGAAAGTTGCATTCAGTCACACACTTTCCACACACAGTTTCTTCCTTACTTTGCGGCCCGGGCCTCGTTCCGTCTCCTCAGGTCGTTGATGTTGACGATGAGCCGAGCTTTGTTCTCGCTGATCATGTCCCGGACTTTGCTTTGGTAAACCCCCTGGTCTTGCTGTAAAAAAAACGGACAGAAGATAAGTGTTGTTTCCTTCATTTTCAACCCAAATAAACTCCATAATGCTTTCGCTGGGCTCCAGAACAAAGAAGGATCAGCTCACGGCTTCCTGAACACAACTGGCTGCACTCAGAACAGACTTAGCTGTTGCGCCAAGCTTCAGATGAACGTGTGGCACTTGTAAAATGATGTTATTTCGCCGTCAGAGGCGATGGCTCTTGCAGATTAACTGGAGTTCTTTTGTTGTGACCGCATGGTTTCTCATGTCATCCCACAACAGAGCGTTTAGTCTCATAAAAGTCAGACTTACATCGTCGTCCAGAAAGTCCAGGTAATCCCTCTGCGCCTCCCTCATCTCCCGGTCATCTACGACGTCGGTTGCCATCGTGAACGATTATTTATTATACTTTAAAAGCTACAAATATCGCACAGAGCCTCTTCACTGAGTCCGCTCTGCTGCCGTCTGACTACACAACTGAAGGGATTTCGCGCCACTGCGTGCCGGGTGCAAGTAGAGCGTAAGACGCCATTGGTCAACTCGTCACGTGCTACTTAGCATAGTCGGCGCGTAAACGTAGAGCTGTCCAATAGAATCAACCGTGACAGGACTTGACCACGCCTACCCAAGAACTCCCGCGAAAACGGAGCAGGAAGAGGCGGGCTGTGTAAAATGAGGAAAATGCGAGCGGATGTCCACCGAGCAGACCTGACCTCACCTCTTTGTCCAGGAGATGGCGACAAATACGGCGTCTTGACATGGAATTGAAAACCTTCAGAGTTCTGATGATGTTAGTTGTGCTTCTGTCACAGACATTTTAATCATATTAAGTTGTGATGATGTTCACAGGGCAATATCCATGAATGCATCTTCATATAAATTCTTGATGATTGATGGATTGACAGGATTCAGCAGTGTCATTATTTGGGAGTCCTATAATATATCTATTATTGAACCATTAACCAAGTAAAAAGGGACCATGCAGCATACATGCATGCAGAATTAGACATATATGGGGAAATGAGATCTGCATTCATAATTAAGGATCTGGATGATGGCAAAATTCCATCAGGGATTGTTTTATCAGTTCCTTTTCATTTGACAAAAAATATTAATGGAAATACTAAATAAACTCTTTATCATTATATTGTTGACTATTTGTCATCATCAGTTGATTTACTGTCAAAATATTCTTTTAATGCCCCTTTCAGATGTATAGAGATTGATGTTTGCATGTAATTAGGAGGAAAGTGATTCTTATATAGTGCAGAAGTTTATGATAGATAGATCTGTTTATGATAGTTCGCTACTTTTATTGTTATATGAGTTTTTAAATGTTTCTTTTCAACCCAATTAATTGTGATAGATTGATTAAATTTGCTTCACAATATTTAGTCCATCAATAGATGATTTATCACATACAATATTATTTTTCACTTTTTCGGGTTTATTTTTCCACGTGAAATTATAGAAAATTGTGTCTAGCAATTCAGCTGTACAAATTAATTTGTAGGGAGGACACAGACAAGCTGTAATAACGCATTCTTTCTAATAATGATAATAAAAAGCTCTACCTTGTATCAATAAATCCCTCATTAACCATCATTTTTAATGTGTCTTAATGTTTAATTATAATGTAATAATTATATCTTTGGGACAAATGCTTGATGGCATGTAAACAAGTGCACTGCTGAAATAAAGCAGGCCAACCTAGTTTAGATCATAAATAAAGTGCATGGTACCGGACAGTAGATGGAGACAAACATGCAAAATTAAACATGCTTTTTCCCCCTTTTCCCCACATTTTATCATCGTTATTAAGGTTGTATAAATTTTGGTCATTATAAACACGACTCCTCTAAGTTTCTAAGTTTCTGTCAGAAAGTGATAGGAAAACACTGCTGATGTGAAACAAAAAAATTAAAAATATCGAACTTTTTCAAAGTATAAGCTTAAATTAAGTCTACAAGGATAAACTGTAATTTGTGATGCTGACAGGACTGTGAAGAAGCGCACTTTGGGCGTTTCCGGTCATGAAACCCCGCCCACACCTCCGCGCGCCTCCGGGCTGTCGGGTCAGCTGTGTTTTTGCCCTTTACCTCCCTGCAGCCTCTGAAATATCCTTCTGCCTGAACCTGTTCAAGGAAAGGAAAGCCTGAGGTAAAGTTTGGCTCACTTTACTTCCCTCTGCGACTCCAGAGGCGCATCAGGTGTTCTGTCGATTCAAGCAGGTGAGCTGATGTTTCTCCCTCTTAGATCCTGTCACTAAAATCCCGCAACAATACCTCACAGATGTAAATCCTTACGGTTGTGGCAAATTACAATGTTTGTTTTATCTGTTTTCAGCGTTGACATACAGGATGAAACATGTGAAGCATCTTTCTGCACAGGGCTGATTCTGTGGCTCAGTTTCTTTGTTGCAAAAGGAAGATGGATTAAAGAAAACAGCATTTTAGTGTATTATTTCTTTCTAGGCTAAAAATGTACATGCAGCATGTTTCATAGACCTCCAGTCATTGGAACTTGGAAGGGTCAGAGGAATACTGATTTGTTACAGTCAAGGGGAAAATGGAGAGGGCTCAGACATCAGAAGGGGAGGCAAGTAGCTGTTGCCTCCATAGCTGCCCATTTACCTGACTGACAATGGTAGTTTACATTCTTCTCTGTGTGTGCCTATGACAACAGGAGGGTGATGGCTACAGGTCTGACTGCATACCTGCATTTTCTGTATACATGATTCATATGGAGAAGAATGCTTTCATGCATGACCCCATGTTTTGCGTGTTTGTTTTGTTACTGTTGTTACTGTTGTTTTAATAGTACTGCCAATAGTTTAATCTGGACCGAGATGATGATGGTGAAACACAAAGAGCTGCAGCTGCAGTATTTCAAGGCTTCCGACAGTCCTGCTTTGTTAATCTGTCCATTGACAGTTCACAGCATGTGCTTCTGGCTGGTTTGTGTTCAGTTTCAGTGACTTTCTCTCCCAGTTTTAACCCCCCTCTGAGTGTATTAAGATCGGACTTCACTTTCTCTTCATCTTCCATTCTTAGGTCCCCGTCTTCATACCTCTTATTCACTGCAGACTGAGAGTGATAGATTCTAAAAATGACTTGAAACTCTCTTCATCTCATCGTATCAAAGCACACTGTGGGTTCAGAGCCATTATAATGTCTTTCTTCAGTTTTCAAATATTTCTCTCCTATTAAGTGAACCTCTGTAATAATTCTGTCTGTCTGTCTGTTTTAAGTTTTGTCTCCCATAGGGTGCTCTGTCCTGCAGTCCTCTTCTGTCTGCATTCCACCTACTCTTCCTCAGCTCCACCCATCAACCAGCCATGTTGGGCGACATTCTGCAGCGGCTCAGCACTTTGACCCTCAGCCTCAAGCACCTTGGCCACCTGTCCCAGTTCTCTGACCTCGTCCCTTTGTCTATTCCGTCACCCAGCCCTACCGTCACCGCCTCCCAGGTTCCCAGCCTGTTCCGAGAGCCCTACATCCTGTCAGGTTACCGTCCCGTCCGGCAGGACTGGCGCTGCTACCTCCTCAGCCTCTTCCAGAGACACAATGAATGCCTGAACGTGTGGACCCACTTGTTGGCGGGTCCTGTGCTGCTGCTCCGCTGGTGGGCCAACGTAGGCGCCCTGGGGTACACCTTGGACTCAGCCTCTCTACCTCTGAGTGCCTTCCTGGTATCCTCGCTCACCTATCTGTTCTTCAGCACGGCAGCTCACCTCTTCCAGTCTCACTCTGAACATGCACACTACTTCCTCTTCTTCATGGACTACGTGGGTGTGGCAGTGTATCAGTATGGCTGCTCACTTGGACATTATTTCTACACGTCAGAGCCAGCGTGGAGAGAAAGCAGCATCGGGCTGCTGTTTCTGCCTGGAGCTGCCTTCTTTGGGTGGCTCACCTGTGCAGGCTGCTGTTTCGCTAAGTCCAGGTACCGGCGGCCATATCCATTGCAGCGTAAAATCTGCCAGCTGATCCCTAACACCCTAGCGTACCTGCTGGACATCAGCCCTGTAGCCCACCGCCTGCTCACCATCTCCTGGACAGAGGAGCCCTCGCTGCCCTTCCACGCCCTCCAGATGGCCTCGTTCCTGCTGTCCGCCCTCTTCTTCTCCTGTCCCATCCCTGAGCGCTTCTTCCCTGGCCACTGTGACTTTGTGGGTCAGGGTCACCAGATCTTCCACCTGTTTCTGTCCCTGTGCACCGTGTTCCAGCTGGAGGCTCTGTTCCAGGACTACGCCCGGCGGAGGGACACGGTGGTGGAGGTATTTGGAGAGCGGCAGCTGTGGTGGGCTTGTGTGTCCTTCCCTGTCCTGTTTGTGTTTTGCATCCTGACAGCGTTCGTTACAATGTGGCACATGAAAAAGCAACTGGATGGACAGGGTAAGCAGGGTAAACATGAGAAAGACAAGTGACAACAGTAAGTGTGTGTGTGTGTGAGAGAGAGAGAGAGAGGGAGAGAGAGACATTGGATTTAAATGTACCAAATAATATGAATAATAATACTAATAAATAAAGCCATCTTTGAAAGTTTTTGTTGAGCATGAATCAGTTGAGTGTGATTACTTCAAGTATCCAAACAATAAAATGATGTGAAAGAGCTTCTTTTCTGGTACAATGAACAGGTCATCTGAAATGTCCCACGGGTTTAACTGCTGATTCGACAAAGCAGCGGCTGGCTCAGTGGGCTCCATAGTTTGCTAACTATGGCTCAGTGCAGTTTTCCACGGTGAATCATCCTCCCATTTAATTGTTGCTGACGTCGGAGTGTGTTCTGAGGAGAATGCTGATGAAGATTATTGGTCAGAAACAAACCAGGACTAAACAGTGTTTGTGTTGTTGAATAATAAACGTGTATATTGTAAATGTCTGTAGAGAAGATGAGAAAAGTTTGCTTACTGTCCAGTATTGGACATACTGACGCTCCAAACCAGCTTTGCATTCGCCACAAAGGGTGTCTGCTCTCTCAGGTGAGCAGCAGTGTTTACATAGGAAGGCTGAGTTAAAGAGCAAATCTGGATTATGGCGTTCACCAAAGTGGTCTAGCCAGATAGTGGGATTTGGGTGAACAAAGACGCTAGTTTAATACTGAGGCGGGGGAATAGACTGCACAGAGAGACGCTGGCAGAACGGTTTTCCACAGCAGATCCAGGGGGTGGACACGATGACAACGGACAACACTGCTCTGCAGCGGCAAAAAGCAGCAGCTGCATCGTTTTTGGTCTATTTTTCTGCCTCCTGACTCGTTATATTGAGTTTGAAAAATGGAAAGAAAATCGTATTGTTCCTACACTGAAGGGTTTTGACTGGCAGGGGGGGGAGCGGATGAAAGACTGTTTTATCTCAGCATAATGATATCGAGCAGATTGAACACCAGCCAGATGCCAGCAAGGCCAAGTCAAAGGACAGCATGAGACAACGTAAACGGGAAAATGGAAAAAGTTGCAAGTCCTTGGCAAATACTGAATGTTTAGAACAGGCTTTGACATAAATCAAGGCCGTTTAGACACTGACGTTGAACACATATATATCTTGTTGACTGTGTTTGTCTGTATGGAGGAAACCAGGCTGTCGTCCGTGTGTCTCTGTGGTTTTGCTTGTTCTTTATCATGTGATACAGATCGTACCTCAGTCATATTAAGATGGTCGTCACACCTTTTGTCTCTAATATGAAAAGTAAATTCACACTCGGGACGAGTTGCAGGATGGCCCTGAGTCAGTGTGTGAGTCAGAGCTCAGGCCTCATTTTAAAGGACTAGTTCAACATTTTGGGAAACGTGCATGTCTGCTTTGTTGCTGAGAATTGAATGGGAAGATCGATACTGCTCTCGTATGTGCTACCCTAGCTTAGCATAAAGACTGAAAGCAGAGGGAAACGGCTAGCCTGGCTCTGTCCAAAGCTGACAAAATCTGCTTCCCAGCAGTTCGAAATCTCACTAATTCATATTTTATGCCTCGCTTGTTTCAGGTGTAGACAAACAAAATGTGAAAATGAAGAGTTGTGGGCTTACAGGGGGGTTTTGTGCTGCTCCGTTTATTGGCAAGTCGCAGTTACTTTCTCAAGCTTTCAGGTGTGTTCGAACCAGCTTGTCATTTAACTTCCAGCTAGAAAGCGAATGAGTGCATTTCTCCAAATGTCAAATTATTAAATCCCCTAATTCTTAAGAGGAATTTTTCTCAACTATTAAATTGCAGAATGAAATGTATTTATAGAGTATGCATCATTGTCTGTTATTTGGGATAGTCTGAATGAAAATATGTGGACCAGCAGTGTGCCAGGCCCACTTTCCTCTGCAGGGTTTAACTCAGCTAGCATCAGGAGGGTTATTATTTTTTCAATTTGAACACAAACACTGATTATTTGTTTGCTGGGTTTGTTCCTATATGAGCAAATTGTGCTTTCAGGATTATTTTGCAAATATTTGAAATTGGCAATGATTCCTGCAGGCCTCCTTTCCCCCCACTGTGAAAGTGTGGCTATTGATTTTTTCTTTGTGCCTCTGAGCAAATCTCATACAGACCGCAGAAATGGAAGGAAATTGCTGAGCGCTATAGATTGTCTTCACAAGATGATTATGACAGAATGGGGCTGTTAAACAGGTAATGGGTGTGGGTGTTACTCGGTGTCGTTGTCATCACTAACAAAGAGATGTGTGTAATCTTAAAAGAGTCAGGGGTGTTGCGGTATGCCAGTGTGGATGTGTGTGTCAGGGTAAATCAATGCAATTCTTCCTCCGCCTTACCTTCCAGTATGTCTCTCCATCTACAAAACTTCATTTCATATCAATCATGCCATTGAAGAAATAGTCACATTTGGGGAAATTCGTCGTTTTTGCAGGGGGTTAGATGAGAGGATCGATACCACTACCTGTCCGTTAGATAAGAAGCCGGAGCCAGGAGGTGGTTAGTGCAGCGTAGCGTAAAGACTGGAAGCAAGGGCAAACAGCCAGCATGGCTGTGTCCAAAGGTTAAAAAAAATAATTCAAAGTATGACTGAAAATGCAAAAAATGCTGTTTCTTGAGGGGAAAAAAACAGAAGAAGAAATTATATGAAAGCATTTAATGAGTTTAATCCGGTGTGAATGCTCCCTTGGCACCGAATGGAGTAATTCCACTGACCAGGCAGTCAAAAAAAAGGGCTGCAGGGCTGATAGCATTATTGTGCAGGTGTGGCTGGAAACGTGCACATAACTGACATTAACAGTCAGTGCAATTTTACACCACGCTATGGTATGTCACCCTCCTACACCTACGGACAAAGTAGCTCTCTTTCTTTTTGTGTGGGGTTGCCACATTCATTTGCTCACTGGCCATTCATCCCAGCACTCACCACCACAGGGGTAACGTTTAACATTTACAGTATCCGTTAGTTTCATGACTCGAGGTCTGACATTTTCTAAAAGATCGGCTGAAATGTCCTCACTTCCATGTGCGGAACTCAAACTGCACCTCTAAAGTGCAGTAATCCATTGACACCAGTCCTAGTCTGCATCCAAACCCTGCTTTGCATTAGAACAATGGTCCTTTTTCCTGTAATACCTCCCTTGTGAGAATGATTGCAGCTCTTGGTACATAGACCAAGAAAGAGAAACTATTGCAATAGAAGTGCATTTTCCAGTGTCATTTACTGGGTATGTAGCATTGGCCAACATGGTATTAAAGATATAAATGTGCAACTGACTGTAGACACCATGGAGTTCCATTACAGCCTATGCATGAGCAGAAATACTATATAAAAAGAGTGTTTGAGAAAATTATTTGTAATACACCTAACAAAAACTTGTGTGTGAGCATGTGTCTGCCTGATTAGCTTTTCCCAGGCAGGCAGCCACAGCACACACATGAATTAACATCAGTGTTTGTTTCAGCTCTCAGGTTCCCCTCCCCCCCCCCCACTGGAGGATTTTCAGTCAGCTTAAAAACATCTTGTATTGATTTATTGGGCTTTTGAAGGTTCAGTACTTTTAGTGAAAGCACACATTCCAACATTCCTGCAAGTCACAGGCATGTCAGGTGGCAGCGCGCTCAGGTGCAGGTGTAGCAATGATGACAAACACAAAGGGCCGTCTATGGGCTTGTGTCGGCACCTCCTTCATAACAAGACACCAGTGAGGTGAGTCCCTCCCTCGGTCGCCTGCCTGCTGTGAGCCACATAAAGCAAAGGCAGCTGAATGTCTGACAGCAGTTTGTGACAGAGCTACGGCAGAGTCAAGCAACTTACAGCGTAAGTTATGAACCCTGTATTTCATTTGTCTTTTTTGCTATATTGTTCATCATTATGGTTCCTTTTGGATAATATAATAATATGAAAAGTGCTGAGCTTTAATATGTGAGCTGCTGTTTTATTACTGGACATCACCAGGATGTTACCAAATGAAAGAACTCACTGTACAAATTTCACATAGCCTTTTCGAATAATGTGCGCCTGCTTTGTTGACACTTGGTATGGTATTTCCACTCTTCTCAGAGCACCGGGACAATGGCTCCAGTCGGGATGGTTGGCATGTTGGACTGTTTTTCATCCCCAGAGGTGGGCATCATCTCCCTCGTCGTCTTCCTCATCCTCAGTGTCGCCCTTGTCGGCCTTTGCGCCAGCTGTCACAGGTGAGGGAAATGCGGTGGTGAAAAGAGGCGTGAATTGGAGCACATTTGGGTCAAGTTATGTCAGTTTTCCTTCAGTATGTTACCATTTGCACTCCTGAATGCTGTCACTTAAAGGGAGTTAAAGGACTTAAGAAGTGTGTCAACTAACGTATGAGTAATCATAGCCAACGCTGTCACTATAAAACAAGTCTCCTCCTGTTGGCTGATTCATCCTCCTGTACCCAGACTTGTAAGGCTTTAATTGCTATTCATCACTTTCCAGCAGCACAGAACAGAGACTTGTTCGACTCGATGGGCGGTTTTTAATGAAGGGTGTTGCCTCCTTGTAGAGAAGGAAGCAGAGAAGCATTTCTCATCGTAAAATATCATTTTAGGGCTGAGGCTGGGCTCGGAACATTAACCAACACAGCATGGCGGTCCTAACAACATCTTTGTCTGATTGTGTGTGTGCATGCGAACGGGGGTATTTTAATACACATGTATGCATGCATGTGTGTGTGTTCGCACACCCATCGCTGCGGCTGTCACACCAAACATTCCAGTGGCAGCGACACGGAGGTGCTGTGGGGTGATATACTAGTCTTATCTTCTGCAGTCTGTTTCTGCACATTCCAGAGCTCGTTTGTCACTCAAAGGAATGAAGCCAGAGAGGGACCGCAGTGATAGATGGGGATCGTAACTCAGAAAATTGTTTGAACATTAAAAGGAGGTGACAACTCCGGTGCCAGTGTGTGTTGATGGAGTTAAGACAAGTAACTATGCTGCTTCAAGGGATACGAGGAGGAGGACTTTGAGGGGACAGTAGTCTGATTTGTGATCTGACAAGCTGATAATGCTGAAAACTTTGCATTTTATTTCCAGTTGCTGAGGGAGATCCGTTATAATAAATCAAGTCTTGTCCAAACAAGTCACAAGTCAAGCAAGTTCAAGTCAAGTCTGAAGTCTTATCAGTAGACATTATTATTACTAATAGAAATGTCATGTATGTGAGTGCTGACCACTACAGTGACATAAACACAATATTATAAGCTTTGTCAGTTAAATTTATCAGATTTAGGCTGAAAACAGTGAGTACAGCATATTCTAAGCCTTTTACTTGACTGGAGCCTGAAATTACTCAGTTTTCTAATGACAGTTTGGCCTAATGGAGCCTTTCCAAAACTTCAGCAGCTGAAAGAGAAACTCAGCCTGGGCTCAGCTGAGCCACTCAGGTCTAATTTGGTCTAATCAAATCCAACAAAGTTTAGGCATGAAAAGGGAACTACTGTACACTGCAAAGACGTTCAGTGAGGACAGCAGGGGGCCGTGGGGCCGAGTGTGCCTGTGTGTGTGTGACGTGAACCGGGAGGATGAAGACAAACTCAGGAAAGAGTCAGAGACAAAACAGGTGACAGCCGGAGTTTTAAAGGTCTCGAGCCCCAAATCAAACTTTTAAACTGTAAATTGTAGCTGTACACACTGAGCACACACAGATAAGGCATGCCATCATAATACTTTACAATCTTAATCTTATTTAAATAGATTTAATTTAAACCTAATTTTCCTTGCTGTCATCCACAGGAACAGCAGCAACGCATATGATGTGAGCGGCTCGAAGGTATGAACTGGCTGCTTTTCATCTTCCTCTCTCTGTTTCCAGGTTTCTGTATCGGTCAGTCGCTAAAGACCTCACTCCATCCATGCAACAGCACCTTCAATATCGAAATGTAGTGTGTGCCATCTATTGCAGTGCATTAGCTGCCACTCAGGAGCAATAAGTGGCTGATTATCAGCAGTGATGCTGTAGCTACTATCAGCCTCATTACGTTCAAACCTCGCAAAGCCATGAACATATCTAATAATGTAAAGTTTTGCTCAAAGAAAGAATTTTGTCAGAATATTATTAGTGCATCATGACCATTAGTTTCTGATTATGATATCAGCTTGAATTGCAAAAGCTTTGAGTGTGGAATATAGAATCAGTAATAACAAAGAATCAAGAATATAAAATAGCCAAAGATAATGAAGACTGGGTAATAGCAATAAATAAATGAACATGTACATGCATAGACCAAATTACAAGTAGGTCTGCCTATTAAATGCATTTTTTACCTCAATGATGAAAGTTAGATGTTCTTTCATAGGTCTTTTCTAAGTTCAGGGCCTCCTAAAGAAAACACTTTCCTTTGCCTGAGGATCCTAACTTGAAGCCACCAATCACACTTCACCTTCAGGCAGGAAGTGTAGCGTCCTCCCACTCAGTTGAACATAGCGCCAACTCTCTGATGTGCCGTCACCTTACATCCAAGGCATCACCGCAGGCATGGAAGGAGGAAACTGTGGCCACAGCCAATCTGCAATGAAAAAAAAAAATAAAACATTGTTAGTAGTGTGAAGTTGTTTTGTTCCTCTCTTGTTGCTGTAACTTTCCTGGAGCTCACATTGAGAGTTTGATAGTGATTAACACACACATAAAGCAAGCTCCAGAAATGTCCAGAAACGTCCTCGACAAGCTTCCTTCACTCATTTGCATGTGTGCAGTATATCATGTGCTATGTTTATCTGCAAACAGCAGCGAGTCTAAAGGTCTCAGCGCGCTTTGAGGAAACCAAATCGCAATGTGGAAAAATATGGAAAACCTTCCTGTCAATGTGCCGCCGCAAAACAGAAAAACTGCATGAACCTCAATGCTGAAGTTCAGCTCAGCCGGTAAAAAAGCTGGCATCTCGCATTAAGTGTTTGTGTTACTGACATTGCAATTGTAGAGTTACAGTACTGAGGCTACTAAGGGCTGAAAGATTTGCACAGCATGAGCTAACACTGACATTAGCTTTTATGACTGGCAGGGTAAACTGCTTCACAGCCCGTTTAAAGCTTGGGCAGTTACAAGCTTTAAACGATGATAAGAAGTGCTTAAAGGTTCAACTGGGAGATTTCGGCAACCTCGGTTCACCAGCTGTTGTGTGCAGACCGCAGCGTGCAGAGAGTCAGCACATTAATCAGTCAACAGCAAAGAATTTTTTGACATATTTTTTGCCGTTTGGCCGGTTGTTTTGGTTACACGACGCTAAGATAACCGGCTGCTGGCTGTAGTTTCACACTGACTGTATGAACTTAAATACAGTCAGTACGTCAGGTCCTTATTGTCCCTCTAACCCTTTCTGTCTTCCTGTGTGACAGACTGATGGAGGAGGAGGAGCCAATGGGGCCGTTGGCACAAAGACAGGAGGAACCAGCGGTGAGTCGTCTGCAAATGGAAACAAATTTCAATCAAACGTTTGCATTTCACTCACATTTTCTCATCCGAATTTCCAGACTCTGTAAACTGGAGGAGCCACAAAGACATGCCTGCCAGCACGCTAGAAAGACCTCACGCTTCAACCAACTAACCAGGCCAGTTCCAGTCCTGAACGCCGACCCCACAGCCACATCACAAGCACACACCAGAAAACAGAAGTTCCCAAAAGGCAAGAAAGAGACAACACCCCACTGCACAGAACCCCCCCCAGTGCTCCACACTTGACATTGTTCCAAATGGACAGATGGATGGAAAAAAGAGAGGATGGGTAGGAGGGAAAGTTGGCCCAGTCCTCTGTCAGCCCGAGCCACCGTCCACACCTTGTCCTCATGACAGGCCTCACTTATCTGGATTACATTTTTTTCTCATTTATGGCATCTGAATTCATCTGACGAGAAGTTTTCATCAAAGACTTTCTGCCCACTAGCTCTGTTTTTCAAGAATATTTTTTACCATTCTTTCCTGTCGTTGCCCACACGGAAACTGCACTGATCATTTCCAAAATACTCACAGTGGTCTGGCTTGATTGACCTCTGAGAGTGTAAAAATCAGCCGCCATAAACTCAGTAATCACTTTTAAAGTTGTCAAGTTTTAAGTGTTGATCTGTGTTGAGTTTACCCTGACACATATTTGTAGTTGAGACATCCAGAGGTGTTGATTTTAGGTTTATTTGTCCGGTCTTTGAGCTCCTACAACTCTAGTGTGGCCGCTAAATTAGTCATGTGTCAAATTACCACTGATCAGCGCTTATTCGTGCTCATTTTTAACACTGGTGGCTCTGTTGCCCAGCCAGTAAGCTGATGGTGCAGCCTGCTCTTTCCAGGATGCAGATGAGGTTAGGAAGGTACTGCTTCCCACTATTAAGTGAACCCAGTACGGAGAGCTGATCAGATTATGTAATTGTCATGAAGCTCTTTCCTGAGAAGAATGCAGTGGAGGACCATAACAGATTTACTCAACTTAGTGTTTGCTTATTAGTTTGATATTCTGTGACATACACTTACTGGCTTTTTTGCAGGGAGTTAGATGTAAGCCACGTCGCTGTGATGTGTTAAACATGAAACTACAGAAGCTTAGCTCAGCTTCAGACAAGGACTTGAGGCAGGGGGGGTTTTGCTCTGTCCAAGCAGCTAAATGAATCACCTTCCGCCACCTCTAAAGCTCACTAATTAACACGGAGTCACACGCATTGTGTCATTTGTTTCATCTGTGCACCAACTGAGTCAAAATGCGAGTGAGTTTTGCAGGCGGGGTTATGTGCTGGAACTACTTTTTGGCAACGCCAGTCACTTCCTGGAGTCATCATTGTGAGGTTGACAAGGAAGTTGCTGCACCTCGCCAAGAAAAGCTCTGTCACACCGCCTTCACCCTGTAAAACACAAGCAACTTGACATTTTTACACTTTTGGTCAGACCTAAACAAATGATATACAACGTGTTTTTTCAGCTTTAGAGGTGCTGTTAGGCGGAGCCAGGCTAGCGGTTTTCCTGTTTCCAGTCCTTGTGCTAAGCTAAGCTAACTGGCTAGCTTCATATTTAACAAAGCCATATGAGTGTGGTATCAATCTTCTCAGCTTACTCTTGAACATACTTCCCAAAAGGCCACTATTCCTTTTGTATTTTTGCCAGCCATTTTCAAACTGCAGCATGCTGTAAAGTTTAATATTATTGTCTGTATTAGTCCTACTGCTCCTGGCAGCCATGGTTTCCTCTCATATCTGTACCACATGAAAATAAATGAGCAGATTCTTGAAACCGGCTGGAGATTTGTAATCCATCATAGTGGATGTCATAAACAAAGCAAGTTTCATGAGTCCGCTAACTGATTTACATGCTGTATGGAAGTCAATGGAAACCAAGGGCTGCAACAGTTAGGGAAATGCATCCAAAAAACACAGCAGCAGGGTTAGCAAATGTAAAGTATGATTTGAAGGGGATGAAACATGCAAAACCAAGCCTTTTAACAACACTGTTGCTACTGTTGTGCTGGGTGGGATAATGAAGGAGACTTTTGGTACATACTGACGCTGATAAATTGTGATGCGAGGGGATTTTTCTATGCTTTGGTGCACTTTGGTTATCAGTGAAGGGATCGACTCTCTGTTTGTTCTTCCATTTTTGTTCCAGTGTTTCTGCAGCTGGTTTGCTCAGCTGGTGCAGAGACAGTCTATGCTGCAGAATTACCTTTATGGCAAACAGGTATAACATTCATGGTACTTGCTGGTCTGTTTGTCCTGGGATCAAAGACAGCTTGAAAGCCGGCCCTCCACCCCGTCCTGGTCGATTGTGATGAGATGGGAGCGGCACCTGGGCTCACTGAGAATTCAGAAAGTGAACCAAAGGTTACAAAACCTCAAAGCAGGGTGGAGCTGTCGTTCTTGTATTGCCAGTTGTCATGCCATGCGTTGCCATATCAATCCGCTGAGCTGTCCAAATAAAACACACCCAAGTGAGACAACGCTGTGATACTGCTTCTCTTGACCCTGAACATTAAAGTGTCCGAAACCCTTTTTCTCAGTGTGTCACCATGAGCAACATGGTGTTAAAAGGTCCTGCTTACGTTGTATGCATTTTGTCTGATTTTGAAGTCGGGTTAGTTGTGATGTCACATACAGCCGGTGGGTCACAGTTAATCAAACCACACCCTGATAAAGCAGATTACCTAAGTTTTTGAATGTTAAACTTATAATAATAATAACTACTTTAACTTTGATTATTTATTTACTTATTAACATTTAATTCATAGACTTCAAAGATTTCAGATCAGGTTTTTAGGGGCTTTAGGTCACACTCCTACTGAAGGCAATGACATTTCAGGCACACTAATATGAGCAAAAGTGTCTTAAAATGGGCTGAGTGCAAATGCTAATTCTGGATAAATACGGTGGCTGTCCTCTTCAGTAACGAGCTGGTTGACACACACACACTTTCTGCTTTAAGAAAATTCAGGAGGAGGAATTTCTCGCCAGCCTCGTGGCGTGGCTCAGGGAATGGCAGTGTCAGTCCATCGCTTTGGTCCAAACTCAAATATCTCAGCAACTGTTCGACGGGTGGCTGTGAGATGTCACGCTCATGTTCCTCAGAGGACGAACCCTCATGACTTTAGTGATGCCCTAAATTTTCAGGGATGTTTTTTGGTGAAATGCCTCAACATTTAATAGAGAAGCTGACAGAAAATTTGGCACAGATTGTTCATGGTTCCCAAATACACAGGAGGTAGAGCGGGTGGTCCACCAATCAGAAAGTCAGTGGTTTGATCCCCGGCTCTTCCGGTCTACATGTCAAAGTGTGCTAGGGTCAGAGTCTGAACCCCCCCAAATTGCTCCTGATGCTGTGTGATCAGTGTGTGCGTGTGTGTGTGAATGTGGCACGTGTTGTAAAGCACTTTGTGCAATCAAAATCAACATGAAAAGCACTATATAAACTCAGTCCATTTACCATAATGAGTCATGCTGACTTTGGCTTTTCCTCTAGCGCCACCATGAGGTTGACACAGTTTTTTTGTTTATTTTTGTGAAGTGAAATTAGGTTTAAATTTGTGGTTTTGATTGAAATGTCTCAACAACTATTGGCTGGATTGTCGTGAAATTTGCCACAAACATCCACGTTCACCTCAGGATGACGTGAACTGGATGATGCTGACTTCATCCAGCATCATCATCATCGCTTCAAAATACTTTTCTCATGACTAAATACATTCAACACTGATGGAATTCCCATCAGCGTAGGCTGTACTTTGTCTTTAGCGCTAATTAGCAAATGTTAGCATGCTAAACTAAGAAACCAATTTATCTGCTATGCATAATCCCGTTAGCAATGTCGTCGTCTAGCGGCTGCAGACTCTGCGCCAATACTTCTAATGCAATATTTTATTTTGTAATGACCTAAAATTGGACTTCAGCCAATTTCCAGGATCCACCCAAACTGTAGGCGACACCACCCATCTAAACTGAACTCCATATTTGCCCAGTGAACACTATCCTTAAAATAATTAATACCTACTGTACAATGACAAATGAATGTCTCGTTAAAATCTGCTGTCTAGTTTCTGTAAAGGTTTACTTCTCCTGCTATGTAAATTCATTATCTGTGCCTCTCTCTGACTCAGTCTGTCTAACCAGTCAAGGCAGTTGCCAGAAGGTCTGTGGAGCTTACATGACGTCATTAATGAATGAAATTGGAAGAGAAGGAATTCTGTCTGGTTTGGGAATCAGATTGGGACTAGGATTGGGTTTCTCTCTCTCTCTCTCTCGGACTGTGTCGCTGCTCAGACCCTAAAATCCCTGCTGACTGGATGTCTGGTGGAGAGGGTGCAGACAGCCGACACTAATCCGGTCTCTCAAACACACACACACACACACACACACAGGCACTGGCTCTGCAACACACACACATACTGAAAGCACATGCAAGCAGTGTTTGATCTGAGCAGGGACTTTATCATGTGATGTTGGGGGTTGATATGCTGTGTGCCATGGTGTCAGCAGTTTTATTAGTTCTCAGATACTTGATTAAAACTGTGAACGATGCACGAATCAATCACTGATCTGTTTGTTTGACTAACAGTCAAATGACAGTTCCCTATCAGATTAATAGCAGCACTACAGTAAATTGCATCCACTGGCTGTATCCTCAATAAATATCACTATTATGATATTTGACACTTTTATGTATTTGGTGTGTTTATCAATTTCTGCATTATATCTATAATGCATATTACAGATTTATCTTATTTGCATTGATATGTGCATAGCAGGGATATTTTGTATCAAAATACACTTATATCTCTGTAGAGTCAATGCAATGCATTTTGTTCAGGAAAAATGAATTTTGTGTCTGTTATTTCTTAACTACAGAGAATCCACACAATTTCTAATGCTCGTGTGTAACAAACACGCATACTCGCGTGTGCTTGAGGCAGACAGACAGACAGACAGGCGGGCAGACAGACAGACAGAGAGGCTGCCGCTGCTGCTGCTGCTCTGGTAACCCCTCACCTAGATCATCCTTTTGTGCACAGCGCGCTGCAGGTTGATATCTCTGCGCTCTGTCCAGCTGTCACCGCCTGCATTGGTTCACCAAGCAGACGCACGTAGGCGCGTCTCCGACCGACCAACCCCCCTCTTCCCCCGGCAGACTGAAGAGCCGGCTAGCGGCGGGACAGCCAGGCAGCGACGACCCGCCGCCGCAGCTCCGACGGGACAGACAGGACCGAGGTCTCCGCCGACCGAGTAAGTAAAAGGAAAGCCGTTTCTCTCGGCTTTTTGACGGCTTTTCGCAACACAGCGAAACATATTTGCTCTCCTTCAGCGGCGTGAGCTGGGGGAGGGAGGGGGTGTTTCTCCTGATCTCTATCTGCGTCGCCGGGTGGAGATCAGTGATGTAGTTGAACGCTGACAAACTGTGACTTGTAGTCGATTATTACCTTTAAAAACATCACAACCAGCAGTGTAAACAATGCAAATATTATATTTGTCTGGGAAAAGTGTTAATCGTTCAAACCTCTATCGTCGCGTGCAACTTGCATCAAATGTGCAGCCGCTTCCTTACAGGGGCTCACGTGCGTTTCACTGCCTTACATTAAAATGTGCGTAAGCTCTTATTACGTCTCAGTAATTATGAGTTTAATTGCATGTACCTCTACTACTCCAGTGGGGGATGACGTTATTGTTTTGTGTTAATTTTAGCAGCACAGTTTACTCATTCTACTCGTTCCCCCTCCCGTTAATCGCTGCGTGATGTGTTGAATGCAGACTTTCCGGGTGCGTTTTGATTTGTCTTTGCGCTCGGGAAAAGCTTATTTTCAGCAGTAGGCCTATTCCCTCGTCCAGCTCAGTCCCTCCCGGCGAAACTCGTGTCTGAACACGTTGTCAGGAAGGGGGTGTGTATCAGAGAATCAGGGCTCAGCCAATGAGCGGCGGCTCCCCGCCTACGCTGCGCCGCTTGTTTACTACTGAAGCCGGACGCTGATTGGTGGAAAGGTGGGGAAAATCGGGCTTTATGCTGCGTTCGGGTGCATAGCGAAGCAATGGGAGAGCTGAGCTTTCTCTTTGAAAATACTGTCAACAACTCGATAACTCGGCAATAATACACCAAACTTCCACTTCTACATGAAAGCAGCAATTTCATGACATGGATGTTAAGTAAAAGTATCTACTGGTGTTTTTTGTTGTGTCTTAGTGTGGCGTTATTGTTATTATAATAATTATTATAGAAATGTTAGACTGTTATACAAACAAATCATCATCATAAACATAATGAAAATTGTTATATTAGTTTAGGGCTGCAGCTAGCAAGTTCCAAAAACATTTAATATCAGAATCAGAACATTGCACTGCTTGCATAGGTCATTCTACTCACACAGGATCTGCTCAATGAGGACAAAAACACCCCAAAATCCAAAATAAAGAATATATGCAAAATTCCAGAAAGTAGTGAAGTGGCCTCGCAATATACCAGAGTTCAAGGTGAAATCTTAAAATTGTTTGTTTTGTACAACAGTGTAAAACTGGGGAAAACCCCACATCTTGCTGCAAAATCATTGCTTTGAGTCATTCCACCATCTGTGTTGCGCGTGCCCTGAATGCAGCTTTGCCCCCATTTTGCCACTATGAGAGACAGGCCACAGTGAAGGCACTCAAACGTCAGATTACATCCCCAGAACGCGTTATCAGTCTTATCGGTCGCATACTTAGCGTAGACAATAAAACTACAGCAAGATTTTGGTTCAGCCACTATCTAAATCCACACAAGTCTGTGTTCACTTCAAATTCCTGCAATCATTTTCAAATCCCCTGTGGTGATTTTGCTCTGCACTGTCAGGCAGAGAGATGCAAGATGGAATGAGTACATGAGCGTTTGCCAACACTCGCTGGTTGGCGAAGCTGCCTTCTGTTTAGATCAACATATTTATTCATCAAAGAAAGCACAATATTTATCCTTCGATGCCATGGTTCACTGTGAGCACATTCTTCGTCGTTGAAAATACCTTTTATGCTTCATCAGTGCATGCTATTAAGAAGAAAGCTGTTCAAATTTATAACAGAAGTTACTTTTTTTACTAGACACATAATCGAGATTCCTCTGCTGCTTTAACTCCTTGAAGAACTCCTTGAATAATGAGCAGTTTTAGGAATATTGCATTGCTGTGGGAACATTTGAAAATGCAGTCAGACATTTTGGTTGGTTTCAAGGCTCACGTTGTCGCCGGTGTCTCGTCTGCAGGGAGGTGTGACACCGTGCTGAGTCCCCTCACTGTGTGCAGCAGCACCATGGCAGCTGTGGGACCTGAGGACAGAGCTGGAGCGGGGCCAGGCGGGATGGCTGTCTTCCCGTCGGGACTACAAGCCTGCGTCTCTACGACGACGCAAAACAGCAACGGGCCAGGCAGACAGCAGACCCTGGTGAGTAAAAGAAGAGCGACGGGAATCCGGTTCAGGGTAGCTGAGATGAGAGATCACCTTATTTTGTTTTGTCTGTCATCCGACCCTCAATCTGCACCGTCACCGTCTATGCATCCATTCAGTCGTCCAGGCAGTTTGGATGAACACGTATAAATGCATCTGTCACTGGTCACCAGGATGCAGTGTTCACGCTTGCATGGCATTATGGGTGCATTTTGATCACAGGATGAATGTTGCAGAAAGCAAAAGGCCACCGGCCCTTACTGAGAGAAAGGAAGAGCCCCCACAGTCATCATTTCCTCCCCCTGTGTTCGACATAATGAACTACCTGGTCAGAGGCTGGCACACACGTCCTTTCTATGCTCTCCTACTGGCAGGTTGTGCCGACGGCAGGCAGGATGCCACAGATGGACAGAAATGTTTGTGGCAACAGTGAGGGTATCAAAGACTCATGTAAACAGTCGAACCCAAAAAGGCCTGATCAGAGTATGGGTCACTCTGTTCATGTCAGTTTCCATTCATTTACTCCCTGGGAGTGGAGTGTTTGAAGACTGTTGCAGATTTGAACTCAGAGCTCATTATTCCATTACTTCTGTGTGAAGGTGTATTCACAGAGCTGTGTCCAGGCTGACAAAGCATTCTTGGAGAGTGGGCATCACAAGAACAAGACATCCGTTCACCTGCCGCAGAGGGAGGCTGAGCGAGGCTGGAGCAACCTGGCTGCCCCCTTGCAAGCTATGGGACCCACAGCGCACCCCAGCAACGCTTCAGTTACCGGTGAAGCACCGTACAGGTGAGGGATAGTCAGCGGTCTGAGTGTGTGAGAGTGGGCTGCGTCACACGAGAGTCTAAGGATGTTTCTTTGTTTTCTCCAGTTTCCGCAGTCCAGAGTCAGTGGAGATGGATGAAATCATGGCAGCTATGGTTCTGACCAGTCTGTCCTGTAGCCCCGTGGTCCAGAGTCCTCCACAAACAGATCCTGGACCAGGTCTGGAATGGCATTATCTGTCTAAATTTAGTTAACATTAGCCACCGTGAGCTAGTGGTCGTACTAGACTAAATATTGAGTAGCTTTGAGTACAACTGCTGTATTTACAGTATGCAAGATAAACTCAGAAGCTCACAGCACTGCAGTAGTATTAGTGTAGTAGTAGTAGTAGTAGTAACAGGACCCACTACTACCTGTCTATCCTTGATAAAAGTAAGCACATTTATCATGTTAAAGTAGAAAATAGATTGCTTTTTGGCAAAGTGAAAAATAAAATATCAATAAACTGTCAACAGAAAAGAGAGGAAGTGAAGAGATGATGGTAAAACTGGCACCAGTGTGGGACACCCGCTGTTCTCTGTAGGATGGACAGACAGCAGTCCCAAATGCACAGCGTCTATTTTAACCACAAAAGAACAGAGGTCATTTGATGTCTAAACCATAAGGTATATTTCCACTGTAAACTGCTCAGGTGCGTATCACCAGCTCGCTGACAGCTCAGGTGGAATAACCACGTACAGCACTGAGAGAACGATCATTCAGTACGGTATGAGGAACAAGAGTGTGAATCTTCCTGTTCTCCAGCCGGCTCATCGTCACCAGCCGACATGGAGTGCGGCGGCGGCGAGCTCTCCGACAGCGGCAGCAGCGGCTACTGGAGCTGGGACCACGGCAACGTGAGTCCCGCCCCCTCGCCGTCCGTCACGGAGATGGACAGCAGTCCTGACGAAGGCCTGCAAATGGAACTGGAGCAGGGAGAGGAGCTTCATGCCAAAAAGCCAAAGGTGTGGCGCTCTACACTGTCCCCTGGATGTGTGCTACAAAAGGCCGAGAGTGTTTCCTCTGTGCCTCTCTGCACTTTGTGTCTTTCTGTATGTCTCCTTATTTTCTGTCTCACCCTCTGTCCTGTCCTGTGCGGTGGTCTCTCTCTCACAGAGCTCTTTCAGAGGTGTGTATAAGTGTCTGTGGCCCAGCTGTGGCAAGGTGCTAGCGTCTTCAGTCGGAATAAAAAGACATATCCGTGTGCTGCATCTGGGGTGAGTTGGAATACTCTTGATTCCCACGTACAGTCAGTTGCATGCTTCTTCTGGATAATGCATGAAATTTGTCAGTTCTGGTGAAAGTTTAGGTACAGATAGCCAAAACGATACTTCTTTGATAACCTTGTGAAAATGGTTGCAGTGGGAAAGAGGCTGAGGCTTTAGTTTCACGAAACACTATGCTCCGGGTTATTAATACGTTTTTTACTTTGACATCATCCCTAATTGAATTCAAAATACAGCACCATAATCCAAGAACTTGTAAATTAACTATCATGCATCTGAGGTGAGAAACATTTCATGTTAGAGCCTCCCCCTCCCCTCCTAATATTTTTTCTCTTATTCTGAGAAATTAAAACTGCGTCCACGAAACAAGTTGTTAAAGAAATGTTAAATGCACCCATACAAGATTATGCCTTAATAAAATGGTTTAAAATAGGCTACATTTAGATAAGAAAAAGTTCTAAACTGCTTGTTATGAAGTATCTTGAATATGTAGGATGGTGAATAATGGAGATTTATATCAGTTGGACATTGTGAGTTTTCAGTTTTGGAGCCACTCCTCCGTCGTAGTCTGAGGTGGAGCAGACAGTTTAGCCCAGTGAAACATTTCTGAGCTGCTCAACTACATTAAAAAAACAAGAGGGAATAAAAATTTCAGGTTGTGGAGGAGCTCTGGCTGAGTTACAGGAAGTGATGAAGTGATTTTTGATATTTTATATCTGGGTCACAGTGAGGGCTGCATTCAGTAACCGTCCAGACAGCCAGCTCACTCTTTAACTCTGCTTGTCCACTGGTCTGTGCCAACCACACACACACACACACACACACACACACACACAGCAGTGGGTCAGATCAGTCCCAGAGAGAGGAGGACTTCTACTACACCAAGATCTCCTGTGAGACCGTGGACGCCAGCTCTGCTCCAGCTCCCCCCCAGCAGGCTCTGGGCCTGGCCTCGTCCTCTCATCTCAGCTGGGCCTCCTGCGGTTCCCCTCCGGCCTCGGGGCTCCAGATCCCCCCGGCTCACAGGCCCAGGTCCAACTCCAGCTCCGGGCCCGGCCCGAGCAGGCCCAGTCCGCTCAGCCAGTCGGCCCCCAGCAGCTTCTGGCAGATCCACTCGGAGCATCTCTATCAGGTGGGTGCGGCGTGTTGCCCTCTGTGTCGGAAGAGTTTTGACTGTGATGACGATCAAGCACTTGCAGGAGAAGTGTGAACACAGGCGTCTGCCACAGAATGGCAAAATATGGTATTATTATAACATCGTTAAATGAGTCACATCCAGCTAATAACCATAACAACATACCCAATAACAAACCATAACAACATACCCCCCTAAAATAATTGTATTCGCCCAAATTTGAATGAAGATTTTGTTGTTGTCTAAATGCTGTTTGCAGGCTGAAGTGTATTCTGTGACGATAATCTGCCTAATATCTGCAATTTGTTGAGGTCGTATCGAGTTCTGGCTCAGAATCCCTGGTTTAGTATTGGAATTTCAGATCCCTAATTTCACTGGATAATTGTTTACTCCCCAGCATGTGAGTTCTTCTCTGAAAGCAGGCCATGTTTTGGGGGCTGAACTTGCTTGAGAGCTACGAAAAGAGACAGCACAACCCTTGTTAGCATGAATTATTAAATATCAGGCGTAGATTTTCGTGAACACAGGAATTTACCTTCCAAACATCACAGTCTCCTATTGTCTTTCCCATGAAATCAGAAACTAATGGATCTAGATTCTTTCTTCCACTAAGCATCTCAAAGGACGTTGTCTTCATTTTGCTGGAGTTTCTGTGCAGAGGTTTCACGTTACACGGGCTGTGGTGCCGTTCGAGGGGTCCTCCTTCCCCGGCGCCCCCGCGCTGATACCCCTCCAATGAGCCAATGAGCTCCGACTTTGTTAATGCATCACAAAGCAGCGCATTTCACTGGTGACCTGTATTTACCCTGTACCACTGAGCCTGTAAATAGATGCTTTGTGACAGTGAGAGAGTAAGCTGTGGGCTCGCTCGCTCCCCCAAGGAGACTAGACTCTCACCAGCCTGTACGAGGCAGAAAAACACGCCATGAATTCTTCCAGTGTAGCTGTGCGGCGGTTAGGACTTGTACATGCCCACTCGGGACTGATTCAGCCTACGCACGTTTTGAAAAATGCCCCTATAGATCTTAAAAAATAAGCATGACAAGTGCATTTTTCATATGCTACAGATGTTGGAAATGTGTTCATTTCGTGCCACATTTGTCTTTAATTTCCTCCTTGATGCAGAGCTCCAGAGGGATCCCGCCTCAGCTGGAGTGTGGGTTGAACTGCGGGTCAGTGCTGCTGGTGGAGCAGTGTTTACTGTGTGTGTCATGGCTGCTGGCGGCTTGTGGCTTGAAATGCCTGACCACAGCGTTGAACTCACGCTGGCACGCTTTTTTTTTTCCCCTGATGGAGACAGCATTAATGCGGGGGATAACGTTTGCAAAACGCGCACATCCAAATGCGCTAAATACTAAGTACATGTGAAAATGTGGCGTTCTGGGTGCAAGCCCCTCTTCAGACGTGAAACAAGTGGCTGTCCAAAGGGGTCACCTGACAGGTCATGTGATTATAAAATGGTTACTCAAAAAGAAGAAGAAATACATGCAATCATGAAGCATGCAATTGCAATTAATAGGTACAAGACATGTACAATGAACCCTGTAAGTCCTTCTTCTTCTTTTAACCACACCTTTCTGACAGGCGTGACTCTAGTTTTAAATGCGCACTAATGTTTGCAGACCCTTTTCAATGGAATTAATTGCAAACTGCCCTCAAACTACACTCCCACCTTGGAGATGTTAAAGATTTATTGTCTGATAGTTTTACGATTCTTTATTGATTCAGTTTTTGTTAATTCCTTGTTGTCGTGTAATTGTGTTGTTTCTGTTTGCTGATTGTGTTCTTGTGAGTTTTCTTGTTCTCAGGTCTCTCTCGGAAAAGAGATCTTAATCTCAATAAGACTGGCCGATTAAATGAAGATTAAATAGATCAAATAAATTCTTAGCCACCTAAATATACTGCACAGTAGCAGACTCCTCGGGTAAATAACCGTCATACGCATAATGCAGTTAAAATGCACAGCAAAATCCCCAGAAAATACACAAGAAATGTACAAAACTCCATCATACTGTCCACATGTACCTCATGTATTTATATAATAACAACTACCGTCCAATATCTAAACTTCCTTTCTGAGCAACAGTCCTACAATCATTGATCAGTTTACAACTACGCACCTTTATTGACTCAGTAAACCTACTACAGCTGCAGCAGTGTAGTTTTGACCTGGCCACAGCACAGTAACAGCCGCAGTTTCAGTCGTTGATAACATTGTCTCCTCCTGGATATTTTGCTTCCCTCTTTATTCACCTCTCAAACGGCTGAAGACCTTGCAACCAGGTTAAAGTACGGAAACCTAGAGCGTAACCGGAGCAACCTGAATATCACACGACTGCAACATCAGGCCTGATCCATCATAATGTAATGCAGTGAAAAGAGGTTTGCAGAAAAAGGAAAAAGTAGCCATGCAAATTTCGAGGCACTGTTTTCATTTCCATACTGAATGGCAATGAAAACAGTGCACAGCGATGGAGAGACAGAGCAAAAAAGTATGTAAGCTACAAGCTGAGGATATAACAGATCAGTCATAAAAACACTGGCTTATAAAGCCATACAACCACAAACACACACACACACGACTGGTAAATAGAGGAGACTGACCAGAGAGAGACTGCACAAGAGAGTCTCTTCAGAAAAGCTGCTAATCAGAGTCCTCAGTTGACCCTTTTGAAGCCAGCGTGTAGATCTACAGCCTCTCTTTTGAGCAACAATGAGTTAATATCACCTCCACGATGAGGGTGTCTGATCTGAGGCAGCTTGATGATCTGAGAAGAGACGATGTGAGCAGCTTGTGTGAAGTGCACTGCCACTGAGTTTCCGATAACACGGATTTAAATGTGTATGTTAAACTGATGTTAAAGTCTGGTTTTAAGTGGTCTGGTAGGTTTTCCGATGTGGACCAGGCCACATTTCGGCATATATGGTGGATGACATTAATGGTGTTGCGCGGTACGACACCCTTCACGTTGACAGGTTTCGCTGTTTGTGGGACAGAAGTGCATTTTCAGCAGGTTTTCTCCATCTACTTCTGTCAGCAGTGTGGGATGCAGTCGCAGGAATAAAACAGGATGTGCTTTGTTCAGAGAGTTCAGGGTTGCACGGGGAGGTGAACAAGGACAGAGGGAATGGGAGGAATGGACGTTTCATATGTGGCGTTTTGGATGGTGCCCATTTGTTACAACAGACAGATTAGTAACTATTAGGCAATTCAGCTCACTCAGGGAGGACAAAATCAGCGTTTCAAGTTAGGATTTCTTTGTTGGACTCGTGTTTCTAGAGCCAGTGTAAGTTGGCTAGTATGCTCATAAAATGTTCTTATCTCCTGGTGCTAGTTACAGTTGGGGCAGTAGCCACCTGTGCTAACTGAAGCTGGATACTTACACTGTTAAAAACCGGTGGCGGTGGTTTTGCTCTCTATTATATCGGTAGCTTCCTTTTAAAAAGGTGCTCTCCTAAATATCAGTTTGCAGGGTCACTTTTTTGCTCTTCATTTTATAGTTTTATCATGCAAGATGATGATAGAGGTGAGCACGACCTGCAGAGGGTTATCACTCGACCCCTCAGTTCCCCTCAGCTCTGTTAGCATCGTTCAGCTCATTGCTTTGCTGTTATGGCACACAACTTTACCATTTTGATTCACTCTAAAAGCTTAAAAACCACCGTAAGCCACCTGTCCAGGTGTCCCCTTGTCTGCTGCAGGTGTAAATTAGCCATCTGTTTGCTAACATGTTTGCCATCAAGTGATAAGAGCTTGTCTCTGCTGCCCCCAAGTGGCCAGAAAATCAGTTAAAGCAGGTTGAAATGGTACCAAAAATGAAACTTAGTAACATTTCATGCGTAAGGGGACGTTAGCCAGTTTAACGTCCACCAGATGGGAAGAATCACGTGTTGTCTCCTCTCTCCTGCACCTTCCAGGCCTGTAGCCCCGTCCAGGTTTCCGTGGCCTCCAGAAGCCCCGGTTGCCAGGGTTGGACCCCGTCCTCCTCCGTCTCCGGCCACAGTATCGCTCCGGTGGGTCTTCGGTCCACGTCCGTAAACACTAGGACCAGCTAAGGGAGAGATCATGAGTCCAGAACCACAGTCCTGATTTATTTAGACACAGTTGATTGCGGTAGTGACCACAGTTTCTGTCTCTGTCATGACTCGCTCTCTTGTACTCAGTCTGTGGTTGCGTGTCTCTTCAGATGGTGAAGCCTCGCTGCCGGTCTGTCAGTGTCGGGGAACAGTGGCTCCAGCAGAACAGGCTGCAGCCTATGAGCGCGTCGCCCTCCCGCTCTCACTGCTCCTTCAGGTGAGGCATCACCTGTCCGCCTGTGATCCTCTCCACTGTTTCACTCTCAACACCTTCTACTCACTATTAACACCTGCCAGACATGTTTTGAGCTAAACGCTAACATGCTGACATTTAGCAGGTAAAGTTTATGCTATATTTGAGTTGAAAGTGTTTGCCTGCTAACATTTGCTTATTAGCAGTGAACACAAAATACAGCTGAGGCTGATTATTTAGTTTAGCAGGTACCAAAGTAAAGGACAGATAAGAAACAGTGTCTATTTGCACAGCGGCTGCACAGAGGCTATTTACACCTCATCAGGTGAAGGAGCCTAAAGAGCAGCAAAGGGAGGAGGTTGTGGTGGATGAAAGGATCAGATGCAGGACTTTCACCAGGATATGAGGGATTGAGTCCTGTGTGAAGCCAAAGATCAGTGCTGATGTTTTGGCTTCCAGCGTCTGCCGATAAAAATTTTGACCTGACGATGGCGCTACAGGAAAAATTAAGGGATGGCCAACTTAGATTACTTTTCTACCTTGTGCACTAAAATCCCCAGAGGTTTCGCTTTCTTTTTTTCCTTCTAATGTTACAGCATATTTCCAACATTATTTGAGGTTTAGCTGAGATCTCTGTACTGTATTTTCATCATTAAGCAAATCTCCACCTTTGGAAAGTTGGAACTTGGAAATATTTTGCATTTTTCATGAAAATTACTCAAACTATTAATTGATGATCAAATTTTCTCTGGGTTTTGAAGTTTAGTGGTGTAAACTGCTCCCTGTAGATTTAAAGGCAATGCAGATCACTATCAGGAAGGTGCCACATATTTTAAACATAAAACAAAGCTTTGGGAATAAAGCTTTATTGATCTGGGGCTGTCCGCTATCTTTCATTGTTGTTGTCATTTTATCGCCGCTCTCTGTAAAATCATATTTCCACAGCTCAGACAGGAAAGATTAGATTCCATCACCTCTTCATCTGTTATCAGTTATTTTCCCTCAGTCTCATTTTTATACAGACTGACCACACCAAGCGTGTGTTTTCCTCTCCCGCCCCCCTTGCATCGCCTCTCATCCACACGCCGTGTGTCTTTTCGTCTGCAGGAAGGGTCGCGGGGAGGCCAAAAAGTGCCGGAAGGTGTACGGAGTGGAGCGCAAGGATCAGTGGTGCACCGCCTGCCGCTGGAAAAAAGCCTGCCAGCGCTTCCCTGACTAAAAACAGCTGCGTGGTGGAGAGAGAAAGAGAGAGCGTGAGAGACAGAGAGGTGGATGGATGGATGGATGAGTGATAACTTTTATCTTTTATCAAAAAGAGGATTTAAAATCAGGGCCCGAGCGCCGTGGAGAAACACAGCTGTTCTTTTACGATGTGATCTCTTTTTTTTTTTTTTACTTTCAACCTGTTCTGTTTCTGTCCACACAAAATGCAAATGGACTTTTCTGTATCTTTGTAACTTGATCCTGAAAACTGAAGTCTGCGATGGTGCTAGCTGTTGACTGACTTTGACCATGTGATGTGCTAAGCCTACAATACTCTCCTACTTTATCCAAAGGTCATATTACTGCCCCTGTAGCTCCACTGTATTAGACTGCTACTTGGCTGTTTCCTTTATTCCAACCGTCTCTTCCAGTGGTTACACAGTGGTTATGATGTATTGTGTGCTTTGAGTTACGTACGAGTATTTTATACCGTTTTTTTTTTTTTGTTTATTTGTTTTTTTATTGTCCTGTTCAGCCCGTGTATTTGGGCCGATTCCTTTTTTGGGGAATTTTCATGTTTTTTGGCACTTTGTTGGAATATAAACTCACAAGGATAAGCTACAATTGGTTTGACTCAACCAAGTTCCTGTTTCCTTCCTGCCCACGTGTTGGCATACGACCAGTGTTAATGGTTTTATCCGTGAAGCTATGGAGTCATGGCAATGGGATTAGCATTAGGGGAATGAGTTTGTAATAGCAATAAAAAAGAGGAAATATATTGTCAAACACGAATTAAAAAGCACTGAGAATTTGAAATGTTGTTCATTTTTTTTCTGCATGACAGTCCACAAAAGAAATAGCAAACTATTTTATTGTTGTTTTCTCTATACACATTTCGTATGAAGACTCAGAACAATGGTATGATGTTAGAAATGCCGTCTGAAATGTACACTGTATTCACAAATTACATTTTTTTTCTTAGCTGGATGGACAAGGAAACACACAAGCACACACACATGCATGTGCACAGCCACACTCACTCTCTGCAGTCGCCCGCACACTCATATGTATAAGTTATTACATGTCAACACTAGTAAACACGTAAACACCATTAAGATGCAAAACAATGGCCGTGACCTGCTAGTGGAGGAAAATATCTCGACGGCAAAACAATTTTTTTTTCACCCAAGCAGAAACGTCTTGTAGTGTACAATAATGACCGCAGCTGACATGCACAGTTCATTTCATCCCGCTGCTCTGGAATGGTGCATTAAGATGGTGGTTTTCAGGGCTGGTGTCATTAAGAGCCTGCAGTGCGATAACACACCCAATGGCCCTGCCAGTTTCCAGCGTCATGCACTTAAGAACAATTGGACTAAAGTGGCATGAACAGCTCTGCAGAACGCCCCGGGTGGAGTAATGTTTGACTGACTGGGGATTAGTTTCTCCTTACTGTCGAGGTTCGCCTTAGCAACACTTTAAATTATTGCTTCCTCATTTTTGGAATTGCAGGGTAAGTTAGGGACTGTACGAAAATTATAACATGGGAAGAGGGGATGAGAATTGTTAGGAGGGGGAGTTGTAGTTTTTTTCACTGCAAATTTGTATTTTCTCTGTTGTTGCTGTTGTGTGGGGATAAAGTGTTATGGTGCTCAGGTCTATTATATGTGCTCAGTTCCTTCATTCAATACAGTAATTTCTCTGAAGCTCTTGTTGTAAGTGGCAGTAAATTTATGTTGTTTGTCGAAAATATGCCAATTTAAAATTCCACCTGTAATGAGCACAGTCTGTAGTGGCTGTAGTAATCTAATTACAACACTATTCTCATAGAATGGTTTAAACATGGCTGTTTTACATATCCTTCTGACATATTGGGGAGGGTGTTGCAGTTTTTCTTCAAAGTCAATGGGAGGGTCCAAAGATAATATTAATAATGCTGCAGAGGGCTTTGCTAAAGCTAAACATAAGGTTCAGCCCCCCTCCCCACACTGATACTTTTCACACAGTCCCTTAGATTTATGGTGCTTTGCTGATTATGAGCAAACACTTGTAATACTGTGTGAATGAAGGGAACAGACTCTGGGTTTGTCTGTTTTCTTAGGAATTTTCTGATCGTTTTGTTTGCCTGTGAAGTACAGGAAAGTATCAGCCATAAATGAAATGTATTTGCATGTTTGTCACTGCATGTTCATGTCTAAGTTCACTGTAATTGCAGATTAAGGAAGTCATTCCAGAGAATTAGATGATTTATTTCTGAAGACATGACAAAACTGATCCCAAGTCAGTATCAGAGGGCAACATGTTTCTTCGTCAAACACTAGAGGACAGTGTCGTTCCACTGAAAGGAGCCCATGGGAGCGTGCCAACCTGCACTTTATTTCCTCAAGAGAAGCTCACCACTTGTAGGTTTACAGCGATAACTTCCACTTAATGGCTCAAATTAGAATACAGTAGAAAGGAAAAAGACATTTTTTCATCAATTCTCAGGATAAAGCAATGGGAACTAGCCTTTTTTTTAGGAGAGTTTTGCTGAATTTGAAAGTTCAGAAAACCAATTTTACATCCATTGTATTTAATTAATTAAGTTATTTAAGCAGAAAATTAGATTCTTATATCAGTAATTAACAGTTTGTGCCTCAGCACTCCCACTGTCCGACCATATTTACATGTGATCGAACCATCTTGAAAGCACAGTGCGCCACCGCTTCCAATTTGATTCTACTGCTCTGAACACGTGGGAAGATTAGCAATTACGGTCCAGTTGAAGGCAAACATTTGCGTATGATTTGTCAAGTCCCACGTCTACAAAACGCCATTTTATGCGAAAGGGGGGACCTAGAAACACGTAAGTCCATTTCATGAGAGCTGGATGTTAATAACAATTCTCAGAACACAAACTGCAGAGTGCAAAACAACTGCTGAAGCCATCCACACATGCATGAAAGTCACGCCGTCAGGTCTCACCTCACAGTGAACCAGTAGTTCCAATCTCATTTGGCCCCTCTTATTATACCAACACACAAAAATATATTCAATTGCACTTCTCTAATTCTTTTTATTTCACAGAATGGCATGTAAATATGCGCAATAAGAAGGACATCACGGTCAAAACATTCCTTGTTACTTAGAGACACAAAGAGAGGTGCAGCAAGATGGCGGAGTCTGTTCTGATGACAAAGGTGATGTCAAACTGGAGTGAGCTGCTGAAAACATGACTGGTTGAGGTAACTGGGGCAGGATTCTGTGTAACAAACACGTTACAGTTTGTTTTGCCTCCAAACCCGAGTTACAGGGATGTTGTTGAACCTGCCGCTGCGGCTGCTCCTCATGCCCAGGTACTGCCTGAGCAGCTGGTTCACCCGTTTCTGACTGTTCCATTTGCGGGCAGATTTCCGGACGCCTATGAACCCACCGTAGCGCTTTTGTAGGGGCCGCACGGGTGAGCCGATCAGCTTCCTGTATCCATGGCGCCCCCTCTGAAAGCCACCAAAGCGTTTGGATAAGGTGACGGCCTCTGAGGTGTCATCCTCGCCCCCTTCTAGCTGGCTGTCGCCCTCCACGTTCCTCTCCTCCCTCGGCTGCCTCTCTTCGTCCGCCAGACTGAGATCCAGACCCCGCAGGCCCTCCCCCTCCTCAGAGGATTCCAGCAGTGATGAGTCATACTGGACACTGCGCTGCTCAAAGGGTGCCTCATCCTGATCCCCCGCCTGGAAGCGCTCTGCGGCTGCAGACTGCAGCAGTTCGCTGTCTGAGTTCAGGTCAAGAGAGGTCAGCTCCAGCGCCCCTCCCGTTCTCTTGAACAGAGCGCCTCCCTCAGAAAGTGTGGGATAGTGCGAGAGCTTCACGGCACGTCTGCACACCTCCCACGTGAGCGGGGGGGAGACGTGACCCTCACACTCCAGCAAACACACCTGCAGAGGAAGAAAAAGAGCAGTGTGTAAAGGTGGTGCATACAACAATTCAAAGAAAATTCTCCTTTCTGGTCAAAATCCCATGATGTGTGTTCACTGGGGTGATCTTGAAGCAGTTTCTAGCCATAGGTCGATAGTTTAAGTGGCAAAGACCTGAGAAGCAACTGAAGACCCTATCATAGACTTATCCCCTCTTTAGTGTGGGTTAGGGCTGCTGAGTATCTTGGTGTTTAATACCAAGGCTCTTGTTAAGAGTTAAATGCCCGCAGGCAGCAGCATGAAGGCCTTAGCAAACACGATGGTGGCCATGATGGCAAAGCTATGGCAAGTACTCAAAGCGAGTGAACGCACATCATTTCTGATTCCTTCGAAGCATAAATCCACGACAGGATCCCAGAAAGATTCATGATACAGAAGGCTGAAAGAGCACAGCAAGAAGCAGGTGCCCAACAGTGAGCGTTTTAGTGGAATATACGTCCATGCTGTCTATGATTGGATACTGAAATATCCCCACTGGCATCTTGATTATGTTGTTTTATACTTCATAGATTACTGCTCATGAATCATAGCAGTGTAGCACTGTGTGATCAGGTAATTGTCCATCAGATGTGATCACAATTTTTTCAGCTTTGCTTGCCAAAATATTGATGCTAACAGTTATAACTGCACATTGGAGTCACATTAACAGTTTCAGCATCATTGTTCTCGTGGTCAAATGTAGATGCATAAAGATGCCTCTTGGGACCATAACTCAATAACAAGCTGAATATAGCACCTGCGTTTGAGATATTACAGCCTTGAAGTGGCTAACTGTTAGCAAGTTAGTTAGTCTTTGTACACAGCCACCAGACAGAGCAACATTAGCATTTGTTTCAGGTTTCTGACTGACTGAGGAGCGTAAGTCTAGTATGTGCTCTCCTTTTAGCTCTATGGTCTCCAATTCTTGAAAAAAGTGGCTCTTCTTTCTTAGCTAATCGCTAAGGTGCTGTTTGGCGCTGGACAGGTTGGTTACAGTGGGTATATTAGAACTTTTTTTGCTGAAAACAGCTGCCTGTTGCAGCTGGAAATGGAATTGACGAGAGTGGCGAGATGGCGAGCCAGGAAACCAAAACAATAAGCTGAAAGGAGCTACAATGCTGTGTAGAGCTGAGGGGAACTGGAGAGTTGGTTATTAATTGTGAGTTTGTTACTACGAGTGATCTCTTTCACATTACACATAGTCGCTAGAGTCATTTCTCATGCAAAAATATTGATTAGTGCAGCTTTAAAGGCAACCTCCTGTGTGCCTGTTGCCTCCTGTAGTCATTCAGGGAGGAAAGCAGTGGTTAAAAGCTCTTTAAAAATTAACAATAACAAAAATCAAACCTAATGCAAAAAGGAAACAACAGGGTCACACACTGGAATTCCAAAAATGTACTTATTTATATACCTCATAAGCAGACTGATCATGTTAATAAAAGCAGGGCAATAATTTAAAGCATCTCATTTATGTCAAGCAATCACGCTTCTTTCTTAGCCTGAAGAGTGCAACTACTTTGCTGCGCAACCAGAGCGAGGCTGAGACAGCGGTCTCTTGACCTGGATGGTTTTACGTGTCATGGGAGTTAATGGCCTTGTTCCTGCTGTGTTCAGCATATAGAGAAAGTTACAGTATGTGCCAATATGAGATGTCCATCATGTGATAAATGTGGCCTGCACTTCTGCAAAATGACTGACAGCACAAAATTGGAAGAAATTACAAATCAGTTTGAAGGACAGCTGATAAATTATGTCCAATTTTTTTTTATGACTGGCCCTTCAACTTGTGATAATGATATTTTTTTCTGGGAAAATGATATATGCCTAGAGTGCAGTGATTTGCTATTGAACCTTTTATAGAGAATGAATGTTGTCAGTGCTGAGTCACTGACTCTGAGCAGTTTTAATGACCTTCCTCTCTCATTATCATCACAGCTGACAGTATGGCGTCATACCTGGTTTACTCTCCTGGTAGAACCACAACTTTGCCAGTATGGAGGTCAGGACGTATGAAGAACACTTGAAGTGCAGTTTGTATTATCAGTCAAGTCAGTCCTATTTTGTTTTTCATTGCCTCAAAGCACTTCAACTGCAGCTATGAGTTTTATTTTTGCCTGACTGAAAATAATGTTGCCTGAACATTTAATCTGAAAATAAGATGAATTAATACCTTATATGCAAGTTTTTCTTCAGACAGAGTAAATCAGTCTGAAAATAGGCTCCAGCTGCCACGCCATAGAGATTTCCTTTCTCCCCTGTCTTAAACTCCCGAGCCCTCCGAGTTAAATTTCAGTTTGAGGTAAGACGCAAATCCCATTTACTCATCAAATCTCGCTCAAATGAGATAAATTGCATTGTTATCGGAAAACCTGCTCACATCAAAGGAATGAGAGGAGAGGGAGTTCCGCTGTGAATCTATCAACGGAAATTAATTATCCATCGTAAATGAAATGAGCACACCAGGGGATTCTCCACTCCAGATCAATGGAGCAATCTGAAGGAGTTTATGAGTGAGAGCAGATGTGTGTGTATGTGTGTGTGTGTGTGTGTGTGCACGCAGGCATGTATTTATATACTTATGAGGGCAGATAATAAAAAGGTTGTGAGAGTCCACCATAGTGAGGATGCTTCAAAGGCTGTTTTGTCAGAGGAGTATTGTTCAGGTTTGGCACTTTACAGCAAATGGGATATTATGGTTAGAATTAAGACTCAGAAAATGGATGTTTTTAGGTTGATCATCAGGGTCACTCTTGACATATAAGTGGCCATAGCTTGGTGCCACGCAGTAGTCTGTACACGTGAATGGCTGGTGGACACATTAATGGTGAAACCATCAATCCAGCATGCTATCTCATGTCATCCTATCAGTATGGACTGCACTAAAGAGGACAAACCCATCTGATACCCTGCAACTAAAACAAAGTGTATGTCAAATCGCACTGACTTACTGCATCACACATTGAAGGACGAAGCCTAAAGGAAACAGATATATTTTCTGTGCATGTAGTAAATGGTGATAGGTTGGTTTTCATGACGTGAAAATTGTGTCTCGAACCAGCTGTGCCACATGTGAAGCCGTCTGTTTGACAACTTGCACAGTGCAAATTATAAAATTGTTGGTAGTGGACATTAGGAAAATGTTCCAGGCTTTTGCAGAATGGTCCAGCAGTGACATGCTTGTCTGGTAAGCACAGACAGGTACAGCACAGGTTTGGATTTACAATCCAGCGTCAGATTTCACCCGCTGATAGCTGCATCGGATGGATGTCTTGTACATGACCAGGCCGCATCGTGCTCTGAATATATTTCCACCACACTAACTGTGTTTCCATTCTTTCCTTCACTTTATGATACAGAGCATCAGTTGGAAGGTTGGCCATGTTTCACCACTGTGCAGCTGCTTTATTGTAATGTTCTTGTCCGGCATTGGAAACTTGTATCAGAAAACAGGAGCAGCCAAAGCTGACCACTCAGTTCTCGTTGTCTCCACGTGCTATCTCTGTATCTGCTGTGACTCCAGCATACAGTTGTTTTGAAAATATGCAGGCTAGCTACAGCGACTACGTGCAGAGGCTACAAGCTGTGCTGTAGCCCCCATTAAAGCACCACCACAATATTGTGTAGGACCCCCCCAAATGCTCCAGCTGGCTCTATATTTAGAATGACCAGATCCGTTCTGCTGTGCTGGCTGTTTTTTAGGTTCTGTTCACACTGCACATATCATAGCTGCTTTATATTTCGTGTAATGTTTTGTTTATTTAACATATATCACAGCTTCATTTTTTCACTACTTCACTGTACATTACCGTTTGCACTGTCTGATTAGATGCTTGACTCTCATTGTTGTTCTGGTATTTACTATGTGCAATGAAAATGAAGCTAAAAAAATGTAGAATCTAAAGTAACACGTTTGCTGTTGTGCATTAGTGTACTGAGGCTTTGTTCAAGTCTGTAGAGTGTGTTTTTCATACCAGACAGAGTGGTGTAATGGCCTCTGCAGAAGGTCACACATTTCCATATATGCACAAGACAATGTGCAGAAAGTGCTTGGAAAATGTAGTACAGATATTTAGCACAAATATAAACAAAAGCTGGCATTTACCTTTAAAATTAGCATTACGCAATGAATGTAGTCAGTGGAACGGATGATATAATGAAATGCGTGAGTGTGTGTGTGTCTGGGTGCGCGTACGGACACATACATGAGTGTGTAGGTGTCTGCACTAATAAATCAATGGGTCCTGACATTATAACAAACACCGGCGGCTTCACACACACTCTTTCAGTCTGGAGTGGGAAACAATGGAATTGCTCAGCGGATTCCATCTGTGGCTCAATGGGAAAGCGGCAAACACAATGAGGAACTGATAAAATGTGTCAGTCACCGATGTAAGCCTGGGCCGATGATACTGAGCAGCAGTCAATTACAGAGTTCTATTACAACTCCCAAAAAGGTCCCAGCTGTCTTTCTCTGCATCATTATCAGCTAAATTAGCCGTCCTGCAGCTATTCACGGACGCCCACGGACTATTTTTACCCGCTGACGTGAAATGAGATTGTGTGCAGCACTGAAGTTTCAGCTGGAGTTCGGAGAGCAATCGCACTCGCTCTGTGCAGAGGCTGGTATCTCCATGTTGGTCACGAAGCATTGCACAAGCACTGTAGATACACATTACACATGCAAATAATCCCCCTCCACTATGAGACAGTGGAGGGGGATTGCTGACTGTCAAGGAGCTCAGTTTTCTTACTCCATCTGGAGTTATAACCACTATTCAACAGGTGGAAGTCACTAGAGGGATCACGTTTTCAATTTATTGCTGTCTTGCATCATTTTGTGTCATTACTGACATTACAATAAATAGGGAAAAAATGAAAAATAGAATTTCATTGCATGAGAAACACAATCATCGCACTGCCCTCCTCCCAGATATTAACTCCCGTATACACAGGCAAACAAAGTGCACACAGCACTATCAAACTGTACACAACGCATTACGCAGAAGCTGTTATCATGATTGAAAATAACTTACTCAGGCAATCACAAACACAAACACACCCCTGTCAGGGTGTGGAAGGCTTTTTGCAGCTGTACCCACACTGACACACACACTACAGTGTTGACAAGGCATTTAGCGGATGCTCTTATCAACAGTGACTCACAACGATCGACACACACTCACCATGGTGTTGAAGGCTTGCTGCAGCTGCTGCTGCTGCAGGACCAGACCACAGGCCACACAATCCCCCTGGCAGTCACTGCGTCCAGGGGTGAAGAGACACGCCAGCAGCACCACCAGGTACCACAGAGGGATCTTCATTGCTCAGCACAGCCAGACAGGCAGGGACAACCAGGAGCCCAGCAGGAGGAAGAGCTGAGTCTGAAACAAGGGTCAACAGCTGGAGAATTCGGGGAGATGAAGCCTATGCGGGATCCGGGTCCAGCCTACCGGGAGAGAGCAGAGAGAGTGACGGGAACATTGCGTCACATCCAATTTACAGGAATCATTAGCTGGATTTGGGCGGTCAGTCAAAGCGTTGGTGGTGGGAGAGTGTTCAGCCAACACCAGGAGATGGACAATGTGGGTGGGAGGAGAGAGAGCACAACCTGAGGCAATAACTGAGAAAATGGGTATTTTCCAGTGGGCAGGAAGCATCCACTATAGGCTGGTGTGCTGGATCGCTGATGAAAATCATCCAGCAAAAGTTGAAGGTTCGTATGTGGGGATCCGTGCTTTGAGGAGATCAGGGTCATTAAGGGTAATGACTTGGATCAATAAAAGCCACTGTGCAGGGGGATAAAGTAGCAGCATGTTTTATTCATTTGATATGTTAAACTACGTCAAAGGCAGGTTTGTGTGCGTGTAAGTTGGTGGAAGATAACTGGAGGGATGAATAAACTCCAGAGGATCCTGGTGTGAACCAGGTGCGGCGTCTTTGCTGCCTGACCTCCACTCCCTGACCCCCATCTACCCCGTCACTCACTACTATATGACCCAATAACACGGAGATAACAGAGAAAAAGCAGCCACTCAGAACACCATAGATTGCTTCTGCCTCACCAGAAACGTTTCCCTCTGCAGGTTTATGAATCATGACCATGGCTCGGATAGACCAGCATACATCTTTATGTCACGCTCACTCAGTTACGAGGGTTCGGGAAATTGATTGTTTTGCTATTTTGACAATTATTAATACATCAACCACTTCAGTAACTTAAAGCTTCCCTGCAGTTTTAGACTTCGTTTTGCAGTGTTTTTTCTATGCATGGATCCCTGTTTTGAAGTTCAACACATAAAAATAAAGTTTCCAGTGATAATAATGACTGAATTTATACTTACCTTTCTTTACATACACAGCTGTAGATCATACAGTTAGCTTTTGCTGCTGGGTAAAGCCTGCTGAACACCCTCTAAACCCAGCCGAAGCAGTGATCATCTTATTTGACTGTTAACGGATATTTATTCTGGAAGAATTTCTTATGGCTAAACACTGTTAAAATTTACGGTTACTTTTATCGCGGCTTTATAGATATGTATTTGTATAACATGTCTACATGTATATAGACATGTTAAGATAGTTGTGTAGTCACGATTTCATGAGAGGAATAGTGTCTGTGGACCGGCTTTGGAAAGGTCAGTTTCTATAAAAAACGACAAAGCTGCCAAATGATCAAAAAGAAAGAGGGATGCAACATGAAGGTTTGCAAATTGAATTTACATTTAAAAAGAAAAGAAAAAGAAAAGAATACCTAAAAACTAGCACGCCGTGACCATATCCACTTTAGCACATTACCAGTCGCAGTCAATAGCATATGAAACACGTCACGTGTGACTGCGGCCCATTTACAAATATATAAATGGCTTTACGGGAAATCATTAAAGGGACCTGTTTGTTTGCCTTGCTGGGATGTTCTGTGCAGTGATCATTTGCTGGCCTGCTGACTAAGCCCATTTGATATTATGTTCTCCCTTAAGTGGCCCCTCCTAAATAAGTTGAACAAGCGAGTAAACCAGCACAGCGTTAGGGATGGCGCGGGCCCTGGGTGCTCTCCAGCATTACAAAGATAGTGGCTTTCGTATATTGATAATGTTCTCCCAGAGTGTGTTAATATGAGCAGGCATTTGGGACCGCTGGGAGCTTTTTGTCAACATTATTATTAATAAACAGGGATGGTGGCAAAAGCTTTCTAATTAGACAGCGCATGTCTATTTGTTAGCCTGCACACATTCAGAGGTTCATGTTGGAATATTGTGATTTAGGCTTTTAGCTAAACAATACGGGGACAGCATCAGATCAGCTGAGGTCCGACAGCGCATTATCAGTGTCCTTCAGACGCCTAATATATCTTCACAAAGCTTCAGAACTTTTATTTCCACTTGACGAAACAGTTTTCAGTATTTTCTAATATTTGTCTGTTCAGTATTTGTAGCACACGTTTCTAGGTTGATTTATGGCGCTGAGGGCATAAGCTGGTCAGACACGCACGAAAGATAAACCTTCCAAACGTGTTGCTTTTTTTTTTTAAAGCTACCGGCCGCTTCAATTTATCCAAGAAATTGTTCTATTTTTCCAAAATCTCCTTGAGTTACGTTGCATTTATTCATTCGTTTTAATTAGCCTGATCGTTGAACAAGGATTTATTTAGCTGCATCTGGCTTTCGGTGAATTGGCGGGAGAGCGATTCATATCTTTGTAAGGGCTCAGAGAATGAGTCACCAAGCCATCGCCTGCAGCCATCTATCTTATGAATGGAAGCCATTATTGTTAGTGAGAAACAATTGACAAGGATATTAAGTGTTAATGGGCTACAGTGGCATCAATCTGCGGCCTTGGGATGTTTATAGTGAGTGTAATAGCGGGCTGGTTGTAATGATTAGTTTTGGTCAAGGCATTGACACAGGATGGGTTAAAGTGAGTGCACATGCTCAATTTTTATTTATTGCACACTCACATCTGTTTGCACACCTCTTGTCCCCAGAATACACAGCGCACTTAAACCTTCACTACCCAATAATGCATCGCATTAAGGAGAAAGTGCCCTGCTCTGGCTGCTGCAGTGAATATGCTTTATGTAGAGCAGCATTGCACTCAGGATGGCCACTTGCATATGACCAGTTTCAATTTTTGTGTCTCAGTTTGGGATAAAATCACCTCACTTAACACTTCAGCAAATACAGATTTAACGCAACTGCCAACACAGCCAAACCATGATGAGTTCAGGTGACTGTGAGCTGCTTTCTTTTCTTCCACTGAGAATAAATCCACATGTAATAAACTGAATAAGACACAGCTCATAGAACATGTGGTGAATCCCTGATTTTACAACAGTCGATATGATCATAGATGAGTATGCTTTGTCTTCTGCAGTCTATCACCATAAAATTATATACTAAATTAAAGTCCTTTCAGATTAATGAAAGAACCCAGGATCATGTCATGCACTGCCACTCCAGGTCATTTACACATGTAAAGGGCATTATAGGAGCTGTTTAAAAAATCTGTACACCTTCTACTACTGAAATACTTCCTTTAAAGAGACACACTAAAGTTTTAAAAATGACCCTGATTATGTCACCAGGGTCATCTCTGAGACAGAAAACCTATGTTACAAAGAGGAGATGTGAGTTTTGAAAGAAGGGCATTTCGGAGGCAGGCAGGATCAGATAAAAGGCACTATCCAGATGCATTATGGGAAGTGTAGGACTAAGCCTCAGCTGCTTCAGTTTCAACAATTCACTTTTGAGCTCTCTTTTATGTGTTGCGTCCCCCAACTTTGTGGAAGCTGGAAGCTGAAGTGCACCTTTAATTGACTGATTTTTGCTGAGTGAAGAGCAGTGAAGGCTAGAGGATATTATTTCTTACCTGTGATCAACTTTGATAATATCAAGGCTGGAAGTATTTAAGTCGAGCGGTGAGCAGAGTTTGGTTCTTGAAAATTGTAAATTAAGAGCACTTGGCCTCACTGTGAGAGTTTCTTATCTTTCCACCTGGCAGGGAATGCTAACAGCACGGCAACGTCTGTCAGTTGGTCCTCCACTTTGGTCCAGACTGAAATATATCACATGTCAAATGTTAAGAAAACCTGGATAACGATATAAGATTGTCAATTATTTGGCATAAAGTGGTCATTAAGTAACAGAAACACTTCATTAAATGGGAAAGCAGTGATCTGACTATGAAAAGTTATGGTGTTCTGAACATCTACAGCAACAAAAAGCTATGTACCACTGGACCAATGAATAAAACAGCATTCATTTATCCAAAAAAGTCATTCTGGAGCATTTGCAATGATGCAGGTAATCAGCAATCTATCGTTTTTTTATTGATTTTAGAATTTAACAAACAGTTTGACCCAGAAAGAGCCACAACTTTTCCATATCTCAGTAACTTCAAACTGAATCCTCACGTCTGTGACACTTTGAGCCATGAACCTACACACTCATCTCTCTGCTCTATTCCGGTAATGATATAGTTCTTGGTCTTGATATTGCCATTTTAGCCACCCTTTCCTATAAATTTGCATTCTATTTCAGCTATCTTTAACGTTTCATATCATTTGCATAATCTATCTGACAGAGCAGGCAGTTGACTGGGTGCATGGGGCTGATATATGATGTAGTGTACACGGATAAAGTGGTGATTGCTGGAAGAGGGAGGCCCATGCACAACCGGCTTTCCCCCAGGGCACCAAGGCAGCATAATCTGTCCAGGAGCCTGAGAATTCATCACGGGAAGTTTCATTTGAAAATAGATCCCCATCATTGGCAAATATAAACAGCCTTGCCCTTCTAAATGAACGCTGGCGTGAAAGCAAAAAGAAAATGGACTAGAGCAAAGGGCCTGATGTCCCTCTACTTTTAGATGAGTCTTTCCATCTTGCACGAATGAATGCTTTTATCCAGTTCTTTCCAAAACAAATACGCTGTTTTGTGCTTCCATTAGAGTTAACTAAGACCCTGAAAATGTTACGTGTTTTCAAAATGCTTTTCCCTTTCAAACAAACAGGAAGCAGTCAGAGCATTAAAAAAAGGGCCGCTGGTCTCATGCATTTGGTTTTGTTTTCTGTGCACATTTTACAGCTGAGCAGAAAAAACATGAGTAATGTTGGACCAGTTTACTGTCCCTCAAGGGGCTGTATGAAAACTATGTGGGTGGAAAGTGTTAGCAAAGGTAGTCTAAATGCAAAAATTCTCATTTTTTCTTTGTAAAGGTGCATTTGGCCACTTCCAGATGGCAGCAATCCTGTCGTTATATTAGGACTTCTAATTCATTTTGCAACTGTGCTAAAATAGGGAGCGGCCATTTTTTCTCACACTTTTTTCTTATGTATGCCGTAAATCAATCAAGTGCAAACAACAAAAGGGATGGTCTTGCTTTTTAATAAAATGAAGTAGTAGATTCAGGCACCGTACCAGCCCCATTACTTTTTACGCAGCCCCTAAACAAAGACCTTTTTCCAAGCCAACGGATGAGAGTGGGATCGGAGCGGCCTGCACACCATGTACAAAGTTACAAAGTGAAGTGTATTAATAAAGCTAACAGTGGGATAGATTAGCATTAACAGCTTCAATGAGGGGTGGAGAGGGGGCCAAGGTGTCACGGATGTGAGCGCGGGAGAAGAAAAGCTCTATGCTCGTCTCTGACAAAGCTCTGACTCACTCCATCTCATCCATTAGTCGCCTGCACCAAGCTGAAAAACACAAAGGAGCCTGCTAATGCATAGATAACCTAGGGGTCTCTCTCCCTCCGTTTCCTTCTTGCTCCCTCTTCACATCCACTTTGCGGTTCTTCTGGCTCCGCTGTCGCCTCAACGCTGCCCCTCTCCCCCCACTCATCTCCCAGTGTTTCTCCTTCTCCATTTCCACGTCTGTGAATTACGGCCGAAATCTTTTATCTTCAATGACATATTGCCGAGGTCTCCGGCCTCTTCCAGCGGCGTGTAGATCTTAACTCCCCTTCATTAAGGCCAAGCTGGAACCAGGAGCCACCAAAGATGGATGGCATGAAGGTGTGGTCACTTTCTATGAGAGAAAATGATTAAACTACATGTTCTACCTATTAAATCTCATGGGCCATTAATGGTACTTGATTAATTCTTTATAACCCGAGTAGATTCATGAGCGTTTTATCACCGCACACTCTGTAATCGCTTGTTGAAAATGCGTTGATCAGATATAACGGGCCGAAGTGCGGTTCAGTGTGTGAATGGAGAGCAGAGGAGGACGAAGGCAGGCCTCACAATATCGATTCAAAATTCATAGTTTCTCCAATCTGGTTCTGACATATTACTGGGAAGAGAGTGTGAAATCAATCCAGGCAACAGCTGTTCTTTTAAAGGGTTAGTTCACCCAAATCACACACACAAAGACAATTCACATTTATCTGCAGCGGTTTGCAGGCAGTTCTGGTTTCATGTGTCCAGGCTTAAAAAAAAACAGTCTCTGTAAATTACCATTGACCTCCATTGTGCTGGAGTGAAGGCAGAAATGGCAAAGACCACATCTCAAAAACTGATGAGTAAAACCAAAACAATCTGCACAGCTAAATACCACCAGAGGAACATCAGAAAATATGTTTTTTTGTCATTTGGGTTAACTCATAAAACTATACCCACCACATAGACAACTAACTCTTCCAGACAGCAAATACATTTAGACTGAAATATAATGCAGGACTTCATCTTTTTCTCAGCATCAGGAGGAAACTGTTTCCACTCTATCACTCCATCCACTCTAGCAGCTTAAACCTTTTTACAGTTCTGTTAAGGCAACACAAGCTCTGGGTTAAGATGTTCATCAACGTTTACCTGGAACTGTAATCCCAAACTGAACCTTAATTAAACCAAGCTTGAAATACGTTTTTATTTTATTTTGGTTTTGTTTTGGTTAGTTTTCAGAGTGTGTTTGCTAGTTTTAGTTCAGTTTCAGATTTTCACTATAGACAAATACATGCAAAATATATTCACAAAATGCTCTACGACATGCTTCTAATTCAAATATGTGTTTGTATGTTCTATGTATGTGTGTGTGTGTATCTGATGATTTTATTTTCTGTTGCAGTTTTTAAACGAGCTCAATAAACAGAATTCCATTCACTTCCACTGAGGTGGAGTCAGAAATCTCAGAATCTGGCCAGGTGTGATCAAAAGTGTGAGCATTTCTGTTAGTATTGACTTAGCAGTCATTTTAGTGCCTTCCAATTTCCCTTCCTTGTCTCCTCTGTCTTTCCCAACTTTTACTTAGCTATGTAAAGCTAAATAAGTAGTTGTGTTTGGTTCCAGGCTGCTGACCTGTCTGCACCCTGCCTTTCGCCCACTGTATGCAGGGATTGGCCTTAGCTCCTTGCATCCATCAACAAAACAAGTGGTGTAGAAAATAGAAGGTGTCGTTCGATTGCACATAGAAATGATTTCTTCTAGTCCCACTTTTACTGTAATTACAGCCAGAATCAACATCACAAAGGCCCGCTGACCTTTAATGCTGAAGCGGCCATGCCTGTGTACTGTATCTTAAACCATTTAGTCTTCTGAAGCAGGCTCCCTGCAGCATGTCGTATTAGCGCTCGCCGTGTGGTGACTCATCAGGCCAGCATCTTGACACGAGATGCTGTAACTCTCATAGGTCACCCGATCGCAAACTGCGGTACTCAACAAACCTGTTTAGAATTCCAACCCGAACTGAATTGTTTTTAGATTAGTTTTTGGTTATTCTCTTCCCAAAATGAATGGAGAACAGTTTACAAGCTATAATGCAAATGAACTGGGTGCAATTTCCACTGGGGATTGAGGGAAGGTATAATGTCCCTCTCATTTTACAAAACCTTATTTCTGCCCTCCTCACTTTTATAGTTTCAGGCTGATTTTCGAACTAAAACCCCTCTAAACCTCATTCTCTGACTCTCCTGCTGCCAAAGCCCAGAAACTCTGAGCTGATGAAAACGGCGACACGCTCATCTGACTTGCCTTCGGCAGTTATGACCACACACTCAGAGCAATGAGCTTAACAAGCAGCAGTGACTGGTGCAGGGAGAGCTTGGTAATATTTCTCCCAGGGTTTCGCCTCTCAGGCTGTTTACAGGCAGTCTTTACCGGTGAGGGTTGTTTCATTCTCTGAAAAAGACACTGACTACTTTGTTTTTTTTATCGATAGTTAATATAAAAAAAAAATCCTAAAAAGACACAAGACAAGACAAGAATTGAACATGACTGACAGACCAGAGAGTAAGGCTTTTTGTAGTAAACATGCACATACAGCGTTATCTAGTACTTGGTATCTATAAAGGAAACTAAAAGAAATTTTAAGTACATTATCGTGCAGATAATGCTCCAGCATGCACTAACATTACATTGATGTGTGTTTAAGTGTTTATTTCAATGGTCATCACAACTTTCCAGGATCCAAAGACATATTCAAATTGTATAAAATAGAGAAAAGCTCCAAATGTTTGGCATTCTTATTTGAGAAATTACTTGAGCAATTAATCGTTTATCAAAACTGATGTTCCCCTTCGAGTATTTCCTCATTCCATATCCTTGGACCAACTGAAAACCCATGCAGAAACCCAAAGAAAACCAACACCTAATGTGACCATCGCTATCCTCTCAAATCGCCAATAGCAAGTTACTCTTCCAAAAACCTTCAGTCTGAGGAGGATTTACCCGCACAGCACACAGGATCATCTCTCCCACAGCACTGCAAATCCAGCCGGTGCAGCCACACACAAACAGCGTGTGACTCAGTGGAGAGTTCAGAGGACCAAAGCAGGAGAAGGTGGGCTTGCAGTTGTGCCCTTTCCTCACAGGAAGCATCCTGAAAAGGCTAATCTGAGCGAATGTGCTTAATCCGATCCGGACGTGTCTGCCACAGCTGCACCAGATTTTCGTGATTGGACCGACTACCTGCCTGGATGCAGCATTCAAGTCAAGTCTAGAATTGACACATTATGAGGAAGATAAAGGGGAAGGAAGTCAAGAGTCGGGGTGTCGATGATGCTGTATAAACTGCTAAATTCAGGCATATAGTAGTTTAAGATACTGTGCATTTGTATGCAGTAAAGACACTCTTTATCTCTTGAATTGTCTTTGTCTTACTGTAATCATATCTGCTGGGAGAATCACAATCCCTGCTCCTGGATAACGACATGCCTTTAGGAAATCTTATCTCACGTCGACAGCACACAAACTGAGTGAAAATATGATAAACTTAATCTTTTTCTCTCATATCCCGCATAGGCTATAACACTCTCCCATGCACATTAGTACAAATATTAAGTGGAGATAAGATACTCTTTATATTCATATCTGCTTCCTTCCAAGGCATCATCATATCAGATCAATTGAGCATATTATTACTATGGTTTCCATCAGTTGTACTCGCAGGGTTTCTTTTAATTGCGAACACATTTGCACCTGAGGGCAGACACTCAACTGGGTGACATCTCCTCTGCAATCATTCCGAGCATCAGATATGCCCTTCATCGGAGGATATCACACCAACAATCATCTCATTTAGTCCCCACGAAGCTGTGTTGATAGCCCCAAAATAATATCCTCCCAGTGCGGTTCAACTTGGATGATCGCACCCTGAGAGAGCGGAGTGCACTACAGACATATCGCCTTTCAGTTTGGCTGATAAACTGTCACACAGGCTGAAGCAGATGCAGGATTCGATGTGTGGGAGTCTCTGGGAGGCGGACGCTTTAAAGGAAAATGGGTGGACGCTGCTTGAGAATGCAGAGAAGTGCATTCACGTAAATCCTGACACTTCCCATGTTGGCACTACACAAAGTTACGGAGAGAGTTGAGGTTATTCAGCTAAATTACGGCGGGCACATGCACTGACATAGGAGAACATGTTCCATGACACTGAGATCAAGCCAAAGCATCTGGAGCGAACTCGAAAAAGTTCACTGAAAATGTCAGAAGTGTCAATGGTCAAAGCTAAATCAGCTCCTGGCTTTCAGGAAGCAAAGATAACACGAGCTCTTAATGATGCACTCAGTCCTGCAGTGTTCCTCCCCAGCAGCACTGGACTGTATCCTGCAGAGTGTTAGGCAGCTGACATGGTGTCATCATTGATCTGGCTGTTAAGCTGCGTTGACACCTGCACTAATCCATTGGACATGGAGCCAAAGGGAAAGCAATCTAGCACAGCCAGAAGAGCTCCCTACTTTTATCAAGGTGAGGACAGTCAGAGTGGGAAAAGTGATGAACTGCAAAATACTTGACAGAAACAGACACAGGAATATCAGGCAACTGTGCTCTCCTTATTCCTCAGTATGTCGTTCATATGTGATGATGAATTCAAGTGCACCGAGACCAATACTGATACTGATTCAAACAGCTAGATCAGGTATTGGTGACAATGGACTGATCTGGTATCAGTACATCAATGTCTATGCATTTATTTGTTGCATTCTGTTTCAAGTCAAGCCCGATGTTGCTTTTCACATAAAAGAATGATCCCAGTCTCTTTGACACAGTGAGGCACGCAGCTTCGTAACTAGACACTGGTATCGGATCAGTACTCTGTAAGAGACGACATGAAAAGACTGAAAAAGTGTGATAGGTGCACGAGGAGGATTTGAGCATGTAAAACACTGCAAGCGCTCTCAGTGACTATTGACAGAGGCAGAAAAAACTGTAAGCAGTTCAATGTTAGTGTAGGCAGCAGAAATCCTAAAAGCTTTTTTTTTTTTAGCTGATTAAAGACTGAATGCTCATGATGTGATGATGTGCTGGCAAAACAACCCTTTTTTTTTTACAAGACAGAATAAATGAATTGCAAATGAAATCGTGACATTCTTTGCCAATGATGTTAAGTGTGATTAGATTGAAACTAATTTAGATTTCTAAGTAACGTGGAATTGGATTTACAAAAATGAGATGAGTGTTTATGGACCCTTGCATGATCTGTTATCATTTATTCAAATAAACAAACACAGAGAGTTCTCTTCAGTATATAAAAATAGATTTTTGGCCTATTTTTAGGAGAAAAAGTCTAGAAGCCAAGGTACATTAGCACTAATACATTTACTTTTTATGATGCAACATGGTCTTTCCTTTTGTATACTATACATTTTTACACAAAATTTTTACAAAAAGCTCACCAGAAATTGGGTGATTCTGCTTCTCTCACTCAAATATATTAGTCCTATTAGTCTGTTTTATACGTCTGAAATACTGTATTTGACTCCATCCTGTAAACATGTTTCATTCTTCATAAAACATTTCCCCAGTGTGAAGTGATTTATCTGTGAATGGCACATTAACCACCATCTTCTCCCCTGTCTGCACGAGGACCGTCTTTACTGATAATGGGAAAAGATTATGCACATTCATTACCATTATCATTAAAATCATCATTATCATGCGCTTAGCATAATAACAGCGTTCAACTGATTCACTTCTCCGGCTTTTTTCTCCTGCTTGTTCGGGTCGACTCGGGAGCTGCTTTAGGAAGAATAAGCTTTTGTCAATGTTTCTTTGAAGCTTTCGTGTGATGTATTTAATCTGACATACAATACTCCAGGATCAATCACAAGAGCCAGCCATAAATAAGCTGCTTCTGGAGTGGCATTCACTGACTTCAGGGAGAACTAAGCACCGGAGGAATGCTTCTAAAATGCATATTTATATTTGCTCTTTTTTCATTCATTGTATATTCTGTCTCTTTTCATATAATCTACTTGTGTTAGATTAAAGTCAGGCACATTTTAGCCCAATGCAAAGTGCAGCCGAGTATCTAACTGCTCTCTCAGCACGATCTGTGACTTTCTCTCTTGTTAATTAAGTAGTAATCAGGTGCGATGTGGGTACTGCTGACAGGGACTGTGTCGCCTTTAGAGCCACAGGGAGATAAACAGAGTAATGGAAAAAACAAGATTACTCCAGGTGAGGAGGGTTATTTACAGAATCACCTACGAGGTCAAAATCCGAAATCACAGAGCCAGAAACAGATAAAGCAGAAACGACAGACTCGATTGAAAACGGGAATGGAAGAGGGAGAATCCTAACAGTGGTTGTCCTCAAACAACAGTATTCCCCTAGGATTTATTAACCGGTGGTTGGTGCATTCAAGAGATAAGTCTTTCCCTAATTAACTGTTTTCTCACCTCTGAACAAGTATCTTCTCCTCCTCTCGTCTTCATTTTAACTACACAATCTCAACACAGGTAGGCTCACCCTCACATGAAAAAAGTCACACTTGAGCACTTCCTTACCTGTAGCAGTGACGTAAAGATATTCTCTCAGAGTCCTCCTTCTATGGCTGCAGGAGAGTTTGGTGGCTCAGCTCGTATCCTTAGGCTAAGGGTTTCAACAACTGAACGCATGCCTCCTCTGAGGCTTCTTATAATGGCACACCCCTTCCCTCCTGGCTCAACCCTCCAGTTCTCTCCCCCCCTCCCTTCCCCTGTATATCACCATTCGCATCACCGTAGAGGAGAGCTAGAGAGAGGGGTGGATTCCCCCATCCTGTTACGCACAAACCCTGGACAGATACACAAGCCATGGCCCGCGCTGACGTAGGAGGCATCGCCTACGCCACCGGTTTCGTCTTCATTGAGCAAACTAATGGGGCTCTAAAAATACGCATCATCCACTGTGAGGTTGATTGAATTTCTATGTCTAAGGTGTCAATAAAACCCACAACCTCGACGCCAACCTGCTGCCAAGGTCAGGGAAAGAGTATCACTTTAAATCGAATGTCTACGCCAAAAATGCAAGTTAAATACAAGGTAGAAAAGCAGTGCCATGGAGATGATCATGGATCGATAAGGCTGCTTGTGCTGGGACAGAGAAAGACGAGCCTTTTGTTGTTGATGGCACACCTGAATAGGAGACTGTATTCCTCTTGTGAATGAAAGAATGAACAATGTTGGGCAGGGCAGTCAATGGACAGAACAAGCAGCCAGCCTGGGTGTGAGGACAGGAGGTTAGTATGACTCACGCAGGAGATTTGGGGACGGAAAACGAGGCCCGTCCCAAGGTCCTGAGAGCTGATGATGTTAACCAGAGGAAGAACAGCGCAGAAGAAGCAAACGCTGAAGACAGAGACAAGCGGAAGGAAGTGAGGCTGATGAGAGGCAGGATGAATAATTACAGAATTACAAGACAAAAAGTCTACAGCTGTGGTAGCAGCTCTGTGAGGCTTTGTTTTTTAAGAAAAGACCAAAAACAGAGTTAAACGAGCATCAAAATTAGTCTTACATTACCAGAAACATGACTGTAAATGAATGATGATGTTGCCCCGTAACTGCTGGATGAGGAAATAAGTGATTGTTTGCTATCAGGTTAGCCATATCCACTTAAAAGGTGATGTCAGTGTTGTGCTCACAGCTTGTTTCTTCTGCTCCATAGTGACTAAAATGAGTTGTCATGTTTAAGCACAGCAGCATTTTGAGCTACATGCTAATGTCAGCATGCTAACATGACAGCATTTCCTCATGTTGGGAAGGGTAGACCATAGAAGATGTATGTGGCACATTTCATTGCCTATGAAATGCATATATTTGAGTAGAATGGTTGGGATAGCTGGCCTCTGTGAGCTAGCCGCTAGCCTGCCCCAGACACCTCTGCGCAACTTTGTCTTCCTCTCACCCCACCTGTTGCCCCTCCTGCCCCCAACGGCAGTCAAGACCGTTAATGCGGCAGACTGAGCACTGATGTTCTGAAGTTTCGTTGTTTTTGTGGGTTTCAGTTTGTTTTCCTTTGGTTCTGCCAATGTCTAGCAGAAACTGACATCTGTATTTAATCTTAATAAATACAAGACAAAGATACACGTGTAGACACCGTACTATTGAGACTGACAGAAGCTGCTGTGTACATATGCGCTGCCATCTAGTCATCTATTAAATATTAAGGGATCATCAAATTCATCACAAGTTTTCCTCAGAGGGACATTCGTGTCAGTGCTATATTTCATGGCTATCCATAAAATAGTCAGGGGTTTCATCAAAGTCATTAGACTACAGTGTCTGAGAACCATTAAAATCTGTGTTTGTACCAATCTGTCTGGATGTAGAGATATTTTACTGGTCAAGTGAAAACTGACCTGCTGGTGGCAGTAGATGAGAGGTCAGGGCATCACCAGAGTCATTAGAATTCATCCTCTGGGCACCATGGATATCTGCGCCAAACTTCAAGCAATCCATCCAATAGCTGTCGAGGCCTTTCACCATAAACCAAAAGTGTCAAACTCATGGCAGCAGGAATGGGAAAAGTCATTCGGATTGATCCTCTGGGGTGCATGAATGTCAAGATTTCAGATTAACTGACTGACACGGCAATCCCTACACCCCAGTAGCAATTGACTGTGACAATAAAAATCATACCTAATGATGTTTATGTCTTTTATAATAACAATAGCCACAGCAAAAACCTACTTTTGTGGTCTTGAAGTCACACTTCAAGTTCAACTCCTTCGTCATCATGAGCTGACATTAGCTTTAGCTCCCTGTAGAAGCGTGAATGGTGGCCCTGAACCCTGTGTGTGGTCTGATAGTGATGGATGAATTGGGTACATAGACAGAGCCCTCGGTGCGGCTGAGATAAGGAGCCCAGAGGAACAAGCAGCCGTAGCGGGGCCTGTCTGTCATTGATATCGCTGTTATCCACTGGCTGTCCAGTGTCCACAAACGCTTCCTCTGGTGGCCAAGAGGCAGTGATTACCTTGATGACAGAGAGGGTCATGCTTAACTTGGCACAACATCACATTAAAACCTTGTCTCTCCAGTTTAGGTACGGATCATTTGAACATTTTCTTGTTGATGTCATGAGCATGAAGCTGTTGAAATCCTGTGAGCAGATAATTTTGTCCCAAAATTCAATTTGAAATTTTAAGTTTTTCCCCATTTTATGAAAAAAAAAAAAGAGGGATGTGACAGTTTTCAGTACGTTTGTTTTCTCACGTACACACTAAGGCTCTGTCAGGTTGCCCTTTTGTTACTGTTGTTGAGGTTGTTGTCATTAACATTATCTGCAAACTGAACTCAAGCACCAATTCAAGGCGGAATTGTCACAATTCGGGACTCAGAGGCTCAGGTGCAGACACAAGAAGGGCAATATATAGGATTTATTTACAACACAAAACGCTATGCAGGTCAGGCATAGGAAAAAAACAAAATACAATCAACTGAAACACAGTCCTCTAACAGGCTGGTGGAAAACTAAACCTAACCAGAACGGAGATACTAAATGAAGGTGGAACAGGAGCCAGTAGAAGCAGCAGAGCAGGTTGTGGAATGGCAGATGAGATGCAGCGAGGAGGAGGGTATCTGGATCACAAACAAATCAAGGTTAGAGCAGAACCATTCACAAGCCAGAGGACAAAAAGTGCTAGGCATATGCAGACAGACTGACAAAAGGACTTTTCAAGTTGTGGTCAGCTGGCTTCTTAGGTTGCAGTGTGACCAATGGAGGTCCACTCCTTGCCGCAGCTGTGATCATCAGTTGATTCCAGATTGGAAACAGGTGCGCCCCCAGCCAGTGGGAATGAGCAGGAACAGGATAACAGAATGCTCCACTAGATGGAGCCCGAAGTGGAGGGCATGACAGGAATATTATTATTTACTTGGAGTAGAGCCAAACCCGTTCAAGTGGTTAAAAATGTGTGCTGTCTTAGACTGAGGCTGTCATCATTCAGTAATTCTCCACAAGGATTAGAAACACAAACAACCCAATATGTAACTGGATTCCAAACAGCCAAATCACAACATTAAAGCTGTGGTGGGTTTCATTTATTCTGTGGTGATATCACGAAATAGCATTGATTTGTATCAATGGAAAAATTATTATTATTCTTATCAGCACCTCAATCAATTGTCCCTTTACCATGAATCAGAGAATGATGTATAAAATGTCTAAAATGTGATGCATGAAATTAGAAAGAAAGAAACTACACATTTTAATAGATGTTGCAAGATGTTTTATATGCACCATTTTAAACATTTGGAGAGAATGATAACTGACATAAAAGCAAAACTTTTTATGCAATCAGTATAAATGTATTATCTGTCCCAAGACAGTTGTCTATGATGAACTCTATTTTCCAGTAAAGGGACCAACAGTAAGCACTTGGCAGTTTCCCTAAACTTTCATATACAGCACATTCCACTTTATTGGTTTAATGGCTATGACACCAAGTCATACTTTTTCTACATTAACAACTAGATTTAGAAGAGTATCCCTAAGGATGAAAAAAATGCTGACTGATGGCTGGTGGGCTCCATGCCAAAAGAGTCTATAGAGCTCAGACAGCTGCAACCAAAACTGACCGGCATTTGGAACTCCTCGTCTCCTCTCCATCTCATCCAGCTCAGGAGTTTTACCATCCTCCTCCACAATTAAACCCAATGATGTGAAACCAAAGGGACAGGAGGGGGGGCCGGGGTCTCTGTGAGGTTTATGGCGGCTCAGGGCTTTCACCTGTCAAGACACAAGTGATTCTTATTAACAGCAGGGCCGAAAATGAAAAATGACATTTCTAGTCCAAAAGCCGCCTTAATTTTGCATGGAAGAAGAATTACTCCAGTGCTTGGAAAATCTGCAGTGTCAACCGCCCAAAACTTTCAGAGTGTAAGCATTCAGTTGGGCACTGCAGTATTTCATGTGTTTGTGTTTATTGATCGTATTGCAAAACTCCCCTCAGATATTTTCTTTTCAGTGCCAGCTGCAGATACCAAAGGGCGTGTGAAACCAGAAAAGCATTGTTCTTCTAAGTAAAAGCGTCCCGTGAAGACATGGGGTTAACACAACGGAAACATGAGAATGGTAGCAGACAGCGTGGCCGACTTCCACGAAAAAAGCTGGCTCAGTGAGGAAGAAGAGCATCATTTGTAAAAGAGCGACTGCTTTGAAATTGAGAACGGGATGCTGAGAAGTTGTTTACTGATGTTTACTCTCTGTGTGCGTGGAGCGCGGGATAGACCTCGGGATTAAATGCAAGGGTTTTGACCTCAATCAAGGAAATAATTACTGTCGCCCCTCCTGTCGGTGGACTCCATAATTAGCAAGCAAAGCCCCCACAGAAACACAATTAGTCTGAAAACAGAGGTGATTACAACTATAATTCTTATTGGACTCATTAACATCTTTTTGGGGTGCCTGGAATGCTTTATTGAATTTGTCGGGAAATTCAATTCTGGCGGTTCCCACAGAATACTTCTTCATAAATTCTCCAGCCAGAATGCACTCTACGTTATGCCCAATGTCTGCATCCAGATATCTGTCAAAGCAAGTGAGATATGATAATAGAATAGAGGGCATTTGCTTCAAGATAAAAATAAGTCAAGTGTGACTGACTCCATCTTCCTCAAGTAATGAAGAGTATTCATGATTGGCATCGCTGATAAAGGCTATGGATCACATAAGCATGTGCACGAGCACGTATCACAGGCGCACACACTTCAAAGCTGCTCTTTTCTTTCACAGTGTGCTTCAGTGCAATGAATCACCATGTTTCCTATTATATTCTCTCAGAAGAACAAACACACACACACACACACACACTGCACTGCTGTTATCTGTTATCACCACCGTTGCCGCTCCAGTCGATACAGATGCAGCACCCACTCACTGTGCGTGCGTGTATAGGTGCGAGTGTTATGTTCAGGTCTTTTGTGATGAAATGGGACCGCAGCAATGAGGGAACTTCTGTGTTTTCGCATTTTCAGGTCTTTTTTTAGTCAAATGAAAAGGCTTGATTACAAAACTGTCCCACCTTTATAGGAGACTACTGACTCAGATTCATTACTTCAGGAAGGCATTCTCAGCCCTTCTATCGATTTTTTTTTTAGACATACTTCCGGACAGATATTACTTATTCTTTCTCTCTCTGAGCAATTTAACCTATTGAGTGACCAAATATGCCTGATAGTTCTTTAAATATGGCAACAGTATTTTTCCCTTTTGTTGTATGTATTTTAAGTCAAAATAATATGAGGAACTTCATTAACTTGGATATATGTAGCTGCAGTGCATATAAAATTAAATGTCTTGATTATGATAGGAAACAAGCTAATACTGGCTGACGTGCTCACTTCTGACTGATTGATAAACCTTGAAGCTTTGAGTTAATATCACTTTATTGTTTTAAAATATGTTGCTATCCTTTAAAACTAATGCCTCACTGACAGTTTTCATTCCCCCTGAAACCATCAGTCCGTTTCCATCCCTTTAAAAATCATCAACACAGATGACGGTACGTGACAACTTCCTCATTAGCAGTTGCAACTTCTGGTGGTTTCAACAATTCGAATCATTGTTCATCCTGAGCGGCTCTGCTACCAACCAATCACAGCTCGCCGTTGAGTTTCCATAGCCAATCACGATGCACGTACACACAGAGCGGGGCGCTCCGAATTTTGAGCAACGCGGAAGTTTGTCTCATTTATTCAACGCTATTTTATTTTACTGTTTGTCAACAGTAAAAATATCCAAATTCGTTGAATATGGTGTAAGACGCCTCGTGAATCTAATAGACTTCAGATTCAAATGGATTTATTGCTGGTAATGTAAGCTGAAGTCCTGTGGGTAAGTCTGAAAAAACAACCAGAGCTCGTTTTTAAACTACTGCTATTGTGGCCATAGACGCCATGTTAATTCATTATTTAACCCTTGCCATAACTTAATATGATTTCGAGGCCACTTTGCAAATTTAAGATATTGTTTGTATACCAACAACGGTCTATGTATCGTTGACTTACAATTAAAAAAAATAGTAGGTAAAGGTAAAGATAAGTTATGTTGGGACTAAGTAGCTAACTTACTAGCTAGCTGTAGCACAGAAAGTTAACGTTACAGCGGTTGTGAAGTGTAACGTTAACAAAAGCTTGACGAATCCTGAGTTTTATTTAGCATTAGTTTCCAGTTTAATTTCGTGGCTCCCGTTATAACGTAAACTTAACGCTCTAATCTTCACTCCTTTAAACTTAAGACTGCGGGGCAGTCTAGTAAAGTGTCGTAGCTAAACGTTTGTCATCTATTTTGCAGTTACGCTGTTATTACTACTAGTCTAACAGCTGTGTACGTTAACGCTACATGTCGTTTTGATCATGCTGACCTTAGCTACTTTATTTTTGTTAGCAGTCATATCAGGCTGCAGCTGCCGGGAGACATGGAGGAGCTCTACACTTTAGAGAGGGAAGTAGGAAGAGGCAGCTATGGTGTGGTCTTTGAGGGACATATGGCCAAAACAGGACAGAGGGTGGCTATTAAGCGACTTCCCTGCAGCAACCCGGAGTGCATTGAACTCTACCTGCAAGAGCTCTGGGCCATGAGATCCACAGCCAAGAACCATATCAATATAATTGCACTCCACAGCTGCCTTCTGCAGACGGGGCCAAGGAGCCTGAAGCCCCTAAAACCGGGAAAACTCCCTCTACGTCTTGTTGAGAGCGTGCTGAAGGGCAGTGTAGTCGGAGCACCACAATGTCAAGAAAGGAGCAGCTCCCAGTCTAACACCCAGAGGAGGATCAATTCTGTCTCCAGGCTTCAGGACAGGACCAACACCATCCAGGCCAGGGCCAAGCTCCAGAACAAGACTAAATCAAATGCATCTGATGCTATAACTCCACAAAGGCCTCAAAACAGAGCCAGGAAGAGACCAGCCCAGAGGGAGGAAGAGGAGTCTGGATCCCTGCGCTGCTTGGCCCTGTGGCTTGTGATGGAGTACTGTGATGGGGGTGACTTGAATCAGTACCTGCTCTCCAGGCCACCGGACGCCCAGCGTAACCACAGCGTGGTGCGACAGCTCTGCAGTGCCGTGGCTTTCCTGCATAACCTGGGTATCACTCACCGAGACCTGAAGCCTGACAATGTGCTGGTCTGTGTGACACCCAGAGGCCCTGTTGTCAAGGTAGGCAGATTGTTGGGACGTGACAGTCAGACCACATGGCATCATCCTTGAGTCAGTACACAACTTGTTGGGAAACCAGCACTGTTCAAATTTAAAAGCATCATAGTATTTATTAGTTTTTTTTTTCTCCCAGGGGGTGTTTGATTTTCACAGCAGCAATGAGCTCGAGACACAATAACCAATATTACAGAAAGTAATCAGAAAGAATAATTTTAACTAAAAATGCTGTGCTTTCCCCTGTGTCCCCATACAATTAAAATACTGAGAAAATATTGATCATAATCATGTCAGGAGTTCTTCTTCAACTTTACCACAGCTGCCTTAAAAAGAGGAGTATGATAAATTGATAAGCTGGGGGAAATATGTGGCAGTAGAGGTCAGAAAGTAAAATTCCAAGTCCAGACACTCATGTAGATTGTTTGTGGAGTGAATTCTTTATTTAAAGAATAAATGAAATAAAAAATATGACAAATGTGGTAATCTGCCCTCTTAAGCCTTCATCTAAAACATCATAATGAGGGCTCAGTAGGCCAACATGCATTTGTGCATAAACTTTTAATACACCAGGCCCATTTTTTTTTTCCTTTTTCCTATCTAAATGTAGTTTTGCTCATGGTACATGTTAAATTATTATATAATATATATAAATTATTATGTATATATATGCCCTTTTCTGAGTAGAATAAATATGCAAAAATATGGCTGTAATTCAAGATTGATTTCTTTATCAATTAATCTCTTAAGTTGTTCATCATTTGGTCCATAAACTGTCAGAAAATAGAAATTGCAAGTGCCCAAAACCCAAGGTGACATGTTCAAATATACTGTTTTGTCAGACCAGCAGTCCAAAGATGATTCAGTTTATTATCATAGAAGACAAAGAACACCAGCAAATATGTAACACGTTTACTGATGATTATGATTAAATCGATTGCCAAAATAGTGACTGATTAATTTTCTGTGGACGTACTAACCAACAGTTGTTGTTGTATATGTTGTATTGACATTTACACACATTCTCAGTGTAGTGTGAGTGACATCTTAGACAATATATTTTAGCATGGCTTTTTTCAAAGGGAAAGTTTCTACCAGTCATACATTTGTGTAAAAACTTTTCCACCATTACAAAACATACTGTATATCTTTTTCAGTGAATCTCCCTGTCCATCCTCTAGGTGGCAGACTTTGGTCTAAGCAAAATGAGTGAAGGTCTGGTGGACGGTGATCTGACCAGGCAGCACTTCTCCTCCACCTGTGGCTCTGACTTCTACATGGCTCCAGAGGTTTGGGGTGGATTGACCTACACAGCCCAGGCAGACATCTTCTCCCTGGGTGTGATATTCTGGGCTGTCCTTGAGAGAATCACCTTTGTGGAAGAAGGGACCACGCAGGAGCAACTGGGTAAGTGTCCAGTAGAGAATCAATGAGAAGAGCCAGATGTGTCCTATCCCAAAATGAAACATGCCCACCAAAGATTAACACCAACTAGACTAAGACAGCGGAGATCTAGTCCCACAACACAGTAATATGCAAATATGTGAGTGCAGATTTTGTCAGCATCATCGTGCATATGACACAGTGTTAACATGTTGGATAACACACCAGCATAGGCTTGTCATGTTGTGTCCTGCTCACAGAAAGGTTGAGTGTGAGTGTGTGGTCAGGCAGGTGGATGACGCATCGCACCGAATCGAGTTTGACTTAATTAACTGGCACGTAATAAAAATGTCACATACTATACATCATACATTCATCAACCATGGATGGTACAATCATGAATCTAAATGGCAAAGAGATGAATGATTTATGCTATGTACATTTTGATATGGATTATAGTACCTCTGTTTCTCACAATACAAGTTGACAGTTTGTAATTCAGCCTTTCCTACTCCAAATGTGCTGTTTTTGGCTGCATGTGAGGCACCAAATTCTTCTTACCCACGTTTAGGTCCTGACACAATGCTTTCCATAACATCAGCCTGCATTAATGAACATCAATTGCATTTTGATTGTAATGCGATTATGTGAATGTGTAGGTGTTTGTGTTGTTTAATTTAATTTAGACGTCATTGCATAGAACTTTGATGTAGTGAGATGGACCCATAAAGGCTGTGAGGCTCCGGCCAATTTGATATGAGCAAGGAGAAGCACTTTGCCATTCCAGTCTGACTCTGGAGAACAGCATTTAGATTTTAATCTCTCACTTTTTTTTTTTTTTAATGTCCTATTTCCTGTCAGAAACCCCATGTGGCCACAGGATGAGGAAGCGTCTTAATGGACGCAGGGCTCAGTTCTGCTCTGCACTCCACTGTCAGAGAGTAATGAAATGGCTGTAATACAGATGTCTCATTTTATTCACAAAAAATGACTCCGGCCAGAGCCGACCTGGAGGCAGTGGGATATGAACCATTATCCCCAAGTTTAGTGCCCGAGAACCTCCCTGAGTCACTGATACCGCATTAAGCTGAATGAAATGGTTATGATTGGGGGGAAAGAGGGGTTCCAGTGGATTCAAAAAAGAAAGGCGAAATGGAATTTAGCAGCCCTGATCACAGTCCTCTTTGTCAGTGCGAAAACGGGGAGAGGCAGCTGGAGGCTTTTCACAGACAGATAAAATGGTCCATTATTTTACTCTATCCTCTCTCAAGACCCACACACCCACACAGTTATTTGACTAGGCAGGGGAGGAGACAGAGAATAGTCAAGAAGTGAGACACAACCTCTTGCCTTTGTCCTTTTTGAAGCCCAGAGCTTTGTGCACTGTTGGATTTTGCTCAGTCAGGTTAGGAAATCACTGCCGGCCTTTCACCAGGCCAGTCCTACACTTGACTGGATGTTTAGGTCAGAGCTCAGTGCTGAGCATCATCACCAGAAGGCTTATGCTTGTATAACAGACGTAATACTAACAGTACTCCATTAGAAAGAACATATACTCCCGAATGTATAAAATGAAAAAGGACTGTAAAAAACCTTTTGATTAATTGATTTATTGATTAATGCATTTTAATTACTTTCACAGATAATCCTCTTTTAATTTTTTGGGTTTGCGACATTTTAGAGATGCAACTAATTATTTTTTTTCTCCTTGTTAATTTACACATTTTTTTCAATCTATCATTTAGTCTAGAAAATGTCAAATGAAGACAAATGACCAATTCAAGTAATTCAAGCCCGAAGTTTTATCTTTCTTAATTATTCTGATCAGCAGCCAAAACCCCAAAGTTTTAATTTCATAATTGTATGAAAGAAAGAAGAGGAGCTCATTACGTTTTTCAACTTTGCCCAACTTCCAGTCAGCCAGACGGATTTCCAGAAATGGAAACCAACTTCAACATTAGTTTTTTCATTTTTCCAGCTGCAGGCAGTTCTTCCATTTCCTTTTCTACGTTGCAGAGTACATTCTGACTGTTTTGAGTATACTTGCTTAGAGTGACAGTTCGGTTTTTCCCACTGAAGATGTCTGCCTGCTTCAGGCTAATCAGCGTGTCGTTTGTTTGCTCTATTTTTTCGAAGTCTCATGCACTAGTGGTGACTAAAAAAACCTCATCCCTTCCCCGCACTGCAACATCGCAGCACAGCAAATTTTCGCCTCTATCCAGAGGAGTTCACTCGCTTGTTGTTTGTTAGGAAGAGGTCTCAGTAGGTGAACTCACCAAAACCTCTGTGGTCAGTCATTCCACTGTCCAACAGTCACCAACTCTGGTTTGGTCAAAATAAACCCATAATTCACGGAGTTAGATGTGAAAATATTCTGGCTCTACACTGTCAATGACAAAAAAATGACCAAAAAAACAGCCGGTGATGGACTCAGTGGATATATTGTGTTCAATGCCTGTATAAACAGAATAAGTGTGGGGGTGTGTCATGGGTCAGTAGGGGCTGTACATGTGTTTTTGGAGTTTTCTTGTGAAGAAAAAAGTTTCTGTTTATATTTTGTTGTCTGTGATAAACCACAGAAGTCACAGCGTCTATCCTCGTGACTGCATTTCCTTCCTCATTAAACACCTGTGAAGACAATCTTATCAAAACTGCTTTGTGTACGTCATGTTGTCCTGCCTCCTCCTCCTTCTCTGCTCTGCTTGCTGTTTTTCTCTTCACATTGCTGCCACCCATATGTCAGTGAATTAGTGTGACTCCACTGGCAGGAATGTGTACTGCGTTTGATAAACACAAAGTTCATCACATGTTGGGATCATCATGAGTATGATCAGATGATCTGATGCTGGATTATCTCAACCTCAACTCAAAGTGTAATACATTTCATGGGCCCGAGTGTCCCAGTGTGTTCCCAAATCTTCCACACACTTGTGGTCTTAAGGGCACTCGGGCTCTATCGGCAATTACTGGGAATATGTCACACCAGTAGGCACTCGACTACTTGCAAATCCATGTGTGGTCCGTAATCACAGAGATCAAGTGGCTCCCCGCAGCCTCTGTTGTTGGCGTCAGTCAGGAGCCTCCTCGGCTGACTTAACATTGTCTTCGCTTGTGTTTCCTCTTTAGGTGCCTATGTGTGCAAGGGTCGCTCAGGCTGGTTGATGCCGCTGGGGGAAGCTTTGTGGGAGAACGCCGACCTCCAGCTGTGCATTCCTATGAAGTTTAAGAGAGCGCCCCCGCTGCCACCCCCTCCCGGTCCAGCCATGTGCATCCTGCTTTTAGACATGCTCGCCTCAAACCCGGATGCCCGTCCCCCAGCAGACCAGCTGGGGGCCAGAGTGCACTCTGCTCTGAAAGAGGACTCCCACTGACAGAAAGTGGGCTAAAGAGACCATAATGGCTATAACCACCGTAGCCGCTACATGGAAGTATTGACCGTAGACCCCCTGACTGCAGTGCTTCCTACATGTGTAAGCAATAGCCACTTTGCTGCCACAGGGAAGTGGGGATAAGGAATGATTATTGGGATTGCAGGTGCTATTTTTGTCGCAGAAACAGAATAAACTGTGGAGGAAACCACATAAAGGGAAAATAGGAATGAAGTAAAGGGGTCCGTTTGAGCCCCTGATTGCACTGCAGACAAAACACGCAATGATATTTAAACAAGTCCATATAGAGATCTAGTGGGATTTAACTGAAGCTGTGTTTGATGTAAGCACCATGCTGTTGCTGAGACCTCGAATACTTGAAGCAGAGAATCGATTTTATTGTGAATATATGGCTGAAATGAAAAGCAGGGGGTTACTGCTGCTGCTTGTCTGGTCTACAGTGTTTTGGTGATTATCTCAGCTTAATTTCAGGTGTTGATTTTGACTTGATTTGTGGACAGTGAGTTTCCATTGAATTCATTTTTGCTTGTTACACACATATCAATGTAGCATGGATCTTCAAGATGTCTTAAATATGTAAAGTGACCAAAAAAACAAAAAAAAACAAAACAGTGTCCATTGCAATGCAATCCAGTGCAGCATACTGGAATAAATACTATCTTTGCCACTCTAATACATAAATCTTAATTGTTATTGATGCTGTGTCAGCAACAGGTGTCTGTTCAGTGCTATGGTAATGTTTGAGGGCATTTTTGGGGATGTTTTATTTTTCCAGATACGTGGACGTATAATGCAGTGTGGCTCAAACCTTTAAAACTAAAAACTTTAAACGCAGCTGTGTTTATTGCAGGGCTAGCTTCATACAGGCGTCTTTTTTTCTGCTGTATTTGAGTTTGTAATACTTGCTCTGACACATTGATATATGCCATGTTTGCTTTACACGTAAATTTAAATGTATGATTTCCTCGTCATTTCACCCGTCTGCTTTGAGTCACATTTTAGGATGTTGATTTGTGTCACATTTTTGTGATATCTGCACTGAAAACCCAGTGGGCGAGCAGCATGAGGCTCACAGTGACTAATGATCGCTAATATACCGTCCTCTCATGAACAGGAAATTAAAGCCAGGCATTAGGATTGTTGCTGATCATATCCATGCTGAGTCCACAGCATTTATTACTGTCATCAGTCTTAGTCATTGACACTCCATATCTTAGATGACTACTTGCTTCTGAAAGTCTTTGCTCACATGCCTCAAAAAAAAAGATATATATTACAGCATGAATCATGTCCAGAAACCCTTTTTAAATGTAATGTCATTGAAATAAACATGAACTTCTAACGTGACTTTTATTATTTCAGATTCATGCTGTGCAGTTTTGCTGAAGCGGAGACAGTGATCCACAAAAAGGCCTTTATGATTTCATTGACATAAAAGCAACAATCCCCCCACCTGTTTTCTCAGCCTGTCCTTGTGCTGAGACGACTGAGCTCAGCAGCGTCCGTGATGTGGACGTCAAGAGGCCATTTAAGCTAGTGAGACCAGATCACCTGACCTCTCTGCTCCCAGCTCAATGAGGTCGCCTCTGACAGATCTGCGACCTTTAACTGGCGTGAGTGAATCCTCACGCTCTGCTGGCCAGCCAGCAGCTCAGTGCTGAACGTGTTACAGGTATGGTGAGAAAATGCTTTCATACAAGTTCAACGTGGGTCTGGTGAATGATTTGGAAGAAGTCCTAAATACAGTGAGCACATGCCCATATGTGAAATTGTAAGCATGAAGTGGTGCCTTTACAGCACGACTTTGCTGTTTGGTGCAGAAGTGCATTCATGAATTTAGCCAAAGCCTCAGCAGTCTGAGTTAGTCACATCAAGCACTGTAAGTATTCTTCTGGTCTTTCCTGCATGAAAGTCCCTGTTTCTCACTGAGCTGCATGAAAGGATGGTAACACAGAGGCTAAAGAGACTGTCTTCAGAAGGTGCCAACTTGATCTGGCTGCTCGTACTCGACTTCAGAGTGCATTGAGGAGGACTGTGGATTTGGTCGCCCATTTCTCATAATTGGAATTGCATTAGGAAGGGATCAATTTACAGCCTGTCTGGATGGGAGGTGTGATTGCACTGACTTAACTCTTTCAGCGGACGTATGGGACTTCCTCACCATTTCTGCAATGTTCAGATGTTGCTTGATGCTTAGCCTACAACCATGTTAGCTCCGTGGATTTACATTTAAATGCTAACATGCTATAATGCTGATGTAATGTTTACCATGCTCAATGTTCCAGTTTAGCGTGATAGCATGCTAACATTTGCTAATCAGCATTAAACAGCTGAGGCTGATGGGAATCTTCATTTACAAATGGTTTTGCAGGTGTTTGGCTGGTTAAAATTTTGACCTGATGATGGGGCCAGATGAAATGTCAGAGGATCACCCACGACAGTAGGATTCATCGTCTGGGGACCATGAATGTTGGTACAAAATTTTATGGCAGTCCATGTAGTTATTGAGTTTGACTGACAGGCTGATGCTGCTGTCTCTAGAGCCACACTGCTAGCATGGGGTTGCATGAATTGCAATCAGATAATGCAAACATTATGTGGGAGGGGAGCAGAATACAGCATCAACACACTTGGATCCTTGTTCTCTTCTTTTACTCTGGTAACTGTTGTGGACAGGCCCTGTAACCTTCACTTCAGCAGACTTTAACTGAACCTGCTACACTTCTGCCCCGTGTTGCAGTGAAGATTAGACCGAACTCTGCCTCCTCTGCAGCACAAATCAGCTCAGCACAGACTCAGCGAGTGTGAGCGGAGGGAAAGTCCTTTCTGATTTCACAACTGATAGCCGGAGTGAGCAAGCGTGGAGAGAAAGCCTGAGCGTGGCCTATTCTTCAATGCGTCAGGACTGCAACACCGACACACAGCACAGCACAGTCACGACGCAGGGGCCGCATCCAGGAAATTACGCATGGCCGCTCAGCTTCAATTGCTCCGTGCAGTTGGAATCTATATGAGACATAGGTCGCCGCATGAGCTTTTTGCACTTTATTGCTAGCCATTTCTCAAATGACAAACCCTTTCCAGTAACAGTGTGGCTGAACACAGCATTCGGTCATTGCTCAATAGACAGGTAACTGATGGAGATGTAATTGGAAAGGCTGTGTCAAATGAGCCAGTAAAAGTCTCTCATAGGGCAATCATCAGGGGTCTCCTGCTGGGGCGTGCACCCTTGACATTGGGGAATACATTATAGGAGCCACTCATACAATGTGACCTTTCTTCGGAGGCTGAAACCTTTTAGGCTTTTCTCTCATTTAGGTTTAATTATCGAAATGTCTTGCAATGATTCCTGCAGCATTTTCTCCCACAAAGCAGAACGCAAACAGAAACTGAAATATACTTTATTCATCGAGGGAAAAAAAAAGTCAAGAGATGTGTTCAACATCTAGAATTTCCCAGAATACACGAAGCCCAAGAATGCATGACAGAAAAACATGAAATAGGATTAACTGGGGGGCTTTAAAAAGCAATTTATGTAACACTAATATTCAATTTCCTGCCCTATAAATCAAAATTGAGCAATTACACAACGGCTGCCCAGCGAGGACACTTCCAACTGTTCATTCATCCACTGCCAAACACTAATGAACGCTTGACTCATAATGAGTTTCCTATTTAATGGCAACATAAACATGATTAACTCAAAGCGTGATGCTAAACAGGTTTCTAGTCCCAGACGGACACAGAAATTATTTCAGGTATACCTAGACATTCAGACTTCTCTTTGCCGTTTAGCAGGATTGTTCTCATTCCTTGTCAGACTGGATCAGAGTTGGCAAGGCACAGGTGCTACCCATTTGTTTCAATGTGGAAAGCTAAAATACCAACATGCGACTGTTTGTGTGTCAAAGAAGCAGACTAAAACCTAACTTAAAAACAAAAAACACTCCTTTTCTGTCGCAGTAAAGAACGTTTGTATCTAAAATTGAACTAAAACCTTGTCCACAAGATGCTCTGGCTTCATCTGAAATAACTTTACCCCTCGCACCCTCTCACACCGTCTCCTTATCTACATGAAGTGGAGGAGATGCAACAGCACGGCCTGCTGTGCACCAGATAAAAAGCCCGGACTGAGAGAAAAACCCAGCCGTTATCTCCTCTGATGCTACAAAAGTTCCACGAAACGCACTGCAGAAACTGTGTCCCGAGGATATTATCTTGATAAATAAAATAATGTGTGCGCCTGTGTCCACTGGCCAGATAAAAACATTGTCCAGATTCAGTCCAGTCCAGGTCCATACAGGTCCTTCACCATGTACGGTCCCTCCAGCTCATATCCCATCTTCCTGTAGTAGTTCCTCGTTCCTACACCTGCAAAACACACCAGAGAAGACGGCGAGGTGCTCAGTGTGGGAGGAGGCCACTGCTGGGAAAACTGGAACAATTCTGCTGTACCTTCCATGTAATCGATTTTTCTTTTCACTTGTGAGCACAAAATAACTAGAGGCTGACGCACGCTTTGGCGGCAGATGTGTTGAAATCAGCATCAGAAATGAATGTTTAATGCACTGCATTGATCTATAAATCTAAAAGCACACTGTACCTTGATTTCATCACGCATCAATGACATCAGGCTGCTGCAGACTAACCACGCACACCTTCACACGCCAGGCGAGTCCGCTATAACTCATTATTCTGTTGGTTGTAGCAAACGTCCTATTACCGCGCCTCGTTAATCCTCTGTGTCACTGCCTCCTTTCCAACTTATTTGAGCAAAAGTGATGTTTCACGTTTTATTTTTGAAATGCAAAACTGTGCAAATGATGCTGGCATCAAATAACATACGATGAGACCATTTACAATGCGAGGTACCATTGAATTAAGACTGAAACAGCATTACAATGAAGCAACCATATAAACTGCTTCACCAAAACATTTTTCTGCTTCTATCATCATACTAATTAACTTTTGGCTGCAGGTTTGCGTTGCTGTGTGTTCACATCATTCAGCTCTGCAACATCTTTTTTTCAGATGCACGATGTAAGATGTCCAAAGTTGTTGAAAAGAAACCTGAAATATTCTGTTTATCAAGTTGGAAATGCTTAAATGACTTAAATATGTTGTAGAGGTGTAAACTTTATACAGACTTCAAACCACTAGACCCTAAGTCTAATTCAAATGTTTAAACTTGCAGTGGTTTTACTTCCTTGTGAGATTTGGTTTCGTACTGACCTTTTAAAGTCTTGACATAGCTTATACAGATGTTTGTATTTAGATGTGAAGAGGACAAATGATGCTGTTTTGTGTCTCACCTGAGATGACAGCTAATTTAAAAGAGCCATGTTCATCTCTGGCAATTCTCTCTGCCTCCTCCATCAGCATCATACCAAACCCCTAAACAAGAGGGAGGGAAAGGAACAGATAAACAGAGTTATGGTGTCTGGGTATCTACTTAATACGTGGAGAGTGTGTGTGTGTGTGTGTGTGTGAGAACGTATAGCCACCTGGTGTTGGAACTTGCTGGGGTCTCGGCTGCTTACGGGGACGACGCTGCCGTAAACGTGCAGCTCGCGGACAATGGACACACCTCCTTTCAGCTCCGGACGGAAGGACTGCGGGGAGCAGCGACGCAGACGCAGCAGACCAATCAGGATGTCCTGCTCCGGGTCCTCGTAGGACAGGAAGGTCTCCCAGCCGCCGTTAGCCACGTAGTCCCTCCGCACCAGCTCCACCTGGACACACACTCAGTTAGTGATGGTTGTGCAAAAAACACACGCCACTTGATAAACAGGAGCTTTTTAAAATAATCCGCGTCTTGGACAGCACAACATTTCATCCATTCATCCAACTCTATCACGTGAACGCACTTTGTCTCCAGCATGCCGATCATTACCTGGTAAGGTCTGACTTTGTGGTGGATCTCCTGAATGCCCACTTCTCTGGTCCTCACGTCTCGACACTGCGCACGGAGAAACAACACAGTGAGACGCTGCAGGTGGAAGGCTGCACACATCCCACTCCTCAGCAAGGCAACCACTGTGCCCCGCTCGTTTGAATACACTCCCGCTGTATGCAGCATCAAATCAGAGAGCAGTTGCTCATGGCATGATGAAAAAGACAGATTAGTGAAAACCTATTTGTTTGGCTGCACTGTAAAGGGATACACCAGATGCTGTTCTGCTGTATTACTGACAAAGCAGCTGCTCAAGGAGTGTTTGCTGCCCACAGAATACTGAACCCTGTAGTATTAAACCAAACCTGCTGTTACCACAGTCTGAAATCATAAGAACTATTACTTTAAAGGCTTTCAGCTACATGGATGAAGTCCAATTCCTTAAAGGATAAAAAAAAAGTATTACAGATTTATATTGAAAAGTAAGACGACAGATTTCTGCTTGTGTTTATCGACACTCAGCAAGTTGCACTAAACTGCGAGCTGGTTGGAAAAGTTTGGAAAACTCAGTGGGAAACTAGGTTGAATAGATTGAACTGAGCACAAGACACAGTTTGCTGGAAATGTAGTGACATAAAGTGTAACACATCTCTGACGCGGTTGCCACCACTCTGTGGCTCAGTCTGTATAAGAGATTTTCTCTTTAATAATGAATAATGCTAGAAAAATGTTCTCGGGTCAACACAGAGCAAAACTTAAGTTTTACAGTGGAGGGGAAAGAGCAGAAGTTGTAGCTGATTTCAGTGTGGTGTTATTTCAGCCTCACGGTTACTAAACGCCTTGCTTGTTTCTAATAGGAGCTTACAGGAGGCTCCTTACCCCCATAGGTGTTTCTGATGAACAGTTTGGACGAGGCTCTTTATCCTGAGGCTGTTTTGATGGAAGTTGGTCAGGGGTCTTCTGCTTCATGTGTTGTGCTGCTGAACCTGGTGAACCCTCGCCTGCTGTTTTCACGCTTTGACTTCATCAACTTTCTTCATAAATTCAATAAAATGTGAGGGGCGGGCATGGAAGGGAGGGTGCTCCAATTCTATGCTCCAGCAGTTCTAAACTATACATGGCAGGTTCTTTAATCTGTCATCTTATTCTGTCAGAGCGACGTATGCAAATTATTCAGCCAGCATTGGTTTGTTGGCAGCGCCACCACCAGGGTTCTACGGTGCTCGTTTGGATCACATCCCAGCTGGAAAAGTCTATTAGCTTCCACACCCTGAATAAGCTGACACGGTGTCTTTTGGTCTAATGCGAGAGGCCTTCGAGTCTCACCTCAGTGCCCATGTCCTTCATCCTGGCCAGCGCCAACTCTCTCAGGTTGCCGTGCTCCACTCCGGAGCTCACCAGCGGCATGGGGATGTCCCTGATAGGCCATACGAGAGCAGGGAGCAGATGATACATAAAATGATGGAGGAGTGGCTTCAAAATGGGATACTGCAGATGCAAGCACATAAAAATGAATCCACGCCTCCGTCTATCCATCCAAATCTAACTCAACTTGTTCTGTGATGATGAATATTTTATTTCACATTGACTGACACAGACCAGTCACCTGTCAGACACCAATCACTGTGGACTTCACTCATGATGTCATCCATAGCAACAGCATCAACCCCACCCCTTTTAGCTTAGGAGATCTGTTTGCTCTCTCTAGTGCCAGTGATTGGTTTGTCCATTCTGGGGTCGTGTAGAAACATGGCCGACTTCGTGGAAGAGGATCTGCTTCCTCTATACATATAAGGAGCTCTGTCTAAGGTAACAAAAGTAGGGTCCGATGAAATCATTTGATTTTTTTCAGATTCTGTTTCATTTATAAAAAGCTCATCCTAAGGTATAAAATAAATACCTATTTTCAGGTGATTATACACTATTGAAAACATAGTTATGAATAATCTATTCCATTTCTGCCATATTCTGCCAACAGATCCCCCTAAATCTTACACACTGGTCTTTTAAAACCCTGTGTTTATCATTTTGATGGTGTGGTCACATAAAGGAAATTTCACGAGGAAATGGCTTCAGTCTGTTCTGCTTTCATTTATTTGACAGGTTTACTACTACTTTTTTTTTTTTTTTTTTTTTTTTACACACGTCAACAAGAATGTGATTATATGTACAGTATGGAGTTCCACTTTAATGAAGCTTTAATCTACTATGTGCGACCATCACCACCAGGCCCATTCTTTGTCTCACCTCTGCACCCTGTAGACTCGTGTCCAGGGCGGCACCAGTGCCAGGATTCGGGCCACTAGGTCCACCAGCGCACTGGGTGTGTAGCTCTTGTACCGGCCCGTCTTCCACAGCTCATACAGACCTGTACCTCGGATCACCAGCGTTGGGTACAGCTTCAAGCCATCGGGTCTGAATGCTGGATTCTCGAAAAACTCCTGCAGGAAACACACAGAACCATGAAAAACATTAAAGTGTAGATCAGAGTTCTCTGTCTTGGTCTGGAAATGTTTAGGTTGTACAAAAATTCACCATTTGCAAAGGCAATGACTCCTGAATGTAGAAGCAGACTTCCACTGAGAGTGCATAAAGCAGATATCAAAGAAGCAGCACAGCAGTTCAGTTATTCAATTGAAGAAACAAGATTTTGGTGTCTGGTTTAGTGCAGCGATGGGAATCAGTGTGATTTCCAGTCATTCTCCTCCCCCTGTACTGACTATCATGATCAGAACCGTGAAGATCTGGAATCGAGGCGCATTCTCCAAAATAGGCCACATTATCAGTATCTCATAATCTCTCTCTCGTCACAGCTCATAATCACATGAGGACATGTTCCACACGGCCCCGCACTAAACCTAAAGGGAGGGGGACAATCTGACAAATGATGCTTCCGCACCAAAAAAAAGGAGACTCAACACTATTTTGCACCTGCGACCATCTTGGATCACATATCAGAGCTCCTGTTGGTTGGTGGAGAGGAACCCTGTTAAGGATGCCTCCCCGAGGACAGGGAGCATCTGTACGAGGGAGATAAGTGAGAGAGGGTCTCGGGCTGGGAGAAAGTTGAAATCGAATTTCTTTATCAGGAAAGCAACGACAGACGCAAGGAGGATGCAAAGTTCCCCTGCCGCTGCCCTCTCCCTACAGTGACTCCTAAACTGGTCTGTCATCCAGGCTGAGCAGGACAATATATACAGGCAGCAGATAATGGCTGAAAAGAAAATCAAGAAATCCCCACTGCCAACCAGCACTCAACAACTCTGTACCGAGACGGCTGAATGGAGTTATTATTACTCATTTTCATGGGGGTTGTTTCAGGTTTAAGTAAACATCCCTGGACTGAAAAATCAGCTGCTATTTGCATCATATTTGCACCATTTGCTCGCCATTCTCATCCAACTGGATACAGCAAGCAAGCAAAACGTATGGGCTGGAATTTCCATTCATGGCGTCCATTAATTATATTTTTCTGCTTAATCCTTTTAAGGGTCACGAGGCAGCGGAGTCTTAGAGTAGGACAGGCTGCCCGGTTACGGCCAAAATGATCACCACAAACATTTTGCTCAGTCTTCAGATGACAAATATCCCTACAATGAAATGCTTGATTTCCCCTATGTGTAGATTATATCACCTTTAATATTATTCCGACTTAAGTTAACACAATCCAGTGTAAACAACAAAACAAAATGTGTTCCTCTGTCAAATTCATATTTGATACAACCACTTCCAAATCCTTCAGAGGCTTTGAACATTTTTACACTGACAGAAGACTGTCTTTAACTTCACACTGTACTCTGTGAAACACAAACTTCAAACTGCAAATCTTATCATTTAATCAAGCTTGCAATCGCAGCTGTTGTTTGGTGCTGAGCAAGCCATGGACGGTGGGTTTTTGGAGCTTTTTGTCCTGAAAACAGCTGCGAGCTGCGTCTGAAACAATAAAGTTGAGGGACGTAAAATCAAAAGAATGCGCTTAAAGGCGCTAAACGGCGGCCAGAGACAATCCTCTGCAAGTTCATCACTACGAGCAACCACTTTAACAGCGATTCAGTGTTTGGATCTGTTGTTGATACATAAAAATAATGACTAGAGCAGCTTTAAGTCTTTACTCTGTGGATGTCTGAAATTTGGACTTGAACTTAATTTAATTTAACCTGGTTAAAGTTAAAGTTATTTTTCAGTTCAGTGTTTTTTGCCAAATTGGACTAACTGTTGTGAAATGCATTCCCCTCTTCATACAACATCTGCAAAGCCAGTTATGTTTTAATTTTAAATTCTTCTTACAGCCATGTTTATCGTCTACTCCTTTACTGTCTTTGCAGCCACATTACTTTGCTTCTTTATTACCACCAGCAACTATGGATCAATACTGCATCCTCAAACATTGCTCCATAGCGCTACTAGTGGTCAAAACTCCACAGGGCACCTTTAATTGAGACCACATGAGCATAGGCATCCTGGATTTAAGCGTGTACTAACTTGTTAAGAATAGAAATGTGTTTCATCATCTTAGGTCCAAACAATTTCCTGGAAAGTCTCCAGGGGGAATCTATAAAAAATTCACTGCTACACTTTGAACACACAGTGTATCTAGAAAGAGAGGCTGGAAGTGAAAGTAGTGGAAAAATCCTGAGATGCTTAGATTGGATCCTGGAGTGAAGAGTGAAGAAGAACCTGCATATTTTCCCCACACACTACCGCGAGGCGTGACATGGAAGATTAGATATGATGAGGAGGAACAAAGGGGAGCCACGCTCCCCACACCATGCACGAGCTGCATCATCTGAAAGTCTTAGTGTGATAAGAGAGAGGAGGGGAGAGAGGCAGAGAGGAGATAGACGACGTGACAGGAGAGATGGGAAGAAGAGCGGCTGACAGAAGAGAAGAGAAAGCATCAAGCGAAAAGTTACGACTGGAGAGGAGAGAAAAGAAAAAGATAAGGTGAAAGATAATGGAGACAAGAGAAAGGGATGAGGGGAAAAAGACAAACAAGGAGACAGGAGGGAGAAAATACTGAGACTACACACGGAGGAAAAAGACAGCAAAGACAAAGAAAGGAATTAAGTCTCGGGAGAGGAGAGGTGACAGAGGAAGGGTTACAGGAAAGCAAAGGGACTCCGAGGGGCCACATACACATTTAATCTGCTTCCTCTCACAGCGCCGACCTGCTGCTGCCCTCAATATTACCATCAAACACACATTCACACACACACACACACACACACACACACACACACACAGGTAATGTAACAAATCTGCAGGAAGACACACGCTCTCTCCCACAACTTAAATCTTTTTCTGTGCAAAATAAAGCACTCAGAGCTGTTGATGCTTAGGAGATTGGAAGTGTCCTGAATGACATCATAACAGTACAGCTCATCCGCTTTTTCCTCCGTCAGCGCTGACAACAACGCGTAAAAAATAGCCTCTAGAAAACTGAAATGGTGCTCCGCTTTCTCACAACTCTAAATAACACCGGCGTACAATCTAGCGTTTTCAGGGAAATCAATAAGACAGCAGTTAAATCACTTCTTCCTTGTCCTCAGTCTGTCAGTGAATAAACAACAAGACTGTGCATCACAGCTGACATCTGGTCACCACCGGAGCAGACGTTTTGGTTTCTCTGCTGAGGCTCAGCTCATTAAACCTCCACTCGATCCTTCCCTGCTCTCCGTGATCACCCACAGTACAATGTGTTTTATTTACAGCCCATCCCATGTATCAGCCAATGTGAGCTTCTCATAGATAACATCAGCATCAGCGTACAGTCTGAGCCGGCCGATAAGTAACAAGAAACTGCAGTGCAGAAATGCCAATGATGAAGCATGGTTCAGGTCAAAGTTTTAACTTGTCCAGCACTCTCTTTAGGTTTACGACCAAATACCTGCAAAGCTAATGACATTCCCATCAGCCTCAGCTCTGCGTTGCGTTCAGTGCTAATTAGTGCATAATAGCAAAAGTCAGAGCATATCTGTGCCTAAGTACAGCCACACAGAGCTGCTAGCATGGCTGTAGCCTCTTGGTCTTGTTCAGTTTTTACAGAGTCAGGCTAGCTGGTTCCTTACTTCCAGCCTTTATGTGAAGCTAAGCTAAGCTAACCACCTCCTGGCTCCAAATTCATTCTGTACACACAAACATGAGAGCGGTATTGATCCGCTATCATCTTTTGTCCATTTTTGAAAAGCTCAGCCTTGCAGCAGTGAAGACACCTCCACGACGTGCACAGAGGATCACAGTGAGAAGAAATGCAGTTTTAAATTGAGCTGGCTCAGTGTAGACATACTCTTACATCTCATCAGTCAGCCCCTCCGAGCAGAACAAAGATTCACTTCATACCTTGAGTTTTTTTTGTTGTTTTTCCCCTTTTATTTGCAGCTCATTACAGAGCAAAATCAAGGTTTTAAACTTTTTCACCTCTGCAGACAGCTCCATTGTAATGCAAAACCCTGTGAAGCACCACACTGCCAGTAATCAGAAACGTCATTACAAAAAAAAAAATCCATAAATAGTGGAATTAATAGGTGAAGGGGAGAGAAATTGTTACTATTGCTAATTCTGAGACAATGATTGACATATTTGATGAGTCACGGGGGGTGCGTCAGAGTCTCACCTGCACCAATTAGCAAGATCTTTTCTTTTCCTTCATTGTGTTTCTAATCGTTAGAATTGTGCTTCATCAACGTAAAAATAAACCAGATGAGCCTCAGAGTCTTCATTTACATCCTACAGTCAGGCATGTTGGGAGGGAGCACAGTCTAATTCCGCTCATTCATATTATAGCTGGGTTTCCAATCAGGGCTGCAAAGTGAGCCTGCTGCTGAGAGACATCTGACAGGATTTTCTATTGAGTCACATCACAGTTGGGACTGTGAGTCGACTGTCACGGCTCTTCCGTTTCTATTTTAAGATGCAACATGTAAAACTTGTTAGTATACCACTGTGAGATAAGTAGTGATGACGCACCCTGAGGCCACGCAAAAACAAAAAGAACACGATTGCTAATGTCACAAACAATAAACTTAATGATCAACTTGGTGCATAACTTTACTGGCATTATTCTAAGTCTGGAGGTTTTACCTGTTCTGTTTGTCATTTCTACTTAAACTTTTTTCTCTACCTGAAACTCAAAATAATAAATCATCTTCTGCAAAGAACATTTAAGGATTTTAATTATTGTCAGTTAATTTAAACACAAGATACTTCTGCTCAAAAAGAGGATTCATTCTCAGTGAAGAACCTTGGACCCCTAATCTGCCTCTATACATGCCAAAGAGCAGTGATTCCTAACACGTCTCTGGGGGTCATCAGGTGGAAACCTCCCTTCAACAGTGTTTCGCCTACTTAGTCCCACTACACCTCCAGGAGGCTAGGCGGTGAACTCTGGCGTCCCAGAGTCACCCCCCCTAGTGCCAGTTCACACTGCTCCTACACAATCCAAACAGCACCGCCACGTTCAACTGACCCAGAGATGCTCCAGGTAGTGGCCAGTACCGATGCTACCATTTAGCTAATGCTAATGTTAATGCTAATGCTAACCGCTGAGAAGAACAGAAGAAGACAATACAGTTCCAATGCTACCCTTTAGGTAATGTTAAGTGCTAACCGCTAACTGCTAAGAGGAACAGAAGAAGACAATACAGCTAGATTCACCTATACTGTTAATGTTAACTGCTAGCTGCCAATACTAACTGCTAAGATACTATCATACTACCACCACTTTAGCTATTGTTAGCTGCTACCATGCTACCACAGGCCTAGATGCCACATGTAACTGCCGATTGCCACACTACCATCATCTACCCCTGCCTCTCACCAACTGCACCAATAAAAGCGGGGGGGCGGGGGGGGAATACAAACCCTGGTTCAGGTAGGGGGTAGAAAATGAAGAGTCAGAGTCAAAGATGAAAGTAGGGATACTAACAAGACTAGATTTAACAGCCTCTTCTAACATGATATCATAATGAGTTCCAGCTGATCTCAGTGCAGTGAAGACATACATTTACCCATTTATGCTCAAATAAATGCACATTTGCATGCCAGCTGCAGACTGTGCAAGTTGTTTCCCATCCAACTAGCCTCTCTGATACAGCAGTAGCTGACCTCACACGGACTATAACTGCATGTCGATTAATACAAACTAAATTGATTTCATTCTGACGGCAAAGTTTAAAACCTAGAATAAATGTTATGTAGCACAAAGCCACAACAACACTTCCAGGGGTTAGATGCAACACTCACTGCAGATTCAAGACTAAAACTACTCCCAAAGACAGAAAGACGCCGTTCACCATTCATTTTGCTCGTCATCATTGTGGCGCGGGAGCCTCGTCTGCACCCCACATTTAGTCATAAATGGGTAAATACAACCTTTGCAATCAGCTGTTTGCACATCAATACTCTAGGCCTCCTGACTCTTTAGATCTGCCAGTGAAAGGACCAGCAGAAGTTGTGGCACATCAGCGAAGTTCTCCAACTATGCAAGAGCAACTGTCACATTCATAGCGCCCATATCATTAATTCATCACATGTGCCTGTAAACTATCATCAGTGGTGATACCACACGCAACACTGTTAAAAGGTCAGAAAGATAATAGATGATTGCTGATAGCAAGCAAAACAACATTCAAACAGGGAAGCAAAGTGCTGCTTCCAATGTCAATAAAATGAATGATGCATTTCATCATATAACTGTACTTAGTAGTTGAGAACCTACACACAATGACTCCATCTTGTCTTTACTCCAGGTATCTAATAACTAGAATCCCAGAGTCTTGTCCTGTGTGGATTATAAGGAAACAGATGTATCTGTCGTCACTGTCTGATAATTAATTTATACTGGGATATAAATTTTAAGCAATGTAACTGAGCTTTAAATCCAGCAGAACCAACCTCTGGAACTTTGGTGTCTTATGGTTTATTGACAGCGTCCGATACCAATGATGTGATTTTATCGTCTTTTTAGGAGCGCAGCGCTACTCTGTGGGGACAAATATGGCACGCAAGAATTATTCCTACTTTAAATTACCATGTAGATTTCATTTGCCAAATTCAAATCGAGATATCACAATCATGACATCATTTGGGAACGGTTCCCGAGCACAGCCCTAATCCCAGTCCACCATTGCAAACAAACTGCGTTTACCGACAACAGTTTATGAAGTGTTCCTGAGCCCGTGTAGTAATCTCCTTTATACAATCATGTGTTCACAAAGGGGTGAAGCTTGCAATCAATGACACGGATGAGGTACATTAACATCAATATTAAATATGATGTCTTTGTACTGTTTTCAATTGAGGATATGTCAAAAAAAGAATTTCAAATCATCACATTCTGTTTTCTTTATATTTTCCACAGCGTCCAAACTTTTTGGAATCGGAGTTGTACAACAACACATTATGACTAACTAAGCTGACACCATGGACGGCTGTGTGCTGCTATGAATGAAGGCCTGTCAGCCACAAAGACCGGAGATGGCCAGCTCAAGGTATAATTATGTAAAAATAATCTAAAATGCTGAATATAACAACAAATCATATTTGTGACTGCTTACAATGAACTGCTCCACATCCCTCTCCATGCCCACGTTAGGCAGATCTGGCATCATGTGGGCGACAACTTTGAAGCCGGCGTCCTTTGAAAGGTGGAACGACTCGCACACAGCTCGCACCGTGTGGCCTCTGGAAGAAACAGACATGTAGAAATACAGAAATACACAGCTGAATTATAAAGCCTGAGGGTACAAGATCAGCATCGCCGGCAGCCATCGCACCGTGTCTGCAGTCTTATCTACATGCGTCCGTTCACTCGCCCCTGACCCACTGACCTGTTGGTGTCGCGGGCCACATCCTCATACACGCTCTGGACTCCTATCTCCAGCCGGGTGCAGCCGTAGCCCAGCATGTCGCTGAGGTGTCGCTTCAGGCAGTAGTCGGGCCGCGTCTCAATGGTGATTCCCACGCACTTGGTGTTACTGCGCTCAGAGTACCTGCAGGAGGAAACTGCCTCACTTACTTTTTTGCTCAAATTATGCTCATATCTTATCATACCATTCTTCTTTGATATAATAAGGTTTTTTTTAATTGGACTATTTAGTCTTGCTGACTATGTTGGAGTGCTCTCTATGCTGGGATCATTTAGCAACATCAATTTACATGCTGTGAGTTTGCACGGCTCATTATCCAGACAATTAACACTAACCTCACGTTAAGGACACACAATGCAGTGAATGCAATGAAGGAAACTGATGATAGCATGAAAAAAACAAGATTGCAATGCAAAAAATGTTAAATGAGACATTGAGTGTTTAGTTAAACACTTAAATCAATCATTTATATGAGGTGTTGTATGTCAATGTTGTGTTTACAGCTTGCTGTGCTGTCCCCATGTGGGCAAAAATAAATAAATAAAAGGTTTTAATTAATAAATCAATTTGTGCTTGTTTGCCCCAAGGAGGTGAGGGCCTGAAGATAGCACTGAGCAGCAGGAGTCAGCTACTGCATTCAATGACAAATGATTCATTAATGATTTAATGACTTTTCAATTACTAGCAATGTTTACTTTCAACCCCATTTTCATACAGGCTATTTAAAGGAAGAATGAAATCATATATATTGCTTTTTTAAAGTTAGTATTACAGTGATAGTTAGTTTATATGCATATATAGACATACACATGAGCACACAATACATTTGTCCAGTTATCAATACGAGTCCTCCAATCCTCGAACCATCTCTAAAACTCTTCACTGTACATATTTATATATCACGCTCCCTTCCTAAATCCTTAATTACTTCATTTCCAGGGAAACATTAAATATCTGGAAAAGGTTAAATTGCATGATCAAGCTTAACTGCTCATTGTCCAAGAGCAAGGCAAGATTAAACCTTTGCAAAAGATCACCAAACCAGTTTGAACTGCACACCGTGTGACCAGACGGCAGCAGGTCTGCTGACTAAAGGAGCTATAAAGCACTAAAAGAAGCAGCCAGATGTAAAAAGTGATTATACGTGCAAAAGTACGACCCCTTGTCATTCTTTAACTGTAATCTTAAGACAGATTCTGAACCTGAGACCGCTGCTGCTTTGAAACCTATTTGAGTCGCTGATCGAAACTGAAAAAAAAATACAAAAAAATACAAAACCAACACAATCGAGCCACCAGACATGTCTTATCCCAGCACACCAGCCAGCTGTCATTTTCTCCACTCCAGCTGCTCCAAAAACTATTAGCTGCCCTCATGCCAGCTAATATTCCATCTGATTCTGTATCTGCTGGCAATAAATGCCCAGCCTTTACAGTCTGCTGGCTGATTTATGCCAATTACAGGAGTTTATGCTCCAGAGAGAATGATCAGATTGTATGAGATGAATCAATAAAAAGTCTATTATCTCAGGCAAATATCTGGCGGTATCTTGCTGCTGTGATCGGATCAGGAGCGGTGTGAGCACGGTAACAAACAGAGACATGTGCATCATGCATGCACGCTGTCTTCAAGACACGAACACGCATCATAAATATCTCACACACGCAGACACACACACACACACACACAGAGGTAGAGATAAGAGCTGTCCGCCAAATCAAGTGCCTCCTCTTTCACAAACTGAGCAGCCGCCGCCACAATTACACCAATCACAGCATCTTAACGAAGAATGCTGATAGCAGAGCAGGGAAAATTCAGGCAAACTCAGCTTACTCACACAAGCGGTGACAAACACACACATACACAGGCAGAGACACACAATCTGGCCTCTCAGGCCTTATCGAACTTTAGGGAATTAAATAGCCCCCGCTGACAAACAAACAGCCTCGGCCCTGTGGAAAAGCCATTATTTGGTCAAATCGTCTGTATGACGTCTTCAACTCTTCAACAAATGGGTATTTCTGCTTTGACTTTGAATCTTCTCCAAGTCATCTGAAAAGTTGCTACTCATCCATACTGAGCAGACCCGTGGCCAATTTCATTCAAAGCTGGCCTAACTCCGTAAGTGAGGAATCGATGGAAATTACTGTGGAGGACTTATTGGGAGCGGCCTCACTTATCATCCTCCTGAGTTCTGAATGGGTGCATTCAACAGTTTTAACCTGAGGAGAGAATAGTGGGCTCTTAGCTTCCTACAGGATGTTTGCTGTGTCGTAGTGGTGAGCTAGTGGAAAGAGAGGTGGAGTGACTATAGACACATCATGATGTAAATGCTGATAACAATATGGTACAATCCTTCCCATGTTGCATATCACACACAGAGAAACAGTTCTTTTGCACTGGATAGGGTTGGAAGGGTGAGTAACAGTGGGGTAAACATTGCTGAACAAACTAGAGGAGGAGACATGAGCTGAGGTAATTAGGAGAGTAATGGATGAGCTGAAGGATGGGAAATTAACTGACAGCAGTTTTTAGATTTGGTCATTAAGTCATTTATCAGGGAAAGATTCCAAACTCTCTCTGGCTCCAGCCTCTCAAATGTGAGAAGTTACTACCATTCTCTGTTTCCTCTGTTTTGCTAATCTAACATCCTTTAGTTTTGAATGACTGGTTGACAATTTAATTTGTTACAATTGCATTTTTTTAACAGTTAAAACATGTCCATAAAAAGCTATGGAGTTATTTTAAGTCTATGTTAGTAAGTCTGGGTAATGTCACTTACTGTCACATAGTTTTGGCAGAGGAAAGCTACATGGATGGATGCAGGGGGAAACACTACAAATGGTAGAATAGCTCCCTCTGGTGCGGACTGTTGTTAGATATTCTCTGAAATGGTACTGGGCAGCTGCAATGTGCAACGCAAACAAATACTGAACAGGGATAACCTTTTACACAGACGATAAAAAGATGATTATGAGATATCAAAATATTTTCAAAACTGCCAGTAATGTAACACCATCACTGCCTTGCAGCTGTGTCAGAGAAAGAAGGACCACCAGCATCAAAGTGACTGTTCTGCTATAGAAATAGAACTCAATAGAAGCGACTGCAGGACGACGAGTCGTTGGCATGAGACATAGAGGAGGACACAGGCTGAAGCCTGCAGCTGCTGAGTACCTGACGGCCTCGGCCACATTGTTGGAGGTGTGTCCCGACAAGGCGTCGTGTAGGTTCCTGATGAAGTAGTCTCTGTACTCCTCGGGCAGAGCCATGAAGGTCCCGCCCATCACGATGAACTCCACCTTGTCCACGCTGTGACCCAGCTGCTTCAGCTGCACATCACACAGAACACACACAAGTTGTCCACGACTGCTAACACTGCAATTTGGCAATACTGAGACATTTTACTGTCTGTGTTTGAGAGCACAGTCACATGCAGTGAAGTGAACCAAATAATGACATGTTCTCTGCAATAACAATTATTATGTCTTGCAAATTAAATTGGAATTTTACTTTGAGGCAGCCTCAATGAAAAAGATGAGAGTGGCAAATTGAGATTGAGAAAGCACAGATTTTGACATAAACTGCTGCTTGAATGAATGGCCTTCAAATAACTGGAGTCAGACCTTGGCAGGTGGGTAAAAGCCATGAGGCTCATTACTGTATACTAAATATATAAAATCAATGCTAGACTATCACTGCACAGAAGCTGATTTGGGGAAATGGCAGTTTTAGCAACATGTACAGCTTGTGATCATGTACAATGAAGACAGAGCTGCTAAACACAGACAGACTTGTGAAGCCACTGGATTAGATTGATTTTTGTATGATCGTAAGCCAAGCCTAAACTTTGGGGCCATGGAAAAGACAAAAATGTGAGTGCATAGACTGCAGGGTCCCACTGACCTGCTCCACCCGGTGTCTGGTCTGAAGGTAGGGGTCATACCGTGCTCGGATTGCTCTCATTGACGTCGGCTATCAGCAAGAGAGAGAGACAAAAAATATTCAAAACTGTAAAAGTCAATTAAAAGCTGTGATCTTACTTGAGAAATTCAACAAATTGTAAATACTACAATGACAAAGAAAAAGCAAATACAAAAGCTGCTACAATAATATGTCACAGTAAGCAGGGGGAATTTACAGAGAGGTCAGCACCAACAGAATGGTATCCTTGTTCAGACACTGAGGCAGAATGGAACTACCTTACCTCATAGCCGGTGTAGGACTGTGTGGAGTACTCAAAGTCTGAGTCTGGTCCACCAGGACAATAGCTGCCAGAGCAGAAGTTGATGTACAAGTTACATTTAACATTAGATAAAAACATGAAACAAACCTGGAAGACATACTGAGGGCTTCCATCTTACTCTCTTGCACTTTTTATCCTTTAACTTGTACTAATGTACACATGTTACATTAATGGACACAATCACATTCTTCTCACATCTACAGCTGACAACATCCAAGTCAACCTTAACTAAATGTCATTACTGATCTGCAACAATATGAAAGTCAACTTAAAAAAACCAACAGCAACACTTACACGCAGATGTTGCCTGTAAAGCTGATGTGGGGACATCGATGTGGTTTGCACATCACAGCCACAACTGCGATCTGCAACGGAGACAGAAGCACTAAATATTTCAACATTTCTTCTATTCTTTAGTGATAAATTGGTAATGAGGTATCTGTTACTGGCACCAACTTTTATACTTTGCTAAATGTAATCTCTTTCAGTGTGCTTTAGTTTGTGTCTTTGTTTGAAAGAAATGCAAAACTTTCTACAAAAATAATAAGAGAACCTCATCATGGTTTAAATGTGAGGCTCCATCGCTTGGTCAGCATCCATTTTCATTTTGTCATACTGTATATTTCTTAATCTGTCAACACCTCCAGGAAACTATTAGGAAATTTGTGAGGAAATGTTGTGAAGTTCAAAGGTAGAATGAGTATTTGATATTTTCCTAATAAACAATGTTGAGTGTGTATGTACTTTCATATTTTGCTGTGTTCAGGAACATTCTTGGGCATCAACCTTTCGGCCATGGGTGTGTAGCCTCCAGCCAATAACAGCGTGCAGGGTGTCACATTCTGCCTTTAACACCAGATAAATGAGCCAATCACACGACATGTGTTGCAGTGGTGTTTCTTCATGTGCATTTTTAGTCTGTTTTGTGAAAGCCTTACAGAGCTCAGCATTAAACTGCTGACCCCGGGTCAGGGAGACAGACTGGAGGTTAAGGGCTACATACCCCGCTAGCAGTGCGGATGGGTTTGGCCTTTAGTTTGGGCACCAGAGCACGACGGTATTGTGGTGGAACGGCAGCGATGATGTCAACCAATCGAGGCTGGGCTTCAAGTCCATATTTAGCTGAAGTCTTCGTCTTCACTCTTTTGAAAACAGATAAATTGATTCATACATGCATCTCATTCATGATTCTTACAACAAATGCAACACAAGGAGTTCCTGCACACTAGAACCACAGCTCTGCTCAATTTTATTAGCACCTCAACTGACTACAGGTCTTCCTCAGGCAAATACCCATGACAAGGGATATATACAGACATGCAAGTAAAATTCAAAGGGGTCTTCCAATGAATTAATCACAAAAGATACAATGAATATACAGGTACAGGAAAAGACAGGTTTTTCACTTGAAAGCTTTTCCAAAAAGATCACAACACATAAGTTCTGTTGCTAATTAACAGCTGTATTGACATACTGTCAGAAAAACTACAAGGGAAATTTCAGCCAGTTATTAACAGTAACAATGACAGCTGACTGACTGTTGCCTCTGAAAGCTGATGCCAGCCTTTACACAGGTACATCTAACGCACTGCACTGGGTTCTTAGAGGGATTTAACATATGATTAAGACTTAACAGTGACAAACCATTAGTCAGATGTCTGGCTGTTTATAATCCTTCAGTACTGTATTAAAACTACAGGAGGAAGTCCATGATTTTATAAATATGAATATATTTTATATCTACTGTAGTCTGTAGACAACATGAGCTTCCTGAAAGGCTTGTGGGGTGTAGTTTGACCTTAAGTGAACTATATGTCTATATTGGTGAAGACTTACTTGTTGAGATTGATGTCTTTGCCGTCTTCATGAGCCTCAACCAGCTGCTTAATGACATCGGCAATGGTCATCATCATCAACTCAGCTCGGCTGAGATCACCTGACACAGAGCAATCAGTACAGTGAGGTTACTACTTTTAGAGTACTTTAATAAAGACAAGTAGAAAGCTGCATGTACAAGCTCCAGGTATAGCTAATGCTAGCTAGCTAAACTAATAAGCGACAGTGCAGTTTACAAAACCCATCGTCAATAGCTGTATGAATTAAGGCTTTAGCATGCAGTGTTTTCAAAATGGGAATGAGAGACATAATGAAACAGTTCTACACAGTTGTGTCACTGTCATGTTATGAAACGGAGGCAGACTTGTAGTTAGCATTAGCAAGCAGCTACAGCCAGACCACGCAGTTTAGAAAGCCATTTGAGATATTTTAAACACTTTGTCACACACTCACTCTTTTTCTTTGGCTTCCCCATTTCTTCCTTTAGGCACACAGTCCAATTTCCAACAGGTTGTGATGGGTTTGAAGAATTACATCAGTTTTTTCACCCAAGAGGACTGTCAGAAATAGTAAACAACTCCACGTTGCGACTGAACACGGCTTCTGTCGTACGGCAATCACAACTGTCGTAAAATAGCGTAAACGCGACTTTTTCCGTATTAAACGTTACATTTAGAACAGTTTCCAACGGTTAAACGGTACCACATTTTTACCGCTGCTGTACCAGTTTATTTAACACTAACGGAAGACATTTTAGTTACTTTTTCTTGTCATGTTTTGGACAACTGGAGGAAAAAACAGACTTGTAATACATGTGAGTCCACACAGTGGCGCTGAATCCCCTCTCAAACCAATTACGACGTGTGTGGAGGAGAGCGCGACTGAAAGACTTGGAAGCTCACCAAATCTCACAGTAAATCCCTTTAGCTGCGAGTTGACATGGCTTGACTGGTCTCTGTGGGAAGTTTCAGGAAATGCAACAGGTGGAAGACCGGAGGGAATGAACTGAGTACTGTAAGTGTGTTTTAGACTTACAAATAGAAACCAGGGTTACACAGCACATCGTGCTGGGGTCAGTTACATTTATGAGCGGTCATTATGAAAGTATTTCACCCCTCTGTGTATGTTTGCTGTTCTCCAGCTCTCGTTAGCGTCCCCGGCTAGCTGCTGTATGTTCTTGAAGGTGCCTGTGGGCGTCGGACAGGGAAACAACTGCGCAGTCTTTCACACGGTTTGTTCACTCTTAATATAGTTTTCCACTTTAGTTTGTTATGTATTCATGGAAGTTTACAAGCTACATGGAGTCGGGTGTGAGTATGACTGTGCGTATTTACAGACACTTGTGTCTCGCGCGATGAAGTTGCGGTGTAAAAATAAAAGGATGTGTTCAGGTGTAATTCGGGAAAATGAGGCTTATAATGGATAACGTAAATGTCAACGAATGCAACTTTTTGGTTGAAGTGCGCACAGAGCGTAACTGGTTTCGCTTGTGTCCATTCATTCATTTGCCACAGGTCAGGTGGCACCATGGATGACAACAGCCTCAACGTCTCCAATGTAAAGGTCGCCGTTCGCGTGCGACCCATGAACAGGAGAGGTGAGTACAATGTCGCACAGACCTTGTGACAGTCACTCACTGCATTTATGAGTTGGACCATGCGACCAGTCATTAGTCTGTTTTTCACAGGTTTAACAAAGTTTTGTGTCACAACTCAGCCCAGCTCCAAAGGGACTTACCAAGAGCGCCACAGCGCGCCCTCGGACTGTGAAGCCAGCGTTAATTTGTAGTTTTCGATAAACAATAGAGGCCTCATTCCGCTGTTTTACAGGGTTCGTTTTTCACGTCAGCCTCTGAAAAGGCCTATTTTGCTCCTCTTTGGAAAGGTTTTGGCTGAAGTGCTGTGGGAGTGGAAATGGAAAACTATGGACGGGACAGTGACATCACATCCTGACAGAGAAGGGACTATAATGAATGTACAGTGACATTTGTATGCACCGTCACTGGCCTAAATATCTCTGACAGGCTGAGCAAGACTCAAGTGTCAAACTTCCTTGAGCTTACCTTTAAATTAATGTATTATATCACCTTTCCAATTGGATTTTCACAAAGGCTTTTAAAAGTACTAGTATGCTTTTTAAAATTAAGTATAACAACAACACATGTGCCCTAATTCATGCTCTAACAGGAAGTTTCAGGGCCATCTCCGCCTTAAAAACCCTCTGCTGTGGGTAGGAATGAGGAAGAGAAGCTGCAACCCCGCTTTTCCTTACTGCCTGCTCAGGGAGTAGTGAATTGGTTGTAATGTTTGCACAGGCAAGTCCTGGATGAATCACCATCAATAAAACTATTTCCTGCCTCTCCGTGTTGGCATGTTCGTGTTATGATCACGAGAAACTGGCACACACACAGTGTATGCTACCTGTTGTCCTGTGGTGAGGGTTGTGTCAGTGAGTACTCAGGAAAGTTGTGATGACCAGTACATAAATGCTCTCTAAACAGAGCCAAAGCTATCTTCTGTGCTGTATGATTTGCATCGTTTTTTAGGTCCAAAATGACAACATTAAGCCCAACTCACCTGTCAACGGTCCCGTATGGCAGAGAAAAGCATGTTTTCCACTGTGTCACTAAACTACATCCCTTTTCTCCTTGACTTTTGTTCCAATCCAGAAAAAGACCTCAAGACAAAATGTGTGGTGGAGATGGAGGGGAACCAGACAGTTCTGCATCCAGCCATCACTAACATCAACAAAGGAGATGCCCGGTAAGCTGCAAAAAAAGTTTCACCCACTAGTTGATCATGTTATCAGCTTAATGTAAAACTATTTAGCTTTGAAAGCTCAGTCATTTTTCATCTTACTTTTTAAATGTATTTTTCTGCTTCCACTGTAGCAGTTGCTAATATTTCTTTGGTGCTGAGCTATCCTCATTGAGGTTGCCGTGGGTAGCCACATGATTTGTAAGGCATTGCCTTTTTAGATGATTCTGGTAGAGCTTTGGGCTTGGTGACTTCTGGTGACTTCTGGTGACTTTAGACTGGACTTGACAAAATGAATAAAGCCGATTCTTGTGAGGGACATGCAATGACTTGTTAATGCCTTGAGTAAGCCACTAGTTCTAAACACAAGTTTTAGGACTTGGGCTTGACTTGGGCTACACCATCACACAGCCTTCATCAGCTGACTGAGCTTGCTCACTTGTCAGATGCATCTGTTGGCATGTTAGCGTAGTGGCTGTTATGATTTTGTCCATAGGGCTTGTGGGACTCTTTGTCCATTTTGGCTCGGAAGTTAAGTTCACTCTTAACCTCTGATGTTTGACAAAATAATCCCAATTCGAAGTCCGCCTCCTATCCTTTTCCAGAGCTTCGACCATATCACACAGACTTCATCAGTGGATAGAGAAGGTGTTTGAAGTAGCTTTAATGTGCCATGGGTGCATTTTTGATTGCTGTGACCATTATGGGTCCACAGCGGAATAATTCAGGCAGATCTCATCTGATTTAGTTTTTAATGGAATAATGGAGTATCATTTTGCTCAGAATGGCAATTCTAAGTGAAATACTGGATGCCACATAATATGTAGGAATTAAGTAATAATAGTAATACTATAACCCTGATTCTAAAAACTTAGTATGCTGTGTCAAACATAAATAAATCCGAATGTGATGATTTGCTAATCTTTTGACATATACCTTGTTGAAAGGCTCAGTTGTTCACAAGCAAGGATGGAGCTGGTTCACCACTTTGTGAACACATGATTGTATAAAGGATATTACTATATGGGCTCAGGAACACTTTGTAAAACCATTGCTGGTAAACACCATTTGTTTGCAAATGATTGCTTTCTGTTTTTATTTATGTTTGAAACAGCGTCCCACCTGTCGAGGTAGGATAGCAACAAGGATGAACAACAACCTGGAATTTAACCCAATTCTATTCAGTGGCAGGTTAATGTTTTGCCACATTCAAGTGTGTACACATACTGTGATTACAGTACAGGACTTCCACAAATTTAATTCCCTCAGGATTACTGGCAGAAGAGTTCACATAGACTGTAACCAGCTCATCAGGTTAGCTCCCAGTTCCCTGCAAGAAGCTCAAATCTAAACTTCACCCCACCCATCCTCCCTCTACTACTCTGTTCCACTCTTCCTCCTCCCTCTGGGTCCTTCCTGCATCATTCCCCTCTTTACAAAGGGCGTGTCTGTTCCAGCTCAGTCCTGCTCAGGTAGTCAAGCCAGGGTTTAAAGGAATATGAACAAAGGAGATGACAGTCAAAAATTCCAATTCAAGACTCAGAGTCACAATTTATGCATCCTGTCAGTACAGAAATTTATCTTGGGTTTAATATGACTTCAAAACTCACATCAGTGCGGTATATTAACATAGCAGCAAAATAAGGGATGTTGTGGTTGATTGACTGATTAATTGATTGGGTTAATTTGAAAAGGTGGCACTAGGCATGTGTCATTTGTTTTTCATAAACGTTTGCTGTAGTCAGACTAGTTCAGTCCTCCTTCCACCTTACTGTCAGCCAGGCACTGAGTCAGAGCAAGGTGCACAGATACCCCCCTGAAGGTTTTGGGCCCTTCTCAGGTTACCTTTTTCAGTAAATGTCTCAGGGCAATCCCCTACATGGAGTATGAATCTCACTCTTTGTAGAAAGAGAGAGACTCATATTTGATAGTTATCCTATGCATTTTTTTGTTTGTGTGTAATGTGTCTGTGTGTGTATTTTTTGCCCGGACATGCTTCAGCTGCGGTATGCTTGCCCTTTGGGGATCATTGTGAACAGGTTTCACCGGCTCAGTGCAACACAGAGAAGCACTTCTCACACACTGATCCCAGAGCAGCACAAGTGGGAGAAGTAAACCTGCAGCTTGTAAGCAAGTATTTTTAACTGGAAAGTTTCTGTATAAAGGCACTCTTGATTAGCTTCCCAGTCGACGGTATTCTATTATGAGCATAATCAGCGTTAGAGAAAAGCATTGTTTCTTGGGGGAGTCATTCACCAGCCAATTCCTCAAGGCTTCTGCTGAGTCAGCTCATTGCCTGACAGGTTTAACTGAAGTGCTGCATGAGCCTCAGGGGGTGTTGATATGTTACGGCACCCTTGGAAGCTGCAACCTGGAATACAGCAGAGGCTGTCAGACCCTCAAGGTGGTAGAGAATAATAAAGCTTTGGGTGTACTTTCATAACTGTGGAGCCTACCAATAGCAGCTGCGGCAGGCCTGTAAAACTATAGTTTCATGGATCCCATTTTACTGCACATGCTATAAACAGACCTTGAATTGCTGCAGGAATATGTATCAGCCTCTGCAGAATAACGTTTCGAAAAGGAAGCCGCCTTTCTTACTCTGAACTTGGTTTGATAAGAACCTCGCTTTTTATCTGTTTATGGCATCACAAATGTTTGCTTATTTTCTGTTCTGACTCGGAGAGATTGTGTGTTCACAATCTATAGTATATGACCATCCACCCAAAGAGCTGTGTATTATCAGACCGCTTAAATCTGTAATAGTTGTGTGAGGCTGTATGTTGTTGGTCATAGACTTGTTGACCTACCGTCCTCCTCCTCTCCGTTAGTGACTCCTTGGAGCTGCGAGGCCCTGCCAGTTATCTCAGGAATGTCCTCGCCAGCCCAGGAGAGGACAGGACTTAATGTTGCCCTTTCATGGACCAGCCAAGTCTCACATAGGGAGGCCTTGTTTCATTACAGCCCCCCATGTGTGTGGCCATGACTAAATTTGCAGCCTTTTTCTTTAAACCCCAAATTGATATTTCTGCCTGAGTGAAGACTGTGTGTTTTGAATTGTGTAAGGTACTGCACTTCAAAGGGGGCTTCCCTGGAGACTGGGTGCCTGTGTTGAAGTATGATGGATTTTAGCATAAACAAATATAACAATCTGTGTTTCCCACATTTTCACATTTTGGGTGGCTAACTCGAAAAGATTTGCCAAAAAGATTCAGTTTTTTTCTCGTTAATATTTCCTTCTTTTTAAATGGCTGCATGGAAATGCATTTGAAAATGCAGATTGCTTGAAAACTCAGCCAGAATGTCGCATTCAGACACAATTGTTAGATGGTGTTAGTGTTGAGTGCTGTTTGTAGCACCACCCGCCTCAGTGGGCAGCCACCACAAATAAATTTTCAACATGTGGGATAGTAAAACTACCATCAAGAGTAGGCAGCAAACAGCTGAATTCAGATTTAAAGCTGCTGTAGCTGTTTTTCTGGCCACTTGGAGGCAGCGGAAGCAAAGCTGTAAACACATCACTGCCAAATTAACATATATCAAAATATCACATTCACAGTTTATATGGGAAATGTCTTAGCAAATAGTTGCCAATTAAACACCCAGCAGACGTGAAGCAACACTATCATTTATATGAAGTCGGGTTTCTGGCCACCTGATGAATGTAGGTCCGATATTCATTCACATAATACACATAATTGGTTCATGGTTGTGGATTACTTCAGTCAAATGGTCCTAGATATGAAGGGCACTGTGAGCATTACTGTCCATATTAATCTCAATGTTTATGGAATATCATAACTGGATCAGACTTTAACTTGCTCTAACATGAACACTGCTCTGGTGATGGACACCATGAAGCTGCACTGGAGCATGGAACATCCTTGATAATTAAATTTGACATTTGCTCACTGGAATGTGGTGATGTGTTTGCTGAATGATGCATGGGACGCTATTGTCAGCTGTGGTGAGACGAACCTAAAACGCAGTGACAGTGCTATAATGGTCTAGTGTGTAGGGTTTAGTGGCATCTCACAGTGAAGTTGCACATTACAACCAGCTGAATACCCCCTCACCTCACCCCTCCCTTTCCAAGTATGTAGGAGAACGTACCGAGGCCGCAATACATGCGAAAAACGTGAAAGCTGCTCGCTGGGGCCTGTGTTTGCTTTGTCTGTTCTGGGCTGCCGTAGAAACATGGCAGTGCAACATGGCCAATGCTGTGGAATAGGACCCACTCCCTCTGCGAATACAACGAGCTCATTCTAAAGTAACAAAACACAATGATTCTTGTTTCCAGGTGATTATACAATAATGAAAACATAACTATATATATTATATGCCATTTCTGCTAATAGAACCCCCTAAATCCTACACACTGGACCTTTAAGGTGCTCTGGTAAGAATGCAGAGATTTAGCCTTGGCTGGGGTCTCGGGGACACTGAAGGTCACATTCCCCACTTCATTCGCTACGAGCCAAAGAGGATTAGTCACCTTGACAGATTTTTAAGCCTTGCAACGATTAAAACACCTTTGACTCCGTATCCTTGAAACTCTCACTTCTTACTCTGCTGACTTTGACCTGGAGTGAAGTCAGATATGAAGTATTTGCTCGCTCTGCTGTTTTTGCACTGCTGTGTTGTTTGCTTTGTTAGCTGTACTTTTGTGAGATGCCTCAGAACAGCTAGTGAACATGAAGTATTTGTTAAGACACAGCAGGTCACATCATTGACTTGCTATTCATTTTAATGAGTCACTGCTCATCCAGAGAGACAAACCATATCTGAGCAGCCTGGTGCAAACATTAAAGGCCATTCTTGTGTCAGCTTAATTGACTGATTATGAGATGATGTGACCCTGTGAAGAGTACAAATAAATATGGGATTGGACTAAATAATATTAAAGAACTCAAATTGAGATAAGGAGAGAAAAAATGGTAAGATATTCCTACTTTTGGCTGAGCTTGTTGCCCTTCAAATGAGAAATGTCACTTCATAAGTCTGGCTTTGGGGGCCAGTAAACTGGTTTTCTCCTCTCACTTTGCCTCATTTGTTTCAATTGATAATAAGAGGATTCCTGGAGGCTAAAAACTATTACTCTTATTAATACTAAGAATTTCACGAGAAAAAGAGGCAAAGACCAGATATGAACCTGAAACAAAGACATTATAGTACATTTGTAAAATGGACATGCTCTTTCCTTCTTATCCCAGAGCTGTCTAGCAACCAACTAAAATTAGCTTGGGACCCCGAGGTTGGGAACCAGTCGCCTACAGGTTAGAGAAGCAGTTTTGAGACCAAAGGGTCGATGGTCCAGACTGGCTGGGAAAATGTTGGTGGGAAACATTAAGCAGTAATGCTTACCTCACTTTAACAGCCTCTGCCGGAGCAGCTTCCAAGTGTGAATGTCTGTAACTGTGAAAGTGAAGTGAGAGTTCTGCTGAATCAGGACTCAGCTGACTTTAAGTGAATATTAAAAAGGCCTCAGGGCTCAGGGCACATGTTCCTTTGCTTTGCTCTGAATCTTAAAGAAAGTTTTACCTGCACTAATATGTCAGCTGAATGAAAACTGCTGGTCTTGACAGTGTTGCCATTTGATAAAGATTTTCACCTGTTTGAGCCCTGGCAACGTTCCTCTGATGTGTAAATCCACAGGCCTGTGAAAGACTGACAGTAAAATTTAGAATAGTTAGTTAATAGTTAGCTTGGTTTTTTCATGTTGTGGTTAACTGCTATTTGTATTTCTTCTCTCTGTTGCCCCCAGGAGTCAGCCAAAGGTGAGTGTTAAATTAAATCGTGTTTTCGATCAAAGTTAAAATGAAATTGAAATTAAAGTTACATAGTTACAAAGTTTTTTTGCACTGCACTCGTTCATCTGTGCATGACCTTTTTCTTTCTTTCTGTCTGGTATCCAGGCAGTCGTTGTTTTCAGTTTAAATCCACTCTCCTGTACCCTGGTTGTTCTCTCCAGGTTTTTGCGTATGACTACTGCTTCTGGTCAATGGATGAATCCCAAAAGGACAAGTTTGCAGGTTTGTACACTGCCACAGTGTCATTGTGCTTTGTACCCGACTTGATGTGGTGTGTTCTGTTTTTAGCTTAGTTTAACTTCACTGCTTGGTGACTCATTTCTGAAACTTATCTCCTGACAGAATGTTTCCTGATATTCTGAACTATTTATGGAGTCGAACAAAGGGAGTGTTCTGGGGACCTGATGAAGAGTTACGCATTGTTTACCTCCAGATTGATTCTGTGGTCCTATATATTGTAGAGGGGTACAACAAAACCATTGCCAGGGGGTTTCCCAACAGTGTGAGGGGTATAAATAATTCAGCAGCATGTGTCAGATGTATTGAATCTGAACAAAATGTCCACCATGTCTATTCTGGGCTGTCAGTCTTCTCTTGCAGAGAACAGTAAGTCATGTCTGGATATGAAGAGCCCCACTAGAGTGTTTCTGTACTTCTCTGTGTCTTTCTAAAGTTGTCTGGGAAGTTTTGCAGTCTGTACTTTGAGATGTTAACGTGTGTTTTCTGGTGTTTGTTCAGGTCAGGATGTAGTGTTCCAGTGCCTTGGCGACAGTCTGCTCGACAACGCCTTCATGGGCTACAATGCCTGCATCTTTGCTTATGGACAGACAGGTAAGATTTGAAAACATCAGAATTACGGTCCCTTGGTAGTAATAATGCAGGTATAGTATATAGCACAGTGATACTGTTACACTAATATTGAGGATATTAAGTTCAGTGAAGGTGCAGTCACACCGGCAGTGTTTTTTTACGCCTCTGTACAGGTGACAGTCGTGGTCAATGGGACCCAGCTGTGCTTTTCCTGCTATGACGAGTCAAACTTCTGTGAGAAAGGTCTATTAATTCACAAGCTTTTTGATCCTAATATGGCATTCATTGCTTTATTAAAGGCAGCAGCACTGAAAAGGTCAGCAGCAAGGTGTGTTGTCAGGTGCATGATTCAAGATCTAAGCCATTTCCAGTTAGGGCAAGTTGTTTTCTAGCAAGATTACCCATCAAAACATTTTCAGTTCAGCGACACCTGCTCATCATGACCCAACTTTACGATGGATTTTCAAAATGAGGGAAAAAAAAAAAAAGAAAATATTCAGAAAAAATGATAGATTCAGATAATTTTTACTGGCAATTTGGGATCCCAGTGCACTACAAGTGGATTTTGCATCTAATGTTGCAGACACAAGGCACAGACTCAGTGGTGTGTTTTGGCATCCTGAGGGGTTGGAGGTTGTGGTAGCAGGTGAAAGTGCCACTAACCCAGGCTAGAGGTGATGGACTCTGGTGTGCTTTCACTGATTATTACCAATTATATTCATTATATTACATGCATTTGTCAGGCCTTTTGTGTCCAAGGTGACCTACATTTGTTCTCCACACGCACATGCACACATGCGCACACACAAACACACACACAGGGAGCAGCTTGGAGTTCAGTGTCTTGCTAAAGGAGTGTGCAGTTAGTGCTTCTACCACCTGAGCTGTAGGTGGTAGAAATGATTCAAATGTAATGATTTCCTTCCTGCTGAGTTGTATCATTTCAGAGCACAGACTGCCACCGGTTCATGCTGTGACTTGACTCTAAGCATGAGCTTCATGTTAACTCTGTTTCTATACATTACATCCATAAATTTGTGTTTTCAGACGTCAGTTTGGATCACCTTAGCTCTCTAACATACATGCCATTCACTTGGAGACCCAAAATGTGAATCTCATCACGTTCTCAGACTGAACATGTGTCTCGACATTCAGTTTAATTTGCTTTTTAATTGAGGGTGTCTAATAACTCATCTGAATCTCTGCTCTCAGACACCTTTTTTTCTGGAGTGTTAATTTATCTGTATTGAATTTGCATGAAAGCTTAGGAGGTGTTGTGGAACATCTTTTTATTTATAATCATGTGAACAGCAGAATCATTAGCAGTACTCTCCAGATCTGTGTTAATTTACTGTATGATTACTTCCACAGCTTGAAATCACTGAAATGTGTCATGTGTAGACAGAGAAGCATGTACATGAAGAGACCGTTTTTCTGAATTAGCTTTTAATTTTTATTCCTCCGTGCTGGGGCCAGCCATGTTTTCAAGTTCAGTCCGCCCATCCGTGCGTACCATTCTCGTGAACGGTCTTCAGGTTTGGCACAAATATCCACTTGGAATCTCGGATAAACAGATTAGATTTTGGTGGTCAAAGATCACTGTGACCTCACAGAACACATTTTTGACAGTAACTCAAGAATTCATAGGCTAATTATGACAAAATTCCACACACGTCTCATAGGATAAAATGACGATGTGATGACACTTCAAATCTGAAAAGTCAAAGGACTTTTTAGAATTTTTGGCTTTCCACATTAGAGGCATTGTAGTCCACCACAAGCTCATTGGTCTTGCGGATGTTCAGCTTCAGTTGATTGACTCTATTAATTGTACTTTGACAGCAGAACTGAATCGGATTGTATTTCCTCCTTCCTCCCTATTCCCTCTTTAACGCTGCGTGGTTGGTTTTCTGCTTGCTGTCTGGATTTGTAAACTGTAACTCTGCGTTTCCAGGCTCTGGGAAGTCGTACACCATGATGGGTTCAGCGGAGCAGCCTGGTCTGATCCCTCGGCTCTGCAGCTCCCTGTTCAGCAGGACTGCGCAGGAGGCCTGGGAAGGAGAGAGCTTCACTGTGGAGGTCTCCTACATGGAGATTTACAACGAGAAGGTCCGAGACCTGCTCGACCCCAAAGGGTGAGGAACTGTTTGGTCTAGATGACTTTAAGACAGGGAGTCACATGTGCACGACCCTGCATTTGTTGAGAAAATACAAGTATATTTGGACAGACGGATGTGCCATTAATAACTCTCCTTCTCTCTGCAGAAGTCGACAGGCGCTGAGAGTGAGAGAACACAACGTTTTTGGGCCTTATGTTGATGGCCTGTCTCGCCTGGCTGTGGCCAGCTACAAGGTACTCGTAAAATACTTCATGAGCAATGTCTAATTTCCGCTCTGTTTTTCTTTTTTCGTTTCGTTTTTATCACGTCGTGTTGCCAAGGGGAACAAGCTATCTCATAATGTACGTGTCTGTTTGTGGCGTCTGTGTCTCTGACAGGACATCGAGTCTCTGATGTCAGAGGGAAATAAATCTCGCACAGTGGCAGCCACAAATATGAATGAAGAGAGCAGCAGGTCCCACGCTGTGTTCAACATCATCCTCACACACACACTCATGGACTTACAGTCCGGGGTAAGACACACTCACATTCACACTCAGCATCAACTTAAAAAGAATCATTCACTTTCCCAGAATAGTTCTTTTACATGTCTGTTGACACCCACTTTTATTGACATACCTGTATAAATCATACAGTTTTTCTCTTGGTGATGATGATTATTATTATTTTATTTATATATACAGTTGAGGACAAAATTATTAGCCCCCTATGAAATCTTAAGTTTCTTCAAGATTTTCCCAAGTGCCTTTAACCAGAGCAACACATTTTTAACACAGCTTTTTTAGACATCCTACTTTTATTTTGGATGCTTACATTGTTTTATTTTGCACACAGAAGTGAAAATATTCCACAAAACACAAAAACTACCAGGGTCAAAATTATTAGCCCCCCACATTCTAATAGTCAATTAGGGTCACCCCACATATTTTCAATTGGATTTGAGTCAGGGCTTTGTGCAGGCCATTTGATTACATTCACCTTGGTCTACTGGAGATAGTTCTTCACAAAGAGAGATGTATGTTTAGGATCGTTGTCACGTTGAAAGATGAAGCAACGACTCATACCCAGTTTTACTGCTGACTGCTTAAGGTTTTCTTTCAAAATCTCCACATATTATTCTTTATTCATGAGTCCTTCCACCTTGACAAGATTTCCAGTTCCAGACACACTGAAGCATCCCCACAGCATAATACGCCCACCACCGTGTTTCACTGTGGGGACGGTGGTCCTTGGGTTAAATGCCTGTCCCTTTTTTCTCCAAACCATGTCTCTATGGCCAAAGAGCTCTAGTTTAGTCTCATCAGACCATAAGACACGCTACCAGTATGAATCATCTTTCTCCAGGTTGTCCCGAGCATACTTAAGTGTGGCTTGAAGGTGTCTTTTCCTCAAAAGTGGAGTTTTTCTTGGTTTGCAACCTCGCAGTCCATTCCTGTGCAGAGCTCTAGTGATGGTCTTCTTAGAGACTATGATTCCTGTGTGTCCAGGTCATTCACCAGTGTCTTGGCAGTTGTTCTGGGGTCTTTAGACACATCTCTCACTAGTTTTCTTTCCAGTGTCTTTGAAATTGTTCACTTCCTACCTCTGCCAGGCTTGTTCTGCACCGTGTGGCTGTCTTTGAATTTCTGGATTATACCTCTCACTCCAGTTCTTGACACTTGGAAACGCTTGGATAGCTTTATATATCCTTCTCCTGTTTTGTGTGCATCAATAATTATTTTTCACAGGTCCAAACTGATTTCCTTCATTTTCGGCATGGTGCTTTCTCAACTGACAGCTCAATCACCCATACTGAGGCTTTTATACCATGTTTTAACTTAATTGTTGAGTGAAATCACCTATTTCACCTGATCACCGTGAAGCACATCACCTGTGGAGTTGAAGCACATCACTGCACAAAAGTGGCTGTGCGATGACTTAATAAATGGTCATTTCTTAAAGGGGGCTAATAATTATGTCCCTGGTCATTTTTAGCTTTTTCTTAAATCATTAAGTTTTGGTGTGCAAATATAAATATTTTGTGCCTTCTAATGAAAAATAGTATGTTCAGAAATGTTCTGTTAAAAATTCCTTTCTCTGTGAAAAAAATCTTGAAGAAACTTAAGATTTCATAGGGGGGCTAATAATCAACTGTATATATATTTTTAATTGCAAAAAATGTTAAAATATGATGATTTCAGTAGTATTTTGGTTGTAGTTTTTGATGATATACAGAATGTACTTTCAGTGAATGCAAAGATCAGCTATAAATCTCCACAGCTGCAGCTGGCCTTCAGTAAAGTTTCACTCTGCAATGACTGGAAAAGATTTTTGGAAGTAAAGTTTAATGCTGTCAGGTATATTTCTGTGTGTTGTTGTGTCTCCATTTCAGACGAGTGGAGAGAAGGTGAGCAAGCTGAGTCTGGTGGATCTGGCTGGCAGCGAGCGGGCCGCTAAGACTGGAGCGGCAGGGGAGCGGCTGAAAGAAGGCAGCAACATCAATAAGTGAGTCAGCAGAAAATAAATACATGGCACGACGCTAAAGACTTCTAACCCTCAGTGATCCAATTTTTTACTTCCAGGAACTAAACGATGTGACCAGGCAGAGAGGATTGCTGGCTGGGATTGTGTTTAGTTTTTTCTTGATCGTACTTTGGTTTTGGTCTTTTTGGAACCTTGCTCATCTCATTGGCTTATCCTTACGATACTGTTCCCCTCATATGTAAACTGAAGTCGTGTGAGCTTGACTAAAATCTCATCAGTCTTTTTTGAATTGCCTTGATGATTTGTGGTGTTTTTTACATTCTGTCCCATAAATACATCCCTCTCTCCTCTCTATGTACTCCCCTCTTGATGCCTCCACCCGACACCCCCCCCCCCTCCAGGTCTCTCAGCACTCTGGGTTTAGTTATCTCGGCCTTGGCTGACCAGGGAGCAGGGAAGAACAAGAACAAGTTTGTTCCTTACAGAGACTCTGTGCTCACCTGGCTGCTCAAGGTACGTGGAAGAAAATAACCAAGCTTGTTCATTGAGACTCCCGTACAGACAAACAGGACAATGATTTCTGTTCATCTTCAGTTCCTTTTGCTCTGCACGCCCACTCACTTACACAACATGCTTGTAGTATGATATGTTTTTTGTATCTAAAGAAACTGGACTTTAAAGTCTCTGAGTAATTAACTTTCTTTTGTGAATTTTTGTTCTGCCCGTTTTGTTTCAAGGCTCTGCTGATTATTTTCATTAGCTCTGCTCTGTTCAAAAAAGGCCCCTTTTGTCAGCTTTGAGTTTTTAATTTGGGGCTTTTAAATTAGTGTTTAATTTGGCTCCATGTAGCATTCTAATAATGTTAAATGTGCCTTTGCAGAATCCCTGATCCCCCTCAAACACAGTATGCTCATAAATCATCTGCTCTTCACACATTTAGTAATTTTGAATGGACCAAAACAGTGAACTTTCTTTATTTTGCACAATGCAGTGTGAGATTTTAAGTGACTGCTTTGGGATTGTCACCGAGGTAAAAGCTGTCTTTCTACCTGCAGGATAGTCTTGGAGGGAACAGCCGCACTGCCATGGTGGCTACCATCAGCCCCTCTGCAGACAACTATGACGAGACGCTGTCCACCCTGCGCTACGCCGACAGGGCCAAGAGCATCGTCAACCACGCCGTCGTCAACGAAGACCCCAACGCCAGGATCATCAGAGAGCTTCGAGAGGAAGTGGAAAAACTGAGGGAGCAGCTCACCGAGGCGGAGGTTTGGATTACCTCAGCCTGGTTTAGCCTGTGCAAGTGTTGTGAATAACCCAGTTATGTGTGGAGAGTGTAATGCAGCTTCTGTCACCCTCAGTCTATGAAGGCCCCCGAGCTGAAGGAGAGGCTGGAGGAGTCTGAGAAGCTGATCCAAGAAATGACAGTCACCTGGGAGGAGAAGCTCAGGAAGACTGAGGCTATTGCACAGGTAACACACACACACACACAAATACACTCTGTGCATCAGTTTGTAGAGACCAATAGTAAAAATGTTCTCATTCTTGTTATACTTCAACAGAACTTCATTAACTTATTTGTTGATTCCTACACTGAAACAAGTAGACTCAATAGACACGTAATCAAACTGTGAGTCATTTTCAATAGATTGTTGTTTCTGTCCATTCATTTGGAGGTTATTTTCGCAGTAATCTCAGCTCAGTTCCCTCTCTTTTTACCCTTGCATTTCTTTCTTCTGGTAGCTAAAAGTTAGAATAGTCCATGAACAGTTCATGTATTAAATATGCAATATGTTTCCTGTAGGAGCGTCAGAGGCAGCTGGAGAGTCTGGGCATTTCCTTGCAGTCTTCTGGAATACGAGTGGTGGACGACAAGTGTTTCCTGGTGAACCTTAACGCTGACCCTGCCCTCAACGAGCTGCTGGTCTACTACCTGAAGGTACCGGACACGCACGTACAGTCCAGTGCTGTTCAGTGAACCATGCACACATGTTCAGCAGTTTGTGACCACCTCTCCTCTGTGTCCAGGAGCACACACGTGTGGGCTCAGCCAACTCGCAGGACATCCAGCTGTGTGGGATGGCCATCCAAGCTGAGCACTGTGTCATCGACATCACAGAGGGCAACGGCGTGGTGCTCAGTCCTCACCGCAATGCTCGGTGTGTACCCAACCTGAGTGAAAAATACTGCAAGTCTGTTTGCTCCAACTGCACATGGTGTGCCTTTCAGCGCACCATGATTTTGGTTTCTCATATTTTGTAACAGAAAATTATCACCTGACTGTACACTTCCCCTTAGCTCTGCAGACCATTTTAGCTCATTATTTTGTTTTTACACCCTCTAAATTTGCAGGGGTTTTTTTCAGTCTCAAGGCCCTCATGCTGCTGTGCTCAGTAGGCAACTCTTTGCCATACGCCTTAATGGCTTTTTATTTTAGTGTTGTGTTTATAGCTTTTACAGCTGCCCACAACTGGCCAGAAAGTGCTGCTTTAAGTAAATCTCTAGGAATATTAACATATTTCACAAAATTAACAAACAGCTCACCAATGATGACGATACCTTCGGTTTCTCTACCTAAAGGATGCTGTTTGTTTCATGCCTTACTTTGAGGGAAGTAAAACTTGGCTTAAAAATAGGAAAATCAGGAAGTATCTAATAGGAAATAGGAAAACTATGAATCTGAGCAACTTGTCTGTTGGTTGTATTTCCACCACTGACCAAAGTGTCATCTTTCCTCATCTCATGTTGTCTCATGTTGTGCTGTTTTTTCCACCTGCAGAACATGTGTGAATGGTGCTGCAGTGACCAGTCCAGTCCAGATTCATCACGGAGACCGAATCCTGTGGGGAAACAACCACTTCTTCAGGTCTGACTCACCTACAGAGTGTTGCCTTTGAATCTACATCTGCGTGGTGTTTGATTTCTAACGCTAACGTGTTCAGACAGCATTTATTTACATGTATTCGCAAGCTCTTCATTGTGTCTCTTCCTATTTTCGCTGCATCGCACTTCCTCTTTCTTTCACTCACTTTCTCACATACATCCACACTCAACCACCACCTACTCATGCACACACGCAGGATCAGTCTGCCGAGGCATATGGTCCACGCGGGAGGTGAAGATGAGGAGGGCGGTGCTGCAATGAAGACGTGTTTGAGTACCGACCAGCTGGAGGTGGACGCGGATGCGTCCAGCGACGTGTCGAGTGAGCTGAGCTTCGGCTATGAGTTTGCCCAGGCCGAAGTCATGATGAAAGGCATGGGCAACAACGGTGAGTCAGACTGAAATGTCAAATAATCATAGAGGTGCCCTCAGCCAAGAAATAAGATGATCATGTCGTTTACTTAATAGAGTACAGTAAAATACATGCTGATGTGTTTTAGCCGAGGAGCTTGTTTTTAGGTTGGCGGTTGTGGTAAATAAAGTGACAGAGCATTATTCAGCATTTTACACAGTTAACTGCACTTATTGTGCCATGAGAAATGAACCTCTCAAAAAAAGTGATCTTAAAAGCTGAAAATGTCTACAATTTAAATCTTTGTTGGCTGGACTGTCCATCCAGTCACCTGTAAACTAGTCTTTTGGAACGTTAAACTCAGTTTACAGCCCAGGCTGCCAGATAGGATAAATGCTAAATATTATTAATGTTTAGATTTTGTTTGCATGATCTAAAAATACTTGACGTGCAAGTGAAAACCTATAAACTTTTTTTTTTTTTTTACCTCTACCTCATGTCTGTCTGTGGGACAGCAAAAGAACTCAAAGAGTTCCAGGAAAGACCAAACCTAACAGTGTGTTCCCTACCTTGTCTGTGGCACTCACACACCCCAATCCCTTTCTTTCCCTTAAGTTGTAAATCTTTAAAAAATGGCTCACAAAAAATACTTTTTTAGTCTAAGTGTTTATAGCCATGCTACTAAGACGCAGTGGTAGCATGCTGACATGTTGTACTGTTGACCAGTTCAGAATCTTAGCAGAGTCTGTTAGCATGCTAACATCACAGTCAAAGCTACAGTAATGGGATTGTCATTCGTTTTGCAGGTTGACCAGTATTGCACAAATTAACATTTTTCCTTGATGATGGAGAGTGTGTGTTGGAATGACTCTTATTGGAATGACAATAAATTACAGTGTGTGGTCATTATAATGAAGGAAAATGTCACCCAGTGCAACAATGACAACAATGAAGCTCTATGGCACAGAGGAACAAGTTCCATCAACTGTTGGTTACACAGGCAATAGTTGTCAAAAAAACTGATTGTTTGTTTGTCTTGGTCCTGTGTTTGATTTAAGACAACTAGAGAACAGCTTTGTCCTTTCAGTTAACCAGGCCAGTTTTTACAGCTTTATCAAAAGCACAGGGTGTCCATCAAATAACTCCAAACAGCTTCTGCTATAATCCAAATATTTAGACCCCAAATGATGCCAGTGTGGGCCCACAAGATCAATATTTACCCCACAATCTCCTATATTTACCACAATGTTCTGGTTGTGTGAAGCCTGCAATGCTCTGACAAGAAGACTCTGCTTGCCAAAGTCGAGATAATGAGGTAAATATTGGACTTTTAGACCCACTGTGGGTGCAGTCCTGTAAAGCAGTTCCATCTTATTTGGGTGTGAACAGAATTTTTATTTAGGATACAGTTCATATATGTGCAAATTTTGACTTTACAAGAAAGGATAATGACATAGAATCCTTCTCTATTTCCTCCTCTTCCCTCCTCCATCCGTCCATCTCCTGGCGGCTCCTCCTCCACCTCAGATCCCTTGCAGTCGGTATTGCAGACCTTGGAGAGGCAGCACGAGGAGGAGAAGCGCTGCGCCCTGGAGCGGCAGAGGCAGATGTACGAACTGGAGCTGCAGCAGCTCCGCCGCCGGCTGACTCCTGAGAAACCCTCCCACCTCCTGGACCCGACGGGCCTGCCGCCCAGTGCGGCGGCTGCTATAACGTCTCCCAGCTCCCAAAAACGCATGCGCCGCTGGAGCGAGGACAGGTGAGATGCAGCCGGATGATGTCAAAGTTCTGATCCCTGTTGAAGGAGAAAAAGATTTCAGAGACGCTTGATAAAACTTGCATGTGTGTGTTTGTGTGGTTCAGAGAAGCAATGATGACTCGCAGCCTGCGGCGTCTGAAGGAGCAGATTGTTCGGGCCAACCTGCTGGCACAGGAGGCCGGCTTCATAGCCGAGGAGCTCAACAAGAGGACAGAGTACTTGGTCACTCTGCAGATACCGGCTGCCAACCTGGATGCCAACAGGAAGGTCGGCTGATAAACACATTGAGAAACACATTAAAAAAAAAAAAAAAAAACATCATCAAAATAGTCAAGGAACAAGATGTCGAAGTATCAGACACTCGTTTTGATTGACACATTGTACTTGTGAGTTTAAGTTTAAGATTTTTTTAAAATCTCTGCAAGTTGATATTCATAGTGTAGTGCAGGAGTTTTCAGACTCTGACACTGTGCCCCCAACCCCCCCAGTCAAACTGGGACAACTGTAACTGACTCCATTTTGGCATTTTAGCTATTAGCAGTTCCTGTCTGCAATGTATGCATGTTTGTACAGACTATCGCTGGATTACTTTGATACTGAAGAAACTCTGCAAATATGACAATTCTCAGGCAAGTTCTGAGTTATAAAGACCATCTTTTTCTGAGGATTTTGAAGTGGATTTGGATATCAGAGGTAATGCAGGAAGTGAGGACATGATACATATATTTAAAATACATTTATCACGTCTGTATTTTCAGATTGGACTCTGAGATGAGGTATGAATTTTGATGCTAATTGCTTCAGTCAGAAGCTTAAGGCTTCAAAGTACCTTAATTGCCTTCTCAAAGCCACTACTGCACCTGCTGCACAAATTGATGTAAAGCAGTTTCTGCAGTAGGAAGGAAAAGACGTTTGTTATAGAAAAAAATTGGTATGCTCCCAGAGATTGGTTTGGAAAAAGAATGGCATCAATATAAGTGAAATAATATACACAATTCACAATTTCAGGCCAATGTGAATAAAAAGCAGTTTTCTCTTTCCCCCTCTTGATAGCGTGATGCAGTACTGAGTGAACCGGCCATCCAGGTTCGTCGTAAAGGTAAAGGGAAGCAGATCTGGGCTCTGGAAAAGATGGAGAACAGGCTGGTGGACATGAGGGAGCTCTACCAGGAGTGGAAGGACTTTGATGAGGACAATCCTGTGAGTGAAAAGAGATAAGAGCCTGTTTGGCACACAGACAGATATCAGATTAATGAATTAAATAAATATCTGTTGAACATTTACTGTTTTATTTAGTTTCAATATGTAGAGATACGTCAGTTAATGTCTGTCAGAATGTATCCACTTGCTTTCATTTATGCCATTTTACATCCCTGATTGATGACATGCTTAAAAGGACACAATATAGACAGAGTGACAACAAAGAACATGCAGATAAAACATGGTCAAATATGTTTGTTTAAGAGAAATAATAAGAGAGTTTAGCACGACCCTGAAGTCAAACAGTTGATTTGTTCATCAGTCTCACACCGCCTCACTCCTTCTGTCCTCCAGGTGATGCGGTCTTATTTCAAACGTGCCGACCCGTTCTTCGATGAACAGGAGAACCACAGTCTGATCGGTGTGGCCAACGTTTTCCTGGCCTGCCTGTTCCACGACGTCAAGCTGCAATATGCGGTGCCCATCATCAACCAGAAGGGAGAGGTAGGACAGCCCGCTGGGTGCGATGGATGAGTTGGCTCTTTAACTTGGATGATACACACACACACGGACAGTTCAGATGAAATGTCATTTGTAGTACAATTTGTAGCCTGCCTTGTTTATTTTTTGAAATTCACCTGTTCTTTTGTTCTTCTTAGCAGTTGTTTTGGTGATAAAGTAATTAACTTAAAGCTGCTGTAAGCAATATGTATATGATTAACACTGAAAGTGAATTAGCAATTACAGAATTAGCATCTGTCAGCTCATTTTTTTTAATTTTGCGCCCTCAAACTTTACTGTTTTGGTTTACTCTCACCTTGTCTGACTCGCCATATGTAGACTGTGGGTGTAAGCCTGCCATTAGCACTCCCCTCCATCATAGTGTAGGGCAGGAGTTTTCAAAGTCTGACACCGAAAGTGAGACTATGCTGCTCTTTGTGTGTCTGTGTGTGTGTGTGTCAGGTGGCAGGTCGGCTACATGTGGAAGTGTGGCGGGGTACAGAGGGCTCTGAGGAGGATGGTGCAGGACAATCTGACGATCAGCAGAACATCACAGACGGAGATCCACAGGAGCGCAAGCTGCACTGTGTGGTGAGAGACTGCAGCCGTTGCTTCATTCACCTGTTCATCATGCGATTTAGTTATAACGATCCAGATCCAGGGAGATGTTTAGGAAAACCCCTCCTGATAATCTGAATCATGCACCTCCTGTCACTAACATGCACAGTAAGTCAGGATCCTCCATGCAGTAGCTGTCCAGTATAAGTGAGTGTAACTTGAGTATTGCCAGTGGGAGAATAGCTCCAGATTAATAATGGATCTGGCAGGCAGTCAGATTGTTGTTTCTCCAGCTCACTGTACTGTGAAATGCCACCAGTTTAATTAACTCTAGGTCGGCTTCATATCCTGGTCATCTTCTGTTTTTCTGATGATGAAATGAAATGAAAACAACGTCAGGAGGTCTTTGCAAATGTTACTTATTGACCTAAGGCGTTTTTCCCTGTGTGTAGAATATAATGTTTTGACTTTAGGAGAGAACCAAACTAAAATGAAGTTTAACAGACCAACACATTTCTAAAGTGAGCTTGTTAGGCACTTAAAATACACAAGAATCCTCTGTATGGTTGAATGTCTGCTCCGCAACTTCAAGCCAACAGCAACCATAGTGAGAAGTCGTAGTGCTGGTCAGCATTATCTGCATCGGTGAGTGCATTTCCTCGTCTCCTCTCTCCCAGGTGAAAATCCTCCAGGCCAATGGTCTGCCTCGCCACCTGTCCAACTTCGTCTTCTGTCAGTACCACTTCTGGGGCCAGGAGGAGCCGGTGTTCATCGCTCCAGAGGTGGCGCCATCCACCTCGTCCTCCACTTCCAGAGACCCTCACTGCACTGTGGTCTTTGACAGCGCAAAGGTAACGCTCTCTGTGGAATTTTCCATGTTACACAAACACACACACACCAAATCAGTTCACAGCCTTCACCCCATTCACCATTCTCACCATTCTCACATTCACCAATTTAATTTGAGAAACAAACAACACAAATTAACCAATAACCAAAACCAACTTTGCAAGTAAACAACCATGAAGGGATAATAAAACAACGATCGAGATGATTGTCAGTATGAGAAAACAATCCTGCTTTATTTGACTAACTTTTCAGGAGCTGTCGGTGCCGGTGTCGGAGGAGTTTGGGGAATTTTTGGCCGAGGGGGCGGTGGGCATTGAAGTGTACGGCCACAAGCAGGCCAACCATCGCAGGAACCTGGCGCTGTGGGACCTCGGAGTGATTCAAGCCAAGACCAGATCCCTCAGAGAGAGGCGAGTGACCCAAACACACACACAACCTCACAGTCATCAAAGCTGATTTAAAAAGCACACAGGACACACAAAGTTTGGGTGAGAGTTGCTAGCTGCAGATGCTCCAGGCTTTATGCCATTCTCTCTGATGTTGCATGTTCTAAAAAAGTGAGAAAATGAGGCTTTGTTAACCAGATGGTATGCCGTTATAAATGTTTGTCTCTTGTAGGACTTGGAAGTACTGTGTGTAATCATATTTTATTCTTTCGTCTGTTAGTACATAAGACACAAGTGTGCCGCCTATTTTGTACTAAGAGGAGTAACGGACATTTTCTGAGCTGCTATTTAAACACTGCTAATTTTACATGGATTACTTCACAACAAATTTGTTTTTTTTGCTCGGATTTGCCATAATGGGACAGTAACACTCCTTATATGAATGTACTACATCTCAATATAATTAGTATCAGCTACAATTGAATGTGCCAGCTCACTAGAAAAGTTCCGAAAATAAACCTTGGCCACATGAACTGTAAGGTAATAATAGTTTAAACCAACGACTGATGAAGTCGTATCATCAGCATGTTTCAGTATGAGGCTATGAGTCTTGCTTTAGATATGTCCAGTCTCATATTATCAGTGACGCTTGAGTGTCAAGTGTAGGTCAACAGGTCAATCCACGAAAACATTAATATCAACAACAAATACCAGGTGTCATAACATATGAAGGTATTTAAGCTCTGATCTTAGGTGTGTCCATGCTGTGTTTGTAGGTGGAGCGAGGTAACCCGCCGGCTCGAGCTGTGGGTGCAGCTGATGGAGCTGAATGAGGCCGGAGAGTTCACGGCTGTAGAGGTTCTTCCTGCTAAAGACGTACGCACAGGAGGAATCTTCCAGCTCCGACAGGTATCATGGATCTTTGTTTGTTTGTAGATTTCTTATTTGTATTTGTGGTTTATTCTTTTGAGTATGAACACGTCTCTGCTATTACAACGATTATGTGAACAGTTGAAAGAACAGATGAACCTCCGTTTCTCTGGCTTCATGAGTGTGTGGCCATTGCCATATCTGTGAGGAAAACATTCATAGAAAGAAATCCAGAACTATCCTCTCATGTGAACCTGTGCGTCCAGGGTCAGTCCCGTCGAGTCCAGGTGGAGGTGCGTTCAGTACCGGACTCAGGCACCATGCCCCTCATCACCGCCTCCATCCTCTCTGTTACCATCGGAGACGTCAAGATCAGACAGATGCGTCCCTCCAAAGGCAGCGAATCACAATGGGTGAGGAGGGAATCTTATCAGTTGTTGATTTTAGTCACAAAATTGTTGGAAGAGTGTTTTTTGATTGAACAACCTTGATCTCTGCCTTTCATGCCTGCTTTGTGCGTGTGATGAATTTGTGTGCCTGCCACCTTTCCTCAGACTCCCTCTCTCCTACTTAAATAGCACCATTTTTATCTCTTGTTTGACTCTAACTGTTTCTCCCTCAATTAAAATTTCAGGGCGGGGATGAAGAAATGGACAGCTACCAAGTAAGTAGATGATCAATGATAAGGATGCGTCAGAGTTTTCTTTTAAAGGAAGGCACTTGGCTAAACACGGGGAGTGTTTCTCTTCTGCAAAGTAAGATCAAAAAGTCTTTTTTGTGTTTTTCTACAGCTGATGTGTGTATGTATCTCTGCCTGTGTGTGTGTGTGTGTGTGTGTGTGTAGGAGGAAGACCTGGAGAGGATGAGGGAACAGTGGCTGGACACTCTCACTCAGAGGCAGGAGTATCTGGATCAGCAGCTACAGAAGATAGTCTGCAAGCCAGGTACAGTCGCCAGGCAGCAGAAATGACTGATAGCTGCAATATTTCCCGTCATCTGTTTTCTTGTCAGTGTGCACTTTTTATGGCAACATGTCATTTCCTCCCACTGCTCAGTGTAATTCAGCTTTGAAAGACCAGTCGGTACTTAATTCTTCCCTTTTCATATTCTGTTGATTAAAATGTATTTTCTAGTGTATAATTTCATAGGACAAGTGCTGCTTTTCTTCATTCATTTTTCATAAGCAAGTGGCAGCGATGTACAGTCAGAGTCACCATTAATATAATCCACAATGAAGCAAATACAGACTCTGTGTCAGCACTTCCAGCAGGACAGCCGTGTGGCTGAATGGGAAGTATTGCAGTTATTACTAATTGATTAGGGTTTAGCTGACAGTGATCATAAGTCTTTAGCCCCTGATGTCTGCACTGACAGGCTGCAGCTGTTAGAACTACTAGGTAGTTACAGTACGCTATGTCCAGTTTAGAATAAAAATCTAAATCAGACATAGGATGATTAACTGTCACTCATCCCTCCTGTGTATTCTTAAAGTGTGAATAATTTATTGAAATACAGAAAAATGTACATAAGAGTCATAGTGTCACATTGTTTATGTGTTATCCATACCTGATTGCATTCAATCCAAAACCCTCCACCTTCAAGATGAGAAAAAGCTGCATCAACGTATGTTTTATGAATCACTATTTTTGGAGGTTTTCACTTCTTTGTGTGTGTGTGTGTGTGCATGAAGATAAGTCAGAGGACGATGTAGAGAGGGAGTCCCAGCTGCTGGAGTGTCGGCTGACGCTCACCGAAGAACGCAACGCCGTTCTGGTGCCATCGGCTGGCAGCGGCATCCCTGGAGCGCCGGTGGAGAGGTGTGTGTGTGCGTGTGAGTGTGCGGGCCTGTGAAGCAAAATTGACTGCTACAACAAGTTTTATTTGTTTGTTTGTTTGTTTGTTTGTTTTTCTATCCAGGAAAGGTTTGCTTTAAGAGCCCACCTTCAAGCTGTAAAAGCCTGTTGTTATTGTTATTGTAGTGGTGGAAATGAACTACTACTCTTTCAATTAAGTCCATTTTATCTACTATAGTTAAGTACAATTTTGAGGTACTTGTACCAATTGTTTTTGCTACTTTATACTTGTACTCCACCACATTTCTGAGGAGAATATTGTTCTTTTTACTCCACCACATTAATGTGACAGCTATAGTTTCTAGTTTCCAAAGATTATACATCCAAAATATATAAGAAACTTATAATATAAGACACATTGTTGTGGGTAAAGTACCACAAATATTCTACAAAGTAGTTAAATGATCTCCTCATCAGTCCAATCATGTAATGTCTGTAATGATATAACACACTGAAAGGGATTACGCTGCATAATTGGTACTTTTACTTTGGATACTTTAAGCACATTTTGCTGATAATACTATACTTATGTACTAACTTGTAGCATATTTTTACTTTGTGGTATTGCTACTTTTATTTAAATACATCAACGTTAACGTACAAAGTTATTCTCTCATAAATTTTTTGTAAGATGTTCATAATCCAAAAAACAAAACATTAATACTTTGACAGTGTAGCGATGTATATGTAACTGCTCGCATGGTTGACAGTGAATGATCAGGTAAAAGTCTTTGGATCACTCTTATTTTGTTCAGCTCTGGTTGGAAATGTTCAGAGGTAGACTTTCTAATTTTCTGCTCATCAGATCCACTTAGTTGGGTGTTAATTGCTTGAGGACAGCTGCTTTGTAACTAGTCAGGATGAGTGGAGGAAGCTGTCAGCCCCTCTGAATCATGAAGCAGGTGTTCGGTCAGTGTGCTCACGGTGCTGTGTCTCTAAAGGGTCCCTGTCCCTGGAATGGAAACACACATTCCTGTCCTGTTCCTGGATCTCAGTGGTACGTTGTTCCTCACTGTCGTTTGTGCTCAAAATGTGGCAAAATCTGACGTCTGGTTGAACCTGCTCTCTTTTGTCTGTTTTCCCCTCCAGCTGATGATTTCCAGTCCAGTCTTTCAGCCCCATTGGCCGGTGGGCTGGATGCATTACTTAGCGGGGAGGAGGAGGACGACTTCTTTGACCTTCATATTGTTAAACACTACGATCCGGAGGTACGGTGACGATTGATATTCAAAGTGCTGATTTGTGAGTTTTCCTCTCTTATATCTTGTCTGTGTTGTCCCAAATGTACCACCCACATGGTGCATGGAGGGAATCTTTTAGCCATTCATTTTTCCATCCTTTTAATGCGGTCCAGGTAAGGGTGGAGGCTTCCTGGGACTCCACAGTGCACGAGTGCCCCCAGCTGAGTCGCGTGGGGTCGGCCGACCAGAGGGTCTACCTGACAGTCAGGACGGTGGTTCAGCTGAGCCACCCGGCCCACATGCAGGTGGTACTCAGGAAACGCATCTGCGTCAACGTCACCGGGAGACAGGTGGGTGGCCCCTGAGGCACGATGGCTTTTCCCCTTGCTTAATCGCATGACCACTTATACAGGAGTCAGCTGATTTGAGAACATGTGGTTGTGTGTTGGTGTGGCAGGGTTTTGCTCAGAGCCTGCTGAAGAGGATGTCTCACCGCAGCACCATCCCCGGCTGCGGAGTCACCTTTGAAATCGTTTCTAACATCCCAGGGGTAAGTACCAGAACACAGAGTTCTCTGTTAGAAAGAAATAAAACAGAGCTTCATATTGTCAATGGACAACTTGATGAATCATCATAACAAGATGTGCCTCCATCTGCACATTTGTTAAAAAAAAAAAAACAAGAGCAGAATAGAACAGCACTACTGACACATCCATCACTCTGAAAGCTCTATTACTTATAACTGCTTGACTGGTGAACAGATGAAAAAATGTGGATGCCTGTTGAAGATAATACTATACATTCTTATTTTATGCAGAAGAATGGCTTTTTGTCTTTTGTTTTGAATTTGAACAGACTTTGAACAATATATAACTGTGTTAACATCAGTGTCATCAATATGTAAAATGGTGATCGGCCACTAAGTGAATATACAAATGTTTTGTTGTTTTTTTTACTTTAACTTTATAGAGCGACCCCATATTGTTGCCTTTATTAATAAAACCCATACAACAGTAATGCACCATGCAAAGCAACAGAACACAGTGGAATCCCTATTAGCTTCCTCCCGGGTGAAAGTTACAAACGCATGCTGTGAAGGTGTGACATATTTAACAGGATCAGCCATGTTCACAACAATGAATTTAAATGGTCAAATTAACGTGGTGTATTGCCTTTAAACGGGCCTTTAAATAAACCACAATGTAAAGTTTTGAATTCTGTCCGCCACTATCATCGTCTAATATACCCACATTTATGAGTGAAACCTGGTTTTTCATTCATTTTTAATCAGTAATCATAATTTTCACCCTGTTCTTTCAAGAGCCGGGTGTACTTACTGTGCATCCATGGGCTTTTAAAAATGTACCATGTGTATGATACGCAGATGATGAGTGTGAAAGTGTTTAATTCCACCAGACTAACATGTTTCATGTATGTAGGCCTTATCTTTCCTTTTTCCAGAGCATGAATATGGAATATGTTAAATGTTGAATATTTAATGCTGATTGGCTGGTTTCTGTGGTCTTTGTCTTGCATATTACTGACCAGAGAAGATTGTGATGATCAGTGAGCGCTCTGCTCTGTGTTGTTTGTTGTAATTACATTTCCACCACAGTGCAGCTCATAGATTCTATCTGCAGTCATTTCATGTCAGCAGCGGAAGCTTTTAAAAACTGTGGCTTGTAATGAAACCTTTAACTTTTTATGAGGGACGCTAAATATTGTGGTAAGCATTCATGTGATAGGCGGGATAATGTTAACACGTCAAACCTCGGCAGACAACAGCTGGCATCAAGCCGTCCCTTACATTCTGTCTCCCTGCTCTCGCAGGACATCCACGGTCCAGAGGACAGGGAGATGCTGGCCAGGCTAGCTGCCAGCACTGAGGACGACCAATCAGCCGACAGCGAGGCGGCCATAGAGAAATACCTCCGCAGCGTCCTGGCTGTGGAGAACATCCTCACTCTGGACAGACTCAGACAGGTCAGGAAATACAGTTCATGAACAACTGACATGTGACTCCCGTCTTTGTAGATCCGATGTGAAACTCCAAACTTTCAAACCACATTAAATCACTTGATATTCTGCATCATTTAGTTCACTCAGACCGAAACGTCTGACCAGTCTCTAATTTAACCGTGTTCCTTTGATTGATATTCATCCCAGGCATCAGCACATTAAATCCTCATTCACTCACTCTTTTTCACTCCTAAAGCAATTTTGGAAAATGTCATTCAGAGCCGCAATTGGAAGATTTTCCTTTCAACCCAGCCAAAAAGCAAACAAATAGTGTGTGTCTGTGTGTCTGTGTCTGTACCTCTGTGTGTCTGTGTCTGTGTGTGTCTGTTACTCTGTGTGTGTGTGTCTGTGTGTGTGTGTAGGAGGTGGCTGTGAGGGAACAGCTGGCAGTCAGAGGGAAAGCTCCCAGACGCTGTCTGAGCTCTCCAAACATCAACCGGGTAAGAGACTTTTTTTTCTTCAATGACCCAACATTAAAGGAGTTTTATCAGAGGGCCGTTCTGCTTCTGTTTGTTGCATAGATCTGTTATATTTAGATCTGCAAAGGTAAAAAGCTTCCTTCCATCACTCACATGAACTTAACTCTGCAGTTGCTGGTGTGTGTTCACGACCTTTTTACGACCGCTAACCGCAAGATAGAGAAAATCATTTTTGCTTTGTTTGTATTCTGGGGTTTTGTGGCATCATGCAGTCCCTTCTTCCCTGCTGTTAACCTGTCTCACTAACGCTGTAGCTCTAACCATCTAACCCTTTAACCAGCTGTCAGCCAGCAGTCTGGAGCTCTACTCCACTCATAAGCTCAGTGACCTCAAGGTGAGACACGTACAGTAACCCATGTCTACTAATCCTCTCACCTCTCTCCATTCATTTATCATGTCTTAGTCTTAGTTGTATTTTTCATATGGATTTTCTGTTTAGCTCTTTTCTGTTTCTCATTTGCAAGACTGTCTCTATGATATAAACTAAAGATGGATGCAGTAACAGTGTCCAGCATTTAAATATATGTTTTTGTTTGTTTTTCGCTGGTTCTACAGCAGGACCAGCAGGTAATAAAAATAAGATGTGATTTCTGCTGGCATTATTTCACCCATATGAAGAGCAAAATAAATTCCAAAAATAAAATGAATATTTTATAGAGATGTACTTCTTACTTCTGCAGCCGCCAGAGTGTGCATAGAGAGGTTTAAGCTCCACTAACTGATTAAAAAATACGACGATTTCATTAAGAAAATATATCCACATATTGAGTATATTCAGTAACAACATTGCATGCAATTGAGAGACTAAGTATTGGATAAATGATGGAAATATCTAATAATAGGGGACAAATAGTTGACAAAATTAGCTTAAAGTATGGATAGATAGTTGAAGTAATTAGCTAAAGTAATGGATAAATGGAAGGTGGTGGATAAATGGATGATATAGACAGCTGTAGTGTTGCTGCAGTTCTTCATTGTCGCCAATAGAGGCAGCTAAAGGTCACAGATTAGTGAAATTCTCCTAAAGCCACACGTGTCATCCTCTGTGTGTCCTTCCCTCTTGTGGTGCAGGGCTGGGAGAGCCATCAGGACCTTTCTGTGGTGCCTCCTTCATCTAGACGCACACTGCCCAGCTCCATATCCCAGAACCTGAACCCAGAGACCGGTACGACTGATAAAACCCTTATCTTCTAATGGCTTCGTTCTCTGGCTGTGAATTATCTTTCCCCATTTCCTGCCTTTGATGTCATCAGCTCTGTGTTTTGCTTTAGCCGGTGGACAAGTATAATTGTTCATTTGCGCTGCCTCTTAATTCGGCACTTGTTTTCTTGTTTGCCAACCCATTTCTCAGTTTCCCTCCTGCCTCAAAAACGTCATCTTTTCCTACTTGTTTTCTTCCTCCTGCCTGTGTTTCCTTCATCTCCACTCCCGCATCCTCCTCTTCTTCTTCTCTTCTTCTCTCCGTCAGTGCATTTAGGCTTTGCTGCGTCTTATCTCCCTCCAGTGAAGGCCGTACCCAAGCTGCTGAAGTCACTGCTTCCTGGTGGGAAGGAAGATAGTAGAGACCAGACGGCTGTCCATCAGCAGGTACACTCATTCAGTCAGCTCACAGTGCTCTGGATTTAAGCTTGTATTCTGCTCGCTGTCTTATCAGGGATTTAAAGTTTATATGCATCACTGCAGCCTGAATCTAAATATCCCCTCTACTCATCAGCAGCCAGTTCTTTTTCTTCAGTTGCCATGGAAACAGAGCTTCTGTAGATTGAAACACAAATAATAAATAGATAAAGTGTATGAATGCCTCAGTGCCCGAGATGACTGATTTTCAGAAGTTTGCTAAAATAGAGGTGATAAAGTTGGTCACAAACAGGGAATAAAAAAAAGTAGCCCCTCATCGTGTTTCTATGGTGATGAGGCTGAACTCCTCTCAACTACACCTTCGCTATATTCACCAAAGATTTGACGTGATCCTGCCTCCATCAGGGTGGTGTCAGAGGCAGTTTCTGGAAACTACTTAGGCTTATTAATAAATATGATGAGATGAAAGAGAGTGTTTTGTACTGTGCGAAGAACTACTTTGAAAGGGAACATCACTTTAGAGCTCCAGGGTTTTTTGGACTTGACACTTGTTAGGGACTAAAAATCAGGATGTTGATTTCTCTTGCAGCCCCCCAGCTTTATAGAAGTGCAGGACTAAAACGCTGGAGCGCCCTCTTGGTGACTTGAGTATCCGGGTTAAGAACCATCAGCACATACAGTAGTGATTGGCGTGCCGTATAATGTCTGAGATGCCACAAACAGCCCCCACTGAGACAGGAGCACACTGTGTGTAGAGGAGGGTTAATTAGGAGCAGGTGAACGTCGTCTCACCGACGCGTCGCCCCCGCTCCCACACCACCTCCTCATCCGTTGATCTCCAATCATGTGCCACGGAGACCCGGGAGTCTGCAGCTTTTCTTTGCAGCCAAACACTACAGCATCTGATTTGACTGATTAGCACCTTGAGCTGCGGAGGGAAGCTAATCAGGGAAATCATGTGCTGTGGCGTTTGGTTGGAATGGAAACCTGTCAGGCGTTGCTGGTGCATTGTTTGAGGCCATCTCCCCAATTAGTGCTTCACTCCACCCTGCCTGCCACAGATGTTCACAAAGGTCAGACACAAAAACAAAAGCCTCCAGTAATGTAAATATTAGCGGGCTGTTGATGTAAATTGGATGAGTGAGTGATTGTTGGACTGCTCTCAACACCTGGCTGAAAAACAGTGCAGTGCAGCGGACGGATTGCATTTACCTTACAAATCTGAATATCTGCACACATGAATGAACTGCATCTTAAATGTTGGGGATCGTGTTGAAAAAGGCTGGTGGCTGTTTTGTTATTGTTGACTGTGTGTTAGTCTGTCTCTCAATACGTTCCCTCTAGTGTCACCAGCAGCTGTGTCAGTTGTCACATTGAAATATCTCCACCTCCATTCAATGGACTCGCACATAAGTTTGTTCAGACTTTCTTTGTTCCCACACTTTTAATCTGAATGACTTTGATGATCCCTTGATTTTTTTTTCTCTAGCGCCACCTTGAGGTTGACATTTCTGGTTTTGAGTGAAATTCTTGACAACTATTTGTTGGATTGCTGGGAAATTTGGTGCAGACATTCATGTCCCCCTCAGGACGAACTGAACCAACACTGTTGATCCCGCACAACTTTTAATTTGTTTAATACTTGCCTGCAAACTAATCCCATTCCCACCAGCCTGAGCTGTACTTTGCTAACACATAGCACACATATACACACTCAAACAGATGTACACTAGTGAGTGAGTATTTTTAGACATCACCAGCCGCAGTGTGGCTCAGTGGTGCGTTTTTGGACCACCATAGAGTTCTATGGCACAGAGGAGGACCTGTACCAGGCTTTGGCAGCTGAGACAATGATTGGTGACAGGATTTGTTAAAGATGAAAAAATGTTGACACACCCTGTCACTTAACTGCTCAGCACTCAGAGACCTTGCATCTTGACCAGCACTGTGCCTGTGACGACTTGTAATGCGACTTGAGGCTTGCTTTGGCAAGACAAGCGTGACTTTGCACGAATCTGCCCGTGTTAAAATGATGACAGAAGACGTTCTCGTGCGGCTGACGTGTCGTGTTGACTTGCAGGTTTGCTGTCCTGAGCCACAGAGGGATAGAATAGATGTGTTGGACCTGCTCTCTCACGGTAGACATACAGTCCACGTAGGTTGTCGTTCCGCTCCTAGCAAAAGTGCAAAGAGAGCCGAATCAAAGCACTTACTTTTGATCAGCAGCAGAGTTTGAAGAATGAAGCGCTGATTCCCTCAGAATGTTGATGCATGAGAGTCAAACAATCACCCTGATTAATATCCTGCCACTGTCTGGTAAGCACACGGCCGAACAATTGTCCTGATTTATTAAACATCTTAAAACATCTCAAGTTATAAGAAGGCGATGTCTTTTTATTTATCACTCTCTTCAAAAATGAAAAAAAAAAATGTTAAGAAGCAACTCACACAATGTTTAATCAGCTGACACATCACATTGAATGTTAAAGATGGAACTAGAATACTGAATAGGGATAAATGATTGTGGGTGCAATTATAATTATGGTGCAATTACCCTGATTGTTTTACCAGTTTGTCATGATTATCTGTCTGAGTGATCTGATGAACAAATATTTTTATTGCACTTTCTGCATCTCATGTCAACATCGTGACTGCCGATCACTACATTAAATTCAATAGTTTTCTCCATGCTGATAGATACGTTGATCTTCTGAGCAGATTATAGGCGGTAATGAGACGTCTGTGCAGTCCTCATATATTGTAACAGATCTGGCCATCTGGCCTAGTTAGTTATCCTAGTTTAGTATTCTGTGAGGCTGCCAGAGGAAGCAGTACAGCATGATGTTCAGCCCACAGTATCGTATCTGTCGTCGTTTTAGAATCGTAGATTAACTTTTTCCCCACAGGCTCCGCTTCTGTCTTACTGTCATTCTGAAGCCTGAGCTTTATAATTCCCTCACAGCAGCTAATCACCACTTCATGCTCGTTGTGTAACGAGCAGGTTTAGAAATCGACAGGCTTATATTGATCTCTAATCTCCGGGTTGCTCGTGATTACATCTTGAAATCTGCTCCTTCCTCAGCGCTAATTAACCGATTCTCCGTTTGATTTGAAATGTCGCGAACTCAACATCTTTTACATTTCCTTCCTGTCGCAGAGTTTGCCTCGCATCATGGTGCAGTCAGCCAGTGTTGAAGAGGGCATGAGCGAACAGCAGCAGCCAGTAAGTTCTCCAACCCCAGGTGGTGTCATACCTGCATATCTGAACAATGTTTGAAATGCGGTGTGTTATTTGTTATCTGACTTGCTGGATGTGGTCTTGCATTTGTCACCTTGGAGAAGGCAGATTTTCAGAACCATTAAATCACAATCACACAGAGATGTTTGTCCGGATCTTTATAAGAAGATGGTGTTGAAACCACACTCGCCAGGCAGTTCAGATCTTCAGACATAATAAGTTAGTAAGAAAATAAATAGATAAAATAATAATAAAAGCTTTGTAATTGTGACAACACTGCTTTTGTTATTGTTTTGTTGGAATCTTATTTATTATGTGTTGATGGGCTTCTGGTTTATGGGAGCAGTAGTCGCCACTGAGGCAGTTAATTTTCTACTTTTATGTTTCTCAATGTGACTTTTCTCTTGTCTCCTTTTTTTGTTTCCTGTTTTTTCATATAACAACTGGGAGACACAGTTGCTTCACGAAGTTGCTTTAATTAGCCTCACGGCATAGCATTGTGGTGTCTTTACAGTATAGGTTTCTTTAAAGCTGCTCCAGTCAGTATTTTTATATCACCAATGGCTCCAAAGACTACGTGTAATGTGAAAGAGGCTACTTGTGATTATCCCTCAAAGAATAACCACCAAACTCTCAGCTCTACTGAGGTTTTTAGCATCTTCCACACATCGTTTTACATCCCACAACTTGACTGTTTTGTTTCACTCTCGCCGCTATGATCAACTCTCACCAGTGTTGTTTTCAGCAGCAGCAAGCAGCCTCTTTCTGTGAAAAAGCTCCGATAAACCGACGGCTTTGTGGCCAGCACCAAAGAACAGACAAATCAAGTTAGCAACTAGCTTGTGTACGTAGTGAGCATTTAGCCGCTAAAGAGTCAGATGATTCCCTCAGCAGTTGGTTGAGGCCAGAACACCTGCCTGGTGGACAGACACAATCCCCCGGTCAGTGTTGTAGGGTGATGTCAATATTGTCTGTGCAGATTGTGTTTGCTGCTCCCATGTGGCCAGTTTGAAGTGTCTTCTGATCACTAATCATAGTACAGTAATGTAATTCCTGCAGACAAAGAACTGTTAGAATCAAGATTTAACTACTAATAGTAATTTGTTGCTATGGTTTCCCTCTTAGGTACCGTTTGAAGAAGTCATTCCTCCTGACCTCCGAACAGAGAGCCCCAGATCCGTGCCCCTCCCACCACCAATCATCCCAGAGACAGAAGACTCCACCCCCAGCCCAGTGAGCGAATCGTCAAGCGGATACATCTCGACTAGCATATCTACAGCAACACTGTCAGAAGTCTACACACTGAGCTGGGACCTGCCTCCGTCTACCAGCAGCAGAGCCGACAGCTTTGAGGCGGTACCAGATGAAGAGGAGGAGGAGGACAATAAAGTGACTCGTCCTGAATCTTTTCTTGTGGACCAATCAGAGCCTCAGGAGTCATTGCTGGTTTTTGACAACAAGATAGCTGAAGAGAGGACTGATCCGCAGCCGTCCAAACCAGACAATACTCCATCAGATTCAAACCTGAGTCAGCAAGAACCAAATCTGTCTCCATCAGTCCAGGTGAAGGAACAAGGGGAGCCTGATTCAGCTGCAGAATCAGACTTGCTATGCCAGACCAAACAGGACTCAACAGCTGACCCTGTGGGATCAGAACAATTGGACAGTTTGGAGCCACTTAAAGATTCATTGTTAGTACAAGAGAATGAAACCAAACAGACAGAAGTTTCACCAACAGAGCGCTCAAAACCAGAAACCCCGGTGACAGAAGAACTCGCTGGCACAGACAAGACAGAAGGCGAACTGTCAATTCACTGCGAAACACAACCTTCCACAGAAGAAGACCAGTCTGAAACTATAGTCCCTCAGCCACAGAAGCCCAAACCAGAACAAACAACCTTTGACAGTGATCAAGATCCAGCTCCAGACCTGATCCCAGTTGCGTCTGTAGTCTGTGTTCCAGCCCCCGTGCAACCTGGAGATCTGGTTCTTCAAGCATCATCCGAGGAAAAGGCCACTTCCGACGTCTCAAACCCAGATGGCACCTCGCTCCCGACTTCATCCTCCACCACTGATGAAGTCCAACAGGAAGCAACTGCCACTTCATCTACGAAATCCACCACAGTTCCAGTTCCTCCTCTGTCCAGTGTTCAGCCTTCCAAACCTGAAGCCTCAGTGGCAAATCCCTTCAAGATCCAGAAAGTGAAGTCTTCAGACCTCAAGTCTTTTCAGCGTATTCTGGGTGAGGAGGAGGATAAACTTGCGCAGGTGGACCCGTCCAGCAGTCCTGGGACAGGTCTTAACCTCTCTGTGCCGATGGAAAGCCTGGAAATCATCTCTGACTCTGAGGAAGGCGACGCAGCTGCTACTACTGTTCTTCCTGACTGGTTGAAAGAAGGGGAGTTCGTGACTGTGGGGACCAATAAGAGCGGCACCGTCCGTTATGTGGGACCCACAGACTTTGCAGAGGGTACCTGGGTGGGAGTGGAACTGGAAGTACCAGCAGGTGAGTAGAACAGGGCCCAATCCATATGCAAAGATTTGATGCACATGACCTGATTGGTTTCTTCCTGTCCATCATAGTTAGTTCTGACACCACTCAGAATCTAAAACAAACCTTTCCATGTCTCCAGGAAAGAATGACGGTTCAGTAGGTGGCAAGCAGTACTTCCACTGTAACCCTGGTTACGGCGTACTGGTAAGGCCAGACAGGGTGAGCCGGGGTGGCGCTAAGCGTCGTCGCCAGCAGCAACAGCAAAAGCGCCGCAGTGCCAACCTATCTGGGTCCAACCCCAACCTGGCAGCCCTTACCGCTCTGGCCAAAGGTGAAGGTGGTGGAGCATCAACCGGCCGTAGCAGAGGAGAGAACCGCAAGTCATGGAACACTTGAGAGGCTCATTATCTGGTAAGTGGCTAATTGCTGGACACCCACTCAGCCACATGCAGCAGCTGGTTGATGTGATTATAGGGTGAGCTTTCAAGAAGAGTGACAATATAGTGTTTTATTTAGTCAGACTTCACTGCACCTGGTCCTTTACTGTAAGTTGGGGTCAGCATGGGATGAGTCAGTCCACTCCTGTGTTGGGAGAGGAACTGTCCCACCCATCAGATGTTCAGTCATGATCTGTTAAAGGACCGTATCCATACCTAATGTGCTTAGCAATTGAAAACTGCAGAACAATACTGAATGTTTTATCAGAAAATGTGAATGTTTTTTTTATGTATGTAGATACAAATAACAACCATTTGTCTGTAACTGATCTCATTTTAAATGATGAATGTCTCATTTTGGTCACAACACCTTGATGTGCTCATATTTCTACTGTTCAAAGTAAATTATGCAGCTGCATGTTTGGATTTCCAAGTATTGTAAATTGCTTGTACCTCTTGGTATTGTTTGATTGGATGCTGGTATTTTGTTCTTGTGCCTTGAAATATCACTGCCACTCAGAAAATGTGCCTTAGTGATAAACCACCAAATTCTGTGCTGCTGGTAGGTTGAAAACCATTCAGCTGGAGCCTCTTATAGTTCTTGAATGTGTATTTGTACTGTTTTAGAAAAAAACTTGCACTTCCTTTTCTGACAAACTACTGAAATTTTGAAACATTTTTTAATCAGCTGTCTCCAAGTATGTCAAGATTGTTTGGAAGTCACTTCATTTTAAAAAGAGCTGATGTGAGGCAGTTTTTAATTTTTTTTCTGTAGCAAGTTTTTAATTATACTGTGTGTATGGGAAGCTGTTGATTTGTACATGATATGGGTACTTGAGGAGTTGTGTTGGTTGCGTTTGGTATTAATGTTTGTCCAAGATGTTTTGTACTTGTGCATTCAAGTTGATCGTTTGACTGCCTGACTGCTTATTTATTCAAAGATGAAGACACAATATTAATAATGAAAGGCAAAATCAACTTTTTGTATTGTTCAATAAATTTCATTCTGCTGTCACCAACCAGTGTGTGCTGAATCTGTGGAGACAGTAAACCCAGAAAGCGTCTCATTGATATAGCTTTATTCTCTTGTACATTATATATATCATACTAAAATAAACACAAGTTAAAAAAATGAACAAAGAAACTGTACAAAAAAATGTATATATACTACATCTTAATTACAGAACAGTCTACTGTCCAAAAAAGGCACTAAATTCTGAAATGGGCAATACAGTAATTTTGAACATAACTAGATTTGAGATTGATACAACAGCATTCAGTCCTCTTTTTCAGAGCTATATTTGGATGAAGTGGATGATGTTTTCACTGGGGACACAGAAGGACATGTAGACATGTTGACCCTGACACACCACGAGAGGACACCCCTTCAGAGTAAGCACTACCACTGGAGCACACACGACATGGGTGGGGAGAGCCTGTCTCAGGTTTCACTCTGTTACTCAGACGAAGCTGTCTCCAGTTTTCTCCGAATCGCAGAATCTTTACGTCTTGAGCACCTGAGGGTTCTTTCGTCCGTCCCAGAAACATTTCTGTCAAGCTTTAACGCTCACATAAAAATACTGCTGGATTAAAACTTGTACTTGCTAATTAGGTCATGGCATCTCTCATACACTAAGGCAATCCATTTGAAAGTGTCTTATAGTGAGAGAATAATCTCTAAATGCACTCTTTGTAGTCTTCCTTCCACGCAAGACTTATTTTATTATACTGTGTCTACCACAATATTCTTTGTATGGGGAGAGAACGTCACACCAAACTCCAAAAGAAAAATTCTTCCAATACGTCCTCTTTAGATCGAGCAGTCTTGAAGTCTTAAAGGAATAGTTCACCTCTTAATTAAAGTGGAGTTTTTGGTCAGAGTTTTCTGAGTTTGCCCTTCGGTTACATCTCCACCATTTTCCAAAGTACTTAAATTCTTTTACAGTTCCAGATATGGAACACATTTCACCCAACTGTATCATCAAAACACAATTTTATTGCGTTTCTAATTACTTGAATAGTATGGCAATGGAACAAGACAGAACTGGGCCCTGTATTTTCAATTAAATGGAGGCAGTACATAGCAATAAATTATGTAACTGTAGTTCTAAATTCAACTGCTTCTCTAAACCACATTTTATGTGTTCTGCACTTGTGTTTGCAAGAGGAAGGTCAACATTAAAATGCTACATTTCACTATGGAGTTTGGTGTGGCGTTATTTTAAGGACACAACAGCACATACTGGGGCTTTAATTTAATACGATATGGTGTCTGAAGCAGCTGGATCGAAATGGTTTTTAACACCAGCCCCATAATAGTATACGTTTGCCATTTCAAAGACGGCTCAGGGAAAGGAAGCTTACATTTTAAGCTTAAGTCAAGAGCAAGTCTTTTCTTTTTTTTTCAATAAGGTGCATCATCATTTATCTTTCACAAAATAGCTTACTACCTCAGACACAAACAGGGGGAGACTGTTGTTCAGTCAAATTAGGGATGACACACAAAAAAAATGGTTTCAATGATGAGAAAAATATGTCAGGAGAAATTAAAAAGCATGATTAATTTAACAATAAAAGCATGTTTCATTTCAAAACATATGTCATTCTTTTTTGTACATTACCATAAAAAATGAGTATAAATACATATTGTTTTTATCTTTCAACCCTTTCTTTTTGAATCACAGGTCCCAGTACTGGTTCACTGTATTCGCAGCTTCATACACACAGAAGCAATAGATTTAAATAGAGCTTTACTAGACTAGAGCCCAGGGCCGGGAGCTATTCTACAAGCAGGATCCAGACACGAGAGTATCTGATACCAATGTTCACATCTGACTGGTTCAAACGGGAGGATTGCATGAGGTTTCTGTCTCAGAGCTGCTGGTTAACTGCTTTGTTTAATCCTGCTTTGTAAAATAAGTTTCCCAGTTCTCCAAAACCATCGTTTAGGCTGGGCTTTTCTTCAGAGCAGTCCTTTGATATTTTGGGAAATACGCTTACTCGCATTCTTGCATGAGAAGATTGATGGTCTCATGTCTGGATGCTAAATATGAAGCGTGGAATAGCCTCGCTTGGTCAAACACCACTAAACTTGTGTTTTTAGTGGTTTTACAGGTGTGTGCCGTAAGCTAAATGTGAAGCCAGAGCCAGGAGACAGTTAGCTTAGCATAGCATAGAGACCTGAAGAAGGAGACAGCAGCAGGCCTGGATCTGTCTAAAGGTGAACACATCTTTTCTACCAACACCTCAAAAACTCACTAGCTAACATGTTTTATCTCCTGTAAAAGTAGAAAAAGTGCACAGGAAGTGACTGTGCCAAAAAGTAGCTTCAGCACATAACCATCGGTCAACTTGACGTGTTTAAACTTCATTTTCTGTATGGCTTTAATAAAAATGAAACACAGGGGGTTAATCGGTGAGCTTTGGAGGTGCTAGCTGGCTCGATTTGTTACCTTGAGATGGAGCCATGCTAGTCGTTTCCCCCTGCTTCAGTCTCTGTGCTAAGCTAACTGTCTCCCAGCTCTAGCTTCGAGCAGACACATGAGGGTGCTACCGATCTTCTCTTCTAACTCTTGACAAAAATACGAACGAGTCTATTTCCTAAAATATCCAAACTGTGATTTTAACTTCCTCGCCCTGAGGAGGCACTAATACTTGATAATTAGCGAGCCCCCAGAAACAGGACCTACCACTTTGTCTTGGATTATGACATTATGATGATCTTCAAAGATGGTTTTGGAAAGGTTCCACCCAGGGGGAAAAAAAGGAAAAACAAAAGTGGAAAAGTATTTCCAACATCACCGCTTTAAACATCTTTGATTCCCTTCAAAGTGGTGCTTTTACCTTTGAGGCAATATAGATTAAATCAAAAGAAAAACCGCCTCAGATGTTCTGGTATTCTAAACCATTTCCAGTGTGGATTTAGGCTAATTTGATACCACTGATATTAAAAAGTCTTCTGAAAGCACATTCTTAGGCTATTATAAAGAGGCTGCGTCACAGAACAAGTAGTAAATAGCTTAGGGGTATTTGTATCTTTATATATCTGGATGCTAACGCCTATCTGCACGGACACAGGCCTGCGGTAGTGTCACGCCCGCGTCCGATGCCAAACCGGTTCAAGAAGTTTTACTGAGCGCGAGAGGCGACCTACGTACGCCGGAGGAGTTAGCAGAAAACGCTTTGGATGAACGCGAACGCCGTTTTAAGATCAGTCTTAGTTAAGCCTGTTAGCTTGTCGCTCCGGGCGTCTTTTCCTTTGGCATGGATCACATTTAAAACAAAGCACGAGTCCCCTTATTAAATAGCTTACGTTTGCTTGATTATCACATTGACCCTAAACGGATTCTCATAGCCTCGAGTACTTAACAATAGTGTCACTGGGAAGCTAAATACCAAGGCAAAATGATTGTATATCCAGGCGCTGTTTGGGCTAAAACCAGAGGAGAAATGCAGGTGGAAGAACTAAAAGCACTGCTGCTGCTGTTGGACATAAATTCTGCCAGTTTTCCTTCCTCCTCCTTGTCTGTATACTGCAAAAAGTAAAGGTGTCGCTGTATGAAATTAAGGCTACTTCTCTTTTAGCTGACTTTTTCGAGGTTTTCATCCAACAGCAGCTCTACTGTAGGAAAACAAGAAGCCACTCCGCTGAGGAATGATAACTAGAGAGGGTAGAAGACAGTGACTGGACAGTTCCGTCTGCCAACATCATCCTTTCTACCAGCCCCGGTGCCAGAGAGGGACAGGGGGACGCTCCCGCCATCCGTCTACCCCAGACGATGGCCGGAGGCTGCTCTTCCGATCAATTGCACGATGAAGAGGTTGAATTTTGAGGGGTATGTAGGTATGTAGGTAGGTAGGTAGCACACCATGAGGTGAGTGTGACTGAGAACCATAAGAACCATATATATATTATATATACAGTACACGTTATTTTTCTGAGGTTGACGCTGAGGTGAGAGAGACTGAGGATCGGCTCAGACAACCAGGCTGCAGGGGGAAGGAGAGAGGGAGTGAGGAAGAGGAGAGGGAGGCGAAGAGGTATCCTGTGAGGAGAGACTGTATTCAGGGGGAGTTCCTGGGAAACACAATCCCAGACGAGGACCGCCGCTTTGGGGGTGAGAGGACCCCTTTTCTTCTTTCCTTGGAACATTTTCATAGGGATCAGAGGACGTATAGTGACCCATTTCCGCCAGCTGTGTCAATATATTGGGTACGGAGTGGTGGGGGTGGGGGGTAATTACTGTTTACATGGACTCTGTGGGAGGAGGGAGGCAGAGAGAGAAGGACCGGTTGGCAGGGGGCTGGCTGAGGGACAGATTCAGAAGGTTTACTAAGAAGCATTATTTTGGTCTCTTTTTTTTTTTAGCCCCCCGTTTACCACCTATTCTACTCCTCCTTCCCATTCCCCTCTCCACCGCTCCCTCCATCCCAGCTCCTGTGCAGTTCATTCGTCCTCCAGGGACTCCGTCTTGATGTCGTTGGGGACCCCTCCGGTTCTGGACAGGGCCAGGATGGTGTGGTTGACGGCGGCCATCTCCACAGCGAGAGAGATGGGGTCCTGGTGCTCGCTGTGCGCTGCGCTGTCGTCCTGAGACAGAGGGGGAACGTGGGAAGACCGGGGTCAGGAGATGAAACAGCAAGCAAAGGAGTGGTAATTCGACGTTTGTGGACAGGACTTTCTACTCGGATTTTATCTTCCTGCTCAGTTCTTGCTATCATGTCGACCAGCTGACTGTTCACTAAACCCCTCCCCCAAATGGCAATCGTCCAATAACAGTTTAGCAACCACAGCCAGGCACGGCAGGCCTGTGAAGCTTTGGATTTCTCCACATATTGAGGTGATGTGTAGTAGTAGTAGTGTCTTTTTCAGCCTTTCTGAGACCAAAAACACACAAGCAAGTGTGTCGCCAGTGAATTAAACAGTGCGATTGTTAGCATATGCAGCTAACTAGCTTACTGAATACAGATGTAACCCTCGGAGGACTTCATACTAAGCAGCCAAACACGATCATGTTGGAGTAAAAGTACATTTTTACGTACTCTTATAGGGCTTATTAGCTCAACACTGCAATACAAGAGCAAGGCTGTTTCTGTACTTTTTGCCTGGGACATTCAGCTCTAGCCTCATTCGTTTAGCATCAGATCATCTATGTGGGCATCAAGTGCAAATTTAAGACCCTTTTACAGAGTTCTCGTTTTAGCGTGAGGCAGCTGCAAATATAATTTCAGCCACAGATGGCGTCTTCAACCAGTTGAATGGAGCCACGGTTAGCTTAACTGGCTACTGGCTAAAATGTGCTATATATGTAGTGTGTGAGGTGGGAAAGCTTGACAGGTGTAGAAACAGGAGCTAAGGTGGACGGGACTTCTGATGATAACTTCAGTGGCTGTAGAACTAAAGCCAGGTCTTGTTTTCCTGAAAATGAACGTGCAGCGTTGTGGGAAACACACCGGCAACGTGTCTGCGTGTGGATGTACCTGCGTTGGCGAGGTGGGCTCCAGTCGGTAAAGGCCAAAAGGTCGGCTGAGGGGTCTCTTGTCAAAGTAGGGCAGGTCACATGCCTGGAGGAGATAAAATTAGCCGTTTAGCTGGCTCCAATTCAAAAACAGTCAACCCAAGTTTAACAGGAGAAATAATTCAGAATACTCAGAATGACGAGGTGACGACACGGCTTGACAGATGAAACGCCCTGTCTTCATCATTCATTAGCTGGAACGGTTCACGTTCAGCTGCCTCGACTCGACAGCGCAGTTTGAATGTTGTGCAATAAAGAACAAAGCTGAGGGGCTTAAACTGAAACTCAGCCTTCATCTGCAGGTTTCTACAATAACAGAGCGTTGTTGCTTTCCGTTGCTGCAGCTTAAGTTTCCACTGCTTACAGGGGAAAGGAGGAGATTGTGAGCTCTGGTTAATTAAAGTGCCTTGAGCAACAACTTTGAGAGGCAATTCTTCGAATCAATAAAAGAACTTTGTGTGCTCCTGATACTCAGAGACCGATATATTCAGAGTTGATCTGAAGGAAGGCAGCAGTTCAAGCGTTCTTGCGATTCGTCTATCTGTGTGAATTTGGCAACAGTCATGTGCCAGCGAGGCCACCGGGTTCAACTCCAAACGCACACCACAAGCTGCTGATTTCAATTATTAACACAGCCTTCGCCACGGAGAGGAAACTAATTAGTAAAGTCAACTGATGCATTGTTTAGTTGGAATTAAAGACATGTATTATGCATGATCACATTTCACTAATGACTGGGACACTGAGTGCTGTCCAAGAACAGCCTTTTGCCGAGGGATGGATGGGAATGGCTGGCAAGAGGCCGATCCATACAAACACAGGAAAAGTAGAAATGAATAAATCAAACAGTCAGACACAGAATACAGGATGAAGACGTGAAGCAGTAAGACAAGAAGCGACCTCTTCCTCTTGAATCAGACCAGTCGTGTACTGAGCCGCCTGGAACATAAATCTGCTTTTATGTGACTTTCGGGATCCTTAATCTCTCTCTACCTGCTCTGAGAAGTCGTTTCCATCGATGTCGTCGCTGTTGGAGTGCCCCCCTGGACTCTGGACGTCTATCCCATGACTCTCCAGGATTGTGGCTTCTTGGAGGAAGAGGATGGATTATTAGATTTACGACGGATCACTAAAAATGTCCCTCAATACTAGGGTGGCAAAGGGATGCTCAATTTTCCAAGGGAATTTTAAAATAATGAAAATTTGGCATTATATAAAATCCCTACCTTTTAATAGTCAACTTATTTGGGGAAGAAAAGCAACTAGGTCTCATGAAATGTTCTGGTTCAAAGTATGCCCCATTTAACTGAATTATAACCACATGCATTGCATTTATCACTTGAACAGAGAATTTGCCAGCATCCTATTAAGTAGGAAGTCAGTAAAATGACAACTCTCTGCATGCACACGTATTCTCCAATCACATGTGCAGCACACACTACTGAGCCAAAACACTACAGGCCTTCAGGTAAGCTCTGATTATATGACCAGAGTGAATATATTGAATGTGATCTTTCAGTTAACCACGAGAGAGTTAAGCACACAGTTCATAACTTGTAAACACCTTCTGCTAGTTCCTGCTAGCGAGCAGTTAGCATGTGGGATGTAGCTTGATTGAGCATGCTAACTGAGGAGTTTTAAATATTTACTTCCATTCATTCTATAAACTAGTTGTTCACTTTAAACCGGGGGGGGTGTTTACGTTTCATGTTCAACACAACGTTAAATGAGTCAACTCATTTAATTACTATTCAAATCAGATAAACTCTTGATTTCTTTTCCATTTTTATGAGAGGGGTTTACAATTATGTCTGCATATGACACAGTACATAAAGCCTGAGCAAAGAACCCCAGTAATAACCCATTTATTTCCATTTATTCCCACTAATTCCCATGGAAAGCCCTTGAATATTCCTGACATTTTGCAGCCCTGCTAATTATATATTATACCGCAGTGATTCCCAATGATGGTACTACTCACTTTGAAACAACAGAAATTCAGATTTGATTTAAAAATATACAGTCAGTGCCCACTTAATTACAGTAGGAACACCTGTACAATCTACTGCAACACTTCAGCTATAAACCCTAACTTTACCACATTTATAACGCTCAGTTTTATTTAATTACATGTTTATTACTGAGGTCATAGTTAAAGGTGGCATTGTACTTGACAGCATTATATTGAGAGGTGCTTTTCTCCCTACATTCTCATACAGGAGGGGGACAGAATAGTAGAAACACCTTTGAGTATAATGCAGCACACTGCCACACACCAATTTCACCACTAACTATGTTGAAAGAGAGAGTGCCTGAGTACTAGGCTTGCAAGGCAGCACAGACGTGTAAAAGGCAGAAAGTGTTGAATAAAGAGCTACAAGTAATGGACAAGTAATTTTATAGCTGCAGATTAGCACACAGGAGCACAAACTGTGGCCAAATGATGCTGAGTGTCTTCAGCTGTCCTCTATGCTCAGTCCTTTGCCTGGCAAGTAATGGACCTTCTATTTTACAAATCTAATTGGCACCTAGGTTAATGCAAGGGCTATTTTATAATTTAACAGCAGTTATGGGGATACTTTGCCAGAGGTCATTACAGATGTCAGGTGACTGATTAACAATCATCAAACTAATTATAGTGATGGAATGAATTAATGGCGAGCCATTCAATGAATAAGGAAAATGTTATAATTGCTGTTATTATCAAATGTGAAACAGTCATGTTGACACAAAGGGATGTTATTAAATGTGCAGCGCACTGAAATCAACTGTGTCAATGGACGTGCGTGGTCCCTCCCCAAAGCCACATTACCAATGTTAGCCCGTCTCTTGATCTCTTTGCGACGGTTGGCGAACCAGTTGTAAACTTTCAGGGAGGTGACCCTCTCCAGGTCAGACAGCTTCTTCCCTGAAACAAACCACACGACAGTCTGATCGCTCAGTGCATCACTTTCTCACCTGAGCCTCTTCCACTGCCACACTGACGATGACTTGCTTGAATTATTGTTTTTCCAGCCTCTTCTAATCTCTTTCTCTCTTGTTATCTGTCTGCTCCTTCAAGCTGTGGATTCAACTCTTACTTCTGCTTTTATAAACACGTCTGTTTCTTAACTGAAGGTGCTTCAGTATCTACTGAAAAGGCAAAACTTGATCTGTTGCATAAGGAGCAGATCACCTGACAGATGCAACAGATGTCTGTTAGATACAAGACGCTGTTGGTAAGTCACTGTTTCAGCTCTCTAAGGCCTATGTACATATAACACATCAAAGGTGTTGAAGATAGGGATAATTTCCGTGGTAATATTCAGAAGATTTGCATAATATGCAAAAAATATTTGTCTATTACCCTTTTACAACATGTCATTCAACAAACGCTGTGTGTAATGATATGCTACACTGTTTCTGTGGTTTACCTGGTTTCTGAATAACAGCATTGCAGGCGTTTGCTATCTCCTCCCTTTTGGCCTCATCTGGGTACTGGTTGTCGTTGAAGTAGCTATAAATAGCAGAAGAGTCACACTGATTAAATTAATTTCACTACACAAGGACGATGCCAACAAAGCAGAGTTACTGCTGTTTGTTATGTGTGCGGTGCGACCCAGCCAATATTGAGACTCTGTGACAAAAGTGGCAGGCTCACTGCCCAGCCGTTTCCTTAGACGGGCTGCAATGTTTCCTCAACTCCGTGTGGAAATAACAGAGACGTTATGAAACAAACTCCCAGTGATCTTTAATCTACTGCTTTCCTTCCTACCCCTCCCGCGCTCACCTCTCCATCACAGCCAGGCACTCTTTCCTCCACGTGAAGCGACTTCCTCGGCGCAGCCGGAAGGTTCCGGGGGCAGTGGTGATGGGCGGCGGGGTTTGCCTCCACTCCATCTCCTCCATAGGTAACGGAGCTGGCCGCATGTTCAGAGTGGCACCTGGTGGGGGCGGGGGAGCAGAATCAACGGTCAGTCACTGAAGGCGGAACATGTGTCGGGAAGAGTGGATCCAGCATCCGCCTTGGAAACAAACAGCCAGCGCCAGCGGGAACAAAAAGCAGCGATAATGTGTTTTGACAGATGAACCGAGCGCAGCACAGAGCAGCAGAGAGCCCATCCCTCCGTGAAAATGTATACGAGAATGCAAGTCGCATTTTGCAAATCTCACAATGCATTCTGATTATTAACTCGGGTGAATAGTGCTGACAAAGACTGTGCTGCCTCATCTCAAATCATGACCACAGCAGAGAGGAAAACCACACAAAAGGTTTCATTTGCACTCAAACCGGTGAAACGAGCCACATTAGAGGCAAAGCTTAGATATATTATGGGGTCAGAAGCTCGGTGCAGTCGCATCACCTAATTTGACACGGACATTGTGAACGAGGCCTAAGTGGGTCGGCCCCGCAACGGTCCAGGTTATCAGAACGGCATGAATGGGGCATCGGTTTTCTCTGCAGCAGTGACGGAGGCGTGTGTGCGGGGCTGGGCTGAGCTGGGCCGGGCTCCGTCTGGCCATAAATAGCATAGAGCAGTTTCCACTGCTGTCGGTGTTGGCAGGGCTCCACCGAGGAACATGCCGCAGAGGACGAGGCGTGGGATGCCTGCTGCCTGGCTATAGGTTGATACAGCGTGCGCACACGTATACATATCCAGAGCCAGCATGAGGCCTGTTGTTCTTGCTGTTAACCATTTACAGTGAGGTGCGGATTTAAGACAGCGCGTGACAGCACATGCAGCAACACAAACATTAAAACTACTTGATGGAGACAAAACGAAGGCACATGTGAGCTCTGATTTTTCATGCGGGGACTATGATGTCATTAGAGATGAGACTTGGTCTTCAGTTTAAGGCTGCAGCTAATGATTATTTCATTATTGATTAAACTGCTGATTCTTTTCACAATTAATCAATTAATTTAGAAAATGTCAAAAAATTGTGAAATATGCTGATCACATTGTCCCAGAGCGCAAAGTGATGTCTTCAAATTGCTCCAAAGACTAAAAAAATTACAAAGAAAACCAGCAGATCCTCGCTGGAAGCTGGAACCCACAAATATTTGACATTTTTGCTTGAAAAATGACTGAAACAATTAATCATCAAAATAGTTCAATTTTCTTTTGTTGTCGTTGCAGCTCTACTTGAGCTGTCACAAAAATGAGAAATTGAAACTTGACCCTGAAGACTTGAAGTGACTCGAGACTTGAAATCAAAAACATTCAAGTGCAGAGTACTAAACGGAAATCGTTAAAAAAAAATCCAATTCTCCTCTCAAGCTAAACTCAGACAGTGATCAGTACATGAGTGAATAAGCTTCTGAAAGATTCCCTGCTCGGCAGCGGAGAGAGCAGCTAGCCGCTGATGCTAATGCTAACACCTGTGTTTATGGTAACTGCGCGCGACAAAGAGGGTGACAGTTGTAGCCTTAAAATGCTTCAGAAACGTGAACATTAAAATTACGTGACAAACATGACACTAAAATGTTTGTGTTGACTAAAACTAACCAAAACCAAATGACTGAAAATGACTGAAGCCAAAGCACACTTTCATCAAAAGACTAAACTAAATCAAAATCAGGTGCCAAAACGAACACAGAGCACAACATGCAACAACTCAGCTCCTACAAACTGCTGCTGCTGTTACAATCTTATCTTCTCACGCCATAGGACGCTGTCTACTTCTACTTATGTCATTCAGAGTCCAACAGGAAGCTGCTGGCAGCAGAGCGTTTTCCTATAGCTGTCCCCTGCTGCGGTTAGTGAGGCTGACTATCTTTACATCCATGTTTAAAACTCCTCATTTTCTTCACTCACTCTGTCTTTGCACCTGCTGTAAGCCTCACTTTCATGGAACGTGGATCTGTCAGGCCTTCAACTTGTGGCCTCCACTGTCCTCCAATGATCAACACTAATAAGGCTGACGGATACAGTCAAGCGTGAGCAGTGCAAGGGTTGAAAGACTCGGATGTACCTGGTGTGGTTTTCTCCAGCGTGTACCAGCGGTAAAAGGCCCTCTTCTTCTGCTCGCTCAGGTCGGAGCCGTGCTGCAGCAGCCAATGGGAGATCCTGCTCTGGCTGATGCCTGGAAAGCAGCCAGACATCGAATTACAACAGTACTTTGTTTTGCATCAAGCCCCGGAACAACTCGTAGACAACCCTTGGAAGGATTCAAGAGAGACAGAAGGGAATACTAGAAGGAGAAAGTGTTTTCTCTCTCCTTTACTCTGAATTTATTTCTTATGTGATCACTTGACTCTCACACACTCGCCTTTAGCCACACGAATACTGCTGGGCACTTTCACTCATCTCTACTGGGTGGTTGATATTTTACTGAACTGGAAATCAGGGTTTGACTTATGTACCATAGGTTTGCACAGGTTAAAGCACTGACTTTCATTTAAAAACTTTGCTTTTCCCCTCAAATGTCAGTCTTTGCAAGTTAAAACAGTCGCTGAACGAGCACTGAAACAGTCATGTAAAAATTCTCTGAAACCTCCAGCTATCCACTGAATGTATTACCATCTACTATTCATGTACAAACAACATTATTAAACAGCCTGAGAAACTAAATCATTGAAAGAAAGAGTGAAATGACAACTCAGTTTCATCAGCATACGCATATATGTACAAAAATCAATGAAGTTGATGAGATCAAACCTTAAATCTGTTGTCTTTGTACTGCTTTCAGTTGAGTATATGTCAAAAAGGAGATTTTTTTTGTTTTACTGATGTTTTCCAATCTTTTTTGTATTGCTTAACGTATAGGATGTAAATTTCAGCTAGAGAGATTCACATTTAACAACAAATAAATGTACACGGTGGACAAAATGACAGTGTGCTGGCAACAGAAAACACCTCAAGCCTGTAACATGATTTCAGAGTGTGTCGGCACTGCTACTCACCGGTAACCTGCGCCACCACTGCCTGAGAGATCCTCCTGTTCCCCAGGAACGCTTTGATCTCCTCTTTCACCATGCTGCTGTCCCTCCTACAAACACACACGGCACAAGTAAGAACACAGCAAGACATCTTAACACGGTGTCAGCGGCGAAAACTGAAGAGCCGGGCTGGCAACGTGCAGGAAGAGGACAACTTCAACGGCCTTTAAAGAAGTGCTGAATTCTTTAGAAATGATACACGTGTGGCATGAAGGTAAAATGCCAGGATGGCTACCGTATGGCCAGAATTACAGCTTCTATTTTTTTACTGTTTAAATGGTCCAGGCTGCGGGAATGACACAAGCTTCCATGTTCGCTTCTGTCGCCTCAGGTTGTTTGTGCGGTACACTGTGCAAGAACTGATTCACATGTCAGACAATCAAATCTGTGTTATTTATTTTACCCATTGAAAGGAAACCTAAAAAACCAAGGCCATTTGAATCTGAGGTGCATTATGACAGCATTATCGATGTATTGTTCTTTTTTAAGGCTTCCACATAATCAACGGTGCATTTCGGGGGAACGCAAAGCCAAGGGCTGTTTGAATTTCAATGAATTCAGCCACAATCAACTAATCTATATTTTCTAAATGTATTTGGCTGACATGTTTCCACTATCTGAGTCCTCCGCAGGGGAAAAAATAAAACATGCAGAGACTTGCAGGAATGGAGGGTGGTGAGTGAACATGTGCAGTCACACAGTGTACCCACCCTGCTTTCTGGCTGCGAGCCCAATCCCCTCCCATACATATACACAATAACATGAGCGTGCACACACACACACACACACATGTGACTGTCTTGGCTTAATTCCTCATCCTGGTACAGATTGTGAACACCTGTCAAATGTGTAAACTGCTTGGTGCATTTATCCAGACTAACAGAGCATTTTTAGCTTTACTGGAAGGTATTTCCAGTGGCCACCGACCCCCAGCCCACTTTCACAGCACTGGCGCTCAAACCACACAATCACAGCATCCTTTGAACCAGTCAGTATCCCAGACACAGTCAAAATGGAGAGAGCATCAAAGTCCTGAGCTCTCCGTTAGCATATTTCTGAAATGAAAATGCGTCACGACTCTTGACATCCAGCATCAATATCCTCCACACCAGCCTCTTGCGGCGCAGCTAAAATTAGAGCTCAAAAACGCTGCTTGTATCGACACCAGTGAATCAATGTAGCACAAGCTGCTGTACAAGACTGAGGACGAGTGGGAAGTGAAGGAGGGAGGAGTGAGGAGGAGGGGGGGGGGGGGGGGGGGTGATGTGTTAGATGCCAACTCAAAGGCCGAACCCCTGCAGAGACGGAAATGTGCATTTAAAAGAGAGAAAAATCAGAAGGGCACCGTGGGATTGTTGACAAGCTGAAACCTTGTGTCACGCCCCCGCAGCCCCGCCGAGCGAGACGCTGGAGAGCCCTACAGGCGGAGAGGACGAGGGCTTTTGAACACTTCTTAACTTCTTGGGCTGTCTTAAGAGGACATGTAATTTAATGCAGAGGCAGCGGGAATGAGCATCGGGACAGCTAGCGCAGTGCTGACGGTGGAGCCTGAGCTCTAAATGTCTATTCTTACTCTGACTGTTCATACAGGGGCAGCTGGGAGGCAGCGGGAGGAGAGGGCTAATGTGTAAAGTGCTTTGAAGAAGAGAGGAGGTGTCTAACACGCAGACTGTGATAGATTATGAACACTGAAAATGTCACAGCAAAGCGTAGAAGTGCTTATTGAGCATGTGATTTCCAACTAAATGTTATTTCATGTTACCGTACATAATTTCATTTAATGTTCGAGGAGGTGCACGAATGTAAAGGCTTCTCTTCCTTCCTTCTGAGAAAATGTCATCTTGAACCCTGAAGGCTTTTCAAATGTCTGCAGCAGAATACTTCCCTTTTTATGCAACAGTCTTTGTTGACTGTGGGCCTAATCTCAACAAGACCGCCTTTATGCGCGTGTCTGTTATTTTCCTATTCCATCACAGGATGTACGTTTCATGTGGTACATGCTGTACATGACAAACGTGCTAATCACAACTGTCATGTGGTCCTGCTGTGCCTAAAAAACGGAAGGCAGCATTCTTGAAAAGAAAATGTCTGTGGCAACACTTGCCTTTTCTGTTTCTTCTGTGCGTCTCCAGCTGTCATTTATCTTGCGCGCTGTCTGCACATCTCAAAAAGTGCTACTTCTGGTATTATTCAGCAATGCTAAACAAACTCACAAGTGAATTGCAGTCAAGGCTCAATTTTGCTTCTGCATCAACTGGAGCTAAAATGATTACCTGATTAATTGATCAGTCGGTCAACAGAGGTGAGGAGTTGCTGCTTTGTCTTTACTCTCTATGTTAGCAAATTTAATATCTTTGGGTTTGAATGTGTTGGCTTGACAAGAAGATGTCAGACTGTGACAGGCATTTTCACTTTTATGGACAAAAACAACTAATCCATTCATTGAGAAAATAATCAGCTTGATTAATTAGCAGCTGTGCTTATCTAGAGGGTCCTGCTGTAGCTCCACCTCCTCAAAACTGTAACCGCACATCAGGGCTGTATGGCCTATATGAAGCCCACAAGAACGCCCTGAATTGGCTTTTGTCATCTTGTAGACATTTCCTGTGCAAACCTCGTCTTTAATGGAACTGCCACGAGGATAATCAGAAATGAACAGCACTGCCAGATAACGTAGGACATACCAACAATGTTAAGAGCGAGCCAGGGTTTTTTTTTTTATCTACAGTTTAACTGCACTGCAACACCTCAAGGCAAAATAGAATTGCACATTAAAGCTAACCTCTCTCACACAAGTGACAGTCAGACGCTCCCTTTTGCATTAGTGGCAGGAGAGCAAGTTTCCAAGCATATAATGATGGTATGGAATATACCCGTGATCAGCTCACCAAGCATAGTTATAGAGCAGAGAAAAAGCTTTTAAAGCACAACTGAAACAAAGTCAGACTGTGATGGCAAAGCTTTTTTTAAACAGACAAATCGTGGTGAGCACAATCTGTGGCCACAGACAAATTCATTTCCACTACCTCTGCATGTGAACCAGGTTACGTTTTCAGTCCGGTTTGTTTGTTGGTTTGGCCGTTAGCAAGATCACGGAAAAACTGCTGGCCTGATTTTCACGAAACTTGGTAGAACGGTGTAGCGTGGGCCAAGGAAGAACCCATTAAATTCTGGAGCAGATCCAAATCACTGGGCAGATACACAAATTATTTTTCACTTTCGTTAACACTGCGAGATAGGGCATTTGGCCCCGGTGGAATAAACGGCATACATCTCAAGAAACATTGTGACAAAACAAAGGCAATTGTGGATGACGAACATGTGGCCATGGAAACCTGAACACACACATATCATGCAGCTAATACTCTTACTCACATCCAAATCTGGAATGCCTGCAATAAACTCCACCAGAGAAATTCAGGCAATGTGTTCGAACTTTACGCTTCACGAGAGCAAGCAATAATACTGACCGTGAAGTAAGCACTTACAGATTTGCATGTTATAGAAGAGTGGACTATTGACCTTGGCGGAGGTCTGCTCTCTCTGCCCTTCTAGTTAAACATAAAACTTTTTTTTTTTCAATGACAAGTGGACAAACTCCATCTACTGATGAAGACCATGCCATGTGATCAAAAGCACCGGAGCTAAATTAACTTCGTGGCGAGGCTGTTCTCTCAATTGCCGTTTGCAAGGTCGAGAATGAACTCTGGATCTCAGTTTTTTAAACATGTAAGCGTTCTAACAGCAGCTGCACACAATGGAGCTTCAGTGGAGTTTTCAATTGGTGCTATTTAATTTACCCTGACATAAACTGTGCTTTCTTGCCTCATTTTTGAAGGCATTAGAGCCAATAAAGAGTCCAGTCAAGTGGCCACTGTAACACAAGCCATTCAAAATGAAAAAGCACCAGTCAGAAAAGATGGATGAGAGTCTTCAAGGCTGCTTTTAGAAGCACATTTAGTGCTTTCTTGTGTGCTTTACACACAAGAACGTTTTGCGAAAGAATCGGTAGTACTGTAGATATGACAGGAATTCACAACCACAATGTCAGATGATATCTAGTCTTACATCACCATAACCTACTTACTGTTCATAAACTGCACTGTTCTGCAAGCACCAAACTAAAGTTGGACAAATAGCTATAAGTGAAAAGTTTCCCAAACAAAGTTTTAGAGCTCACTTCACCCGCATCACTACTGACCTCATCAGCTCCTCCACCTTATCGTCAATGTCCAGGTCCTCTTCTGTAGCTTCAAACCCAAATGCTCGCGCTGCGGCCGCGCTGTTCACTGGGTACCTCGGAGGAGACAGCTTCCCGTTGGGTGTGGCAGCTAGGCTATCCCGGCCGTTCTGTGACAGAGCCACAAGCGAGACAGGTGAGGGCAAAATGGCGGAAGGCGGCGGCGGCCCTGGAGGCGGGGACGTGTCATAGCTGTTGCTAGGAGATGGCGAGAGTGCCCCTCCGCTGCCGAACTGCGTCTGCGTGGCGGTGGAGATTTTGGAGGTCGTGGAAGATGCGGCGGCAGCAGAGTGATCGCCCGTGCTGCCCTCTGCGCTGTTATTGCCGTTGCATGACACGGAGGAGGTGGTGGCCGCCGAGGCAGTGTTGTTATTGTTGAATGATGTAGTAGTATTAGAGGCAGAGTTGTTGTTTGCCCCGCCCACTCCGTAGGAGGACGAGGAAGAGGAGGAGGAAGAGGTGCGGCGGCCGAACTTGTCGCCGTGCTCCCGGTCCAGCCGGTCCAGAGTGTCAAGTGCGTGCAGGATCTCCTGCTTGGTCATGCCGGTGCGACGCAGCCGCTGCAGCAGATCTATCTGCTCAATAGTGAAGCGCGGCTCCTCACTGAACTCAGACATCCTGCTGCTGGATGAGAGACAAGACAGACAGGTTGTGAGACAGAGGAGGAAGAAGAGGAGGGGGAGGAAACAGGAAATGCAGGGGGAAGTGAAGGAAAGGAAAGAAAGCGAATGTTCAAGATCTAGGAAGGAAAGGGGAAGAGAAAGAGAGCTGGAGAACAGGAGGCGCACGGAGGAAAGTGAGGCACAAATGAGACAGGAGGAAATGAGAGGATTAAGCAGGAAAGAGTGAAAAGGAACGCAGTTGCGGATGGGGAGAAAAATGAGAATGATGGGAAAAGAGGAGTGAGGAGGAGAAAGATATTGGAGGAGAGTTAGAGGGGTAGAGAGAGCGGGGTGGGAAGAAGAAAATAAAGAGGCAGCAAGTAAGAAAAGGAAGACAAGAGCGAGAGATAGAAGTGTGAAAGAAAAAGAGAGGGAGGGGCAGGGCATAAAAATCAGCTATTTTTGGGAACCAGCAGGCAACACACGCAGAGTGCCAGAGTCACCTTGACAGCTGATGCTATCTTAACATTCTGACTGCCGTTCTTTAAGAGCTACAATATATCCCTGGCTCTGCACACCACCCACGCTGTATGTTTTTCATAAGCAAGTTGCTGTGCTCAAAATCAATGCAACTGGAATCAGACTGCGGCAGACTTTCCATCTTCTGTGCCAGCCCGACCTATGCTGATATGATAAATGGTTTAAAAGGGGTCACTGGCATTTTTCTACATCTGTGTTAGTCCAAGCTGCGCAGAGGACAGGAAAAAAAACTAAATGGCTTCAGAGTGTATGCCGTGTTTTTAAGTTATTATGAAGGAAACTAATGACTGTGGTGAATATAAGCCTTTACAGGTCTCTAACACCAAGCTTTAAAGGCATATTATCGAACATTTCAGCACTGAATGTATAAAAGCAACTAGACCCATGCAACATATTTTGTTAAGTTGTGTACTTACATTACCCCAAATGTTTAAAAAACTGTTCAAACCAAGAGAAGTATGCAATATCATTCAAGGTAACAGTGTGTTTCATTCAGCCACCTGTCTGTGGTGTCATATCCTCTTTATCCCCACGAGTTTCTATAACTACCGAGGAAATACAGAAAACATCAGACATCAGATACGTCAGCGTGAGGAAGGAAGTCGATGAACTAGCTAGCTACTTTACTGTTTGCTTGCCTGCATTGCTAACTCGTGATGGAGCACAATATGAATTTTCATTGACAGTGGTGGTTGTTTAACACCACCACAGCCAACAATGAGACAACAACTCCCATGATCCCATGCTACTTCCCAATGTTGCCAAACTCGGTCATTTGTTATTGTTTCTATTGAGAGACCCCCTAGTGGCAGAAATTACATACTGTGCCTTTAAAAAGGAGATCAATTGCCAACATTTAAGACACAGACAGGAGAAAGTCACTTTGGGTGGCCACTGAAATACATTACTTCTATACCACAGGGTAGCTTAGTAGTAGGTGAACATTAACTAGTCTCTTTAGTTACGATTAAAAGGCTACTAAAGCTGTAAATTATTATCAAGCATGGTTACACTGTAAATACCTGTCACATCCCAGGAAGCTGAGAGCATCGCCATTTCTAACACGCAAGTGGATGCACTAACTACCCCTCCAACAGCCTGAGAGACTCTGTGTTCTTTAACAGAGGCTCGCTGCATGCTGCAAACAAAGCCGAGCACTTGAAATCATTGTCCATCCCGATCAAGTATTTACAGGGTTGACCATTCACTTTGGCTCAAGTTGGTTAAAACACACTGAGCAGAGGTTTGCCCCTGCAGACCAGCAGAGATGCAGTCTAATATAAATCAATGCCCTACACTGCTTTTCTGTAGGTCACATGGCACAGACTGGACAGGTGTGCAACCCAGAGGTAGACAAAGAGAGAAGTTTATTACGGATAAGAGGAGAGCAGCTGCAGTGGGCCCGTCTTTGACAGATGGATAAGCAGACTTCAATTTGACCACATCCCTGACGCATTGGATGATCACTTTATTAACAGTCCACACTAGTTCAACAACTCTTTAAAGCTTACAGAAGGAATAAAAATCAGATTCTCATGAATCACGCTGGCTTTTTCACCATGCAAGCAAAAAAATGAATCTTTCTGACCTTAAATACTGGTTGCATGCGTCTGATAATCCCACAGCAGACTCGTTTCTTTGGCAGTGAAGTTTTCAACATTGTGCCAGTCCTAAAATTGACCAGAGTGTGTGGTATCTCCTTTTTCCTCCATGTGTTTTTGTTTTGCTGACTGTGGGGCCTGCAGCGACAGCACAAATCTGTCGCTCGTCTCAGCGTTGCAGGCAAGCCGCTGGTGATGCCAGCTTTCACGCCCTTTGCCCAAAAGCTAACGTTAGCGAATGTTTCTGTGGCAGACGGACAATACCCACTGTTACGTGAAATTAGCCGGCTTGCAACCCTCGAAACCAACATGATTTCCCTCCTTTCTAGTCCCGCTGCCGCTGAATTGCCACTGACAACAGTCCATAAGCATCACAGAGGACGGCTAGCAACTTAACGCAAGCAGCGGTGGGGTTGTGGAATGATTAGCATAACATGCTAGCCATGCCAACGCTGATACTAGCTGACGCTAGCCGCTGTCGCTGGCTAGCGAACGTTTGATATTAATAACATCACTTTCAGTGTTGTAGAAAGCTAAGTCCATGACTTACCTCGGTTCAAATCGTCCACTCAACCATTTAACTTTATAACTTGAGCAAAGACCCGCTGTGCCTTTTACTGCAGCCGAACAATAAAGCAATTTGATAACAGTGCCCTGTCCGACCCCTTTCCAAGGATTTCTAATCAGAGGCGAATTATTTGCCTCTCTGCTTTGTCTGTCTGACAACAGCCATATTGACAACTAACACCTCCGAGCAGCTCTGAGGGAACTGTAGTTTTACTCTCACAACGGCAGCTACCACGCGGCGGCGTTCTTCACGCTAAAGACTACAAATCCCTGACACGAGAGCGAGGGGCGAGCTGATGGCTCACTGATCTACAGTTGTCACAAAAGGCGATGCAGTTTTTAATGTGACCACAGCGGCTGCTCCCCTCCACAGTGCCGCTGCTCCCGGAGCGAGCTGTGAGAGCAGCGTCTGCCTCAGAGGCCACCAACCGGCGGCCACGAGTAACAAAATCTCTCCACCAAAATGTTAATGTAGTTTGGAGATAAAGTCATAGCTGCCCTATTTAAAAACAAGGTAAATGTCATTTATTCTCCAAATTAAGTGGAATAGATGAAGATGGTGATGAAATCAACCCAAGAAGAGGGATTAGGATAATATTTTATACTGTAGGTATCATCATCATATCAATAGAACAGCTTTGGTGAAAACAGCTGATGGACATGTCAGGATGACCCACACTCTCCAACATGTACAACCCATAAATATGTATTTATTGTCAATGTAAGTAAAAAAAAATATAAAAAAGTCATGGATATTAACAAGGTTGGATTACCAGTTGTTCAAAGTGGACAATGACCACAGCACAAGCCCCTCACCAGCTCACTGTACATGGCTAATCTCACCCTGGATGTTAATAATCGGTTAGCAAGCAATCATCACCTCCCAAAGCCGACCCACCTGAGTTTTATTTTCATAGGCTAAGATTAAGCTTCAAACATATAGACCTATTTGCATATTTTTAGCGCTTAATGTGTCAGATGCGCAGGGTGCTGAGCTGTTTACTCAGCTGGTTTAGGAGGAAGAAGGTCAGCTATAAGGAGAAATTAAAAGAGGTTTAATTCTGGAGGGGTAATGGATCCAGGTGGCTAACTTAACATGCGCATCAATTAGACATTTCAAGTGAAAAACACAGCCCATTTAAGTCAACCATTAATATTTTTTGCTGCTTCTGCTTCATTTCAGCCTGCACCTGCTTCGCCTCTGCAGAGCTGTTGCGGCTATGCTCCTCATATCATTCTCTGCACACTCCAGAAAAGCAAGTTTGGCGACGCTGTGTTGCTTTTAAGATATGCCCTTTCATTTGTTAACTCGCTGTCACGAGTTTTAGTCAAAGAAACAGCTCGAATAAATCTGAAATTTGTGGTGAGAGCTAACAGGAAGAAGAACACTCTAAGTGTTGGGTAAAATCCTATTGTTTAATGCATAGTTTGATCTGGAGGTCATGCTGGGAAAATCAGAACAGAGCAAAGCGAATGACAAGTGTTCTGTGCTCCTTTAACAGCAGTCAAAGTGCTTTTGAAGAAGACAGATCTTATCTGCCACAGCGGAGGTGTTAAGTAGTCAGAAGCTTTTTGAAACATTTATATTGCACAATAGAATGTGATGAATATTAATGCTGTTAAAGCAGTTGTCTGTGACCTAACAGTCATGAATAATGCATCATGGACTCGTAGTGCTCATATATAAGGTGCTTATGGTGCCATATTTACAGTTGGCTATGTATATTATAGCTTTCACTTAGAGTGGAGCGTCACAGATTTTGTAAATGAGGTGTGATGCTGCTCTGCAGAATCTGTACAGTTTTGCAGTCTGGTAGTCATGCTGGCCCCATGTGACAATAACAGCAACCAAAAAAAAAAAAAAAACAACAGGAAAATGAATTAGTTAATTTGTGGATTGCATGTTTCCATCACTTTGTACTTTAAATTCTTTATTTAGAGAAACACCGCTGTTGGATGATTAAAAAAAAAACATACTGTTATGTTTGCTTGCTGGAGCATCATGATATCTAATATCGAACTCTGACTGAACAGTTTCTAAATTCTGCACCTGTTTCTGAGATGTCCTGTTATCTGAGGCTTCCTAGTGGGGCAATAAAGTCATTTCTCTTTGTCTGAAGAAAAAAATAACACATTTATAAATGTCAAGGTTGTGCTCCAAGCGCTGATGTTAGAACATAAAACTAGGTTGCAACCACCATGATTTAAAAACTTGAAAGTTTGTCCAGTTTGAGAAAACAACAGCATTGCAAATAATGTCATATAAAAATCTCAGTTCATTCTGAGGAGTTGGACTTCAAGGAGAAAATACAAATGAGTGTCACTGCTGTTTTGCTGTAGATAAGTTGAATCCTTAGCTTTGATGTGGATCTGTTTTTGACAGAATCATTCTTGTTTATTGTAGTGCCTCGTCTATATCTTAGCATAATGTGCTGCTACACACCTCCCAATTTTTTCACCCCTAGTGTCAAAAAGACATAAAAACTTCAAATGTCTTCATACTGGAAATACAAAGTACACTTTTTTCTTTCCAACACAGGTGTGCCTGATAAGCTACATCATTAGAATGCATTCGCTTCAGGTGTGCCACTTTGAGGACTGTGGTATTATGCATGCAGGTTCACCAGCATGCACTCACAACTGAATGGAACTGAGCCATCATTAATTAATGCTATTACTCACACATGCTTTTCGCACTCTGACAAATCAAAATGACTGCAGTGAGAAAAATCGATCCCCTTCCTGACTGATCCTGGAAATGTGCACCTGTAGCAGCCATTATATGTGCTCGTACACACTGCAGGCAATGAGAGGAAAACATATTTATGAGTTGACCCTGATGTACTCATTTAATGTAGTTGAATGCACTTTTGACAACCATCTTAACAGCTTGTGAGAGTACTTTTGTTTTAGCTGTTCTTACCTTCCATCTACCTCCACTGCCTTCTATTTCCTGCTCATTAACTGTGTCACAGAAACGTTGTGTCAAGTGCATTACTGCCATTACTGTGGTTATGGAAGAAAGACTATATACACATATGTATGTATGTATGTACATATACATACATATATGTGTATATGTATACATGCATACATGTATACATATATTATATATACATATATACATGTGTGTATATGTATGTATGTATGTGTATATATATATATAGAGAGAGAGAGAGTTTGAATCTTCCGCCATTGATCCTTTCATACACATTTTACAATATTATTCAGTATTTTGCCCTTTTAGTACAGTGTGGAAATCAGTAATACTTGTCACAACGTAACCTAAACTGAACGAAAATGTGACATGAAAAGCGTTTTTAACTTGTTAAAATCAAATAGTTATTCAGTTTTATTTATCCTTATTTGTGATCATTTTTACAAGCCCGCCAACAGAAAACTACCAGAATAACATAGCGATAGTCAACCGCTATGTAGACTGCTAGGAGTCAAGAAGCTAGGGCACTTTGTGTCCTCTAGTTCCCTTCGAAGTTCCCTACAATTCTCCAGAAACCTCGTAATGACTTTAGAGTGCAAACAAGAACTCAGTGCGCAGCTGCCCACTCAACATGGTTTGATGCTTGGATAGTGGATCCACCAGCATCCGGCAGAAACTGAAGTGGAAAGGGACCGGGAATACTTTTCTTATCGCCCCCTCGTTCAGAGCGTGTGCTTTGCCGTCTTGCCCGGTGGGTGCCCGTGTGAGTATGCAGCTTGTGAAGGGAAGCTCAGACACACCGCTGTTGTTTAGCCAGCTGTTTTGGTCAGCGAGGTTAGCCGGCAGTGGCTAGCAGTCGGCTAACATGAACTTAGCTAGCATGGTGAGAGCAAACATGAGCGTTGGTTTGTTTTGGTGGTGAAATGAAGCTAAATATCCAGAGTTTGGAGCTGTCGGTGATGGTGAGGCATGGGAGGTGTTTCAGGTTGGCGTAAAGAAGGTTTGGTATCAAAGGTTAACGCTAGCTTGGCCGGCGGGGTCTCCTGTGATTTGACATAACGTTAAGGCCGAAGCTATAGTGATAACGTCATGTTAATTGACACGAGAACATGTTCCAGCCTTAAACTAACATGAACTAAAACCAACCCTGTGAGTTGAATAACGTTACAAATGCGAGCGTGTGCTTAGTTGTAGCTGTTCGTTAAGTAGTGCGAATGAAAAAGTGTAAATAACACTGAAGTTTGTGTGTCATTTGCGCCTTATTAGTTGGATAAAACACGTCTGAAGCGGCATCATGTGGACAACGACGTGAGGGCAGTTCACGGTCTACTTCCCAGTCAGAAATGTCGAAACTGCTGTTGTGCAAACCATTCCTGTGCCCTGCTCCCCGGCTGTGTTTGGCTGTATTGTTACAGATAATGTTAGCTGGCTGGAAACGGCGCCTGCTCTCAACCCAGTTGCTCAACTCATTTATTTGAACACCTGCTTGTGGGAGCAGGAGTTGTGTTTGCGGAGTCCACTTCCATTGTCAGTTAACTCTGTCTGGCTTATGCACTTCTGCATCTGTCCGGGTCAGATGATCTAACTCCTCAGCTCAGTCTAAGTGCACCTACGCTATTGAATTCTGCTTTCTTATTGTATCTTAAGTCTCTAAATGAAAACGGCTATCTTGATCTTAGTCACATCCCTGAAACCTCTGAAATATGTGCCGCTTGCCTCTGAACACTCCCCGATCAGCCCCTGTGTATACAACATGTGCACATTCCCAGACTACTGGAATCGTTACATCACACTGAAGTCAGTGTTTGTGATCGAACCAGTTGAACTCTCATTCAAGCTCAATGGTAATACACATTTAACTTCTGATTTTAGTTAGAAGAGGAAGAATGGGTTATTAATGGAAAAAGTGAAAGGGTATTTAATGCTATATGCATATGGGCTGGTTACTAAGCTCTGTGTCAGTAGTTTGTTGTAAAAGTGTTTCTCTCACGAGCATTACCGACTAATCCTCTCCTTATAGCTGCTCAGCATCATATGAACGTGACCGGCAGCTCTCGAGCCAAATGCTTGTTTAGAAACAGGTGGTAAATGAAGGGCAAAGAGCACTGGGTCAGTGGGTTGGACTGAGGGAAGGTTTTTTTCTTGCTGAAACTGTCTGTGGCTGTCCTCCGGCCAGTGTCGCTGCAGCTTTCTTCTGAGAAAACCCCACACAGCCCCAAAGTCTTAGTTTACCAATGAGATGCTTGCTGTTATTCGGTTTTTAGAGTTTTTAGGTTTGCTCTGAGAGAAGCGATCTGTCGATGCTGAGCTTCAGAGACCGCGTTCTTCTAGTTTGTGAGTAAGGCCACGATTTGCACTTTCCGATAAAGATGCAAGTGTGACATCAGCACGCGTCCAGACTCATCCATCAGTGTAAGCGACCCCATGCGCTTGTTAGCGTTCATTTTCCTGGAAGTGGAGAACCTTTTACGGGCCCATCAAAAACATTTTTATTCTGAAATATTTTGTCAGACCAGGTGTTTCTGCCTTGGCTCTTACAGGCAACATGAGATAAATGTCCGTTTCGGCTGATCTGCAGTTTGTGGGAGAAATGTTTATTGTGCTGGGAAATGTTGCTCAGTGTTTTTCAACGATTTCTTAATGTTTTTCTCTGATTAGAGCTTCCTGGAGGCTGCCAGGTGAGATCAGCGCATTGCTGTCGGAAACCAGGAAGCACAAGCACAGAGCTCATCTGGAGAATTTACAGTAAGCGTCTGGAACATGTTCAAGTTCTTTCAAACCCAGTGCACACACACACACACACACACACACACACTCCCCAAGACCATTGATGATGCTTTATTCATATTTTTCCAAAATGAGTGAGCGCATCGAACTAGCATACATTAACAAAACACTGCATGCGTATGTCAGTTTACAGCCATATATTTTAATACACTTGAGTTCTACTGCTGATTTTCACAAATTTTTAGGGACAAGTAGGGTTTTTTTTTTTCATCATGCCATGTATTTGTACTGTCATCCCTCAGTAGTTGCATGCATATTTCAGAAAAGGCCACTAGGGGACAGTCTTATGCTTACTATTCCCTGAGACCAGGCGTGCACAGAGGCTTTCCTGTGGGACGTCCCATTGTGTTTAATGTGTATAAACAGACTAATAATTGCCTTCACTGACACAAGTTATCCACGCTCTTAAACTATAGAGGCAAACATGCATGTGAATACATTTACATTTAAACATCACAGTAATAGTAATGCTTTTGATAGCTGTGAGTCCTTTACATGCTGTGGTCAAAGTCAAGAAGGGTACTGTAGCTCGGATGGTGAGGCAACCATGAATATTCACTGTAAAGAATGCAGGGCTTTTTTACAGCACCATGTGTATTCTGTTAAACTTTTGTCTCAAAGACACTTGAGTGAGGAATAAAATAGCTCTGTTGTTGTGTCAGAAAATGCACAGAAGCCCATTGTGTGTGAAATGAATTTAGTACTAACAGATGATATTTTGTGGCTTAGATCTGCTGTTGAGTGATCCTGTCCGGCCATGGAAGAATTATTACATATATATCAGTGGCTAGTTTAGCAAACTGTAGTGTAGTAATAATTAGTGTAATAATTATCTCGCTACTGCTCACTTTTCTCTCTAACATGGATCTATTGTGATTAAGCCTCCATACCAGCGACAGCTGTGGCCAGAAGCGTAACGCCATAGCTCAGCGACAGACGGGGAGATTGTGACCGTGTTTCACATTTTGCCAGATACTGAATTGATGACATTAATCTGTGGTGATTGTATAGATCTTCTGTGCTGACAGGTTGAAGATGTGTGTGAAGCAGCCATGTTTTACGATGTGCAGCTGCTTTGTAGCAACATCCGTATTTGAAGCATTGTAGTTCACCACAAGCTGATTGGTTGTGCTGATGTTGAGCTTCAGGTGATTGTTGTTGCACCATGTGATGAAGCTCTCTATCAGTCCTCTGTGCTCCTCTGGAAAAAAGAGTCTCTAAGTGAAGACAGCATATTTCTCACTGGACAGTAATCACTGCAATCATACATGTCAATGTAGTGACGTCTTCCATTTTGCCAAAAATACACTTAAATTAAATTCATTCAGAGTCTTCACTACTTTGAGTTTGGACTGACATGGATATAAACTACAACGTGACTGGTTGGCAGAGACATACTATGCTGTAATACCGTATAAGGCTCTAGAGCCTGTTCTCAAAGCAGTTTTCTGTTCAGTTTTTGCAATTTAAAGAGAAACTGCAATCAAGGATGGAGCCAAGTCTGCCCTACTGATGTGAACAGATAAATGCGCCCCACTCTTTTGAGTGTTAAAAACGCATTCAGTGACTTTTAACTCAGTCCTCGCAGCTCTCTTTACTTTCCTCCCTCTCTATTAACCCTCACCATCTCTGTCAGCTTGTTATATCTGTGCCCCCACTGCCCCCCCCCTTTTCTAAATGTCTCTGAATCCCTCCATCCTGGTCTCCCTGCCCTTATGAACAACTGGCCTGGACAGCTGGCTTTAACAGCTGCTTGCCATCTCATTTTTGGCCCATCTCCATCTGGGCAAGTTTTTCCATAGAATTGTCTTTTTGCAAGCCAGCCTCTCTGTTCCTGAATCAGGCTCTACGCTATCTTTGTGTCACCTTTCAGCAAAAAGCATGCCAGAACCAAAATCCAGAGTTTTACATAGTATTTTTTGACATTGGAAACATTTATAATGCCTCCATTTCTTCTTGAAGCCTTGATTTGCTACCACCGGCAGAATACATCATCCCTGGAAAACGATGCCTTTTGTATCTTTGGATTTTGCCATTTAACATTTATCAACATTTTCTACATCAGCATCTGTTGTGTTATCAGTGTTTCTTTGTTTTCTTTTGCTCTATTTACCACCATTACCTCCTGCTGACGACACCAGTATTCATCTCCGTTGCCTCAGAATGAATCCCATGTGTCATCTGCGCTTTAATGGCCTGGTCTGAATAGTCTTTTGTCCATCTGCTGATAATATGCTCTAATCTTTCCAGATTGTACTCGTTGGCATTTGGACGAGGGGAATATTCCCTGAGCAATGGCAGTAAAGGAAAGTGAGGTAATGCTCGGACAGTCTGAAAAGTTGTTGGAAAATAGGCTATAAATGGCAGGTCTGCACCTGCATTTTCACTCTAAGGACATCAGATAGCCATATCATCAGTGTAATAGATGAATAAATTCTTATTATAATATCAGGACAGGTGATAAGATACAACAAACCACCTCTGGTTACATTTCAATCTAAAACAGTAGTAATATATATGATTGGCAGAGCTTAAACCGACTGTAACTTTCACTATAAATTTCTTCAAACTGCTGTTGTAGTTGAGGAATTGAGCCATTAAATGACCTGCTGACCTCAGTGACCTTCTGTCCTCTTGCTAGTGTGCAGTTGTTGCTGTTGTAATTTATCGAGCCATGCTATGAGCCGTGTCCTGTGTTTTTTCTCCTCGGGGTGGCACGGGGGCAGTCAGGCCGGGAGAAGCTTGCCACTGGGGGCATGATCACACACATTTGCGGTCTATAATTCAAACTGTTGCACTACGTTCTTTGATGTTGAGCTGAAGGATGGAGACACTGGTGGATCTTGTGGACCCCCGTGGCACCAGCATGGCTAATCTCTGTCTGTCTTTGTGGAGACTTCAAACTGCTACGCAGCATGGATTTGTATCTTTTGGTGCTGGCAGGCCGGATCATCTGAAGACTTCTGAGAGAGATGCTCTCCCAGCCCTGAGGAGACAAAGCCTCTCACTATAAGGCCTGTTGGGAACATGGATTTAGTCTGAGATTGATATTTTGCTTTCAGTGGGGATGAAGTTCTACCCATGACTCAAATTTCTAAGTTTTACTTCATCTAACAGTATAACTAGCCTGTGAAAAGATCCTTTGGAAATGGCTTTTAGCTGTCATTAATCTGTCAAAGGCAAAAGAAAAGTTAGAGGAACAAAAGTGCTGACTGAGAGTTTTGCCATCACTGTAGGTTCTCCTGCCTGCTTGGATGGGAGGGGTGAGGGGAGAGGTATTCAGTCGGTTGCAGTCTTCAACCTCACCACTAGATGCCAGTAAATTTTACACACTGGACCTTTAAGGTGATTTGATTTTATAAAAGCAACTCACAGCAACATGTGTAGCAACATCTCAATCGAGGCCATGTCATTTACAAAGCCGTCTCACCATATGGTCCATTTATAACTTGTGGAGCTTTCAATCGTATCTGGAATCCTTTCCATATCTACGTCATGTACGATTAGACAAAGAAAGCATCATGAGTTAGTAAGAAGAAACGTTCAGAACTTATGCTGAACTCACATTTCAGTGTGTAAAGCTTCACACAGTGTACAGCTTGTGAAACAACACCTGTGTTTGCCTGACATCTGCTCAGTTCACTTAAAAAAATCAGTTCACTTTGCAAAAAACCTTACCTTAAAATGATTAAAGTTAAGATGTCATAAACGCAGTTGAATGAATTATCATAAGTCAAAACTCTACTAAATCCTCCAGTTACTAGCTGCACTCTGTGTACCCTTGCATATCATGTTTCCTAAAAGCCAGAAAGTAATGAGGACAAATAAAGGAGTGGCTAAGAGAAAACATTTGGTTTATAAATGAGTTTCACGTTGTCTGTGAACTAAAAATGGATGTTTTTTGTTCTCATCAGAATTACTGGATGACTCTCAAAAATAGTTTTGAAGGCTGACTTGCTGGATTTATCTACCAACTTCCTCCATTACGCACACACACTCACACAGTGTAATTTAGAGGAAATCTACAGGAAATTCAGCATGCAGTCTCCAGCTGCCACACCATCCATTTTATATCTCCTCTTATCAGACTGATTTCACTCTGATCAGATGAAGAGCCACAGGTTTTCACTTGTGCTTTCTGTCTTTTCCAGCATGCATTTTATCCATTCCAATGATGTTTTTAGCCATGCCAGTAGCACGGTGGCTCTAAAGATGTCTGTGCTGGTCTGTTGATTCATCTGTATGTCTGTTGATTGGTCTAACATTTTGGGTCCAGACTGAAATATCTGAACAATTATGGGATAACATTTTTGGCTATTCGTATAATTTCTTTACAGCTGACATACAGATATCTTGAAATCCCTTGCCTCTCCCTGCCCATGGATCTGAGTTTTCACTCACTGTGGAAATATCTCAGCCTCTGCCAGATCAGGGTTCCCACGTGTCCTGAAACACCTTAAACAGTTGCCTGAATTTCCAGTCATGGAAATCACATGGAAAATAATTTCAACATTCTCCTATTTTCCTTTATCTCAGAATGAACCTCTCAGCTGTCTACCAGAGCTCCCCAGAATGGATAAGATTGCTGCCTGAAAAGGTGAAGTGGTTTTCAGGATCATATTAACGATCAAACAGTGGTTTATGGACGAGAGTGTTCTGAATAGGCTGATCTGTGTTGTGGAAACGTTGTGAACGCACCTCCAAGTCATGTCACATAGCAGCATTTACAGGTTGGATGACATTACGACTGAAGTGGCCTTTTATGAGGTTCATAGATTAATGCTGCCTTTTTCCCAACTTGTTTGAAATGTTTGAATACTAAATTGTTTCGCATGTTTGGTTTAGTTGCTAGAGTTGATGTGGTTCTTCGCTTGTTTTGCCTGTTTAAAGGATAACTTTCGTTTTTTACAACCTGCACCTTATTTGTAGCATTAAATACGACCATTTACTCACCCAACTTTGGTGGCATTTGGAGTCGTCTTGAAGAAATTAGCCCCAGAGTATATCCATATAATGCGAGTACTCGGGGCATCCATGCACAGCCTCTATATAACGCATAATCTGTGGCAAAACTCGTTCATATTCCAATATTTTGTTATGATATGCTGGTGCTATTCCCCTCTGAGCCGGCGGTCGGCTAGTTTAGCTATAGTTTGGCACAGCTATGGTTCGTTATTGCGTATTCGTAGCCGACCACCGAAGAGTCAGCCGTGTTGTGGCTGGCTGCTCGCAGCGCCCGGCGTTCGGTAATGACATCATCCACGTCAGAGGTAGTTGTCTAGAGATGCCGGATGTTGATAACATGCCACCACGGGCTCAGAGGGGAATAGCACCAGCATATCATAGCAAAATATTGGAATATGAACGAGTTTTGCCGCAGATTATGCGTTTATAGAGGCTGCGCATGGATGCCCCGAGTACTCGCATTATATGGATATACGCGCCGCTCCTCTGGGGCTAATTTCTTCAAAACGACTCCAAATGCCACCAAAGTTGTCTGGGTGAGTAAACGGTCGTATTTAATGCTACAAATAAGGTCCAGGTTGTAAAAAACTAAAGTTATCCTTGAAGAGTTGTGATTGAACTCTGGCTTGAAGCAGTGTTTACAAATGTGAATGTCCATTGTTGAGTGTGAGCTTTGAGCATGTTAGCTTGCCAAAAAAAAGCATTAAGCTCAAAGCACTGCTGCTAAGTACAGCCTCACAGAGCCGCTAGCATGACTGTAGACATTTGGTGGTGCTTCTTTCTGTCCCTCAGAGATATCTGTCAATCAGTTACGATGATCTCTTAGACAACACAGCCGCCCAGGTATGAAGATGTATAAAGGTAAATACTTCATACTCAAGCCAGATCCTCCTAAAAACTTGGCTACAGCCCTGCTTTGATTGTAGCAAGACTTAAGTCTTGGGTGTGTCTCTGGCATGTGGATGATCCCAGCAGGCAAACTTGAGCCTCACCAGACAGAGGCATGGATCCTGTCATGGCATCTTGCAAACCATCCATCACATCAGCTCCTATCTCAGTGTCTTTATGGACCTCGTAATTGAAAGCAGGCTGCCTGAAAGGTCTTTTCCTTTTTGGTCCCGGGCTTTAGATTAAAGAAATCAACAGGGCCTGGTGCTCCTTCAAAAAGCATATGTGGTATATTACAAGCTCTGGCCGCTGCACTCTGCTTTCAGCTATTTGACCTGGAGAGGGCCCTGTGTGGGAAGAAGTGGTCTGAGAAACAACCCCTGTCTCTGTCTTTTGCATCACACGGGACCAGAGCCTTGCCATATCACCGCCTGCCCCACAGCTGTCACTGTTTGTATATTTGATATACTGACATTTGCCGAAAAGGAACAGGTGTTGCGTATTAGTGCCACTATTTTATTCTACCCCCCCCTTTGAAAAAAAAAGTGGACTGCAGTCAACAGAGTTGTCAGAGTGTATCATTGTAATATATAGCAATCTGACTTTTAAACTGAGCTGTGCTACAAAGTTTTCCTGAGGAAGAGGAAGAGGCACAGAAAGGGAAAATGAATTAATGTGGTTCAGGTGGAGCGACCCCGACGACAGATCAGAAACGCGGGAATGTCTTTGAACATCGGACTTTTTCCGTCCCGCTGCCTCATCTCAGTGAGTTCTATTGGTCTTTATTGAGTTTGGAGGAATATCAACCACAGATGGAACTTCTCCATATTTGGTTTGACATTTATGTCCCGTATTTTTGTCAGAAATGGATATTATCCCACAACCCTATCTCATTCTTTTTTGGACTCTTTTTCTACATTGCAATGCTTAGCCTGTTTGTTGTCGCAGAAGAAAAACTCAGTTATTTATTTATTTATTTATTTTTTATGCGTTAATTTTTTAAATCGACACATTTTTAATGCTTTGCCATGCCTCAGCCTGCGAAACACCGTTCGGCTTCCATCACCTTATCAGTCTTGGGTTGTGTGAGCCAGAGAGTGAAAGCGAGTGTGTTGCTTCACTGCGTCTTTGCTTGGATGTTTAGCTCTTCAGACAAATCCTCGTGGACAGGGCCCTGGTTCCCCCTACAGAGAGCAGCCTCATTAGGATTTGTTGCACAAACTCTAGGATGTTGACTGGCTGAGGGAGCAACGAGGCTTTCCCTCCAAAGGACACATGTTCCTCGCCGCGGCCTGACCCTGGAGCTCTGGGCCTTGTCGAATCATATTTGGCTCAAATGCCTCCCAGTCAGGGGCTCAGTTACCCCCAGACCAACCTTATCCTTCCTCACCGAGGCCTGTATGCAGAACAGAGCTTAAGGTTTTAATAAATGGGCAGCTTGTTGAGGCAACACAGAGGACTGATGTTGCCATCACGAGGTAGAGGTATGGAGTTTGGTGAATATGGCACCCTGCACAGCGACTGTTAGGGTGCTAATTTAGTGAATCAAGGCTTAGAGAGCAAACTGCACTCAAGTGCACTATTAACAGTATGCAGAGAGTCAAGTGGCTCACTATGGGTATTTCTAAGGCTGGAGGTGCACTGTACACCTGGAATACACATGGAAACAGGGAGGGATTCATACAATAGCACTGTTTGCAGTTATATTTAAGATTGTAGTACAATGAATTAAAATTAAAACTAAAAAGTAGTTTTTTGTTTTGCCAAACTAGGAATGAAAGAAGTCTGTTGAAGCCTTTATATGGTTGCATAAACTGACAAGTCGTGTTCTTAAAAAAGAAGTAGTTGTGCACATATACATTAACTTTTTATTACAGGTAAATGAGAAGTTTTAACTATTTGATAATAAAGGATTAGAAAAGATGGTTCTAAACCACAGTGGGCATTGTACCTTTTTAAGGACAGACTGCAAATGTGTCAGCCTTCGTCATGAAGTGCTTCTGTAAGACCAAAGTAAAGCTTTTCAATTACTCAGACAAACCACCCAATCTACTTGATTGGGGGCGTTCTGTTTATCACTTCCTCTCTCAACCGTCTCAGCCAGATGTAATATCATTGTCATTCATGTTTGCCATTGACAGCCAGGGATCTGATGAAAAAGGGTGGATAGTTAATGAATTGGCAGACCGTAGCAGCCTGTGTGGACGGACAGTGTCGCCTTCACCTTGGATTAGCAAATGGGCAAAAAGAAAAGGCTGACACAGGGTTACCATAAACGACATCATGGAAAACTTTCAGCTGTTGTGCATTAGATATGAGTGTGTCATGCACAATGAGAGAACAAAGGAACAAAGCTTTTGATTGTGCGTTGAATCGTTCCCAACTCTACCAGCTCAGTTTTTCTGTCTCTTGCCCTTTTCCATGTCCGTCTCTCACTCTGACTCCCACAACCTTCCTTTTTCTCACAATACAGAGAGGATATAGCGAAGGTGCTCTGAAGTCTTGCTCTCCGTCAGCCCATTAGTGTTGAATGGCTGAAAGGACTCGCCCCCATAGGAACCCATGTGAGCCAAAGCTGAGTAAAGCTTGACATATGGAATATGCTGCTCTCGGCTGAGTCTAATGGAGTCTCAGCGCCGAGCCTCTGATTTCCTTTGTCTCAGTCACTTAACGCAGTTGATCCTTTTTCCTACAAAAAGGAAGAAAGTTAAAAACATCTCCCTACATTTTCTAACAGATCCTATTATGTTGTCTCTTTTGATTTATCGATGAGGGAAGTCATTTCCTGATGGATTTTCTATGATTTTACATCATGTGGAAAAAGACTGGACTAGAGGATAGACAGCACTCACATCAATAACCATAACTCTGAAGTCAAGTGATGACACGTTTTACTGGCTGCATTGACAATGTAATTGATGTTGGCATATGAAGTTGGATTCATGTCCTGTCGGTCAGAGTATGATTATGTTGATGGACAAATATGGATCCTGCCAAATGGCGCCACAATAGATAGAGGGTAGAACTCGCTTTAGGACTGGGTTGTTAAAAAAAAAAAAAACACAACCCACCAGCTGATTTATGGTCAGTCTTGACTGTGGCTGCGAAGTTTGGAGGAGATGGATCAGAGTGTGTTCATTAATTGATAAGTTTTCTTATTTTCTCTTGAATTGCTGGCTCACAGCGCAAAGCAGAGTGAAACTGCACAGTGAAATCAGTTTCCATCTGATTTCTAATGATTCTGTGGCCAGAAGCACCCCCCACATGTGGGTGACAATGTAATGGATTACATTATCAGGGGGAATGGTAGGGGATGGGATTATTTGTGACCAAAAAAATCATCGCTTCGTTTCCAAGGCAGTACGCTTTGCACCACAATGATCTGGTAGCTGCCACTTAAATGTAAAAGAAGTGAAAGTGTGGTACAAATCAGACTACGATGAATTAACATATTTCTGTAACGCTTTGCTGTTGTACTGGAATAATTAGTCAGCACATCATCCTGTAAAGGAGGGGAATTTATATTTATAAAGTCACAGAAATGGTACAGAGCACAGCTGCGCCTCACACTGTGCACCATTGACCTTCTTTAAGCTGATTGACAGGATGAGTCCAAATTCCCCTAGTACTTTACACCAAATTGCACCTCAATGCTTAATCATTACTAACAGCCCCTGTCTGTGCCAGTCCGCCCACTCAGTAGGTTCAGTTCAGCTCATGTTAAGAATTTAAACCAGTGCCGGTGAAGGAAAAAGAAAAGTGTGTGTGACTAATCTGTGTATCATCCTGTGTTACCACCCATATTGGCAAATACTGGAGGAAAGAAAGGTTTGAAAATCAGGAATTTATGCGGTCGGACAGTCCCTCGTGCCCTTTCAACTTATTGGGCCTACAGGCACGATGACATAGTGTTTTGGAAAGCTGCAGAACTGATATTTTGACAGTTTTGTTCTTCTGAAAGTCTTTCTGTCTGAAAATGTCACTTCCCCAATGACCTTCTCTCTGAAAATGTTGTCATTATTCAATCCTCACACAACGTCTGCATTATGTGACTGAACCCTTTGCTCCCAGCCCCCTGATTCAATTTTCTGACACTGTAGAGACCCGTAATACCTGAGAATGTGCCCTGCGACAGAGCTGAGAGGCAGCATGGATGGAAAACTGCTCCTTAATAATCGCAGATGGAGAACTGGCTTATCCAAACCCCTACAGGGCAAAACTTTTTCCTCCTCTGGCTTCTTTCATCACTGCCAGGACATTGGTACATTGGTGCTTTACCTCATGCTCTCTGTGCTACTTCTCTAGGAACAATGATTTGTGGGGGTGGACCTTCCCATTAGGAAAGCTCGGCAACTGCCTTGAGTCCACAGTTAAAAGGGGCCCTTAACAGCAATACATTTGAATTATGTTTAGATGTGAAATTTGAGTGTTATTGTTACTTCGTAATTGTAACTACAGTACACACTGCAGGTAGTTTAAACAGTTATGATGCACCATATTTTATCAGTTGATGAAATTCTAATTTTAATTGAAAATCTTCCTGTGTAAATATGGTGGAGAAGAAGTACAAAGTAGCAGAAAATGGAAATACTCAAATACAGTGCAATTATTCTACTTAATCACACCTATGAGCTGTACTTGCACTTCACTTGCATTTTACATTTTATGCAAGTACTTCATTTGTACTAGAGGGCTCCAGTTCCTTCAATTGAGTTTATTATTCACTACATTTGGCTCCATTTACCTGCCGGCTTGTCACTGGCTGCTTTGCAGATTCAGATTTTACACACAAAATCACCAAAATGTGACGCATTATTGTAGATGAAATTATCCAGCAGTGAACGAAGCTGTTAAAATGAGAAGAGAAAGTCAAGTCAGGATTTTGAAATCAGGATTCACTTTTACTCTGAACACAGTAATTTCACAGTGTTGTATCTGAGTACTTGTTCTAGAGCAGTATTCTTATTTAGAGAGAATGTGAAAATATGGCATGATGGAGGCCCCCGAATCACTAAATCCACCCCTGATGATTTGATGAGCACAGAGCTTGGGGAGGCCCTCTGTATGTTTCAGCTGCTACACTCAGGCCAGATCTCCACTGTATTTATATTTGTATTTTAATTACCTCATGCAAGCAAAATGCTGCTGATGTACAATATGAGTAAAACATTCCCTGCTGGGTGGAGTTGAGTTAGGTGGTCACTGTTTCATGAAGCATGGAGAGTAAATGGAGACTCGATTGCATCTTCAGAGTAGGGTGTGCTCCTGACGCCATCAGCATCAATGTACACTACACGACAGTTTAAGGATAAATTACACAGATTTAGTCCTTCCTCTGACACATGTGTCTTTCTCTCACTCTGTGTTTCTCCTCTTCCTCTGCTGTGTTCTCCTGAAAGGCGTCCAGAAGTCTGAAACCTTAATTCAATAAGAGATAAATTGGAAAAATGTGCAAATGTAAGGCATGTCTTGGGCTCACCGACCAGAGGAAGATTTTCAGAGTGCATCTCGTACTCCCCTTTTCAACTTAACTGCCCTCTTCCCTCCGTCATTTTCTGTCTATGTGCGCCGTAAATCGTCCCAGGGTTCCATCTGCTTTCTTGCCGTAGAACAGTTAGGAGGCTGTTCATTAGACTGACACAAACCAGAGAGGGTTTGTGAGGGTGGGAAGGTGCTCCCAGGGAGGGGTGAGGGAAGGCAGAGAGAAAGAGAGCAAACCTGGCCCTGGCCCAAGACGCTGACTCTGGAGGCGCTGTCGTTTGGGTCACAACACAGAGCTGGATGGATGGGTACAGATGGAGTGATAGATGGAGGAGGGCCGTGGCAGAGGGTCAGCCTAATCCATTTCTTTTGTTTCACTTGAGGGAGACCTTTGTGGAGCTTTAGCCCATCCATAAATTGGACTAAAAGGCTGACTGTAGGGCTGCTGCCAAGCAGAGCGATGCAACATGCCTGCCTCCCTCTCTCTGCCTCTGTGGGGAGAGGATCGCTGTGAGTCATCTCCAGCCACGCTGTATATTCTGCATCACTTACAATATATTGATCAGTGGAAAATTCGCCTCAAAATAGAAAAGGTCGCATTTCATAACATATCCAGATTGACTTGCTCCCTGCTCTTCTCACGTCCTCATCTTCATCTTCTCTTACATCCTCCTTCCTTTCTCCAGAGAAGTTCTGGAGATCCGCAGCCAGGACTTCAGAGGTCGTTTGGTGATTCAACTTCGTTTAATTTTGGGATCACTGAATTTCATGTTTATTTTTGTTTGACACTTTGCTTTTTTAGCCTCTGTGTGAAGAACCAAACATTTTTCTTTCTCAACCATCGAGTCTGCCTTCTTCCATGTGGGTTAAAATAGACAAAAGCCATGTTCACCACACTGCATGCCAGTTTGATAAAGTTATTTGGACACACCTGCATACAAACAGTCACATTTGGCATGTATATGCATGTGTGGTACATGTCAACATAACTGAACGACAGCAACATTTGGCTTGCATTTCCTTGTCAGCGTCTTTTGGAGTGGGGCATGGAGGGGATTGAATAGGAGCCGTGCTTCACAGCTGTTTTTAGTACAGTGTTGTTTTGGGATCCTGGTGGACGCTGCAGCTCGATGAACCGAGCAGCACTCTGAGTGGCTCACTGTGACTCTGAGGTCTCAGGCGAGGGCCTGTGGGGGCTGAGGGTTCTGGCAAAGCTGGCTGCCTGGCTTCTGTGTTCGGGTATATTTACTAATGGCACTCACTGGGGTGTTGGCAACTCCTCAATCCCTACCATGTGGTCTCTGTGGTCCACACTGCATGATAGTGTTGGGTAGAGGCAGGATGTACGGAGCTGCTTTTAACACAGGCCTGAACTCAGCAGCTCTGGTCAGAGAGCTCAGGCCTCCATTGCTGTGTTTCGTTCCATTCATTTCTTTCTTTTATTGCAGTTTCTCTACATTCTTTCCCTCTCATCACTTATTTTAAAACTAGGGAGCAACAAATAATTGCCTTTATCATTGATTATCAGATATCAGTTATTTTCTCAATTAATTGATTATCTTGTTTTGTGTGACCAACTGTCCAAAACCCAAACATCTTCAGTTCAGATTTACAGAAAATAAAACAACAAATATTAACATTTGAGAAGACAGAACCAGTTTTTGTTTTGTCTTAAAAAATAACAGATAATTAATAGATTATTAGAATGTCTGCTGATTAATTTCTTCTTGATCACCTTCTCAGTGAATCGATTAGTTGTTTTGACTGCTTGTCCTGGCCACAGTTCAGCTCCAGTTATTTTCACGTGCCTGTGTCAACTGCTCATTAGCGTAATGTACAGTAAATGTTTCTCATGGCATGGTAAAGCAAGTTATAAAATCACACTGTGAGCATATAAATGTGCACGAACAAAGCAAATTCCGCCAGCAATAGTAGTCGTGGTATTTGTAGCAGTAGCAGCAGCAGCATATTGTCAATTTCAAGTTAATTAAAGCGGTCGTTCTCTGTATGAAAGAGCCTTTGTCTGTTTTTTAACTTTAGACCCGTTAGTTGTTCCTGTTGTCTTAAGAAACGCAGGCCTATTAGGACATGTGGCTTGAAGCCAGGCAGCCCCCTCTCTCTGAAAGCATGAGGGCCCATACATGTACAGATGAATGCACACAACTCTTGGTGAGTCTTACATCACCCTGCAGGACTCTACTCCTGATGGTCCCAGGATGCCAGCGCAGACATGAGCCCTCTCACAGGATGTCCTCAGCTGTCAAGGCCAGCTCCGGAGATGTGTGTCTGTGTGTGTCTGTGTGTGTCTGTGTGTGTCTGTGTGTGTCTGTGTGTGCGTGTGTGTGTGTGTGTGCGCACACGCCCGTGTCCACATTAACACTTAGCCTGCTGTCTGTCTGGTACTTTCACAGTATGCATTTCTAAACATCTTCTCTATAGCTGACAAGATAGGCTTGAAATGTTTTATGCTTCCCAGTAAACTTTCCCAAGAAGACAAATATACATGCAGGATATGTAAAATGTACTATATGAATAAATTGTAATTGTAAAAACTAAATTATACACTGTGCCAAATGCAGATTATTAATTTGATTATTAATAGAAAACACAGAGTAGGATTTTGGATACATACTACACTGTTGTCATTACCACTATTTAATTATATACACTCCTAATATATTATTACTACTATTAGTTATAGCCCAACCAATACTTGACAGTTGAGGGCGGTACTAGTGTCAGTATTTGTGAATTTAAAAAAATCCAATAATCATATAGTGGCCTATCCTTTTGTAATTATTTTAAACATTAACACTGCAAATTCTTTCATATGAGCCAACACATACACCAACACTGATATTTGTGTCTGCAATAAACTAATATTGACCATTACTTTTATTATCAAAGAATTTCTTTTTTTAATTAAAGTCAGAAATATTAGCTAAAACATTAGTTTCACAGTTTTCCACAGTCTCTGGTGAGATCTTCAAAAGTCAAAACAAAACATATCTGACTTTGAATGAACTATAAGGAAAATATCATTTATTCATGGATTTAATATTGTATTTGTGTCTATGTGAGCTTTCAATGGAAGTGCATTTTTCCGCTTTTTTTCCGGCACGAGTGGCTTTTTTATTTCCACGATGTGAAGTCTTGTGGGACAGTGTTGTCATCATCACCATCGTCAGAAATCAAGGCATTTTAAAACGTCTGCTCTTGTGGGATGTTTATGTATACTCCACGTTTTCAATAATCCTGTGACATATGTTTGTGTGCCTCTTTGTATTATAAACGCCATCATCAGAACATGTTTGTGCATTGAGGTGGAAAACATATACTGCTTCATAACTATCACCTGGTTTATATGTAACCACAGGCAACTTATTCTTATGAGAGTCTAGAAAGTATTGTTACTGATGTTGGAGAATAATCCTGCTGACAGATTGTATGTAGAAATACTGTTTGCTCTCTTGCGACTCAGAGTGCAGTTGGGTCTGGTCTTTGTCAGCTGTCATCAGTACTCTGGCAGGTCGGACCTGAGCTGTGCCATCCCTTCTGTTACCGTCAGCACAACAGGTTTATAGACCTCTGGAGACTCGGCTACAGTCAGGCCTGCTGCTTCGTTTGGTGGACTTAATTGTTCAGGTTAATGTGGTGATTTCCCTTGCATGTCACGGATCGGTTGATTTTTGTAGTCACAATAGTTTGATTTACTACTCACCCCTTCTCCCATCTTTGCTGTCTTTTTTTGGAGATGCTGTCCAGTGGGAGAAGACCTGAACAGATGGTAAGTGGATGGGTGCAGACTTAGATTTTTGGAGCAAAAGCAGACCCCACAAACTATACAGTTTTCACATTCACTGTATGCAAACATTGGCGGAGATCTTGAATGCACATCTGTGTCTTGTTGGAGTGTGTATACTTTCCAGAATACTAAAGCATAATGGACTTACTATTTTTCCTTAATAACAGGCAGTTATTTCTCCTGATTGTCATGACTTCTTCACATTGTGCCTTATTATTGCAGCCCTGCTGTCACGCTCACTGCTCCCTCTCATATACTTCCATCACACCCTTCCTCTTTCCATCCTCCTTTATTAGAGAAACAGAACTAGCTTTGTTTTTGTAATAATCACTTGGGCCTAAATCACATTTCCAAAGCTTGGAGGTCACAACAACTTCCCCTTTGGGGTTTGATTTAAGTGGCACTTAGGCTCGCTACTGTAGCTAATCACAAGGATTTATAGAGTGCATCACCAAGGGGCCGGAGGACCAAGGAATGTTTGCTGGCACCCTGCTGCAGGTGTTACAAACCTCTTTTCTTTCGTCCTGTCTTTCTTCCCCCTCGTCTATTATAGCTGCTGATGGAAGGCAGCTGGAAGACCTTGCTTGTTCTCCACTTGTTGGGTTAAAAGGGGGTTCTGTTGGTGGAACATAATGCTGGCAGCCCCCTCCTCCTCCCTCTGTCGCCGGTCACTCCCCGGTCCGGAAAGTCACGTAAAGCTTTCATAATTACATTGATCTTGAGGGGGGCTTTTACGACCTGCTGACGCATTCAATCACATTTCAGCATGGTCCTTGTTAAGGGCTCCTGTGTTTTGCATATTCCAAGTTCATGTCCAACCGTTAGCACTTCTCGTGTTTCTGGTAATTGGGAGTTTTCACATGGCCCTGAAGGAGAGGGGTAAAGGATGGAGGACGTAGGGAAGGGAAGGAGGAAGAAGCAAACAAGAGGGGGGAGGGAGCAGCGTGGATGGACCGAGAGGGGGTTGTTGCTCTATTGAGAGACTGCCAGAAACTCCAGAGGCATGTACTACAAGATCCAGATGTTGTAACCCCTCAACATGCACCCAACCCCATCATACTCATGTCTACTGTATATAACCTTAGAGATGGATTATATTGCATCCAAGGAATTACAGCACTCCTGGATGGCACTTGTGTTCGCACCATTGTCCACAGTGCCTCTCTGTTTTGTTTTCCAGGCTAAATACAGGAAGTCATTATTAGGCTCTGCCTTATCCGAGGAAACATATCTCCTCCCTCGCACCCCTCCCTCCTCCTACCCTCTTTGAATTTCCACCCGATCATGTCTTTGGTCTGGTTTGAGTGAACGCAACAGCGGGCCAGAGCTAATGAGCTCGCTGTGATCCAAGAGCAAAGCCATCTATAGGCATTCACTCCGGCCTGTGCCAAATGCCACACACCTAACCTGGAAATAGGACGGAACGGCGGAGAAAATCCTTCACATTACAACCTTAAAGGCCATATTTGGAGAATTTGAATCTGATCATTTGCATTGGTTTTGGCAGAAGCACCTGGGGAAGTCAAGATTTGCAACAACACCAGAGTGTCAGTCCAGGAAGGAGGATCCCCAAAATGGATGATGGGGTTAAATGAAAGTGAGGGGTGAGACAGGAGGATTGTTCTCGTTCTTAACTCTCACTCACCTTCTCCAGTCCTCATTTTTCCTCCTAATCCCTCCCTCCCTCTTCCCCATCCTCCTCTTCACTGAGTAATCTTTGGCATGAGAGGTCAGCGTTGTGTTCCAGCAGGATGACCTTTGGTAATGAGAAGTCAGGTTAGTGGGTGACCTGGAAGCGCTTTGTCCGCCTCTCCTGGGAACACAAACAGTGACGGTACCAAGGCACACAGAAACAGCTGCAAGGCCGCCGTCTTGTGTGCTCCCGCCTGCTCTGACGCCCATTTGTCATTTCAGTGGAAAAGCAGAAATATAAACAAAAGACAGATCTTCCTTGACTGATTCTCCTCAGGTGTCGGGCCACTACCTTCACCAACTTCACAGATTCTACGTGATGTTTGAGAAAATGCTGTTGTCTGACAACTGCTTAGAATTAGTTTTAGAATTAACTTTGGAACTCATTTTCATGTTAATAATTAATGTGTTGACCATATCATGTGACGTATCTCCTTGTGGCTATGGCCTCAAGCCAATGTCCCTGTTGTCCGATATTTGAGTCCGTACGAGTGCCCACTTTCCAAAGAACCAGCTCCGTCGTGATTGCTTCTACATACTTGCTGCTGTCTTTATCTTGGTGAGACGTTTTAGTAGCACTGGAGTGAGTGATCCACCCACAAAAGATTGAGGTGACAGGTGTGCATGTGGGTGGACGTGCACTTGCCTGCGCATGTGGGTATTCATCTTTTTACCCTCAGCACTTTGGACAAAGTATTTGAAGAGTGTACAGTGTGTTCTTTCAGATGGCTTTACAGTTTGTAATGGATTAAAACTGAGGGCTGACTTGATTGTAAAGTTCATTTATCCCTTTTAACTACCCCATCCTGCCATCATTTTATTTGTCCACATTACTAAAGCCTGTTTTTGTCTTGCTGTTGCCTTTCGCGACGCTCCCTCCACACACCGCTGCTATCATCACTGCAGATCTCCCATGTTGATATCCCTATGTCATCTGATACAGGCTTCTTTTTTTTTTTTTTTTTTTTGCTGCTTTTTAGAAACCAACTGGTCCCGTATGAGCTCCTGTGTGACTTTCAGAAGCAATTTACATATCTGGCATTAAATCGAACAGCTGAAAAAAGACACAAGTGGAGAGAGGAGCGGGTGGATGCTTCCTGGCTGCCATCCATGAAGTACAAAGATTGCTAATCTGCTTGCACAGCCCATTCCATTTCTTTTTTGTCCATGACTTTGGAGTACTTGAGAGAAAGGGCATCCTTCAATGCTTTTTAAAGTACACATAGTGTTTTACTAGCATGTAAATTCATGACACATCATTGACCCGCCAGTGGAAAATATCAGGGAGGGCCAGAGAGAAAGGAAGAATGAGCACAAATGGCAAAGCGCCACAGTAATTCTTGGCATTGATCCCCTATTGAACAAGCAGACTTTTCTCAAGGCTGCTTGAGTTTGAGTTGATCCCATCGCAGGGAGAGCGTGCTCTGGCTTTTCACGCTTTTCATTTTCTACTTGAAAGCGGCGCAGTTATGAGTCTACTTTGATCCCTTACAACTGGGAGAGACCTCCGTTTGTGCGGAATGAGACAGTAAGCCCTTTGGAATCCTATAGGCACAAAATAATCTTTGAAAATAATAAAAGAGCGGGGATTAGGGCACGTTCAAAGATAGTTGGCGTCTTCAGATGAATTTATCGTCCTGATAGCCAACGATTGGGTGCCGCTCATTATTCAGACAACACAAACAAGTGACGACTGATGGGCTTTCATCCATGTTGAGTCTGATGAGGTCATTGGAAAATATAGTTTAATGACTGATTGAACGTGTTTCCGTGTATGAATGCTTCATGCCGTTACATGTTTGCCGCTTGTTATGAATCATAGGTAAAAATGGTGAAAAGGAAACGGTCTGTGTATGTGAGTGAATATCTCTGTATGACAGCGCACCCCTCAACATGGAAACACCAGCGTTTGACATGTCTGCGGGACGGTGGCTGACCTGGAGCCAGAGGCGCAGGAGTTAGCCAGACTTCAGTGCTGTCTTGTCTGTCTGGAGATGGCTCTCACTCGGAGGAAATGAGTCTACGATACACAGGCATTGCTCGAATTCCTCCCCCTGTGTCATTGCCGCTAAAGCAAATAGCGGCTTAGGGGAAAGGATTCTGCCACTGAATCAACAGATTGTTTGTGTCTTCACAGGCTCAGAGGGAACATTTTCAGAATTGTGGAAAGGTAGGAATTTGGGGAGTACTTCCCTTTTAGCCTAAGCCTATTATTGTGAAACCAGTGATCAGCCCCCTCCATGGAATAGCACTGTTTTCAAGGCTTAGTGTCTCTGCCTTTTACACCTAAAGTTTTGAAGGAGGTTCTGTGTTGGGAGGGAGGATTCTGGACCTGAATCCCCAGCATTTGATTGACTCTTTTGGAAATGAGAGCAGACTGTGACTCGAGCCATTGGATTAATTGGTGCACACATACTTGACCAGGGCCTACCAGTGACATGGGGTAGATGGGAATTGTCTGTGAGATGGTTGTATGTGAATTAATTAGGGTCAATCTGGGTCTTCCTGGGACTAAATCAGCATGGAGGCTTGGGCCTTTCCACTCCAACACACTGTTTTTGCATGTTTGTAGTAAGAAACATGGAAGAAGTTGGAGGGGTAAAGACTTTTGAGCGTCACTCAAAGATCCCTATGATTTTTACACACCATTCATTCCTTTTGAAATAAACCCACACAACAACTGTCTTGGAGGACAGGGATGTTTGTCGAGCTCTTGATTAGAAAGTTAATTTGAATAGTTAAAAAAGAAGCATTTTAATGTGCTGTTTGCTCTTCAGTGTAATGCTATCTTTTCCTTCAGTGTGTCTGCATCAGTGACGTTTTTATGCCAAGGCGCAAACATTTTGAGGATTCGAGCAGCTGTTTCTCCTGAGGCAGCTCAGTAGCATGTCGTCTATGTGTGAATTATTTCATTTTTCTTGTTTGAATGATATAGTTGTCCACACTTCCACTGTTTCAGACAAGGAGGCTGGAGAGGAACTTTGAGCCATTATGTTGAGTGAAACAGGCGCCTCTGACCTGAAGTTGTTACCCTAAATTGGCTAAAAGTCCCTCCTCTCCTCATCTGTCCATATTTCAACTCCCTCTGTGGCTACCACTCTCTTCATCTTGTCCCTATCGACGCACACCTTGGTAATTGGTGATGTGGACCATATGTTGAGTTTGAATGGCCGTCTGTTCTGTAGAGCCAGTAGACACTAACTCAAGGACACATTATAACCTTGTTATTAGGCTACCTGTACCTTCCTGGCGTCACAGAACTACTTCTTTCACCTCTTATCAAACCTTCTCATCTCCTCTTCTCCTCACCTGTCAACTCACCACCCGTAGCATTTCCTGCGAATGTAGAATACTCCTCTATACTATGTGAGCGTTGTTCAGTCACTCTGTGTAATCTTCCCCCTGAAGTGACCTCCTCAGACCTTATTAACAGACTGTGGGGAGCTGGCAGTGTTGTGACCTTTCAGCTGGAGGGTCAGTGTGTTTAAATAGACGGGTAGAGGACAAAGCAGGTTTAGTACGTATGTGTGTGTTTGGGTTTTGCTGGTAATGTTTTTTACGTGTGCATTGCAGCCACTAGGCTCCGAGGTCTCGATGAGCTCTTTGTGAACACATTCTCAGTCTTCCTCCTTTCCTCCTGTGCCAATTAAAACAATTTCTCTTCCATCACTTGTTTTGCGGGCTAGTCTCTGTAGCTGGAAAGCTTTGAATTGCTTGTTTCCAAAGGATTTTCATGGAAAATTAGCATTAAGTTTTTTTCCTATTTAAGACACAAATGCGCCCATTGTCCAAGTCTTGCTTTCTCCGTTCTTGCTGCTTCTCCAGCGGAATTCTTTTTTCCCAGTTGGTCAAGGTCCCGGTCTCGATCCTAACTCTGATTCTAATGTATCCAGAAAAAAAATCCCAGTGACAGCTGAATATGATCTTTGTGTCTCTTCACAGATTCACCTGTTCCTGCGAGGGCTTTGAGAGTCTGAACGCATGAATAGATGCAGAGCATGGTCCATTGTCATCCTACAGGTAAGAAACGTGACGCTGGAATCAAACATCCCATGTCTAGTCTCATAGCAAAGCAAACGTCATCGCTGTATTCTTTGCCCTTTAAACACCACATCCGCTCACATAATCCGCATCACTCAAACAGCCATAATTGATGCTTGCTTTGACTGAGCATTGACAAACGTTGCTGCTGACTATAAAAAGCAGTGCAGGACTTCAAGATAGTAATTATTCGGAGAACCATCCCAGTGTGAATGAATGAATATAGCTGTGATGATCAATTTGAGCTGTGTTATGCTGCTGTTTATTGATTTGTGGATGCAGTTAAGGGAATGGTTCATGCCTGCCCTTCTGCAAAATAAAGCAATAAACTCACAAGCTAATTATTCACACAGGTCTTAGTTTTCATGTATTCACTGGTTGAATGGATCATGTAGGAACAGTGTGATGCAAGGTACTAAAGCGGACTGTTTTTTGTGACCTGGACCTTAGTATTAGATAACATCGTCCACAAAATGGGTGTAACCCATAGCTGACACAGGGCTTCTAATTTGTTGAATTCTTTATTTGCTGTGATATTTTTTCCCCAAGACAGTCCAGATTTTGATGTCTGATGTTCTCATCTCAAAAAGCTTTTGAAGAAAGCATTTATCGCAAAGCCAACATAAAGTCATCCCTCCCCTTGGCTCAGTACAGACTAACTTAATGGAGGGAAGTCAGTATCCCTAAATCGGTATCCCTTGATCTCAAGCAGCCTAATAAAGAAAACATGTAAGAGGGTTAGGAACCGTGCAGTAAAGCCGTTCCTGGTCCTCTTCCTTTCCCCCGTGCCTCCGTCTGACGAGTCCAGACAGGCCTCCGGTAAAAGGTGAGGATGTTTGTTCTTCACCTCGCTACAACTGGGTCAGTGAGCAAGGTAAACGTGTTTACCCACGGCTCACAGCTCACAGCGCCCTCGCAGACCTTTAGGATGGATTCACGCTGCAGGAAGAAATACCTTATGTCAGGAAAACGTACGTCTCTCAACCGCTTTTTGACGATGTTGTTCTTTTTTAGATGTTTTAATGGGACGCTGGCCATTCTGATGCGTGAGCTGCATGTGATTTTACTCTCAAAACACGCTTGTTGGATGATTTGTGGTTATAGCAGCATGTTATGGTGCGCTGTTCACAAATTATCCCCACCAAGAAATATTGTATCAACAGTTCACGGTGAACTGTGTCCCTTTTACCTCCTCCAACACATGACTTCATGTTGAGGTATAAATCTCAACTCAGGCAGCAGTGCAGCCTTGCATGCTCAGGTAATCACCAGCACACACACGCGCACACACATACACACTTCTTACGAACCCAGTCACTCTTGACTTGGTTTAACGTGGAGACACACACACACACAAAGACACATTTCTCTCTCACACTCACTCAATCTGTCTTTCTGGTTCGCTCTGCCCTGACCTGCTGAAAGGCTTTCAGGGCCGTGTCAGTCAGCCAACAACTCTCTCTGTTCAGAGGCTCAGCAGGTTCAAGTTGGACGCAGTCTGCACTCCCTCCTCATTCCTTCACTGGCTGCCTTGTCGTGTTAAGATGTAGTATGCATAGCTGCGTGCACACACAAACACGCACACACAAACACCGGTGTAAATAGATGCATTCAGTGCATGTGAATATGTTTGTGGTTTCGTTCCTGTTTGTGCACCTTGTCATGCGTGCGTACATGCATGGCTGCATAACGTGTACATGCCTGCATTCATTTATTATTATGTGTGTGTGTGTGTGTGTGTGTGTGTATAATCATGGGTGAATTTGGAGAGCAGCTAGAAGGGAGCAGCTGTGGCTGCTTTGTAACATGGACAGCGTCTGTTGTTGATTCTGCTGAACTGGAGGCTCTGGCGCTGCCCAGCCCAGCTTCTCCTGCCTACAGCTGCTTGGACTCTCCCTCTAATAGACTTCAGAGGCTTTGAAAAGCTTTTTTAGAGCCCTGGAGGAAGTAAACTTTGACCTTGGTCCAGGGAAAGTGGAAATCTGCATAGAATAATAGTTAATTAGTACATTTTTTGGTGACGTAGTGCTCAACAGTGCCTGGCTGTGTTTAGAGTCTCAGCACATTTGAAATAAACTTGAATCATTTTCCTCTGCGTGTGTTCTCCCTTCTGAGTGTCATCATTTCCTGCAGGAAATTGTGGTCATAATCACGTCGACCAAGGTAGTTGGTACCAGAGCCAAACATAATGTGATCAATAATTTATTGTGATACTTAATTCAGTGCAATGTAATGCATTAGTCACAGTTACTCTTTCAGTGAGCCGGTTGGACCCTACAGTATGTTTATCATTGGTTCAGTGGTGGCCGGGGCTACGATGTGTTCCAATAAGATGCGACAGGGGCACCAATGCAGACGTTCTGGCAAAAAAAAAACCCAAAAAACACCAGGTTGTTTGGCAAAAAAGTTGAACCAAGCTCAACAGGCGCAGTATAACAGCAACAGCAAATGCTATGGTGGGCAATCAAATTAGGTACAGGCCCTGTTCCTGGTGGATTACTAACACGAATGCTGTATTGATTGTTATGCTGACAGATAAACTAGCCTCCACTGTGAGAATTTTCCAAAGGTGTGAGGTTCTGTCTCATAGTCTTATAAACCACTGTGCTGTGTTTTGGCACCCGCTGCTTACGCTAGAGCCTGACCAACATATAGGCCAAAAATGCTAAAGCTATGTTTAAAGTACTTCAGTAACAGTGATGCCTTGCATACTGACATGTTGCCCTTTTAACTGTAAAATGTTGTGCTCTATACATGTCTTAGTCATGATTTTTTAAATAACCAAATTTAATGGAGCCTTATCTAAAATGTTTATTGTGTATGTTTAATGTTTAAAGTGCTTTTTTAATTAAAGACAGTATATTATTATCTGATTAATTATCTGATTCTGAATCCATTATTGGCTGGGCAGTAACTTCAGCTCAATGCTTTATGTGCTGTACATTGGGTTTCCAGCTGTAGGGTGGTCCTTGTTTCAGATGAGGCAGCCCGCCTCCACTATAATATGCAGCGCGTAACCCCATACTGTTCCAAATATCAAGGCAAATAAATTACCACAATGAGATTTTCACCAGATATACAATCAGTCCATCAACGAATCATTCTCAGGTGGATTCGTTCAGTTTCTGAAAAATGGACTTGGCACATAAACCCAGCACATACCAAGTGACAAAGAAGTCAGTAAAAAGCATTTATGAAGGATTTTGAGATGTATCCTCAAACAAGACTGCCAGTAACCAGCAACTGATCCTCCCTCGCTGCTCCGCGCTAGCAGCTGTGTTGACTGTCTCGTGCATGGGAACCCTTGATTACTAGGCTGACTGTACATTTGTGCTGAGCCTGGCAGCCAGTTCATAGTGCCTCCCCCTCCAAAACACAACACACAAAACATAGGCTGCTTAACTTTGATCGTGGAGAGTTGTAAATGATTGCTGCGCCATCATCCAAGGCCTCAGGTTATCCAGCAGGCTTTATTAGCCTAATGAATGGTTCGGGCATGTTTATCTATGCTACAGTACGTCTGTCTGAAGACGCCTCTGGCAGCCGTTTCATGTCCAATAACCTCATGTTGGCAGACAATAGCATGTTTCTTGCTTCATTAGAAGCTTCAGCTGCGATGGCTCCAGATGATGTCTTCCTTAGAGTTTATGATTTGTTGATTTTAATAATCTGTTGTGTTTCTCGATGTGATGGGGAGGCATTAGGAAAACACCACTCCTCGATATAACAAGGCACAGGTGTAGTGAAATGACATCAGTGCATAAGCTCAGTTGGAAGCGGCTCTCCAGCCAAAGAATGATTTAACTTGATATACGTGCGCAGTTTGATTTATGGTCAACCTTGCTCGGTGTAATGAAACCACATATTAATATCAAGGGACAATAAATGTGATGAAAAACTTAATGTTGAAACAGTTTGGAATATGTGAATAAAGTCTTGGTAAGTGATCAATAACAGATGCTTTTAAAAATCTCAGACTTGTTTTTTTCAAATATTTTGAACTGGAAATTGATTGTAAGCACATTACAACAGTTAGCCAACATATTCCTTCAATCCTCAAACCATATTTCTGCCTTGTCAGCATTCATGGCATCATATGTGACATAAACCTATGGAAACTTTGCATTGGAGGGACGGGCATGGCCAAATTTTTCCCTGTCACCAAACTGTGATTAGTGTTACAATATAACTGCATGTTGTATCAAAGAATAAAGAATGGGAGACATAATCCAGCTGGTTTGACTCTAAAGAGGTTATTAGAGGAGAAATACACAGTACGCTCAGTGAATGGAAGTTTGATGGAGTCATCAGTGTCTCGATACAGATGCTGACAAACTCATTCTGTTATTGGATATCAGACACATACCAGATGTGGTATCCAGCAGAGATGTTGCACAGTTGTCATATTATGCACAATAATGGCTATATAGGATTTTTTTGCTTATCCCTCTGAGACACGGTGTCAGTGCTCGGGGCTCCGGGTTTAATCACCTCTCCAAGCTCACTGTCACTCGCCTTGACACCTTCGTTTCAGCTGTCCTCCATCGTTCCTCAACCGCCGCTGTTGAACTGTGACGAATGAGTAGTAATCTGCGAAGTCACATGGATTTCAGTGTGGCTACCTGCACAACCCTGATTCCAAAAAACATCTGACTCTGTGCACCACAAAGTCTTCAGTTAACTTCTGTCTTGCATCTGCTCATGTTGTTGCACTTTAGAGAGTTTGAGTTTGTTGGAGTAACAATCGGTGCCTCTCTCTCTCTCTCTCTCAGCTGTGATTGGTCAGTTCAAGAAAAGTGACATTGACAAGCACATCTACTTCATGAGAAGTTGAACATGCTAACTTTAGACAAAATGCACCTGTTATAGCTGAATAACCGGCCAACCTGCTGCCTTTGTAGTTCACAGACACCCACTCCCTCCACCTGAGGTAAACCCTAGTTGTAACTCTATCTGGTGTGGTATCTGTTGCACTGTATTCTCTCACAGATCCACAGTATGTAGATTTACCAGTCTCCTGCATAATTCAGTCCATAGTCTGAGAAACCTCTGCTTTAATTCAGTGACTCTCCGCTCCTTTCCAAGCCGTTCCCAGACGGGAAACAGATCTCCTAACCAGGGAACCAGGGAGGAAATGATAAATGAAGGAAAGGCACGGACGCACAGCTTCAGATCAATGCAAATCTGAGCTCTGTTTGTTGTTGTAGGTGCTGAGGTTTTGTTAAAGAAAGACTGGCCTTGATCCCAGTAGCAGGAAGCCCAACCTGTACATCTGTGTTTGACACCTGGCTGACCTGCTGTACATGTAAGTGTGAGTGTGTACATGAAAGATTATTTTTTCAGTAACAGATATCCAAACATGTGGATTTTTTTATTTTATTTTACCCTGTGATTGAAATTTCCCGTTTCCCCCTCACTGACTTTAATACGCAGCTTTAATGGAGTTCTGGTGGGGGCAGCAAGGTTTGGCAGTTTGACCCCGAAGCTCAGGCCAGCGAGGACTCATTCATGTTCTTTCTCACTGGATTTCCCACAGACCACTACCAGCAGCAATTTATTTTTTTCATATGTAACCGAACAAATATTGTTGCTTTGACACAGACAATTTAAATTTGGCTGCCCCCGGAAAGCCCTGTTTTGTTCTGCCTCGGAAAAATGGCTATTGGGTTTCTTCTGTGCAGAAGTGGGTGAGAAGGGAGATGAAGCCTGGAGGGACGTGTATTCATAACACCAGCGCCTCTCTCCTTATTGTCGGCTTTGTCTGGTGTTGTGGATCCTCTTTGCTCTATTGTCTTGTGAGTTCCTCTGGTGGTCTGTCATGTAAACAGCTCTCAAAGGGGAACCTTCTACACTCTTCTTTTCAAAAGCACATCTCTTTTTTCCTGGGCATGTGTCTCTTTCTGTGGTCATCTTCTTGACTGTCTGTCTCTGTCTCTTACCCCCCCCCCCCATCCCCTCTCTTTCTGTTTCTCCACCTCCATCACACACCCACACACACAGACGTCCTATCTCCAACCATCACTGGCAGTGGATCTGTCCCAGTGCAGAGCCAAGAGTGTATTGGGGTTTTAGGTGCCAGTGGGGAAGGAAGGACCCTGCTGGCTTGTCAGTGTCTCTGACCCCTCTGTCACAATGGGTCCCTCTCCCCTCCCACTCATTTCCCTGCCAAGCTGGGAAGAGTAAATATTTATCAGCCCCCGCAACAATGGCCAGCTCGGAGGAGAAAGAGACTTTGACCAGAGCTCATGCAAGGCCTTTAGGCAAGGCTGGTGTCAGTTGGGGCCTTAAGACTGGTTGCAGGAAGATTAAGATGGAGCCTCTGAATATTGTGGAGAAATACAATCCATTCCCTAAGTTAGTGGTTACATCACCAGGGTTGTCCTGTGCTCTGACACTTACCAAGTTGGTAAAAAGACAAGTTTGTTAAGACTGAAAATTTATTGGCTCCCAGATGATGTGTCTTTGACCAGACCCTGACTCTTTGGCATCACCATGAGGTTGACATTTGAGGTTTTGAGTGAAATGTGAAATCAAATTGTAGCATCTTTGGTGGACACTTCCCATCACTACTTTGTATTTAGTGCTCATGATTTGTACCTGTTAAACATCTTCATGTTAGCATTCTAATTGTGAGCAAGCTGGATCTAGCATTTAGCTCTCTTTTCCCTGTCCTTGAGACACAGTTTCTTTCTGTCCTCTCCCCTGCAGAGTAAGATTGGTGTCTATAAAACTCCACCACCGTACATCACAATTAATAGCCACGTGTTGAGGACGGGGCCTGGCTGTAGCTGTATGGAAACAGATGGTGCTGAAGAGGGTCATTGTTCCCTGCGTCACATGCCACCACTTTCCAAGTGACATTAACGGCCTAAAGACTTGGGGACTGGTGCAGAGGCTTGCAGACAGACGGATCCTACATTGTTGTACAGTGCTTGTGCACAAAAAGAAAGATTGAGACAAAAGAAGAAAGTGTTAAAAAGAACTAAGGGCATGCTGAAGGATGGCAAAATGATAGGAGCCTTTGCATTTCATGATTGCAAAAAAATGCGGGCATGTTTGTGTCATGTTGTTGACTAATGACCAACAATCTAGTCCATCATATCAGAGAACCGGACCTGTCGCTCACTGCAAACAGACAGAGTAAGATTAACAATAGAAAGCAGGCTGCATCTCTGTGCATGTCTTCAGGCAGCAGTATTCAAGCAGTATTGTTGCAGCTGTAGGGAGATGAAGCAGAAATACCTCAAATCTACTCAGCACAGAATGTCATGTAATATGCGATCAAGGAAACACCTGCTTAAACGCAGAGTATATTACAAGCAGGTGCTTCCACACATGTTCAGTTTGAGGGATAATTAGGCAGTTAAGCATTCCTGATGGTCATGTATAGAAATGTTGGATTGGGTCATTTGCTAAATATTTCGGAAGATGTTGCCCAACTGTCTGATGTTGCAACAGGCCCAAAGGCTAATGTCTTCTTGCCTTCTTGCAAAATCACACTTATGGGCAGGAAGTTCCATCCAGAACAGTTAAGAACTTAACAGAAATAGATACTCTTCTTAGGCTGCGGTGCATAATCCCTTTAGCTCAGTAAAAAATACTCTTTTGCAAGTGAAGTTTTGCAGCAGAGTTTTGCTGAGTGATGAGAGAAAACTGGTGGGGATTGACACTCTGAGCACAAGCTGATGTAATGCTGCACCACAGAATCGTGCCATTCTTTGGTGTGAGATATGAGCCCATTACCTCTGATGCTCCAATTTCACAAACACACATATTTTTATTTTCTAATAATGAGAAAACACAGCCTGTGCTTTTTTTTTTCTTCCTTTTTTAAAAGCAGCAAGCAAATCAAATCAAGGACATGAGCTTGTTGGCATGCCTCTGCGTCTCTGTCGGCCTGTTAATTGGCCCAGTAAGATTAGTTTTGGCAGAGATCCATAACGAGACACTAATATGTGAGATATGGTGTGAAATGGCAGGGGGTGAAGGTTTGGCAGACATGAGGCTGGTGCCGGCCAGAAAACTGCATGTTTCAGACACCTGACTAGCACTCTGTAGTTTTAAGGCTCTGTTTGTTGGAAACACGATGTGCCTGCGCATTGCAGACATAGGTGGAATTATAGTGATGCATGCAAAGTTATACATTTATGGAGCTTCAACTGTAAAAGAAGCGGCGCAGTGATATTAGTTTCGCATCAACAGGAGTGGTGAGCACTCTAGCCTTGGCAGTAACTCTGAGAAAGGATGAGAATGAAACAGGAAACTGGCTGCTTGTGCTCGGGAATACATTTCTCATTCTTGTTTGCGACACATTGTCCTGCTCGTTGATGGAATTTTTTGATATAGCCCAAGATTTAATGGACTCCGAGGTAAGTGGACTTAACATTCATCCTTCAAAGCTGAGCTTCAGCTCTTAAGAGATTTCTCTTTGCATGAAGAGTTGTAGTTCAATATAGCACATGTAATTGACCCTTCGCTAAGCTCCCCTCCTTAGTTACTGTTGCTACGCATAGTTAATGTTGCTAAGCTCTCCATTATTGCACTGTACATATGGAGTTTACAGTGATAACGGTGGCACGTTTGCATCCTCACTTTGCATGCTTGGTTGCTACTGTTGGTAGTAAGCTAGATAGCCAGACATGCTAACATTTGCAGCTTGTGGTAGAGCGCCTATAGACAAAGTTTAATCCATTCCTCACGTGTGCTCTTGTGTTTTAGGTTTTGGAAAGACTGCAATAAAAGTGTCATCCTCCAAACTCTTGAGATAGCAAGCATTGCTCTTCTTAGAGCCTCATGCACACCACGTCATGTCGAGAAATGCAAAGCTTGACAGGCTGGCGGATAATTTGTTACGAAGATATAATTGGACAGATGCTTTTTGAGGAGGGGTTAAGCAAAGGGTCAAGTGAAGCACTAGCGCAAAACAATAAAGCTAAGTGCTTTGGCGTAGTCACTGTGGTATTTAATTCAGCGTGTTCCCAAAGGCTGCCGAACGGCAAAAGTCAGCGACATTCGCTGGACTGGGGGTGTGCACGCATGCAATATTATGAAGTTTGCGAGTCTTGTTTGAATAAATGGTGCCAGAAATAATTTAGAAACAACAAATACAACACAAGCTCTGGCTCCACTAGAACTTAAAGCCTGACAATACAGCAGGAATCAAAAGATGAATGGAGACATCTTTCAGTCAGAACAGGCACAGACATGATAAATCAGGCCAAAACATATGAGAATCATTCTTCCCCATTAGCTTTAAGTTACAGGTAGCTATGTAGAAGATTAGGTAAATTAACTGCAATTCAGCATGAACAGAAAACTGCAATCATCACATGAATTAGTAAAAATGTTCTTGGCGCATTATGAATGAAATTGAAGCTGTGCAATGTGGAAAACATCAACAACAACAGTCTGGGCAGACAGTTGAGCATCAGATTCAGAGGTTTCATTTCTCTCCAAGTCTTCTGGAATTGTTCCGTCCTCGCGGTTTACCTTATGTGGAAATAATTTAGAACAGGTAAACCAGAAGTATGCCGCCAAAGCCCTGATGGAAAGATGACACATGACGTTGTTAACCAGTCGCAGGCAGTGCTGCAGTGAGTGTGTTGTTCTGACTGGAGGCTTGTGGCGATGGCAGCCCGATGTGGGCCTTCTTTCTGCTGCCCTTTCACATGCGAAAACACACCAATTTCAATTTCAGTCGCGCTTTACAGCCAACTTCAGACCTTGCCGTCTTGGATCCGCACCAGTCCCAAAGCTACAGATATCATTGGTTCACCTCTGGTCCACTCATTATTATTCTTTTTGGGGGAGGCCAAAGCACCCAAAGCATGATGTAATTCCATAAGCCTGTCACTAATAATTTCCCCCTCATTTTAAAAGACTCTGAGATTAATGCCAGACCAAGACTGGGCCGTCATCATTTTCAGGGTGTGGAGGTTTTATTCCCCCCTCGTCTGCTTTTGCAGCAATTTTACACTGTTTATAAATATTTATGGACATATACAGACAGCTAATAAAGTCAGCTTTGGCGAAAGGAAACTGGACAACTTTCCACTTATTTTCATTTTTTGGGCATTACTGTTCCTCTCTGCCGCCACGCTTCCCAGTGCCAAAAAGCTGTACCCACCATTTGACTCATAATAATAACAGCTTGTTTTCTCACATAAGAAAGAAAAGAAAAATTGCAAACAGACCTTTGGTCCGGTCAGGTATGCGTGTACATGCCCGGCAAAGACAAACACACCCTCATGTGTCCACAGTTAATGTCTGCCGTGCAAGTGGCGGCATGGACGGACGGGCTGAGGGGTGCCGTGCGGACGCATACACACACACTGTACACACCCGCACGGCCTCACCCATACACACACACACCTGTACACACACAGACACCTGTAGGCTCTTTGTTCTCCCACGGCACTGTATCAGTTTTCCCGTTTGATGTGCAGTTTGTTTTTGGCTGTCGGGGCTCGGTGGCCACGGAGGAGTCAGATGTTGTGTGAAGTGGACGAGCTGTCAGGCGGAGAGAGGGGCACCGTTACTGTTTCAGTACAGTTTGTTTATTCTTAAAGATGGCTTCCCTCGTGAGCCGAGTGATTTCATACAGTCAGGTTTGGGAATGAGCAAACACCTGCCACTCTCATTTTCTCTCACGTCGTGTGGCGCCTCTGTTTCTTTCACACACATCTACTGCACTCCATTCACAGTATCAGAACCACCTCTGTGTGTGTGTTTGTGCGCACGTGTGTGTGTACGTGCACGTGTGTGTGAGAGAGAGATACAGGAGTACTTATATGGGATTATTTCTAAGGTCCATTCGTCAAAGCGCACATTTATCATTGAGCCCACTGGTGTCAGACCTGCTGCTTTCCCACCACTTCTCTATTACGCTGTGCTGGTACTCACTTTGACACTCAACACCTCACCGACACACACACACACACACAAAAGATAAATGAATTCAGATAAATGACCCTGGGTGAGAGACAGTTCACAGTCCTACCCTGAAAGTCAAGAGGAATTCTCTACATTCTTTTTAAAGTTATTTTGTCAGTTTCCCTTTTCTTCTTTGCCCTGCTTTACTTCAGCGAACTGCCTCTGGACCCTAAATGCTTTGCGGGCTTGCTTGTATTCAGTCCCTGCAGTGTATTTCAGTAATAAGACTAGATTCCGCTGTGCTTATTTTTTCCATTCACATTGTGCTTCAATTATCATGAACCAGAACCATGAAGTCAGGCAGCATCTTTCAGCTGCTCCTCAACCATACGGGCTGGTCTCTGACCTGCCTGTGAAAATACTGTTCAGCTCTCCTCCTTACCTGCTATCGCCTTGAACCTTCAGGTGGAGCGCCGTCTTTATCAGTGAATTGAACAATCTGTCGATAACATTTTTGTCTTTACCTCTCAAGCTGCCTGAATAATCTTAAAAAATCAATGAAAATCTGGTTCTCCTTCAACTCCAAGAGAAAGAGTGTATTTAGATGGTGTTTAGAGGTGTTGGATGATGATGATGGTGCTGGATGATGACCAGTATTTTCAGTAGCTGCTAAAAAGAAAAAAAATGACATGCCTTCAACTATATTGTCACATAGTCTATAAGTGTGAGGAAGTAGTGAAAAATGCGAGTCCGGGGTGAAGCTTTCAGGTTGCCTGTTTGTCTGATGAACCGTCAAAAATCCAAATACATTTCATTTACAATGATATCACAAAGAGAAAAGCATCCAACTGTTTTGCTTAATTATGGAAAGAAATGATTAATCAATCAACAAAATTGTTGCAATTACTTTTCTGTTGATCAACTAATTTATTAATCAACTAATTGTGATCAGAAAAGCTCTAGATTAGACTTGGCTTTGGGGTGCCAGCCTCTTGAACCGTCCCCCACTCCGGCCTACTTACCTGCCTGCAGGTAGGGAACGAAATGACCGAAGAAGAAAGACAAGCGCATGTTGTCAGCATGTACGCATTCTGTGTTGTGCAGTCTCCTCTGTTCGTTCATGTTGCACTGTGTGCAGTTTAGCACCGCAGCTTGTTCAGCGTTTCATCTTGCTAGCTCAGATTGTGGAAACTGGAGAGAGGGAATTCAAGGCAGAAAGTTTGCGACAGAGGGAGAGATGGAGAGGCGAAGTTATGAGAGACATGTGAAATGAACTTCATGTCGTCTGTGTGTGTACGTGCATGCGCATGGACAAGAGAGCAGCTGCAGAGGCCCTGGTTCCCGTCTCGCTGGCGCACATTTCTCCGCAGGGAGCGGGAAGGGCTCCAAGTGCCCTGAGCTGAGCTCTAACCCCCGCCCCCCACCCCCCAAAGAACCAGAGACAACACACTCACACATGCATACGTACCCTATGTTACTGTGCATGCATACAGTCGGGTCAAGAAATATTTGGACAGTCACACAATTTCCATAGTTTTAGCTCTGTATGCCACCACAATGTATTCGAAATGAAACAATCAAGATGGAATCGAAGTTCAGACTGTGTTCAACAAAAATATCTAATGAAACGTTTAGGAATACCAGTCATTTTTATACATAGTCACATGTTTTCAGGGGCTGAAATGTAATTGGATGAATTAACATAATCCTAAATAAAATGTTCATTTATAATATTTTGTTGAGAATCCGTTGCAGGCAATGAGCGCCTGAGGCCTGGAGCCCATGGACATAGCCAAATGCTGAGTTCCCTCCTTGTGATGCTTTGCCAGGCCTTCACTGCAGCTGTCTTCAGTTGTGTGTTCGTGGGTCTTTCTGTTTTTAGTTTTGTCTTCAGTAAGTGATTGCAGAATATTCCACTTCTTTGCCTTTAAACACCCCTGAGTTGCTTACACATTATGATCCTATCAGCTTTGCTGAATTTGGCTGAGCCTGAGCAGACAGTCTATCCCTTACACCTCAGAATTCACCCGACTGCTTCTGTCTTCTGTCACGTCATCTGTACACACTAATGACCCAGTGCCATTGGAAGCCATACATGCCCATGCCATCACACTGCCTCCAACGTGGCATGCTCTGGAACATGAGACGTTCCAAGCCTTTCATGCCATCATTCAGGCGCAGGCCGACCTTAGTTTCATCTGTTGAAAGAGTGCTGTCCAGAACTGCTTCACTTGCACTGAGAACTCCTTTGACCACATGTTGGGGGTTCACAAAGGCAATTGGCACAACTTGGAATCAAATCCAACCCTTTTACCTGCTTAATTGATAAAGAAATATGAGGCAGTAGCCCACACCTGTTCCTGAAACAGCTTTTGAGCGAATTGTCCACTTACTTTTCAGCCCTTGAAAAAGAAGGGTTTACATATTAAAGAGCTGTAAATCTCATTAGTGTCAGTGAGCCAATAAGCATGAAGCAAGCTTTTAGCAAGATCTAATCATGCTGGTGATTGGCAGTCTAATGTGACACATCATTTTTCCCTATCTGTTCAGGTAAAGTGTACTTTCTGCTGCTTGTTAACTAGCCAGAGCTGCCAACCTATAGCTGCATGTCAGTGAGACTCTTCACCACATCGTCCACCGGTGCATCCTCTCCTTGCCACCGCAGGGATGGATATCCTGCAACCAAGACAGAGAGGGTTTCTGACGGCAAAGATGGTGTTGCTTACAGATCAACAGATAAAAGGATAGAAATGTCCTGAAATTGACATGGTTTGTAGTTGTCAACCCTTTAGCTCAGAGAAAGTAGGAGGTCTCGCTCTGCAACTATTTCCCAATAGCACAAACGTAATGTTGGATTAGGCAGACCAGGCTAGAATGGTGTATTGCTGTCGTCTACGGTTTGTAGGGCTGCACCGAATACATGAAAGCTTCAAGGTTTCATACATTTTGTTCAAGGATTATTTTATTGGGTAATTTAAAAAAAATTGTTTATCAAGCTTCGAAAACCAAAAATGACATTCGGTACAGCCCTAACCTTTATTGATATGACAGTTTTGTTTTTAATACAGTCCAGTACTATACAGACGTCACTTCGTTTTAGTCAAGTCATTCAGTTTGAGTAACGTCTTCAGCTGGGACCAAGTGTTAAAACAGCTTTTTGTGAGCAGATTTTATGAAATTGGTATGGAAACAAGTATCGCTCAGGAATTGATGTCGAAGTCGTGGTATCGATATTGGTGCCTCATACACTCAAGGGCCTCGTTGCTAGCTTGTTTTCAGCCTTACGTCCTCTCTATTTAGTATTTTTGGCACATAGCATGAACAGTGTCACCACAGCAGGGAAGAGCTGGCTGAAGGGGTACAATTTAGCGTAACAATGGAGTAGATGCTGTTTAAATTATATCTCTCCATCTAACATACACACAGACCAGCTCTCTGGAGCCAGAAAGCCTTATTAGTGAGTCTAATTGGGCTCCTTCCTGCCTAGCTCTGTACCCCCCAGCCCTCAGAGGGCCCTCCTTGAGCCCACTTGTCCTTCAGTGAGACGACACAGGATGAAGTCACTCCATTTGCCTTGGCACCAGCATCTTTGTTTGAGGCACTGCGGTGGTGTGCCAAGGGCTATGTTCTCACAGCAGAGCGTCCTGCCCAGTCCTCTATGAGAGGGACATGGCCATAAAAACTTAAGTATCCTCTGTGCAGCACAACAAATTGCAGTGCAGGACAGAGCATGCCAAACTCAAGCGGGACAGGAAACACTGTTTTTTTTATATCATCTACGTGGGACATTGCACAACTCAACTATATTGCTGTTTTCCCAACTAACTGCATGTGAACAGAAGAGGGTTTACTGGCAACTGATGGTTACACTTGACATGACAGTCTTCCAGCATTTGATTGGTGTTGGTGGTGTTTGTAGGGTTTAATTTGGTTTAACGATTTGTTAATCTCCTTCCATGTAGGTGAAAGACTCACTGGCCTTATTCAGTCTTCTCATATGTAGCGTTTGAAGGCGGAGGTCCCCTGCCTCACCTGAAATGAAGAGCGACTCTAACGTCAGAACGTTTCTCATTAACAGTTTCATCAGGCTTATTAAGCTTCAGGGGAGGATGAGCAGTCACATCACACAGCAAAGGCCACGTATTTAATGAGTGAGGCGAGTGAAAGCCTCGATAATGATCAGGATCTGCCTGACTCAGCTCAGCGAGTGATTGATTGATCTGGTCGCACTTTTGCTTTACTGTGATGAATCAGAGCAGCGCTTGGCAGTGCACAACACCTCCACGAACCAATGCCCCGTGAGAAAACGGAAGATTTTACAATATATTTCCTGCAGTTTGTTTCAATAAAAGCTGGAAACACATTGACAGCGGCCCTGACATAGTTAGAGAAATAGTTTTGGTGCACACAGTAGAAGCAATGTAGTAACGAACAAACAGAAACAGATTTTTTGCGGGGAACTGACATTTTGAGACAGACTGGTATGAACTCTTGCAGCGACACTTGTATTGTAGTAATAACTCCAAACAGTATCCCACAGGTCTTTGAGTCATTTGTGGTGGCTGCAGCCGGGGTGAATAAAATACCAATAGCAACAGAACAGACAGTCAGTATTATAAATGTGTTTTGTGGCGACCCTGCATGATATCCTTGTGGTGAGACACAAATAACACTGTGTGCTGTTTGAAAAACACTGCAGTGGATAAGATCTGAACGCTTGATGGAAAACAGTCCCACGCGAAGCAGCGGAGAGGAGCGTGTGACCAACGTCCTGTCAAGTAAAGTTTAGCTCCAACATTAAGCTCATCTGTCGGCGATAAGGTCGGCGAGCGCGGCGATGCTGGAGGAGCAGACGATGATGGAGGCGGACAGAGGGCTTTGAAGTGGCCTGGAAGTCGCGCAGATTTTCTAGACTGGCCTTGTCTGCATTCCAGCTGCTGTGGTGACACTTCAGCGACACTTCAGCTCCAGTATTTCTCGGATGTCTGCAGTTTGTAGTGTTTAATCTCTTCTCCCCCTACCTTCCTCTCCTCCACCATAGCGCCTTTTCCGCCATTCTTTCTTGCAGCATTTTGTCCGTCTGACTGCCAAAAGGTTTATGACAGCAGGATGTGATCTCACACCTCCACCAACATTTTCAACCACACAAAAAAATGTCATGATTTTTTCTCCTCCTTTTTCCTCCCTGAGGCTATCTAGTCCCCCGCCCTCAGAGGCCCCGGGAGAAATTTGACACACGGATGCGATCTTTCAACTTTTAGCACAGTTTTTCTCTGGAGCCTGTTTCTACTCTGGACTCCTACCATCAGAGATGATGTGCTGCAGTATTCAAGCCTTCGAATGCCTCTAATGTCATCTTGATTTTAGGCTATTAGAATATTTACAATTTTAAATATGTTTTTTTTAAAATGAAGTCGGGCTCTTCAAGCAGACAACATACAAGCAATGTAAATGCTATGTATTTATATACTGTATAGTACATTTATATTGACCTTACAATCATTTAATTAAGTTGTCAAGCAGAGATGTCAAATATTCTTTGTTTCTAGCTCCTCAGATGGGAGGATCTCCTGCTTTTTTTCTGTTGAGCAGATATTCAATAATAAAATTACTGTTAGTTGAAGCCCTTATAATAAAATTGATCATTGTGTCATCTATTAAAAAAATAAGGTCTGTATTGTAATGCACTGAAAATGATAGAGTTTTACTGATAAACTCTTGAAACTGAATCCATTCAGATGGGATTGACATAACAGGGGAAGGTGGGGGATGAAATATTCACTGTGCTCCTCAGTAATTGAACTCATCATTTCGAGCCACATTTTAACCATCTGGAAATGACAGGATGTGGTCTGTAAGCGTCCATTCTGCAGTGCAAAGCCGACAGCCTCCCAATAAAAACTCCAAACACAGACATGAAATATGTATTGATATGATTCAGTGTGACTTACACCTCCCAAGGCTATATATAATGATAAAAATCCACTAAGGGATTGTAGGGAAAAGAGGAGGAAGTCTGTGAATCTTGTCTGAGAATCAACACATTTTTACATTTTATTCAGCGTCAGGGTGGTAATTGTTTGTTCATCCATGGGTACATTTGCAAGCAGGAACTACTAAAAGCTAATTAAAAAATAATTTAAAAAGACACGGGCCTCAAAAGGGAATGCAAAGCTCAACAAGAAACTGTTAAGACTCTTTCTCACTCACACTGCAGCAGAAAGAAGAGGCGAGCATGTCGAAATCAACAGAAAATTTCATGTCCTTGCATTCCTGCATATTCTGGCAAAAAGAAAAGACTTTGTCAGACGGGGGAGACACATGTTGGCATAAACACACGGACACAATTGCGCAAAAATGTCATCCTGATTGTCCATACTGTGATTTTTCCGATGTTGGTCTCGACGTTTGTGATTTGGGATGTTGGACGGTATAAATAAAACTGACTTGAGTTGACTCCCGCTCTCCTCCCAGAGGCTGGGAGACACACTCACATGAAGTGTTTGTTGAGTAGGGCTGGGGGGGTGCTGAGTGTAAAAGGGCTTCTGGCTTTGTGTATGTTTGGGCAGTTCCTCAAAGGCTGTTTTCCTTATGAGCAAACGCTAACTTTGGTCCCCTCAAAGAGGAACTCTCTTCCTTTAATTCACACACACAAACATCTGTCCACCAAATTCCTCCCAAACAGCCCTTTGTGTGAATTGTCTGTCTCTCTCTCCTTTGCATGTCTGTCCTTCCCTCCTTCTGACTTCTCTTTCCGTGCTGCATAACTTCCCTGTTGCCCTGTTTGTGTCCGAGATCAAACCGGGACTACTCAAACAAATTAAGATTTCTTTTCTCCCTCCTCCCTGCTCTGCGGTTTGCAGACACTCCTCATTTGCTGGACTCCTCTTCTTCTGCTGCTGCTCCTTCTCTTCTCCTGGATGAGAACCCGGCGTTTGCATACCAGCACTCTCCCTTCTTTATATTCTCCTCTCTTGGTCCGCTAGCCCCCCCTCCTCCCATCTCCCTCTGAAAGACAGCAGAAAGAAGAGTTTTGATTGAACTGTGTCTTTTTCCCAGAGTAGGAAGTTGCTCAGGCACTTAAGAAAAGGGAAGAGGGAGAGGTGGAGTGGAGGGGCGAGAAAGACGGGGGTGATCTGTGTCGAGGAACGACAAAGGCTGCTCCAAAGCCCCTGACACCACGTGAAATCCTCAGGAAAAACAGCCGTAATTAGAGCCCAGCTTTGTGCCAAAAGTGTGCACGTTTGAATGTGATAGAGCAACAGCAGTGAAACAACAGGCCTCTGTTTCTAATTTTTAAACATTGTCTTGTTCCTCTGCCAAATCATTGCAGCTGGCCTGTATTGATTCTTCAGTTTGAAGGGGAGAACGTTCTAGAGTCGAAGTACCATGCTCTCCTTCGCCGTGTCTCCGTGATATATAAGCACTCTGGTGTTCGGTCCAAACATTCATGGTGCCCAGATGATGTGTCGTAATGACTTTGGTGATTCCCCGACTTTTTCACTCGGGCCGCCATGAGGTTCACATTTGTGGTTTTGTGTGAAATGTCTAGACTTATGTCTGAACTACTGGATGTATCGTCTTGAAATTTGGTCCAAACATCCCTCAGAATGAATTGTTATAACTTTGATGCTCCATTAACAATTCGTCTAGCGCCAGCATCAGGTCAAAACTTTAATTTGTCCAATGCTTGGATTTTTGATTAAAAAAATGAAAGCTTATTGACATTCCCATAAGCCTTAGCTGCGCTTTGTGTTTTATAGCATTAGCAGAATATTAGCAAGCTAACATGCTCAACCATGATGGTAAGCATAAAACCTGCTAAACATCAGCATTTAGCTCAAAGTACAGCCTGCTAGCTGCCTTCTACCTGTCTCAGATTGATCTTGCAGCCACTTTGAGAGGTCCTGACCCCCATGTTGGGACCTACTCCTTGAGGGTAATTGAAAATAAACATACTCAAGTATTTAGAAATACTTAAGAAACTTGAGCTGTGTTATGTGAATGTCATTAATTACAGTGCTGTTTGTCTTTGCTGAATACATTCTCAGTGTTCTTAGCCTTGCAGTTAGCCTTTCACATGCACAAGTTATTCTTTTGGGTTAGCTGTGATCACAGTGATTGTTTTTTGTGGCTCAGAGCAATCGACACGGCTCTGCTTTGGTTTATCCTCTCAAATTGTTTTCGAAATCATAGCACATTAAAATCATTTCATCATCCACAAATCGACAAGTATCCTAGCCTTTGGGTCTTGCACCTGCCAACCATTGTGAGTCAAACATGTGCATGTGATGTCATTCACACCTCCGAGCTGCCAGTCAACACCTCGGAGAAGAATGTTGACTAGAAGTGCAGCTAAACCGCCCTGCCAATCTCTAATAGTTTGAGCCAAGTGCTTTCACTTTATACTTTTTTCCCTTCTCTCTTGTGTCTGTCATTTTCTTTTATCTCCGTGTTGGATATGAAAGGAAATGATAAGAAACAGACACAGAGGTCATCTGGATACAACATGTCTCTGCACAACCACAGCAACATGGCTGCTCCGCTCACTTGTTCTGCCCCTGTCCTCCAAATCTGCGGAGAGGATAATATCAGGCATAATTCAGTACATGTGTCCGAGTTCGTAGGCAGTGGTGAGACAGGATAAGATGTGCTCACTTCCTTTCTGGTTAGTGACTGAGATTCACTACGTCACCATGCTTCCTGCACCACCTATTCACGAGGATGCACAAATAAATTCTGCTGTGCCTCTCTCTGGTGTGGTCTCGTTGGCAAAATACTGTAGCTGATGAGCTAGCTGCTAACAGGCTAACAAACTGGGAATATGTTAGTGGTAGTCATTCATCACAGCTCCTCATTGTTCTCTCTGTTTTGCTTGTACTGTCCAGGTCGTACATCATTTTGTTCAATAAAGAGTTATTGAAGGGGAAAAAAGCTCTCCAGGCCTCATTAGCCCAGGCGCTAACAGGTCAGTAAGTTTAGATAGTTCACTCAGGAGCTATATTTGTACTATTGACTCCTGTCCTCCTCATAACTGTCTAAAAATCCTTCCTCTTTTATGGAGCTAATACTCCAACAGGGAGGGTTAAATAACCGTGGATTGTGGTGTCTCTCCGCTCCAAAGGTCAAGGCTTGCTATTGGTTCAGCAATGCAAATGAACTGACTTGCTGCTGGTGTGACGGGGCCTCGCCAGTCTCGTTTTGAAGCTGATTTTGTTTCAAGGAAATGCAGCACTTCCAAAACGTGTTAGGACATGAATTATAGTGATTCTGACTATATATTAACCATGTAAAAAAACAACCACAGGTCTTTCTAACATTGAGGTTCAAAGACTGTTATAGACTTATTGACTCCGCAGCTCCACAATACAACTTTATTTCAAGCACAATACAGTCATGTACATACACACACAAAGCTACGGACTGGCCCATAGTGGCTCCTTCACTTGAAAACATTACAAATAAACGTACAGTAGAAATTAGGGATTACAGCATCTCCTTACCACACACCAAAGCATGCATGTGCACATGTGTGAGACACATGGTTCCTCGTGAGTGCCTAGTCAAGCTTTCCTCATGCATTTAATGTGGAAGAGCTTTTTTAAATAAGATTTACAGTACACAGCAGAGGAGCTGAAATGAAATCGAATCATATACAAGGCCTCCTGTTTCCAAAATTTTAATGCAGGGGTTCTAGGAGTTATTCCTCAGCCCCCTTGGGTCCCTCTGAGCAGACGTCAGGGGGCTCAGTGCTAATCGGGTGGGAGATATCCGTCCTCACCGCCAAGGTGTCGAAGGGATAGGGTTTCCCTGGTTTCCGCATCTCAGACCTACAGAAGCCAGGGAGCAATGTGAGCAGCGCTGCCTGAAAGCGCCTAATGCTTTTTTTTTCTCTCTTATTTATTTCTTATTCATTCAATCAATTACAGTCGCACCTTTTTCTGTCTCTCTTTGTTCATTCAGTCGTATGCATGCACTCAAGCACTCTTGACTTTTTTAATGCACACCTTCAGTTCTCACTTTTTTTTTCACGGCCCCCCTCTTTCCTTGCCTTTCTCATTAGCCAGACATTATCACATGCAGGGGTAGTTTCAATGCTCTGAGGGCTTCTAGGATTACCTGCTGCCTTCCTGCATTTATGTCGAAGCACATTACAATCCAGCATCTTAACGCCGTGCTGTTAGATCGCTGTTAATGTGCTTTCGAATCACACAACGAGTTGGATCATGTTTAAACTTACAGGATGAAGCCTTTTGTGGAGAGTTTTTTTTTCCTCCTCTCTGTCCTGTTTTCTCCTTTTTTGCAGCTGTTTGAGGTTTTATGCCCTCTCTGTGTTAGACGTAGAGCGAAAACAACAGTTTGCTGTTTGGGCTGCATGTCTGCTCTGTGTGCCACATTTGCTTCAGTTACAAATCCACAGTGAAAGAGTGATGTGTTATTCTAACCCCAAAATTTGGAATTAGCCTTGGAAAAATGATTTAAAAGCAAGTTTGAAGATGTATTAAACATTATTTTTGTCATTCCATGCCAAAGCCTTAAATGGTTTCAAACATCTTGTCTTCCTCTATCCCCCCTCCCCCCCTCCTCCTTCAGCCGTTGCCCCTTCCTTTTTTTTTGTTGTCCGCTAAACCTGTCACTTTGATGAGTTGTGCGCAATCATCCCAGGGGCCGTTGGGCTTTCACCAGGGCCTCCGTCCTTCCTGGTACAGTGCAGCCTTTGATGTGGTTCCTTCCTTAGCTCCATGCGGGCAGGCCTTGGCTCTGGCTAGCTAAACCCAAACTTAGCTTCTTTAATGCATTTTAACACCACATGTGGACTCATGGTTGAGCTCGTTGGAGGTAAGAAGCCGGACAGTGGCGTTAACGCTGAAAGGTCTTCGTGTTGTCCTGAGCTGACCGGGCACATGGCCACTGTCAGTGTGCCGGTGATGGCCTGTGTAATAACTCGCTGCTGCACCGAGAGCTGGCCCTGCATGTTATGGAGTATGTTTGGGTCCTGGAAACAACAGCAGCGAGATGTTTCTTAGAGGCTGCGGTCTGAAGACAAGGCCACTTTGGTATGTTGTTGATTCCTGGACAATGGAAGCGATATAAATCCAGAATGTTTTTAAATGCCAGCTGCAATAAATGCCAAAAAAAAAAAACATATGCCAGATCACAAATTACAATGTAACACTAACAAATGTGAACTAAACATAACTTCTCGTCAGACAAGAGAAGCACAACACAATACAAAGCACTCTACACAACTTATTAGTCCCAGGTTATTATTATTAGAGACAACTACAAAGCACTAAATGGCTTGGGCTCTGACTGGCCCCGGGGCCAGCTGTGAAAGAGCGCCTCACTACTGCAGATGATTACGGCTCGCTATATGAACTGTGTCCTAATCCTGGTGGACAGCTGAAATTAAAGCCAGGTACGGCTCTCTGCCTTCCCAGCATTCCCTGTGATAAGCCTCCTCCCCTGCTGAGAAGAATCAGTTGTTTGTGCATCCACAAGAGTTTGCAGTCTGTAAAGTTTGGGTATTTCTTTTAGCAAATCAGGGACCAATGATGAAATTTAAAAATGAAGATGACACTCTATAATTCATTTTGATGTGATTGTGCCCAGTATGAGCTTACAATTTGTGTCCTCGGTACTAAAATCAGGCATTGTGTTGTGTTGTGCATTGTATTGTATATGTTTCCTAGCTTTGCAAGCATTGTATGTGCCCTGTAGACTGCTACATAAATCATCTCTTTTATCATCCTTTAATCAAAGACGCAGCAGACGTCTTTTGCTCTAAACTACACATCTTATGATATGATGGGCAGTAGGAAATTAATGCACACTTATCTGACCATATTTATTACATGGAAGCATCTTTTTCAGTTAAGAAATATTTTCTGTGTTCTTCAGACCGGCCGACAAACATGTAACAAAAAACAAAACGAAACACAGAAGCTGGTTAATGCATTTTTAATGGTGCCTTCATTTATGTGCAGGTTGAGCTAATTCTAAGGCAGGTAGTCGTATATTCTAAAATGAACATACTTAGTCGAGGATGTATTGACCCGGACAGTTCCTCCCCCTCTGACGTTTGAAAGAAACCACAGTCACCCAGGGCTTTTGTTGCCTTGGGTGGGGATGTAACAGTATAGAGGAAAGAGCATTTTAAAGTAGTTATTAAACTTAAGTCGAGAAGAGCCGCCAACACATCTGAACAGTAATCTATAATTTAAATAAACTGAGTAAAGAACGGGTGCGGCCTTATTAAAGAATTATGTGGTCGAATTTCAGATAATTAAAGACTGTTTACTGTCTCTGTAAGGAGGGTTGTTGAAAGCCTACTTTGGGCATTTAATTTCTAAAACGGACTTTATATAATTAATGTTCTGCCTAATGCTCTATTAAATATTGTTTAATCTTTATGTTGTAGCGTTTGTTAATTGTCTCAAAATGTTATCCGGAGATGAGCTCATTTAACAGCGTCCCATAGTGAGGAATGAGCAAACAACAGGCTTAGCAGGTTCATCCAGGATGCTGAGCCAAGAAAGCTTTGATTAAAGGGTCCAAGACCCTAAATTATTCAAAAGCAGTTGTGTTGGCCTTCATTTTTAAACTGCTCTTTCCAGTTGGTTTCCAGTGTAAGCTAGGCTACCAGCATATCTGCAACCTATGCTTTTGTAAAAGTGACTTTACAGTGCAGGTGAAATTATATGAATTATAATGTGACATGTAGAGTGTGAGGAAGGGGCTTTGAAGCTAAATTGAACGCGGCCCTCTTGAACATTTAATGAAGTTAGCGCACAGTCACCTCAGCGCGTGGAAGAGATGTGGAAGTGTGGTGAATGTTATCTAGCCTACATAGATTGTTAGGTTTAATTGTTATTTATCGAACATTGATTGGTAATATTGATGCTACCGCTTGTTTCGGTTCTTCCTGTCGCCTCGTGCATGTTGCGGTGACGCGCGTGAGTGGTCGGCTACCTCGGCGCGTGCCAGCGTCGCGGCAGCGAGCGGGTTAAAGCAGGACGGTGTGGCCGTCCTATCAGTGCGCTACGGGGCAGTCCCAGCCCACCGCCTCCTGCCTCCTGCCGCCGTCCCTCCGGAGAGAGCAGGCGACCGGGGCTGCTGGATGTGTGGCTGTTTGTCATTCTGGCAGGACGCACTCCCACGAGAAACGGCCCGCTCTCTCTCAAAACTTGTTGCCTTTTCGGGGTGTGTTGTTTGTTTAGCAGCGCCTGCGGATATTTGAACTAAAACCGGAGGATTTTTTTTCTCTTTCTCGGCGGTGACGAGGCGCCGCGTGCTGCAGATCCCACCGGCGACAACAGGCGCAAAGCACCGGGGACACAAAACACGGTACGATACTGTGGCCGCTCGCATGTTTGTACGTTTTCTCCAGACTTCTGAAAGTCCGTGAGTTACGGCCGCACTACGCGTCAGTGTGTTGGGAAGCAGAGACGGTCAGGATGTGGGAGTTGTGTGCAGTTTGAGTCCATGCGTCTCTGTTGTTGAGCGTCAGTGTGTCTGTCCAAGAGCTTTGGCTGGAAGCAGAGTAGACGGATCTCTTTTTCCCTTCAGCGTTGTCTGGATGGGCTGATGTTAGTACCCTGAAAAGAAGCGTGTACTATTCTCTCAAATGTTAACGGTAAATGGGCAGATGATTTATCATCTGAAGGCAATCAGCCACCAGCAGACTCAAAGACAGCTTGCTGTGAGTAAAAATCATTTTTTTTCCTCAAAAGATTATTAACATAGCTGTCAAACGCTTGTCCCTGCTTGCCTTGTCACCCCTGTCCATTACAGTCACCCAGTTTGGTATGGTTGCCTTAATGTAAAGCCATCATTTAGATGGATGCCAGATATTAAAAAGCAGCCAGACTAAACTGAAATGAGTTTATCATCCACAACATCCCAGAAACTGACAGAGGAATAAATTCATCAACTGGATTCTCATGTCTTCAATGTTTTGCCGACAGTCTGAATGACTCCTGCTGGGAAGAGTTTCTACATTAACTGTCACAGTGACGGCCTTTAAAGTAGATCATATACGTTCGTGCCATCCTAATGATTGTTCTACACCTGGATTGATGGAATGTAAAAGCCGCCGGTTGACTCGCCGTGTTCGCCCAGTTTACCTCGGGACTCGGAGCTGTAGCCCTGAGCCAGCGCCGTCAAATGTTTAACAGCCCAGCTGTGGAAAAGTACCCAGAGGGGGTCAAATATGTCCGAAATCTCGCCTGACAGCCAGAAACATGTCAAAGAGTATGTGTCCTAAAGCCACATCTCGCATGCGAGTACGTAGCAGGGACCACTGTGCCTGTTGTTGTCCTTATTATTATTATTATTATTATTATTATTATTCGAAGCAATGTGGTTATTAACCGTCTCTTGACTGATTCCTGGTAATTGCTGCCTATTAGCTTTAATTAAAGGGATTCAGGACGCCTTTCCTTGTGTTGTATAGCTGTCTGTCGCCCAAGGTCTCTCCATCTCTCTCACACCCCATAATCAAGAACTTTACATGAAAGACGGCAGAAGAGGCGCTTCGTCATCACCTGCGTTATTCCAAACCGCTGGCCCTGGGAAGGATTGCTTCTGTTGGTTTTTGGTTGACTTTCTTGGTTATTTTAAAGGTTGCACACACTCAATAATTCCTCTTACCAAAGAATCAAACAGGGGTTTGAGGGCGCCTGAGCGTAGCTGTCCTTACTGGCATAAGTGATCCCTTAAAGCTGCAGGTTTTATAGTAAAAATGAGGAAGGGAAATGGCACTTCATCGCTTTTTGGACCCGCAGAGTTTGACCCGCTTGATTAAGTGAGCCTGTGTTTAGGATTCAAGGTCACTTGATTTCGTTCTTCCTTTAAATAAAACTTCAAAGTGGCTCAAAGACTCACGGTTTGCATGCATTATGATGTGAGGCTGAATTGTGACATCATTCCCTCTTGCTGTAGTGGATTTAAAGGAACGTGTGCTTCCCCTCTGCCTTAAAGTTTTTCTCTGCGTCACTAAAGTGCTGTTGAGATGTAGCACATGTGAAACAAACCAGAGGATGAGTAAAAAAAATCATCCTAATTCCACCACTTCATGCACTGCTTCTTCATCCCTTATTTTCTGTTACTGCCAGGGTCCGCTTGCTGCACAGCTAATGTTCTTTAAAGCAGTTGTTTTGGCTTCTCTTTGATCAGCAACGCCACCTGAGCTGCCTTCATAAATCGATGGAGAGGTGGGAGCTCTTTTTGAGCCGTATTCCAGTGGTTCATGGTGCTGCTCGGTCCAGCTGTCAGCTTTCATTTTGAAGAGAGACACAAGACCCTGCTTGTGTCCGCACAGTCTGCCCCAGATGTCTCACCTGCCTGTCAATGCTCTGGCGCACACACACGCACCCTCATGCGCACACACGAAGCTGAAGCTAAATTCCTTTAGACGCAAACAGCAGAAAACACGCTCGGTTGCGCCTCGTTCGCTAGACACGTCTTTTATTTTATCCGAGATCTGCATTAAACTTTCGCGTTTCCATCCAGCCTCTTGAAGTCATTACAGGCTGACAGCTGTGGGAGCCAGACTAATGACTTCATCTGGGTTTCCCTCAGTCCTCTGCTATTCTGAGCTCCTCGGGCTCCGGAGTTATTCTTCCTCGCGGCCCCGTCCTCCCAGCCACCCCTGACCCGTCGGGGCCATTGCGCTCATGTTTCACCGCTCACTCATGTTGAGGTGTCACAGAGCGCATTGGTCACATACGCCGCGTGTCTTTCGCTCAGTGTCGGATGGGAAAAACAGGCCAGTGTGATGTATCACTTGGCGCTCGAACGCAAGCACATCCATTTTGCGGTGAAATATTTTTGTGGGGTCATGGTGTGGGTGAAAGGAAAACTTGTGTGTGTGCGTGCATAGGTTGTGATGGTGAAAAAAACAGTTATGGCAAAACTCAAGGTATGTATTTAAGAAATTTAGGTATTCCAGACTAAACTTAAGATTTCAAGTTCTTTAAAAATGTAGAACAAATCAGAGAGATGAGATCAAAGTGACGTTGAGTGGGCATTGTGACAGTACAGAGGAATCATATTTTACAGGATATGGGTGCATTATTAAGCACTACAGTAATCAGTTTAGGTCTGCAGCATCTGAAACATGTTCCACGTCACCAGCCTCCGCTTCAGGGCTTATCAGTTGATGGCACAGATAGCAGAGTCTTGGCTCTGTCTTCATGCGTCGAGAGAGAGAGGAGTTATTCGCAGTGCGTGCTGATGCCAAGTGAAAGATGTGACATGTAGAGGTTCAACACAGGGGAATTAGAAAAAGTTCCCTGACATGTTTACAATGTCAGACCAATCCTGCAACTTACCTTAAACATCTTGACTGGTTTGTTCCAAGTTGTATAGCTGTTTTAACTTCATCCATTTATCATATTAGAGCTTAAACAATTAGCTATACAAGTTTTTATATCTCATGGGCATTTTTCAGTATTTTTTTTAAAGTTTTCATATAGTGATAGTAACTGAAAATAATAAGCGACAGATAAATTGATGATTAAAATAAATGTTTCATGTGGATTACTAAACAAATGATCAGAAAGTGAGAATTAGACTGTCGGGTTGTAATCATAATCAGTGTTTGGGTCTTTTTAACCTTTATTCATAGTGACAGTAGAGACGTGAAACACTCGCGAAGCTGAAGCTGCATGAGTTTCACTGTTTTTATTGTAAAAACTGTAAAAGTTAAAACCTATTATCAAAATAATTACCAAGTTTGATTAATGAACTAAATGCTTCAGCGTTAGTTTGCCTTTCAGATACTTTTTTCATAACCTACACAACTTGTTGTCTTAAAGAAACACACCCTTAAAGAAACACACCCTTGTTCCATCTTTGTCTCACTCTTTCTCTGTCTCACACACACACACACACACACACACACACACACACACACACACTACAGCCTTATAGTAGGATTAGTTCACTCCTGTCATCTTTCTTTCCACCGTGGGCTTGTTTCTGGGGCTCTGTTCCAGCAGCACAGCCCACCTCGACCCTGCATTACCTGTGAAACACAGCTCAACCATGTTTGAAGTGTGTCAAGTATATCAAGGCATAAAGCCGCAGACACTTTTTTTTTTTTTTTTTTGCTTTTTTCCCGCCGCTCACTCCCTTCCCCCCCGCTTTGCTAAAATACCCCACAGAATCACATTTACACATTGCGGTCTCCTGTGAGTGTTTTGTAATTTAAGCCGAAGCATATATAGGGGCTGAAACTGTAGCATAACGTGAACCTTCTGTTTTTTCTCACTCTGTTGGAACCATTTTTTTAGCCTCCTAATGCAGGACTGTCTCATGCTTTGTAATCTATACAAACACTGAAGATTTACGCCGGGTCTCATCCACGCTCCGTAAATCATATTGATCTGGAAACTATTTGATGTGACTGTTGTGACTCCAGTGAGATGATAGAAAATTAGCGCCGTTTGCCAAATATTTCAGTGGTGATTCAGTTAATCATCAAAAAACTCCTCCCTATCTGACTCTAACAGGGAGGCGCCTGTGTTGTTTTTCTTTGTTTTGCAAGATAACCTTGGCATTTTGTTCTGCAGTTTCAGCACTGCTTTTCATTTCCACTTTCATCATTTACCTTTACGTGATCTATTTGTGAAGCTTTTAAACTCACAGTACGGGTTGAAAATTAGAATTGAACAGCTGAAATGAACAGGGGTCAACATGTTTTATCTGCACCAAGATAGAAGTCTTTGCTCTTCACACACAGTGACAAAGATAAATTCGAGCCTTGATGATGCTTCTCTGTTAAGCTTGATTGGCAAACTGGACTCTGGAGAATGGGATCGTCATTACGTCTGTGTTAAGTCCACACTGCGCGTCAAATATCCATCATCATGTGTCGAGAAATCAGAGTTTAAAATGCTACTTCTGAGAGGTTAAGGAGGTTAGTTTTTATATGAATGTTTTTGCATCTATAGTGCCATTAGTGTGTTTCCTTAGTTTGCGAAACAACTTAATTTTTTTTACATTTTTTTGGCTGAGTGTGCGCTTATCCTGGAACTCAGCTTTCAGCCCTCTCATTTTTCTCACCCGCTTGGCGCCACTCATTCTGAATGGAAACGGCTCTCCTGCTCAGTCTCTGAGGGTTTGTTGTTGGGGCTTTTTATGAGACTGTCCAGTCTAAAATAACAGACATCCCTGTTGTATTACATTCAAACTCAGTTGTTCATTTTACTGAGATACCAGATGAACAGATCACACGTGCACAGCATCTTACCGTCATTTTAGCTGGATGTGGTGCTGTGATCCTCTGTGTCCTGTCCAGCGGTATGGGAATAGGATCGCTGATTATTTGTTCTGCTCCCTTCAATTAGTTATTATCAGATTAGTAATTGCCTGAATTCATTCATAATATCCTTTTTTTGCTAATCCATACAAAAGCCAGTATGTGTAAAAACAACTAGTTGTGCTTTTGATTTTTGGACTATTTCTTGCCAGGAAGCAGTGATTACCTGGAGTCTCTGCTGGTTGCATGGTAACCTCACGGTGACGATAAGACTCCAGACGGCCTCTTGGCCAAGAAATAATCCAGCACATAACTCCACATTTAAACCACAGAACTTTGGTTTTGTATAGATTAAAAAAGAAGAAGAACTTTTTCACCTTCGGCCTCAGCAAAGCTAGCTGTTTCCCCCTGCCTCCAGTCACTATGCTAAGCTAAGCTAATTCTGTAGCTTCTTGTTCAGTGGACAAAGCAGAGATTGGTGTTTAATGGCGAAACATTTTCCAAAATGTTCAACTGTTCTTTTAACATGAAAGCAGGAAGACAACTCTTAAACGCAGGGCTTTGCTTTGACAGTGCTTTATAAATCCAATAGTGCAAGAAGATTTTTGTTTTAGTATTATTAGACTCACAGCTCACATTGATTGCCCTCCTGTAGCATTTAACCTACTTAAACAGAACCTAAACCTCTCTGTCTGTTGTCTTCTTGTCCCTCAGAGGAGTGACAGTGTCCTTACCAGGCCCGCTGGGAGAGGACCATGGCCTTGAGCGATGCAAGTGGTGACCCTCTGGCCCTCAGCAACGGAGGGCACCATCCTCTGGGTGCCAACGGAAGTGCCCCTTCAAACATCAGCACGCCAGTCAGCGGCGGCAAGGACCCTCTCACAGCTGCATCCGGTGGCGACTGCCCTGCAGCAGACGGAGAAGATGACACAGTGAAGGACGCAGAGTGTAAAGTTCAGCAGAAGCAGCAGAGGTCTCATGTTGTCCAGAGAACGAACAGGCCGAGCCAAAACGGTGGCGTGGTCAAGCAGAACGGCTCCCTGAGGAACCTTCAACCATCCTCCGCTGCCTCTTCCTCCCCCGCCGTCATCGATTCCCAGAGGCTGACCAAACACCACCTTCCCTCCACCCTCTCCCCGTCCTCTTCCTGCCCTCCTCTCCAGCCCCCGCCGCTCTGCTGCCAGCACTGTCACTTCCACTCCACCCTGTGCTGCCCCTGCGGACAGCCGGAGTGCCCGCTCTTCCAGGGTCCGGGCCCAGGCCCAGGGCCCGGCTCCGTCCCCAACCCTGGGACCGCTTCATCCTGCCCGTGCTGCCTCTCTGCCTGCACGTACGCTCACCCCCATCCACATTCGCCTCACCAGTCCTCCCTTCTCTGTCTCCATCAACACCACCACCAGCGCTGGCAGGAGCACCTCCAGAACCAGACTCCTGGAATCAGGTATGTGGGAGAGAAGTGCTTCACAGGGTTCTCAGAGATCTCACTTATTATTACTCTGTGTGCCAAACATGGTGTGCTTTGGCATAGCATTCTGGTATTTCCCTGATCTGAAATGTTCAACTAATTTAGCTGAGTAAGAGTCTAAGACAACATTTTTGTCTTAGTGTGCGTCCATTAGTACTTCCTGTGTTTCTTTGTGTTTGCTTGTATGTGTGCAGCAGATTGTGTATGCATTGCCCAAACTGAGCAACAGAGGGTCTCTCGTAGCCCTCCAGCCCCCCCATAACCCACTCTGTGCCCTCATGCTTGATAGCGTGTCACATCCATGTTTAGGGATCGCGTTAGGTCTGGAATGCAGCAGTGGTTACGGATGTTAGGGACCATGCAGGAATGTTATTTCACCAACAGTTTCCTCCGAATACAGGCCTGTCATGGTATGACACCAACAATAGTTACAGGAGTTGCACCACCATGTTGGAAGAATTACAACAAATGAACGTTTGCCACTGTCACTGACTGATGCTACTCAGTAATGAGCCCTTTGCCCCTTCAGGCAAATACAAGAGTTGTGGTTTTGGGACTACATGAATGAACTTTTCTACTTTTGCCTTTCAAACTCCTCATAGTAGGTTTTCCCTGGAAAAATAGAGCAAGAGGCCATGAGACGGCAACAACCATTAGTTTTTTTTTTCGTTTTCTAGCAGACAAAAAACAAATGCTACCACACAGGTACCACCCACACTAGGGCTTGGTATTGTCCAAGATTTTTTGATAATGGTCCCAATTGGGTACTTTTTTCAATTCTTTTTTTTTCAAGTCCTCACTTTGAGGACTATAAACTTCTTTTTTTTAAAAAACAAATAATTGAATCCTCACAATACATCACTGTTTATTTTTACCCATAAAAAACTACATAAAATCCAGTAAAATTACGACTTAAGTCAGGAAATAACAGATAAATGATCAAGTAGACTAAGAATCTGACCAAGCGTGCGTACCAGCTGTTGGTACTTTTGCTACTCAGATGTCCCTCCTACACATTTTGGTTTCTGCTCACAAAGTAAAGCCTTAATACCCAGATCTGACCCCTGACTGTGAGGCTGTCTCTAGCAGCAGGAGTGCAAAAAGAGCACACAGGCATGTGCTTATTCCAAAACTGTTGCCAAAATCAAAAAAATGAAGAACGTGAGTATGTCTGTTTGAGAAAATACAAACCATAATAAGCTGTGAAGGCTTTGCTGCACCATAGCACGCATGCTGTGTCTCAACTGGAAGACTAACACTTTACAAGATGCAGTTCAAATGATGTTGAATCTCTCACCTTGAAGGTTTCTGCAGACAGGTGAACCTTCTCTATGTGAAGACGCGAAGCAGAACTGTGACACAGTTTTTCGGCCGATAGTTGACACCTTCAGATGAAATCAGGCACACTCGTGTACGTATACACACGTGGCGACCATGCTTTCGCTCTTCGAACAGAATGTTAGCATTGAGTCATTTGTTGGTAAACTCCTTTTCAGTTCCTCAAGTGATCCATATATAGTGAGTCAGTTCTTTCCCTTTTACTCCAAAACCACAGGCCTCCCACCGCATTATAACTGGAACCATTTAATGCCTTGCACGATCATTTGCATAATCCTATATTTACCATCTCCACAGAGAAGGGTAGGCAGGAGGTGAAAACTCTGCAGAAGTAATTATTTGCTCATGTCAGCTCCTTTTTACGGCAGCAGCTCGTTGTGGGGAATCCGATTTGCGTGAGGCTTTATTTCGTCGTACTTCCCGACGTGGAATTTTCCTCACTCAAATGAAGTTGGATCTCCCCTCATCATTTTCATTAGCGTGCGGGACGTTGTGGGTGGCGATGAAAGATGAGGTTTGTGCAGCCACAGTGGGGAAGTACAACCAAACCTGGTGTGCACAAACTAAACCCTGGGTGGGCAGAGAGAGAGGCCAAACAAGATTGTGTTGCAGGCATTTAGATGCGTTCACTGGCATCTGTGGGTTTTTCTGCTCCCTGCTACTTTCATTTTTTTTCTCTCTCTTAGTTTTTCCTCTCACTCTATTAACACACACTTTCTTCATGTCTGCCTCCCTCTCTGTCCCTCCCTCCTCCGTCTCTTGTTCCACATCAGAATGGAGAGCAGATGTGGCGTAGGACGTATGCGTCTCTAATGTTGAACCACGCTCTTATTTACCAAACAGGTCCCTCTTGTTCAGCGATGACAGGTTTGAATTACAGGCCCAGGGTTTGTTCCAAGTCTGCATCCCCAACTCCCCCCTTTCCTGTACACTGGTGTTTTGTGTGTGTTTGTGTGTGTGTCAGATGGTGAGATTAGCCGTAAAAAACGATGGACCCGTCTCGGCCATATAGTTTTGCCCTGAACCCAGACGTTAACAAAACCTTCAGACCTTGTCTCCCTTTCCCTCCAGTCCTCCATCCCGGTGCTGAGAGCTGCTGGAGTTTGGTGGTAGTTAAATATAAGACACACACACACACACAGTCTCACACATGGACATAAACCAGGATACATAATATTCTTAATACCCTCGATAATTTGAGGGTATGGAGTCAGACAAGATGGTGTCAGATATCAGTTTGATCTGCCTCAGGGCTGTGATCTGACAGATTAGCCGAGGGATTACATCTGTGATCACTGCACACTTGTGTCTCACACACACACACACACACACTCTCTCTCTCTCTCTCTCACTCACACACTCATAAGTTGTAACATTAGCTCTTTAGGGAGACCTTTTTATGTGGGTTTCACAACAGGGGATTTTTATGCCCCTGTTCTCAGCTTCACAAAACATTAATCCATTTACCAAGATTAGCCCGTGCTTTGCTTGCTAATGTTTCTATTTTGAGAACGATCAAAAGCCTTTGGGTCTTTATCCATGTATGAAATAAACCAAACCTTTGGTAGAGGCGAGGCGCAGCTAAGCAGTTTCTACAGAGTGGCTAAAAACACAGATTCAGCCATCCATCCTTTATCTATCTCTTTTTTTCTTTCTGGGTCTGTTTAAAGTATTAAGACCATGTCTGTGTCTCCGCTGTAAGATTATCTCTCACAGCCATTTTATGTGTATTATTTAAGATCGGACAGAAACAGTGTGTCCTTGGGATGTCAGCTGTTTGGCCCGGGTCAGCTCAGTGTGTGCCAGCAGGTTTAAAGGCTTCTGGTGAAAGCCTTTAAGCCACAGCGCAGGGGAAATACCATTTCTCCAGTGCTGTGGCCGCTTCTTTGAGAAGTTGTGCCAGTGAATGTGTTGGACTGGATTTTACCTTGTATGTTTCCTTTTTACGCTTGAGCATGTGTGTTAAAGGCTGCTGAAATAACAAAAGTACTTGTTAAACTTTGGCGTCCACAAATGCATGAGATTTTTAGTTTTCTGTCGGTGCTGTGGAGCTAAGGCCCGAGCATGCAGTCAGAAAGTGTTAATCTGTAGTTAAGTGTGCACACGTAGACCGGAGCTCCAGTTTCAAGTGCACTCTTATGGCAGATGCAGTCCTGAATGAGAATGTGTCAGGAGAGAATGAGCATAACACAGAGTATGCTGTAGCTTCAGGGCACCTGAGCTTCAACTAACCTCCCTCTGATGACCCTGCAACAGCCACCAAACAGCTCACTGACACTCAACCATCCGGGGTCACGTCGCATATTTAACCCCCCACCCCGCTCACGCTCTGCTCTCCTGGAGCTAAATGTTTCTGCCCTCCTCGTAGATACCTCTCGCAACAGCTCTTGTTGTTTATGGCAACCACAAGTTTGGTTTAGATTCATGCCTTGTCAGATAGCAAGAATTCCTGTCTCTCACTCCCTCCGACGAAGTCTCAGGAAAGGTCAGCTTTTATTATCTTGAGCAAGTTTGAATTTTGTAGTATTTGTAGGCGCCAGGTGGTTTGGTTGCTATGACACATGGAGAAACTGTATGAAAACATAAAGTGTGGAGCAGTTCATCGCGTGTTATTTAGCAGCTTTTTATCAGTAGGATGGATGAACCATGTCTGTGTGCACAGTTCTGAGCGTCATGACCTTTGCGGCCATTTGTTCGCTGCTCTTATTAAATCCCACATTTTCTTACTCTTATCTCCTTCTTTTTGCCTCCTCCATCTCTTGCTCTCTGTCAGACAGCTGCAAGCCTCAGTCAGCGAGGCTTTGTCTGAAAGCGATCCGTGTGCTCTGTATTTCAGGGTGTCAGCTTGACAAGGCTTTGCGCATTATCAAGAATAACAACTGTTTGCAAGGCCCGTGGGTCGTCCAAATAGAACAGATCCAAATATGGCCCGCTGGTGCTTTATGGTGATCTATGCAGCTTCTCTTCAGAGCAGCATTTCCACTGTAGACCTGGATGGATACCTACAACAAAATCTGTGGGTCAACCTTTAGGTACAGTATATTCAGGCAAGGTTTGCTGGGAAAAATCTTCAGGTTAGCATGTCAATCAGTCCATTATTGGGTTTGAATCAAGGGGAAAATGCCCATTATGATTAGACTGTTTCACCTCTCGCCAGTACAAAGCAATTTACAGTGTTCCTTCAGAAGTATCATTAAAAAAGTGTAGTAAAGTTAATTGGGAATAATGACATTAAAGCGAATGTAGGTAATGTGTTTTAGAAGCATTTTTTGTTTTATTTATTGAAATTATTTTACAAGTAAATGAATCATATGCTCTGACAAGAAAAAAATCAGCGGCTGTTGCAGGCCTGTAATAAGACCATCCAATCATTTCATTTGGCGATGAAATGATTGGATGGTCTGCCTGCTTTTCTACCTTCGTACCTGCCACTCTGACCGTGCACGTTCATTCCTCCTCGCGTTCTTAAGTCTCCAGAAAAATGAGGAAAACCTCAAGAACCTTAAAAGATGATCAAGGACACCTGTGATGATACAGAGCGAGCACAGGCACACATATTAGAGATGCTTATTATGACAGATGAACACACACAAACACACAGATTCGGTTAAAGGCTCTACACTCTGAGTGTGAAGCTGGTATTTTTTCCACCTACTCTCAATGTGTCACACACACACACACACACACACGCTCAGACACCTACACATCATCTCTGCAGCGCCTCAGGCAGTGAAAGTTTGCTGTGTTGAACAGTGTTTTCACCTCATGCATACCTCTGCACAGGACCAACAGAAGCAGGTCAGAAAGAGCTTTTCTTCCCTCGGGGGGGAAACCGTTCATCACCTGCTTTGACGCCTAAAAATACTTTTACACTCACATTGTAGGCATTTAGCCGAGTCCTTCACAGCACATTATGAGTGCAGCAGTAGAATAAGCTACGATCTGTCAGTGAATGCTAAAAGATCAAAGAAAGTGCAAGGAAAAGGAATAAGAGAACAGGGCTAAGAGCTGTTCTTATTCTGTTGATGAAAAAGATATTAAAGTATAAGGCAAGGTTTTGTGCGAGGAAGGGCGTTCACTTCTCAGAGAGACACCTCTGCTAGTTGTAAAATGGTGATGATAAGTGACCCTTAGGGCCCTTTCACGCTCACAGTTAATTTGCAATGACAGAAACTAGCAATCTGGGTCTTTTAAAAGCCTGCAGGCTTCCTTTTTTCTGTTGTTTCTCACTTTTTTATACACAAAGCATTCAGTTAATAGCCCGCAGTACACGCTGTTAAACTCAGCTGAAATCAGAAGATTGCATCTGGAAAAAAAGAGCGTGCTCGTATTTTGTGCTTCCTGGCGCTTGTGTGGAGGCTTTGTGATGGATGGGTGAGATTTACTAACATCCTCTCTAATCCTCCCTGTACTGTAGGGGAACACGTAGAGCTAAAAGGTTAGCCCGGGATAAATGATGATGATGTATGCTGACATTTTCAGTGATATACATGCGTTGCTTTGCTGTTGTTTTTAGGAATAGTTTGATACGTTGTCTGTATGTTGGTTTAAAGGGAACTTTGACAAGCATGTGGCTGCTCTCCCGTTTGCAGAGACTTGTTGGGTTTTTTTTTTGGCTTATGTGGGGAAAGTTGAGTGGTATTAACATGTCATGTACTGGTTAGTGATTTTAATGCCGTCCACTTCTCTCCCTCTGCTCCATAATTGAAGTCTGGTCTGGAGAGACAGCTTGTGTTTTATAGTCTATACTGTTATTGAGTAACTTCAGCTCAGCTCACATTTTGAGCTCTGCGGGATCATGTAAGTAGACTGTGGTCTGTGGTATCATGGCAGAAAAGCCATTATGAGAGTGAACTCAGCTGAACTGATGGCTCATGTATTTAATACCAGCTCATTCATTCAAGCTCTTCATTCAATTTATGCTGTATATGCCTATTAATAATAATAGTGTGCAAATTTACATCCAAATAATTGATACAATTAATAAACGTATGTATCGCATCCCAAAATATATTAAAAGCAATGCTATTAAATGTAAAAAAAAAAGGGTTTTAATTGTTAAGTTGGCATCACAACATTTCTCGACATGTGACTGAAGCCATTTTTTTAACAAGTGGGACGGAGTGAAAGGATGAAGCCGTTGTTACGAAGCAGTCTTTGTATATTTAGCACACTTTTCTGACTCATCTTTTTTTGCCAGCTTTCCACTGCGCGGTACGGCTCGGCTCAGCCCGACTCGCTCTTTCTGGGTTTCCCATTGTCAAAAACGGTTGATAGTACTTTTGGTATCTCCTCAGTTTAGGTTCCAAGTGAGCTGAGCCGATACTAAACTACGGCTGTTAAAATTGGCCAAAAATGACTTTGGATTATTCAAGACAGATTGACAAGATCAGATGGTTATGTGTCTGACAACGTTATGGAAAGCATCCCTGCAGAGATACCTTTTTTTCTTTTTTAATAGAGTAGCATCTGTTTTGTTTAACCAGAAACAGCCACTCTCACCAAAGCCACCAGACTGCATTTACAGAAACAGTGATTTTATCATCATAAGACAAACTTCAGTCAAATGCAACTAGGACAAAACATAAGTCACCAAAACCTTCATGCTTCACCTTTTCACTGTTCCAAACAATCATCACAGACTCTGGTTTGGTTGAAATAATCTCTTCATTCAGAGAATCAGGAGCAGAGAGAAAGAGCGAGAGGACATCAGAGAAACAGTGAGGAAAACGCTGTGAAGAGCTGGAATAGTATCACCAGACATCATGACCGGAGAAACCTAAATATGTTTGACTCCACAGTCGAAATAAAGACGGTAATTACTGGACTCAGGAACTGCTTTGTGACTCCTATCCAATCAAATATTAATTTTCACATTTGAAGCCGATGTCACGTCAGCTTCACCAGAGTCGCTATGATCAGCTAAGAATCCCGCTTCCACTGAGGGGGAACCAGCTGCAGTGGAAAACAACATTGAGAAAAATACCTGGTACCAAAAGCGTTTCTAACAGAGCCGAGCCATACCATGCAGTGGAACCACGGCTTCAGACTGTTCCTCTTCACAGAACTGTTGTCCTGCTGTCTCTGCCCTCTGCTCTCGTACTATGTTTCCCTGCTCTCTTTCTTGGAGCCATGTTCATTTCTGTCAGTACCCCTCCTGTACCCCCCCTCCAGTCTTACGGTGTAGTTCCCGAGTATGAAGCAAAGCCCATAAAGATAGCCATCCCAGATCAAAGGCCCATGCTGTCCCGTAAAGCCGGATCAAAGCCTGATGTGTGAGCATGACGTTGTCATAACTTCTCATAAGCTGACTGAGCAGCTAGCCAGGCCTCAGCTGGATAAAGATGGCTTGCTGCTGCTGGCTGGTTAAGATTATCAGAGCACTTTGAAGGGGATAAACTGCTACATGTGTCCAGATGATGGCAAACTGTCTTAGGGTTTGTAGGCTTTATTTTCTTTGATCCATTTGGGGTGCCCTTCATAGACTAGTTAAATAAATGTTTTACTGACTGGTTGCACTGAGTTGTAATTATTGGTTATCAACAATATCAGTTATCAGCTGTATGCACACAATGACACACTGAGCCTGCTACAAGACACTGGTTTAAACCGAAGGGATAACAGAACCCAAGTCAACATTGAGCGTCTGTCCTCAAGAGAGGTGAGGCTCAAACATTTTTCCAAAAACAGGAGCTGTTTGTCGTTGTGGCTGCAGCAGGCTGACAGATTAAAAAAAAAATGAACTGGTGCAAACAAGCCTTTACTCTTTTTCCAAACGAACTGACCGAAAACATCACCACCAGACTAAAATAAGCTAACCAGCTCTACCACATGTAAATCAATTAGTGAGTGCAACAGCAGTACAGTCAGCCAGTGAATTACTGGTTCTCTAAATGCTGGTGTGGGAATCCCAGATGTTCTTAAGAGCTTCTTGGAGGTTGTAAAACAGACTTTTTTATTTACTAGTTAGGACTTCAAGAGAAATCATTCATTTATTAGTTGATTTTGCTCTTTATTTTGCTACAGCATGGATATATACAGTCTAAACTATGCAGAGGGGAGAGTGAGGGGGGCTGATTATGGGCCCGCAGGACACTTAGAGTGGTCAAAGTGAAATATTGCTTTGAAGGGAGGATCAGTTAAGTTCAGGTTCAGTTAAAGTTTAGCTTGACTTCCATTAAGAATACTTCACTGGAATGAACCCATGGTGTGTGTTTTCATCTGTGTTTTCTGTCATATTCACATGTGTTGTTATATGTTTGTTCATAGAACTTAAAGAACTTGTAGTGAACTGATGCTCCCTCTACATGCATGTATGTACTGCATTTATCTGTTAGCTTTTATTTATGCTTCTCCACATTCACATTTACATGAATCTTTGTTTGAAGCTAACAGAACTAGCCAACGCCCCTTTTAAAAGTTTCTCATGAATCACCTTTTTCTCTGCTTCTATTTCCTCTCCTGCACTTTGTGAATCTCCACTTGGAATTTTCCAGACCACCCCACCCCCAGTATTCACCCTTCTATCATAGATACACACACACACCCACACACAGTCTCTTGGGGAGTAGGGAGGACAGGTTTTGACTCAGCCTTCATCATTAAGGCTCCTGGCCTCAGGCCCTCAACTGGGGCCATGTTTTCTAAAATCATGTTGGTTAAAATAGCATCTAATGTCATCTTTGTTCCATTTCCTGCTAATGAGATGCAGCTGATCTTCCTTTAAATTAGGCTTGATAAAGGAGTCTGGAGCTATTGTCAGCTACACCAGGTGTCTCGATATCACCAGACAAACCTGAGATGTTGTGGGGGAAAAAAAATCTACCAGATAAAGTTTAGCAAATGATGAAAGGAAAAAAGTGCCTCAGAGAAGGAAAGAGAACAAATAGTGACCCTGCAGCTATCGTGTCCTCAGACGGCCCTGAGTCAGACACAAAGGGACGTCAACAAAAGCAGAGCAGAAAATAGATTGATGGTGCAGTGCGATGAGGTAATAATGGAGTTAGGAAAGTGCAGAGTGAAAAATGACCCTTCTACAAAGCAATCTTGACATCGCCTTTTTCCTTCTCTACCTTTTCTACTGATAAATGACTTCAGCAACAGCCAGACTGAGTATATGTTTACTATAACTGTGGCTTCAGTGTGCTGGATTTCACAGGAAACAATGAGTGCACTGAGGTTTATGTGCAGACTTTTAGCTTTGAGGTCATTTGTATCGGCTGCACAGTGCAAGGACCCACAGCCTTTAATATTGACGTGGCTCATCGTGATGTGCCTTTATATTGATTTTCACCTGTTCCCCAGCAGCACGATCAATAGCTAAATGATCTGTCAAATGGGAAGCTTTGCCTTAACCTCGATGTGCATCCTCTCTTTTAATGCACGAAACGTTCGGTTTACACAAACCTTTTATAAGCCTAAGTGACTCATCTTGTTTTCATGAGGTGCATTTGCTCTAAAAGGGGAATTCACTGTGTAGGAGTAACTTCCAAGTTCTTCCTCCCGGTCTAAAATAAATGTGCTTTGTGTTGGGAGAGGTGGGGCTCTGTTTTCACGTTTGATTCCCGCTCCGTGTGTCGCTGTCTGCGTCGGTCGGACGAGCGCTATTAACAGATGCCTGTGGGAGGAAGGGAAAGGGTCTCTGGTGCGGTGGCAGGTGAAAACCATTGGTTCCACCTCTGGAGGTCTTCTAGCAAACCCTGCTATCCTCACTGGCCACACACACACACACACACTTAAAGTTGGCTTGCTTACAGTTGCACTCAACCATGCAGTGTAAGGTTGGCAGGTTAAGAAGGATTTCTGGATTCAGATTTTCTGGCCAGGCACATTCATTCATGTGGAACGGAGATCCCTGCTGGCACCAGTTCTCCTCTATATTTTGCCTTGTAGTTGTGCTAATCACATAAAGGGCTGCAGTTTCAATAACATATGATCCTAAATGAGTTTTTTCTCACTTAAAAAGGGATTCTCTTGCTCTGTGAAGATGTTTCAGGAGGTTTCTGTCCCAGCTGCCCCACAACCTTGCGCAGCTCTGCGCCATAAAGATGAGGTGGGGAGCAGCCACAATAAAGACGTCACGCTGACTGACAGCTTGTAACTATTGGCTACAGTGCTGAAATCCTGCCTGTCTGCCCGGAATTTTTTGCGCGCCCGTATTTCACCTCCAAGAACTTCAGGGGAATGGCAGGTGCAGCCAGAAGAGGCCATGCTCCCCCTGTGGATACGCGCACATGCAGCCATGAAAACACACTGACTTCCATTTTCACTGCTTCAGAATGTTCACCGCTTAAGCAAATTTTGATGTTATGTTTCACTAGTTTCTGACATTTTATAGATCAAACAATCAATTAATTGCAAAGATAATCTGTAGTGAAAACAAGTGTTAGTTGCAGCCCTGATTATAGATAATTAAAAAGAGATATGTGTGTATATATAAGTGAAATGCTATGACCACACGATGCACCTTGACATCTTGTATAGAGCGTGCAGAGGAAATCCTCCTCTCATCCAGTTGTACATTTGCAAGTAAAGAAAATGGAGAAAAAGCTGCAATAGTGGAATTCTGTGCAGATTGATGACAATTCCAGATTTTTAAAAAGTTTGCCAGCCAAACAAAATGCTGCTAAATGTGGGTGATGATGTCGCTGACAGGTGCGTTCACCTGACAGGAATCTCTTCTGTTGTTGTTGCTGTGGCTACCAAACATGAAAGTAACGAAATCGTATTTTCATAGACGACACAACTCACACTATACTCGTTCATGTTAATATGGAAACATGTAGAGAAGCTTGTGGTTTGTCTTTATAATAACACGCAGACATGACAGACATATGAAAACATGCCCACGTTCATTCATGACGCCACATACACAGACACACAAAGGTAACAGACACGGCAGAAGTTCGCTGCCTTGTGTCGCTGTGAAATGCCCCATGTCTCCGGCTCTCTGCTTTCTCCCCTGTGATAATGAGAGGAGAGTGTCCCCGGCTGACCTCCATTTAAACTTTGTGTTTAAACAGCACAGGCCTGTTCCGGTGTTTATTGGAGGCCTGTTAGAAACATGATGCCCTGTGAATCACACTGTGTTACTGCTCAAGCTGATGTACCGCCGAACATGTAGCTTATCATCTCTGCTCTTCTGCTGCAGCGTTGGCCTTTAGATTTGCTTTCCTCTGAGAAATTGTTTTCGTTACTTCCTGTCACATTTTAGAGGCTGGAACGGTCAGGAGAAATGTATTGAAGAAAATATTGATATGCAAAGTTTACACTTAACACTTCTTCTGACACTCTTGTGAGGTATGTCTGTTATTTACTGAGTTATAGATATAAAAGTGTTTACACTGTTGGATTTTATTACTTGTCTAGAGAAACACTGCTCCACTCACCCCATCCTAATTCTTTTTGTTAGACAAAACCCACTTGTCATATGCCCACTTGTGAGGAGGCCCTATGTGGACCTCACTGCCTGCACGTGAATGTAGGCAAATGTAAACGGTTCATTTTCAAACACTCGAGTTGTTTGTTGGACTGTTTGTACTTCACAAACCGTTAACACTGATGTAGTTTTATTCTCTACCCCCTATGGGCCCATTTGTTATTTACAGTCTTGTTAAAGTCTTCCTAGTGTACACTTTGGCTCACTTTGGGGGATTGTTAATACCCCTCTCAGTATTCTACTTTAACCATAAGAGTCTTTGTATAAATATACACACAGGCCTACTTATCAGCCACAGAGCCGTGTTTTACTGCCTAAATAGCCTCATGATGTCACTTGGATGGGAGCGCTGGTCGCCTGGACCTATTTCATGGCTAGGTCGAGTCTCTAATTGTGTGCAGCGTTCCAGCGAGGCACTAATCAGGGCGAGGCGGGCCCAGCAGCCTGACGGGTGACACTAATTGCTCTTGCTCCGACTTGAAGGCCTTGTTCATGAAATATTTACCCGCCCGTCTGTTGACAGTTAACCCCCCCCCACCACCACCACCACCCTCCAACCCGCCTCTGAACCCTCACCCTCAACCCCCTCTGGCGCAAGCACATACTCCTGTACAATAACACACACATACAGACACGGACATACAGAAAAATGTCCATTCCAGAATCTTGTGTTCCCTGGTATAAGTAATGCAAAGGAAAGGTTGTCAATACCACATGTACTGTGGTGGTAGGGTTTTTTTTTTTCCAGAAACTTCCAAGAGACTTTGACCTTGGAAAACACCCAAAACTTGGAAAAAAATTTTATCCGTTGGAAGAAAATATTACATTTTAAAAGAGCAGTGAGATAGAATAAAAACAATTTTCTGCACCCCCAGAAATAATAAACTGTAGTATACACGTGTCTTTCTCATACACACTTATCTCATTGATACTCTAGCTCTCATACACATAATTCGACTACACTCTGCAATTTAACAGGTTTATTACATGTCACGCTGTGTAAGCGTGTAATAAAGTCTTGGTCACGCTTGTGTCTGACTGTAAACCGTCAGATTGTGTGATGATGGCCTGGTTAATCTAAGCACTTTCAATTTATTGGAAATGCAATAAAACCAAAAACAAAGCTATCTTTGCTAGTTTCTAACACTGTCCAAACTTTGAGTTTGAGCTTTTGTTCCTCAAGGCGTCAGTATGCTTGAAATGAAGCGCCTGTCTGATTGCTGCAGTGCCTGAAAGCATCTCCACCCGCACCCTCCCAACACTGAAGCTGGGGAACTTTCACAAACCCTATGAATGACTTTGAGAAGAGCTCTTTGAGAAGTGTCCCATTTGTATTATTCATCACGTCTCGCCCCTCTTTACGATGACAGGCTGAAAGGTTACGAACTCCTCTGCCTTTAGATGTGGCCAGACAGCACTCGATGCACATCAGGTCATTTCAAGCATCCCCTGGCTTTAAAGCTCTAAATCAGCCGCTGCTGTACAATCTCAGACCACCATTTTTGGATCACCACCCAAAAAACTTCACCCCAACTTTCATCTGGGACAGCCCAGAGTTGCACAGTGTGTAGGTCCTGTAAGCACACACACACACCAACACTCAGTCCCCAACTGCTTCTCTGTTTCTCCGCTCTGTCAACACAGCGCTGAGTGAGCGGCTGGTGGTCTATGTTTACCTTATTAATTAGCCCAGTGATCCAGAAACACTCTCCCTCTGGAAAACAGAATAACACTAAAAGGTTACTCAGGGCCGGGGGAGAGGGAACGAAAATAGGCGAGAGGGCAGAAGCCAGGCACAGAAGGAGAGAGCGGGCGAGGAGATGGAGAGTCGGATGTGGAAAGCGAGAGGGAGTCTGCGTTCAAGTTTGCTTTAGAGGTGTCATGAGCCTCTGTGATCAGAGAGTCAGGGAGGAAACCCGACGCGGTGGGTTGTCATCCTGCTGAATTTAGAGCCTCTGTGACCATCAGTCAACGCTGCCTCTCACTGCTGCTCACCGCCAGCCACATCACCACCCCCTCTGCGTAAAGTTTAATCTTGTCTTGTTTTATGGACTATAGACAGATTCAACCCCAAAATAAAATCCTCAACGTTACCAAATCTTGAATTCATCTCCTAAAATCGCTACAAAAATGTCACATGAGTTTGATGAATGAGAATGCCATGAATTATTGCTTTTAACTCGATGGATTCTTGATCTGTCCCATCTCTGCCGTTTAAACATTCTGGGGCCAAATGGCTGGCTCAGGTATGCCGTGCGTCTTTCCAATTGGCTGATTGAAATGCTGCAGACCAAAATTCAACACAGACCTTTCAGTAGACAAATAGATATGCCTGAAAGCACTTTCATGACTCCATTCCAACTATTTCCAATAACTCGTCTCCTCCGTTTTGGGCCATTTCTTTGTCCTGAGGTCTGCAGTTCAAGGCCATACATGGAAAGCCAGGAGACAGAGCGCAGTGAAAAGAATTACATTAGCATTACTGAATCTTGCTTGGCTACTGGTTCAAAGGAGGGCAGAGAAAATGTGGCTTTCATTAGGCATTGTTGGTATAAACCAGGTTAAAGGTCACTTTGGAAGTGAAAGGAAAAGTCTGTGTTACAGAAGAAGTCAGTCATACTATTATAATCAAGAATGATTCAGTATTTCAGACCATCAACAATCAAGTCTCCCAGAGCTAGAGTATCAAAAACAGATTCCAATCTATAAATTTGTGAATTTTTCATTTATATCACGTATGTATCTCCAGAAAAGCAAAACTAAAAGCATTCCCTGTTTGTGTCGGTGTGTACTTCTGCATGAAAACTGTGCCACTTGACATCTGGCTGTCATGTTAATGTGTCCAGTGAAACTTTAAAAGGGATTTACAACCCACCCCTGTGGAGTAAAATTCCTCGCCAATAGCCCAAGTTCATTTGTGCCTCCCATTACCTCTAATTATAACATTCCGCAGATTTCACTTTGACAGCAAAACAGGCAAAAATGCGACAACAGCCTCTTTGGCCCCTCTTGCCAGGTTGCTTAAATCACAACACTGATGTCCTGAGTGCTAATAACCTGATTGGCTGCAGCAGAGGGCGACCTCAGAACTCACTTCCTGCTCCTCTGTGCCATTTTGGGGGTAAATTAAGGCCGCTTTTTGTACAGCGGGGACATGAATACAATCTGTGATGCTCGGAGAAATGTACTTAGCTTTTAGTTAGGGCTATTAAAGCAGGCCGTTTGTCTGAACAAATGTCTTTTCTGGCAGAGTTTGTCTGAAAAGGTCGGTCTAATTCAAGGAGTGGCCCATCTGCTGTCTCTGCCCTTCGTCTGAGGGGGAGTCGTCCGGGTGGTTATTAATGCATCCCAGTGCAGTGAAGACTCTACTCTCTCCTCTACCTTGTCAACTTCAAAACTTCTGAGATTTTTAAGCCGAGCACCCAGCCCTGCCTCATTTATTTGCATATTGAGATCTGCAGGCACAAGCGAGACTAGCAGAGAATACCAGGCGTAAAGGAAAGACACTGAAATCTTTTGGAGCTGCAAGACCTTTGCAGATTTGAGGACAGCACAGTATCTACTGGCACTCTGTCACACTCCTCCCCAGGTATTCTCTTCACATACACAAGTTCTCATATTCCCTCCGACCCCTCCAGTCCGTATCATTTATCTCCTGCAGCCCCACTGTGATCAGGTGGCCATATCTGATTCTCCCACTTCCTCTTCTTCCCTCCTCTTCCCCTCCACCCGTGGCGATTGCTGCTCCCGGCATACCAGACTCTCCCCCACCACTCCCAGGAGGAGCTGACGAGAAGTCCAGATAGATCCTGCGCGTGTGTATGTGTGCGTTGATGTGGGTCAAATGCCCCAGTATCAGGAAACAGTGCATAAGAGAATCAGGTCTCTCTAATGTGTACGTATTTGTGTGTGTGCAACAATGCTGACGTGGCCTGCTGTATAATAGAGCTCTTTATTGATTCATCAGACTAGATTGAACAGGTTTTGTGATGTTATGCGTTGCGTCACGGGTTTAGGTTGAGATCAGATTTTCTTTTGAATCAAGCTGACACCCCAGTCAAGTTTGATTTGGGTTCAGGCAGAAATCCTTCAGGGTCAGTTCGAGGCAGGCAGGAATTTTCAAGTCTGTGTCAACCTGCCGTGTTAATGTTAATATCTTGTGCATGTCCTTAGTTGCCTGCGTGTGGCTCGTGTGTATTAGAAACACTGGACGCCTGTGTGTCCCATCTGAGAGGGATTTGAAGAAAGAGCAAAGAGCATTATGACAAGTTCAGTGGAAAGTGGTTTTGACAGCCACGTCAGTTTTAATGTTTGGAGTGGTCCAGTACCCAAGGTGTGTGCTGCTGCCGGGGAAAAAAAAAAGGACAGGGGATTATGAAGAAAAGATGTGCGCTCTTGCTCAAAACTCTCTGCAAATCTGTTTTTGATTGGCTGTTGCTTTGACTTAAAATGTAAACCTGATTTATCTCCCTCCTTTTTGTTTTTCAGCCCTACAAGGCCCTTTCGATTCCCCAAAAGGTAAGAGCTGCCAAAAACAGTTTCTGCTGTGTTGATGCTCTGGACTGCAAAGCTCTCTCCTCCTCCTCCTCCTCCTCCTCCCTTTATTTCTGTCATCCATCCATCACTGCTCCCGGGGAGCTGTCATTCCTCTGTAGTGAGTCATGAGAGTTATCGATGGGAGTTGCGCGTCTCTCTCTCTGTACCTGGCCTCTGTTAACCAGCAGCTTTGGATCTCCTCATCTCTCCATTACACTGCTGTCTCAAGCCTAATCCAGGGGACTGTTTAATAGAGGATCAAGGCTTTTTCAGGGCTTTTAGAAAGGTTTAGGGCCAAACTCACAAGTGTTGTGAGTTTTGCATATTGATGGATACTCTCAGTACACACAGCAAGACCTGAGACAGACCCTAACACGATTCAAAATGAAGCAAAAGCCTTCAACAAAGCAGAAAATGAGGAGGTTTTATCGAATATTTGCCTATCATGTCTCCTTTTTTCCTTCAAATGTAATAATTTCGAATAAGTTCATCCTTTTCTCACCAATTTTAGCTTACTCATCTTCAGCCAAATAGTGATCCTGTTCCAGCAGGCTTTCATTTGTTCTTTTTGACTGGTGAAGTGAGAGGGAATGTGTATATAATGGAGGCATATACTGTCTTTGCAATCCCAGAAAACTTAGTGTAAGCTGTCGCCACAGGTCCTGTGTGGTCCTCACTGTGTTGCCTAACTTCAAGTCCTTTTTGTTTGCAGCTATGCTGAGCTGATAGCCGATTGGCCGGTGGTGGTGCTGGGGGTGTGCACGGTGCTCATTGTGGTGTGTGCCCTGGTGGGCATCCTGGTGCCTGACCTGCCTGATTTCTCAGACCCGCTACTGGTGAGTACAATACCCTCCTGCAACACGAAGAGACCTGAATCCTCAGGATGTGTGCTCTGTGGAGTCGACAAGGAGAACAAAATGGCTTTAGCCCGGGAGCTGTTTATAAATACAAGTGTACTTATTCAAAGACAAGTCAAATTTTATTAGCCAGAGCTCTTTCACAGTATTTTGTATTGAGTATCATATCAGTTCTGTTTGGTTTTCCTTGAGGACTGAGTAGGTGTGATTCTGTTTATATGTCAGGAGTGATGTTGACAGCGCAGCTCACTTTGAAAGAGATCCAGTTGCAGACATGTGTGAAAGGATTCCTGTTATGCTTCTATTAGCTCATACTGGGTGGAACAAGCAAACTCAACAGCGCAATGTTGAGAAGTGAAGCTTGTTAGCTTCAAGTTGACTGGATAGCTAATATATGATGACTAAAATGGTTGATTTGCATAATTTATATCATAACTATGGTAACTCCCTTGTATAATCTAAAGCTTTTTTTAGCTTATTGTTACTCTTCTTTCTTTCTTCCCGAAAGGGTTTTGAGCCACGGGGCACCGCCATTGGCCAGCGGCTAGTCACATGGAACAACATGGTGAAGAACACAGGCTACAAAGCGACGCTGGCCAACTACCCCTTCAAATACGCTGATGAGCAGGCCAAAAAGTAATTCACACTCATCTCTCACCCTATCCACACGCCAGTTTGTCACGTTCTTTTTGACAACATTGACTTTATACCAAGAAGCTGTTTGAGTCCAGGAAAAGTTTTATTCCAAAAATGAAATTTCTATAATTGTAATAATCTACACTGACAACATGGCATTCAAATACCTTTGGGCTCCCATTGATGGAGCAGCTCTTGATGTTTTTCTCACACGAACAGGGCTACAAACCAACAGCACTACAAACCGAAGCAAACTATTGTTCATATGGCTGCTTAAATATAGCCTTTGGGGGGAGGGGGGTGTTGAAGGACACTGTTGACAGACATGCTGAAAGGTCTGAATCCCGTCTTGAAAGAAAAGGGGAGCAAAGTAGGGATCTGTCCATCCACAAGGTCATCCACTGTGTTCTGTCAGTGGGAGTCTGTTCACTAATCAAGAGCAGGTCTTTGCATGTTTATGTCTCTCTGTCTCTCTGGCTGTTCGCTCTTCAGGCCTTGGTGCTCAGCTTCAAAGCACTGCTCATATGTGACTCTCCTGCTTCTATCAGTTTATACAGAACCAATATTGATTTTGTCTTTACTTGCTGTAGTTAAAACTGAATCCAGGCATCTCCCAAACTACCAATTAAGTCACCTTTTTCTAACTTCTTGCTTGTTTGTGGCTTTTAATTGTTGCTTTACCTTATTACATCAACAGTAACATCATGACAGCTGTCTCTGATGAATGACATTGCATTACTGTATTTAGGTCATTCTGAATCAGATTTCCTATATCCATGTGGTTAAGATTAGAATTTCTAAAAATTGCATCTCCACTGTGCTGATTAGAAAATGGATCCCTTCAGCTGTTGTCTGTATCTTTCTCCCTGTCTCCTGCTGCGTCTGTGGCTGTCTTTGTCTTCCTCTCTGTCTCGCCCCACACATCTGTCTGCAGATGTAATTGTGTACTTATGTGCGCACGGTGTACCGAGAGGCCTCCGCTGCTGTCAGCAGGCTCGCCTGCCTCATCCCCTCTGTCTGTCAGCCCCTCAGTCTCTCTCTGACAGCCACCTGATTACCCTGCCATTCCCGTTTGCTCACTGCCATGTAGGCACCACAAGACACAGAAAACACGGCTGCTGCATCATTCTTGCAAAAGAGCACACACACATACACACACACAATACATGCATATGCCAAAAACCTGTCTGCCATCACCCTCTCCGGCCCCCTGTTCAAGCAGAGCCGCGATTATGATTATTATAATAATGACAGCAGTATCCTTCTGCTTTATTGAGTCATTCGTCTCATTTTGGGGGGGAAAGCAATTACTTCTTCTTATTTCATTACTACACATCAGATCTGCTTCCTTCACTTTGTATCATGCTGACTTTGCAGCCTCAGACGCAGAAACATCTCTGTGAGGTGATTTATAAGATTATGCAAAGACTGTTTTCCTTTGTTCCTTCTTGGATTGGACTGATTAGTAGTGGAACTGTTGTCTTCTCCAGGGCTGCAGTGTTTTCATCTCCAGCAGTTTAAAAAAAATCTTACAAATGATGATAATGATATGTATGTATGCAGTCATAGCTCATTAAAGACTCATTAAGCAGTATCAGAATCAACAAACGCTGCCTGAGGATCAGGGCAATTTCTCCAAGTTTGAAATGAACTGCCATCTTTTTTAGAGTTGTCATTGTGACTGATTATATAAAACAATCTGTTCATCTAAGGAATGCAGACAGTGCTAATCTTTTATCATTTTGTAGTCACCAAGAGCCCAGGTGGCCCGAAGACCATTTCGATAGAGACAAACGGCACGCAGAGTGGGACTTCAGTAAGGAGTTCTTCTGTGATGTTCCAGGTAAGATTTTGAATGCAGAAATGACACCAAAAAATAACAAAATAAAACCTCCAGAGGATCTTCTGAGCAATCTGAAATTCATCTCAGACCCTGACGGGGAAACTTGTAGGTAATAGTATTTACTCTGTTAACAGGAATGTACTTTGAGTGGAATAAAAAAAACAAAAAGTCATTAGAAACACTGGACTGGTTTCTAAAATACACCGTTGACCCAAACAAGCAGAGGGTGTAGCTGCATATCTTTTGTTTAGCTGTGGTGAGAGCATTTTTCAACCACAAGATCTTTGTCAAGCAGATGGTAGAATTGTCTTTGTCTCATGTTTCCGATCTTTTATTAATTCAGGAAAGACTGTTTTCCCATCTCAGCAATAAAACTCTTTTCTTTTTATAGGCGACAGCTACTCGAGACTGGTGTTCACATCAGCTGACGGGAAGAACCTGTGGAGCATTCAGGCCATTAAATCAATGTGCAATCTGGACAACACTAGGGTACGTAAAGAGGACAGCACAGTCCTCTGCTAAGGTCAAGACTGGTAATGATGCGGTTGCTGCCATTATCAGCTTAGTCATAACTTATAAAAACTTCCCAGAGCTTCTTGTGTCTTTTTTAACAGTGTTTTTATTATTTGTCTCTGTTCCCAGGTGCGTTCCCATCGTGACTACTGGAGTCTTTGTCAGCGCACTAATGATGCCTCCTGTTGTCCCAGCTGGACACTTGGTAACTACATTGCCGTCCTCACCAACAGGTCATCCTGCCAGAAGATCACAGAGCGTGATGTGTCGCACACGCTCAAGATCCTGCGCTCATGTGCCAAATACTACCACAATGGCACTCTGGGACCCGACTGCTGGGACATGGCCCTGCGACGGAAAGACCAGCTGAAGTGTGCCAGCGTCCCCCGGAAGTGCACCAAGTACAACGCTGTCTACCAAATTCTGCACTTCCTGGTGGACAAAGACTTTCTTAGTCCCAAGAGCTTGGAGTATCCTCCACCTGTGCTCAAATACAGCATGCTCTTCTCTCCCACAGAGAAAGGAGAGTCTATGATGAACATTTACTTGGACAATTTTGAGAACTGGAACTCCTCAGACGGCATCACCACGGTCACAGGGATTGAGTTTGGCATCAAACATGACCTCTTTCAGGACTACCTCCTCACGGACACAGTGTATCCTGCCATAGCCATAGTGATAGTCCTGCTGGTCATGTGTGTGTATACACGCTCAGTTTTCATCACTCTAATGACAATAATAGCCATCATCAGCTCACTGATTGTATCTTACTTTCTGTACCGCATGGTGTTCAACTTTGAGTTTTTCCCCTTCATGAACCTCACGGCCCTCATCATCCTGGTAGGCATCGGTGCAGATGACGCCTTTGTGCTTTGCGATGTGTGGAACTACACCAAGTTTGATAAGCCGCATGCTGAGCTTGCAGAGACGGTCAGTGTGACCCTACAACATGCTGCCCTGTCCATGTTTGTCACCAGCTTCACCACTGCTGCAGCATTTTATGCCAATTATGTCAGCAACATCACCGCCATACGCTGTTTTGGTGTCTACGCGGGCACTGCCATATTGGTGAACTACATTCTCATGGTGACATGGCTTCCAGCTGTGGTGGTGCTACACGAACGGTACCTGCCTAATGTGTTCCCCTGCTCCAAGCCTCCACACCAGGAAAGAGGTTACTGCACCCGCATGTTCTGGGCAGGTCTTTGTCAGAAGGCCAACAAATGCCTATTTACTGTCTCTGAGGCGTCTAGGATCTTCTTTGAGAAGGTGCTGCCCTGCATTGTCATCAAGCTGCGCTACCTCTGGCTCTTCTGGTTCCTTGCCATCACGGTAGGCGGGGCCTATGTGGTTTGCGTTAATCCAAAGATGAAGCTCCCGTCTCTGGAACTGGCAGAGTTTCAGGTGTTCCGATCCTCACACCCATTTGAGCGCTACGACGCAGAGTACAAGAAACTTTTCATGTTTGAGAGGGTTCATCACGGCGAGGACCTCCACATGCCTATCACCATCATCTGGGGTGTGACACCTGTGGATAATGGGGACCCCCTGAACCCCAAAAACAAGGGAAAGCTGATGCTGGATACCAGCTTCAACATTGCCAGTCCAGCATCTCAGCTGTGGATCCTCAACTTCTGCCAGAAGCTTAGAAATCAGAGCTTTGTCTTTCAGTCAGAGGATCAAGACTTCACCAGCTGCTTCATCGAAACATTCAAACAGGTCAGTATTGGTTGTGTACTAAGTACATATGTATATATATGTTAAAGTAGTGACAAATATATTAATGCACATTGAAGGATATCTTACTAACGCCACCCAGTATAAAACAAAGTCAGAAACTGAATGTGATCTACAGGGAATCCAAAATTTACCCCTCAGTCTAATATCGAAGATCTTGACAGTATCAGCGAATCTTATCAACTCTGACCTCCCCCTTATTTGAACAGTGGATGGAGAATCAGGACTGTGAGGAGGCTTCTGTCTACCCCTGCTGCAGTCAGTCCACCTTCCCCTACAAGCAGGATGTCTTTGAGTTGTGCATCAAGAGAGCCATCATGGAGCTGGATCGGAGTACCAACTACCATCTAGATAGCAAGACCCCTGGACCTCGATTCGACATCAATGACACCATCAGAGCTATAGTGTTGGAGTTCCAGAGTACCTACCTCTTCACACTGGCCTATGAGAAGATGTACCAGTTCTACCGTGAGGTAGGGCCTGTAATGTTTCATGTTTAATTCACTGTTCCATAGCTCCTGTACACAGTCTCTCCTAAAGTTGTTCTGACAAGTTTTTTTTTCTGCTTTGATTCTCCTGACATTGATGGTTGTGGTTCTGCTGCAGGTGGATGCCTGGATCAGTGAGGAGTTGCGGTATGCCCCAGCAGGCCTCAGCCATGGCTGGTTCATCAGCAACTTGGAGTTCTATGACCTGCAGGACAGTCTGTCAGATGGCACTCTGGTTTCCATGGCGCTATCAGTGGCTGTGGCTTTCAGCGTCATGCTCCTGACTACTTGGAATGTCATCATCAGTCTGTACGCCATCCTGTCGATCGCCGGGACCATATTTGTCACAGTCGGCTCCTTGGTCCTTCTGGGCTGGGAGCTGAATGTCTTGGAGTCTGTTACCATTTCTGTTGCAGTGGGGCTGTCTGTGGACTTTGCCGTCCACTATGGCGTGGCCTACCGGCTCGCCCCAGAGCCTGACCGTGAAGGAAAGGTGATTTTCTCCCTCAGCCGCATGGGCTCTGCTATCGCTATGGCGGCACTGACCACCTTTGTTGCGGGGGCCATGATGATGCCCTCGACCGTATTAGCCTACACCCAGCTGGGCACGTTCATGATGCTGATCATGTGCATTAGCTGGGCCTTTGCTACGTTCTTCTTTCAGTGCATGTGTCGCTGCCTGGGACCCCAGGGGACCTGTGGCCAGATCCCTCTGCCCAAAAAGCTGCAGTGTCAGGTGTTCTCTGAGGTCACACCCACGGGCCCCTCATCTCAAGGGAAAGGCTCTGGCCTGGGGAAGTACCAGCTAGACAGCAGGGGTGGGGAGGTGGAACATTATGAGTTAGAGCCACTGGCATCCAGTCAGAAAACTGAAGGTAAACCCAGAGAGGAGCAGGAGGTGTGTGCTCAGCTTTTTAACGGAGTTCCTCCTCACCAGCACACTGCCCCTTTTTCACACATGCATTATAAGAGCAAGACTGAGATTGGCAGAACTGGCCCTGAGAATGGGCTTGTAGCTGCACTGAGCACACCATCCAGGTGCCAGTACTCTCAAAACACTAACTGCACATGTGGGGACCCTCCTCCTCCTCACCTGCCTCAGCAGTGGACCCCCCACTCCTGTGCTCAGCCTCCCCAGGACTCTTCTTCCTGCCCTCCCACCCCTCAGCTCTTCCCCCTCTCAGGAAACACCGCCAGCAAACAAAATGCAGCACTGTTACCTACAAACCTGGACCCAGTGTACACACACATGGAGTGCCGTATGCACTACGTCCACTGTCCCCCTGCCCATTTTCACCACTGCTCCCAGGGAAGAGTGGTGGCCCCCAGGCAAGGACCTGCCCACAGCTGCCATCTCAGGAAGTACTGTGTCCACACTGCAAGCCTGCAGGCTGGTTCAGCCAGAGAGCAGAGGTCCCCGGCCACAGCTTTGAACCAGGACACAGGTCCAGCTCCTGGCTCAGTCACTGGCTCACAGCCTGTGGGACAAGAGGATGATCATAGACATGAAACGAGGTCCTCAAGCCCTGAAAGTAGCCAGAATATCAACACCCCAGCCCCAACACAACCTCAGACTCAGTGCCCCTCCCCCTCACTGGGCTCAACACACACAACCAGTCATGAAAGACAGAGGGCAGAGGACAGTGACTATTGTTGTGGTGATAACCAGGTGTCCATCACAACCACAGATACAACAATGCAAATGGATGCTTGTTGTAAAATCCCTGGCAACCAGGAGAAGCTTGAAAGTGTTCCCGTCACACGGGAGGAAAGTGTCAAAACGTGCAAGCGCAACTCCAAAAGACAGCGGGCGTCCTCCGCCTCTCCAAAGAAACTCTACTGTTTTAACAGGACGTTGGAAGTGAAGTGCAATTCAGCTTCAGATTTTAACGTGCCAAAAACTGAAACCAGCGTGCCTCCTATTGCAATACACACTAATCCCTCCTCAGAAAGCTTGTGTTGACAATAAATTGATATTTTAACGAAGAGCTCAATCCAGAACAAATGGCAAATGTCCAAAAAAGGAATGACACATACAGTGTATCTGTGCAATCAAACAAGGTTTGTGATGTGTTTGTTGACTAAGTGCCTCAGTGTGTTTCATAAAACAGCACGGACCCACTAAATATTTTCTGTTTACATGTTTCTTCTACTCACAAGGTCTCCATGTGCCAGATTGTGTTTGATTTCACAGTGAAACACACACTGTCGTTAAAGCTATTACATCATGGGAAATTAATGGTCATCTCACGAAGACTCCTCCATGAACTTTTGCTTACTGAAGTGTTATACAGCAGCCATTTGCACCAACATTAAGTCGTACAGTATCTATATTGTGATATTGTGTGTAATTATCAATATACGTCGTCAGATATGATCACATCAAGTGTAACAACAATGTGCCACATTTTACAAGCTGATTGAAAGTCGTTGCCTGACACGTTTTGTATTTGTGGGGGCTACTGTTCAATTCTCAGCGTGCTCAAGTCGCCACATGCCTCAGATGTACTGTATGATTAAAATGTCTTTTTTATCACTATTGTCTTGCCGTCTCATATTGTCTGTTCTTTCAATATTTTGTACACTGTACACACACACTTGGACCTGAATATGAAACGAGGTTCTGCTCTAAGACGAGGGTTTAGCTTTAATCATAACGGTGCACATCTGTTTCATTGTCTCGTAACTGCTGGCGCCTTCAGTGCTATCTATTACATCTGGCCTGAGGTCATTTGCTGGATTTAAACTGGGCTGGGCTGCCTGCTCTTTATTCTCATGTAGACTTAGTTTACACAGGAATAATAATCAGATTTTATTTCTGCTTGTGATACGGTTCTTTCTTACACAGCATGTCTGCTCTCACGTACCAAACCTGTTTCAAAACTGAGGTTTGGAAATAGAAATCAGGTTAATAGATGGTTAAAAAAACAAACATTTGTGTCGTATGCCTCATTTCATGCATTGCATCGACGGAGAGAAGTGCTCTAAACTTTAAGGCCTGCTGAGGCAGACAGTGTTAATTACAGGGAGACAACGCTCTGGCACAAAGCAGTAAGCAAGCAACCCAGCTGCCACCAGCCGTGGTTTTGCTCGTCTAACAAATATATATTTTGAATGAGTTACTCTTTGGAAATATTTCCAGGCAACATTGGAACAAAATCTGCTGACTGTTCTGCCTGTTTTCTCTTTGAACAGGACCTATTTGTGACCGCCTTCTTCAAAGTATTATGAGCATCTGAAACGAGCTCAGAGGCTTTTAACATGAAGCATTTAAAGTCCCCTTTGCTCAAAACTAGATTTTGCTTTTGCTTGGTTGAATTTCTGAGCGTGACTGTGCAGAGTTTGACATGAGAAGCCTGTTTTCACATTCATCTGCCGAAAGTTTCTCTGTGCTGATTGAGAGTCTTCTACGTGTGTGTGTACCTACGAGTGTGGGTTGTGACATCACAAACAGTTTGGAATCTAGTCCTTAAGTCCCGATATTCACCTCACATAAAGGTGATGTGGAAACTTGAAGTCTCTAGTGAACAAATGTTGAGAATGGGCTTTTCTGTAAAGTGGGAGACATCTCCTGCAAAGAAGTTAAACTTCGAAATGCTTTTTTTTTTTTAGCTAAAGAGCTCTGATAAACACACTGTGAAATGTGTGGCCAGTACCTAATGACAGACAGGCAAATTTAGCGCCTAGCTGGGGAAGACTGGAGAGCCAGCAGCTTCTCTCTGGAGCTGGTAGAGACCAAAACAAGAGCTAAAGGGAGAGTGAATATTAGAATCATATCATGCAGCTGTCATCAGGTGTCCAGAAACTCCAAATGAAAGCAAGCATCTGCTAGATGGTGTAACAGATAACTGTGCTGTATGCTAACAAGTTCATAGCTTGTTTCTGCTGCCCCCAAGTGGACATGTGTCAGTTGTTCCATGTTTAATTCTTTCAGCAGCTGTCCTGTATGAACAGTCATCAGTTGTCAATCTCCACTGTTCCTTATTGAGCTGTCTGTCTGCACAGGTGACAGACTTTCTGCGACTAAATCCAAGCGCAGAAAACACCCCTTTCCCCAGAGGTCGGCTAGGAAAAGAAGTCGTCATGCTCTCCAGTTGTCTCTCTGCTCCCAGTCTTTCCTCCAGTGTGGAGGGTGGAGGCTGATCTGCCCTCAGTTAGTTCCACAGTGGGTTCGAGGCTGTGCTTTGGGGACAGTAGAACTCATACTGATGCACAAAGCTAAAGTTAGTCGTCTCTCTTTGGCTCCACAGTAGTCATTCACACTTTGGATCACAACCCAGTAAGCAGTTCCTCCAGAGATCCCACAAATCGCTGCATTACGTGTGATGTGGAATTTCAGAGCCGATCTTTTTCTCACCATACACAAGGGTTGCTTTGACGTTTTGAATTTAGTGTTTTATTTAGCGTCCCAAAAACTTTTCACATTGTGGTTGCGTGTTTCTGTGGAAACATTATTAACTCATCACAAGGCATTAGTTTCAGCATGAAACGCTAGTTTCCACCACGACCTTGGCTCAGAAAAAAGCAGCTGGAACATGGATGGATGATGCTCCTCTAGCTCGAAAACATTTCCCTCCAGGCAGGCTGGTGGTGCCAGAGAGGAGGGAGGAAAAGTACCGCTATGCTTTTTAGCTGGTTCTTTCCTCTCATCCCCGTCACGCCCCTGAACCCCAGAACAAACTTCCACAAACAAACAAGCCCTATTAAACACATTACGTAAGTAAACCACCCACACTGGGCTCGCTTGATGCTTCTGCGTTGAAGGAAAGATCTTATTTTGGCTCACAGAGCTCAGCTTGTGTTCCCCTCAGCCTCACATCTCCCATGGTTGCCTTTATTCTCCTCCTCCTCTCAATCAGTGCAGTGAAGATGAGTCCACTTCCCTCAGAGGATCCCTCCTCAGGCTTGCATGAGCATCCCTGTAATTATATTTGCTTAAACAGAGGTTAAATATTAGCTATGGCCGTGGGGCAGGGTTTATTACATTTCCCCGTGAGGGAGAATCTCAGAAGCATGGTTGTCTGTTCTAAGTATATTCTGCAGGCCTGAAATAACTGTGAAGAGGCCACAGAGCTGGAGAGCTTGTTTACAAGGCAAACATTTGCTTCCACTTTTCAAATTAGATTTCGGTGGAGCTGCTGGACTGGTCCAGATTTATGGAAGTGAGACAGGTTTCCCTTCTCTCTCGTGTGATCAGTGGATAAGAAGTTGTTGTTGTTTTTTGCCATTGATCTTTTAATCTATATGGTGCCCCAAACAGACAAAAGATATTAAGAGACATGAAGACAGAAACAAGTCACAAGCATGATGGATGCACCCTTAAAGAGTAACGTTACTTAAACAGCGACATTTAAAAAAGTATAAAGCCTAGTATTATTTCTTCAAAAAAGTTTTTTTTTCTTTAAAATAAATTAAAATTTGGTTGAGTCAATTCATTGGCTTGCCACACATTTAATAATTGAGATGGCCATGTCCATGCATGTTTAGGTTGTGTGTGTGTGTGTGTTTGTGCATCTATCCCTGTGCCAACCAGTTTGAGTTTTAGAGCTTGGGAGTGAGGGTATTTTTGGAAAACGAGGACATTTTGGCCTTCAAAGGGCTGTTTGGGGGCTAGGTTGGAATTAGGTTTAGGTTAGTTTTAGGGCTGGGATTAGGGCTGGGCATTTAGTCGTGAGACTTAGGGTTAGGGTGATGGGGAATGCATTATGTCAACGTGGACCACATATAAATGTGTGTGAGCATCAGTCTTTTCAGCTAAATACAAGAAGTTAAGTTTTATCGTTAAAGTCAAAAGGAGCTTTTACATGCACACGTGCGTCCTGGGTACGATCAAGTTTTTGGAATATCCTGGTTATGTTTTGTGAATATCAACACCGCATCCTGGTTTCAGAATCCTGGAAAAGGCCTTGTCTCGATTTTAAGCAACCAGGAGACGCTACCTGGAGTACTCTGAAAGAAGCTGTTTCACTGGGGCTCGTAGTGCAGGTTTGTGAACTTTATTAGTTTGTAGAGAACAAAGCGAATGAGAAACATCATAATGAGACTCAAACCAGGATACAAGCGTGCATGGTAACACACACACAGTAAAAACTATTGTAGCAGTAGCTAAAGCATCTTAGCCGGCAAGCTAAAGCTAACAAAGTTAGCTAGCTACAGTTAACACCATGCTTCTGTCTCCACACCTTCAAGTTCATGTGTCTTGTCTGAACAGAGCACGACAATGGAAATAAGTCTTAAGTGTTAAATTAAATTAAATGTAACTTAATATATCCTTTCTCATAATGTCAACAAAACCAGACTAAAACCTCAAAGTGCTGTTTGCTAGCTACACTGCTTTTGCTAGTTTTAGCACGGTGGCTAATGTATGTTGTAGCCTGGATGCTAAATCCTCTGGAGGTGTGGTCAGGAAAACAGGAAAGCTGAGCTTGATTCAGTGTGTGCCAAAACCAAAAATAGGACAATTAGAAAATAACATAAACAAGTGAAAGAAGAAAGAACAATGAGGACAAAATTAATTGATTGGTAGTAAAGCAAAAAGCTTTCCTTTTTTAATGAAGTGATTGGAGATGAAAGAAAACACCTTTACACTAAATTTTAATGATTTATCCCTAAGTATGATTTTTTCTTGATGTGTTTGGTTATATTTTTGAGTCACCTGATCATTTTTACCGGCTTTTGTCAGTTTTAGGCCTCCATACTTATCAACTCTACCTCTCAGTGAAAAACAAAAGAGGGCTTTTACAGAAAGGGCAATTACATCCACATTCAAATAAAACTCACCACATTTTGGGGGTACTAACAGCATTTCCAGGTCCAACACTGGTTAAAAGTCCCAGAAAAAATAAACAACTGCACAATAAAAGCAGGTTAGCCAGATGCTGATGTTTCACTGTGTTCAGATTAATGGACTGTCCACAGTGTATAAGCAGCAGAAGCCTGCAGACCGGCTGTAATGTTCAGAACAGCTGGCTCAAAAAGGCCGGGAGGATGCGGGCGGCGGGGCCAACAGGACGGAAGCTCTCCTCTGCCCAGTAGCTTCCTGTTTTCAGACACAGCTCAAATGAAAGGAAACCGGCTGACCTCGCATTCACTCTCATCTTACAGTCCAACAAACCCAAGTGCTTAGAGACATGCTATTATTTGCAGTTGCTGTTATAATGAGCTGGTGCCATTAAATGTGACGCACCCAGTGCAATTATGAACAGTTTCGATGTGGTGATCACTAAACTCTCACTAATTAACACTCCTGGTTTTCACTGATCATTCAAGGACAGCTAGACAGCTAACACTCGCCATCTAGTGGTGGAGATTGGAAATAAAAATCCATTAATCCTTAAAAAATCCTTCATAATTTTCTTCAAATTATCAGGCCCCTGAACAGTCACCTAGCAAAACCAAAATTTCAGTAAGTTTTTAAAATTAGATCTGAGAATTTAATGCAATGCAATTCTTAGGAATAAAATAATTCAAATTGAAGTTTACGTTGGGTCAACCAAAGTCAAGACAGAGGTTAGAAAACAAACCAAAAAAAAAAAAACCCATGAGAGGATTCGAGAATATGTATTTATTGAGAAATTATTTACATCACTCAAACCATAAAAATATATATCTTAAATATTATCTGAAAAGGCTTTTCAGTTAATGAATAGTTTTACTGAGAAATGTCACATTTTGTTTTCATTTTTGCAGAACATGAAAATCCATGATCCATCCAAACCCATCAAGCAGGTCACTGACAAAACCTGACAGGGATTTGCTGCTTTTCTGTTCATATCATCATATATATAAAACCTTTGGGTGTTCATCAGACAACTAAAAACAATTTCAGGTAGAAGTTTGTCTTTTTGAGATTTTACATACAACCTCAAATACTGGAACAATTCTGCAAACAAATGCCCTCATGCAGTATAGGGGTCATAAGATTGACAGCAGCTCTTCACATATTGACTACTTAAACTGGCCATTTCAACACACATTTCAATCAACACGCCGCTGTTGAGGTCTGCCTGGAGCTGCAGTTACGTAACACCTGCTCTGATGAAAAACTTTCCTCTTCTAGATTGTAAAGCTGTGCAGGGGTTTTACTTCATCCATCCATTAACATAACAATCGTTTGTACATCTCATTGGGTAACTGAGTGCTGTAAGGGCTGAGAACAACAACAACAAAAAAAACTTTTTAAAAAGGAAATATAAATGTATTTTACCCCTGCCACAAATCACCCAAACACACTGAAGGATACTCAACAGAGCAGATTCTGCAGGGTCTGGTAGACGTCTACATCTGGTTCTGTACAACTCAGCTTGAAGGATGTTGTCATTTCCTATTTTGATGAAAAGACCAGCAAAGGGAGAACTTCTTCTCGTCTTGCTAAGGAACTTGAATACTGACTAACTGGTGACACCTCAGCAGGGTAGGTTATCTGGGTTAACGCTGGTTTTCTTTAGCATACAGTCAGAGCTCTGATGTCCTGTAGCTTGATATTGTCTCCATCCTGAGGCTGAATATCAGACTGTGTAGGCTCAGCTTTGTCCCCTGCAACATCCCCTGCGACATTTTTCACCTTTGTGTCTTTGATTATCCGTGAGACAAGCTGCTCATAAAACCACGCCAGGTCCTGAGGGTCCTCTGGCCAGACCAGGTACTCCCTCCTCTGGACGAAAGCTCTGACTGCGTTGTACTTCATCAGCTGGTAGTGAGCCACCTTGAGTTGTAATGTATTACAATGGAAAGACGGGATAGTAGAGGAGGTCAACAACTTACATTCCTATTTCAATTCAGTGGAATTTGCACAGTGCCAGTCTCCTGCCATATGTAAAGAAACATCAATTTAAATTTATATGAGGCCGGACATCTCCTGGTGAAAAGTGGGCACTGAATTGCTGTTTATCTGCTGATTTTCAGTGCTGCTCGGTCTCTACATTATTCTTCGTCACCTCACTGGCAGCAAAGATGAGCCAGTAGCTGAGTTTCACAAACAACCGGTTACTCTTTAAAGCAGCTATAATCAATAATTTTTTATTAATATTCATATAATATTTTCAAACAATGGATCACATATCTACGTGTAAAGATGTCTCATGTGTCATTGAGCCTGCAAAGACTGATCAAGTTCCCCTCAACTCTATGGAGCTCACATTCCCCAAAGACCCTGCCTCTGATTGGCTTGTACTTGTTGCCTTTGTTAGTTTGGTTGGTTAGGTTAGTACGGTGGACTTGAGGGTCAAAACACAATGGCGTTTTACAAAACTCAACAACTGTTGAATGATTGCTGTTTCTCTAATAACAAGGATGATCAATTTTGCATTCTGTGGTTATTCATATTTGTATTAGTATTGGATGATGTCTTTTTTTCTTAAAAATGCTGTGTAACACTACTGCGAGTACTTGTCACTGAAATGCTGTTACTGCTGTTTAAAGCAGGGTCACATTAGGGTATATATATACACACACACATACATATATATATATATATATACATACGTATATACGTATATATATACACACACACACACATATATATATATATATATATATATATATATATATACACACGTTATACGTTATGCCCTGCAGTCTGACTTTCCAGTTGTATGTACAGCACTTCCTTTTTTTTTGTAGAGCTCACCTAGACATACTAGTCTATGTATATACATGTTTGGGCTTTGACATCTACATCTGTGATTTCTCATCTGCAATTCAAAAACAGCTGGAATGGTGACCGAAGCTTCACAGCCTCAGGTCCTTCTTACTGCCAACAATCTCCCAACCTAACAACTGCACTGTAGACACAGATTTGTAGTACATCTATGGTCACATTATTGGTAAACCTGGTTAATCTAACCTAAATCGTCTTAATCACATAAAAAAATACATTTTTTGTGAGCGTGACATAGATGTGAAATTGGAGAGCAAGGTGAGGTAAAACTACATACCTGAAAGGTGGTATGTGTGTGTGTCTGTCTGTGAACTAAAGCCACACAAACTGTTTGCTTAGGCCCCTGATGTTCAGACTTTGTCCTGTGTGCACAGAAAGCCTGTTTAACTACCAACTAACTACATTTTAAATGTGTTCATGCAGCATGAGAGCGTGTTGGCAAAGCTGTATAATGTTAACCAAAAATGTTAAATTCTGTTAGCCTATATTAGTAGATTTCAGTATTGAGGTATATTACTAATTATTGTAATTATTATTATTTTTGCATTATACTGGCCTACAAACCTGTTCTTGAGAATCATGAGAAAGCATCCCCTGTAACCATAGTAACTCACTCTCCTGCTTGCATTCACACAGCGTGTAGCGGGAGATACTGACTCACTGCTGAGCAGCATGCATGCAGTATATTAGATTACAAAACAGATTTTTGTGTATTTCTCACTTGGTCTGAATAACTGCTGCATGGTGCTGCTCTGCTCTGAGTGTCACGGTCGACATGTGACAGGTGGCAGAAGTACTTTCGATGCCTAAACCTAACCAAACTTCAGCAGAAAACTGAAAAATTAAGTCAATGCTATAAGAACTGACTCATAAGGGATGCAAACCCTAATCTCCAGGGTGAAGGTCATGTGTTTGCCCCATTGAACTTGCCAGAGACTTGGTTCTGTCCAATCACAAACTAGTATGGTCCTCCTGGTCCGTAATCTGAAATGTCATTGTGTTTTGACCCTCAGAGCCACTGTAGGTTTGTGTCAAGCTGCCAATCAGAGGCAGAGTAAGGCAGGTCTTTGCGAAACATTGGTGTCGAAAAAAAAATTGCTTGCAGTTTTGGTTAACTCTCACCGCCCTCATCAGCTTTGTTTTTTGCATTGAAAAGCTTTCAGCTCTTATATTCATGCTCCATAGAGCCACTGTACACTACCTGCCCAGCATCAAACAGCAGGAAAGACACACTTAGAGACTAGATGGTGAACATAGTGGAGCATTTAGCAGCTAAAGAGCATCATTATTTCCCTCAGGAGTTGGTGGAGACCAGAACCAGAACTACACAGAGAGTCAGTATTTGTCAGGTGGCCAGAAACAACTCCAAATACTAATGTTGCTCTGCATCTCCTTGATGTGTAAACAGGCAGCTGCATGCTCACTGCTAGTTTCTGCTGCTCCCCATTTCCCCAAAAAAGAGTTGATTTTAACTCAATATCTACCCACACATAGAAATCCTAAAGTTATTTAGCAGCTCCCAGAGAATGGGTATAAAGAAAGTCTAATACACACCTTCCCTACCACCAGCATGATCAGGACGTTTGTCAGCTCCTCCAGCATCCGGCCCTGGGCCAATGTGAACGCCTCCAAGCACCAACCATCTAGAAAGATGCATGATCCACATTTACCTCTTCAATCTTTCAATTCATTTTGTGACTTAGAAGAGAGCAAAAAAAAAAAAAACGAGAGAAAGAGAGGCTAACTATGGCCATGGTGCTAGCTCACGCTAGCGTTCAGAAACTCAGAACTGTATTTAGTGTCTTGTTTTTCAAAGGTATTGTTCAATATTTTATGGAAATGTGCTTATTCGCTTCCTCACTGAGTGATTGATGACAAGAACATCTCAGCTCTCATGTCTTTTTGTTAAATATAAATCTACAGCTCGCTGACGGCCAGCTCAGCTTAGCAAAATAATGAAAAACAGGAAAACAGCTAGCATCTCTGAAGGTCACTATTTAACATCCTATATAAGTGACATTATATCCAGAACTGAAGTGTAACAGCAACAAGTTGTGTTTTATAGGTGGTTCTGTGCAGGACTGTTTCTTGGATGGGCGCAGTGACTTCCTGGAGTAAACTTCAGATTTTGTTCATGTTAAACTAATTAAATATTAAGTGTTAATTAAGGAACCTCAAAGTGATTCCTATACTGTTCCTTGAAAGAATGGAAAAAATATTTTCAGGCTTGCAACCGTTCTGACAGATGAAATCTGTACTGTACCTTTGAGGAACTCCTTGGACACGATGCACACTGTCTTCCTGCTGCCCCAGATGGCGTCTCTGATGTTGGAAAGATGATCTTCACCTGGCAGGAAGTCTCTGGCCTCAAAACAACAGCGGAAGATGTTCTCCTCTGAAAACTGGTTATCAAGCTTCTTCAGCAAAGCGGCCTCCACCCACCCATAGTCATTGTTGCTGAAGCAGAAGAAGGCATCGTACTGCGCCGTGTCCACAGGAGGGGCCGCTTTGGGACCCTCGAGAACCCTGCTGATCATCTTTTTGTAGATGATGAATATGCGTCCTCGGAGACGGGCGTAAACAATCCCGCTGAGGCTGACCGTGATGATGAGGAGTGCAGAGAAGATGAAGAGAGCAAACTTAAGACCCTGGACGGCCTTTTCGTCATCTTCCTCACACGGTTCCATGCTGGTGGAGTACTGCAGCAGAGGGACAGAACGGAGGGCAGCTGGAAACTCACATCTGTACTCCTCAACTGGGCTCAGAAAGGTTATATTTGTCACGTTAAGCCAAATCAGGAAGCTCTCCAGATGGCAGTTGCAGTGGAAACGATTTACTGCGAGGCTGAGGAAGCTGAGGGACTGAAAAGTTGTCGGGTCTGGGGAGGCTAGGAAGTTGTTCGCGAGGTTGAGGTTTTTCAGGCTGACTGGAAAGATATCCGGCTGCAGATAGGTTAAGGCATTAAACGAGAGGTCAATCTCTACGATTGAGCTTAGACCGCTGAAAATTCCTTGTGGGAGGGTGGAGAGTGAGTTGAAGCTTAAATTTAGGCCGAGCAGACCCTCAAGATGATCGAACAGGTCAAGGCACAGCCCCTGCGTCCAGATGATCTGCAGGGAACTGTCGTGAAGATCCAACACTTGCAAGCTATTATTATGAAGTCTTGAAATATTTGGACCTGGTGTGCACCACTTGATGAAGTTGCCACCATAGAAGAAATTCTGGAGACGACTGAAATGAGACAAAATGTCATAAACGTCCTTCAAGTTTGTTAATCTGTTATCTGCAACGTCCACATGGATACTGGTCATACCCAAGTCAATGATACTGCTAAGTGAATTCAGCTTATTGTCGGCCAAAAGAAGAAAATCCAAGTTTGGTAATGACTCAGGAAAACCCAGATGTCGCAGTGAGTTTCCTGTCAGATATAATGCACGTAATTTGGGGAGACCACTGAATGCTTTGTATCCCAAAGCACCGATGTGGTTGTGAGACAAATCGAGCACCCTGAGGTCTGTCAGATTGAGGAATGTGTGAGAATATATTTCTCCAAGGAGGTTGGATGACAGGTTGAGCATTCGTAAATGTCCTTGAAGACCATCGAAGGCATTTCTCTTTATCTGGTTGATTTTGTTTTTGGAAACGTCAATAATTATTACATCCTTTAGAGGACTAAAAACAGCCCTCTGCAAAGCAAATATCCAATTTTTAGACAGATCTAAAATTTCAACTGTGCTGTTCATGAGACCTTTGAATGTGCTTTCATCCGGATCAGGGAAGTTGTCATGTGAAAAGCCTTTGCCCACAGATCCAGAGAATATAAGATGAGCGATTGGAGTCCCCTCTATTGCTTTAAAAAATCGACTTAATGTGTCCACGTTGAACCCAGTGGTGGACAAGTCAAGGATATTGAAGGTCATCCTTCTGAAAGGGTTGCCACACCTTTCCCAGTCAAAATCTCCAGTGTACGTGCTGTGTAAATAGTTGGAGTTCAGGTTCAGGAGCTTGAAGTTTTTCCCCTGGAAACCCACAAGATCCTCTTCACATAATCTTCCAATCTGATTCAGTTTGAGGTTCAGTTGTGTGAACTTTGTGAGTCTTGAAAAGAACTGTCCAGGTCGGAGTCTCACTATTTTGTTCCCCATGAGATCGAGCGTTTCTAAGGAGAAAAGTGGCTGCAGATAGTTTTCTGCCAGTATGGACTCTTTCAAATTGCAATGATCCAAAAAGAGGTGTTGTAAATTGAACAGTCCTGCGAATGCCCTTGGCTCCAGCTGAAGGCCAATATTGTTTCCTAGAACCAACTTCATGAGTTTTCTCTGCCTGAGGAAAGCGTTGTTCCTTATGATGAGCGGCACTTTCTGCTGTCCGAGGTCTAATTGTAGCAGCTGATCGTAGGCTCTGAGTGCGGTGCTGTTGATCTCACTGATGTAGTTCAATTCCAGGTAGAGGTGGGTGATGTTAGGCGGCAGAGCAGGAACCCAGTACAGGTGCTCTGCATGGCAAGCAGCTAGGAGGCCGTACAAAGTGCATGACTGGTAGCATGTGGATACCTGCCAGTGGGAAGGTTGGATTATGTCCGTAAATTGAAATTCATCTCTACGGTTGAAGAAATCATTCAACATTTTAGGATGCACACTTCTTTGCTTTCTTCCTGAGGTAGATGAGAAGATCGATTCCACTGTCAAGTCTGTATGATACATATCGAACCGGCGCCAGCAGCCGGACAGCTTCATGTAGCATGAGGACTCAATACAGGAGCGTTTGAGCGCTTGGCAGGATTTGCCCCCATTTTCAGTCTTCATGCTAAGCTAAGCTAACCTAACTGGCTGCTGGTGGTAACTTCACATTTAGCACACAGATATGAGAGTGCTGTCGGTCTTTTCATCTGACTCTTGGCAAGAACGCGAATAAAAATATTTTAAACTTGAATACGCACATTTCCCAAGAGCATCTTTAATTCTTGTCAGGCAGGTATCTGATTTACAGATTAGTGAGTAATTTCTGTTTACTGTCTTATAACTGTTCAGTCTGGGTAAAACAAAGTACAACTGATCAATTTTCAGCTCAATGTCATTTACATACCTGCAGGTACAAACCAATGAAAACCAAGTGAAGAGCCAGCGTCCTCATACTGTCCTCACCCTGACAAGACGTCCAAAGAGGAAAACAAAGATGAGCAAAGCTTAAAGGGTGTAATGTTGTTGCATCGGCTCAGCTGTGCACATATTAATGTTGACAGTCATGCAGGTATGTGAACATTTATTAAGGTGCGGTGGAAAATGGGGAAAGTGTGCCAAACAGTTTGCTTCACATTCTGCTCAGTGCACAACCATTCATTCCTGTTATGACCTTTTATGATGCTCCAAACTAGTTGACATGTTTGTCATGAGCCAAATCCTGGAATGTGCCATACTGTATTGATTATTACTGCTGCTGCACCTGCCACAGCTGATATTATTGTATTTTATTAGTGTTTGTGCCTGTAAAATGTTTCAGGCAAGTCCACTGGCAGTTTAAGGCTTACTTCACCCTCTGCTCACACTATTCCCCTTAACAAAATTTAATTTAAGAAGTTCACAAAGTTCATTTTGTTCATGATGAGCTGTTCCACACTGTTCTACAGGCTTCTTGACTTCTTTTCTGAAACGCTTAACCAACAAATATTCTCTACTAACTTTAACATATTTTAAAACGAAACAAACAGACAGTGTGTGTGTGTGTGTGTGTGTGTGTAGCAGAGTTAAAACACAGTGTGTGTACACCAAACGGGGGGCGGTGCTGCGACATGTCCCCTGTCTTCTGTCATGATCCGCACCTGAACCCATCAGCGTGACTTTCAGCGGCGCGTCTCTGCGCGCTCTGAACAGAAATGCGCGACGATCATCATCGAGCTGGCCTTCACTTGACTTCGTTGCTGATCATTCAGACCAAGCAGACAGACTGAGGGTTTACCGCGCAGCGTCGTCTCATGTTGGATTATTCGAGGCGGAGACGCGTTTCAACAACCTCCAGCGGACAGAGCGACGCGCAGCCGCCTGTGACAGAGACTCTCTGAAACATGAAGAGAAATCTTACCTGTGTAGGTGCTGCGCAGACCTCGGCTGCGTTTCTTCTGCGTGCAGAGTCGGCGCCTCCACCCTGACGAACTGCTCCACCTCCACCACTGGATGACAGCCCTAATAAATGTCCGCTCAGACACGCGTGAACGTGCCTGACACTGATTTTTTCTTTCCGTCTGCCAGCGGAATCTGTCGCAACATCCTACATGGCCAAATCTCTGGTTCCTCTTTCAGACAGTTTCCATCGCTCCAGATGTTCACCTTTTGACTACATGCACCAGCTTCAACCACAGAACTCTATGGAAAGCCGTTTGAGCATTTATTCCATATCCTTGATATGAGACTGCCATTTCTTCCACTGGTTTGGTCTTTGTCAGCACTAGTTGGACATTAAGCTAGTTGAACAAACACTTTTACTAGTCACTCTTTCCCAGCAGCTAGTGGCACTTTCTTCAGACTAGTTCCAACAGAAGTTTTACTAGTGACACCGTGCACCAAACTAGTACCACCAAAGTCCCAACCAATCATCTTTTTGAAACACTCGTGGCCCTCTGGACCAAACTAGTCCCACTGAAAGTCTGACTAGTTAATTAGTGAGCTGCAAAAGCTCTGACATGTTAACCAGTCAAACATGGATTCAGCTCAAAAGTGATCTAGCGTCTTACAATTTCATGTACTAGTTACCTAGTGGGGGGCAAAATGATGACTAGTCACACTAAATGTACAAAATGCTAAAGAAGAGGTGGGATTAAGTGGCCATCGAAGTTTCTTATTGGCTCTCCAGCTCAGAATCTGACCAAATGTGAGAGTTTATTGCTTTTCGTTGAAATTCATGGAATTATTTGCATGTGTTTTTGAAAGATTTTGAGATTGTTTGGATAAAGCAGACATTGTGAACGTGTCACTATTTTTAATTGAATCAGACACTCAAGAAAGCAACCAGGAGATCAATTTGTAAGGGAAATGATTACTTGCAGCCTTAAATAAAATAGTTAAAAATCACTTCCACTTCAACCAACAACAGCAGTCAAATCCTTCTTTTACATTAATGCATCAGCTGTGGTGTGTGTGTATGTGAGGCTGGGGGTTGGGTTTTGTGTGTGCTCTCTCTGACAGTATTGGTGTGGCTTGCAGGTTGGAGGAGGAGCTGGCTGCACACACCTGTGCCTGATCTTCATCAGGAGCTTACATAAGGTGGGCCCGCCTGTGTTCTCGCTGCCAGATTGTCACCGCTTTGTGGTAGATCGTATGCTAGTGCCTCAGAGAATTTTCGCTTGTGATTTCTTATACTTACCTGTGTTTTCTATGTTCAGGATCCAGCTCGTTACCCTCAAGCCACCCAGCACCTGTACCAGTCAGCTCGAGCCACCGCTGTGCCACACGGCCTACCTTCCTCGCCGCCTGCTTGCTTGCCTCCCCAGCCTTCCCTGTGTCTGGAGACACCACCTCTACCTACGCTTCCCCCCCTAACCGCTGCCTAAATAAACCTTCACCTAGTCACCTTTCCAACGTCTGTTTGTCTGCATTTTGGGACCAGCTCCCTAGCCACGTCACATCAGCAGTAATAATCTAATGATATGATATATAATAGTATATATAGTATATATACTATAGTAGTATATATAATTTAGTACTTTTACTTTTGATACATTTTCTTGATAATACTTACAAATTTTTACAGTGTGCTATGAGAACTCTCACTTAGTAAAGTATAAGATAAAATATATAAGAAAGGATATAGTTGTCAAGCAAATTTCCAGTCTTAATCCAGGTCTTGTCAGGATTGTGTCCCAGTAGATTTAGTGCATTTTGGTGAGTCTTTATTAAACAAAATGCAATGCTATTCAGTCATTATCTGGGTCACTGGCTGATACCACTAATAAACACACCACTATTGCCATCTGCAATACTGAGAGTTAACCAGATCACAACTGAGTCACGAGTCTCGTGTCACAGGAGACAGGTCCAGCTGTCAGTCTCAGTTGTGCTACTAACAGCAGGGGACAGGTTTGTGTTTCCTGACACTGTTCACACACATGTTAAAACACGAGTGCTGCCCAGAACTCAGCAAGGCCCCACTGGTTTAAATATACGCCCAACATGTAAGAAAAATGTCCAGTGTGTTCACTGCAAAGTCTGACTAGTGAGAAAAAATGTTTTCCACTAGTTAACTGGTGAGGAAAATATGGAAAGCCGTTTGAGCTTGAGATGGCCATTTCTTCCACTAGTTTGGGCTTTGTCAGCTAAGGTCAGATATTGTGCTGTACTAGTTAGCAAAAACTCTTACTAGTCACTTTTTTTACAGCAACTAGTAGCACTTTCTACCTACTAGTTCCAACAGAAGTCTTACTAGTGACACCAAAGTCCCAACGAGTCAGCTTTTTGAAGCACTAGTGGCCCTCTGGTCCAAACTAGTACCACTGAAAGTCTGACTATTTTAAGGTGATTAAATAATCATGTTCAGGAGCTGACTGTTTCCAACCTTTCCTGCACGATACCTTCAGTTGGCCTACATTGAAATATTCAGGCATCCGCATGGTCGAGTGTACCTTTGGATCGATCATTTTTGCATCAACAGTAAAAAAAAAATAAGGAAGTCTGTAATACCAGCAGAATAAAACCGATACAGACTGTACAGGTGTGGGATTCTGGCTCCAGTGTCTGGGACTCTAAAACACTTGTAACATCAAAACACTGCAGCAACAGTAAACAGTAAGCACTGTGTTTAATGAGGAAATCATATATGTTCATGTAGCTAACCAGTGTTTACACAGTGTAGGCTGTGCTGCTGCATTGCACTGTATTCCCCTGCTTCTCTCAGCTCACATATAGAAAGCGCCCTCTGGTGGCCATTTAGGGTCTGGAGCGGCATTGTGCTGTATGCATGTATTTGATGTATTTTAAACATTTTTTTTTGGATGTTCTTAACCACAAAATTGTAATGTAATATAAGATGAAATGGTGAGGGTTATTGGCTGATTGGCTGTTGTGCCTGTAACCTTGTTTGTAAAGAGTTTCGATTCGCTGAGCATGACTCCTACACCACTACTACTGCAACAACTATTACTACAAATTCAATCACTGCTGCTGCTTCTTCTACTACTATTAGTAGTGCTGCCTCCATAATATCAATTATTATAAGGATTTACAAACAGGCCTTAATTTTGCTGTGACGCTTCCCATGTTTTCCTCATAAGTATTCCTTATTTTTCCCTCCCTCTTTTTCTGAACAGTTTGTGACTTGTTAACTAGACTTATGTGTTCTTGATGGACAATGTGTGTGGAAGACATTAACATAAAGGGGTTTATTATAGCAGGGGACTGTGCGCACGAGCCGCTGCTTCTTCCATGAACGTGAAGTTATGAGTGACCTGTAATTCACGCTTTTGCCGCGTGGTGGGGCAGTGAGCCTGTGGCTGAGGCAAGGACGGCTGAGAGGGCTTTTTAAAAAAGAAATAAATAACAGACAGGTCCTTCAGTCACGTTTTTATAATTTAATAATGTTCCAGCATGAACTTCAAAAAATGAGCAAAGTTCGTTGTCATGTTTTATTACATTGCATGTGTTGTATGTGACTTGAAGGGTAGATAAAACCAGTTTTCCTGCGGTGAATATCCGTCCTCGAAAACAAAACAAAACAAAAACAACTGAATACGTGTATAATAGCCTGTGTGTATAATCTCTGTTCTCGTGAGAGTTCATAGTGACTTCATCTCCCATGGCATCACCACATCCCTGTTCTTTGTTTTACTGTGAGTGTGTGCCGTGTCCACGGCTGTCTGGACCTGTACATTCACGTGTCGTGCTTTAGCTGTCTCTGTCTCTCGGGCCGTTTTTTTATTTTTATTTTTAAGTGTCACTCGTCACATGCCGCAAACCGTGCGCCTCGTCCTCACGCGCTTTGAGCGCGCCGGCGCTCTCCATCTTCCCTCTGCCGGTGAGGATGTGATGAGCCAGAAAAACCACCAACACAGTACAAAAGACAGTACACACTATTATCCCCACGAGAGCCCCCACTGTCACTGCCGAGGGCTGCCTGGTTGGTTCTGGATATGGCACAGGGGACGTTGGGTGGATGTTCGGAATCGTGGGGATCGCGCCGGAGCCCTCCGACCCTCCGTCTGCGTCCGTATCATCGTCGTTTTTGACGCACTTGTATTGGTCAACTAGTGTGTATCCTCGTAAGCATGAGCACACGTAGCCGCCGAATGTGTTTTTACAATTTTGGTCACAATAATAGAAAGAACACTCGTCTATGTCAATGCAAACCGTGTGTGCGTCCCTTTCCTCTGCGATATAACCACCAGGGCAGTAACACTGGAACTTGTCATTGGGGTCGCACTCGGCGACACATTCCTCCTTCCCGCAGTGGAGTTTGCACTTATCCGGTGACTTTGGGTCCTCTTTATATCCATCATAACAAGAGCATTCGTAGCTACCGGGAGCGTTAGTGCAAATGTGCTCACATGGAGCGGACGCGCACTCGTCCACGTCGACGCACAGCTCGCCGGTCATCTTGTATCCATCCTTGCAGACGCACTGAAACCCTCCGACGGTGTTGACGCACATGAAGTTCTCCCCGGGGCACTGCCGCTCGTCAGTGCAGTCGTTGAAGTCCACGCACGACCTGCCGTCCTGCGCCAGCTTAAAGCCGTGGTCACACAAGCACGCGTAGGAGTCTCCCTTGTTGTAGCAGGCGTGCGCGCAGCGCAGGAGCAGGCACGGGTCCTCTTTGTCCGTTTCACAGGTGACTCTGTTTGCTTGGTTTATGGTTTGTCCCGGCGGGCAGTAGCAGGAGGGCACGTGTTTGGGATCCACTGCGCATTTGTACTCACACCCACCCTCTTGTATCTCGCAGCTCCAGGGCGCCTGCAGCCACTGTTCGGAGAAGCAGACGTATTTAGTCTCACCCGGCATCTGGACAGCGGTGCTTCCAGGGGGCAAAGACAGCATGTCACGGCCCCCGAATCCCATCGGGGTCCTGTAGGTTACAGACTCGCCCTCTGCAACCGCTAGACTTTTGCACGGCTCAACGAAAGTGTGCTCACAGAGAAAGCCGGCCGCGTGCTCGTCGCAGGGTTTCTGGATCCATTTAAAGTCGTCCTCTTGGGAAACTGAGACGCAGCGAGGAGAAGAGCAGCTGCTGTCAAAGCCTGGCGCCCAGTTGACGAAGTCGCTTTCGCTGTCTTTGGTCACCCACTGGAAGCCTTTCAGATCGGCAGCAGCGTCTGGGCAGGCGATTGTTAGATGTAAACCGATCCAGAACCGGCCCGTAAAGTTTCCCAACAAGATAAGGAAAATATCATGGGAAACAGACGAGCGCACTGTCATCAAGTGGCCGCCAAGACCTTCGCATTGATTCTGAGCGGTCTTGTAATCGACGGGATCTGGGAACACAGCGAAACACTGGTTCCCGATGCAGTAGCCGCTATTCTGCTCTATCCCGCCGGCTCTTCCCATCAGAACAGCCAACACGACGAGCAGCAGTCCCGTTACATGCTTCATGTTTGCACCTCGGTTGTGTCCGTTTAAGTTCTCGTGCGTTCCAGCAGTCTGTGGGCTTGTTTGTTTGAGAAAATGTTTTGCTCGTATTTATAACCCCCGAACTCCATGTTAGTACCCCAGCGGAGGAAGGAAGTTGCTGTTGATCTGCCTGCTGCGCCTCTCACTGTCCCTCCACAAACTTTCTCCACGGCACGGCCGACCACATCCCCAATTACGCACGCATTTTACGCACTTACGCACCGACGTCGCCCGCACGCAAGGGGGCTTCTCCCCAACCCTGTTTGCAGAAGCCCCTCCCAACTCCACTCGACACAACATGTCAGCCTAACGGAGTCCCTCAGTCTCGGGTTCAGACTTTTCATCCCGTTTTCCTCGAAGCGAGACTAAAAAATCTGCAGCTCCCACATTCACACCTTTCCGGAACATGACATGTTTTACACAGAACATGAAGGTCATTATGTCTCAAAGCGAGGCAGAATAAGGAGGTTAAACCAATGAAAATCTTACAATATGCGGATTCTCATCTGAGACAAAAGGTCAGCAATTAAATTCACAAATACAGACTTTTTTTTTTGCTTGTTAAGTCAAAAAGAAGTGCAAGTGAGTCTAATTGTGTAAAAACATTTATGTAGAATGGGGACTGCAGCCAACTCTGAAAGTAATGTACAATATGTGAAAGTACCTGAAAGAAGGAAATAGGGACAATGCAAAGAAGGTTGTTGCTTTATTTATTTATATCTTTGTCTATTTCTAATTATTATTTATGCATCTAATTATTCTATTTTGTGGGTCTCACACTAACTCTGCAGTTTGAGTGTGAAGCCGAGGAAGAATAAAGACGCTTATTTCTTTCACAGGAAGCATCAAAGCACAATGCACCTAAATATAAATATTAAAAAACACTAGATATATGCTGGAGACTTAGAAATAGTAAATTTAAAAATAGAAAACATGTCGTCAACTTTCAGTCTTTTAATTTATTACTCAGTAGTGACATATTCACCAGCAAAAACTCAAACACTGCCACAAGTGAAAGCTTGCATTAAGCCTGTTATACAGACAGGTATTGACGGGGCACATCGGAATGAGGTGCAAATGTGTTTTCATACATATGGAGACCATAGCAGCACAGATTTACATTCATGTTGAGTTGCTCTCTCAAAGCCTGCAGCACAGCGTCTGTGGCACCGAGAGCAGTCGGCTATACAGTAAAGTTAAGAACATTCAACCACATGGCAAACGTCAGTGGTGGCAATGATCAGCCAGCACAGCACCTCAGGATTATCAGTGAATACGGCAACAAGTAATTCCACTACATTTCTAATGTTCCCATGCACATAAACCAACCGAAGTGTAGCTGTTGTGTGCTACTATTTGCAGTATAATGTCTTAAATAAATAAATCAAGCCCAAAGTATGCACCCAGAAAAACTGATATCTTTAACTTACAGTCACTAAACATTGGACATTTGAGAACGTGGGCTTGTCATTTTGGAATATACGTGTCAGATCTGTGCATGTGGAATTGGTCTATAATGCCTGATTTCCTGCTGCCATTAGTTATTATGCATCCGAAGCAGTTCCTATAGCAACTGATGCATCCAAAATAAACAGTGGTCCACTTTAAAACTAGATATACTGTGTATCTGTCTGGAATATCATAAACCAAGATGCATGAGCAGATAACACTCACAGAAAGTTATTGTAACACACCAAAACACTGGCAAATAATGTGCATTTGATTAAGATGAACATTCACAACATCAGTACTAAAAGCTCAAAGAGTCACTTCACCAAACGATGAAAACCACAGTTTGAACTTAGCTCGGTCACAAATACAGTGTATTACAACCAGCATGTGGAATGTTACAATGCTCACAGTGAATGAAAGTGTTGGGCAGAGGCAGAGGCACTTTGTGTTTGTTACTTTAAAGAGCTTAAGGACAGCGCAGCCCGCTGTGATTACAGTGTGGTTAGACAGCAACAAAGTGAAATCATACATAAAACTGTCTCTGTCACGACAGAATCCAAAAAAAATAGGTTTACACTGCTGGATTTGTAGCCGTTTTGAAGGGAATGAACTAAAATCAGACCAAGTGGCCATACTTATGTTTTAGTTCCATTACTATTAGACTCTTTTGCAAGTCACAGCTTCTTATTTAACAGCAGTTTTGACTATTTCTGCCACAAGGCTGATGACTGTAAGGCAAATAAACAACAGTTCACATAGGAATCTATTATACATTCAAAACGCATGAAGCTGTTTTCCTTTAAAGTCCTACATTTTCATGTCATGTGCATTCACTGCCATGATGCACAGTTGGACTGTACAGGATGTGATTGCCTGCAGCTTTAAAAGATAAACAGCTTCCCGTTACCACTGCCTATGGATAACTGAAAAAGTCCCATATTGTGGGCTGTATTCGATGTCTCTGAGGACAGAAAGCGGTGCAGCGTGACGGGAGAAGCAGCGCGCCGCCTCATCAGTGCGACTGAAGTGCTTGTGAGTCGTTTTTAGACGGTTTGTCGAAGGATAACCTCTTGTACGTCTCTGTGGTCACCTGCTGCAGATAAAAAATATCCATGTTTGGGTGTTTGAGGGAGGAGAGCTCGAACTTGCCGCAGCGTTTCACCGCGTTCTGGACGACGAAGAACAACATCCCCGCGCACAACGCCATGAACACGGTGATGCCCAGGATGCTGCCGGTCTTGATGTAAGAGGGCACCGCGCCCGGGCGAGCGCCGGCTGGCGTGGGGTACGGACGACCCGAGCCTGAGCCGTCCTCCTCCTCCTCCTCCTCCTCGATGGGCATACACTTGTACCCTTTGTGCAGCCTGAACCCCTCGTCGCACAGGCATCTGTAACTGCCTAGCAGATTTTCACACCTGTGGTCACACTGCTTCTCCAGCTCGCATTCGTTGATGTCGCTGCAGGTGGCCGTGCCGTTCGTCACGTCCAGGATGTAACCGTCAGGGCAGAAGCACTGGAGCATGTCCGGCTTCTTCTGGTCAGAGTTGGGAATGCACCTGGCCGGGCAGTCCTTCTCTGTGCAGTGCATCTCACACTTGGTGGGATCTTTGGCCGACACCCTGAAGCCCTTCCGGCAGAAACACCCATAAACCCCGTTGATCTTATCGCACAGCATGTGCTCGCACCTCTCACAGATCGTCACGTTCACGCACGCTCCATCCTCCTCATCGAAGCCATCTTTGCAGACGCACTGGAACGCTCCCTTGGTGTTCTTGCATTCCTCGCCCTCACCTGTGCACGGGTCCTCCTCCTCACACTCGTTCACGTCCACGCAGCTCCTCCCGTCCGCCGCCGGCCTGTGGCCCGCCGGGCACTGCTGCGCGCAGTTTGCGCACGCATCCGCGGCGCAGGTGATTTGGTTGGGGTGGAGAGTCTGCCCCTCGGGACAGGTGCAGGTGTGTGTCGTAGAGTTGCAGTTGTGCTCACAGCCGCCCTGCAGCACCTCGCAGCTCCACGGAGCTCCCAACCAATCGTGCGAGAAACACACATGCTTCGAGTCCGGATATTTACCGCCAACCTTTTCCGCCACAGCGATGGTTCCTGGTGGAAACGCGTCGGAGTCCTTCACCTCGAAGCCCATAATCGCGGTGTACTTCACCTGTGCGCCTCCACCTGTCTGCAACCTATTGCAAGGCTCCTCGAATGCATATTGGCACAAATATCCGTCCAGGTTTTGCCGGCACGGCTCCCACAGCAGCGTGCTGTTCCATCCCATCGACACGTAGATGGAGGGGCAGGTTAAAGGACCTGCTGCAGCTCCTTCTGTCGGCCTGCCGGCACCGTGCTGCTCCAGCCAGTAAGTGCCGCTGAGCCCGCTGGGTAGACTCCTCGTTATCGTCTCTATGTCTGTCAAATTGAGCACGAACAACTGTCCACCCGCGCCCTCGCAGCTCTTCTGTGCGCCCGGAAAGTCCGCGGGCTTCTGGAACAGTGCAAAGCAGCGATTCCCGGTGCAGTGGCCGTGCTGGGAGAGGACCAGGTCCAGCCCGCAGAGGAGCAGCACGGCGCAGAGCAGCGCGCTTGTTGGAGGAGTCATGATGTCGACGTTGTAGGAAAGCCGTCTATCGCCTTACAAACGTCTGTGTTAGACGATCCGAAGCTGATCCAGCGACTGGAAGCCGAACATACTCCACATTTATAAACGCGTCCAGCTCGAGGTTTTTTTTTTTTTCTTTTCAGGAGAGGAAGGAAGTTCCGTCCAGGCCAGTGGTTTAAGCTCCGGTCTGATTGCTCAACCCCCACGCTGTCCAAAATCCTTATCGCGAAGAGACTGGCCCATCAAAACACACACACACACACACACACACACACACACACACACACACACACACACACGCACACGCACCCGCGGGTAGATGAACTTTTAATAAGAAGAGGATGAGCACAATCCCATAATCCTCCCCCATGAGATGACGATGATTTAGATGATATTCCTGATAAAGTCTCATGGGAAAGAGACCTCTGCCAGAAAGCCAGCTCTCACACACACCGACACACATAATCTTTATAGGCCTAATAAGATGTCACCATCTGACATGATATATTTTTGGTTTAAAAAGTTAAGAATCTTCTGCTCTGGATGGACCTGTAGATGAAACTGTGCTCAGAGGCAGATCCCAGTTCAGCATCAGTGTCGCTTTATATCCTGTCCCTCCTGTTTGCTTTAGTCCAGAGCAGAAAAACTGAAGGAGAAAAGTAGATGAGACAGTTCAAAAAAGATGGCAGTGGTACATACAGCTTTATGTTCTCAGCTCTGAGGGAAATGTTTTTAATCCAGGTTTCCTACTTTAAAGATACCTGCACCCACATATTTTAACTTAGTATAACTTTATTTCGATCATGTAAACAACAATGTACAAAAAATAAAAATAAAAGCACACATGTATACATGCATACATACATACCTATACATACACAGTACCTATAATAATCTATAAGGAATCATAAGGAAATAAGTGCACATTAAAAAAACACACACAAAACAGTAACATCTCGTAAGCAACGTACTTTACATGAGCGAAAGGGAGTAGGAAGAAGTAAAAACGTATCTAATCCTACCCCTATAATCTTAACTATTAATATGTTCTAATTAATTTCATTACTAATAATTTAATAATAATAATAATAATAATAATAATAATAAATATAATAATTGATTTTCATAACACTATTAATTTTCATAACATTATTAAACGCACATTCATACATTTGTTGGATTTTGCATCGACCGGAGCAGATACAGCCTCGGTGACATGTTCTTCAATAAATGAACATTTTTCAACCTTTCACAAGGTCAGAATTGTCAAAAATAAATTCAAACTTCAAAGAGACGTTTCACCTTTTTCCCAATCCTGAACTTCACTCTTTTGGTTCACACACTTCCCTCAGGAGTTGGTGGAGACCAAAACAGAGCTAAAGAAGAGTGAAGACTTCCATTTGCCAGGTGGGCAGAGACACCACTCCAGCTGAATGGTGGAATAAGTAACAGTTTTTTTTTTTTTTTTTAAATCAGCATTAGGGCCACCTTTGCAATCATCAGTGTTGTGTTTTCAGCTTGTTTCCTGCCCCCAAGTGGCCAAAAAGGGCCAGTTAATGCAGCTCAACTTTCCATGTTTTGGATTTTACCTCGTCCAAACTGCTTTACTTCCTGTAAATCAAGAACTCGAATACAGACACTGTGTACTTTTTTTTATTGATTACCATGAACAAATCACTATGTGCAACATTACAGTTCAATTTAAAATACTTTCCGACGTAATATTGGAAACATGAATTAAAAAACCCTCCTTCCAGGAGGTACACTGACTCATGGAGTTGGAAGGCGGACGAGCTTCCTCATGGTGTAATAATAACTGCAGTGGTAGAGACACAATTGTCTAACTTATGGTAAATCTAAATCAATCATCATCCTTCAACTATTCAACATCTTTTCTCAGATTAATGGTGCCGCTGGAGGAGGAAGAGAGCTACCTTCCACTTCCCTCAGGGGGGGAAAGTGACTGGACTTTGGAGTTAAGAACAAGAGGGCTGGACACACTTCCTACAGCCGCGCGGCGCAGAAACCAAACGTGACAGCAACATTACGTAAACCGGCGTTCTCGTTTCCAGGTGGAGCTTTGGCTGAGTAGATCTGAATGAATGTGATCACATCCGATTGATTCCCTCCCAGAGTGACACAGAGTGACTCAGTGGACGTAAAAGAAGATCCACATGTTTCTGTGCGGTGGAGCATACGATCATGAGGAAATTATTATGCAAATGACTATCAGCTGTAACCAAATTTGTATTCAGAGATGTGAAAACTGACTTTTCATGGTATTTACATACATTTATGGCACAGTGAGGAACTACCCTCCTTAACTAACCTCCATGCTATTTCAGTGCCTCCTTATTTTCCCTCATGAAAGAGGTGTGGTGGGATGGAATGGGGTGGAGGGGATGTGACCAAGGCGTAAAGGGAAGGGAATCCTTTGTTCAACTGCAGAAACAAAATAATCAGTTCAGTGAAGACCGTTTAATTTTAAGATTGTGACCTTTGCCAGGACGCCTAGCAGCAAGCGGCATGGATTCGGTCCAACACAGCAACACACAAGTCTGTGTAATATCAACAAGAAGTCAGCTTGGCGACAAAAACCAGGCTGGTCGGTCTCAGTAAATATTTTCTCTGATATCTATCTTAATGCCCACGCTGTCTTTACCCAGGGGAGTGTTCAAGACTTGCCCAAAGACTGTTTTGTTTCCTCTAAATCAAAGCCGACTGTTTCCAGTCACCATGTTCGCTGTGTTTCCACAATAAAGCCATGTCATGCAGTTTCTTGGGCAAACCAACATCCTCAGTGCAGTCGTGTTTTTAATTGGATATTTGTGGCAATGCATCAATCTGAGCAAATCACCGAAGCTCAGTGGGCGAAGTGCTCTGCTCCTGAAATGCACCTGATATGGTTTGGAGACATACGCGACACCCGGTGGAAGCCTGCACACTCAGTGCTTCAACATAAGTTACCATGTTACTACTTTGAATGCAGCTGCACATAAAAAAATATATTATGGGCCTCACTTTTTAATCCTATTTTACTGAAACACTAACTTTGCCCAAATCCTGGCCTCAGTAACTGACATAGGAAGCAGGGAGTGGTAGAAAACTGTGGATGTCATCACATGTGCTTCATGTTTTCTACAGTCAAGTGGAGCTGAATTAAAGGCGTCCAGGCACAGATAACAGTGACTGAAGTTTAAAGTCCTGCTCATCCAGCGTTTCAGTTTCTATTCGTTCCCATGGAATCACTGTGATTAATGGATTCGCCCGCAGCAGCAAGTAAATCTGAGCAAGTTTTTTGTGATGAGTTCAACTTTGGTGAACTTTGACCTATGGATTTGTGCTGTTAACCAATTGCAAGCCATCTTCACAGCACTGAACTTTGAAGAGATGGAGACCAGAGTCCAAAATAAGGGAACATATTGATAGAGAGAAAATAGAAAGAAGCTATAGAAGCCATTGTAACCGATTTTGCTAGCGAGTTAGCTGTTAGCTTGCCCTCTCAGATGCCTGATTTCACTGTACCACTTACTGAGCCGATCAGGCCTTTTTCACTCTGCAAGAAGAATCTAGTCACCAGCTTGAAGTCTGGTTAAACACACCATCAGCTTTAGACGACTGCAGCAACTGCAGTTCCAGTTTGGTGCTTTCTTGCAACCAGGAAGCATTCTGTTTACTTTGCTTTAATGGTTTAAGCCTGAGATGCACTGATATGATCCAGTACTGACTAAGATCCCTGGGCTTTGGATATCAGGCCTTATCGAGAACTGAGCCGATATCAGTGTTTAGTTAATAAGCTGTATGCCTCATTAAGTGAAAGACAATGGGATCGTGTAAAGCCTGTGTAAAGACTTAATGCTTTCTAACTTTGTAACAACAACAAAACAGTAGATGCAAGTATACCATATTATTATTTATTAAATTAATAGTATCCAATACCAGATCAGCAGGTTGTTAGATATAACCAATCCATCTAATATCAGTATTGATATTGGTGCATCTCTACTCTAGCCAACATGGTGAGGTGTTGAAGACGAGTTTTCAAATCAGTTTTAGCTCCTGAATGTGTTATTGATAAACCCAGACTGCATTCCCCCCTGTTGAACGTTACTTTAATGAGAAAACCTGTCCCTGTGGAACTTTTGGACCTGATGAGATGCTTATAATAACACCCCTGTCCACATAACTCCACCTGACCTTCCCCATTAACAACTGCATGGACCCTGTTGGCATGAACACAGTGTTTTCCTAACTGTCAACCTGAATTAAAGTTTCACGGTCAGTTTCGTGGCAGCTTGCGATGATCTTAAGGCACGGCCAAGGACAGCAGAGAGTGAGAGAGCGCTGTCCCCCGCGGAGGAGGAAAAGGGATGTGTTTCCATGTCCTGCATGAGGATAAAAGAGAGGAGAGCTGAGGTTAATTTACCCGTGGCCTCACACACACACTCACTCACACACACACACACACACACACACACACACACGCAGGCGTGACACTTTCGTTTATCACTCGTCCTGCGCCACCCACACCCTGAGGAATTGACTAAGCTGTGTTGCTATGTCATGGATGGCAACAGTGGGCACACATGGAGCACATAACCACCCGGATGACCCTACATGCCACACATCCCCTCCAGGGAGTGGTTGGTCTTTATCTAAACACACACACACACTGAGACTTAGTACAAGTACAACTTATCAGCTTCTGAAAAAACATTACAGCTTTCCGTTAAAATCTCCAAAACTGATTTCTATGTTTGGCAAATTTTTGTTCTATCATAGTTTATTTGAGGCTTTAATCATTTTATAAATGTTAGTTCTAATTCGTTTCCCCGGTTTAAGATTGAGTGCCTGTATGAACAAAGCTGTATGCCACAATGTTATACTGTATGTTTGTTATAGGTTAATATAAAAGTGAGGAAAAAGAATAACGTAACAGTATTTCCCATCATTTCTTCAGATGGACATTTATTGTGAATTACTGGCTACTGACTTGCATTACCATTCCAATTAATGCTGTCAGCCAGTATTTCTTCTAAATCACAGAAACCACTGTCATCTGCTGTGGAATTGGCACATTAAATGCTGTGGAAAAAAAAGCAACATCCCATCACTTTAAGTTGCGTTGATTTCCAACACTGTACACTCATTTTACAGAACAATACCACAGGCAGGCACCCTGTCGTTCGGTGTCATATATATGCCGATAACAAATCTCTTTCAGTAGAATGCAATAACAATATCAGCAGGGTCCCATTCATCATCATTCTCCAGAATTGGCTGACTCCTGGTTTGGCTCTTTTTCAATATTGTTCATTCTTTAACCCATAAGAACCCAGACCCATTTCTGCTTTTAGGAAAATTATGGGGGACATAAGACAGACTAAATAGACCACATAGAACACATTTCTGACATTTTTTTTCAAAACACCACCCCCTACTGTCCAAGATTTCAAATGCTACATATGTGTCACATTGAGTGTTGAGAACTCGGATTATTTCATGTTTTAGGAAAATTTGGACGTGTGACACCTGTGTCACCGTGGGTTCCTATGGGTTAAAGGCTTCTGTTTTAAATTCACCCTCTTTTAGCTCTGTGTTTGGTCTCCACCAAATGCTCCACTATGTTCACCAGCTAGTCTCTGTATGTGTCTGTCTGCTGTTTGGTGCTGAGCAGGTCATGTCATTGGATTTTCAAAGCCTTTTCGCTGAAAACAGCTGCTGGGAATGATGCTGCGAGGGCGGCGAGAGTGAACCAGAACAGCAACGTTTTGGGCTGAGCAGCTAAACAATGAGCTGAAAGTCACTGTAAAGCTGCACAAAGCCGACGTAGCCGCCAGCTAGAAGGACGGGAAGCCCTTGCTGGCTTCCCGTTGGCGGACGTGGCCAAACGCGTTTGCTGGATTCTCAGATCTCACCTATGATTTGGCGTGCACAGTGTTATTATTATCAATCAGGCATGATGGTCCAAACTACGAAGATAAGCTCTATAAATATCCTTTAACATCACTGGTGACCTCACGGGAAATTCAGTCATTAAACTTGAAGAATTTTAAAATGTCTCGAATGTGCTGCTGTCACAATCAGTCATTTATGAGTCGTACTATTGTGACATCGGAGACTTTTGTCAACTCTTGCATGGTACTGTGGAAAGACATTTTACCAACACTGAGATTTCAGAAATGTCATGCATGGAAAAGCTGCTCGAAGAGCTGCTTTAAAATGTTCCTCTGCACACCAACAAAGCCTTGAAATCACAAACCGCTCTCTTCTAGGTAACTGAAACCTGATGTAATCTTAACAACACCCACAAAGTGGTGGAGCAATGTGACGTTAACAAAGTAAAAGAGTGCTGTCAGAAATATTCTGGCCCACTGTCAAACCAACCTACCCCACAGAGTCATGCGTTGAATTCTGGCAGGGATGCGCCTTGCTTTCCCTCTCTGACCCTCGCTGACCTGCGAGGAACTCGCTGTGAGGATATTGTGTTTCACCATCTGAGACGCACAGATAAATATTGGTTGTGTAAATCACGTCCTGTGTGGAGGCACGAGGGGGGGAAAGTAGAACCCCTCCCTCAATGGCAGGAAATGCCCCCTCGGGACTCCTGTGATATCACAAGACTTCAGGTTAAACAAGCAAAATATATTACCACCTTGTCATCTTAACATCTTTGTTTTCATCCTGACTGACTCTGTTTGGAACAAAAGAGCAAAAACATTATCAATTCAAACTGTATTTATGTCAAGAACATTTCGGTGTCCTACTAATGGTCAAAATGAGATTATTGGTGCACTGACAGACGAATTAAAACAAAACAGACCCACTTATCAGGATAACATTCTTGGCTCTTGTCTGACTGACACAGGTGGACTTTATTGGCTTTGGAGCAGACGCTGTAGCAGAGGTCATGAAAGGTATTCTGAGGTGAACACAGGAAATTTCCTGTGGACTTGAAAATATCTGGCTCAGGTTTTCTTGTATAAAGGTTCTGTAACCCACTTAAAGTTTGTAATAAGTCATATGATAGTGAAAAAGTGTGTTTGTTCCGGTGACTGTGAGTAAACCATTCCAGCTATTATTATAAACTGTCATGGATTTGGCTTGTTTCATGAATGCAATAATTTCCTAATGTCAACTACTTTTAGTTTCCGAAACACAACACTGATACATTATCATCTGATCCAGCTGGTGTGGCAAACTTGTTTGCAAACACAGCTTGCAGACATGGAGCAACATTAGCGTTCATTTGGAGCCAATTTTTCGGTCGCCCGATGACGTAAGTTCATTTTTCACTTTCTTTTAGCTCCGTCTTTGGTCTCCACCACCTCCTGAGAAATATATTTGGTTCTTTAGCTGCTAAATGCAGCTAGTGGCTAACTGTGCAGGGCAGGTAGCGCTCAGTGAGTTGAGAGCTAACTGCTGAGTTTGCAGGCTGCAAAAAAGAAAGATAACAATGAGTTTAAATAAACTAAAAGACTCCAGGAGGCAGCAGGGGAAGTGCAGATGTCCATACATACACACATTTACTTCTAATGAGGTATTTTATAGTGCGGTATTGCAACTTGTACATAACTAAAGGCACTCAATACTTCTCCCATCACTGTCTGTAGGTTTGTCACTATGACGCCTCTCACAGTTATCTGATCCACTGTCAACATAAAAATGATTGATTAATGCAACATTAGGGCCTGTAATATTTGATGGATGTTAGATGAAGTATGATGGAGGCTGTTAACGTCACTGTAATTAGTTGGACCTGCAGCTCAGAGCATCCTCTGCTGTTCTCCGTTGCAGGGAGTCTTGCAGCTCCTCTAATTCTTCACGCCACAGTTAGCTGCTGGAATCTGAACTGAATGGGCCTCGTCTCACATAAAGGCTCATTATTGTCAGTGTTTTTCGAGAGGAGCAGAGGACCAGCCAAAGGCTCCAAAGCTCCTGACCCAGGCCCATCGTCGCCTCCGTCCAACAAGAAGTCACAGCGAGACGTTGCAGTTTATTGTCTGTTTTCATTTGTTGCTTTGGAAACAGCCGAGGGGCGTGTTCAAACACAATGTAGATTTATTGGCACATGTCGCTGCATTTCCTGCTATTGTGTTTCATGTCAAAAGGGAGCAAACTAAGCAGGTGATTGAACATACTGTCTAACATGTTCTGTGCAACATAAAAAAAACATACAGAAATTCTTGCTTTTCTTAGGTGATGACAGAAGGATACTGTCCTCCTACACCAGTGAACATCCAGAGAATGGACACTGAGATGGTGGACTCACACAAGTAGCTGGGTGTTCACCTGAATTACAAACTGGACTCAAGTGACAAAACAGATGCACATCCTCTATGACAGACATCCTATGACAGGAGCAGCGACATCTCGACTGCTGACAGGAAGAGGCCAGCTCTGTCCTGGGATGGCAAGGTGGGGGTGGTGGGAGAAAGGAGGATGATGGCTGTCATTCCTGATGGAGAACATGTCCCACCCCATGCAGGACACTCTGACAGCACTGGCCTGCTCCTTCAGGTTGCTTCACCCGCGACGTGTGTCCTTCCTTCCTGTCCTAGTAGACCACACACACCCAAACTGACAGATTCACACATCTGCAGTATCAGTTCATACTAATCCGGGCAATAATAATGCAATAATGTTCCCTGACCCCACAAAGTGCGATGGCCCTATTTTTCATTACTGCCATGGTTTTAGTTCTGTTTTTGGAGTTAAATTGAGTTTGTCACTTTTGAAAGGAGAAACAACACAATCTTCCTCCTGAAAATAAACGGTCAAATTCCCACACAGTCTCATGGCAGTCCATGAAACAGTCTTGAAATTTAATCTGTAGGATTTGTGTACATGATCATGAATTTTTTTTCATGACTCTCAGCATGATTTTCAAACTAATGTATTTCAGTTGGAAGTATCTTTAGTTCCTGCACCAAGTCAGCAATAATAAATATGCTTCGTCTGGTTAGACTTTCAAGATAAAGCTTGCTGAGAAACAGCACGGTTTGGTTAGGTGCTGCATTGCATGGAAAACTGGGACATTCCTTTCCATGTTCACAAATCTATAATTTTAAGACTGTTTCATGAGCTGCCCTGCTGCTGGACTGTGAATTCACCAGTAAGAAAACACATGCTCATATTAAAGTTTTGCTGCTAAGGCTTTAGGCCTACTTAGTCTGACATGACCATAGCTCACGGTGGCTACGAACAGAGACTGATCGACTGACCCTTCAGTACTATGAAGCATCCCATCAGCTTTTAGCTCATTGTTTAGTTTTTGGCAAAACACTCTGATAAACTCGCTGCACACGACCAGCTGCTCAAACCGGAGATGGAGAAAATTAGTGTCAGCTTTTCTTCTTTATTCATGCTGCTGGCTGGCGATACTGTTTGTGAACACGTTCACCGGAACAATCTTATAGGGATAAAATGCCAGTGTTGTGTTGTTTTCAACATGTTCTGCTGCCCCCAAGTGGCCAGAACAAACAAACAAACACATAAAAAAATCATGTGACGCAGCTTTAAAGCAAAGAATTTGAGAGAATCTCGGGAAATGTGCCATTATCATGTAATTTGCCGTTTGTGGTTGCAGTGGCAGCTGTTCTGCAGGAGATACACAGCCTCACTTTAATGCTTGTTTTGGTTGAGATTTGAATAAGGACTAAACAATTGCGTAACTTTTGTACAAATAATTATGGATTTTCCGAGAAACCTTAGAAGCTCATTGAACTATCTGGATGCCACTTTTAAATGTTGTTTCTTTGCGGAGTACTGCCACGTCATCTCTGCAAAATACCAACAGCCTGTGTTTCTTGTACAGATTCCCAAAAATGCTGATATTGACAGATTGATTGCAAGGAAAAACCAAGTCATTGTGTTTCCAGCACCGCAAACTCAGCCCGGGCTTTACAAAGCCTCGTAACGCCAGCGTTTCCCCTCAGATTTCCTCCTCGCTCTTCTCAGTCCCACCTGGGCTGCTGCTGCTGCCACAGATGGATGTGTGGAGGGATGGACAGGAACACCCCTCGCCTGCTCTCTCTATTTGTGCGATAAATAAGACTGCCCCCCTGAGGAGGCAGCGTTGGCACCCTGACAGAAATGCTCTGAACTTCCTGTGACCCCAGAAACAAGAACAAACACTCTGGACCCTTGTAAAGTGGGTGTAAGTACCAGTCTCTCTCTCTCTCTCTCTCTCTCTCTCTCACACACACACACACATTAACACACACATTCATTTCATACTTGCCTAGCTGTTTCCACTTTCCGTGTGCTTCTGCATACACACATCTATTTTCTGGCTCTTTACACACCTTTTGTTCTACACACAGGAACACAAAAGTCAACACAGACATTTAACATTTGACTAGTTGATTGTTTTCATGCTGCTGGCTGAAGGAACATCAGAGTGAAAGCATGAGAGTGGACGTCTCCAAGTCAGGAGGATTATACAGACGGAAAAAACAAATCAGATGACCTATGTCCCATTTTTTATTGTGTTATTGTATTTTAGATGGGTTTTAAACCAATCTGCTATATAACCAATTTATTGAAACCATTTGTTTGGAAGGGAAAACAAAATACACCTACAGCCACACACCCCTTCTGATGCACACATTTTCAATTTGTGCACAACAAAAAAACTATGTAGAAATGGCAATGAAATTAACTAAAATAACAATATTGCAAAACGTTTTTATGCTTGGTTGAGGTGTATGGATAAAACCAAAATGTGACACATCGCAATAGAAACAGACTTAGTGAAGGACTCATGATGCACATGAACCATGACTTATTTGACTCCAGCTTCTACTAAAGAGACAACGAATAGCAGCAGATCTGTGAGGAGTGATGAGGAGACTGCAGCCTCTCTCAAATCAATACACCAAACAAACATTTCCAACATGTCTTCTTCATTTTGTCCACTGACTGTTTGTTTGCTCTTGTAGTCACGTCAGCTTGTTGTACTCTCTTCTTCTGCAATGGTTTAATGGCACCAACTGGAGACCTGCCGCCGCTGTTTACCTTGATGAACCAACTGCTAACATTCACACAACAGCAGCAGGTGAAAACGCTCATTCCTTCACCTTTTCTTTCGCTGATTCTGTGGAAGTTTGGTTAAAGCGTGTGCTGCATTTGGATGGAAACCTGACTAATGCAGTTGATGCTTAAGATACTTTGTACTTTTGATACTTGTAGAAAAACAGCTTGTCTTTAGGTTGCAAGGGAGTGAACTTAAGAATTTAAACAGACCTTTAGCTTAGAGGAAGTCAAACTAGCTGTTTTCAACCTCCCCCCTTTTAAAATAAACTGACTCTTCCTGTACAGCCCAGTTACATGTGTAACCCTTGATCCTTTAGTGTCCAGTCTCGTGCTTAGATATTTGCACATACTGCATATGAAATGCAGGAGACAGCTTTCATACTGCAGTACAACAGACTCCACTGAGCGGTTGACTTCACGTTTCATGTGTTAGTAGTCTGGAGGTGTGTGTGTGTGTGTGTGCGTGTGTGTGGTGAGATGGTGGGTCTTGAGCTAATTTACCAAGGAATTCATGGATTTTCCATGACTGAAAGCATCTAGAGTTCATGTTCATGCCGTAGGTCGTGTCGTTTTGCAGGGCAACTGTTCCCTCACATCCTGTGCTCTGGTCCCCACGGCTTTGCTGTATTATCTATACTCACTTTATTTATGGGATGGTAAGAGAAGTTGAGAAAATAGCTTTTCCTCAGTGGGAAATAATGCATCTGCTTGGATTAGTCCCACAAAAGCTCCCTGAAGTCGTTGCTGCAGAACAATAACCTGTCGGGAAGTCGTTTCCTCAGAAGTTTTTTCCAAATTCATGTTAGGAGTGTGTGCTCTTGGTGGGGGTGGAAATGGAAGGGGCTGTCATTCAGTCTTCGCTTACACATGATGTGTTTCTGAGTCTGACCTGGCTTTCCCACACAGCAAAGCCTCCCATGAACCCCCTGTGCAAAACAACGTCCTCCCCAAGGCTCTGACCTGTGGTTAAGGAGCGCACTGGGAAGGCTGCACCTCTTTCTCAGTCTGGTTTTGTAATACATTTTGTTCATAGCATGAATTTCAAACAAATATGAGCAGCAAGGAAGTAACCTGCAGCGCACAGAGTCTCTGTTTGGAAACTGTCTTCCCTTGTTGTGAAAGAGAGTAAAAGTTAAGAATTAGAAAAAGCCTTCACTTAAAGCTGCAAACACGACTCTTTCGCCTTGAATTATGATTTATGCACTTGTATATAATGATGATAGACATCTATTCATTGTAGGGAACAGAATGAGCAATGAATTAGAGAGTACATATACAGACTATAGGTCACAGGTATAGGTTGTTAATCTTAAACTTAACATGAGTTTAAGACTGAATGCAATACATAACTCATAACAACTCTGTACATGTAAGCACACTGAGCTTAAAATACCTCGTCTAGTCTAGTTTGCATAAAATGAATTAGATGTATAAATAAAAATGAAATGGTCCATAGAACTCAAACTGTAGATGTCATCATATTGACTTCATGCGCAGTGATCAGTGTGCAACAGTGAACACTTTGAAGTTTGAATGTTCATGTGGCATTCAGGTGCAGAGTGATAAATTCAATGGGACTGAATGAGCATATTCTTTTATTGTTTTGGTTGTTGTCTTTTTTTTTTTTTAGCTTATTTCCCGTGCTATACTCTCCTTTGGTTCTCTCTCTTTCACCCATCAGCGTCATAGACAGACTAAAGACACACACACACAAAAGTTATGAAAAAGATGACCGTCCACAGACAACTACAGTCTGCTAAAGACAGTGCAATGGCTCAAAGAAACAATGAAAGACTCTCTCTCTCTCTCTCAAGCTCAAAGAGGCCACAGACAACCTGTCCAGCAGCAGAGCTGAATCTACCCACAGCGACAAATCATGGCAGACTAAATTCACTGATCTGCAGTTCAGAGAGGAGCTGGTTGTGAATGAACAGAGCTGGGAGACAAGGGTCAAACAGCTGGAAGAAGAGAAGAAGCGACTGGAGGAGTCTGTCTGAAAACCAATACAAAGAGGAGGGCCTGCTTGTTCCTAAACAGGTGGGTGACACCTGGACAGAAAGGGGCGGCCAAAAAGAAGTAGCAAAAAGTAAAGGAAGTCTTCCACCCTCCACCTCTCCTCCATCTCCATCACCTCTTGCTTTTTCCACCCCTCCTTCCTTCCCCTTCCCTCCTTTTAATCAATTTCCCTTTCAGGACAGCACACACACTGAAACAACTCCACCTGGTTTCAGTGTGTGTGCTGTGTGGGTTTACTCCTGGTGCTCTTATTTCCTCCCACAATACGTCGATTCGGCTTCACTAAAAATCAAATAAACTTCAAATGAATGTAAAATGTAATTATCTAATAATGTTACATAGAATCAGGTATCAGTCACAAGAGACATTTTACTGCAACATGAGTACTTTCACTACTAATACGTTGAGTACATTGTTCTGATAATACTTGTGTGTCTATATTTAAGTAGAGGGAACCTCTGATTCATAAATTGAACCTCTGCTCTTTATGACAGGCCGAAAATGGTCTTTGCCAATCAAAATTAAAAGTCAATTAAACCACTGAAAGACTTTAATGCGACTGTAGAGTTATTGGGAATAAACAAACTCTCTAAATGTCAGTAAAATGAAAATATTCAACAAATGCATTTATGACAAAAGGAATACGTACGTGAAAATCAACCATCTGAGTCTACAAGAGCTGTAGTTTCCGGTTTGCTTTTGATCAAATTGCATTGTGTTAAAGTTCTTGTGGATTGTGATGTGATATTGACGAGAATCACATGCACATCTGCAATCTGCAAGATTACTTTCACATGTGATCTACTCTCAAATGCACGTTTGCCTCTACCATGAAAGGATTTACTGCGTGTGAAATGTGCAAACACCACAGAGGCAGGCAGGCAGGCAGGCCCGGGCCAGGTGGAGCTCTCAGTCAAAGGGCCCTAACCGGCTGCGTCCTGCACTAATCAAATTCCTCCACCTGCACTCAGCAGTCACCGACTCCTGTGTAATCTCCCTGGCGGTGTCCAACTTGTTCGGCGCGTCTCCATGGTAACCCGTGCCAACCGACCTCAACTCTCCATTCCCAATAAACCATTATTTAGCGGAAATGATATCAATAGTGCTAATCATATAACACATCCTGGATGTGCATTAAGAGGATATATAAGAAGAAATGCGAGCACAGACGAACAAGTAACGGTTCTTACGGTTTTTAATATGCAGCGTGTTGCCATTGTTGTTGCCGTGGACACCACATTACATTGTGGGATATTTGTTGGCCTTGTGTGCACCTCAGTACTACTTAGTTCGTGCTACAGCTGAGCTATAAACACAATAGATACAGGATTCAAAAGGTATAGTATTATGAATGTATGTATACCTACATACATATCACCTTGGTAGCAGAATACTGATTTGAATACTGACTTAAAACATGAATATAATGATACAAATCACATATGCAGCATAAACTGTTTTTGAATTATCAGAGAGAAAAAACAGGGAGAAGCGAGACATGGAGTACAGCATGAGCAGAAACACTGGATTCTTTACTCATACCAGCACAGTCGGTGTTCAAAGCTGATAAAATGGGTGGATTCTTACATAAACACACTGTGCCAAGTTCAAAAGCAATAACATTTAGTGGGCATAATGAAATGGAAATCTTGTGCAACAGTGGCTTTGTTGCAGCAGAGTGAAGTAAAGCAGAGTCAGAGATGTGTTGAAACCCTCCTAATGGACTGATATCACCAGAGGAGAATGGTGAGGTCATGGCAAAAGTGGCACGATGTGAAACTGAGTGAACGGAGGCTGAGAGACCATTGCTTGACTAAAAAGACACAGATTTTAAATTACGTGATATTTTGCAGGAATAGTTGAGGGTGAAGAGCATGAAAATCAGATCAGTACTTTGAGAAGTTTTTATGATTGTTTTGCCGATTAGTTTTCATTTTTTGACACTAGTGCCCCTGAAGGAATGAGAAGAAGTAGGAGAAGAATTTAGAATTCATGCAAAAACAATGAACGTCTGAACTTTTCAGATATCCTCTTTTTTCAGCGTGGTTCATAAATTCAACTTAATGTCAAACAATGGCCAATCCTAATATTATAGGCTGCTACATCATTGTGGCACTGTGGAGTTTCCTTCTGGTTAAACAGCAGTGAGTTCTCAGCCCATACTTTTTCCACTCAACACAACACATCTGGAAAGATGCCACAGCTCTCAGCATCACCCTGAGGCAACAGGCTTGTTGCTGATAATCATGAATGAACTGCTGAGATGTCTGTTTTAACATCCCAAAAAGAGTCTTTTGCATTTCTAATTTGTATATTCTCTAGATTCAGATTAATATTAGTGTGCTTGGAGCTCTTCTCGAAGCCTGGAAATGTTTAAAACTCCACAGTGACACTTTAGTTTAAGCTGATGTTCTAATCTAACGTGTTGAACCTGCAATGACTGTAAATAATATTCGTACGAAGATAACAATAAAAAGCTATTACAGCTAAAATGCACAGGTATGTACAGATGGAAAAGATGCTGTGAGAGCAGTGAGAGTGAACCACAACAGTAAAGTCGTTGGCTGAGTAGCTGAAGCTTGCTATAAAGCTGCATAAAGCCGAGGGGAGCTGCAGAGCTGGGTGCTGATTCTCTGTAGGTTCTTGACTATAATCAACACCCTCTCACTTTACATGTAGTATAGAAACATCGATTATAGCAGCTTTAGAATTAGTGTGATGGTAGATTCAACTTAAATGTGATATTTCAAGTAAAGAATTAAATTTTTTTGGTAAAATAAACCTTTTGTGCAAGATACACATAATGCATACACATTGTACTACGGTAATTGCAGTACAATGAAAGCAGATCATTGTTCCCTTTATTGCTTGCCAGCAATTGAGCCTACATAAGCTAAATACTCTCTCTAAATTCCCAGGCTTTGTTTGAGTGTATGCCCCTTGTCTTGGCCAGCTCTCCTGTCTTGCAAACACACTGGTTCCTGGTTGTGCTTCCTTTTATTTATGTTTTCTCGGCGATTTCAGAGTCGCAGGAGACTGAGGAGCTGTGGCTATGCAAGAGTTGGCTGGCTCAGACAGAAAGCTCAGTACACAGTAGCTCTTTGGAAATTTTGATGGTATGCACAGTCACTTTGAACAAAGGAAGGGCCAAAGGAGAAAGTTTATATTTGAATTCAGACTTGCATTAATTAAATTATAAATATAATAATAAATTAACTTTATAACAGGAACTGGAGAAGGAAGGGGTGGATTTTGATGCAGAAAATGCAGTCGATACCCCCTGTTCAGGACCAATTGATGACTGAAGTTGAAGAACATTCCTCATGGAAAAAGTGACACATATCTTGAGCCTGTGTTTCCCTCTCTCACACTCTTCCCCTTTTTCAAGGTAATTACCAAGCTGCACAATTAAATGTTACACTACCTTGTTAAATAGACTTAGTTTATTACTTGTGGTCAGTAATGCTGCCGTTAGAGTATTCTTTATTGCATTCACGTCGACAGCATAAAGTTGAAGTGTGTGTGTATCTGCTAGCTTGATAGCTACTGCACACAGCTAGCGGGGCTTTATCGGACTTTTGCTGTTGAATTCACGTAATTCATGTCGGTGTAGTGACCATGATACACGCAGCACATTTCTATATGGTGACTGTTTACATTTTATGAAGGTTACTGTTATTTTCTGTTGTATTGTATTGTCTTCTGTGATAACTTAGAAGGTTAAAATAGAGTAATTTAGCGGATTGTGAAAAAGCTAGAAATACAGATCGATTAGAAATGCTAAAAAGAGATTGTTGATAATAAACATGTGGTTAAAACAGCATAAATTGTAACAGTTCATTACATAAAGTAAAGTTAGGATTAAAATAAGATGTTGATTTTGTTAAAACGTATAAAAGAGATTGTGCTTATAAGAAGTTGCATATGTAATAAGTATTGTTTCGCAGAAATTGTATTTCATTATATTCAATACATTCAACGCACTGTGAGTGAAAGCGAACACCGTGTCTTTGTCTCTCTCACGCACTTCCTCTTTTTCAAGAGGTACAACATTTGGAGGCACCGCTGGGATGCTTTGCTTGAGGACCGTCCCTGACCTGTAAGAGAACTCTTCCTGCCAATCATCCCTCTAAACTACCCAGGTATCATGAGGACATTGTAGACAACATACAAATAGTCAAAGAACCAAGTGAACGTGAGAAACAGGACCATCCCCAAAGGGAGGTAAAAGCATTAAGACTGTCATTAAATGAAAGAGAGAAAGAGATGCATGACCTGATGGATAAAAGCCAAAACCCTCATTCTTCCAGTACCCCAGTGGAAGACATGGCCCCAGCACCATCAAGTGGTCCTATGGGGCGCAAAGATTGTAAGATATCAGGTCAAATAGGGGAGCCCAGACAAAAAGATAGACTCACCTTTCCTAGCCTCTACAACTCTTCTCTGCTGCTGTCTTAAATTTAATTTAAGAGTTCTGACAAATATTGGCCAGCCTATGAACAGTACGTCAGGTACCAGTACCCCCTTCCATTGGTCTGTTCACATTTTTCTATTTTACCAGTGATGTTGATAAATTGGGAATGAGTGTTGGGCATGGTTGTCTGTCTATATGTGTAGCCCTGTGGTAGGCTGGCGACCTGCCCAGGGTGTCCCCTGCCTTCGCCCGAGAGATGGCTGGGATAGGCTCCAGCCCCCCCGTGACCCTGCAGAGGATTCAGCGGTGTATAGATAATGGATGGATGGATGGATGGATGTTGCTAAATTTTTGTTTGTCTGTTTGTTTTACAGGCACTCATCATTATCGGTGATGGAGGATACCAGCCAAATGCTGCAGTCAAGTACTCTCACTGTTCACTTTCACTGTTATTGTTCACATCATGTGCCTTGTTTACAAGCTAGACTGTTCTGTTACACTGTTCTTGATGCTATTTTAATGCAGTGTCTGAAGTTATTCTTATTAGTAAAGCCTGTCATTAAGGATTTTGTTATGTACAGTTTCTTCCAAATAGGTAATGAAATACCTTTTCTTTTTGTAATACAAATGTTCTCAAAGTTATTAATATGACAAAGTCTGCTGGGGGTTTGTAATTCAAGTATTAAAGGTCTGATCTAATTTTTATTCAAGGTCAGAGTTCAGGAATGATTGACAATAACATTTAATCAACATTAAATCAGTTCACTTATGATTATTCTGTTATTATACCATAACGCAGTTATCCAACTGTCATGTACTGCAGTGGTCCCCAACCTTTTTATCACCGCAGACCGGTCAACGCTTGACAGTTTTACTGCGGCCCAGGAGGGGTGGGGGGGTTCAGTTGATAGACTGTCTAACTCAACCTACTGTTCTAGGCTTCCCAGAATTCTCACAGCCATTCATTCTTCATTAACATATTGACTCTGTCAAGGATGCTGCTAGATATGGAGATGTTCATGAATAAGCGTTCAGAAGAAATGTCATATGATGTTATTGGAGCAGCGGAAAACCAGGATGAATCTAGTGTGTCATGGCCTATGGGTGTCTCGGCCGGGTGTGCAGCAGTCGCCACAGACGCCTCCATCACTCCTCTGATGACATGGCAGATCAAACAGGATCAGATGAGTGATCCAGTTATTGGACCTGTGATTCAGTAAAGGCTGACAGACCAAGGACCATCAGCATCAGAACTGAAACGACTCAGCTCACAGGTAGCTTGCCTTCTGAGTGAATGGGACAGACTAGAAATGAATGAGAATGGAGCCTTGTATAGAAAAACAGTACATAGAAAATAGCTGGTTCGAACAGAAAAACATAAAATTACAGTGTTGAGAGAACGCCATACATGCAGCGTTAGATTGAGCATTATATAAATAACTCGAAAATTCCCTCTGGGAAATTTTGAAAGGGACACGGGGGGCTACTGCCGGGGGAACCATCTCTGTCAACATAGACATCATCTTTCACTGAGCAATGATTGAGGAGCTGTAATCACATTAAGTCTTCTGTGTGTGTGTATCTCTGTAATCAAGTTACCTGTATGTGCGTGAGTGTGTTTGTGTGTATGTGTGTGTGTGTGTGTGTGTGTGTGTGTGTGTGTGTGTGCATGTGTGTGTGTGTGTGTGTGTGTTGGGGGGGGGGGCATATTTTGAGTTCTGGTATTTTTGGGCTGGTTTTGAGTTGGTGTTTGGCTGCTTTTGTCTCGAAGACCTTGCAACCCTGGGTTTGTGTGTTCAGCCAGATTTTGCGGTGGAAGGCTCCCGAACAACCGCGGATTGTGACAAAACACTAACTCCTGAAAGGTAACTGAAAAATAGGAAGTCGCTGGCCCCTGCGCCAGTGACTCGGTGCGTTGCCCCGTGTCCCTAATAAATATTTTGATGTCAAGCAACGGATTAGTAGCAGAACGATAATCATGATCATGTTTATATTACACAGCATTTATAGTAAATTGCACTTAAACATATATCCTTATATGCTATTTATATATTTGTTGAGGCCCAAGCTGATCAACAGCCTGTTAATGAACCAAAATATTTAATGTGTGTGAGAAAAAGAGAGAAAAAAAGATCAATCAACTTAACTTGCACTTTAAAGGCAACAGCAAAATAAAGGAAATGAAGTTTATTTTAAATCAAAGTATTTTCAGGTCTTCAAATTAAACAATTTCATGTGATATGGAAAGGGTCACTCACAGTGATCACCTAATTCTGCAGGATCTTTTAAGCCTCTTTTGGCTTCCTGTTTTGTGGTGGTTTAACTGGATGTTTCAGTCCCCCTCCTGATAACCTAATACACAGCAGCAGCACACAGCTGCTTTCAGCAAAAAATTGCAATGAAATATGACTTACATCATCTGCTCAGCACCAAACTGCAGACAAACTCAGTTTCTAGCCAGTTAACACAATGGAGAATTTATGGAGAGCATAAGAGAGCAACTATTGGAGGTGGACACAAACGGCAAATGAACGATGATGTTGCTCTGTGTGCAGAAAGATTTCAGTCCTGGGTTGTACCAGATATGTGTGAGATCAAATGTAGCCTAGTTTGAACGTAATTTCTAGTCAAAAGTCCAAGACAAGAATCCAAGACAAAAGTGACAGAAGAGTAGGACTCAGAGGAAAAGCAGTAATTACAAATCCATCAGTGACTTCAGCACCGATAAAGGATCAATGAGTCAGGCCGACTATAACATATTCAACTGAACAACCCCTCTGCCCCTGCATGCTCTCTGCTACTAGAGGATGGAAAGTGGGCATGGCAGGTTAACAAGAGGAAGCACTTTGCTGCAGATAACTACCCCCAGAGACGTGCTAGGAATCACTGCTCTTTGGCAGGTATAGAGGCAGATTAGAGCTCCAAGGTTCTTCACTGAGAATGAATCCTCTTTTTGAGCACAAGTATCTTGTGTTTAAATTAACTCACAACTAGCTTGGCTAGTGACTGTTGTGAATAGAGCAGCTGACAACAAGGGAAAGACCATGTGACTGCTTGGAAAGACAGCTGACAGGAGGGAAAAGACCCCACAGGTGCTGGTATGGGCTAGCAACCCATGGCAGCAGTGGCAAGCCTTAGCCTTGCTACAACCAGACTTAGCTACAACCAATATAAGGAAAATACCCCAAGAGTCAGCGAGAGCAGGGGTGGAAGATGACTCACAGGTGGATTGCATGGTAACGAACAGGATAACGGATATGACTATGCCTTGGATACATGACTCAGTGAGGGATGGGGGCACGGACCCATCTCTTAGGGCCAGAGGTAGCAGTACTCAGGTGACAGGGAAGGCAACTAAGGAGAGCAAAAGTTGTGCAGCAGAGGATAAGAAGCTTCAAGTTTGCCCATGTGGCTGGCAGAAAATAACATCAATCATAGGCCTTAGAACTCATCAGGGAAGGAGGAAGTGTTTAGCGGTGGAAGGGCAGAGTGGCCGCATCGACCAGTATTTCTTGAGAAGTCAGTCGAATCAGTCGGATGAAGTCCAGCGACAGGTAGAAAACCACAGTTCGCAGGATATCAGTAACACTATCCCTGGAGAGGAGGAGGTACGGAGAGGGGATGCAGTTGGTGTTGAGGGCAACAGGCCAGCCAAGGAGAGAAGCATGGAGCAGAAAGCTAGAGTTAGGTGGCCAAGGGCTAATGATAGCAAAGAGTGGGAGGCAGTTGATAGAGATTTATCAGTCATATTAAGCAGGCTTAGAGGAGATGTAGTGGAGAAATTGGATAAAATTGGAGATGTGATCTACTCCTATGGTCGAGAGAGATTTGGGGTGCTTGTCAAAAGGAAAGGCGAGAGGGTGCAGGTCGGCAAGTCTAGGCGGCAAAGAGAAATAGAGAAGTTAGTAAAGGAAAGGAGGCAGTTAAGAAAGCAGTGGAGGAAGGCGACAGAAGAAGAAAGGGAGGGAATTAAGGTGTTGCAGGAGGAACTGAGAAGCAGGTTAGCAGTACTCAGAAGGGCAGAACACCTTAGGGAGAAGAGAAAGAAGAAGGAACGTGCAAGGTCAGCATTTTTTAGGAACCCCTTTAATTTTGTGAAAGGCTTGTTTAATCAAGAAAAAGGAGGGCAACTTAAGGCAACGAAATCAGAGATTGAACAGCATTTGAAGTCGACGTATTCAGATTCAAAGGAGAATAGGAACATAGGTCTTCCACCTGACATGCCACCATTAGGGGAAGTGGAGCAGGAGATGGATGTGAGCCCACCTAGGTGGAGAGAAGGGGTGGAGGTGGTTAGGCGTGCAAAGGCTTCTTCGGCCCCAGGGCCTAATGGAGTCCCCTACCGTGTCTATAAGAGTGCACCTGGCATCTTAAGGACACTATGGAGATACCTGAGAATAGTTTGGGAGAAACAAAGTATTCCAAGAGCATGGCGCAGGGCAGGAGGTGTCTTCATCCCTAAGGAGAAGGAGTCATCGGACCTTAGCCAGTTTCGGATGATTTCTCTCCTAAATGTTGAGGGAAAGATTTCCTTTAGTATCGTAGCACAGAGGCTGGCTAAATACTTAGAAAGGAATGGTATGATAGATACGACAGTGCAAAAAGCAGGAATACCAGGATTTGCGGGATGCTTAGAGCATACTAGCATGATTTGGCATCAGATTCAGACAGCTAAGAGGGAGAAAAGAGACTTGAATGTTGTATTTTTAGATCTGGCTAATGCGTTTGGGTCAGTGCCACATAACCTTATTTGGAGTTCCTTTGACTACTTTAAAGTGCCGGAGATAGTTGTTAACTCGGTGAAAGCATATTTCCAAGACATCAGACTGTGTGCAAGTATCGCAGAGCTCACAACAGGCTGGCAAAGATTGGAGGTTGGTATTATGGCAGGATGTACAGTGTCCCCGCTAGCTTTCACAATGGCTATGGAGGTAATTATTAGGGCTTCCAAGTGGGTCGTAGGTGGAGAGAGACGGCAGAATGGAATGCGTCTTCCACCAATTAGGGCTTATATGGATGATATGACACTGCTAACTTCAACAGTGCCATGTACAAGGAGGTTGTTAGATAAAGTCAATCAGAATCTCAAGTGGGCTAGTATGAAGATTAAGCCTAGTAAGTCAAGGAGTATTTCAATATACAGAGGGAAAGTAAGTGATAGAAAGTTTGCTATAGATGGTGAGGAAATCCCAACAATTAGGGAGAAATCAGTTAAGAGTCTAGGACGGTGGTACAATGTGGACCTGAATGATGTTGAACAGGTTGTGCAATTTAGAAAGGATGTTGCAGAAGGGCTGGAGAGAATAGATAAATCAGGGCTCCCAGGAAAACTGAGGTTGTGGTGCTTGCAGTTTGGCTTGTATCCTAGGTTAATGTGGCCAATGTCAGTATATGAAGTCCCATTATCTGTAGCGGAGAGAATGGAAAGGCTAGTTAGCTCTTATATTAGAAAATGGTTGGGTGCTCCCAGGTGCTTAAGCAATGTAGCTTTGTATGGGAAAGGAATGCTTCAGCTGCCAGTATCCAGTCTAACAGAGGAGTTTAAATGCACCAAGGTTAGGACAGAACTTTTATTATCTGGGAGTAAGGACATGTTAGTTAGCAATGTGGTTCCGAATCCTTCTGGGGGGAGGAAATGGAACCCAAGGGCAGCAGTGCAGGAGGCAGAGGCAGCTCTTAGGCATGCAGAAATAGTAGGAAATGTTCAATTTGGCCGGGGAGGCTTGGGGCTTGGCCCAGGCAAACCAGTGTGGAATAAAGCAGGTCTAAAGGAGAAAAGAAAGCTTGTAGTGGAACAGGTGCGTAGGCAGGAGGAGTTGTTAAGAGGGGCAAAAGCAGTTGGTCAAGCCAAACAGGGACAATGGTTGAATTGGGAAGGTGTTGAGAAGAGGAAACTTAGTTGGAGGGACCTGTGGAATATGGAGGAAGGCCGTATTAAATTTCTGATAGGGGCGACATACGATGTGTTGCCAACCCTGCAGAACCTAAGTCTCTGGGTACAGGGCGATCAATCGTGCCCACTCTGCTCAGGTACAGCAAGTTTAAAGCACATTTTGTCAGGTTGTAGAATTAGCTTATCACAAGGCCGGTATACATGGCGGCATAATCAGGTGCTGAGAAGCTTAGCCGCAGGCATTGAGGAGAGAAGGAAGCAGGTGAATTCTGGAAGTTCTAGAAAAGGAGAGGTTAGATGTGCAGTTTGTTCGAGAGGGGGAGAAAAATAGAGCTGCTAAGTCAGGGAGAAAGCAGGTAGGTGGCTGCCTGGTAGGGGCTGATGATTGGCAAATGCAGGTCGACTTGGGAGGAAAGCTAGTTGTGCCCCAGGAAATAGTTTATAGTAATTTGAGGCCGGACATTGTCTTATGGTCCATGAGTAAAAAGACTGTGTATTTTATTGAGTTAACAGTCCCTTGGGAAAATTCAGTGGAGGCAGCTTATGAAAGGAAGAAGACTAAGTATGCAGATTTAAAGACAGAATCTGAGCAGAAGGGATGGAAGACCAGGGTCTGTCCGGTTGAAGTGGGGTGCAGAGGTTTTGTTGCAGGGTCAGCTGTTTCACCGTTGAGGGAGCTGGGAGTGCATGGGCAAAATTTAAGAAAGACAGTGAGGGAGATGTCAGATGAGGCTGCTAGGTCTAGTCAGTGGATATGGATCAGGAGAAATAATAGTAGTTGGGGGGTGAAATAGGGACAGTGGGGGAGGGGGGGGGGGCAGAGGACATGCATGCCTAACCCGGCAAGAGAAGAGGTTAAAGTCTGAACAAGACACCTCTCCTCTGCTCTGCTTTCCCCGCCCCATCTTCTCGCTCTGCCAATAGGAAGAGAACCAGGAAGAGGAAGTTTAGATAAGGTGGGGGTGTGGCCAGCTAGAGTCTCTCTTTGGGACCATGCGGCCTGTTCAGGTGAGTGTGCGTGGTAAGATACAGAGTTGGCTTGTTTTTTTGATCTTTTTGGTTGTTTTCCTGTTTTGTTTGCTTCTTGAAGGAAATGTTAGGGTTTGTTTTCCTGCTTTGTTTGCTTTTTGAAGGAAATGGTAGGGTTTGCTGCTTCTTGAAGGAAATGTTAGAAGAGGCTGTTAAATCTAGTCTGTGGTTTAGGCCTCCACCTTCAGCACCCTTTAAATTTTCCACCCCCTACCCGAACAAGGGTCTGTATCCAATCCCTACTTTCATCTTTTGACTCTACCTCTTTATTTTCTATCCCCTACCCGAACCAGGGTTTGTATTCCCACCCCGCTTTTTCTTGGTGCAGTTGGTGAGAGGCAGGGGTAGATGATGGTAGTGTGGCAATCGGCAGTTACATGTGGCATCTAGGCCTGTGGTAGCATTGTAGCAGCTAACAATAGCTAAGCGGTAAGAGTATGATAGTATCTTAGCAGTTAGTATTGGTAGCTAGCAATTAACATTAACAGTATAGGTGAATCTAGCTTTATTGTCTTCTTCTGTTCCTCTTAGCAGGTAGCGGCTAGCACGTAGCATTAGCTAAATGGTAGCATCGGAACTGTATTGTCTTCTTCTGTTCTTCCTAGCGGTTAGCATCAGCATTAGCAATAGTTAAATGGTAGCATCGGTACTGGCCACTACCTGGAGCATCTCTGGGTCAGTTGAACGTGGCAGTGCTGTTTGGATTGTGTAGGAGCAGTGTGAACTGGCACTAGGGGGGGTGACTCTGGGACGCCGGAGTTCACTGCCTAACCTCCTGGAGGTGTAGTGGGACTAAGTAGGCGAAACACTGTTGAAGGGAGGTTTCCACCTGATGACCCCCAGAGACGTGTTAGGAATCACTGCTCTTTGGCAGGTATAGAGGCAGATTAGAGCTCCAAGGTTCTTCACTGAGAATGAATCCTCTTTTTGAGCACAAGTATCTTGTGTTTAAATTAACAGTGAGGATGATGATGATGTTAGCCCTGGGGTGTGGTGTTTTTAACATATATGAGGAGTGTTTATACATATATAGAGGTGGATGGTTGCAGTATAATGTAAAGCTTGCCCCACATACTTTTACTTTTGACTATACGAGTAGCAGCTATGTGTTCAGTAATTCTTACCCTGGTTGATGTGATCATTTTGATATAAGAGTGGTAACTGATTTATACTTCTTTGCTATACTGCTAAAGTCGAATGTGAGTGATAGCAATATGATAGTACTGGAATACTTTCCCTGTGTGTATTATTGTTAATTAAGAAATATAGGCGCAGATAATGTATTTGATTTCTTTCTTTCTTTATTTTTTGTAAATTTAGTTGTTTGTTTTGATTGTTTGTTTGTGGTTTCATTTTGTATGAAAATCAATTTTAAAAAGTTCATTATATTTGCGATTAAGATTTTAGCTATTCTAATTCTGCTCTTCAATTGTTCAGATTATGGCATATTAAAAGAGCAATAAAAGAAACCACAAAACATAACACTTGAAAGCACAAAAACACACTTTTTAGCTAACCAAGTTTGCCTTAACCAGCTGCCTGTCATATCGTTGGTGACATGTACTGTGATTCTTCAGCATTTCCTCCACGACATCTTGCTCAAGCACCTGCTGATTTCATTAATAATTGCTGTATTTGTCACACCGTGGTGACGTCTGTCTCGTTTTGGGGGTTTTTGTCTTGTCATTTCCTGTTTTATTTTGAAGGTCTAACTCTCCTCTCGTTTCAGAGCACTTGCCCTTCCTCATGTGTCCCTATCAGCTGTTGTCTCCACCTGTTCCTGATTACCCTCCATGTGTTAAATAGTCTGCGTCTCCCTTGTCTTGTGCCAGTGTGTCTTGTCCGAAGGTCGATTCACCCGTGCCTGCTTTTGCCCATTGCCATCGCCATCGCCACAGCGTTATTTCTTGCAAGCCTTGTTCCTCTTTGTGGGTGTTTTTTGTTTGTAACTTTGATCATTTAGTTTTCTGTTTTCTTTTCTTACATATACCTTGCCGAATTGCTTTCCTCGATTACGAGTGATTTTCTGTTTGCTTGTTTTTTTTGTTAGTATCTTGTTCCTCCAGTTTTAAAGGAGTGTATTTTGTTTCGATAGGTTTTCTATTTAGATTCGTGTTCTTGTCCAGGTAACTTTTCATAGCCATTGTTTTCCTCCTTCGGGAGCGTCTTTGTTTTTACATTTCATAGCCGTAGTGTTTTTCCTCCTTCAGGAGCGATTTTGTTTTCCTTGTTCGTATTTAATGAGAATTGTTTATTAGCCTCATTTAGAGCGTTTTCTTGTTTAATTATATACTTAGGTATATATTGATAGCGATACCCTTTATAGAGTAAGACTCATAGCCTATTTGTTTGACACCTAGCGAAGAGGTTACTTGGTTGCCTGAATAAACATCTGTGAGTAACATCTCTGCGTCTGAGTCCTGTTCCGAGTCCCGGCCTGACAGTATTGAAGTCTCTGGTGTTAAGCAAACTTTCAACTGCCTCATTAGCACTTCGCAGTTCTATAGCCACTCCTTGGTCCAAAGTCTCACCTGTGCTAAAGCTTTACTGGCTCTCTGGGCTGAAGCAAATGACAAATGTCATGACCAATTTTCTAGCAATGGCGGAAAACTTCTTCCTTGAGGAGGACCGTATGTTCTTCACAGTTTTTTTGCAGCACTTTTACATTTCTTGAAGAAATGGCAGGCTATTTTCTTGGCTGAGTTTCCACGAGGTGTTGGAGATATACCCAGCTGTTTCCTCAGCATTCTCATAATAGCCTCCTCTAAACTGGGATCCCTTGATCTCAGCATTTCCTGAATAACTTGTACAGAACCAAACTCCAGCAGGAGGTCAGCGATGGTAGTCTGGCAAATGTCTGTAGAACTCCGACCCATCAGGGATCGACGGAAACAGTTGATCACCTCAGGGTCTACATCTTGAAACTCTTTATCCACTTTTCGTCCAATCTCAAAAATCCTTTCAGAGTTTCCAGGGCAGATTAAAATGAGCATCTCAGTGAGCAGAGTGAACAGGAATACGTCCACAGTGCTGGTGAAGAGCTCAGGGATTACATCATAGGTCACGTTGGAAACCGATGTTGACACTGAAGGATTGTTAATCTGAATTTCTGGAAACAAATGTCCTGGTATTTGCTCGTCTGCTGGGTCAAAATCCACATAAAGTTCTTTAAAGTGTAGTGATGAAGAACAACCCTCAAAGGCTGACCACAGGAGAACCTGCAAAGCACAACGTGTAACAGCCTCCTCTATCCTCATGTAAAGGGTGCTTGCGTGGATGCTTGGGTTGACTGTCCCCGGCTTTATATACATCACGGTGTCACACACGCGTTTTCCGGCTGGCACAAACAAAATCTGGTGGTCACGTCCATCCATTAACACCCTGAAGAGTCTGTCTGTAATTGTCCTTATTTTTAAAATGTCAGTGGCCTCCAGCACGGCAGTGTCTGTCTGTGCCTCACCCTGCAGATACCGACCCAAAAATTCTCGTACCAGGTCTTCAGCAATGCTTTGGACAGTCGCCATCTCAGTGTGACTCAAATGTCTAGAATGGTCCTCCGTTGAAATGACTGTCACTGAACAAGTCTCAGAATGGGACACGGCTTTGTTGCTGTCAGGCACAGAACCTGGTATGGCATCCACATCGTCATGTGATTTGTTGTCTTCCTCAGTCAAAATTTGTGTGTTTGTCCCAACTCCAGTACAGACATCTGTATGACTGCTCATGTCACAGTGTGACATTTGAGCTTTGCTTTTTAGGAGTGTCACCATGGGAACAATTTGAGTCCTCACCAATCTCTTTAAGTCCATTTCAGAAAGGATTAAGGAAAACTTTTCTCTGCTGCTGTCGAGTATAGACGATTCAGTCTGGCTTATTTGATCTTCAGTACTCTGTTGACCTGGCAGTTGAGCCCTGATGCCTTTGGTCAGTACAGTGGCAAACAGAAGAGCCACATGTTGAAGGTCTTTAATGGAAGTCATACAGCCACTGACAAAGACCACTGGGAGTCTGGACTCCAGGATGGGAGTCTGAGTGACCAAAGCCAAGACTGAGTTGACTGTCTCTGAAACTTGACTCAAAAGCAGGGAGGAGAACATCTTCGTTTCTGCATATGTCTCCTCTTTGAAGTTCAGGTAGCGGTGCAATGCCTTTTCAATAGAATCCCCCAGGAAGGCTCGGATTCGGTCCTCAGTAAGACAAAGGATGGCTGGAGAAAACGTGCCGTAGGCTTTCATGTATGTGTAGACCTGTGGCAGCACGACATCCAGGATGGCCTTTGCCAAAGTCTGGATAATATCCATGCTATAATTGGCTAGACAAGCCAGGATCTCACAGGTCATAAGGTTGCCTTTCAGTATATCCCAATACCTATAAGAAAACAGAAGATGGCAGACGGTTAGCACGATGTTAATTCCCAACTAAAACAAATTATGAGTTCGTATTTTTACACATGAATACTTATAAATAGTAGATTTTAAGCTGCAGTACTTACTCTGGTGATATTTGTAGCAAATATTTCTTGATGATAAGAAAGGCCTCTGATGTACCAAGGGGGGGCAGGTGAATATACAGAGAGTCAGGAGTCTGCACCGAAGTAGCAGAACACCCTGCTCGGTCCTTAGCTGGTTGCTCTGTCATGATGATTGATGTTCCTCAGCTGGTTTGTAGAAATAACAGTTGTGTGAAGATATTCTAAGTTAATTCTAAGTAAATCAGTTTTCTCGGTTGTTCACTTTTCTACTGGAGTGTTTTGACTGAGAAAGCACCAAAGCTCATTCATGCTGCTCTGTGATGTCACAACCTTTTAAGGGCTTTGATGTTTGCTTTGATCTTTTTGGGGTTATTTTTGGTTGGGTTTTTTTTTTTTTGTTGCTATGACAACACACTGACAAAAGAATAAGAGAAAGACAAGAACTTAAAGACCAGAACAGAAAGAACATTAACAACATTAAGAACATCATTAGAACAGGCTACTCTTAGCTGTTGTGTGTGAAATGGATGGAAATACGCTGATCTGAGCTTGACTTATCATGATCACTTATCAGTCTGTGATCGCTCCTCAGTATTCGACTAGTAATTAATGCCTTGGTTGTCCAGGTGGGGGAGCACACGGCAAATTTCCTCATTCAACGCATTGTGAGTGAATTTCTGTAAATTTATGGTAAATTTACAACAGTATCTTACTGTTTTTTTTATAATAATTGTAAAAGACTGTTAAATATTATCCACAGCATGTAAATTAACAGTTAAATCAGTCAGTTAACAATAACAGTAGATAGCTAATTTAACAGCGTAAAACTATGGATTACTATAAATTTCCGATGTTAGAACAGTATCTTACTGTATTTTTAAAAAATGTAAAATACTGTTAAATATTCATCCCCACATGTAAATTAACAGTTAATGATTGGTTAAGAATAACAAACTGTAACAGTATAAAACAGTATTTTCTGTCAAGCGGTGGAGATGGCACCACATTCCTCACAAGTCTTGTCACGATCCATCAGCATCTTACTGATAACTGTGGGCTAATGTTTCTGTTTGATGATACTACTTCTTTATTGATAAAACTTTCCACATTACTCAAGTCACTTTTGAGTGACAAGATGTGACAGGATATTCCTGAACCTGACTTTGGACAGCACAGCCTCTTCATCCCTCCCAGCAGTCCATGTGGACTTCAACCAAAGAGGTAAAGTTTTTTTTTTTTTTCCAGTATTGTATTGTATTGGTTGCATGATTATTGCACAGTTGACATTATAAATAATAGCCTATTTCATTAGGTCTGTTTCACCTGGTCAGGCTGCTAAAATTAGCAAAGCAAGCTCTTTAACTTAGCAAGTTTGAACTCAGTTAGCTAACGTTAGCAATCTGGTGTTGTTTCTGACCTTTGTAAGGTGTGTTAGCATCTTATCACTTACTCATTCAATTTAATTTAAGAGTTCTGACAAATATAGGCAAGCCTATGAACAGTACATCAGGTACCAGTACCCCCTTCCATTAGTCTTTTCACATTTTTCTATTTTACCAGTGATGTTGCTAAATTTTTGTTTGTCTGTTTGTTTTACAGGCACTCATCATCGGTGATGGAGGATACCAGCCAAATGCTGCAGTCAAGTACTCTCACTGTTCACTTTCACTGTTATTGTTCACATCATGTGCCTTGTTTACAAGCTAGACTGTTCTGTTACACTGTTCTTGATGCTATTTTAATGCAGTGTCTGAAGTTATGCTTATTAGTAAAGCCTGTCATTAAGGATTTTGTTATTATGTACAGTTTCTTCCAAATAGGTAATGAAATACCTTTTCTTTTTGTAATACAAATGTTCTCAAAGTTATTGATATGACAAAGTCTGCTGGGGGTTTGTAATTCAAGTATTAAAGGTCTGATCTAATTTTTATTCAAGGTCAGAGTTCAGGAATGATTGACAATAACATTTAATCAACATTAAATCAGTTCACTTATGATTATTCTGTTTCTTCTGTCTCGTCACTGGGCCTTTTCCCCTTCGCAAAGAAACTTTCCAAACACGTCTGTTTTTTCCACATTTTGATCGCTTGTGGGTTAAATTTGAGTGCTCAAGTGGCCGAGACGTAACCTAGAGAATCCGGTCATTTTTCAAAATAAAAGAATTTTCAAAATAAAAGCTCCTTCAGGCTCAGATAATAAATAAAACGGAAATAAATTATTACTTCTTGTGCGGCCCGGCACCAATTGATCCACGGACCGGGACCGGCCAAAATACATTAGTATACTGTTAGTATAGTAGTATAGTAGTATAGTCTTAGTCCCTCCCACCGGGGATGCATGAGAGGACGCAAGGAAACCACGCAAGGAGAGAAGAAACGAGGAAATATGTTTTATGAGAATTGAGACGTCCTTTCCTCTGAAGCGTCACGTGAAGCGACGTCTGTTTCTGATGACGACACAGCTGGAGCTGCTGCAGTTACCGTTATATTCACACCCCCACCTCCCCCCGCCCTCGATACATTTATATTTTATACTTTACATTATTTAAAAAAAAGTCCCCAGCACTAGCAAATAAATATGAAACACTTTTATTAACACACATGAGAATTAATGAGTTCATTCTTGGCTGGACGCCTCTTCCAGGTGAACAGGTGGTCATTTTCTGACCTGAACTTTATCAGCCTCGCTGTGTCTTCTGTCCCGTTCAATGAGACACATTTCAGAGCTGTCAGTGAAGAGAAACCTATTTAACTGCCATAAATACCATTTATGTTGTGATTTTTTTTCATATAATATTTTCTTTAAAGTCTTAATTTTTTTTTATACATATTTAAGTTCTTTGTAATACATCAGCCTAAAGGAACTATTTATTTTGTTTGTTTAATAATGGACTTGGTTGATGTGGCACTTAAGTCCACGGAAGTATTTTGTTGTTACACTAAACAAGACGAAGAAGAAAAAGAAGCTTGGCCTCATGGTGGACTAAAGTCATTCCCTCAGGGGTGCAGCCAGCGAGGTATTTAGTTTACTTATTGTGTTATGCATCCGTGTATGTGAAATATTTTATGTTAATTATGTGTTGTATGTATTTTAGTTCGACGATGCGAACGATGTGATGATGATGACGGTGGTGGTCGTGGTCGAATAAAGCATCTGTAAAAACCCAAGAGCTGTGTGGTCCGTGCCCTCCTGACGGGAGTGATAGTCGAACTCGAGTCTGCTTCGATGGACCTGCTCGTGCCCAACAAGGAGGCGCAGACGGCTCGTCACGATCGGAAAAGCAGATAAGCCGCTGTTTAAAGTTGAAGACACGTTCAACAGTTTTTCATGAACATCCACAAGTCAAACACGGAAGTTTGTGTTCTGAAAAGGGATCTGGAAAACTACAAGGAACTGTGTTGCCTAGTTAATAACAGTGGTCACAAGATTAACGAGCAATTGATGTCACTCACCTTTGATGTGTGTGCTCGTCATTCTCTAAAGGGACAATTCGTCTATTTGAAAAGTTTGAAATAAGTTTTGTGTCCATTTAACCAAGCTGAAAATAAGCTATAAGCTGAAGTGATATTTTTTGTTTGAGGTTTAATATTTTCTATGCAAGTCCACTCAAGTTATGTCATGAGGACATTTGTTTTCTGTAACCAGTGATAATATTTCAAGCCTTTTTTATGCTTGCTTTTCTTAAGGGTTAATTTTGAAGTTAAGTAACCTAAGTTTATTAACCTGAGTGTTTCAAGAAGATGTTTGATGCTAAACTACTTGTGTCACACAAGCTAATGACATTAGTTAATTTCTGAATAATTCATAAAGTAAAAACAAAGAACTGTCACTCTGTAGCAGCATTCAAAATGGCAGAGCCAGAGCAGAAAGATGAGCTTGATAGTGCACAACAAGTCCAGTCTGAAGAACCTCGTAGAAGTGAAAGAGCCCGCACTTTAACAGAAAAAGGAAAGGAATTTCAAAAGGAAAAGACTAAAGGGCTAATACAACGTTTCGACAGCATTTATGACCGCTGGAAGGCTCTCACCAAGGTTGCTAAAAAATCTGTAATAAAACAGGATCCCAGCAACATTCTAGAAGAACACATCAGCACTATTGAAAGAGAGTTGTCTGAGCTGAATATTGTTTATGATGAATATCGCAGGATTGACAGCCCAGATCATGAGATGCGCTGCAAGATGGATAAGTGTACATCTGTCACAGAGATTGTGGTTAAAAATGCTCAATCTCAAATTCAAGGAACAGAGGAGGAGACTGTTTGGCCTGATGCTGGTTCTGTATTTGCATCCTCTGCTTCCAGTGTCTCACTAGCAGCTTCCAAATACTCTAAGGCTAATTCTATTCTCTCTCATGCATCCTCAGTTAAAAGACAAGAAGCTGCAGCAGAATATGCTGCTACACAAGCTGTATTGAAGATAATGGCTGAGCAAGAGCTTCACCAAGAGAAACTGCAAAGACTTGAGACCGAGGGCAAGGCGATAGCTGCAGACCAAGAAGCAGCTGCAGTATCTCGTCGTCTACAAGCAGAAAAGGAAGAGACAGAACGCAAGATTGAAAGAGAGAAAAAAGAGGCTGCACTTTTAAAGCAACAGCAAGAAGAAAGTGTAGCAAGAGAAAGGTCAGTACAAGACTTAAAAAGAGAACTTGAGCGTTTGGAAGAACTGAAAAGACTGAACTCAGCCAGAGCAAAGCTCAAGGTCTATGATGAAGGTGAGTTCCCACTGAACACAGAACTGATTACAGTCATGCAAGCAACCAAACAGATAAATCCAGTGTATCAAAAAACACTGAAGGATGAACCTCCAAGACATGTTGTTCAAGATGATTCAGGAGAGCTTGTCAAAGTTCTAGCTGAAGCTATATCAGCAAATAGGCTACCTATTCCAGAGCCTAACATCTTTAGTGGGGATCCACTCAAGTTTAACCACTGGAAGTCATCTTTTCATACACTAATTGAGAAGAAAAACATCCCAGCAACAGAAAAAATCTTTTTCCTTCAGAAATATGTAGGAGGAGCAGCTAAAGAGGCTTTAGAAGGATATTTTCTGACTGATTCAGAAGATTCATATTATGCAGCATGGGACTTACTTAATGAACGATATGGTGAGCCCTTTGTAATTGCCAAAGCCTTCAGAGACAAACTACATTCTTGGCCAAAAATAGGTTCAAGAGAAAGTGCTGACCTGAGAAAGTTTGTAGATTTTTTACGTAGCTGCAAATCTGCCATGGCTCACAACAAGAGTTTAAATGTTCTTAATGATGGAATTGAGAATCAGAAACTCACTGCCAAGCTACCTGACTGGCTTAGCTCCAGATGGAACCGAAAAGCTACTCAATATCAGCTGGAACACAGAAGATTCCCAAGCTTTGATTATTTTGTGACTTTCCTAAGCATGGAAGCTAGTATTGCATGTAACCCCATAACCTCTTACCATGCTTTACAGCAGAGTGACTCTGACAAATCAAAGGTTAAGACCCAAACCACAGGGGTTTACAAGAACAGAACTATTGGTGCAAAGATCCTCACGACTAACACTAGTGAGAAGAGCATAGCTACATGTGTGTTTTGTCAGAAAATAGGACACAGTTTATACAAGTGTAGAAGATTCATTGAAAGGCCAGTTGCTGATAGAGTAAAGTTTATTCAAGTAGAGAAACTGTGCTTTGGGTGCTTAAGTCCTGGCCATCAATCCAAAGGCTGCAATAAGCGAATGGTGTGTGACACCTGTTCAAAACGTCACCCCACATGTCTTCATGAAGATCGTCTAAAACAAGAAACAAAGAGAGAACATTCTGAAGACATAAGTAACACTAAGGAAAGAAAACCACAGTTGACACAGTCACAAAGTGTAACCAAAGAAATCACATCAAACAGAGTTGTACAAGACAGTAATAACAGCCAGACATCAACAATTATGCCTGTTTATGTGTCAGCTCCAAGTGATTCAAGCAAGGAAGTTCTTGTCTATGCTCTGCTCGATTCACAGAGTGATTCATCATTCATTCTCGAGGACGTAGCAGACGTTTTGGATATGGACACAGAACAAGTGAAACTGAGACTCTCTACTATGACCTCAAAGAAAACTCTCGTAACCTGTAAAAGGCTGAAAGACCTACAGATAAGAGGACTATTCTCTTCTAAGAAGATCACAGTGCCAAAAACATACACTCGTGAATTCATTCCTGCTAATCGCACACACATTCCAACGCCAGAAACTGCCAAGGCGTGGCCTCATCTGAAGCATTTAGCAGAGCACATCGCTCCACAAATGGAATGTGAGATTGGTTTACTTATCGGTTACAACTGCCCACAAGCTTTAATGCCCAGAGAAGTTGTAATTGGGGAAGAGAACCAACCCTTTGCTCAGAAAACTGATTTAGGTTGGAGCATAGTGAGTTATGGTGAACCAAATGAGAATGAAGGTGATGCAATTGGTGTAAGTCACCGCATCATTGTAAAACAGGTAACACCAGTATACAAGCCAACAGTTAAACTTAAGAGTGAAGTTCACTATGTCAGTAACACTCACATTAAAGAAGTGGTTACTCCAGATGATGTAATCAGGGTGCTGGAATCAGACTTCAGCGAACGAGTCGGAGAAGAAACAGTTATCTCTCAGGAAGATCTTCAGTTCTTGAACAAGCTGAAATGTGGAATCAAACACAAACAAGATGGTCATTATGAAATGCCCTTACCATTCAAACAAGACAAGCCAGACTTACCCAACAACATGTCATGTGCTGTTCAGCGTCTGAAGTGTCTGGAACGAAGGCTCAAGAGAGACAAACAATACTGTACAGATTACATTAACTTCATGCAAGACATCATCACACGTGGTGATGCAGAGAAAGTCCCAGAAGAGGAACTCAACAATCACCCAGCCTGGTATATCCCACACCACGGGGTATATCACCCTCAAAAGCCTGGGAAAATACGTGTAGTCTTTGATTGCTCAGCGAGGTTCCAAGACACATCGTTAAATGATCACCTTCTTACTGGACCAGATCTCACAAACAGCCTGGTGGGTGTTCTTTGCAGATTCCGCAAAGGCCCTGTTGCTGTCATATGCGATGTGGAAAGAATGTTTCATCAGTTCCATGTAAGGCCTGAGGATCAAGACTACTTGAGGTTCTTATGGTGGGAGAATGGTGATTTTGAGTCTCCGCCATCAGTTTTTAGGATGAGAGTTCATCTTTTTGGGGCAGCTTCCTCACCTGGCTGTGCCAATTTTGGTCTCAAACACATAGCTGTCGAAGGTCAAGGTCAGGTTAACCAAGACACTGTGAAGTTTGTACAACAGAATTTTTATGTAGATGATGGGCTCGTTAGTGTAATGTCTGACAATACCCAAGGAAGAGTGTGCACAAAGTGTGAAAGACCTGGATATGGCTTTGGGAGAGCCACTGATGGAACGTGCACTCGGCGTTCAGTGGTGCGTCTTCTCTGATGACTTTCAGTTCAGAGTTACTGTCAAGGAACGCCCACTAACCAGAAGAGGAGTGTTATCCACTGTAGCTTCTATCTATGACCCACTGGGGTTTGTCGCACCATTCATCCTCCGGGGAAAACTGCTTTTACAACAGATGTGTCGTGATAAAGTTGGCTGGGATGAGCCACTCCCTGAAGAGCTTAGAACACAATGGGAGTTATGGCTACAAGATCTTCAGAACCTATCTAATGTAAAGATCAAGAGATGTTACATTCCAGAAAGGTTCACAGATGTTAAGAAGTACGAACTACATCACTTTTCAGACGCCAGCGTCACTGGTTATGGTGAGTGTAGTTATCTCAGAGCAGTCAGCGCTAGCGGAGAAGTCCATTGCTCGTTAGTGATGGGAAAAGCACGTGTTGCGCCGAGCAAGGTAACTACAATACCACGCCTTGAGCTGTCTGCAGCTGTGGTAGCAGCAAGAACTAGTGTCATGCTCAGAAAAGAACTTGAGATAGACGGTTTGCAAGAATATTTTTGGACAGACTCTAAGGTCGTTCTTGGATATTTAAACAATGATGCCAAGCGGTTTCATGTGTTTGTAGCAAACCGAATCCAAAGAATTAAGTCCACAACAGATCCTGATCAATGGCAGCATGTGAAATCTGAAGATAACCCAGCGGATCACGCTTCAAGGGGCCTGATGGCACATCAGCTCGTCAGTTCAAATTGGTTCACTGGGCCAGATTTCTTATGGGAACAGGACCTACCTGCAGGAAATGTTACGGTGGGAGAAGTCAGTGATGACGATCCAGAACTACGTAAAGCGCAGGTTCTTAACACCAAAGCAAAGGAAGAGAGGACTTTGCTAGATCGCCTTTCTAAGTTTTCCGACTGGAAAAGAGCTGTCAAAGCCATTGCTTTTCTCAAGCGCCATGTAAAGCAAAGAAAGGGTCTTAAATCTAAGACAAGTGAGACTACAAGTGTTGAGGAAAGACAAGAAGCAGAGCTTTTCATCATCAAACTGGTTCAAGGGGAAGCATTCAGCTGTGAGATCAAGATGTTAAAGCAATGCAAAGAAATTAAAGCTAAAGACAAAACAAACAAGCTACACAAGCTAAATCCATTCATTGATAAATGTGATGTACTCAGGGTTGGAGGACGTTTGGCAAGATCTAGTCTTCACCCACATGTCAAGCATCCTGCCATTCTGCCCAAGACAAGTCATGTGTCTTCTTTAATCATCAAGCATTACCACCAGAAGGTGCATCATCAAGGAAGAGGCATAACTGTAAATGAAATAAGGGCCAATGGAATATGGATCACAGGCTGTAGCAGTGCAGTTGCCTCACACATCTACAAGTTCATGATGTGCAGAAAGTACAGAAGAAGTACACAAGATCCAAAGATGGCGGATTTGCCAGAGGACAGGATGGAAAGTACGCCTCCATTTACATATTGTGGCATAGATTGCTTCGGACCATTCTATGTGAAGGAAGCAAGAAAGGAAATGAAAAAGTATGGTCTTCTTTTTACATGCATGTGTTCAAGAGCCGTACATATAGAAATGTTAGATGATCTCACCACTGATGCTTTCATAAATGCATTGCGCACATTCATAGCAATCCGTGGGAATGTAAGACAGCTGAGATGTGATCAAGGTACCAACTTTGTCGGTGCAAAAGGAGAGTTCATGAATGCAATGAAGGATCTGGACCATGAACAAATGAAGGAATATGGATGTGAGTTCATAATGAACACCCCATCATCGAGCCATATGGGAGGTGTGTGGGAAAGACAAATAAAAACAATCAGAAGTGTTCTCACAGCAATCCTGGATCAGTCTGCTAAAAGACTTGACACTGCTTCACTTCGCACGTTTTTGTATGAGGTGATGGCTATTATAAACAGCAGACCGTTGACAATCGAACACTTAAATGATCCCACAAGTCTGGAACCTCTGACTCCCAACCACATTCTCATGATGAAGTCCAGCATAATAGCTCCCCCTCCTGGTCAGTTTGTGAAGCAGGATCTGTATTTGCGCAAAAGGTGGCGACAGGTTCAGTTTCTATCAAATGACTTCTGGGCCAGGTGGAAGAAGGAATATCTCCTTAATCTTCAACAGAGACAAATCTGGCAAACAGATAAGAGAGATACAAAAGTTAATGACATAGTTATCATTTGTGATGACAGTTATCCACGAAGTCAGTGGAAATTAGCAAGAGTGACAGAAGTATATCCCAGTGCTGACGGTAAAGTCAGAAAGGTGAAACTATTAGTTAGTGACTCAACCTTAGACAAACAAGGGAAGCGTACTACTAAGCCAGTGTATCTTGATCGGCCTGTGCAAAAAAACAGTTGTACTGCTTGAAGCAGAATAAGTGTACAGTAGTAGTTCACTTCAGAGATGTGAAGTTCAGTATGTAAGGTTGAAACAAGATGTTAAATGAAAGTGTAAATTGAGATCACAATAACTGTGATCTGGTGGGAGTTTAACTGCCATAAATACCATTTATGTTGTGATTTTATTTTCATATAATATTTTCTTTAAAGTCTTAATTTTTTTTATACATATTTAAGTTCTTTGTAATACATCAGCCTAAAGGAACTATTTATTTTGTTTGTTTAATAATGGACTTGGTTGATGTGGCACTTAAGTCCACGGAAGTATTTTGTTGTTACACTAAACAAGACGAAGAAGAAAAAGAAGCTTGGCCTCATGGTGGACTAAAGTCATTCCCTCAGGGGTGCAGCCAGCGAGGTATTTAGTTTACTTATTGTGTTATGCATCCGTGTATGTGAAATATTTTATGTTAATTATGTGTTGTATGTATTTTAGTTCGACGATGCGAACGATGTGATGATGATGACGGTGGTGGTCGTGGTCGAATAAAGCATCTGTAAAAACCCAAGAGCTGTGTGGTCCGTGCCCTCCTGACGGGAGTGATAACCTACGAGCCATGAAACACATTATTTCACTCAGATAACACACAGAACGAGTGACGAGAGGCCGATGTGTTAGTGTCAGAACAGGTTGTAGATAAAAGACTGCTTAGTGGAGACAATAAAACTGGAGACAGATGTTTTAATGTATGACGCTGAACGCAGAAATCAGCTGCTGCGCGACTTTTATCCATCAGTAGAAATAACAGCGGTAAACCAAATCTGTTTCCAGCTATGTCTCTCTCAGGTCTGGGATATCCCGTCACTTTTCACATTTGATATGATCTATCTGTAAAGAAATAAGTTTTCCCACCTGCCGGCATGCGCACAGTGAGAGGTGGTTGCTAGGCAACGTACGTGTTTACATTCAGAGCCGCTGCGCAGTGAGAGCGGTGAGAGACGAGAGTAGATTCATTTTAAATCAATAAATGTGTTTTAATCAATATTTTGTGTCACTTTATATTGAACGCTTTAGTAGTGAGTGAGAGTTCTAAGCGGGATAATAGTGAGCCGGTTCCTATCGTCCCTGCTCACTATACATCATCTCTTACGTGATTGAAACATGACGGATCCTCATGTTCTTGTATTATCGCTCTTTGGAGAACGTAGCGTTGTTAGGCTCATCTGAATTACAGCCATTCACAGCAGGATACTGACACTAGCGCACTTTCTCCTCCACCTCGTTCAAACGTGACAGCTGTGGGGGCGGAGTCTTCATACCGTTCAGTTGACAGACTTCCGGGTAGGATGCACTGATGTATCCTCGCTCATAGCTCCTCCGAGGGCCCTCATCGCTCCTCCATCCTCGCTCCTCAGAGCCGCAATTTGCGCTTTGGGATGGCCGGCAATATAGCGGACCAGAAGTACTTCCGGTTCGAGCGAGGAGCGAGGAACCGACGATTTTGAGAAATGAGATCCACCCAATGTGTTTTGTTCACGAGCGTCATGTCTTGTCTTGCACTTCCTGTTTTATTGTGAAACCTAACTCTCCTCTCGTTTCAGGCCCTTGACTTCCCGATGTGTTTCCCGCCTGTCTGATTGTCTACCCCGCCCTAATTGTCTCCACCTGTTCCTTGTTACCTCGTGTATATAAAGTCTGTGTCTCCCTTTGTCCTGTGCCAGATTGTCTCGTGCCATGTCTTGTACTTGCCTTGCTATCTAGCGTTCCATGATCCTTGTCTTCTGTGTCCTTGTAAGTCTAGTTATTAGTCCAGCCTTGAACCTTTTGTTTGCTACTTTGTTATTTAGGTTTAGTGATTTGACCAGTCTTGCATTTTTGTTTGTTACTTTGTTGTTGAGCCATCTTCGAGCCTTGGATAGTTTTGTTCTTTATCTAGTCAAGTTTATCCTTAGCGTTTTGTGTTGTAATTTGTTACATTACTCAGTTTGTATTTTGTCATTTATCCTGAGCGCTTTGAGTTAATAAATTTCCTTTATTTTGAAACCTCGCTGAGTTGTCTGTGGTCTGCATTTTGAGTCCTGAAACCTCGTGCCTCCGGGCTTGTCAATACAGTACTATACTGTTAAAACAAATTACGGTTTCAATGCTGTTAGAATGAGAAATATCATTCATTCGGAGAGATGTAACACATTTTGTTAAAAGTGCAAATGATGTCTTTGTTTAAATAGAGGAAGCACGTGGCTGCTGGATGCACTTCCTTTTTTTGTTGTAAGATGTTTGGATGTTAAGTCCAACCTTTCCCTCAAGTCATCAATCTGACAACTGCTGAGAAATTTTCATTTTCAAGCTCAGAGCATTATGAAATACCAGACACAGATGAAAGTAAAAAGAAAACTGTTGGCGTTAGTTCCTGAAAAACCGGAGACTCAATGTCCTGATCTTAAAATAGCAAAAGGGCTCTAGGAAAAGACAGTGAATGAAAAGCAAATGCACAAACCATACAAAATACAAAGAGAAATATTTTAATAATGGTACTCAAATATATTTATTTTATTTGTAGAATCAGTGTTTTATACACATCATTATTGTAATAATTTGAGTTTGGATCCCAAACTCCTAGCCTGGACAGACCTTAAGACACACCTGTCCTGCCAACGCCTGATCTCGGCCCAAAGCAGATTCCTCTGAGATCAAGAAAAGTGTCACTGAAGTGACTCAATGAAGTTTTCAGATTAGGAATGACAATTCTCACTAATTCAAATTTAAACAAATGCAGGACAGTCGAATAAACTTTGACTTTGTCTTCAAGTTATCCATATAATCCTTCACGAACTCACAAAAATTATTATTGAAAAAACCTTTTGGTAACTCAGAGAAGTGGCCACCTTCAGTTTCCAGCCAGATTAACCTTGGGAAAAATGCTTGTTGAGATTCTGAGCAGAAGTGTTGCAGAGCTTGAAGAAATGATTGGAAGACTGGGCCCTGAACTGGATCAAACTTTAAGTCTGGGGAAAGATGATAAATTTTCCTTGCAAGTGAGACGATGGCCATGTTGGAACTTCTTCCACTGGACAGAAATGTGACATATTATTATTATTGACCCACCCATATCATTGGGAAAACCCATGAAATAATTTGTATGTTAACAGAACACCACAAGGTTAGATTTGGCTCACTCTGCAATTCATGTCCAGCCAGGATCAACAGGTATGTAGATGTGGGTGTCATCAGCGAAGCAGTGACAAATTGTCATCACAGTTATACAGGATTTTGTCAGGAGGGAGACTTTAAATCGAAAATGCTGCCAAAGCAAGTCCTAGCACTCAACCTGAGTTATTATACAAGTCTTCAGAAGTCAAACATTAGCTCCAATCAGCATCCTGTCATAAACTGCTGGCGGATAAGCGACCGTTCGTTCAAAATCAATGTACACAAAGAGGTTAGTGTAGATACTGCTATAGCATCCTGTGATAGATGGCAATATCCTTGCCAAGGATTATTTGAAAGGGCCTGCCCCTTTCCAAAAGGTCTACAGGGACAACCTTCCAGATGGTTCTGAGTGACAAACTGTCTGGCTCGCCAGGCTTGTGTCAGACGTGGTTGCTAGGAGATTTATGATGCATCTGCTACTGCATGCAACTCTGTGACGCAAAGGTTTTGCCTTGTTGGATGACTGTACTAAAACACAAGTGTATGACTCAGCATTTAAAGCACAGCTGCTGTCTGCAGTCCCCTCTGACTTACAGGAACCACAAAGCCACAGACGGTTGGCTGCTCTGTTACACCTGGCTGATGCTGGTCAGTGAACGCATTGAGGTCAAAGGGGATTAAATACTCATCAATAAAAAACATTTCAAATCCAATTTTAAAGAAAGAAAACAATAGAATTAAAGAAGAGAATCACCTGCCCCATACCTTTTCCCAAACAGTTTCCATGGACGACTTCCGGGATGGTTCTGTGGAACAAACCATTGGCGCATCAGGTTGACTTGTAGCCCAGGGGTACATGGTTAGATTTTTGAGTAGCTAAACTAAACTGAAAAACAGAAATGATGATGATTGAGTCACATGCAACACCTGAAGATTGCATGTTAGGATTAAAAGTGCATGAAAACTAGTTAGCAAGTGAACAGAGCAGTCTAAGTAGCTAGCTGAAAGTAATGTGATTTGATCCTGTAATAAAAGGAAACTTCCATGATGTCCTTTGTGACTGTTTTGCTCCAATGTCACGAACAATATTGCAAAATCTAAGTGTGACATCACAGTGGACAGCACAGGGACATTTGTGGTTTCCATGACATTTTATGATTAATATGTGTATCAACGTCATGATCTGAGTGGAGCAAAAGGAAATACTAAGATCAATCATGATATCATCGTGGAAACTCCATCAGTGTTGCTCCGGATGTTGACCACAAAATCCGATGAATTTAACCACATCTGCAGTATGATAATCTTACTTTTCAGCAACTCCTTGATGCTGTATATTCCACAAATACTGCAATATATTCATATAATATTCAACACAGATACTGCCAGAGATCCTGGTTATATTGTTGCTATGTGGGTGTCCTGAAGAGTGATGTGTTATAATGGAGTATTGAAAATTTAATCCAGTATGTAAGTTGTAATATTACAAGAGAAAACGCTATAGCCTGTCAGTTTTTACATGCCAATGACCTTAAGTTATAAACTTAACCAATAAGCACCTTATTATTACAGATTTTAGGATATTCAAATTGAAAGTTTCATGTATGAGTCAATAACTGTGATGTGTTTTGAATCAGCAGCTGGAACACAGCGGGGGCTTGGATTCTTCCAGACAACTGAGCCTAGGAATCAAGGAACTGGAAAATGGTTCAAGCTCAGTGGGCTTTATGATTCTCAGGAAATCACATGGCGGGCAGCCAGAATCTACCTGCTGTACATTCTGCATGCTCTTATCAGTCTGCGCTCTGCTAGTATGATAATATCCCATTCAGACTGACACAGTGACACCTAGCCCCACTTGCTACACTCACTGGATGAGACACATGTTGAAGTGGCTGTGTGCTGCTTTTCATCGGGGTTGGGGGAGTTAATAAGATGTACATTTGCCAAGTCTTCATCTTTAAAGCCCACTCTGTTATAAAACCAAAACTAACTGCACACACACTTCCAATAAAGCATAAATCTCAGCTTTGTGTGGTTTGTTGTCCACACAAATGTTAACTTCACCACCACAGCATACAGCTGCTTCCCTAAGCTTTTCAATGCATCCTAGACTTTCCACATGGAGTGAGGAGCTGTATCGTGTCAATCAGCTGTGGAAAAGCCAAGTGAGGGGGGAGCCAGAGGTAACAGGCCAGAGCTGTATACTGGCCATATGAAAGTGACGCTGCAGGCCAAACTCAAGTCTTTTGCATGTAAAAATAGCTGCTGTGGGCATCAGAATGGACTGTCAGGAATTGCTAAAATTTGCACATGTAATCCAATAAACCTAATCTGAGCGTAGCTAATGACATTTTGTTCCTGGAGCAACCTTTTTCTTCTAACACCGTGACTTTATTCTGGCAATATTATGACTTTTTTTCTCAAGATGTTATGTGTAAAATTCAGCATTTTTCTCAGAAAATTATGTTTATGAAAATAAGTTGAACCTTTTATTAGGAATTGATTCTCAAAATCTGACTTTTCTTTTCTTTTCTTTTCTTTTCTGACAGTGGTCCTCTTTAATACTCCTCATATCTATTTTTATAGTATTTTCTTTGGAAATTTGGACACTTTGCATCTGCAGTGCTTCCCTTCCACATCGCACATGATCAGTTGGCATCAACAAGTTAGAGTTCTTTGTTGTGGGGGACAAACATTTCCATGTGCGCTGTGTTCTGCTAAAGATGTTCTGGACAGTGAGCAGTATTTGAGTTGGCAGTCTCGTCGTTCCCCGCTTTACAATAGCAGTGGAAAGAAGCAGAAACAAAGCAATCTGTGAGCGGTCCCCTGTGTGAAAGTGTTACGGGCAGGCCTTTGGCGTCATCTGTGACCTGCTGCTTCTGTCTGGCCTGCATCACTGTGTGTCAGTGAAAACTGGTTTAGTCTGCATGTGGAGAAAGTGTGAGTAAGTGATGTCTGTCTGTGTACGGGAGTGAATGTTGAGGTCGTTCTTCAGAAACGTTGTTCAAAAAGAATTAACAGTGACTTATTGGTAATTTTGTCATCCAAACGATTTGACGTCAAAAAGCACATCATGAATTTTTGGGACGCACTTCCTCTTTACTCACAGGAGGAAAAGTCACTCCCACGGAAAATGACATTTTCTCAAGTGCCGTGCCTTATTTTGTCAGTTAATGATTAATTTTCCACTCCAGATATAATGAAGACAAAACGCTCATTTCGCCACAAGGGATTCTGTTGACCTTAAAAAAGTTAATTTAAAATGTTTGGGGAGCATCTTCCTTTTTGGAGAGAAAATCCTGGGAAACCAGTTTACTGGCAGCAAGCATGAGACAGTTCAATTTAGTGTCATCGAGTCAAGTTCTGTCGACTCTCATCTCAAAAGCTGCGTGCTAAAAAGCTTGAGAAAGACAAGTCTACCTAGATTTAAACAAACCAATAAGCACTATGCAACTTTATTATTAAGGGATAAACTATATCATATACTATACTTCATTTGGAGTGCAAACTGAGAGTGTGTGCACACAATGTTGGTAATAATCCCTCATTGCACATGAAAACCTTGTGCACACAACTACAGTAAGTACAGTGGGTCAAAGTTAAACCTGCAACACAAGGGTCACACGGGAGGCAGTCAAGATAGTACCAACGCTCGCCAGCTACTTTGCTAGCATGACCAACAATGGCCGTAGAAGCTATTATTACCATGTGCTCTTATGTGGACCAAATTGTCTACATAAGATCAATCATTAAACAGAACATCAAAAAAACATTAAAAATGATTTTTACTAAACATTGTAGATGTTTCCTCATTATCAGGCACTTTTCTGACATTTTTTTCCACATATTAAAATAATTATATATTATGTAATTATATTTAGATTTTTAAAAATGTAATACCAGTCCTGTAATGAGGACTGTTACAACTGAAGGAATCTAAATTCTACAATTTGCAGCTTCCCTAATCCCAAAAAGAGGATGGGAAATCACACATCACGAGATGTTCCTATGACAAATATTTATATTGTGTCAGTCTCTACACATGTCAGATAAACGTTGGTAACAAAGTGTTATAGGTTTAGGTTTCAGCATTATTAAAACCTAGTGCAATGTTCCCTTTTTAGAAGTTTAGCACGGCTTCTAGTGTTAAACTCAGATTTCAAACAGTTTCCATTCATTGTTATTTCCAGTAAAAGCACTTCCATCTTGCCATTACAAGTATGTCATCACTCTCAGTCTCACTCTCTGTATTTCTTTGGCGTTTCAAGGGAACCCACTGAAGCATTAGGAGTGTGACCTCTTCAGTATTTTTAGCCATTAAGGTTCCACCTTGTCAGCCATTGGCTCTGCTAAGTGTCCTTGAGCCTTTACCCGAATGCGAGTGCCAGCTCTTGTTAAACAAAAAGTGACAAGAATTTTTCAATGCTTGTTAGTCAACATATTCAAGGCCTTGGGAAATTGCCCCCTCCCGGCCGTGGTACCTGATTCTCACACTGTTACTAACTTACAGTGCTTGAATAGGTTTTTTATTAGCTGATGATTTGAGAGGAAAATGTGTCTTTGTCCACACATCCCCTTTGGCAACAATGTTGTTTGTGTCACTACGGAGGTCATTTAATAGCTGTGGCAATGATATCATATTAAAATACGCCACTGATATGCCAAGTCATAAATCCAGTTTGACAGCAGCTTGCTGCAGTGCCAGTTGTATTCTGTTCCATGCGTAGATGTTGTCCTGTGCTAGTGGGGTGATTTAGTCCTTCCTACAACCAGGGGCCATTGTTACTGAAACCCCATAGACGTCAGCCATTGGTTGTTTTTTACGGGTTTCTTTTGGGAGACCACAAGAACATCATAATGCATTTTCAACGAGGCAAACCACAAAAAGAGTCATCATTGCAGTACAAAAAGTCTCACACTAAACTTGCTTTGTGGAATAATCAGCACTGAGGTCTGTGTTGATTTAAACTCAAAAAGCAACTCTCCAAAGCGCACGGTTTGGTTAATTGGCACAATGAGTCTTCTTATAAAATTTCCCGGAACACCACAGCTTTGGAAAGGACTCTGCTCGGTCTCTGGACCAGGATACATCTGAAGCTGAACTTGTTCCCAGTGTAACCATCCAAAAACAAAAAGCCCAGTCAGAGGACCGATTTAAGAAGTAATCGGAAAGTCTGCTTCTCAGTAGCTTGACCCAGCTGTAATTTAAAGATACATGGAATCTCTTTCACTTCCCTGTTAATTTCTTGGATTAGATAAAAACCCTGAATCAGCGGTCTTATAATTATGCTCAATTTTAGTCTCACATTCACAGTTTAAAGGGAGTTGTTTCTTGGCACAGTCTGCCCTCTGCTGCATGCAGCGGCCTTCAAAAAGCTGCATTTAAAGTATCTATGTATGATATGAGAATGTGGCATTACGGGACCTGTATGGTACTTCACCGTATGTAAATCTTCTTCTTGCCAAAACAGTGCACTTCATCAACATGGCTTGAACAGAACAGATTGCGTTGTTCAGCAAAACTGATCTTCTAAAGTAAATTTAGTAAATTAGTTTTATGTGTGTGTTATGTGAGACTTCTCCAGCAGCTTTTAACATGTGTTCAGACTGTTTGAAATGAGCTATGTTTGAGCCCAGTGGCATGGCAGGACGTGGTGCAATGTTCTCACACGAAATGCTCTACTCCAGCCAGCAATGAGTGGTCTTTCCAAAACATTAACCATGACCACAATCTTTCCCTAGCCTGATATGCCATTAGCCGTTTTCTGGTTTAGCCAAGGGAACTTGTTGTTGTTGGTTGTTGGCTTCTTGGTGCCCAAAGTGAGATCATGGCAAGTTGACTTGCACCAACATTAAAAAATTGAAAGCTGCTCTAATCTAATCTATTTTTAAATTAACAATGGATCAAATGGATGTAGTATGAAAGGGGTCACTTGTAGTGACAAAAACCCTTATGGACTGCAGATCCACTCACTGGAGTGTTTTTCAGCTCATTTTGTCAGCTTTACAGTCCACGACTTTACACTTTGGTTCACTCTCAAACTCTTTGTACACGCGGCAGCTGTTTTTAGTAAGAAAGTTCTGATAAACCACGTTAACAGTAGATATCTAGCACAACATAGCTGGTAAAGTATCAGCCAAAGTTAGCAACTAGCTGGCAAACATAACGGAGCATTTAGGAGCTTAAACGTTACATGGCAAATTAATGCTTAAGCTGTTGGCTAACATACTCGACATAACTTTATAAGGTGATAATATGTCTGTTAACTTGTTAACTTGCACTCAAAGCCGCATGAACAGCTAGCATTAGTAAAGTTAGCGACTAGCTGATGAACAGTCAAGTGCTAATTTTTACACATGCAGGAGCTGATTTTATTGGAAACACGTGAACACAGCGCTGACAAACCATCACCGTTGATACAGTTGATATGAAGAACTTGTGAGCGAAAACAACACTGTGAGAGCTGTGGGAATGAACCAAAAACAGCAAAGTAGCTAAACAACAAGTCAAAACTCACTATAAAGCTTTTTGCTTTCGCATTCTCATTTGAGACATTGTTATTAGAAAGATTTTAAAGTGCTGTCAGGGATGAAAAAAAGATCGGTTTCATGTCTTTTCTCTTCTTTTACTTACATATAAGATTAATAAATGATTAGAACAGGCTGAAGGAGGACAGGATCATTTAGCGAACAAGTTTATTCAAGGCAACAGCACACAAGTGCGTGATGTCAAAGGTTCATGTAAACAGCTTAGTCCAAGTTAGACCTTGACTGGAGAGTGGCCAGCAGCCCGTTCGCTGCGTGCATGTGAATACAGTCCTGATGGCTTTAAGGATTAAAAATAGAGTTTTAGAGCTTTCCAATGAAATTGTTTTTAGTTTTTACTCCTGTTCTACTTCCCCCCATGTTTATTTGGAATGATTAATAGGATTTCTGAGTACTGAATGTTCAGTTCTGGCGTGACATTAGCGGCAGCTGTGGTCTGTGCTCACTCTGACATGATGTCTGGACAGGAGAGAGAAAGAAAGAGAAAGGAAAAAGAAGGAAAGAGGGTCTGTGATACTGCTGCAATCACCCCCTTTTCAGTTCCAGTCAGTCCTCTTCATCCTCTCCTACTTTTTCAATTTTCAGCAGGATATGTTGTCGTCTGTTTCTGGGTGACCTGACCAGATTCCAAACACGCAGGGAATCAGTCTCAATATTCATGGTTTAGTCTCATTTTCTGGGGTGTGGGCCTACAGAATGAGAAATATAATCTGACCTCATGGTTCGCATTGCTGGACTCTGGCTTCCAATGTGCTGCATAATTCAGGCAGAGAGGGAGGGAGGCGTACCACCAAATCCAGCCTCATTAAGGGGCTGAAAAGATGAAGATGAGGATATGAAGATGTTTTCTGCTCATTTCTGAAAAACTCATACTGCGCAGTGTTCAGATGTGTACAGATGTTTAAACACTGCACAGACAAATGACACAACAACCAACTTAACGTCTGGGCTTTTGGAACATTTGGAACGAAAATCGAGGGCTGTATCTTAAATGCTTGCAAAATGTCTGTAATTGGATTAGTCAGTTAGATAAACAAAAGCTAATTAAACAGAATCATATCTAATCTCCGCAACCACCAGTCTCCACCCCTGGCCTGCTGTCAATGCATTCACCAGAATTATTCATGGAGCGATAATTAATGTCCAACCAAAGCCTATAATCACTGTGAGCATTCCTTCAGTTTGGCTCTGCCTCCATGAACAGAAATGATTTCAGGAACCCGTCCAGCTCCTGCTGATAGTTGGTAGCCTCCCTGTTTCACCAGAATAGCTCTAATTAATGGTGTTAAGTTCCTATGAACAGCTAGAAGACAGGATGAACATGAATGGCCTCCTCTTCATGTCGATTCTTCTCTGCCTCTGTCTTTGGATGCTGGGTTTTATAATAATAATACAACAAATACACAGTGGATGCACAGAAATGTAAGCCTTTCTGTAATACATGAACACTAATGACACAGGTTAAAGTCAATGAGTCACTCTGTCGGTTGTTTATTGACAGCAAACCTCCACATGCACATGCAGGACCATGAAAGGGTCTGCTCATCAGTGTTCATCCTGCATCATACAAAGAACGGAGGCTAGCTAACTTTAGCTGTCTCTCTTTCATGCGTCAAGTTGTGATGGTGGCCACAGCATTGATTACTCCTGTAGACTCTGTACTCATTATTTTTACATAATTAAAGCTGTGGGAAAGGCAGAACATGCTTTTGCCAAATCTTTTATCACAGATTGACAACACTGTATATCATCGTATGAAAATGCATGTATAGCTCAACAAATTTAGCAAATTAACAAACTTAACAAACTGTTTTATAAATGTTTATTCATTTATTTTAATGTGTGTTAATGTCTTGTCTCATTCTGATTGTGTGCAAAGTATCTGTGGACGACATTATGAGAAGCTTGCAACAAAAGGCACGACAAATCATGCGCAATATCCAAGAACAGACTGAATTCAATAACAATTAGAATAATATACAAAAACTAAATCTATAAAGTTTTACATAAAAAACCACAAATAGCTCAAGGTTCACTGTCTACCTCAGCAGCCTGCTCAGTTGTCATGGAGATAGGAGTGATGAGCGTCTGGTTGACATGTTACTGCCGCCTGGTTCCTCACAAGTCAGGACTGAAACAACAAAAATAATGCATGAGTAGAAAGCAAGTATGCACCACACACACACACACACACACACACACACACACACACAGAGTGAGAGGCTAATCCCTGCTGTGTTGTGTAGTAGCTGGTATTTCCTTCATAATCTTCCAGCTGTTTTCTTTAGCCGGATCAGTCAGCTGTCTGTCTGTCTCTGACTGCCTGCTCAGACTGTGGGAAGATCCTCCTCTCAAAAGTCTGCCAGAGAGAGAATCCCATGCATGTTGGTGTAAGAAGGCATTTTCATCCTTGAACAATAGCTGATACAGGTGCTAATATTGCCTTCTTTTCTGGATCACCATAAATATCGCATACCAATAAAATGCCTGTCCATCCAGCCATAACCACGCAGAGAGCCAGTTTCATTAGAACATTTACGGTGTTGCAGCAGCTGGCTTGACTCGAAGACACGTCTTTTAAAACTTATAAACAAGGAAAGACGGACTGCATGTGTGCTCATAACTTCTGGAAGGCTTTAATGGTCATATTTGAAGACAGTGTCCATTGTCTAGAGAGAGGCGTCTGTTTATCCAGACTGGAAGACAACTGGAAGAGGTTTTGTGATGCCTGCCAGCGTGTTGAACTTCTCTATTGTGCTTAAACGCAATGACAGTTTTATAGTCAACTGAATGTCTGCTCTGTGTTCAAGTGGGGTACTGATTTATGCATGAGTGAGTATAAAAGTCAATCTTTACACTAACACAGTGGGCTGGTGTGGTTTCATATTTTGCATCTTGGATCATGTCTCTTTTGGGTTGTAAATTATTCTCTTTTTATAATCATATAATCATAACAGAGCAGAAGTGAGCGGAATTAATTAGTGACTGAAAACTGTGTGGCTGATAGATAAGGGAAGCTGCAGGGCGTTGAGTGTGACATGACTCTGCTGTTTACTGATAGAATTACTGATGGAATTAGTGCTGTTAAATTCTCCTGAATAAACCATGTGACCTGTTAGAGTGCATCTGTTTTTCATGGCCTTATTAGCGACCAGTCTGTATTTGTTTGTGCTCTACGGCTCTAATTTAAGACTCCGACATTATGAGTATACCAACTTTCATTTGAGAGTTTACACTCATACATTCAAGAAGATGAATAAATACTTAAATGAAAGTACAGAAGTTTACCAGCAGCATCTACTAAAGGTATCAAAATAAAGTAGTAAAGTACTTGTTCTGTAGTAAATTTTTTTGAATCTCCAACAGTTACTGAAATGAAACCATGTGAGTAGTTCGGGGGAAAATGTCTCTTTGGTCAACTCATGCATCTGCTAATCATCTTTTTTTGTTGTTGTTTGTGTTTATAAAAAATCTTGACCTGAAAAGTAACAAGCAGCTATATTTCCTTCACACATGTAGCAGAGTAGAGGTATAAAGTCGCATAAAATGTGAACACTCAAGAACATAGAAACTGCACTGAAGTACAGCATTTGAGTAAAGTTACTCTGCAGCCATGTTGTTGTTGACATGTTGTAACATATGATTTAGATCCGCTTCTCCCAACTCTGTTTCTCCAGCTGTTTTACCACATATTGCTGAAGCGAGTGTCACTAGCAAAATGAAGCGATGAGTTCAATGACTGCTGTGAAAAACTGGCTGGCAGCGTTTTCTCTGCATTGCTCTAATGTGGCTGTGAGACATTCAGGGTTGTTAAGAGACATACAGAAGGTCGAACATGTTTACAAAGTCATAAATTACTGCACGCAGGCTGCTGGACGCCATGGTAACTGTGACTAAAAACAAACAAGCACACTTTCCCCCCCACTTGTTTCCTCAAGCGCTGGTCTTGATAGTTTAAGACCTCCTCCAGCCCACCACATGCACCTCCAAACACTTCCTGGTTTCTCCTCCACCGCCATCAATCACACTCCAGTTGTTCTCAGAATTCCTCCCCTCGGTGACTCACAGCGCTGGGTCACAGTTCAGCATCTCTCTGCATTACAGCTGTCTGTCCAAAACGTGTAGCTTTAGTGTATAAGTACCAGCCAAAGCTCTCTTGACACTGGGCCCGTATCCCCTCTGTGTGATCCAAACGGCCCGAAACCAGATGTGGAGCGTCGTTACTCAGTGTCGTATCTCATCATCGGGCCCTGCAGCTACACCAACAAACACAAGACTTGCAGCCCTCAAGCTGGATTTGCTGCTGATGACAGAAATGACTGATTGTTATGGAAGATGTAAGCTCCCTAATTCACATACTTTGGTGAAAAAACTTTTTTTTTGTGTGTGAAATTTGCAAGCCACAAGCAGACGAGTCTCAACTGTGTTTTCAACCAGGGTAAACTTCCAGAACATGCTCCTTCAATTTGGCTGTTGAAAGTGGACGGATGAAAGCTGTAGTCCGTCTGTTTGTCTGACTCAGTGCAATCAAATTCTGCTCAAATGGAAGGGGAGCGTCACGAGTATGATTAGATGGTGTTTAACCCCGAAGTCTTGCAGTGGCTTGGTAATGCACATGTTTTTGCTCCACGATCAAGAAGAAACAGTTGGAAAACTTTGGTGGAAAAATAATTCACTCAGACAGCCACAAAAAAAAAGTACAACAGCAGTCGTTTAGCACGTTTATGCGTGAAAAGGAAACAAAATATAATGAAGCAGGGAAAACATGTTGGAAGAATTTATTTATACATGGATTACCAGTAATTGAAAACAAAATCAGTTGTTCAGTAAGACCAGTAATGTATTGCTCAGTCCCTGCAGAGCATGTCTGAGCATCATCTTTGACATCTTCCTTGACATCTTTCACTTAAAGCAAAGGGTTGTTAGCGTTAGAGAAACCAGCAGGAGTTATGCTTCATGGCCTTCTTGGCCCGGCAGTTACTGCTCACTGCTGTGGGTGTTGGCTTTATGCACACCAACAACAGTACTATTGTCAATACTCACAGCTGTCATTCTTGTGCGACTAGCCTGCTATAGCTTTAGCATTATATCTGTCTAACCTTGTGGAAGACTCTGCAATGGCTCAGTGTTACAGAGCTCTGTTGTTAGGGAAATACAGTTACGCATGGTTCCATAATGCAGAGTTGTCATACTTAAATTAGATAAGAGTTCAGTTTAGAGGCCCCATCTTCCTTCACTGAAGCACAGAGGAACATGGAGGGTAGGCTCTGTGAGGCTAGGATTATGAGACACTTGAGGAAAAGCATTTTGCCTCCAAAGCTGATTCCCCCCTGAGCAGATTTAGCAATGATTTCCACACTCCTGGCACTAGCTGACATCCTCAGGTTGAATAAAGTATTAGTTGTTTCTGATGCAGACGGCCCTGGAAATGACCCTAAATCCACAGTTGTTTGGTTTCACAGTTCTTCATCTGAGGATCAGAGGAGTCTCTGGAGCAGGGTGTGTTTTGTGTTATTTTTGAACAAAAAGTATGCTCAGAGAGTCTTTTCATGCACTGAGAGAGAGATTATTGGAATGAAAAGGAATTAATATTAGTGTTGACAGACTAACTGGAAACTACCTACTGACAGCTCACATTTCTGTGATAAGATCCCCCCTGAAACAAACCACCAACTCCTCTGCTGATCCCTGCATTCACACGCGAACACATATACACACATCGGAAAACATCCAATCAAATCAGTGCAGACACACACACACACACACACACACGTACAAATATACATCCACATCCTCTCATTTCCTGGCATGAAGGACAAGCCGAGGTGTCAGAGGAGGGCGTTCTTGCATGGCTGGCGTGCTCTCATCTGCTTTCACTTACGTCTCACCCGCTCCATGTCATGACCCTGGCGCACAGCGTGACTGGCTCGGCAACTCTCTGCGTGGCTCGCCGGACATGTTTCCAATCCGGATCTCCTTGGCCTGCATTTGTCCCATGATTTTCTTCTCTGTTTTTTTCCACAAACACACACACACACACACCCTCTGCCGTGTCTCTTTTTCATTTATCCACCCTGGAACACCTCAGCTGTTATGCTTTGCCTCACAGTCTTGGTACTTCACATCATAGGCTTCACTTTTAAATGCAGACTTTCTATTGAAATCTTTTTGTCCAAAAAGGAGATAACATCAGCAGACTCCATGATGAGTAGATCATGCTGAGTGGTTTTGTCTGTCTGTTAGCTGAAAATAAAAATTCATCAAAATGATAAGACCTGAGGTGATTCTTCCATGTGCCACTTTTTAACAGTTGACAAACATACCACAGTCTGTTTCTTTTACATGTTTTTGTCATGACTTCTTCCTATATCACAGGCTAAGTAGTGCTACTTTGACAAATACACTTATCTCAATGTGTAGAATTACTGGAATTTGGAAGGTTTCCTTCAGCTTTGATCACTGCATTCTTTATCTGAAATGTTAAGGTTGATTATTGATCCTACATCATATGCAGGCTAAATAATCATACAATTACACAAGTAAACATCCAAGCATCAAAGGGATGGCAATACTGATCTAAAATTTTCGAATATTGTAAAAATATTTGGCTTTGCAAATGTTTCATGAGGAAGGAACTTCATCCAACATGTTAGTTAAGCCTCAAGGACACATACAGTGGATTAACCCACGATTCTGTTTGTTTACCAGAAAACAGGCTACCTCTAACCCACAGTCCCGCAACTACAATTCATACTAATTAAGTTGTATTCCTGATCACAAGCCCCCACCCCTAAACAGACAAAGATGTGCCAATTGGTGAAATATTCTTATTTGGTCCTTGCCAATGTAACAATTCAAGAACACACACATTTTCTGACCCCATCTCCACACGTGATGTTCGCAATTAGCTCAGAGTTTCTCTCTGAGCTGAACCAGCTGGTTTTAACCCCCTGTAGGGCTGAGCTTCACCGCTGTGGCTTCGAGCACGATGAGGTCATCTGTTTTATCATCAGGCCATCACGCAAGGGATGTTTACATCATTTGTACAATGGGATGTTTCGACCAACGGGATTGGTCAGCAACACTGCTGTAAATTTTTCCTGATGTGCCCAGAAAGTTGAATCCGGGCTTTTTTTCATGCATTTACTCGTTTGAAGAAATCCTCTTAAACAACTCCTGACAATTAGAACAACCACAAATATTTGACAAATGTGGAAAATTACTTTTAAATTGGTACTGCAGCTAAAATCCAATCTAAGTTATGTTTTGGTGAAAGCACCACCTTCTGGAACACAGTGAGCATGAAAAACATCTTATCATAGTTATATTTTTGGCCACCTGGGGATAACGCAATGAGCTTTAAACACAACATCAACATACTATCATCCTACAAAGCTGATATAGCAAACATGTTATTGTAGTGACATATGTACACATCCAGCAGATACAGAGCAACATTAGCATTTATTTGGAGTCATGTGTCTGGCCATCTGACTCATGTTATTCAATATTCACTTGTAGTTCTGGTTTGATCTCCACCAACTCCTGAAAACGCTCAACTACCAAACCAAAACAATGAGCTAAAAGATGCTAAAAAGCTTCTCTGCCGGTTTGTCACTTTGAGTGACAGCTTTCAAATTACACACTGTCATTTGAGCCGTTATATTAGCAAAAACACTGACTGGTGCAGCTTTAAAAGAGTTCTAATTCTTTAGTAAAGCAGCAGCTGGGATGTCTGCACTTTTAGGTACAAAAGCATTGCACACTCACTCTGCAGAATATTTTTCCTGGCAGGGTTTCAGTGTAAAGTCTTCCCCATGGTCTTCAGCGCTGTCCTGAGTGTGTAATTTGCTGTTGCAGTGAAAACATCGCTGATGTAACTGGAGGGAGGCACAGGCAGGGTTAAAGCAGGGAAACTCCTCTGTGTGTGCTGCTATGCAATCCTCAACTGCAGCGTCTCTGGACAGTCGTGGCAGATCCATTTTCAACATTTTATCCCTCTTTAAACAACTTGTGGAAACAGTTGGTGAATTATGATGACTGAAAACAGCACTAAATCTCTGTCATGTGTGGTGAGTGCAATCGTAAGTCTTGACTCAGCCTCGTTTCAGTATCCAGGAATGTGTCAAAAAATCAGAGTGGGCTGAAAAACTTGAGGCTGAGATCGTCATAGCTTTGGAGTTGAGTTTTGCTGGCCATGTCTCAATCCCATTGAGATCTAAATTTCATAATGAAATAATGGAGGGGGACACAAGAATAAACACTGGTGGTCTTGTATTCTGTCTGTTTGGACTCTGCCTTTGGAGCATAAATCCCATTGGAAAATTAATGAATTAATCAGATCTGCTTGAATTATATACAGTGTGTAACTTAAAGAAGGTATGTTCTGAGTGTCTTCCACTGATTTGAATGCACTTTGAGGCTAATTTCAGCTGTATGGCCATTAAGGATTTTAGGACCAGTAAATCAGTGGCTTTACATATTCAGATGTGTAATGTCTGCTACTTTGTAATACATGTGTGTCTTAGAGTTCCTGTAACTACTGTTAAATGGACCACACAACCAAAATGAATTCACAACCTCGTAGTGGATGGGCACAAGTTTGCTGGCGTCTGCTACATTTGGTGCATATGGAAATACTTATGTCCCGAGGATAAAAGATGTCCTCAACTGTACAAATGAAACATATGAATGCATCATAACAAGGCCTCACTGAAGACATTTTCATGGTCTTTGTATTGCCTGTAAATGTTGTGCAATAAAGTGAAAATTCCCTGTGTTTTTCAGCTGGCTTTCTTGGTCCATTCAAATGGAAAATTCAGAAACTAGCAGCGTTGGCTGTTGCTGGAGCAGAGCTGTAGGTGTGGAAAAGTCTGTTTCACAGCTCACAAATGAACTATATATGAATAGGTATATTATGCATATGTGTATAAGCAGGATGTTCATTAGAGCATTTGTTTTCGGAAGGGGATTGCTAATGGAAATCTGCTGGTGTGCAGAAAGTCACAATGTCATGACTGCACATTGTGTAGCCACTGTATGGAACATCATAAAAGTGCTGTGGTAAGGAAACATTTCTACAACCACTGCATCTCAGGAATGATGCCAAGTACTAATCAGCTCCTACTACCAGTCAGTTCTCACTGTTAACATGACACCCTGCTACATCCTTTTTTCCATTAAAAGCCAATCAACACTTACTTGCATTTTTCACCACCCAAATAAAACCACACTTAATTTATAGCACCCTTCAAAGCCACGTTACAATTGCAGTAAATAAAAGTACAGCAAATAAAATAGACTAAAACACCCAAAATACAAAAAAATATGGTCAAAACTATGGGGCACAGTTATTTTTACCAAAGCAGAAAGTGGCAGGCAGCAGTAATGGGTGCTGAGCTTTCCCATACAAACCAGTTTAGAGACCCCTCACTGGTTTCCCAGCAGCCTGTTGATTAGCATACTTGGCATGAGAACTGAACACAGAAAATGTATTTATCTTTATTGTAACGTGTCAAGATATATAATATACGTAATATATGTAAAAAATCCAATAATTTATTCCAGGATATATTAAAAGTAAAACTGGTACTTAGAAACTTAACAAGTAACAGTGTTATTAGTGTTTCATCATGTTGTTCACATTTATCCGTGATGTGCAGTCATAATGTTATGAGTTCAGACACGGTGCCACACGCTGTGAGTAAGACAATGTGCTTTGATTGGACGTGCACATGGACAGCAACACGATTATATAATCCAAAATGATTTCCACACTCAAATCCTGTTGTTTCTTCATTCTTCGCTCTCAAGTTTATTTTCTGGAGATTTCTTCTGCAGAAAGGAAGCATCAGGATAATTGTCCTCTTGTTCTTGTGGGCTTTTCTCCAATACCCACTGTTTACTGCAGCGATTACTGAGGGAGGATGTGTCTTTAACAACGTAAAGACTTGAAGGACGTGGGTACCTCTGAGACTGCTGGCAAGGCGTCAACAATGTAAAGCACTTTTAATGCATTTGACCATGGTTTGATGGTTGCTTGGCATTCTGGGGTGACCTGTAAGAGCACATGTGTTCATTCAGATGTGGGGACCTCCCTGCAGAGGAATGGTATTTGTGCTGGTCAGCGTGTTTAGATACAGCAGCAGTTAGTCAAGGGTTTCAAACAAATCCTCTCACTTTGCAGATGGTAAAATACAACAGCCTGTCTAATGAGCGCATTTTCAGCTGCTTCATTTATGGAGCTCAAGCACTTTTATCCAAACTTTTACGCCAAACTGTAAACAGATATGAATCCCAACACAGCTGTCAACTGCACTGCAGTCATACCTCTCAGGATTGTTGAGGAAAAGATGCACATGTGGATAGAAAGGAGCCCAGATGATGTCACTGGGGTTGTCTTGTTTAGGCTTGGAGACAACGTATTTTTAACAAAAAGTTGAGTTTGAAAGATTGGGGCATTTACATGGAAGGGAAGGCTAAACAAAAGGCTGTTGCTGCCTGATGGGAAATGTTGGATACAGCGATTTTGGACCGATAATCTAAACTACAAACAGTCCCAGCTATGATTCTGACCATTTGATTTTCTTTTTTTCAGTGTGCATTGTGAGTCTCCACCCACATAGGAGCAAGACGTTTGCATCATTTGTAGTCATTCTGTGTCTCTTTGGCGTTGCTTTGCGTGTATTCTGCAGGTGAACCATGCTCTGAGGCGGTTTGTTGATTCATAAATGCACCTCAGTATTGTCCAACTGAGGATGAAGAAAGGCTGAGTCCTGTCCAAAGCTTTCTGCCACAGCAGGTCCACAACAAAACCCTGCACAGATGTTATACTGAGCACTACAGCACACTATACAAAATAATTCAGGAAACCTTTACAGGAAACCTGAGATGCAGGTTCTTTTTTTCTTAAAGCTAAAACGATCCCACGGTTCTGCTTTAAACTACTTTTCTAATTTGGATTTGGATTTTAATGTCGAGCAGCTGAAATATGAAGGAAAACTCAGAACTTTGAGGTAGATCTCAGCCAGTGTAACTTCAGACCATGACGAGGTTCACCAACAGCTCTATGACTCATTTTAAATGAGGAAATATCATTAAATCACTAGAATGTTTGAAACCACACTGCAATCAAAAATCACTCCTTTTACTTGGAACACCAGTGATTTGATGGCATCGCTCAGTAACAGTGTACATGAGGGGTTTTCACGGCCATTAACTTACGACGCTGCCACGAGAAAGTCAGCTGTATGAACCCAGGTTTATAAAAAACAGCTGTTGTTTGAGGGAAGAGCAACACAACAGCAGAAAATTAGATTAGATACATAAATTGTATTTACAGTACAGAAACTTAATATTTTTGAGTTATGAGATTGAACTATTCTGTATCTCATATGGGTGTCTTCTCAAATGGTGTGTAAGTCTAAAGCATGACAAATAGCTCCTTCCCCAGCTTCATCAGAGAGGAGCAGCGCTGATGCCATGTATTGATTGGTTCCACATTCTTTCTGAGGACAGAGTGTACTTTTCAGACACGCAGCATGCAGATGGAGGGCTCCCTGTTGATGAGAAATATACTGATGATGTATAATCACTGCTATTGTTTGCGCCTCTCGTGTCTATTTTCACGATTTAAGTTTTTGCGCGACTCTGCAATGCCTGCTCTCTGTCTGATGCTGTAGTTTCTTGAAATGCAGCCAATCACAACTGACAGGGAGTATGATTTGTTGAGAGCCTGTCAGATAAAACTCTGGTCCAGATTTCAGACAGGAATAAACTGTTGTGTGGGAAGTATTACAGACACACAGGGACCCTCAGTTCTTTTTAAGTGAACAGCAGCTTAGCCAAGTGTCAAAATGTGTCAACAAAGTATAAAAACCTATTTATATCATTGAACAACTGACAGTTAATGCATGCACACTGATATCACAGTAGAAAGAATCATGTTAATTCAGATTTAGAGTAGCATAGACCCATAAGATCCTCTATCTTGGGAGTTTTTGAAGCTGCAGGGCATCATAAGTCCTGTCTCCCGTGTTCAAAACTAAAAGACTCATCAAATGATTTGTGATTTACTGCCGCCATCTAGTGGCTACAACACAGAACTGCACGGCTTGCAGTTTGGCTGAGTGACTCACGCGTTTGGAGCGCGTGATTCATGCTCACTTTATCAGTTAATGGTGTTTATCTCCCTGTGCTCTACATGGTCTGTCCTGGCAAATTAGTTTCGCAGGATCAACACAGTTTCCTGTGTGAGAGGAACAGAAGGACACAAAGTTTTAACGAGTTAAGTAACACGTGGTGATCGCAACAAGTACGAGGATCATTTAGTTTAACAGAATGCATGTGTTCAGAGATAAACTAGAGCATTCACATTCACACTTAATATACTTTACATTACACAAAGTACCCAGACCCATTAAGCAGCAACCATAGTGTCAAAGAGGGAGTACAGACATATTATCTGTACCCTGAAGGCCCCATGTAACACTATGAGATGGGCATTTTGCATAGAGAGTACTCTGGATACTTTAAGTACACATACCTATGTACATTTTTTCTCAATTAGAATGCACTTTTTTTTCTACTGTATTGTTGTTTTTACTTACTAAAAACCACAAAGTACCTAAAACCACTCAGCTAAATGGAGTAAAATCTACATAATTTCCCTTTGAACTGCAGTGGAGCCTTAAAAAATGGAAATACTCAAGCAAAGTACAACCACAACAAATTTGTAATGAAGTGAAAATGCTGTAAATGTATGTACCGCCTTCCTTCCTCTGCCTCTGTGCTTAGTAACTTGTTGCAGATGATTTTACACAGGAGCACACTTGTGTTATTTTCTGATTCAATGCACACAGAACATCTGATTTTTCACAGATGTGACACACCTCAGAATGTAGCACTGTCTTTAAGGGGGGGTCAAGCACACTTGCTAGTAAGTAAAGGCACGCAAACAACCGGGTTTTGGCTCAGAGAAAAAGAAGCATGAAAGCACATTATTTCAGATGATGCAATCAACACACAGGCTATTAGAGTGTGTAAAGCCTGCTGTGATTTGTGCCCTCGGCCTTTGCACCGACGTCTGCAGATAAGGAAGCTCAGCGCCTGAGCTCCCTCCCTCAGGTGAAGGAGAAACATTAATCACGTCCTCGCAGAAAAACAGGAACTGTCCCATGAAACCCAAAAAATATAAAAAAAACATGATGAGTAACGGTGATAGTCATGGTCCTCTGCCTCTACCAACAATGGAAGAGAGAAATATTTTACTGCCTTTGTAGAAAGTCAGAGAACAATAAAAACAGCAGTATGTACCCTTGAATGGTGTGGAAACTGGCCCTGTTATGACATTTCTGCCTCCATGGATTGCCTCGGTGCTTGTGCTGCAGGCTTCCTCAACCATGGCGCTGGCTCAACACTCCTCCCGTCATGTGGGCCACAGATGAGGACTGACAGTGTCTTCCTGCAAACACAAGAAAGTCTCATTTCTGGGCCACTGTTTCGCTGAGCTGGAATCTGTGCTGACAAATTGCACTGCTCCACGAATCAGGTGTAACAATCAATAAATTCATATCTGAGAGTTTAAATGTTTAATTTGTGCTATAAGGTTGTTCAGCCTTGTGTGTCTTGTGAGTTTGAAGTGAAGTGTGGGAAGTTTTCCTGGCTGGAGACTCAGAGGACTGTTGATTCTACACAAGGGGTTTGCTGCAGGACATGAGAAAGCCCTGCTGCAATGGGACTGGGCTGCCTGGGTATAACTGAGAAATGCACAAATGGCTGTATTCTATGCCATGAATTTAAGATATAGATTTACAAAACTCCATTATGTTTTTGGACCATTTAAAACTGCAATAGGCAGGGCTTTAACTTAATACCACAAGGTGGGTCTGCTGGTGTCACGTATTGTTGCTTCTTCATACATATTTCTCGAGAAACAAACATCATCACTGACAAAGCAATGCCACACATTCATGCTCAGCAGAGCCACTCGGTGGCCAAGTCCTCAAATTACGAAATTACGGTCTATGAGGCTGTTTGTTGCAAATGTGGAAGAGAGAAAAGTCCTAAGTCCACATTTTTTTCATATTTGTCATATATATGCTAGTTTTCCTTCAATGAGACAGTCAAATTGTGGAGCAGTTTGACTCTTAATTATCTGCATATTCTGCAGTTATTAAAGCAATCATTCATGGGGTGCCCTGTAAATGTTTGAGTAAAGGAATCCTTGTATTTTAATGGCTTTTTTCTTTGTTGGCTTTACCTACTTACTTATTCAATAATAATAATAATAATAATAATAATAATTACTGCAAAAGGCCTTGAACACATGTCCAAATGTATGATATATATAGTACAGATACACAGTCTAATCTACCAGACCTAAGCCTGTTTTCCTTCTAAGACACTGTACAAATGTACAGTCTATACAGTCTGTTCCCATGAGAAACCCCACCGAAGCCATCTGGACTTTTGTTTCTATAGTGGACCTCTAAAATAAGGCATCAGGTTCAAATCATGTGCATGAGCAATCCTCATAAAATTAGAAGAGGTTCTTAAGTATCAAAGTAATACAACAATATTGAGTATGTTTTTGAGCTGTGAAAGAGTGAGATTTGATTAATTATCTATTTACCTGATAGTTACTATAGACGAGCAGATGGGAAAGATGGAAAGACAGAGTGGGATGACATGCAACTAAACCTCCTGGCTATATTTGAACCAGGCAGTGACGTCACAGGGAGAGTACCGATTGAACTATGGATCTATTTCCTTTATAATCAGTATCAAATCGTAGAATTCTGGGAAGCCTCAAGAACTTACAGTTATATATCAGTTCCTTTTCCAGGAAATCATCCGGAAGCAATGGGACCTGTAAAATGATGTGTTACTGGTTGTTTCTGTTTTCAGCCAGTGCATGCTGGGATGGGCTGCAGGCCCTGTGACATTACTAGAAAAAATGCAAATTATGATGAGAGGTGGATGTTTTTTTAATTTTGAAAAGTGCTCCAGCAAGCACCAACACGTGGATTATTTAAAAAATATATATGTTTGTGTAAAAAATTACAAAATGACTTTAACCAAACTACACTTCACAAACATTTTGTTCTGAACACAGTGCTGCTGGTTGAATTCAGCAGCACTGTGTTCAGAACCGCCTTGAAGAAATCTTTTAAAATGTTCGTATTTCTCACTGTTTTTGTCACATGATTTCCTGGGAATAGATATGTTCCCTGCAACACCATTCAGACCATATGATGTAAATGTTAAATTATTTCAGGCAGTGTGACAGTTTATCTCACTGGGTCACACACCCTGTCCGGTTGTGTTATCTGAAGGAAGTGTTCCTGCGGCCTCAGCAGCAACAGGCCTACAGAGATGATCCTTCATTAACCATGAGTGGAGCGAAGCAGCCTGCGGCGGATCATGAAGAAAAAATGTCTCGTTAAGTAAAAGCTCACTATTTACACTCTTGCAAGACAAGATCCTCTCACAGCCTCAAAAGGAAAATGGTATACTGATAGGAATGAAGTGCTGTAGTCAAGCTTCCTGTTCACAGCCCATGTCACTGACAGTCACGTGACAGACATGTGGTTGAGTGCATGACGTCACATGTCACATGTATGTCACAATTCATGTAACAATGTAACCCAACGTGATTTGCAAATATTTTTGATATTGTATCATTAAGTTGTGTAAAAAGCATGTATAACCAGGTCAAATAATAGAACACTTCAGTGTATTACGACTAGAATTTAATATAGAAAAGTCATTACAACTACACTCATACTTTTCATGTTTTATTTAAAGTATGTTTGACATACTTTTAAAAAGTGTACTTCTAAGTAGATGTCATCGAGTTCTACTCAAATGTATTAAAAATGAATATATTAATTCTGCAATACTTAAAGTGGTATTTAAAAGTATCTAGAAAATGATGCACTTTAATGTAAGTGTATTATACATTGTACTTAAGTGTACTTTAAGAAAGTGTACTAAATTGGAAATACTAGTAGTAATAAAGTGGACTTCAAGTCTGTTGTAATACACTCTTAGCATGCTTAATTGAAGTGTACTTTAATTTGACTTCATTTGATGATGAATATATATATATATACACATATATAATACAATTGTACTGCAAATGTGTTTTGAATGCTCATGATTAGTGATCTTCACTGCTGGACTTCAGTACACTTAAAGTTTGCAAAACAACTTTAGCAACAATTTAGCAACTATTTACACTTCAAGTAGACTCAAGTATTATTCAAGTGGCACTTAAGGACTGCTAGAGTACTCTTAAGTGTACTTGAAGAAGACAAAAATAGCACAAAATGTACTGTACTATCTGATGCTTTATTTACATTACAACACAAATGTACTGTAAAACAATGTATTCAAACTTACAGACCCATGCAAAAAGTACAGGTATTAAGAACAGCAGATTATGATGGCAAAAACTTTCTTTGCCAGCTCCTCCTCATCTGAAGTGATTGTTACTGACCAGGAAAAAAGCATTTTTTTTTTTATCAACCTAACACAAAATCAGAAGACTAAAAAACCCACCAATTTTGTGTCATCAGTCAAAAAAGACTGGAATGTAATCCCTGTGACCATGCTGAGATGATCATGTGTCATATGGTGGTATGAACAGTGTTTTACAATCTGTGGTTTTAGTGGGTCACTGTAGCCGATGTTACATCTCAGCGAACACACAATGAACCACATCTCATACTACTAACAAATATTAAAAAGTAGAAAACAAACCATTTGTCATGAGTCTGTTATTTATTACATGCTTATCAAATAGCATACTCCAACACAACAGTGTCCTATTTAGGCCTAATGCTGTCCCAGTAGATGACACCTCTGCATCCCCTGTTGTAAAGTCCTCTCAAGTTTTCCAGTCTTGTAGTTTCAGGTATTACACCCTGCACCCTTTTGTTATGTGTTTGAGCAAGATTTCAAACAACAAAAAGGATTCCAAGTCAACCAGTAAAACCTGAACAGGTAACCTAAAGGCAAGGGGGGTAAAGATTTACCTTTCTTTAACACTAACCCTTATTGGAAATGCTATAAGAGACAGTGCAGCTATGGGAAAATCCTGTTCTGAAACCATGTGAGACTAACAGACATAAAAGTTATACACCTATTAATTACTTACATACTCTATAGGCCTGCATAAATACTGTACATTACTAACAATATAAACAATTCAAATGAACATGACATAGAGTAGTTTAACAAATGTCACAAAGTTATTACAGTAAAGCACTTCTTGTAAGAGATTTTCCTACTCTTCTCTATTCAAATGGTACCTGATTTACATTTCGTCTCACATTACACAACCATAGGTAGGACAATGATTCGTTGAGCACGAGCTCAGTCTCTCCCTCGTTGGCTGGATTGTACACGTCAGCAGTCAATGAGTTGTAGCCAAGATGTATCACAGTCCCATCATCCTCTTCCTGGTGCGAGCGTGTTGACACATTGCACCTACTTTTGGGTAAGTCAAACTAAGCTAACCGCAGCGAGTTAGCTTCTTCTTTTTAAACGCTGAATTAACACGCGGCTCGCGCATAACGCGCTCTCACCCTGCTTTTGTTCGACTTTTCCTACAGGTGGCAAGAACAAGCTGCCGAGGCGACTGTTTGGCCAATGACACGGTTTTCAAGTGGAAAGACAGTCCGGCGAGAGGAAAGGCAGCCATCGAGAAACGTTTGACGTTTGTTTACAGGCACGCGGCGTCGGGCTGCTTGGAACAAGAGTTTCAGCGCACGCGGAAACTGCTGCGAGTTTACAATGAAGGCGCGCGCGACAAGGTGAATTAAAGCCATTGCTGTTACTTACTTTGAAAAAATGAGGTTTCGGCTGCTCAAAAAGAATCTGCTTGCGCTGCTGGGTGTTTCCTGTGTAGTTGTGACTCTCCTGTTCTCAACACGTGTGTTTTTAATTTCCGATGATGACATTGGTGAACCTAATGATATCGTGGTTCAGGGAAACCAGGTCATGCATTCTGGTGACATGCAGAAGTTTAGCTTTGGCTCGCTGCCAGAATTAACTCAGTCCGTTTACAGTGCCAATTACAAGCAGCATGTTCACAATGCGGACAAGTTTCCAGGGGAGCCTCGACTGGTGCTGGTTGTGCAGGTCCATGACAGGCCTGAATACCTCAGACTGTTCATCCAGTCGTTGGAGAAAGCTGCAGAGGTCCACAGCTTCTTCCTCATCTTTAGCCATGACTATTTTTCAGAGGAAATAAACGCCATTGTGCAAGGAATAACTTTTTGCAGAGTGCTGCAAATTTATTTCCCCTTCAGTACTCAGCTGTATCCGAATGAGTTTCCTGGGAAGGATCCACGAGACTGCCCTCGAGACACATCCAAGGACAACGCTCTCAAAACAAGATGCCTCAATGCAGAACACCCTGACTCCTATGGGCACTACAGGGAGGCCTTCATCACTCAAACCAAACACCACTGGTGGTGGAAACTGCATTTTGTGTGGGAGCGAGTGCAGGCCCTGCAGGGCTACAGCAGCTTTGTCATCTTTCTGGAAGAAGATAACTACCTCTTACCTGACTTTTTCCATTTCTATAAATCAATGATAGAGTTCAGGAAGAGCAAATGTCCAGATTGTGACATGCTGGCTTTGGGTAACCTCAATGGCCTGGCTGATTTTACCACACTGTCCAATAAGGTGTTGACCACTGGCTGGATGTCCACTAAACACAACATAGGCATGGGCATCTCCAGGGAGGTGTACTACAAACTGATGGGCTGCAGCAACGAATTCTGCACCTATGACGACTACAACTGGGACTGGACTCTGCAGCACCTCTCCGGAGCCTGCATATCAAAACCCCTCAAAGTGCTTGTGGCACAGGGCTCCAGGGTTCTCCACACAGGGGACTGTGGCCTTCACCAGAAGAAAAACTGCAGACCAGAATGGGCCACACAGAAGGTTGAGGAGAGCCTTCAAGCAACCAAGGATGGCCTCTTCCCTCCATCTCTTGTTCTTAATGGTGCGCTAGCAGTGGAGCACAGGGAACACATGAAGAACGGAGGTTGGGGAGATGTTCGAGACCATATTCTGTGCAATAACTACGCCAAACTATAACTTTTCTCTAGGTATTACGAGTAAACTGTTAGTTGGGTTTCTGCAGATGTGCCATTCATATATAACTTTTCAGGGTTTCAGAGGCTGCGGTGGGTTGCCTTTTCACTTTGACTGTGTTAATGTCTTCCAAGAAGTAGGACCAGAGGATGCTGCATGTACACAGCTCGACTTCAACTTGCATTTAAATCTTTTGTTTTTAATCACCAAAGCTGCACAGTTGCCAAAGACTATTGTTGATATGTTTTGTTGTGTATAATGCATGCAAGCTCACTCATGCTTCTTGATATCATGTCAAGAGGTTTGTGTGTCTGGGTGTCTTACAAAACATTAGATTAGATTTACTGCACAGTGATGGGGCGGTGGGGTGGGGTTATATATCAATTACGATATCAGCATGTCCATATACACCCACTAATTTGCAATTTTGTTTGCAAATATATTTCCTGAGCACACTGCACAGGATGATTATTAACGAGAAGTTAAACATGGTTGTTTGTGGTGAATTAACAACTTGCATCCAGTAGCAGTGTTTTTTTACATGTGCTTTCATGGTACGATTATAAGTATAACAACAAAAAGGCACATGAAATGTTTTATAGGTGACTTCTAGGTTTAATCGAAATGTGTATGACAATCTTAAATATAGGGGAAGTTATACAGTGACTGTTTCTTTGAAGTTGACTTTAATGTCAAAATTACGTCATGCACATAATGGGATTGGTGTTACTGGATATAACCTTCACTTTCTGACTGTCTTTTTTTTTTTTTGAGATGAGGTCAACTGAACCCACTTAAAGGACCAGTGTGTCAGATTTAGGGAGATTTACTGGCAGAGTGCTGCAGAAATTGAATATAATACTCATATATATGTTTTACTAGTCTATAATCACTTGAAAGTGAGAATAGTTTTATTTTTTTACCTCAAAATGCTTTTTATGTTTCAGGGGGAGTGGGTCATCTTCCACACAGTCTGCCACGTTTCTAAAGTAGCCCAGAACTGACAAAACAAACACTGGCTCTAGAGAGCACCTTTTGCGTTTCTTGCAAGTTTTGCAGCCACCATAGGTTCTCCTACACACTTGGAAAGTGAGGGATGCAACCGTGCTGGTAGATGCCATTAAATCCTACACACTGGTCCTTTAATCCTTCTCCTGCTCTGCACTGGAGGCATTTCTGGTTGCAACAACGCAAGCTGGCTTGATATTGATTTTTCTTTTTTTCCCTTTTGGTTGTGACTGTATATTTGCTTTCTGATAGGTGAAAAGTGACCTTTTGGAGTCTTGCTCAAGATTTTTCATTCTGAAACACCAGGCTCATCTGTGATTCTACATTTGTATTTGCACCTTCTTTGTTAGGATTTATTTTAGGATGTAACATCCAAATGAGAACTGAATGAAGTGCATTGGGATTTCATAAGAAGAAAGACATGTTCTTTTCTGGCATTCATCTAATAGTAAAAAAAAAAAATCCCACTGTAGCTGAAGTGCCTTTGTATAGTCTAAAACAATAAGAAAATTAGCACAAGAACATTGATATTGCCTTAAAACTGACCAAAAGTGCCTTCTGATTGTTCCTTTGTGCCTAAACTTTGTTTTAGAAGAGATTTTTAAAGGTGCACTGATAACATTGTTGACCGAGTAGTTATATTTGCATTTGTCAACTCTGGGGACTTGTAATTCTCTTAATAGATATTTTTTGGTTGCGTCTTTATTCATGAGATGGTGAAGAAAAATGAATGTGAATGCAGATTTCACAGAAATCTTCATTGTATAGTCTGGTGAAATGATTTCAGAACGTTGGCATCTGGACTGTATAACATGTGACAGTAGCTCCAAATAAGTGGTCTAACCTTGTATTGGTGTACCTCAGTGTGCCTTCTGGAGATTCCTGGACCAGAAATATGAAATGAATGTGGCAATGAAATCAATTATCTTCTATTTTATGTTGAAAAGTACAGTCAGTTCTTAAGGAACTTGGCAGAGATGGCCTAGTACATGAAGAACAACTAGAAATGACCGTATGTATGTGTGTGGGTTGCTTGATGAGTTCTTTATTGGTGATATGTACAGTTGTTGACAATGATCTTTATTTTCTTGTTGTTTCTTTCTGATAATCACTTGAAATAGCTGTTCATTGTTCACCCAATGTTTACCAAATGGGAAAAAATAAAAGGCTGAATTTTAATTGTCTCCTCATGGTTAAAAGACTGGGACCACCTCATTTTACAGATCTCATTTTTAAATACTTTTATGGAAATGAATTGATAAACTGTGGGGTACTGTGATAAACTGTAGTGTGGTCCATAGTGACAGTGTTCAATGGGTAAACTTCCAGCTAATTCTGATAGTAGCCTGGATGTCTTAGGTCATTATACAGCAGGTTAACTGAACATGCAAAATGTAAAATCTGTCTACCTACAAGCAAGCATACAATTTGGATCTCAGTTGTCTCTGAAATTATTCTTAAAGTCAACAGCTGCTTATGAACTCAACAAACTTAAGTCATTGACCTCTGAGAACATTGTCTTGTGTTTTGTCTATAATTTGTACATTCGTTATTTCCAGGAAACACAAAAGGAAAGAATGAAGAAATTGCAGGACCATCAAATAAAGCGGTACCAAGAAAAGTAGTTACGTTAAACGTGAATTCCAGGCAGAATATCAGTGACTGATCTGACAGCTGCTAAAAATAGTCAGATCACAGCATGTTTACGGCTTTCTGAGCTACTGAACCCTCAACAAATCAGTAGCTGATCAGAGATCTGAGGTGTTTTCCGGATACGTGTCATGTGACTGAATCGTGAGCTTTCATTGGTCAGTTTCTACACCGTGTTTATTTCCGGAAGTAAGTTATCAGTGTCAGACTTTCCATAAGGACTACCAAACCTCGTATCTACAGCGCCCGAACGACAGGTGAACGGTAGAAGTTATTCTATATTTAAACGATTTCAATCCATTTCGTTAGCAGTATAATAAGTCAGTTGTCACATCGCTTCAGTTAATCATGTTTATATTTTTAGATGTAGCCAGTGTTAGCCATTAGCTGTTGCTTTCCGTAGCTTACGTAATGGACGTTTGTTTACAACATTCAGACAAATAATTAAAAAAAACACCATTAATAGCAGGCCAAAGTAACGGCCGAGGCTTTGTTTCGACTTTTCAGCATGGAAACGGTGGGAAAGGGGAAACAGTGCCTGGAGAGAGTGCTAACACGGCCGCTAGCGAGTTGTAGCGATCAGCAAAATGACGTTAGCCAAGATGACACATTAGCTAGCTAATGCTGCCTAGTTATTAAATACCTTACTAAAATATAATAGCTATTTGGGAGGTCACTCATTCCACTTTATCCACAATGTGTTAATACCAAACATGTAAATAATTCATGAACTGCCTGCCGTCCTGTATTTTCAATCTCTTTAGGTGTGTCTTCATCCACAGGATGGCACATTGGTTTCACAGAAACCCACTGAAGGCGACAGCGCCTGTGTCCTTTAATTTTTATGGAGTGGCAGGGAGCCCCGCCGCCAATAAGATATGCAAGTATGTCTATCCATACTCATTACACTGAGAACAGTGACATCAGATTAAATGTTGCATTGTTTTTGTCTTGTCTCCGTACTCTCATATTGATGTAATGTTCTGTGTCATGTTACTGTTGCTGTAATTTGGTCACAGTCACCCCTTTTCCTTGCAAGAAGGCAGTGCCTTTTTAGATTCAGTCACTTTAAATACTGTAATAAACAGCCTCTTTTTTATGAACATCAATTGCTTGTTATTTGTTTGACACTTTTAGTGATCTGAGGACAACCAGGGCAAGGCTGCTGGAGATGTTCACTGATGTCACCTGCAACCCAGAGATCATGAAAAATGCCACAGATGCATACTTCTCCCTCCTACAAGGTATGTTTATGCTGCAGCAAATACTTAAAACGTACCTCTAAAGTGCAGTGTTGCCCATCGATGGGACAGTCAACACAGACACATGCTGCTCAGTCCAGTATTGTTCAAAGTAACAGTACTTTATTTTGATTCTAGTAGAGATTTCACAAGTTTCCCAAGATAATAAATGGGGCACATGTCTTGAAATGTGTGCAAGACATCACACACAAAATAAAAAGGAAATTCTACTAAAAGCATGATTCTACCTCTTTTCATGGTATTAAAAATGTAAAGGAACACATCTTAGGAAAGAAAATTGATTTAAAAAATGGATATGTTTATTGGCTCCAAATAGGATTGAAAATGAGGTATAGGCCTACATCTGCTGCTGCCTAGCACAGGTTAATTATTGGTTAATTATTAAATGTAATGTAATTCATTCTCAGATTTAGAGGGGGTAGGATTAGCATCTCAGCACCATTTATTTGGCAGAAAACCCAAATTCTATTTTAAAGCACAAGCTACAGCAACATCGCAAATGTAGTTTACTATGTTGAAGCATTTTTTTTTAAACTTTGAACTAACTTCATTCCAAGTCAGTGCTATTTCAGTGATCAGTAAATCTGTCAAACAGAGACAAGCAACAATGTTAAATTCAGTTGCTACAGAAAAACATGTGCTACACATTATAACAAACAGCATGTGTCCAGAGCGTGTGTATGTTCATCTATTGTGTGTGTTTGTGTGTGCTTGCATGGATATGCTCAATTTTGACTCTATTGCTGGAAAAACTGTTGACTCAGAGTTACATTACATGTCAGTGTAACGTGGTGGCATCACTCACTGATCCTGAGCAGTTTTATTTCAGACTACAGCAGAAAGCTCTGCTGTGTTGGAGCTTCAGAAATGCTTGAGAAAGTGAAGCTTGCGTGGACTCTGCTGCACTGCTTGATCAATAAAAGAGCTGAGCTACTGCAGAAAGCTATTGGATTCAGCAAACAGCGACTCCCACCACACTACTGAGAAATGTAGTTAAACCAGTAGTGCTGCTACTGCCCAGCACTGGCAGACACACATACCAACATAATATATATTGGCAGATAACCCAAGAATATTGCATAATTTCTGTAGTCAGTGTGCCACGGGGCATGCCTATCAAGTGTATTTACAGACAGCAGACAAACATGATGACTCGGCACACAGCAGCAGGGGTGCCAAACAAAATTGTGGAGCAAAAACTGTATCGTCCAATTTAAACGTTAATATAAAACCTTTTGTCTGTATCAAACTCATTTGCAAATGTACACAACATAATGTATGTACTGCATGCCCTTGTGAAGCGTTGAAAGGTACTGCATATTGTGTTAATTATTGTCAAAAGTTTCTTGTTGTATGCCTTCTAACATTGCATTTTTAAATTTTGCTTTGCACCTAACCAGCGGCTCATCTTTTTTTAAATATTGGTTGTTGATACAATAGGATTTATCTTATCCTTGGATGGAACTACACAGGAGAACAAGATGAGGTTCATCCAGAACTTCAAGTGGACTGACACTTTACAAGGAAACACACCAAGGTAAAAACACAGACCAAACACTTCCAGTCTCATAGTCAGTGGCAGTGTTGAGTGGATAGGTTGCAGTTTCAGGGTTGCCTTGTGAGGCAGCTGGATTCATGAGATCTCAAGATCACACGAGCCAAGACGCCATCTTGTCAGGCTTCAAGTTGTGTGCTATGTGAACTACTGACAGCTGCAGGTGTGGTTTAGGTGTGACGACAGTGGGAGAAGTGACAACAATAGCAGCTCCTAAAGAGAATGCATATATGCTGCCACAGCATCAGTTATATCAGAACTGGATAGTAGACAGGTGGATCATCCAATCACCTGCCAGGTATTCTTTGAGAGTGTCTGCCCTTCCCAGATGGTTCTGTGTAACAAACCATCTGGCACGTCAGGGTACTTTTTTAAGGAGGGCTGAAGTAAACGAAAGTGCCTTCCAGGAGTCCATTAACAACCTCTTTGAAAGATGTTTTGTATTTGAATTACAGAGTGCTGCAAGTATTAAGGGATATTTGATGAGGAGTCATGGTCAGAACTGATAAAAAAGCAAAACAAAAGTTTTCATTCTTACCAATGACGTGGGGAAGAAGTAGCATTCTTAGGAACTCACAGGTTAACATCGAGCAATGTGCTACTATCTCAGTGGGTGTAATCCTGTTAATCCTGTGTGAAAGTCCTACCCAGCTCTGTAATTCATTCAGTTTTTCCCTCAGGGGTTCACAAGACATTCTCAGACTTTCTGATCACAGTCGTTATCTTGCAAAACCCACAGCTACAGTGAGCTGTGTATTGTAGTTGCTAATTTTTTATTTTTATCATTGTTAACTTCTTACACCAGTCTGTACAACCCACCATCTCTCCATGCTCTCCTCCCAGTGCCCAGCAGGACGCAGTCTTTGAACTGGTCTCCATGGCCTTCAATGTAGCCCTCTGGTACACCAAGTTTGCCTCGAGACTAGCCGGGAAAGAAAAGTATGTGCTTTCTTGTCTAGTAGTAGTTTTATTTTGCATGAAATCAGTCATATATTGATCAGTCCTAGATTTAAAAAAAAGTACATTATTTTGTTCCTGTCCTGAATATTTGTCACTGTCATGTTTGTCTGTTCAAGCATAACGGAGGCTGAAGCGAAAGATGTTCACCGGAGCCTGAAGGTTGCCGCTGGCATATTCAAAAACCTCAAGGTGAGATACATTTACAGACCAGCCTTATATCTATGTTATTATAGAACTGTGTGATCCCAAGTCACCTCCAGTCTTACTCTTAGCATTTCTTGATATGTAGCACTAAATTAGTTGTTTACTAAAAGCAGTTTTGTGTGAATAATTAGACCTCTGAATTCAGATTGATTGCTATGATAGTTTTCTGTTGCAGGTTGAATGCAGATGTAAGGAAATTTCAGAGAACTCCTTACAGTTACCTCTAAATAAAGTACGTTTTATTAAACGGCTTTCAAGTGACCCCAACATGGCATCTGCAAACAACTTATTTCTCTAAAACAGAGGTTTTCAAACTGGGAGGTGTTCGTCCTGAGGGGGTGCAGGGGGACAGACTTGAGACAGAGATACTGAGTGAGATGAAAAGGTCAGGTGTGTCAGAACTCACACTCCTTCTGAAAGTCGTAGCTCCGTCAGATCATCACACACACATACATGTGTTTTTAGATTCAGTGTGACACTTTCTGAGGATATCCCTATCTCTGATGTCCATCAAGAATAAATGGCCATAAAGACACTTTACAAGACAAACGGGTGCTCCCTGTAACTTGCCAGAAGTTGCAGTTAAGATAAAACACCTACCTACACCCGCTCTGTGTTTATGAAATGAGATTTAAATTGATTAAAAGGGATCAGCTTGTCTAGTTTTAAGAGTTTCTGCAGGTTCTAGGTCCAGTTCTAGTACTGACATGTTGATCCTCAAAGACCAGTCACTGGACTCAGGTTTATCATCATGAAGCTCTGGTAGCTCAGAGTAACTAGAGGTACTGCAGCCGGACAGAAAACAGTATACAGCTCTTTATCTTCCAGATTATTTCCATGCAAACACGTCTCCTGCTTCCCTACACAGCATGATTAAGTAAAACATAGAATCAACTCGGGAAAGGCAGCGGTGCTATGACTGCTGAAGGCGGCCCTCAATTCCCTCGAGGCAGAGGTACCCACAGTGTCAGACTTATAACACTGGATTGTTTGCGACAGGAGGTCCACATCCCTCGTCTCATCACCCCAGCTGAGAAGGGCAGAGACCTGGAGCCCCGAGTGATTGATGCATATATCATCCAGTGCCAGGCAGAGGCGCAAGAAGGTAAGGTGGCTCCAGGCTTGAACACTGAACGAGCCACTGTAAAGCTTTATAAACTTTAATTTCTGTTAATACACATCGCTTTTTGAGTTACTTAATAACGACTTTTTGTTGAAGTTTTATTCTGAAATTCTGATGACTTTTTGGGGAATCTAAATTATGTTTTATCTCGTTAATTTATACTGTCTGAGCTTGACGTTTGCGTTTTCTTTACCTGCTATGTAAACATCATAAGTGGAATGGTAAAACGTAACACTGTGACCGTCTATTTCTCTTTTTTACAGTGACAATTGCCAGAGCGATTGAACTGAAGCACAATGCCACACTCATTGCAGCGCTGGCATTTGAGACGGCAAACTTCTATCAAAAAGCTGGTCAGTATTTTACCACCTGCTCTTTCGGTTTTGACAGCTATGTTTTTGTCTTTACTTAAGCTTGGTTTTGTGTAAAATACTGTGTGATAATCGGAAAAGTGTGAGGCACTCTTCAAACCTGAGAGGTTCTCTGGTCTCAGGTTTTCTGACTTGTTGGCACATTGCAGCACTGTGACATATCCTGCCATGCTGTGTTAGAAGTGCCGTGGTCATTTCCTCTGGAGTTCAATCCCTATCCTCAGCTCTTGGAACAGGTCCTGGAAGTTTATGTCCTGAGATTTGGACAAGCTCAGTGCGTCACTCAGTCTGCTGCACTGCCTTTGCAGATCAGTATCTTTCATTTCACACAGTTTAGTCAAGTCAATGGATTCAAACAGAGAGCCTGCTCAACTGTGATGTTAAAATAGTCTATTATGAAGGTTTTCTCTGGAGTTGCTGTGCTCTCATCTGGGACCCAGGACCTGGGACCTTTACCACTCTAGAACAGACTTTTAAAGGCCAGGATTTCTGTCTGCAGACCACACATTGAACACTTTGGAGCCAGAGTGCAGTAGCAAGTGGAGGAAATATCTTCAGCTGAAGCAGCACTTTTACATGGCTTATGTAAGTTCATGCATATCCTAATGCAGTTCAAAGTACTTTTATTCATGTGAAGGAACCTCAATGAGCACACAGGCTTTGCATGAAACCTACTCTTCTTTATAAAGAGAGAAGAAGACGACAATCAGGCTACTGATTACACTGTTAACTGTGTTTGCAGGCTTACTGCTATCATGGACAGACACTGCTGGCCAGTGACAAGTGTGGAGAGGCTATAAGATCTCTCCAGGAGGCAGAAAAGTGTATGTATATCCATGTCTTGGATTTAACATTTGTTCTACATGTTGTTGCACTTCAGTGATCATTTCAGCCGCACACTCTGTTGGTGTAATTTGTATTTACTTTGTGTTTAAATTGATTCATGCATCAAGTTCTCCTCAGCAAGTGATTTAGCTTCATTTTTGTGTTTTCATGTACATCTGTCAATTAACACACTGGTGACAAGTGCTTCTCTTCTAGTCTTCAAGTATTGTGTCTTCTCACTGAAAGCACACTCAGTCAATCAGATTAAGTGCATGTGACATACATGAGTGTGTTCTTACATCATGCACAGCATGTTATTATGAATGCATGTATTGTTTAGGTAAACTTGTATTCTGCAACCTAGAATGCTGCAGCATGCATCTAATGAGGAAAGAGCAGCAGCATTAAGGCTGACGTTGAAAGAATATATTAATATGGGTGTAGCTGCATGTAGTTGAAGCGTCGTGAATTGTTCGCATACTGGTCGTGACACAGGTGTTTCCCGTGTGTTCGTTTCCTGCGTGTTGCTGCAGTATTTTTGGACACATCTTGTCACGAAACGAAGAGTCTCATTCCTTTCTTGCTTCCCTTGCCGTGCTGCGTGGATTTCCCCTGTATTATCATTGACTTCTCTGTCATAGGCTACTCCCGTGCCGAGGCGCTGTGTAAAGAGTATCGTCAGACCAAAGGCCCAGGCACCACAGCCAAGCCGTCGGAGCAGCTGTTCTTCCTCAAACTGGGCGGCGTCATTAAAAACACGCTGGAGAAGTGCCAGAGAGAAAACGGCTTCATGTGAGTCAGTCGGGGGAGACACGTACACGCATGCATGGAGACTCAGACAATGCACACATATTAGCTGTGTTTCTGTCATCTTATTTTTATGTTTTTTTTGGAGTATCGCATTAAAAGAAAGTTTATGGAAGCTGCTAAATTAGAGAATTAATGCTTGTAACGTGAGATGAAACACCTTGACATATAAAGTTCTGATGTAGTAAACATTTAACTCACATGACTGATCAGCTGTTTCTACAGCGGGACAAGGGGAGGAAGAAGAAGCTACTTCTGCAGATTAAAACAGCTCATTGCTCCACACAGATCAGATGTAACCTTCATCAATGCACCCTGCTTCTCTGCAGTGGTAGAATGGTTTTCTGATTGGAAAAATGGCGCCACCTACTGCTTATCTCAAAGAATCAACTCCGAATAATCACATTATGTTTGATGGAATTAGGCATTCATTCAGTTTCATTTGCAGATTTTCTGGTAATTCAGTCAAAGTTTGCAGGATGTGTGGATGGAAACCCGTTTAGATGTACAAGAAAATCCACATGGGCATATTCATTTAGTCGCGTGGATAGCAACAGCGGCTGAGGACAGATGATAGAATATTTTAACTTTTGACAGCTCAACATATATTTGGGGAATATGTTTTTGAACAGGAACTGATCATTTTTCTACCAGACAACTTTTCAGCAAATGATATTGTCTGATCAGCGTCAGCTACTGTCTTGTCAACACATCTCATTTTTACTGTAGCTAACAATACGTAGCTGTTAGCTGCTGTCAATACTGGTCGACTGTGTGTCCACATTCGCAACAAATTGCTGTACTAACAGTCACCAACAGTGACTTTTCCCTCCCATCATACTTTGCAGTAGACTCTATATGTTGTACTTGTAGTTGTTAGGGCTACTTCACTTACTGTATCATCGACAGTGCATAAAGTGCTCCAACTGCAAAACAGTTTGTGCAACACTAAAGCCTCAGTGATATTGCCTTGAGGAGGAAAGTCTTCTCTTAAATTCCAACTTTGGACATATTTCCTCAGATACTTCCACAAGATCCCAGCTGAGGCGCCCCAGCTGGAGTTGAAGGCGAGTTATGGCCTGGCTGAGCCGGTCCCCTTCGAGCTGCCGCCTCTCAGTGAGCAGTGCTCTGCAGAAGTCTATGCCACCTTTGACCTGACCAAGGGAGCCAAAAATGACAAGGTAGTGCGATCAACCTCAAAGTTTATTCCAACAAAGGCAGGATGAGATAATGAAAAGACCCTTAAGAGTTTACATGTGTGTCTGTGTTGTTTCAAATCTGTGTTATTGTTACTTTAACTCCAGGCCAAGCCCAAGGAGGAGGAGGTGAAACCAGTGAAGGAGCCAGATTTGAAGCCTCAGAAGGACACAGGCTGTGTCGTCTCCTAAACTCTCCACAGATTCCATCTTCAGCCTCATGCTTCACTACCATCTATTATAATGATGGCATCCATATTTCTTTTCATGTAAACCTCCATAGGAAAAATGTTTTTTTGTAATATTAATCTATGGTGTTTTACATTTATGCTGAAACATGCGTATTGTCCGTGGGTATGACAGCCATCGTCCTCTCATCTAAGCCAGAGCCAGTCACGGCTTCCCTTAAAGTAAACCTCAGACATTTATACAGATGGAAACTTCTTTCGGGTTTTTGTTAGTAATTACACATCAGATGAAAGGATTACTTCAAATTAGGTCTTTACATGAAGTAATTTCAAGTGGAATGATTATAAGTAAGCCTTATGGGTGAAGAAGTTGTATTAATGGTGCCTTTGCCTGCAAGTAAACCTGTTTACTGAGGCCCCTTTGAACCTTTTTGGCACTGATTTATAGTTTGATGGCTTAAAAAAAAGGAAACTGGCCTATTAAACAATCTGCGAAATGGCCTCAGGATGTGGATCTAAACAAAAAATGCTGTACTGAAAACCAAAATGATAAAAAGGCGGATTTTTACATTCAATATTTAGCAATGAAGGAAACTGCATTCCAACAATCAGCCTGTATACTACAATACAGTCAGATGATTTTAATGAATTTCAGGCTGAGATTTGTTCACCACTTCCACCACAAACGTGTTATAATTAACAGAACTGAAATGTAAATCAACAGTGGACAGACAAACTGAAGAAGACTACACGTGTTATTGCTGGTGCATTTGGGTTGTTGTAGCTGTAGCAGTTTACAATCAATATTTGATTTAGATCACATGATGTATGTACTGTAGTCATTTTTGTACATGACATAGCTGTTTTTTTTACTTCTACTATTCATTTAAGAAAACTTTATTACTGGATGAGGCTGAGTCATTCTTAAACATGCTTAGGGAATTTGTGATTATATCCCTGATAGTATTAGTTCTTAATTTATTTGTTGTTATGCCACAATATTTTAGTTGAGAACTTCAAACATTTATGACAGTATACAGTTCTATGTAACTCCAATCATATTTTTTGGTGATGTTGATTTTCATTTTTATGCTTCAGTGGATACAACAGAATCCCCTCTGATACATACAGTAAAAGGCTTACCCTTGTAAACTTCTCAGTTGCTGAGTGAGTGCTGCTGTCTATAGTTGACACAATGTATGTACTGTAGATCTATTAAGTGTTATCCCCTTCCTTAGAGACAAAGACCAGGCGGGAGCATCATCAGACACCGGGGGTGGGAGCTCTGGCTGCTTCACAGAACTTGCTCATATTATCAAAACTTTCCCACTTTGAAAATAAATGTCGGTTAAAGCTGGAAACTTGTATAAACTGTAATCTAGTGCTCACATGTACTCATTTATGCCCCCACAGGTATATTAGCGTACCTGAGCAAGACCCCGGCAGCAGTGAAAGGCTGACAAGCTAACTTTCTGACTAAATTCCATTATAGCACAACACCTTTGCACTTTATACTCAGTTGTGCAGGGCTTTCAGTGGGGGTCTAATGGAATCATAATGCTCATGGCATTTGTCTGTTCTGCATTATACCCGGAACAGCCAGTTTAACATTGCATTCACAGATCAATGCTAGTCCTTTATTCTTTTCAAGGCAACTGTTTATTAAAAGGGTGTGTCAGATCACCATTACAGTGTACACTCCTGTTGCTCATTATCCTCCTCTAATGGTGTCCTTCATGTAAAATGTATTTCAAACTCTATTAAATCATCCATAAAACTCCATTCTTCCACATCTTGTGCTCATATATGTCAACATGATTACTGAGTTAGCGTAAGAATAATCCTATCAGTATGTTTAATGGGTACTCAGTAAAGGTAAGTCTTACAGGTCATGGTTAGCACTTGTTAGCCTGTGAAAACTTGCATATTGTCTGAAGCTGTTGTTGCTGATGTAATCAGTGTTATCTCGGCTTGAGCTTGCAGACAGAAAGCCTGCATTTCAAAGATATGCAGCGTGACCCAAGTCTATGCAGTGTTTGCCACGGACGGCTCATCTTAATAAACTCTTAGTAGTCAATGAAATCAACACACTTAACCAGTGATGAAAGTGTATATGCCAATCAATCTGCAACTTTTGAATCATATTGCTAATTAAACTTGACAAGAAAAAAAAGTCTTTCTTGAGATCTGATGCATTTTTTCCCCAACCACGATTCCCACGATTCAGCTGAAAATTGAGCTATGTTGAAGAGAATCGGGAGCAGACTTAGAAAAACGACTCTTTACTGAGCATGATCTCGTTTGAGAAAGATGCTGTACAATGAGTGGCATTATCTCTATCTGGAGTACCACTTTAAACATTTGGTCCAAACGTGTGCTTGAGCGTTGTCAAACCCTGACAAAGAAAATGAATTTAAATAAAAATGTTTTTTAACTTTCATTTTAATTTCGTCGTTTCACACTGTGCAGTACAATTTGAAATTTTAACATGTTTTTATCCTTCCAGTTTCTAGCCTACATGTTTAAATGTGTATGTATCTATTTTTGTAATAAGCAACTAGATACAAAGAAAACCTAGAAATCTAGAAGGGTTGCATAAACTAGGATCGCTAGAAATATGACGGAACAGTTGTTTAAGAGCACTGACCACATTTATCTAAGAGACTAAACTTTGGACATGATGACAAAACGTGAGCATGATTGCAAAAATTATGCTCCATGTTATATGCGGCACTCGTCTGACATGGCTGGGCTCTGCTTCGCCATTATCTGACGCCTCATTTACATACATTTTACATTTTAGTCAAAAAAAGCACTGAATATGCCAGGCTAAGTTCCAGGGAAACATCTAGAGAAAGTGGTCTCCTGGATTTGAATGTTTCGCTCTAGTCTGAAGAGACGTGCTACAACAAGCAGATATTCAATATGTGGAGGTGATATCAGGGTGTAACAAATGCTTTATCTGACTTTCTGGCCACCTAAGGGACAAATATAAGGAGAATACTGGAAAGATTAAGGTGCAAGTGGCTAAAGTTGGCAATAACCCATGACGTTCTCCACACTGTGACAAGCCCAGCCCCTCGAGCCCAAGAATGAAACTGATTGCATTACGGTGACAGCTCTGTGACTACTCACACTGCTTTATTTGTCTGTCTCAGGTTTCAGGACTGATCCTGCATCCTGTAGTTGTCTTTCTCTACGTAGCAGAGTCAGCGTGGATGGACAGAAAGCACAGCCGTGACATGAGAAAGAATCGACGCTGTTGCATTGGAGTGACAAAGAGAGACTAGTATCACAATGAACAGCGGCCACCAGGAAGTAAGTGTTGTAATAATGAGGCAAGACAAACAGAGATGTTAGCTTAGGCTGTGTTCAGTAACACTCTGGCAAAGGTGTAAGTTAACTTTTAACAGCTGTTTGCGACTAGTCGTTGGTAAAACTTTACTCTGGAGCCTGATGTAGCCTGTATATAAAACAGCCTATAAGATGGCAACATGTTGGACATAGATACTGTGCCGTGAAGACAATGTCTCTGGACACGAAACAGAATATAAACCAAAGTTTATGCAAAGAACTCTGCAATCTGTCAGACGCCACTGGACATCCAGGAGACAGAGTCTGAGAGTCCCGCCGTGTCCAAACAGAGGAGGATCATCCACTTCTCCAGTGGTGAAACTCTGGAGGAGGATGACAGCGAGGAGGAAGAGGAGCAGCCATCAGACAGACCTGCAGAAAGGGTGGGACACTGTTTGATGGAGGCATGTCATATAAGATGTCATTAAGTCGCAGCTGTGTCATCTGTTTTCTTCTGCCTCCTCCATCTCAGACTCGGTTCTCATTCAAGAATGTGGCCATTCTAGTTGGGAGGATTTCACTGCTGAGTACGTATGTGACAATTAACATCGAAGGCACACTAAATGTAGGCCTAATTGTAGTGTAACTATGTCGTCTCCAAAATCAGCTTGCGATTTCCTTGGAGAGAGACTAGCCGGTGCACTCGGACTGAATGCAGCCAAATACCAGTACGCCATAGATCAGCATCATCGTAACAACAAGGTAATGTAGAATTCAAGAGCAACAAAACAAGCATACTGCTCATAAAGTTAACTGTAACAGGGCCATCTTAGAGACGTCACTAACAGGAAATGGGATGAAATTGCCCGGGCTGTTAATACTACACTGGCACTCCTACGGATGATTATTTCCTTCTCCGTGACTCTGTATTTCCTCTATCCCACTCACAGACAATGAGCAGCCAAACCACAGAGAATCTCGGGGAAGGACGGGTAGAGACGATCCACCTCACTCCCGGACCGAAAGGAAGTCATTATGGAGCTACAGGAGACGAGAGACGCCTTGTGGATTTGCAGGAGAGCTGCGATGATAAACATACGGACAGAAATGAAGGATGTCACAACAAAGGCTATCAAGCAGATGATGATTATTTGGAATAAAACCAAAAGAAGAAAGGCAATGAGGGTAGTGATCTGATGTGGAAGCATTTGTTTAAAGTGAAGTGTGTAACAAATGATGTAACAAAAGACTTGTGGGGCTGTTTGGAGTATGGTAAAGTTACTGCAAAAGTATGTAAAAAAGAAAATCACACTGACAAACATGAAGATTACAGTGTGTGGCTACTGCTATAAAGGATTTGTTTTTTACAATAACCAAAATAAAGTTGGCGACAGTTATGCTGCAGTTGACAGTCTAGAAAGGAGACACCATACCACACCATAGTCATAAATACCATACGCCGTTCAACGTATTACACTATTATAATCAAATGTAATTGATTAATAAAAAAAAAAAAACACTAAAGATTGCCGACGAGGATGGGATTCGAACCCACGCGTGCAGAGCACAATGGATTAGCAGTCCATCGCCTTAACCACTCGGCCACCTCGTCTGCGATGTTCTACACGTCATCGTGTGTCCTCATCAACATGCCATTCCTCAAACGATATTTTTTGACATATGATTAATATGTCGCCTAAGCTTCGTCGACACATTTCGAAAAACCCAATCTTATGTTAGCTAACTGATAATCTAGTTATGGCAGGAACTCCCTGTCAACGTTAGCTAACGTGCTAGTAAGCCATGCTAATGTGCTAATACGACCAGCTAACGTTGGCTAACGTTAACTAAAACTTTAAAAGCTGTGGATGTGCCATCTGCAGTATTCCCAGTTTCATCGTAAAGCAAGCCCGGCGACATCTGAGTAAAGCTAAGTTTATTTACTCTTTTTGTTGTTTCATTCAGTCCTTCGGGTCTCTGTTTTCTCATGCAGGACACCACTGCTGCCATCTGTCTGTAGCGTTTCATGGGAGCGGAAGAAAATGACATCCACGTTGTCAAAGGGAGCACTCATCGTGTGGAAGACATAACAACCAAGAGGATGTCTGGACATCTCTTCAGAAGAGCAGTGAAAGTTGCAATAATTGCTTTCTATGTTGAAAACTGAAGAGTAAAAATAAGAGTAAAACGAGTCCACAACCATAAAACCAACTGCTGGTCCACACTTGGGGTCCATCTTACCTCTTTGCAGGTAAATTAATCTCTGTCACAGGCACTGCACCTTAAAATTCAGAGTCAAGCGAGTACTTGTTTATGTCTAGAGGAGCTTCGGTGTTTGCTGCCATCTAGTGGTTGAATGAGATTATTGGAGTGACTGATTCACCCTCACTGGCTCATAACAAAAGACATGAAAACCAGCACTTTGACTGAAGCCCTGCAGTCACTTCAAAATCTACACGAGCCTCCAGTCGAATTTATGCCTTTGCAATGTTGGGGAAATTGAAACATCTGTAGCTGACATGGTGATGGCTTGCAAATTCCACATATACCGTTTCAGAATTTGACACAAAATCTAAAGTGCACCTTCAATCCCTTGGTGTTTGAGCACACAAATTACATAACACAACACATCCAACACTGATGAGCTCAATTTAGGGGTGCTATAGGACGTTAAGAACAAGATCAGATAGTGGATAACAGACTGTAAAACCAAGTTTTATGAACATGCACCAACATTTAAATCAGTTCACAAATCAGTAACATTGCTGAGTCAGAGTCCTTCAGTAACTCTTTACAACCAGCATAAACTTCATCAAGCGCTTAAAGGTCATATCTTGTCAACGGGCACATTTAAAGCGAAGCAGCAACATTTGCTTGGTGACACTCAGCATGATGACGGAGAGAGTGCTTTTATTGTTTGGACTAGTGGCTCTCGCCGCTACTTATACTGTAAGTATTAACTGATTAATAAGAATGCATTATATGATATGACCCTTAACTACGTGATGACTTAGGCTGCTCTTTTTTATTCAGATACCTGAAACTCCTGATGTACACGGTATGTCGAAAAAGATCTTTTGCAAATTGAAAAAGATTTATGAAAGGCGGTGACAAGACTCTGAGCTGTATGTGTCTGTATTTGTGCTACAGAGGTGTATGAGAATGGTGAGGATGAGAACCCCATCCTGAACCGAGGTGAGCAATTCAGTTCAGTTGTGTAGCACTATCTCATACGTAAGCACTTTAAAGTGCTTCACATTAAAAAAAAAAGCAAAGTATAACCGCAAGACATCAGCGCTGTGTTCCTGTGTTGACTGGAATTTTGCGAAAAACGTTGAGTCAAACTGTGTTCATTGCTGATATATGATGAAATATGATGTGTTGTTTGTGCCGGTGCTGCAGGTTCAGGTGCAAACCTGTTTGAAGGGGACATGCTAATTCCAGTAAGTTCTATTTTAATAAATGTGAAAAATACATATACATAATCATTGTATCAGTTCTTGATTGTTGTTGGCAGCTTTGTTCTGCGGCCTTCTGCAATCACATGTTTGGAGTAACTACAGTGTAATAATTATTTCAGGAGATGCAGTGGGTTTATTGTGTGTGTTTTATTATCTCTGACCAGGTGTTTGGTCACAATTTAAGTCCTCTTTACCTCTTTTATGCTACAGGAAGGAAGGAATGCTCTGATTGACACAAGATACAGATGGAAATTTCCAATCCCTTACATTCTGGGTGATGATTTGGGTGAGTTTCTCTGATATTCATTAAAATGTGAATACTGTCTTGACTCACCGTCACATGTATGGCCCAGAGTTGGCCCCAGTTTGTGCCTCTCATATATTACAATTCCAAGCAAAAAAGAAAAACTGGTCTCTGAAAAACAGCTGTTTAACCAAACTTAAGGCTGATCCGGTGCCTCTTCTAACCGCCTGGATGAAAACATATTGTGTCCTCTGTTGTGACTGTTTCTTTCACTCCTCAGATCTGAATGCCAAGGGCTGTGTCCACCAGGCTTTTGAAATGTACCGGCTGAAGTCGTGTATTGACTTCAAGCCTTATGAGGGAGAGAAGACATACATCAAGTTTGAAAAGAGAGATGGGTATGGCCCGAGCCGTCTTACTTCTGTTTACTATGTTTGCAAGATCTAATACGAAATTTTCTGCAAAATAAATTTATAATGGAGAGGCTTCGTTCCAGTCTTGGGGCCTGGAAAGACATCTGCATTTGCTGGGTAGGGTGTATGTAATGAAAAGATGCCATCGGTTGCATTATAGGAAATGTAGGATCCAGGATTTTTGGAGGTAACACAATAGACTAAAAGCAGACTAGAAGTCAGGATAACTTGACCTCTCCTATTTCGATTTTAGCAGTTCTTTTTTTAATCTGTCTCCTGTGAGTCCCCAAACTTTATAGAAGTGCATCAGTAAATCACTGGAGTATACCTTTAAATCAGGCATGTCCAAACTATTCCATAAAGGGCCGTGTGGCTGCAGGTTTTTTTTCCAACCAAGGAGGAGCACACCAGGCCAACCAATCAACATCAAGGGATCCCTTAGTTATCAGCTGAAAAGTGAGATCAGCTGATTAAATGAGTCCAGCCTGGTGTGCTCCTCCTCGGTTGGAACGAAAACCTGCAGCCACACGGCCCTTTATGGAATAGTTTGGACATGGCTGCTTTAAATGTTTTGTTTTTTTTCGTTTTGGGTCACAAGTTTGCTGGACTTCTTCTACTGTCATAGGTGTTTCTCCAGCGTTGGTGACCAACAGAACGGTCAGATTCTGTCTTTGGGCCCAGGCTGTGATCACAAGGCGGTGATTGAACATGAACTACTCCACGCCCTGGGATTTTACCACGAACAGTCCCGCACAGACAGGGACGACTATGTGGATATCTGGCTGGATCAGGTTTTACCAGGTTTGTTTTTAACTTCATGGCGCATCATTTTGTTTCTTTGGTCATCTGTGTTCTGTTTGGAGTAATGCCTTCAAATTTGATGTTGTCACGTTAGATGTTCTAAATCCAGAAATGATAACCTACAGTACATATTTTACCTTTATTCTGGCATTTTGTGTGGTAGGAATGACTAAATTAACATTAATTTCCTGCAGGGCTTGAGCACAACTTCAACAAATACAACGATGACTTCATCACAGATCAAAACACGGCGTACGACTACGAGTCTATCATGCATTACAGGCCCTTCTCGTTCAATAAGAACGAATCCATCCCCACTGTCACCACCAAAATCAAAGAGTTCAACAACATCATCGGCCAGTACCTCGACTTCAGTGAGCTGGACACCCTCAGGCTCAACCGGATGTACAACTGCTGTATGTATCTATTGCAAAAGTAAATTTCCCATGTTGATAGAAATCATGTTTAGGAAGAAGGACGTATGTACAAAAGTACCAAAATGGGCCACAATTTTTAAAAGACTCTCCAAACCTTTACTCCCTGTACCTCCCCAGCTGGTCCTCTCACCCTGCTGGACCAGTGTACCTTTGAGTCCGCCAGCATCTGCGGGATGATCCAGTCTTCCACTGATGATGCTGACTGGGTCCACACCGAAAGCAGTGTGGCTGCAGAGGATCACACACTCCTGGGAAAATGCAGAGGTCAGAGCTGAATTATGTCTCTTTTAAAATCCCAACTACTGATTATTCTCAGTTCAGACAGCATGAAAGAAATTAGTTAAAATGAATTTGCACTGTATGCTGTAATAGCTTGTCTGATTTCGTCTGAATTTGTAGACGCTGGGTACTTCATGCACTTCGATACCATGACCGGGGCGCCTCAGGGGTCTGCTGTGCTGGAATCCCGAACCCTCTACCCCAAGAGGAAGCTTCAGTGTCTGCAGTTCTTCTACAAGATGACTGGAAGCTCCACGGACAAGCTGGTGATCTGGGTCAAGATGGATGATGGCACAGGCAACGTTCGTAGGATGAAGAAAATACACACCTTTTCTGGTATATACTAAGTGTTATTGAAGTGCACACGTTTCACAGCAGCTTCCTGGAGCTACACAATAAATGCTTTGCATCCAGGCAAATGTTCATATGGCCATTTGTCGTTCGGCTCAGTAAAATTATATTCAAATGAAATTATTTTCAGACATCTTAAAACATACAAGGTAGACATCCCCTAACTGTCTCCACAGTAATAAGATCATTCACACACAGTCAGTGATGAAAGGTTTGGAACAGTAAATTCTGCTACTGAAATTATTTGAAAGGAATATTTTAACATTTTGTCAAATACACTCATTTGCTTTCTTGCCAACAGTTCCATGAGAAGATTTAAACTGTCTGTATTATCTGTATGCGATGCATGATACAGCCATCGGCTCATGTTTAGCTTAGCAGAAAGACTCGAAACAAGCCAAAAAACTCGCCTGGTCCTATCCAAAATTCAATAGTTGCCAAGAGTGAAGAGAGGACTGTCAAAATAATCACAATCATATTGTGATTCCTATTTAATGGACAGATATTAGAGTGCCATGGATCATTTTGTCCAAGTCTTAGCAAGAAACTGAATATGAATATTTCTCAAAATGTCAAACTATTTCTTTGCAGGCAATAGTGTGACATGAAGGCTGAGGGCTAATTTTAAGCATAGCCTCAGTTCTTTATAAACCACTACTTAACATACAAATAATATTGCCACACACAGTAACATTTGCTATCTTGTCCCTTTCCCTGTTACCCAGCGGATTCTGACCACTCATGGAAGATCGCCCATGTACCAATGGAGGTAGGGGTGAAATTCCGCTATGCTTTCCAAGCTGTGAGTGGTAAACCCAGTGAATCCACTGGTGGCATCTACATCGATGACATCAGCTTGACCGAGACACGCTGCCCCAATGCAGTGTGGAGGATCCGGAACTTCTCCCAGATCATGGAAACAGCTAACACGAGCACATTTCTTGACAGCCCTCGTTTCTACAGCCCTGAAGGCTACGGTTATGGGGTTCGCGTCGTGCCTCTGTCGAGTTACAGTGATTATACAGGGAACTACACAGGGCTGTACTTCTTCCTGGCCAGTGGGGAGAATGATGTGGTGTTGAAGTGGCCAGCAGTAAACAGACAGGCCACCTTGGTGGTGATGGACCAAGACCCTGACATTAAGCTGAGGATGTCCACCGCTCGCAGCCTCACGACTGATATGATGACTTGTAAGTTTGCCTATCCGTTATTCCCGGAGGCATTAAGACAAGTGCAGGGAACTACGATGGCATCATAGATACAAATTCAACAGTACAATAAATATAGTAATAAGTCTGCTGGCAGGGTGGTGTATGTCAGAACTTCTTTAGACTGCAACCATGTTCCACCAGACAGTGAAACTTTGTAGATCCCTTTAAACCCTTAGTAAATGCTATGAAAAACAATTTATAGTGAGATCCACTGTGAAACTCTTTAACAACCTCTTGAATACATTGCCAAATGTTTTAGTCCCGGTCTTATAAACAATTAGCACCGGCTCTCAACATAAAATGTTTGTTTTTGTACAAATCTGTAAGCTTAGGAATCCAAATTGCTGCTAGGTTTTGTAGAGGAAACAACACTGAATGTGAAACAAATTTTTTGCTAACATGCTCACAGTGGCAGTGGTTGCATTCTGGTGTTTAGCTGGTATAATGATCATTTGCACTGTCTTAGTTAACATCTTAGCACGTTAGCATGCTAACCTTTGCACTTAGTAGGAGAGTAGAACATGAAAAGGGATCAACAAAGGTTTTACTTAAGTTATCATGATGGGAACATGAATGTCTGTATTAGTTGACGTTTTGCCCAAAACTGCAAACGTCAACCACATGAGCGAAAAGTCAGGGGAACATGAACGTCCACAAATTTTCTGACAATCCATCCAATTATTACAGTGACACTCCAATCTGGATCAAAGTGGTGGACTGACTGACAAACATCCCTGTATTAAAATCATTCACCCATCACACATGCCAGCTATTAATGATATATAGTCGTAGGCTGTTCTTTCATGACTACAGTATGGTGCACATAGTGGGATCACTCCTCACGTTGCGTCTTTGTCTCTTTCTGTCCTCTAGCATCAAATGGAATGTTTTTTTGGGACAATCCCTCCAAAGTGGGGACATATGATTCTGACTGTAATTGCTACAAAAGTGAAACATGGGGCTGGAGGAACTTTGTCAAGCACTTTGACCTCAGACGGCGTAACTACCTCAAGAATGATGACCTCATCATCTTCATCGACTTTGAGGGTCAGTGGTTTGTGTTCACGTTTGTGTGCGAAAATGCAGTATATTTAAAAATATGATTGTAATAGGACTCCCCATTGTGCTGTTCTGAAGCATGCAGATATGTCAAGGAATTACTTCTTTGTCCTCAGATATAACAGCACTGATCAAAACAGAAGTTCCCGCTAACCCATAGGAGGATCCTGCGTAGATCACAATTGACTTGAGGTAAGACATTAGCCGCTATTCTATCACAAAAATTACATCAAACTCGTACGTACTCTGTATCGTGTGAATTACTTGTTTTTTTCCATTCAAAATAACCAGATGCAGCATATGCAGCTGGGATGAGAAGAACAACTGTGAAGATGAAGTCTGGATGATTACTGCTGTGACACAATATCAAAATTATACACAAAATTTACAAAACGTGACATATAAAGTTGTATTTGGCCTGTAATATTGAACTGTCATTGAACTGTCTATAAAAAATAAATAATAAAAACAATAAAAGCTATTCAGTTAAGAACGAGCCTGTGTTTTGATTCTTTTGTTTTGCAAAAATGGCTGCTGTGTGTGACCATTAAAGCCCATGAAAAAGCTCTTTAAATTGATTGACTAGTATTTACATTTGGTTTTTGATTTGTTATAAAAGGATGCAATAAGTTAATATAGTATGACAATAATCAAGATGATGTAGTTAATATGTTTTATCATTGGTTGATTATTTATTTATTTATTTATTATTATCAAACTAAAGGTCATTTAACACATTGACATCCGTTTATTCATCACCCAGCCTGAGAAAACAGTTGTATAATGTCTTCTGTGGCTCTGGAAGAGCTTTGTCAACTCTGAGGACATAACCCTGATGATGTCATAAGAGTGAAAAAAAAAACAAAACAAGCTATGGGCTGCATTATAAGAAATGGCGGATCGAGCTGTTTCTTGAAGCTTGGCCTTGAACTCAGAGCCCACGTCTTGGATTCATCCAGCGAACCCAATAGTTTGAGCCATGTGTCCATTGATCAAACAACAATCAACCAATCAGCTTACTAATTGCAGAACAATGTCCTCTTATCAAACCTCTGAGGCCGTCACAGAACATTATACTATTTATATGAAGATTAGATTACACACAGGTGGACTCTATTTAATCAATAGGTCAACATTTGATCATTCAGCAATCATCAGGCAACTGGTTGCACTCAGAGAAAAGGGGGCTGAATATTTTTCAGTTTTTTATTTGTGAAAAAAATTTAAAATCATGTATAATTTTCCTTCTACTTCACAATTGTGTGCCTTTGTGTTGGTCTTTCACATAAAATGGCAATAAAATATACTTATGTTTGTGGTCGGAACGTGACAAAATGTGGAAAAGTTCAAGGGGTATGAATACTTTTTCAGGCCACTGTAATAACCAGAAACTAACAAAGAAATTGGCTAACAGGAACGCAATGACCGGCTGAATAAATGAACTGTAGCAAAGCGTAAATTCAGTCTGACTATCAGGCTGATTTGACCAGCTCTGGGCATTAAAAGTAAGGACACGCTGGCCTCAGCTGCTTTTGATCATTTTTTAACCTAGCGCTTGAAGTCCTTGAACTTAAATGAACTGCAATAATAAGGTGCTTAGGTTTTCCTTTAAATATCAGCGAGCGAAATCAGCTGTGTTGACATTTGATACAAAACAACACAGTGATCATAAGATAAGGAAAATGTTAAATAGCATCTTATCAGATCTTGATGGCGTAATGGTGTTGGCAGATTGGAACATCAGCACTTTATTTGCTGTTCTGTCCTGTGCTTTAATCTCTGTTCACATCTTCGCCCTCTTGCCGAGCACTTTGAAGGCATCGTCAATCTTATGAAGTGCTACGGGAGGCCTGAATGAACTATTTATGCAGTTTCCTCACTGAAGACAAAGAGGAAATGGTTTTGATACAAATAGGCAACAACAAATGTCCTGCATTGCACGATTGCTCTCTGAAGACCTAGCTTGCATGACTTGTTGTAAGACATCTGTCCCCAGCCACAGAGGAGCCAGAGGTCAAACCCATAAACAAGTTTTAATGACTTAAGATCAGTTCATATCACTTATTGTTGATTATATTGGTGCTATACAGGGTTGTAAGTTTATTGCTGTCATCACCTGTGCATGCCAGAACACCTGACGACTTGCCAGTCGTATTCGAGGGGCTGCAAGGACACGTGTGAAATGTCTGTTACTCTTTGAACAGTATCATCCGGATCAAAGTTCCCCTCTGGCTGCTGTCTTTATGGACAAGTTTACACTGGCATCAGGGAAACACATTCCTGTCTGGGCAACGACATGGGCTCTGGAGACAGTCTGAGGAGGATTGCTGCACTCATTGGAATCTTTGTGGTTTTGAAGGTAGGAATTTTTTCAGCATTTGAAACATAATCACACTGAGAAACAGTGATAAAAAAACTTTCTCTGCTGAAGGTTTAAATTGAAATGCATCTCTTTCTGTGTTTTAGGCGCAAGCTTTTCCGACCCGTACCGGTTGGTTCCTATTAAGTTTACTCATCATATGCACCTAAAGCAAACTTATTTTTTAAACTTTTCCGCTCTAACAATACAATTATCTTCCAGATGATGAGGCAGATGCTGGTGAACTGAGGGATGACATACCCGAGATCAATAGAGGTATACTTGTTCGATTCAGGTGCTGCGATCATATGCTTCACTGACTGATATTCACACATACTAAAATGTACACACTACATTTGTTTTTCCCTTTTCAAGGGTTAAACCACCTGTTTGAGGGAGACATCGCTGGTAATGTAAGAAGAACGTCTGTTTAGAGATTACTATTAGAGATTATTATGTCAATTTTGTTTACGGATCATTGATTAGAATAAAATAAAACTTAAACCCATATTCTCAATGCTTTCTATTTGTCTTGCAGCCCAGTAGAAATGCAATCCTTGATGAAACAAGAAAATGGAAGTTCCCCATCCCATACATCTTAACTGACTCTTTAGGTACACTGTGCATGAAGGAATAATTTCTACTAGCAAATAATGTGTTGAAAAGGTAAAACGTGTACTGATTTGGAAATTCATTCCCATTATTCTAGACCTGAATGCCAAAGGTGTGATCCTCCAGGCTTTGGAGGAATACCGTTTGAGATCCTGTGTGGACTTCAAGCCCTATGAGGGAGAGAGCAGCCACATCTCCTTCACCAAGCTGTCTGGGTGAGCTGCAGGATAATCTCGACCATTTCACAGCTTTATGGGTCAAGCTGTAATGCAATCAAACTATAGGCATGACGATTAGGGTTCAGTAAAAGCACTTTAGGCTGACTGTGTTATCATTTGAATTTTACACCAATTTCAGATGCTGGTCATATGTTGGAGATGATAAAATAGGCCAGAATGTGTCCATCGGTGCCGGATGTGACACTAAGGCCATAGTGCAGCATGAGCTCCTCCACGCTCTGGGCTTTTACCATGAACAGTCTCGCTCAGATAGAGACGACTATGTCAAAATCTGGTGGGACCAGATTGAAGAAGGTGGGTGACCATTTTCTTTTTTTTTTTTATCAGAACACCATTTAAGAAGTGGTACGATTTTTACAATTCATATATTTATTGAACCAGTTTCACATTCATTGAATTGAAATTATTGTTGCTAAAGACAATTTTAACCATATGGTCCACACCTCTCAACCGCATCACACAACCTTCTTCAGCAGGTGGAGCAACCTGCTTGTCATGAAAATGCTCTCCTTCCTCTCCTTCTTCTTGTCCATGCTGGCTTAAACACCGAAAACATTATCACTGTTAAACCTCCCAAATTCACAGAATTATTTCTGAGGCCGTGACCTTCATGTCCTCAGTGGTAGCTACGGCGCTGTAACTGACAACAAGAAACAATTATACGTTTGATAGTCGAGGAGGTTTTATGGCTTCTACATATTTGTATGTTCTCTCTCTTCACAGGGAAGGACCACAATTTTGAAAAGTATGATGATGGCTTCATCACTGATCTGAACACAGCGTACGATTACGAGTCCATCATGCACTACAGACCACTGTCCTTCAACAAGAACGACAGCATCCCCACCATCACCACCACTATACCGTATTTTAATGAGGTGATTGGCCAGCGGCTTGACTTCAGTGAAGTGGACATCACCAGGCTCAACCGCAAGTACGACTGTGGTGAGTATCTCCTTTCACGCCTGTGCAAAGGTTAGAGAAAGGCAAAGCTTCCACTGTACTGTAGGGGCCAAACAAAATCAACAAATCCAGCTTTAGAGTTACATGAGACATATTGTGTAAAAAAATCCCAGTATTGCTATGTAGGTCCAACATATTTCCCCAATCAAATTCTGGCTTTTGGCTGACTCTTGACAACTGTTGTGTTCCAGCCAACACGCTCACTCTCCTGGACCAGTGTTCCTTTGAGCTGGACAACATCTGTGGAATGATCCAGAATAAGGACGACAACTCAGACTGGGTCCAGACACTGAGCAGTCCAACTGATACGGACCACACCCTGGCAGGGGGCTGCAGAGGTACAGAGAAAATTTTTTTACATCATACGCAAAGGTATATTAAACAGAAATCCAGCATCTCTGGAATGACAGCTAACAGCTGTTAGCTGACATAAGCCCAGCAAACAGCCACCTGCACTTTATAAGAACCACAGTCAAGTTAAATGCATCATATGAAGTTAACCCAGAGTCTAAAATACTGCATATTCCACACAATTTGTTATGTTTACCATATGTTTGGTAGTTGATATTTTATGCAGATATCTGCAATTTTTGGTAATTAAAAAAGTTTGTTCCATTAACATTTGGTCAGGGTTGAGTTTAGAAATTAGAGAGGAGGGTTTTTTCCAAAGTTCCAAGCCTAATACTGATTTTGTTTGGTTTTGTTTAAAAAAAAACAATCAAAGAAGAGGCTCACCCCCATCAAAAAACAATAAAGACAATATATAATATATAATAATAGACAATAAAAACTTTTTGATTGATGCATATTACTGCACAAAATACCAAGGTGGGGAACTGTAGTACATGATCATATGTTAAAATTGTCAAAATGATACAAGTCATGACTGGGTTAGGATTACCTGAAGGGGTTATAACTTCAAAATGGAAAGCGATCAACAACTTAATCTGGACGTCCAACAGTAGTTCAACATAAAATAGTCCCATATTTCTCTAATAAATCTCTATGTGTTCCCTTTTTTTAGTGCTAGAAAGGCAACACATTCTTCAACAAAATGCACACTATGCTACACTCTATGCTCAGCTACGACTTGTCTTACTCACATTTTATACAACAGGAGGGCAGCTAATTAGTTAAACTTTGATGGGCTTAAATAAATTAAATGAATGTCTTGTTCAATAGTGGCAAAGTCTCATTCATTTGCTGTTCTTAATACACAAATAGAACAGAATACGTACATGACTCTATGAACAAAATATTCACTGAGGGCCACTTCTCTGTTTAGATTCTGGCTACTACATGAAGTTCGACACGTCCTCCGGCACAGCTGGAAACAGCGCTTTGCTCGAGTCCCGTATCCTCTACCCCAAGAGGGACGAGCAGTGCCTGCAGTTCTTCTACAAGATGACCGGAGCAGCTGGGGACAATCTGGTGATATGGATCAGGACTGAGGATGGGACTGGGGCTTTAAGCAGTGTTAAGAAGGTCCACACCATCACGGGTATTTCATTTTATCATTTACATGTAGTTCAGAATACGTTGCCTGTAGCACAGTGCTCATGAGAATGTTGTCGCTCAATTTTTTACTAAAAAATGTATGTTTCTTTCCATCAATGTAGTGGTTGAGTTTATTGCATGATTGATTAATTAGAAACACACCTGTTATGACAGAGTTACCTATAACACTATAGTAACCTAGAAATCTTTTAATGATAAAATAATTCCCTGCTTTTTGTGTTTCAGGTGACGGAGATGATGCCTGGAAAATAGCCCATGTGACTCTCAAGGTGACAGGGAAGTTCCGCTACTTCTTCCAAGGCATCAAAGGATCATCCAGCTCCTCGGGCGCCATCTTAATCGATGACATCACTCTTACTGAGACTGTTTGCCCAGTGGCTGTGTGGCAAATCCCCAACTTCAGCAACGTCCTCAACACCACTCCCAATGGCACTAAGCGGCAAAGCGAGTGCTTCTACAGCTCGGAGGGCTACTCATTTGGTATCAGCGTTTATCCAAATGGAAGAGACAGCGACTACCCAGACTATGTCAGCATGACCATGCACCTCTGCAGTGGGGAAAATGATGCAGTGTTGGAGTGGCCGGCCAAAAACAGGCAGCTGACCATTGTTGCCATGGACCAGGACCCCGATGTAAAACTGAGGATGTCCTCTACAAGAAGCTTCACCACAGGTAGGCCCAGGTCACTGGAGTTTGGGAAAAAGAAAACTGTCTAGCCAGATCACATCATCCCACCTTGACATCCTGTTGTTGAGATGCACAACATATGATTGTTTTTTTTTCCACAGACACTCGTCCTCACTGGAACAAACCAATCCCTAATTCGGAAGCGAAGTGGGATGAGAAATGCCAGTGCTACCGCGGTCCAGACTTCGGCTGGAGCACATTCATTTCTCACATGCAACTGCACAGGAGGAGCTTCCTCAAGAACGATGACCTCATCATTACTGCTGACTTCAATGGTGAAAATGAGAAACATCAGCTTCGACCTGGCTATACCGCACTCTGTCAAACAATAGTTAATTTTCTAGATTTCTGAAAAACCTTTCCACAAATTCTACACACAAAATTTGTATATATGTTCAATTCATAAAATACATTTCTGACCCCCCCTCCCCAATTACTCTAAATCTTGTCTCACTTTTCTCTTACATATTAAAATCTTGCCATGTTGCCAGTTTTTAAACATTAATATTTCCTTTAACTTTTTCATTAACCTGTTGTCTCGTTTTGTAGATTTGACCCACCTGATCAAGACTGAGGTACCTGTCAATCCAGTTGCATCAAGAAATTAGATCACAGGTGAGAAGCTAATCAGCGAGGTGGAAAAGAGGCCGGAGGCTCCGAAACACAAAGAAACATGTGCTGCTAACCCATGTCACCCCAGGCTTGCACCCATTAGCGTTTAAAGAGTTTTAAAGTATGGAGATCAATACCACTTAGACACTTAGCTTTGCATAAAGACTAGACCCAGTGTAGGTAGTGGGAGAAAGGACGATGATGTTTGAGCTATCATCCCTGATGGAGAACTCTGACAGCACTGGGCAGCTCCTTCAGCGACAGGCTGCTTCACCCGCAGTGTGTGAAAGAGAGATGCTGCAGGTCCTTCCTTCCTGCTGCTGTCAGACTTTACAATCAAACCGCTCAGCATGTGTATTCACGTGGACACTCCAGTTCAAAGCACTAACTCATATTTCAGGAAATACATTTTCATAATAAAGAAAATTCTGTCTGCTGCCTTTTCAGGTGCGCTTCAAGCCAGACCACCTTCTCCACTGGAAACAGGTGTGAGGAACATCAGGAGAGCTCGGTGAAGCACATTTCAGAGGAATCATGTGTGCTCTACATACACTCAGCATTAAATCACAGCATAAATGAATACCAATACGAGAGAGAGAAGCATCAGAATTAGTATTAGGCACATTTTGGACACTAAATGTATCCTGAGACAATCTCTCTGTATCTGTGGTGCACCCCCACATGAATACAACTGATTTTTCTCCTTAGTCTGAGCCTAGAGATAAGACTTAAAAAACTGAAAACTACACTTAAGCCTGCACCAGTAGGAAAAAAACAAACAACACAGGACATCATCCACAGGGGACAATTCATCACCAACTGTCAGTCTCCCAGATTAACAAAATTTTGCAGGAGGACATTTTTTTTTGTATGATAAAAGTGATCATATAGAATTTGCTAAATAAATTTCTTTATGAAAAATGTATAGTTTGGATTGAAATGTCTCAATCTTGCCCAGTGTAATGAACAATAAAAGATATTACGTTTCTTGTTTTTATTTCATTACATGTTTCATACACATATACCTTAGATACACATAGTGTCAGACACACATAGTGTTCAGATTATGGTCCATTATACTGTCCTTTTATTCAAAATTATCAAACCAAGCCAAACTTGTCTGTTTTGTTCTATGTAAAGTCAGCACTCACAATCTCGGCATGCAGAATACACAACATCCAATTAAACGGTACATACAGTGAAGAAAATGGAGTGATGCAAGTGAAGAAAGTCTATACATTAACCACATTTACATATTACTCCCTGGAGTAATATGTAAATGTGGATTTGACTTAATGTGAAATCCTTGTCAGCCTCAGAAGAGGATGATGATAATCAGTGCTAGTACCTGTGCTACTACTAATAATGTTTCTATCAAGGTTATAGATATTATCAAAACATCAGGGTTCTATTTATTAAGCTTCAGTTAAATATGAGCCTGGTTTTAGACAACCAGCTGCACATTTGTAACCATCTAGGATCTGTAATTTAACACACAGCAAACTCTACGATGTACTTTCCAGTTGCCTGGTGAAGTGGAGCTGCATGCATGTGAGTTGCTGTTTCCGTCTTCACAATCTGAAAAGTAGAGATAACCAAGCATTTAGAACATTTATAGACTTGATTCTGTCACAGCCCAGCCCTAATCTGTCCTGCAATCTAACATGCAGGGTTGGCCCTGCATATTCCGGCCCACTTTTCCCCTGTGGCCCTGCCCTCTGGTGACAATGGTCTGAACTGCTACAGCTGCTTCCACTCTGCTCATCAGCCACGGCTTTAAAACTAAGTCAAGGACTATGGTCATCGCAAGATTGTTTGCCACTCTGAAGTGTACTCTGCTCCTGTTGCTTGTGCTCAAGCCTTCCCTTGTCTGTTTTTTGCCTTGTTGTGACCCTTCTTGCCACGTGAGTTTTGTCTTTGTTATTTGAAGCCTTTTTGAGTTTTTGCCACGTGAGCCTTTTTCTGTTTTTGGTCAATTTTGGGACATTTCTGCCTCTTTTCTTTGCTTGTGTTTTTGGCCCTTTTTGGAACTTACTGCCATGTGAGCCTTGCCTATGTTTTCTGTTTTTTTGTGGAAATTTGCTTGATCATTTATTGTCTGCCGGTATTCTGAACTCTGCCTGTCCTTGACTCTGAGATTTTGCCCACGCCCTCTGTGCCTCTGCCTGTACATTGCCTGTGCTTCGAACTCTGCCTGCCATTGACTCTACTTCTCTGCCTCATCCCTGTCGACGATCAGCCTCTGTTCGTCTTTGTGTTTAGTGGTAATTTGCATGCTAACTCAACAAACTACAATGATGAATATGGTTGACATTACACTAACTAAACATTAGCATGTTAGTGTTGTCAGTGTGAGCATGTTAGCATGCTGCTTTGCCGAAGTACAACTTCACAGAGCCACTGATATGCCCATAGACTCTTATGCTGTGCCTGGAATTGCATAACAATGTACTGCCTGCTACATACTCAATCAGTATGTACTGCATACTGCCTACTAAATGAACAAGTCAGCATACCAGTACCAGCAGACTGAAGTGTACCCAAGCAATGCAAGTTCTCTGCATCACCTGGCTGTGATGTAATACATGCATTCAATGTAATATATGCAAAAATCAATTCAAGCTAAAAAATCCTGCAGTGTGGTGTTCGAACTGTGTGCCTCGCCTCCTGCCATTGGACAGTCTGAGGAGACGTAATACATTTTGGGGGTCATACACAGAAATTCTTGGGATTTCTCAAGTACACAAAATCAATCAAGTTGACATCATGCTTGTTAGTGTGTGATTCCAAACACAATGTTCTTGTTCCAGATTATACGCAGTCATTTCTCATGACATTGATGATGCAATCTAGTAGTGGCCTCCTGCCTCTGTGGTGGTTTATGCCTACAGTGTACAATTTGGAGACTTCAAAACCTGCTACTTTGTTTGACTGGCTTCCTTGGGTGGTGAATCGAACAGTGAATAGGAGATTAACTACTTTGGTTTGCATCTACAGGTCTGAAATGTAATATTTTTTGACATTTGGTATCACTGGAGATGCACACAAGTAAAAAGCAGACCATTAATGACATAAATCTGACCTCAGTCTTCACTTGTCTTTTGTGTATGCGGTTGAGGTCAAATTTTTCATGCTCTCACTTTTTCCTTTTGATTTTGCCTGAGGGTAGAAGCAAACATAGTTATGATGCATGTATTTATCACTTTATGGTGTCATTCTGGATAGACTTTATCGGAAAACTCACCATTATGAGCTTTAACAGTTCCTCCCGAACCTGTTAACAATAACACAAAGATCGCTTTATGAATTGGGCAGATGACTAATACTAAACTACATAATTATTGGAAACATTTTTGGGCCCTAAAGCATTTTTATTGGGCCCCCAGACATTAAACCCTCGCCTCACATGGCACAGGTAAGAATTCCAACACTAAAACATTATGCAGTGTGTGCAGTCAGTCATTTGAGCTGTTTCCTTGCTTATGACAACAGGACATTTGAGAAATTTTCAGTAAATCAGTGAACACGATGGATACCTGTCAATGGTGGAATGACAAACCTACCTTCTGCTCTGCAAAACACCCTGTTAGTAAAATGAGAAGGCCCTGCAAGAGAGAAATGTAGTGTAACAGATTTTAAACTGTGTTTTTATGAAGACATTTTAGTTTAATTATTAATATTCACAAAATCTGATGATCATTCAAGGCAATAAAAACTACAATGCTCATGTAGAGGTTGGGGTTATGGATTGATGAATTGAACAATGGTGGCTGTAGTTAAAAATTTTAAGAAACATATATTTAACCATGACTTTTCCCTTACTTTAAGTGCTAGTTGCCAAGCCTTACCTTTCCTTTATCCATGCCTAGTGACTACATGGGTTTTGTTGAATTGTCCTGCATATTTTGGTAGTGAGCTATCCAAATTTTGAGCTGTCATCTTTTGTCACTGAATTTATTGTGACAAATATATTGGCCAATCATATTGTCAATATTATAAAGTTTTCAGTGTTTCCACTTGTAATTACATTCATTAAAAGAGTACTCCAGCAATTTAGCATTATACTTTTATAACATTGTCAAACTCACAGTCAACAGTTTGAAAAATGGTCAGAATCGATGCAGCAGAACCAGAGACAGATTTTCTTCATCCTTGTCCTAAGCAAGCACCCTATATTACCCACAATGCAACTTGACAGTTGGGTTGAAGATGTGGGTATGTTTTGCTAGCAGCAGCTAATGTTGCCTCAACCTGCCATCTTAAGCAGAGACCCGCATAGCTAAACTTTTTTTTCATTTCCAAACAGGGTCACTTTCAAATTACCTGGAAGGAATTGAGGATGGTGAAACTGTATTGAGCAACAATAAACATGGGACTGTCTGCGTCCAACATAAGCTGAGCGAAGCCAATAATCCATGTTATTCCAAAGATGGGTGTCAGAAAAACCACCACTTTGAGGATACTTTTAGCTGTCTCCTTGTCATCTGTCTTGTTGCCATCAGGGACAGAGGACTTCACCAGAGTAACAATGACGACCACCATGGAAAAGAGATTTGTCAAAATAACAGTTCCCACTGGGAGGAGGAAAGCATGTATAGAGCCCTCCAACAGTCTCTCAAAAACTAGCCAGCATGTGGTCGAGTCGTGGTAAGACGTGTTGGTGTATTTGCAATACACGTAGCTAGACCCCACTATCAGGATTGGGCAAACATAGCCTACGATGCTGGAGATGAACATGAAGACTCTTTTTCTCAGCGGGCTGAAGACAAAGATGAGCTGGTGGACAAGCATGACACTCATGCACAGCATCCAGCTGAACATGGCTAAGAAAAACAGGTGTTTGCATAAGGTAAAAACAAGACACCAGGTGTCGCTGAGAGTCTCAGGAGAAGTGGAAGCCAAGAAACTGCAGTCAGCGAGCAGGAGGAAGATGGCAATATTCACCAGGGCTGTGTGGCGGAAATGTGAGAGGTTAGTCCTGACCACAGCCGACCACACTAGATACTCAATGATGAGGAAGATCAGCAAGGAGCAGATGGACACACCCAAGCCCACACTGGTAATCATATCTAGGACGTCTGTAGATACATCCCCCTTGGCCATGAGGACAGAGAATGAAGTCAGGTGGTTGCACTCGCAGACTGTACGGTTCCCATCACTAGTTTTGACAAAACATCCTGCATCTGACCAGTCATTCTCTGTAGTGTTCCAGAAGACGCAGAAAGGTTTATTGGCTTTCAGCTGCTCCTTGGGGAAGTCCAGTTTAATTTCTAGCGATGAATCATTGTTGTCCTCTAGTGTGGCCAATAGCAAGAGGCTGGTAGGTGTAGTTTGGCCGAAGTTGTTTCTTAATTTATCCATTAGATTTTTCACAGCGACAGTTTTCATTATTCCATTGGTCTTATTTAGGTTCACGCTGACATCAAACGCGGACACATTACAGTCACGAGTTGAGCAGAGTTTGAGCTCCAAGTTTTGGCTGTTGATTTCATTCGTCTTGTTGACCTTAATGTTCTTCACTAGACCTTCCACAGATTGAAGATAATTTGATGACATGTTGTGAACAGTAGACTCGTTGACCCCAACCCAGGTCTTGTTCAAGATGTTGCTTGTTGCGCTAACAAAATCCTGAAACAGAAGAATAAATGCAATCAGTGCTAAGGCACATTTTGTCTCAAGATACTCCAAACCTACTAATCAGTATTGTATCTATCCAATCATAACTTAATGCATCTGTATTGTCTAAAATAAAGCCAATCAAAATTCATCCTTTACTATGCTCTGTTTTGTCCACCTCAGTCTGCTAGTGTTCCAGCGTTGCTCTCCTTTAGCACAGCCAACAGTGTGAACTTTTGACAGCAAGTGCAATTGAAAATTAGAGCCTGTGAATAGGAAAATGTTTTGGGTGCACCGGTGGAATGACTGAGTTCTGTTATTGAGGTTGCCACGATGCACAGATTTGCATATGTATTATTAGCAAAGAGCAGTGTACAAAACTGTCTATTGGCAGTCGTATGGTGTTAGAGGGTTGAGGTTCTTCCCTCAGTCAAACAATATTTGACTGAGTCTATAGTTCTAACAAATCCAACAGAGTGACACTCTGTGTGTCTCCTCAATGTTACGCAGCATGTCAAGTTGAAAAAGACTTTCCAATCAAACTTTCCTTCATGTCATATAATAAAAAAATTAGAAATGAGATAAGTTTGTATCAGGAACTTCAGTATTTGTATCTAGTAGCTTGTGAAAAATAAGGTCAGATTAAGTAGGCTACAGCTGTTGTTTGGATGTGTCAGATATGTAATAAATCATCATTTACCCAATATTAAAGGATTCTTGCTTAAAACCGCTCAATACTTTGGGGCGACTGCGGTTCGGGGCGTAGAGCGGTTGTCCACTTATCAGAAGGTCAGTGGTTGGGGGTTCGATCCCTGGCCTCGACAGTCTAAACGTCAAAGTATATTTGGGTCATCAATGTGTTACTGTGTTCACACATGCTACCATGCCACTGTGCTCGTAATGTGCAGGTGGACTAGCTACCATGTGTGAATGTAGGCTTGTGCTGTAAAGGTCCTTTGAGTGGTCAGCAGACTAGAAAAGCTCTATATAAATGCAGTCCATTTACCATTTAGTTGCCAGACTCATGCCATGGTTGAGTATAGTTGGAATGATGTGACCTGTGTATGGAAATGTGGCTATTTGATAATAGATAACCTATCTCTGTTCAAACATGGTCTGGCATTGGATGTGAATGGCCTCTTTGATCTACCTTTTTGCCGTCTACTGACTCCTGGTTGATGACCTTTGACCCTCTCCCAGTTAATGCAATGGCCGGTTTTGGTCTGGGGCTCACAGACAGCTGATGTTGTCTGTTTCAGGTATTCATTCAGTGTTGAGATATAAGTTCACAGTCTCAAAAATGAACAATGTTATGTTAATTTCTTCCATTTTTCTAAATCAGCAGCAAAGACTGAAGATCTCCAATGCTACAGTCTAGTGGGTTACACATCTGCCTACGTGTAGCTCATCAGCGCATTCACGCACAACACTTGCCACAGGATTTAATCAAAAGTTTCATAAAAACAGTTGTGTTAAAAATTTCTTTTCAAGCTGCCGTTTTCAAGCTCAAAACTCCACATGTAAACAGTGGCATGCACAGACTTTTTGAAGGGCAGGGGCAGAAAGGAAAAAAAGGGCACATATAGCGTGTCCTCGTCACTGAAGAGGGCACTTTAGCACGCGTTTTGGCGTCCAAGAGGGCACTTTAACACGCGTTTTGGCTCCCAGGGGGCACCTAGAGTGCGTTTTGGCGTCCATGAGGGCACTTTAGCGCGCGTTTTGGCTCCCAGGGGGCACTTAAGCACGCGTTTTGGCTCCCAGGGGGCACTTTAGCACGCGTTTTGGCGTCCAAGAGGGCACTTTAGAGCACATTTTGGCTCCCAGGGGGCACTTTAGCACGCGTTTTGGCTCCCAGGGGGCACTTTAGCACGCGCTTTGGCGTCCAAGAGGGCACTTTAACACGCGTTTTGGCTCCCAGGGGGCACTTTAGAGCGCGTTTTGGCATCCAAGAGGGCACTTTAGAGCACGTTTTGGCGTCCAAGAGGGCACTTTAGCGCGCGTTTTGGCTCCCAAGAGGGCACTTTAACACGCATTTTGGAGTCCAAGAGGGCACTTTAGCGTTTTCAAAAACTGGGCCACGAGGGCCCCCCCCCCTCCCCACCCGTGCACGCCACTGCATGTACATCATAATCAATCAATCAGGGGCTTACAGGCAAGACATCCTCCTGCAAGTGAACATTTTCTGATGCAGTGGCCATCACATAAAGCACGCTGATGGAACCGGTAATTTCGGCCATAGTGTCACTGGCATCAGAATCAAATGTGGTGGTGTTCTGAAGTCCATTAAATATATCCAGGGCCACATTCTGGGAAGCCCCGAGGCCCTTGAGGAAGTTCTAGAAAAAACAAAACACCATTATCTCCATGTAACAGTGTACAAAAGCACACAAATGACATCCATACCCAGAATGCAGATGGGGTCTAAACAGCTGTAAACTTGGAATTAACGGGTCCTCTCTTCAATCTGACTGGTTTTGACACTGCGTCGCACTGTCTGGGACAATAAAGTTTTCTTTTATTGGTAAGAATAATGCACATCAAGGTGTATACTGTGACCTGGATGATTAAGAATCTTCACAGGCTACTAATACAGTTTTACTATCAATACAATAGAAAACAATGACAAGATGTTTAAAAATGTTTTTAGCCATGCTGTACAGGTAAGCTAATTTGCTAATTTCTGTCTCTTTTCGACACCCAAATATACTTACTTTACAGGCTTGGGTAATCATTGTCAGAGCTCCAAATTTAGTAACCGTCGTCACTGTCTACTGCAGTTCACAAGTTATACAAGTTATACAAGCACATACCCTGCAAGGGGCAGGGCAGGATAGCATTAGATTGTAAAGATATTCTTCTGCTAAAAACCTGAATTTATCTGCGATTCCAATGCATAAAAATGTTGACTTCCATTGCAGTAATCTCTGAAGTAGTCACTGTAACTCCTGTAACTAATAATACCAATATATATTGCTATCAAACAGTATGAGACAGAACTTTTGATTTTGTAAATTTTTGTGCCATTAATGTATAAAAGTGAAAAATAAACTTTTAAAAAATGTAAAAGGTTTTTTTTTTTTTGTTATTGTAGATAGAACCTTATAATTCTATGGTCAATAGCTATAATGCCACACTCACGTCTGCGGCATTTAAAATTTTCCTCAATTCTTGACTGATGCAGTAGTTGAACACTAGGTCCCAGCTGGTGCCTTCACAAGTGCGTGACTTATAGCCAACCCTGCCCTCCGCACATGTTCGATTAATCACTGTGTCTCCAGCTGGGGCTTTGGGCCATATCTCTCCATTTACATCATCCTCATCGCAAAACTGTGTACCCGCTTAGGAGAAAATATAGGGAATCGTTAGTTGATGCAAGAGACAATGCAAATAAATGTCATTCTAAAAAAAAAAAAAAAGAGAATGTCCTATTATACCATGGACTACATTACCATAAATGACTGGGATATCCACTCGTGCACTTTTTTCCTGTTCCTTTTTGTTTTTAAAAGTGACCATGACATATTGTGCATCCATGGTTTTTTGGCAGCTAACAGAAGCAGTGAAGTCATACACCAGGTGATCTCCATCAGCTGTCAGAAAAATTAATATTAGTGTCATTGTTTGGTGAATTTCACATGCATCCTGTGCAATAGGAATATTGTGAATTCAAATTTCTGTCAGTGTTAACAGTTAAAGTAGCATTTTATGCTGTAGCCAACAGAAACAAGAGGACAGACAGATTTGACAGAAGCTGCAGGTTTGTCTTACATCTGTTAAACAGTTCAGATTTCTTTTCACCCATGTAGCTCCACCAAACATCAAAATTCTCTGTGCTGTTTAGGATGGTGGCAGTGATGGCAACTTCGATGGCACTTTTATCGCCCTCAGAGCAGTCCACAGCGAGGGGGTTGATGTTCAGGGTGATCTCATCAGGGAGGAGCGCCACACTCAGTTGTGTCTTGGCTATGTGTCTGACTGACCCCCTAGTAAATCCACACTCATACGTGCCTGCAGGGAACAAGGGGTAAATTCACACTACAGCTATGACCTCTTCTCTCATATGACTCAGATCAGGAGTCACCAGCAGATTTGTCTTGAAATGAAAGTCAACTGAAACTTTAATTATCCACATTTGCTATGGAGGTGCATTGTCAGCTTCTGCGATGTGATACTGACTGGCATTAGCAGAAGAAGTACTTATATCCTTACTTAAGTACCATTACAAAAACGTAAAAATACTCCCGTTCCTTCATTCAAATACCTACGTAAGTAAAAGTACAGATGTATTATCAGCAAAATGATCTAAAATAACAATCTGAGAAGTTTAGAGATGAAATGTTCTATTGGTTACCCCTGCCTCTTGGTGGAACTGCCACAACCAGACATTGCTTTCTTGTGAGGGATCACAAGCCAGAAAAGGTTGAGAACACCCGATTTAAACTTTAGACTGTGTTTTATAAGCTCACCTCTAATTGTTTCATAGCAAATCTTTATGTGAAAGGTAGGTGACAATAAATTAAAAGGTAGTGGAGTTGAGCAGCATTAAATAGAAATACTCAAGTAAATTACTGGTGATTTGAATCCCAACACATGGTGATGAATGTATAGAGTGATGGCCTAAAGTAGGGAGTACTGAATTCATACATGGGGCTAAGCAACGGATAACAGCTAATTATTCTTTATGAGTCAGAACCCAAAATTCAGGCTCCCTGGACTAAACTAAGGTAAGGCCACTGTCATGACAGAAATATAAATAAAACTTCAATTTCTTCTTCATGATATGCAATTTTTCCATTTTTTGTTCACTTCTGTTCGACTTTAAGCAAGAGTAAATGTGGAACATTGTACTTGCCTGTCCAGATCCCTGTCAGGTTCTTGAGCGTAACTGCAACACAAGACTTGTATTCCGGTGTGGAGCAGTTGTGGTTCAGTTTCACCACACTGCCGTTGTTGAGCTCGAAGCGCTCGTGCTTCTTGCTCATGTTCCAGCCGGCGCTGCCCGTCGCCTCCTCAAATAAGCATTTCAGTTCTGGAGAGGAGAGGTAGCACACCGCACCCTCGGGCGACTCTATGGTAACCATTCCTGCATGTAGAAAGCAAAAATAAATACACATTGTGGTGGATGAGGATGAGCTCTTTTCATTTTTTCCAAATTAGAACAGAGTGTATCTCTTTAATTAATTACTGTGCAGATTGTCAGTACAAAGTGGATAAACATCATGAGCTTACATTTTTTATTACCCAAGCCTTAGTCCAAAGGTTACAAACTCCAAAATCATCAATTTGTTCAACACATTTGTACTGTGTTGTGGGTTGTGATGAACATCCCAGTTCCTAAAGACTAAATTAGACTTTTAGTCTTGTTTCTAGGCCAGTGGCAAACTGACTGATCATCAGGCTACATCGTTAACCAAAGTCAGATTAATGTGTTTGGGTTGTCAGCTAGACTGGCTGATAAACTGATGCCGTTGTTGTATTGCCTGCAGACTACACCCTGTTTCTGGAGCATCCTTTAATTAAGCTTAATCTTTTGTTCTTTCTGTCACAGCTGCTGTTTTTAATCTATATTTTTCTTTATTTTGCATTTTAGAAGTTGTGAGCCTGATTAATCACATGAGCTGTGTAAAATACAGACAGTAAACAAAAACAGAATGCAACGATTTGCAAATCATTTTCAACCTATACTCAAGATATTTAATGTTCAAACTGACAAACATTTTTCTTTTTTATACACCCCTTCTGAAATTGATGCCTGAAACATGTTCTAATAAAGTTGGCGCAGGGGCCTGTTTACCACTGTGTCACATCACCCTTTTTTTAGTAACACTCAGTAAGTGTTTGGGAAGTGAGGACAATGATTGTTGAGGTTTTGACAGTGTTTTCCCATCTCTGTTTGATAGTTCAGGGTCTCCATTCTTGTATTTTGCACATCATAGCACTTTCAGTGGGAGACAGGTCTGCACTGCAGGCAGGCCAGTCTGGCACCTGTAGTCTTTTAAGCCGTCTTTCATGCTGCTGTTATGTGCAACCCTCCACCTCTCCATCATTGCCTTTATGATTTTATATGATTTCAACATCCTCATCAGCCTCATCAGTCGACAGAATCACCATCCACCTCCACCACCAAGGTGTCTGGGCTCCATGCTGATTGATTAGTCTCCATTGATCACAAAAAAAGAAGGCTGACAGATTTGATTACAAAATCTCCCTGTAGAGTCTAAGTGCCAAAGACTATTTATAACATGGACTCGTCAGACCACAGCACACTTTTGCTCTTTCTGTCAGTCCTGCTCACATGAGCTCAGGCTCAGGGAAATCAGCTGTGTTTTTGGATGTTGTTTGCATGAGTCTTAACTTGCATTTGTGGACGCAGCAACAGACTGATCGTCAAAAAGGACTTGCAAATGATTGCATTCTGTTTTTATTTATGCTTTACACAACATCCCAACCAAAATAATTCCACCCAAAGTCAGACTAAAACTGAAAGACTGTAGCCAGTGTCAACAAGATGCTGTTCACTGCAGTTTGCAATAAAACCAGAACTTCTAGCGATGATTAAAAAAATAAATAAATAAATAAATAAAACAAAAATAATGAGTCCTAATTCTGTTGTATCATGGCCGTATTATATACTCAGAGTGGGGAACAGTAAAACACAGCAGATAGTCTACTCAGAGCATGCAGTACAACATCTGATCTAAATGATTGGCAATAAGCAGCACACTTTTTTACTGACCTTCAGTGTCGACCCAAAGCACAGCTTTAAGCTGGGTTTCCAGGTTTGTGATTATGCTTTGAAGTGTAGAAGTGTCAAACTTGACACTGACTGCTGCCTCAAAGTCAGCAATGCTGTTGCCCTGCCTTTAACATTTGGAAAGGATCAATGAAAGATCACTGGTTAGTGTGACAGGAAGTGTCTGTTTGTGCTTCCGATAAAAGTAATATGTGATTTACAACTGGAATGTTTACAACTGAGGTGTGAGAGCTGTCTAACCTTCGCCTTCTGGTCAGTGTTTGAATGAATATGTTGAAGTAAAATAATTATTTATCTATTTGTTCTAGTTAATTAAGGGAAAATTAATTGCAAGCGCTAGTTTCACCGAGTCTGTTAATCTGATGTCAAATAATGGTGTATGCCAGATGCAACTGGGTCATAGGGTCTCCTAAAATGACAATTACACTCCTAATTAACAATGGGTATGAGCAATAGCTTAAACGACTACTAATTGGATACATCTATTCAAACTTTTTTTTCCCTCTTCATCATCTTTGCAAAAATGCCATACTGGACTGAGAATGAGATGACATTTTTTTTACTTGAATTTACGCATGAAAATCAGGGGTTGCATTAAATTTCAGGTCTAGACAATAAGGTTTTTAGAGTTACAGTTTGGTATGTCCTGTCTGGGCTGCTGTAAAAACATGGGAGCAAAAAAATGGCAGACTCTGTGGAAGAGTACCCACTTCCTCTGGATGTATATATGACTCATTCTAACACAACCATTCTTCTTCAATAGATAGCCAATAGATCCCCATAAATCCTACACACTGGACCTTTAGGAGTTAGTCAGCTTTAAAAGCGTTTGTCCAGTTCAGCTGTGGTTTGAGAACCCATCGCGCATATGTTGTAGGAAGAAAGTAATTAAATGGTACAATACCTTAGAACGGTTACATTAAGGGACTCAAAGCCATTCAGTCCTTCGAAGGCAGTTACAAGCTTTGAAAAGAATGAGCATTAAACCATTTATATTGGACTTATGCAATACAGATGCAAATACTGTATCTTTAGGAATACACACGTATACATTTGTGATGACAGTGACATGTACCATGGTGTTTTTGCTGCTATCCCAGGTGCTTTCAGTCAGTATGACTGATCCATTGATGTGAACTGCATTGAATGCAAACAAGTTTGATATTAACAAGCATATTTGTCTTTATGGAAAAAAGTATGCCAATAAAATCTATCAGCACAGCAGTATACAGGAACACGTTCAGATAAGATTGACACTTGTTCCATGATGCTACGCTAAACTGCAAAACACAATAAATCATCGCAGAAAATTTGCATGCAAATACTACAATAAAGGAGGGTAATTTTAAATATGTGTCAGAGCGGCTACCTTTGACTTTGGCGATGCAGAGTGGCATGATGTGGGACACGTTTTGTGTGCAAGTCGTTTCTCTGCAACACTGGTAATCGTAGCACACTTGATTGCTCCAAATGTATCCGTCAGAGCAGTTGCAACTGAATATATCTCCAACAATCAGGCAATCTGGCAACAGAAGCACAACTGAAGCAGCTGTTCTGTGGCCTCCACTGGCCGGTTAAGAGGCGTGACGAGTCAGCAGTCAACGGCAGCATGAAACAGAGCAGCCAGTGAAACGGGTTTTGCAAACATTGTGAATCACTGCAATCATGAGAGACACTGGAGCACACAGTTAGAAATGTGCACAAAAACATTAGGATGATACACACACAAACACACACAAATGAACAAACACACTCATGATCTTCATTTTTGGGGTCATTGACCTTGACTTACATTCATTTCTGGGAGACAAAATGAAGACTAACCCTAACCTGTCCTTTAACTTAACCTTACCTTAACGTTAATGCAAGTCTCACCCTAAAACTTAATGACTTACATTGTGGGGACTTGCATTTTGTCCCCATAAGGCAGGCGAGTCCCTACAATGTGACTGTATAAACATATTTATGCCCTCATGGGTCTTGTTGATTGTGTGATTAGCTGCGAACAGATGTACTCACGGACGTGCCACACACACGTACACACACACATACCTACAATTGTAATTCCATCATTTCTGGGGACATTTCTTTGCCTTACATTCATTTCTTGGAGACAAAATGGAGACTAATCCACACCCTGACTTTAACTCAAGTGTACACCCTATGGGGACTTGTTTGCATTTTGTCCGCATAAGGCTGGTGAGTCCCCACAATGTGACAGAGTAAACATCAAACAGCTTCCATGTTAACTGCTGCCACAAGACGAACCGGAGAGGATTAGGTTTTGTTCAGGATTAAAGCTCAAAGGAAAGAGCCTGTTTAGTCTGTGTATTATGTCAAGCTGAGTTGCTGCATAATATTCTACGTGCTTAATTTTTTTCAAACTTTCACCTTATTAAACCATTACTTCTTACTTGGCTCATGGGTGGATTTCAGGATAATCAATAATTTCATGTATCATGTATCTCAATAAATATGCTGCCCTGGATCTCATGGTGTTGGTTATGATCAACCATTTAGCACAAACCCAGCCCCTTTCAAATGCATGAAATCATAGTTGCATTAGCAAACCCCAAGTTAAAAGAGCAGGGTGGTAACTAGCTTTGTGATACCAGTCATACAGAGTCTAGTCTGATCTGCATCTAACAAATTATCAATGCACTTTTACTCTTGAATCTTTGTTTTTACCACTATCCTTTCCCCAACATGCGATTGGCTTGTAGTGCTGCAGATACACAAAACTTCTAGTTGTGATTATGGGGTCTTGGAGCCCAGGAGAACAGACCACATTCTCTCCATAAACAGGAGGTAGCAGGTTTAAATCCTGTTGAACAAGAGAGCAAATTACTGACTTTAATGGATCTTTAATGTTTGCACAACAGCCCCTACCCTCTAAACGTTACACAGAGTTCCTGAATCTGCGTCCTGCTCGAAGATGATTATGTTGAACTGTGTTGAACTGACCGCCCTCCCCCCCGGAAGGTATTAAAGAAAGACAGTTTGGAATAATAGCCAAAGAAAGAATACAGTTCTGCAGCACGATACCTGCTACCAGTTCATTTTGTAAGAGGGTCACTGTGTGGGAAGCTCCACTTTTATCGATCACTTCGAGGTCATCTGTCCTACTGAAAACTGAGAGGATGGTCTGGGCTTCCAGCGTGACATTACTCTCCAACATCAGCTCAGCTATGAAGACATCTTCTGCAACAACACAAGATATTTCTAAGCGTTATCTTTTTGCATTTTCAGCAACTTGATTGAGAAAAGGGATTTACTGCATGCTGTGTCTCACTTTGGATTTCACGCTGATAAATTTGTGAGTGGTGGATTTCTGCTGCTGTAAACAAAATTGATGGATTGAAGGATTGATGCTCAAAATGTGAAGGTTTCGAAAAATTGTGTGTTTGTGTGTGTCTGTGTGTGTGTGTACTCTTTTGCTGCATTCATATGGATTCAGGCACGGTAGATAGCAGACGGTCAACACATAGAGTCGCACAAAATGGCAGGATGGCAGAATGAAAACACGCTTGATGGTATGTTGCTATGGTGATGTATCCTTTACAAAGAATGGATGAACATATATTCAATAAAATTATCTTAAATAAAAGTGGATTGAGCAAAACAAATAATGGGCATCCCATGACAGCGTTCTGGATTTTGTCCTCAAAGGTCAGCACTGTCAAGACAGCTTGCTATTGGTCAACGGTGCAAATTCTCTCCAAAATTGAACTTAACACAAATGATTAGGCATACTCACCACCACCAACTGTGATGGTTCCATTGCCGTGAATGGACATGCTGGTGAGACTAGGCCTTAAACACTGACAAAATTTGGGGTGGGGAGTTTTTAATAAAGCACCCTAAGTGACAATGTAGACAAGTGACTCACCTGCTGCAAGGACCTACAATGGCAAGAACAGGCAAACAACAGAATTTTAGTCTTCCTGTCATGGGTGTAATTCAGTCTTATTTCCAATTCTTTAATTTCCCTTTTTAGCGGGACGAATTAACACAGATATGCACACAAGTTGGAGCGCATCATTTTAATTTTTTGTCAGTAAATTAAACTGTTTACATACATCGAGCCCTCTAGATTGTGTGCATTAAAGTAGAGCATTTAAATATATTAATAATATAATTAAAGTAGAAATTTAAACAAGAACCATCTGCTGAAAGTCCAGTCTAAAAAATAAGCAACACATTAGGCTGAGAGGCATAATTACCGAATAGTAGACGTACACAGCTCCAATCAGAAACATAAACACCTTGGAACACATTGTTACTCTGGTGGGAAAACAAACACGGAATATAAATGAGCAGCAGCAACAACTGAGGAAAAAGGAGACTGAAGATGCATATGTACAAATGCACACACACACACACACACATTGGCATACATGCCCTTATAAACAAACACTGAAATATAAAAAAAAAAAAAATCTCAGGACTTTTACATAATGTTCTCACATATGCAGATGATAGAACCCTATTTAGTTAAAAATAGCAGCATTTAGAATTAACTTTATTCCGGTGTCTAAAAGTCTGCAGTCTTAATTATCAGAGAGTTTTTGGTGACTCCCTGACCTTTCCCCTAATGTCTTAATCAGGCCAGATTTTCCACTTGTGCAATACAAATTAAAAAAAATAAAGTTTTAAATTAGCCACTGCACTAGCTCTACCCTCAGGTAAAAATGTTAACTGATTATACTGTATTATAGCAGCTTCAAACCTAAATTCTGGTCTTGATAATGTTTTTATTTTGAACTATGATCATTTAGGAAATACACATAGTACAAGTCAGACTCTTCACTTCTAAACTCTGAGAGCACATTAGTCCAGTTTTAGCTGCTCTGCACTGGCTGCCTGTAACCAACACAACTGATTTTCAGGTCCTCCTCCTTGTATACAAAGCCCTTAATGAGTTAGCACCAAACTACTATTTGCCTTCAAGAACACTATGATCATCTGTTGCTGGTTTATCAGAGGTTAAAATCCGGGATGCAGCCTTGTCAGTTACACCTCAAAGGTCTGGAACGCTGCCTACAGATATCAGGGAATATTTTTGAATGAAGGCTAAAAACGTATATCTTCTCCTGAAACTCTGTACTTTGTACTTTGCTTCGCAGGTATGCACTAGTCTTCTTTCAAAATGAAACGTGTGTTAGCTTTCTCAACATGTAGTCTATCAAGTCTACATTTGACTGTGAGTCAGACGGTGGTGCATCTATGCTATTACATATTCATCCTCCAGCTTTCACGGCATTAGCAGGTATCTGTTTTGCCTTCTAGATATGGGAAGTTCATATTTTATCTTTTCAAACTTATTTGCATCATTTTGAATTTGAACTGTGACTACAAACCACATGTTGGTGGTTTTCCCTGTTTCTCATAACAGTGCACTGTTCACTCCTGCCCACATCAATGGCGGCCTGCAGCCAGTGTGGTCAAGCAGAGGATGTGGCTTCTTTTTAGCCACTGTTACACTGGTTAACACCAACACAATAACACTCGACCAACAGCACAGATAGCCTCATTCAACTACCAGCACACGAAAGACATTCATGTTCTTGCATAAATATGCACAAGTTCATAAACACACATGCAGATATGTATCACAAATAAACGCTTGCGCACTGACATGCTACAATGCCCACTAACACACAAATGCTTACATGAACTATCCCGTAAGGGCTGGACACAATAATAGGAACACCTGTTCAACGGCCATATCCATAGTAATTATTATAAAAAACTGCAATAATAATGGTAGTAATGCTTTTTGAAGCTTACAATGCAAATTTTTGCTGGGATTTTCAAAGTTATGGTTTTCGTATTTTGAATTTCACATGACCATAACATTACAGGCTTCACTTCTTCACAAAAGTAGAGTTTCGAGCTCTGAATGTATGTATTTCTGACGTTTAACTCTGAAAAGGATTTATCATTCGACACATTAGCTCAGTGTTTGAAAATACATTACATTACATTCGGCATTGTTTTGTCCAGGGAGAGAAAGCTTTGTGTTTTGTGTAGAACCATGTCCACAGTTAAAGCCACAGTAAATTCACTTACTTTGATTCTTCTCGGCCACTCACTTATTCATGTACGTAAAGAAATCTCCATACAGTCCACCTCGATGATATCGCAGAGTAAGGTATTTGCTTTCTGTTCTTTGGCCCTTGGAAGAGAACAGTTCCTGTTAACAATACTCTGATTGCAGGAATAGCACGAACATTTGTTTACTTACTGTTAAAACATTTCATTTTGACTTTGAAAGGCTGAGGGTTTCTTTTGTAATAGCAAAGATAGGTCTCAGACTGAGACAGACAGTCAGTTTTGACTTAAGGGTATACATAACTTAGTTGAGGAAGGTTGTAACAACATTTAACACATGAAGTCAGACAGATATTTTCAGATATATGCTTTTATAATGCTGTTTACACTAGTACCTTACTATTACTGTCTGTAGTACAGTGCTATGTAGTAAGATCTAGCTTCTCTTATGATCTCATATCTCTCATAAAGATAAATACACATTCATAAAAAGCTCTTACCTTGTCCTTACACTTAGCATCGTACAGAAAGAAGATGATTAACCCGGCAGCTTTGCTTCATTTAGCAACCAGGAATCTGACTGTTCTCCATATCTATCAGGTACACATCAGAATTAGAGAGAAAGTAAGTGAGCACATCTGTTAGAAAGACTGGGTTAGGCAGGATAGGGTGTGTATTGGTGGTGGTGGTGCGTGTGTTTGTGTGTGTGTGTGTGTGTGTGTGTAGGGGGGGTGTTACGGTACACACTTATGGCCTGACTTTGTGTTGAAAGACCATTTGCATGGATGGCATGTCTCCATTTGGATGGACAGGCAGGCATACACACAAAGCCTTCCAGCTTTCCATGGGTATTTGTCTACCAAATCAGGCATTCTCCTTTCGGAGGTCACATTGCAGCCTGTCTCATGAAACCAGCTCAGGTTGTGCTCTGTTTGAGTCAGCTGGCCTCATTTAAAAAAATCTGGTGCTAAAGATCCTTTATAATCACAAAGCAGGTTTTTTCTAATCCTGCAATGGACATGATCTCTTGAAAGATGACTCACATGCCACATAGTCAGGTGACACTACATTTACCTGGCAGTTGTGTTACTTTACAGATAAAGATTTAAAAAACCTATAATAAGAACCTAAATTAAACTACCCAACATAAAAATAAGTAAAATAAGGTCTGCAATGTTAAAATACTGCTGTGATGCCAATGCATCAATAATGAAAATCCAATAGTATAACAGTTAATAACGAAACAACTGACAGAGCCCAGTCTGGCAGCATTGTGAACACTTTTATACTTTAAGCACATTACTCTACTTACACACTTTTACTTAAATAAGATTTTGAATAAAGGACGTTAACTTGTAACAGTATTTTTAAATTGTGGTATTGCTACTTTTACTGAGGAAAAGATTTGAATACTTCTTTCACCACAGCTTATTACAGGACATATAGAAAGTACTAACCGCTGTGTGGTTGTTGCAGGAGCAAAGGTAGAGTAATACAAGAAGGAAATTAAAGTGCTGACAGAAGTAGAATATGAATAAGAGTAATACTAGTAATACTAGTAGATGTAATACTATGATATTAACCCTGTAGTTCAGATATGACCATCCCGTCACGTAATCGCCTTAAAAAAAAACTTTGATGTTGTAACTAGGTAGTAAAAGCAAACACTTAAATATGCAGGATATAAAACCTATGTAAACAGCATTTGCTGCTGCTGCTGTAGATGCTGACATTGGACAGCAGGGGGTGTCATTTCACCGTTTCCTGGAGCGTAGAATCCGTGCGTTTTGTTTTTGGAATCAGGGTTTTACATTAGCAATCTTCTCAATTACTTCTCAGCATACACAATTTAATCACTAAATCATTTATTTACAAGCTGGTTACACTTCTTATATCAAGCTGAACAAAAAAACGTCAAATGACAAATTCTCAAAACATCCAACTCCTTAGATATCAGAATGACTTGAGAACCTTATTAGCCCACATTTCAGGCTCCAGATGGTACATTAAGACTAAAACATTATGCCAGCAATCACTTTGCACAGCTTGACTTTGTTACTCACTTTGCAATAAAACAAAAATTTAAATGTTAACAAACTTAAAAAAAGAAGAAGAAACTTCCCTTGAATGAAAACAACTATAACTCTTATTACAATTCTTGTATTGGCTGATAAGCTGAATTATATTTCGTCTAATGATGCGGCCTGTCACATCCTCCTCTGAGGCTTGTTCTCTGACATGTTCCACCTCTGCCTCTGCTGGTCCCTACCGTCATTGCTACAGGCTAGACCCCTTCCTTTCCCCACACAGGTTATTTGTCATCTACTTCCAGATAGCTATCCGTCAGACCGCTTCACACTGATAAACCACCTCCCTGGTTTGCTCTTTGGTCCTTCTTCTAATTTAACTCTCTTATAGTCTAATTTTTCATGGTATAAACTACTGTTTGGGCTGCTACATATCCGTCATATCTTTACCAAATCGTAATTCAGGAGGTTTTTGAGAATGATTTCACATTGGACCACGCAAGATCCATCAGCACCTCTTTTTACAAAATATTCACTGCTATTCACTTGCTTAATTGCAAGCAAGGTGTTTCAAAAACATATAGCAAATATCTCCTTATCCTGAACGAAAGACTGGGAAAGTTATGGAACGCTCCAAAGACAACAGTTTCTCCACATGTGCAATAACTAACATCAGTGACATTTAAATTAGCCTGTGGTGGCCTGGAATTAGTGACACGAGTGTGCCGGTCGATTGTGGAGGACTTTTACATAAGTGTACTCAGTGCCAACGATCTCACTGATCTTATTTGCTACTCTCACTGTGCTGCTTTGTTTTTCCCCAAGCTGTAAAAGCTATCGGCCAAATAACTCGACAACAGCTACAGCACATTCACTGCATGTCTGCAAACTCTTTGCAAACAATTTCAGTGCTTTTCAAAACCTTTTTAAGACCTCAATGAAGGACATGTAAGGCCCTTTCTTTTCCGTTCCACTGACTGAACAGATGTTAGGGCTCAGTGATATGTTTTACATCAATCGCAATAAATGGATGTTTTCAGTATTGGATGCAAAATCACATATAAGGTAATAAAACAATATTAATCAAAATGCAATGAACTGTGTCCCACTGTTGTGCATTACATGAAAGAAATCAATTCACACACAAAACCTTAGAGAAGTAATTTTGGAAACTTTTATTTACAGTACAGCTTGAAATCCTTCATTTGGAAAAGAGAAATTTGTAAAAGGTCAAAGCCACCTCAGCCTAAGACTGAACACAAACAAGTCCAAGTGACGCGAAACACTAAAAAACAACAGACTCACATATTACTTTAAATGCGATAAAACCTTAAAAATCATTCATGGCAGGATTAGGGGGGCAGTACATTCATTTTCTTTTAATCATGTAGCCCAAATCCAGGTGGACATGCTGCTATCAGCTGAAGCATAGATAACTTGTCTCATTGGTTCTGATTGGTTGGACTTTATGCCCCCTTTCCTAGTCTGAGGTACCAGCGTATGGAAGCCTAAAATGCTCACGTCTCACATTTATTTTGCTATCGAGCTAAAGCACTTCAGTGTTTCCTGTAACCATATAACCACTTCTGCTGAGTCGTTCATTGTCTTAACTAAAGCATGCATTTTTATTGGCATGGAAGTGTAGTCCAGGCTCAGATTGCACCAATAATTACATCCAAACAACCAACACACACAGAGGACTTCAGCTACCTGCTCTTAAAGTGCCAACAGAACATCTCTCACAAAACAATGTTAGAAAACAACATTGATACCAAAGTTGTCATATGACAGAAACATGTTTCTAATACTATATATTAATAAATTACTGTTGTATTAGTACTACCATTATACTAATATATTTGTATTTTCTCTGGCTAATTGCATTACCAGTGCCCAAGTCAATTTGTCATTGTGATGCCACCCCTTGAGTAAACAAGTTCACTGATGTGTGCAAGACAGCCTGGCCTCGTCTAACTGATTTGATTGGCAAAGTAAACCAAAACAAGAACCATTTTGCATCTCCTTTGTGGACATTTTGTTGCTTGAAAACAATGTGATGAATACTTTAAAATGTCCAAACAAACCTTTTTTTTCTTTTTGTGCTTTACTTGGGTGAAAGTAAATTTAATGTCTCTGATGTGACTTCCAGCACACACACACACACACACACACACAAATATCTCACAGTGTATTCACTTTTAGAAGACATCAGATGTAACATTTATCTCTACATACTATACATACTAATAAATATGACATTTTTGCTTTTGCGTGTTACATAATGTTGCGAGCAGTGCTATGACGAAACACTACTTTCAAAATATGATTGTAATTATGCTTTGTTTTCCTTCCAAATATCAAGCCTGAGTCTGTGGCATTGTTGCACCATACTTTAAAATCTAACCGTTACACTTTATAGCTGCGATGAAGAAAGAACAGCTGGTTTGCTTGGTTGGACTTGGACTGGCAAGAGCTGTCTGCAGAGATCGTCACGTGTTCACGGAGGAGTGAGGTGCACCAGAGGAGCTGGATGAAATATTGTAACCATCTGAAAACACAGCAACAAAACAAAGGGATTCAGTCTGTGGCAAAACATCATGACAGCTGATAAGAGCCTACAGACTGCAGGCTCTGCCAAGTGGGAGTTTGCAGCTGCATGGGAGACGGGACAAAAACTGGTTGCCTGGAGACGCGCCCGATGGGATCTCGGGGTCAGCAATTCCTGATGGCTCTGATGCACTGTTATAAGTCATATGGTGATCTGAATTGTTTTTTTATTAGGCTGCTAGTAATTTTAGACTGAATGAAATGATGTGAACAGCACACTAATGTTTTGCACAATCATGAGCTTATTTAGTGCCTATGCTCACATTTGCTATTTAGCACTAACCACACAGTAAAACACCACTTAACCAACCAAAAAATGTTGTGCCAATCCATGATCAACCAGCCACTTCAGCCACTAGCCTAGTTAATAAAACCCTGACAAACAATCAGAAGTTTAGCCTTTAAGCTTCTGTTTTTTTCGTTTCTTTTCTTAATTGTTGCAATACCTCTTCCTCTTCTCCAGTTCCGGAAAAAGTCAAATCCACTTGATGATGAGTTTCCAGCACTGGTGCTCTAGAAGGACAATAACAGCAAAAATACGAATCACCACAATGTGTTAATATTACAAACAAAAAAACATGACTTGATTAAGAAAAATGTCCTTACCCTTGTCCCACTTCTGGAAGTTTGTGACTTAATTGCTATTTCTGACCGCACCTGGAAAGTTAATTCTCAAAAATTAGCACAACGCTATATTACATTAGAAATGCAATATCAGACAAATAACAAATGTTAATTCAGAGTGGATTTTCCCGTTAATGAAAAGAACAGTTGGTTAAAATAGAATTGAATAGTGAGACTGACATACCTTTCTGTCTAAAAGCGTTCCAAACAGCAATATGAAGAAACCCTTTAAAGAAGATGTACAGAGTAGCATCAGCTAAGAGACCTTCAATGACAAAAGGCCAACTCACTATTCAGAATCCATCAAATAACTTCAGGTACTAGAGTATACAGTAATATAATAGTAGTATTTGCAGTATATAGTATATAAAATAGCAATTATATATAATTATTAACTACCTTTACCTGCAATGAATTGAAAAATGCAAATGAAATATGAATTCCTCTGTTGTAGGGACTGGTCATGGTCCCAACTCCCAGACCCCATGTTAATCCAAAAAATGGCGTGAGGACAGCCAGACTCCTAGCGATGACCACTAGAACGTGCCTCTCTGCTGCTTGTGCAGCGTCTCCCACTGCCCTTCTCCTCAACATTTTGTATATCACCACAAGCAGGATTACAAGGTTTATCACCACTATTAACAGTGCAGGGATTACAAATGCCAGCAGGGCTTTGGACTCATTCCAGTTGAGCCAGCAGATTCCAGTTCCTCGGATGTACGCTTGATTGGGTGCGGTTACGGCTATAGTTATGATGGCGATGATGAGAGGGGCTCCGTAGCCGAGAGAGAATCCAATAGCTAACATCGATGTTTTCGACAAACCCCCGTCAAAGACACTGACTGTGCGGTAGAACAACAGCAGAGCTGAGGCTAACATCCAGAAGAACAGGGCCAGGTAGAAAAAATGGATAAAGAATGTAGCTGCAGTGCACGCTGGTGGATTTTCCTCCTTTGCATCTGAAATGGCTGCCCCAATAATAAACCAGATGTTTGCAATCAACAGAGACACGGCGATGTTAACAACGGAAACATGGCGTAAGTAGGATGTATTGTTCTTTCTTATTTTTCTCCATATGACAGCTTCAATAATGAGGCATATGACCAAGGAAGCCATGGATATGCCAACTCCAACGTAGGTTATAATATCCAACGCTGGGTCATCTGGGCTGAAGGGTGACATCAGGATGGAGAACGAGGTCAGGTGGTTGCAGTTGCAGCTGACGGTTTCGTTTATGTTGTGCACCAACTCGCAGCCATTGCCATCCCATCCCCCCAGTCCGTCGAAGAGGCTGAAGTTCCAGAAGACACACTGTGGGTCCTTAAGGGTATCGTTTATAACATCGAATGTGAACGAAACATTATCAATGGTGCCACTGGACTGAACAAGTACGACCCTCCCATTGATGACATAGGAGGTTGAATTGTCTTTGTCTCTTGGAGGGAGTATGTTATCCATCGAGGCAAATGTTATCACAGTGATTGACTTTTTTCCTCCATCAGACTCTGGTATGTCTATCTCCACTGAGGAGTTAAAGTCAGCATCGAAAGAGTCTGTGAATGTAGTTTTGTTCAAAAGAATGTGAGTTGTGTCAATGTCAAAGGAGTCGGTGGTAAGACGACTTGTTATGTTCTCAAAAGACAGCAGTAATAATGAGCTGAGACTTTCAGCTTTGGGGCTGTTGCTTCCTCTTACTGATGTGTTTCTGGTATCATTGGTATTCAGAAAATTCCATGATTCCTTTGCCTCATCTATGGTGAGAACTCCTCCAGTCAATAGGATATCCTAAATTGAAAGAAAAGGATATTAGATCAAATGCAGCACGTGGTGTTCAGGATGTGTGCAAACCTCAGCAGACTATTCCACATACCTCCATTGATGTTTTAGTTATTGGTATAGACAATGATGATGATGCAAGGGCTACATTATTAAGTATAAGAACAATGGCTTTAATGGTTGCAGGAGATTCAACCACTTCCGTAGTGTAGTTGACAGTGACATTGCTGAGTTGGTCCAAGAATCCTGGCAATGAATTGTTATTCAAGGACTGTGGGATTTGAAAGAAAAAAAAACATAAGCAAAGCAAGGTATTGTTTGTAGAAAGTTCAAACCATCATGGTGAAATTTGGTTCACTCGATTAAAAGAAGGAGGAGAGCCCTAATCCCTTTGTGGGAAAAGTTGACCTACATAAAGCACAGACAAGTCCCAAAACACAAATAAACATCGCCATTAATATTAGAGATGCCTTGAGCCAATCCAAAGGGTTTGCATGTGGGCAAATTTTAATGTACCAATCTTGGTTAAAAGAAGTCAAAATCTGACTGTTTCTTTACTGTACTCTTTTTGGTCAGCATCAGCCACCCATGTTGCAGGACTGCTCTGCTTTATGACAGCCAACCTCTCACTACTCACTGCTAAATGAGAGAAAATTATATTGTGTGAATGTAAATTGTTTGAGTTCTATGAGTTGTGACACCTGGATAGGCAAAATACAAGGATTCAAGCTGTCAGTCTTGAGCAGTGTGCATTCAGGTATGAGGCTAAAAGCTTCTCATTTCTGGCTGGTGCTGAGTATCACTTTGACAGATTGAAATGACGAACATCGAGGCTGAAAACTTGATTGAAACATCAGTAATCAACATATTGTCAGGTGGTAATGTCTGTGCATTCAAAGCCTATTTGGATTTAAAGCATTTGAATGGCAGACAATATCCTTTAGCTGCATGTATGTTTCAGCAAACACTATGATTAAACTACAGTCACTAATACTGCAAACCTCACGTTTTCACTTTCATTATCTGTTTTCAAGAAGGTCAATTATTGTCAGATTGAGACCAATCCTTAGGCACTTAAGGAAGATTAAAATAACTAATGAAGTTACGAGTGCTGTTGCAGTTATGTGCAGACATGACCACTAGATGGTGCCACAGAGTACTTTTTTCCGATGACAATGGTAAGCAAACACTACCCCTAACCAAAGATTCACAAATATATATATAAAAAACAAACATATATGCAGTAAATAAAAGTAGATTTTGAGCAGAAATTTTAATCCCAACTCATGGAACTGTATTTTAACTGAAAAATAAAAAACCTGAGACATTTGCACATTTACATACTGTCGGTGAACACTGGGTTAAGATTCAGGGTGTGGCCAGAGGTGAAACGGGCCTGAAATGTGCAGCCAGAAAGGGCAGTAAAACACTGCTTTTCAACCTGGTGTCAGGATACTCTTTAAAATGTACCTGTCTGCCAATGCTTGTTTGCCTCAAGCCCTCAAATACTAACTTCACCTCAGTCCATACCGTCATTTGGTGTCAGAATTAGCTGAAGCACTAAGTCACCTCAGACTGATCGAGCAGCTCCTGAACCGGTTGTAGGACGCAGTTGTCTTGTTGATCTTCCCATTTACCATTTTCCATACAAACTGCTGTCTTTTCCCCCACCTTGTTCGGCTCACAGGGAGCTACAGCCTTGTCATTTAGAATTCCATTACCAAAGACCGGGTCATTGATACACAGAAATGCTAGAAATTTAAGAAAGTAATTTTTGTTTATTAAAGGAACAAGTATCTTGGCCAGAATTACATGAAATGCTCTAATGTCTGGATCAATACTTACCCTTTGTGGATAACACCAGTGTTATTACTTTGCTAAATTCTGGAAAGCTCTCCTCCTGACAAGTGAACCTCTTTTCCAGGTTTTCACAGTCAGTGATTGAAAACTGATGGGAGATCTTATTACCGGTGTCTAAACATACAAAGGAAAAACAAAAAACAAACAAACAACAACAGAAAAAAACACTAAATTTGGACAAAGAATATCAACATTCACTCATTGAAAATATGATATATGTAGACATATTATCTCAAATATTTGAGATCTACAATGTGTTAATAGCTCTCTTTTTGGTTAAGGTTTACCTGCAGTAGTTATGTTTTTAAACATAACTCTATAAGGACTGTTGACAGAACACTGCAGTGACACTTCGTTTTCAACCTCACAATTGACATTTCGTCTGATTGGTGTCACTTGGATCAAGGGTGTCTCGCTGAGAACGAATTCTCCGCTGGATGTCTGTCTGAAAACTGGTTTCCCGTTCACACTTTCTTTCAGCTTGCATTCATAATATCCTGAAAGTGAAGGTGATCATCAGTCAACATCAAATCGGTGTGAAGTCAGTGTTGGCAAACAAATGTACAGTAGTAGTAGTATGTGGGATGACACCACCATCAGGTATTTAGGAGTTGGAACAACTTTTCACATATTTTGACTTTAAAAGACTTAACACTCTCCAGGGGTTCCTCTAAAGACACCTGAAATTATTATCATTATTATTATTGTTATTACTGCACTGTAAATCACTTGTCCTGTGTTCTCCTTTGAGGTTTTGGTTGCATGATTATTATTTAATGTTATTTCTAACTGGAAAAAGAATGACTAAAGGTGATTTCAGATGGAATGTGTTTGTCTTTGTCTTTGTCACATCTACCTTTAGATGGGTTTTGAAGAACACAAGAGAAGGAGTCTGAATCTTAATATTAAGACAATGACTCTGCATTGACTCTGAAAATCATTTCTTGATTGCGCCATACTGGATCTGTTTCTTACCATTGTCGGTGCTAAAAAATCTGGACACAGTTAAGATCGATGCTCCACTCATTTTTGAAATGCTGTGTTCGCTATCTGCAAGTATTACTGTGCCATCACGTCTCCACTCTGCAATCCAGTTGGTACTAAAATTGAGAGCCTCTGGTGGAGGGCCACACGTCACAGTCACCCTTTTCCCAAAAAATATTTTGGATGGTTCAGGTTTTAGGGGTATTAGGCCTTTAAAAAGCAGACACAAAGGACAGACAATTATTATACAATTGTCCGTACAAAATGACCAGCTACTCCTGACATGACACACAATGCTTATGTGAATTTAAAAAATTACAGAAAATTTGATTTCTCAACAAATCTCAAAATGTGTGGAACTGTCTTACTGTCAAAGACCACGGGGTATATCTCTTTCAGCTCTGTAAATATCCCCGCTTTTACTGCTTCGATTTCAATTTCTTGAACAGAAGTTGCTGTTATTGTATAGTCACAGATGGTGCTTCCACTCCTGCAAGACAGAATTGAATCCCAATGAAAATCCGATCACAAGCAGGCATAATGTAGTCCGTTATCAACGCTATGATTAACCAAAAACAAGACCAAGAGGCTACCCCCCATGCTAGGTCTATGAGGCTGCATAGTGGTGCTTTGAGCTTAATGTTAACTTCAGCATGCTAACCACATCCATGATGCTAGCATACTGACAATGACAACCCTAACATTCTGATGCTCAGCTGGTGTAATCTTCACCAATTCAGCATCTTAGCATTTGCAAAATAGCACTTAACTCAAACTCGAGCTGAGGCTGATGGGATTGCCATTAGGTATTTGGTCTTAAACCAATAAGAGGGAGCACATGAAAAACAGAAAAACCTGGAGGACAGCGCCGCAAATATCTGTAAAATTACAGATCTTCATGAGCGAGGGATGTGGTTGGTGTTTAAAAAAGAAAAAAGTTGATTCTGTTTTAAAAATGTAATCATGCTCTGCATGAAAGCAGAAGATTTGTATGCACAGAGATAATCTGGAAAATAAAGAGCTGTATACTCGTTTCTTACTCAGAGCTATGAGAGCTTCATGATGCTAAACAGACATCCAGTCAGAGCTCTGAGGACATGCCAGGTGCACAACACACACCCCAAACGTGCACAATAATGATATACATGAATCTTAACCCTTGTTGCCTTAATTATGGAAGTGTAACTGACAAAATTATTATATAAGTAGCCTGTTGTGAATGGATTGAACGTCAAATATATTGTCTTTCGTCTGTTCAAAACCTCCTGACAATCCATCCAACAGATATTTCAGCCTGGACCAAAGTGGTGGACTGGCTGACCATCACTGCTACTCTAGAGCTGTGCTACTAGCATGGCAAAAAACAACATGCAGAATTCTGATGTCCAATGTGGAGACTACACCCCTAGAATATCATACTGAGGTAAAAACATCTATGTTACCACTCTTTTATGTAAATATTAAATTAAAATATCAAATTGAAAAATGTAATTACCTTGACGCTGTGTTAATATAAGTATAACAATTTGAAAACAACCAAACTGTGGTTAAAAAAATATATAATCTCCAAAACTGATTTAAGAAGGAGAGTAAAATCAAACGAAGAATTTGACTTACCGAAACTCAGCTATCTTTGCTGCTTTTAGAGTGGAGATGTGCTTCTTACATTGGCTTTGAATCTGTTTGAAACAGTAGCAGAGCCTGCTTGTTATTGATCGATCGATACATCAGTTCACATAAATTAATTGCATCAGCATTGTGACAAAACTGAAAGACACATCAAGACTTACAGTATTATTAACGTTTTGGTAAACGTCGCTGGTTGGCTCATTATATGAAGGATTATATTCTAGGTCCATGGAAAAGGACAAGCGGCTTTCTACAGCACAAACAGTTGTCAGCACCAAGAAGCAATTTCATGAGATACACAAAGCTTCATTCATGCATAGTATGTGTAATACCTGTTGGTGGTGGCGGTGGTGTCGTTGTCATGGCCGTTGTTGAGGTCATTGGTGTTGTGATTGTCGTTGTTGGTGTTGTGATTGTCGTTGTTGGTGTTGTCATAGTCCTTGTTGGTGTTGTCATTGTCGTTGTTGGTGTTGTCATTGTCGTTGTTGGTGTTGTCATTGTTGTTGTTGGTGTTGTCATGGCCGTCGTAGAGGTCATTGGTGTTGTCATTGTCGTTGTTGGTGTTGACATTGGTGTTGTCGTCGGCATCTCTGTAGAAAAGAATTTTAAAAAATCTGCAACACTTGACATATTCAATAAAGGTTCTTTAAAAGCAATACATGCTTTCTAAATTGTCAATAAGTGTCTTCAAACACAGACTTTTCAACTTTATCTATGCAAAAAAAGGTTTTTCCCATACCAGGAGTTGGGGTAGGACATTGACTGATACCTGTGGAGCAATTTTGGAGATTCAATTAGATAAGACCACATAGTTCTGCTAAGGAAAACAAAATACCCTCAGTTGTTATCAGCATCAATGCAACTTGATGCATGACATGTAGGGCAGCCAGTCAGATACAATATATATTCATATGTCACTTTTTTGTCAGTAGCATCACTTTTATTGGAACAGCTACAACATGACAATGCTTACTAGTGAGTGGTTCACAGAACTGTCCATCAGGAGGAAGTCCATTTATGCATTTGCAGGTTTGTCCAGGGCCATTACTGCATGCACCGTAGATGTCACACTTATCACACGACCACGCAAACTGCTCCTCACACGGACAGTGAAGTCCTCCAGTAGAGTTCGGATAGCACGCTTTTAAAGAAATTGAAAGTAAACTTCAAGCCATAGCATACAGATCTTACACTATTTGATAAAACAACATGAAATCAGCCATACAAATTAAAGAAGGAAACAAACGACAAAGCAAGGACCTTACCTGTGGTGAAATTTAAGCTTACAACTTCTACAGACTCGGTGATGGCTTGCGGGAGTGGTAAACCTGCCAGAGCTTCCCTGAATAGATGAATGAAATTTGACGGCACACTGAAGACTGGGATGCGCAAGTCAAGGACTATATCAATGTCCACCGGTTCTGTGAATGAGAACAGGCCAATATTCACTACATGAGTGTATCACTGTGTGCAGTCATCATGACATGAATTATGTTGCGCTAAGTGTTGCCCACGTGCGCTATTTGACTTGGACTTTTTAGGGTCACCTTTTTGCTTGAACTGAAACTTTACATGGTTTATGTAAGTTGCATGAGCCTCAGCATCAGTGCAAATCTTCAGAAACAAACACGCAGACCTTCATTCTCTACAGCTTATGTGTCGTACATTCGGTGGTGTAGGTGATGGTGTTTCAGCAGCACTTTTGTTATCATAATGCTTTTTAAATACCTCTTAAATGCAAATATTTTCTATTACAACCGAAGAATCTATTCTACTTCATCCCTGCAAATCAAAACAGGATGAATGGAATGAATGGTTGTAATCTTTTCAATCAACACTTGATTGAACACTAATCTTTTTCAATGCTGCCCACACGCAGAATTTTTAACTAACTCTTCTGTCTTAGTGAGTTCTTGCATGGTCTGTGGAAGCTGAGTGAGCCAAACATGCTGTGTAAGTTTTCAAACCATGTAAAACCCAAGATGCTGGCATTTTTGCAGCAGATACAGTTTTCTCATTTTATGTTCATCTCACTCATTGTACACTGCCAATGTTTTCTAAGGAAACCTGATGCAGAGTTTGACATTAGATGTCTCTCATATATTCATATTTTATACTACGATTAAAGAGTCTATATTGTCCTATATTGTCCATACAAAGAAAAATATTTTTTTCTCATACAAAGAGGTGACATGAAGTGTCAATCAAACTTGGACAAACAAGGAACAAGGAACAAGGTTTTATTAGCATGTATGCAACAGATTCTTGTCTTTACTGAAACATCTAACTGATTAAAGCTCAGTAAGTGTGGCTGCTTCTTTCATGATTCCTAAAAAACTAGTGTGTCCACAGTCACTTCTGATAAATTAAAACTACAAGGAAGGCATGTCAAACTGATTCCTAAAAGGTCGTGTGGAAGATGTGTGCTCCTCCTTGTTTGGAATGAAAACCTGCAGCCACACGGCCCTTTATGGAATCGGTTTGACATATGTGCTACAAGGCATTTGACTAGTACAGTAAAACGACCACATGCAGAACTTTTAGGTTTGGGATTTGATGCATTCAAAGCACCATCTAGTGGCCTAAAGAGGCAATTGCTCTGAAATCCATTTACCTAAAACGTATACCTGAAGATATTCTTCATTTATGGTCAATCACTTTTTTCTGCCACTGACAGATGTATAAGCAACAGTTCGATCTTGCTACTAGTAGATTAATGTATGAGCAGCATTTTAATGTTGTTTGTCCTATTTCTTTTCTTTTTAAGAAAGAGAGAGAGGGAGGGGTGATGTGCAGCAAAAAGCCCGGGCTGCTGTGGTTAATTCATGGTACGCACTGTACCAGATGAGCTACCAGGACTCCCCCAACTAGACATAATATTTTCTAAACCTCATCATATGTTTCATATATGAAATCTGATGCTACAGTACATTGCTGTAGCTGCTGAATGTATGTAGTGGAGCAAAAAGTACAGCTTCCTTCTGAAATATAGTGGAGTTGAGGCATAAAGTATCATAAAATAGTAATACTCAGGGACCTTTAATTGCACTTAATGGACAGTATTTGAGGAAATGCACTTCAGCGGGGGAAGAAATACTCAGATCTTTTACTTACCATACAAATTCTCTGTTACAGCAATATGTAGTTAAAGTAGAAAAGTAAGCATACTCACCCTACAGTGAAAATTGGCTCTGTCAGTGCAACAGTGTTATATATTATACTACTGGATTATTGTTATTGATATCTAGTATTTCACATTATTTCTCATTATTGTTTTTGTTTTTCATATTTTCATCAGCAATATAACTTAGTAACTACAGTGATCCCTCGCTATAACGCGGTTTACTTTTCACGGTTTCGCTACTTCACGGATTTGCATCGTGCATTGTGTTCTGCATTCTGATTGGCTAAAAAGTCACCCGGCTTCTTCTCTACCTGTGCGTCAATAACGTTGCAGTTTAATATGTACACGTACGTAAAACAGCTTGCCAAATTTACATTACGTACGTGCAAATTCTCTTGCAATTTCGAGTTTTGCCTATCACTATGTTCTTCTCCCGAACAAACACACCTGCACCGCGGGCTTCAAAAGAAGAAAACACTGCAGAGCGGAGTCAGGATGCAGCGGCTCAGTCTGAAGAGCAGTGAAATACACCTGAGTCACTATTTGTCCGACTGTACTTTGTATTTTTTTCATAATCATTTTTAATTTTCTCCCGTTTAATCCAATTACTCGGGTCGCAGTGGGCGGTGCTAATCTCCGCAATTTGAAGCCTTCTGTTCACATTAATGATTAAAATTATTATTTGACAGTACAGTACAGAAGTTATTTGTTGAAAAAAACGTTTCTAAAGTACATTTTTTTGTGAAACAAATGCTTGAGCCTGTAAAATGGTTTGTTCTTTCTTTTCAATGTATAATAGAGTATTTAATTTGTTCTTTACGTTCTTTTTGGAACGTAACCCCCGCGAAAAACAAGGGTATACTGTACAGTGCTCTGCTACACTAAACGTACTGTAGAGGTAGTGCAGATTCCACTGAAATGTATCTCAAGTACCTCAAATTTGTATTCAAATACAGTACTTCGGTAAATGTACTTAGTTGCTTTCCACCACTGACTAACTCAAAAACATTTCACAGGCAAACACAGCACAGAATCACCATGTAGGGTTTTTTTTTTCCAGATGATACACATCTCAGTGTGTGTTGACATTATACTGTATATTGAGTGCTGGGCCGACCTGTTCGACTGGTGTTTGGCTGGCAGTACTGGCCATCAGACGGCAGGGCGTTAATGCATCCACATGTGTCAGCAATGATGGCATCACAGGCTCCATCGCTAATGCAGGTGTTATAAGACCATTTAAAGTTCTGCTCACATCTGCACTGGTATCCAGTCATATTTGATGAACACACTGGGAAGAGAAGGGAGCGGGCGACAGCAAGGTTTAATGACATATTTGCTGGTAGGGTTAAAGTATGCTTAGCTTTGGCAACAAAATGAAAGTATGTTGTTATACCTGTTGTGGTATCGACGCTTATGATTTCAGCCTCACTGCTGATCATTAACGGGAAGGTGTATGTGCTCAGAAGCTGTTGGAGACGCTCCAGGTCAGAGATGTTTATGACAGCTTGGAGTTCATATTCAGAGGAATTAAAGGTAGCTGGGAAGACATGGTGAACTGATGAAGTGTACACTCAAGTGACAAGAAAAGGCAGATTCAGTTGTCAATAGTCTATATTTTTTGCCCTAATGAGCAGACAGGTATGCAAATAGCGAACAGTATCACTGATGCAGTTGAGATGTTCTGTTGATACTAACAAAACGCGACTCACCCGCTCTTTTTTCTCTGGGATGAATGTGTGATGCTTCTGTACCCATCAGTTCCTGGAGAGATCCATTTCCACCCGATTAGTTCACTTGTACAGTTTGTCTATGTAAAACAATGACTGACTAAATACAAGTCATTGATAAAACTACAACATTCATAAGTCATACGACAATAATAGATTTGATCTGTTTAGTGATGTAACCAAATCACACCAGCTGGAGAATCTCATGCTATTGCACGATAACCTTGACTGTTTATTGTCTTATCATACTCTTACCTCAAAGAATACATTCAGAGGCTGGCTGTGCCCTTGATTCTCCAGACTGCAGTATATAACCAGGATGACAACCGTGTATCCTACTGCCTTAAGCAACGCCATCCCGACTGGAGGGAGAACACAAGCGAAACAATGATTTCTCATTACTAAATGAATAAAATCAAACATTTATTCCTTGTAGGACACACTCATAGTTGATGGTAGCGTAGATGGTTGGTAATAAAAAAACAACAACAACACACACATCCCTTTTACCTCACACAGTGTCTTTGCTTCACATCTCTCAAGAAATACCACATGTTATTACAGTCTGGTCAAGTAAAGATTCAAGAAACAAGATATAAGACTTGAATTGCCGAGCATTAGAGGTGCTGGTAGGTGGATTTTCTCTTTACCTTTGGTGAGAGCCAAGTTAACTGGGAGTAAGGCACAATAGACTTATGTGGCTTTGAAAACCAAATGAAACTATTGACCTGTTTTTGATCCAACACCTGTGGGAAGATGTGAGTCACTCCTCAATCAAATCAAGTTTTAAATCAAACATCCAAGGTGGTAGATTTAACTTCAGGTGTCCGTCAACACAGATTATTTATAATATTTCCATGAAGACCGACAAGCCCCAGCAGTCAGGCAATAACTTATTGACAGGGGCAACACACTCAATAATTTAATTACATCAGTTATTCACATGTGAAAAGAAGTTGAGGAAGAATTTTTGCTCATCACGCATGAGATGGGGTCAGGATTACAGCTCTCTGGTGTCACCAAGGCAACATTCACACCCCAGCCTCCCACACACTTACTTACACAAGGTCTATTGAGCATTCTACAGCACAGAATCGTATTACAAAATGCTCATTGTTGACCCCTTATGCTACTCGCAAAACAGACTTTATATAAATGGATGAATGAATAAGTCATAGTGATGCTCAGTAAATAGGCACCAATGATGTTCGGAGCGGTTTTATTCAGCCACCGCAGAGCCCTCCTTAATTACTGCTCCAGCTATCACAGACAAAACAGTTCATCACTCCTTCTTTATCTAATCTTTTAACGCCTGTTTGCAACACAATAGGATTCTCTTTGGAGTATATCTTTGAAAAACTGGTTCAGTCATGCTTCCTTCTACCTCGAAAAAAAGAGAATGCCTTCTTAACTTCCTGGTCAGACCGACCACTGGTTCTCTGTTTTCTCTGGCTTATCTCTGTCTTTAATTCATCGTCTCCATACTGTTTAAATCTTTTTCTCTGATTTCAACTCCACTTCAGCATCCGGTCCATTTTAGAAATTATTTTGAAATTCTCTTAATTACCTATTACATGCAGAAGAGACAGCTGACATGTGAAAGGAGCATGGTGTTTTTAAGTGTTTGGAAGCCACCAAATAGTTTTTAAACTTGTTCAGCATACAGTGCACACATTCCAGCCTTCTTCCTTTCATGACTCAAGTTACTGGGCGGAGGAAAGTAAAAGAAAGTAACCTCTGACTGATTTAGCTGCTGCTGGAGGCAGATGTTTTCTACTTCATATAATCAGGAAGTTATTAGAAATTTTATCCATATGATGTTTTTGATTTTGGACATCATTCTGTATTAAACTGTCGTGTAAGCGTGTGAAAATCATAGTGGTCACCACAAATAAAAATAAGAGTAAATGTTTCAGACAGCACAGATTATAATAGGCACGAAGAGGGAGAGCAGGTGATGGCAGATCATTTGTGCAACTCCAATGTTTAATCTTTAATGTATTTTTTTTTATTAAAACATAATTTATTTGACATCAAACAAAATCAAACGAGAGCATCAGTGCCAGAGCCTCTTAAGAAGCTCATACATCTCTATGAGTGGGCAGGAGGCCCTCATTAACATTACACTGCTTCAACCTAATGGTTGGCTTTTGTGTACCTTTGCAGTCCCACACAAGCACTGTGTGTACACACTCTTACTAATGAGGACTAACACAGGTGGTTGAAGCCGACTATTACTGAGTGAGTAATGAGTGTATGCATTCCCACTATACGCCTGACTCCGGTGAACCTAGCTGGGTTAACACAGCATGAAGTCAAAGTTCTCTCATTTCCAGTTACTGAAGCGCTATTTAAAGATAACACTTTTGATCATAGACATAATGTAAATTTGTTTAAGCTTCACATATGAATCCCGAACTTCAGCTTTGTTTTGAAGCTAGTTTTTTTTGTTGTTGTTGTTGTTTCACCAGCCTTGGCTGCATGAAAGGATTGTTTTCTGACGGTGTTCCTAAAAAGCTGCAGCGGCTATTGAAAAGGTAAGCACTTCAGCATTGTAGCCTACATAAAACAACTTTTTGTCAGCATTCCCCCAGGGGAATGATACCACACTTATGCTAATTATCACAGCATAATGAAACTGGACAATTGCAGTATACAGTGTTGGTTGATATTGCAGTAAATTGTGCTGAAGACATACATCTGTACTGTGTATAAAGGAGATATAAATGTTCCCCTTATTCCTGTTAATATTCTGTAAGTTGACAAAGGTTTTATCTGTTTTGTATAATGGGTTAAATACGTTTCACGTGAGACTATCCAGGCTACGGCTCTATGTTCACTGTAACATGTATCATACTCCTGAACAGTTTGCCTGAAAGCATAATAAGCAATAACCATCTATATCAGACAAGAGTAAAGTTTTAAAATGTGGATTGTTTACCTCTCACTGTCGTCTGTCTTCCATAAGGGCTCTTGTCAGGAAGGGACGATCGTCTCACTGTACCTCTGCAAATACATAGAGCAGTTAATAAACACATGAGGCATCAGTCAACTTCCTGGAATACTTTGTCTGAGTCACACACCTGTCTGGCAAGTTCAGTGACCTGATCCATGGTATGAGTTAAAAGTTTACACTGAGTTGGTTGTAGAGTTGAGCGCTGTGAGTGTGATTATTTGTTTTGTGCACACAGATTTAAGCTAGAGAGTTTTTGTTGAGTATCCAAGTGTGGCTGCTCGGTGGTCATAGATAGATAGATAGATAGATAGATAGATAGATAGATAGATAGATAGATAGATAGATAGAATGTATTTATCTCAAGCTGGGAAACTGCAGTGCAGCAGCAGCATTACACACAGTGAAATAAGTGAAAATATCTGAAATAACACTATAAAGAGCAAACTATACATAATAAAATATCAAAATAGCGAGCAGTAAAAAGATTATATACATAATAATAAAACAGCAAAATCATGGTAGGAAGGGAGGGCAATTCATCTCCAGTTTCTTTTTTTCACATTTGCGTTCAAACAATGACCACATATGTACGGCTGTGTGTTTATTTATGTGTGATATGTACTCCTATAATCAAATTTGACACTTAGAATCTACAATTTTCTTCCAGTGTTTATGAATATAAACAGTGTCAGAGTTTAAATCATTTCTCAAGGTGCTTCATTCAGAAGCTGGAACAATGCAGATGCACTTCAGTGTCAGTATGTTGTCTCAGATCATCCTGTACTCTAACAGGATCTGTTTCTGTGATATGATGGGATCTTAAGTTTGACTGGACTTTTTCCAGGAAGCTTTTTTCAATTAGATATCGAGCACACAGCCCTCCTTGGCACTCTTTCGAGCATATGTTTTACTATAAATAACAGCAGTAAATATAATGAAACCTACTGCATGCTGCTCTCTTGCCTTCTTGCTTATTTGTTCCTCTATCTGAGCCAACCATGAGCCAAGGCCCCAAAATTGACCCCCGACAATCGAACGGGTGGGCCATTTCTAATCTGTATTTTTGACTTGCTACGTGTCTGCAGTTCACAGTTGGGCATGATAGCCTTTGCAAACTGGTAGCTTAGTGATGGTTATCATGCATTGAATATATGGATCCCTATAGCAGAAATCTGAGAACTGCGTATAGTACATGTTTGGTATTATGGGGCTTGGTGACTTTTGTGGACCACTCAGGATGCCTAAATCAACCCAATATGTTCTAAACATATGACAGAACTTAAAAAAAATGCATTATTGGTTGCTCAGATCATATATGTGGCAGTTATAACCCTCTTTCTTTAAATTATGCATAGGCGGAAATAAGAATTAAATGTTTCTTCTATGTATTGTTGTGGAAAAATTTCCCGTTCTGCCTATACAGAGCCAAACAAACCACTCTGGAAAGCAAGCAACGTGCACAAAGTGTTTAATCTCTATAGAGAGGAGACACAGCCACAGAACCACACGGCAGTAAGCAGTTCAGAGTTGTGCTCAGTGATCAGATGTTTTCACCCCATTCTTATAGTCTGACATGCCTTTGGTCTTAGCAGAACTGGTTTAACAGATGGCAACAGAAAAACAGTTGTCTGCAATAAAACTTGATGATGTCCTGTTCTCAGGACTTTACAGTTAGGTGTGATAACATCAGGTCATTTACTTTGGCACCCTGGGAGTTAATTGCAGTAGGTTACAACAACAAATCCACCAGGACATCCTCTAGTCAATACAACAGTAAAACAGCTAACACTACAGATCAACTATATAAACTAGGAAAACAAAATAGAAAAGTCTAGAAACATGTAAAAATTCCATCACAGTATCTATTCACATCAGAGCCACTAGGTAATCACACAGGTCTCAGCTTTCATTAGGTGCCAGACTTATGCATGTAGCTCTTATAATTTTGGAGATATACTCATTTGAATATGTGCATGTTGTTTTAGGTGGAATTTCCATAATCAGATCTAAGTGGGTAATTTGTATCAAGATTTCTTTTGCAAAAATGGGCATTCTTTATGTTGCATATTTTTTGCCAGTACCAGTGAATAAAATAACCTTTGCAGCTGCAGGAAGGTCCTGCAGTATTGGACTTTGGTGAAGAGGACTTTGGTGAAGAGGTTTCAGAATATAATACTGAGAATGGGAACATTTCACACCATCTGCAACCTCTTGTCAATCAGTGGGAAAAGGTTTCAGGATGCTGGCCTGCGTGACCTGTGTGTGGAGTCCGGAGTAATTGCAGAGGGATCCATAGCTGGTGTGATGGAAGGCAAGTACAACTGTGCTGTCAGGCTTCACAAGGTTGTATATGAGGCGCTCATGAGGGTAGCCTGGAAGGGATTTCTACCTTGGATCCAAGTTAACCACAGGGCAGAGACTCAACATCTGGAAGAAGCCCTCGAGAGCATCTCTACTTTCCACAACAATGTGTCCCAGACCTCCTTCACAATGCTCATGGATGATGCATCTTGCACTCGCATCTTCAAGTTGTTTGAAGAGTATCTGACTCCCTCAGGAATGGCAACCCACTGGGAACTTTCTGGATGTCTTACCTCGATCTGGCTGAGATCATGCTGGGCTTGCTTCGTGCCACAAGAGAAGGGGATTGGATGCTCCACCTCGCATCAATCCATGCTATGATCTTTGCTAATGACAAGCTGAATAATGCACATTTCCTGCTATACTACTATTCAAAAATGACACGTCTGCCAAATGATCACCCAGAGGTGTACCAGCAGTTCATGCAGGGTGGCTTCAGTGTCCAGAATCCTTATGGCCGGATCCCTGTGGATCAAACCATTGAGGAAACAGTCAACAGGGATACCCAGACAGCAGGAGGCACAAAAGGCTTCAGCCTGAAACAGGCAGCTGTGGAGAAGTACTACCTGACTCCTGAGTACCGCTGCATGTTCCTAAAGCAGCTCAGAGCAATGACAGGACGTGGACAGTCCCACCTCAACCACCCAGACCTGCAGTCAACCAGAATCACCAGAGATGAAGCAGATGTCCAGATACAGTCCGTTGTGAAGCTTCTTGAACCCTTTTGACCCAAATGAAACCGAGTTTGTCAGCATTTCAACAGGCACCCTCCCTCCCCCAGATGTTGTAGGGGACCTTCTTGAAGCCAAAAAAATTAGCACAGAAGCATATGAGACCTGGAAGCAGGATCGACTAGAAGACAAAAGACCAAAGACCCAGTTCCATGACAAGATGACAAAGATGAAACTGAAGACATTTTCAGATATCCGAAAGAAAGCTTCTACAAACAACCTGAAAAAGGATCAGTGGGCAGAGGTTGCAGACCTGCAGTCAAACCATGAAGAGGCTGACACCAGAATCATACTGCATGCAGCCCATGCTGCAGACGAAGGCTACAGTGCTGTTATAGTAGCAGCTGATGATACTGATGTCCTGGTGCTCTGCCTGGCGTTCTCTGCAAATATCTCATGACTCTTGTTCCAGAAATGTGAAACAAAGAACCGGGTGAGGTATCTTGATATCACCAAGCTATGTCAGGGGCTTGGAGATGGGGTCTGTAATGCTTTGATTGGCATGCATGCATACACTGGGTGTGATACAGTGAGTGCCTTCGCAGGCAGGGGGAAGCTTGGAGCCCTGAAGCTGATAACAAAATCAGAGCACTTCCAAGAAATTTTCCTGGAGCTGGGACAGTCCTGGGAGTTATCCACTGACCTGTTCAAGAGGCTGCAAGATTTCACCTGAAAACTGTACTCAGCACCCACATCAACAGAGGATGTCAACACAGCCCGCTACCAGCTTTTCTCTGCACGGCATGGGGAGCTTGAATCCAGCCAGCTGCCACCACGCAAGGACTGCCTCCTTACGCATGCTATGCGTGCCAACTACCAGGCTGGCATCTTTAGAGGTAGTCTCCAACAACATCCGGAAGTTCCAAGCCCAGTTGAGCATGGCTGGGCCAAGAATAATGGTCAGCTCACTTTCAAATGGATGCAAGGATCTCCAGCACCTGAGGCAGTGCTACACCTGCTGTCCTGTAAATGCAGCTGTAAATGTAAGCTCCCGGAGTGCCAGTGCATGAGCAATGGCTTGAAATGCACCAACATGTGCAACTTGCAAACATGCGACAATCAACCCCAAGAGGATGACCATGAAATCTTGATCACAGATGCAGACCTGACTGACTCTGAAAGTGAGGAGTGAGCTTGATAGTCGATAGTTGTTTGAATAATACATGTTTGAATTGTCATCTGTATTATCTAATATACTGTATACTGTTCTTTGTTCCAAGTATTGCTTCAAAAGTAAAAATGTTCAAGATGTGTTTCGTGAGTATCTTGTCACTATATTGTAATTTTCATCAAATTCAGAAACGTGCATCATATATGGGATTATTATGATCTGATTATAATCTATGGACATCCTGCCTAAACAACATGCACATATTCAAATGAGTATATCTCCAAAATTATAAGACCTACATGCATAAAGCTGGTACCTAATGAAAGCTGAGGCCTGTGAGATTTCAAATCTGGAAGCCAATGCCAATATTACCTAGTGTCTCTGATGTAAATAGATACATAGAAGAAACATTTAATTCTTATTTCCGCCTATGCATAATTTAAAGAAAGAGGGATATAACTGTCACATACATGATCTGAGCAACCAAGAATACATTTTTTTTAAGTTCTGTCGCATGTTTAGAACATATTGGGTTGAGTTTGGCAGCTTGAGTGGTTCACAAAAGTCACCAAGCCCCATAATGCCAAATGTACCATACACAGTTCCAGGTTTCAGCTATAAGGAGTCTAAATATTCAACGCATGATAATCACTGAGCTACCAGTCTGCAAAGGCTATCATGCCAATAAATAATGTGGACATATATAGGAAGAAGAAAATAGCAACTAGAAATGGCCCATCCGTTCGATTGTGATTGGTGGTCTGGCTCATGGACTATTTGCTGGGTTGCCATTTTGTTAAATTAAATTTATTGAACTGCACCAGCTCCATCATTGTGAGTCTGCATTGTGAGTCTGCATTTGGATCCAATCTCATGTGTGTGTGTGTGTGTGTGTGTGTGTGTGTTTATACAATAATATATACAATGACGTTTTCAATGTGCAGGTATTTATGTAAACAGTGACAGTTAGTGATGAATGTACGTGTTAAAGACTATGCCTTAAAGGATTGCCGGTCAGTTTTGTTGTGACACTGCATGACTGCTAACTGTTCATCAGAGGTCCGTTTCACAAAGCAGGTTTACTGAAAACTCCGAGTATGTTAACCCTGAAACTGAACCGCAGTAACTGACTCTATGAACCTAACCTGGTCGGGACCAGGTTTTACTCAAGGAACCTCGAGTTTCTCTGTGTCTCCGCCCTCTTTCAACCACACACCGTATTTCATTTCCTCATTCATTCATTCAGTCGGCAGACCAGTTTTGGCAGTTTTTAAATAACAGACGGCAGTTCTGCCGTCTGTTATTTAAAAAAATCATTAAAAATATCAGTCAGTGGGAAGTCCATTAGGCGCAGTAGGTGGTGACTTTTTTCGTTAACATGACATGTTAACGTCTTTTGATCATGATCCCGTGGATGAAGGTGCAGCGATACTGCGCAGAGAATGAAATATTCGTCGGGAGATAGTTATCAGACCACGATGTTCTTGCTTTTCCAGACAGTTATCGGTGTTAGGCCACCACCCGTTCTTCGTGCATCTGCCTTCTTTCTGTTGGCTGAGTAAAAGTCTGTGTTAGTTTAAATATAGGCTTAATTATTTAACATAACATGATATAGATGAGAACACTTTTTTTTTCATTTTTAAATTTTATTTCATTCGTTAACAAAAAACAAAACATTATATGAACACAATATAACCAATTTTACAATGAAAGGGAGCCACTTAATATTTAATTTACAATGTAAAACATGATCAAACTGAGGTAGCTGCCTCCATGAGATCATGCAGAGGTCTTACCTGTTTGTGACTCTGTGGAGGAGGTGTGTGAGAGGAGGCTGTTGGCCAAGCTCACAGCCATCATGGACAACAGCTCTCACCCACTGCACCGGACTGTAGAAGAGCTGAGCAGCTCCTTCAGTGGCCAACGTAGACACCCTCAGTGCAGGAAGGAGCGCTACCGCAGGTCCTTCACTCATTCCCACCGCTGTCAGACTGTACAACTCCAATGTATAGTTAATATTAGCAATAACCTTTGTTCTTCCTCTGATTACAAACATCGAAATCCACTGCTACTCCAAATCCACTACTGAACAAAAGACACGTCATATGTTTTTCTTAAACTTACTCAAATTCTTTTTTTTGTAGTTTGCACAGTTGTAGTTTATTGTTCTTATTGTTCTTACTGTTCTCATTTGCACCTCCACCCCCCCCCCCAACCCTAACCCTAACCCCCCCCGTGTGTTGTGAAGAGCTTCTGTAAGAGTAAATTTCTCCATTGTGAAATCCAGGAGAGATCAGATGATCAGATGCGATGTGGAGGCCCAGGAACATGATGTTGTCCACACGCACGGGCATGATCCGTCTTTCTGGACCTCCTGAAGTCCACAATGACCTCCTTGGTCTTCCCTGTGTTCAGCACCAGATTGTTTGCTGAACACCACTGGGTGAGCTGGTGTATCTCCTCTCTGTAGTGGGTCTCGTTGTTATCTGAGATGAGACCCACTACTGTAGTGCCGCGTCACAACTGTGTTGGTGGGGTGGATGGCAGAGTAAACAGGGTGAAGAGGGCTGAGCTGAGTACACATCCCAGTGGTGTGCCAGTGCTGAGGACCAGAGGGGATGATATTGTGTTCCCTATTCTCACGACCTGAGGCCTGTTTGTGAGAGAGTCTCTGATCCAGTGGCACAGTGTTGCAGGTAGACCCACCCATGTAGCTTCAGTGCCAGCTTGTCTGGGATGATGGTGCTGAAAGCTAGCTAAAGTCTACAAATAGCATTCTGACGTAGGTGTTGGGGTGCTGCAGGTGTGTCAGGGCTGTGTGCAGGGTGATGGAGACAGCATCCTCTTTGGATACCCTCTGTTGGTGAACTGAAGGCTATCTAAGTCCGAGGGGATGAAGCCTCTGATGTACCTGAGAAGAATCCGCTCAAAGCACTTCATGATTACCGGGGTCAGAGCAACAGGCCGGTAGTCATTCAGGCAGGTGATGGGTGTCTTCTTAGCTACTGATGATGGTGGAGGACTTGAGGCACTCAGGAACCATAGACAGCTGCAGGGACAGATTGAAGATCCAGGAACACTCCTGCTAGCTGGTCAGTGCATGTCCTAAAAGTCTTGCCTGACATCTTATCCGGTCCTGTAGCTCTGCAGGTGTTGATACTCCTCAGGGTGGATGTCACCTCGTGCTGCTGCAGGACGAGGGGCTGGTGCTGTAGGTGTATGGCTTCTCTGCTGCCTGATGTGTCGAAGCAGAGTGTTAGGCTTATCGTCCGTCATGGTTCTGATGTCTCCCCACATGTTCTGGGGGTTGTTGTTATTAAAGTGATCTTCAATTTTCTCTTTGTCCCGGAGCTTGGCCTGCTTAATTCCTTTTTTCAGCTCTGCTCGAGCTATAAGACAGCTTGTCACCAGCTCTGCAGGCAGTATCCTGGGCTTTCCGCAGGGACTGCACTGTGCTGTCCAGCCATGGTTTCTGGTTGGGAAACACTGTGATGGTCTTAACAGGGAGAACAGCATCAGTGCAGAACTGAACATAGGACAATACAGATGATGTATACTCCTCTAGGTCTGCCTCTTCTTTGAACACAGTCCAGTCTGTCAGCTCAAAGCAGTATTGAAGTGCAGAGGAGGCCTCTGGTGGTTGCCTTTGTTCTGCAGGCCAGACGCTTGCAGGCAGGAACAAGTTTCACTGAGATGTGGTCTGACATGACCAGGTGTGGAGCTGCTGCAGCCTTGTATTTGTGAAATTTGGGAAACACCGCCTTCAGTTCAACTTGATTAAAGTCTGCCTCTGGGTCATCGTTCATCTGCCCGCGGATTAGGCAGTACAGCTCCTCTAATGCTAACTTAGCATTAGCCCGCGGTGGAATGTAGGCGACCACAATAACAACGGACGAGAATTCTCAAACCAGCTTGAACGGTCTGAATTTCACTGCCAGGTCTTCCAAATCAGGAGAGCAGAATGTGCTGACAGTGTGTGTGGCTGTACATTAGGCATTGTGTACATACAGCGCCAAACCTCCACCTCTGCTCTTACCTGAAGCTGCAGACCTGTCCGTCCGGAACAGAGAGCGCCCCGCTACCTCCACCGCTGCGTCTCTGTGACAACGGTAACACAGCTGGCCATCTGGCAAGAGACTATCCTGAGAGGGACCTTGTCGATTTTGTTGGCGAGACACCTGGTGTTAGTGAGGAAGAAACTGGAGAGAGCCGGTCTGTGAGGGTTAGCATGTAGCCTAGCACAAGCCGGCTCTCTTGCCACGCTCTTCTTGATGGTGCCTCCTCCATCTCCTTGGCAGCAGCGGGGGGATGGTGGTGGGCTCTGGGGTCCGTAGCAGCTCCGGAGGAATAAAGTCCAGTTTCGGGTGTGTGTGGAGTCTGAACTGTACTCCAAAGTTCACCAGTTCGGACCTGTACTGTGTTAGAGCTTCTAGAAGAGTGGTGAACGTGAAAATGAGTAAAAACAAACAAACAAAAAGGCAAACACTCAAAGTACCAGTGTTCCAAAGTATAGCCTTGAAGAGTCACTTGCATTCGTCTTATTTTGCCTTGGCACTATCAGACAGTAGGCTATAAAATATGCATCAGAATTCTATATAATCGAGTAAATTATGACATTTTAAACAAAATCATAATGGGCTTAGGGTTGATCAGGCATGAGTGGTGTGTGGTTGAGCCTCCCTCACGAGCACGAGTTTCTAACTAAGCCATCAACATAAACAGCAATCAAACTGTAATATAAGTCTGAGACTCAATCATTTGATTTTATATTCATTTTAAGCAGTGTTCTTCAGTAGTGCTGCCACTGTAGTGGGACGAAATAAGAGTTTGGGTTCCCCCAACACACAGTGTCCATCTCTATCCTTAATGGTTATGTCAAGTTTGAAGAGGACCAACACAGAGCATTTAATGTTCATAAACAAGACCTAAATGGCAAGAAAAAAAACATGGCCTCCTCACACTTTTTAACACATCAATGTAGAAATAATAACACCTAAAGTGATTATTGATAGTTTCGGTTAGTGTTTTGTGTATCACCACAAACAACAACCTCATGACATAGTGTAGACCAACATCTCTGAATAGAAAATCAATCATTGTAAGCGATAAAGAATTGTTCAGGGGCCAACAATTACATGCATTGAGAGTGTAGCTCTCAGCAGGAGCAGACAGTTTGAGGCCAGTATCAGGATCATTCCTGTGGGGGGAAATCACACTCGTCCTGCACGTGTACAAAGATGTTTTTGAAAACTCTTCCACTAATGTCATTCAGCATATTTAATTTGATCACAAATATATTTTTGCAATGCATTTAAATATATACGAAATGAAATGAACTCAAAGACACTGTAATCAATGTTTTTATAAATATTTTATTCAATGTAAGGATCATATAGCATCAGGAAAAGCATCAACAAGAATCAAGACAACAAACAATCAGAATATATATGTACATTTTTTCACAGTGTGCTTAAGTAATTCACACGATTGCATTAACAGCTCATCATATCCGACCTCTGTTTGTGCCACAGGCTATGCTTCACCTTAATATGTCTAATGTAAAACAAACAAAAAACATGACACAAACAGTACAGGTTGCAGAGTCTACTGACATACTTAATCTTTCTTATTCCACATGTGATCAGTACTGACTCATCTGCACTCCAAAGAATAGATCAATGCAGTTTTGAGTTGGAAAAATCACCTTGAAATATTTTTCCAGATATGATCAATCTGAAAGCTGATCTGAACCAGCTGTAAAAGAAAGCATAAATAAATGGGTTGAGCATTGAGTTTGAGAGTGCAAGCCAGTTAAGACTTTCAATCACAGCAAATGACACTGACGTATGATTCAATACCAGAAAGAAGAAATAGAGAAATAAAGGAGACCAGCACATCAGAAACACTCCCATAACAGTTGCCAGAGTTTTAGTGGATTTTCTCTCCGTCTTACTGGCAGTGGCTCCAGACTTTGTTCCCTGGATGCTGCGTACCTGTCTCTGTGCAACAAGGAAAATCTTCAGGTAGATACAGAGCATTAAAATCACTGGGAGGTAAAATGAGAAAATGGGTCCTAAAATGTTTGCAAGCAGAGCATCAATAAAACAATTTTGTTTGCATTTTTCAAGATTTATTCCTGCAATTAAAAAGCCAAAGACAACTAGAAGTGAAAAACTCCAGCTCACCACGATCATGATGACAACAACATGAAAATTTATCTTCGTTCTATATGTCAGAGGGTGACACACTGCATAATATCTGTCAATAGAAATACAACACAAATGTAAAATGGAAGCTGTACTCAGTGTTCCATCAATGCTGTCTCGTACTTTGCACAACACATCTTCAAAGAACAGACATGAAGTTGCAGACAATTCCATGTTGAAAGGAAAAACTACAAGCCCAACAAGCAGGTCAGCTACTGCCAAGGAAAGGATGAGAGAGTTTGTAGGAGTGTGGAGCTGTTTGAAGTAAATGATGGAGATTATTACAAGAAGGTTTCCACATATTGTGACAGCAGACAATGAGCCGAGGAAAACATACAATAAAACACATACTGTGGAAGGTGTGCTTGTCTTCATATAAGAAACATTATGTAATTCATAACAGGGATGTAAGTCATTATAAGTGTACTCAGCAGTGGCTTCTGGTGCCATGTTTCTGGGTTCCTGCAAATCAGTTTTCCATTAAAAATTAACAGTATTTTAAACAGAAAAATAATGTTTATTTGAAAATATTTCTGTCCTGCATGAGCGCAACACTACAATAACAGTTGTCTAGATAAAAAAAGAGTTTCAGTTTTTGTCATACCTTTTAAATACTGAAGGTAATTCACACATGAGTGTTGATGGATGTTCTCCATGACTGTTGGCACAGTCTTGATTTTTATCAACTCCTGTCTCATTTCCATAATAAGCACCTTCTGTATTTGTCCAATCAGATGTGGGACTTTTTATCTTGTTTACAGTAGATTCATTGTATCAGAACTCATATCTGATTTATCATGTAAGTTGAGCGACGAAGATTTTTTTTCCCAGGACATGAAACTAAAAGTTTCCTCGCCAGAAAAAATAACCCAAACCCTAATTTTTGATTTGAGAATGGGGCCACTCTGACAGGTTCATGTCAGGTAATTTTATAGTGGTAGTAGTGTCGTGCAGAGTAATTCTAGTAGCTACAGTACAAGAGGTTGCAGTAATAGCAGTAGTACTGCCAGTGTACAACATTAACTCTTTCGCTACCCTCCTTTAACACTCGTGTTTCAAGGACAAACTCTAGCAAGGTCTGCAAATGGCTTGCAGAATTAAAACCAAAAGGCCACTCAGTATGGTGAGGTCAAAACAAGTGATACAAAGAGAGACTACATATTTAATTTGGAGCAAAACAGAACATATGATCAGATAATATCCTAACTTGTGCATCCTAATAGATACGAAAACAGATCACCGAAAAGCTGAGTTTTCCATAATTAGACCAACTTTTTCTGAAGGAGGTGAATGGCACAAAATGGAAGACAGCGAGTTAGACGGATTTTATAAAAACAGAACAATTGACGTTGATTGTTCTGAACAGAGTAATTTCAAAAATGAATTTCTCCCCCTGAGCAGATGATGGGTGCCATCCTTCCCTTTGCATTTTATAGATATGTTGCCATTGTAATCAAAACCACTCCAAGTAACAATAATTGCAGAATAATCCTCCATTTTGAGCAGTTTGTCAGTTTGTCACTAATGACAGTAGGAATGGAGGCAAGACCAATCAGAGAGGGCTTCCAGGAAATTATGTGGAAATACTTGTGTCTTATTGACAGGTCTGTCAATTCATCAGTTGATGGGGTCACTGTGCCAAACACTAGCTTGCTCACACAGTGAGACAGTCATGGATGTACAAAAGATTTTTGGCACAAACATTCTCTCACACTGAGCCAGAAAAACAAGGTTTATAACTGTGTGTGTTGGTCAAGACATCCTCTGGGAGATCCTTTGAGACTGGTGTTGACACAGCTGAAAGACATCACAGGCCCCCTGCTGAACCCCCTTCAATTTGCATACCAGGCAAGCAGGTCAGGGGAGAACACAGTCAACATGGGACTGAGCTACATCCTGCAACACCTTGACCACCCAGAGACATATGCGATTGTGGCAAGGCGAGCGGTTAGACACACAGTTCAAGAATTCCACAGGACAAGAGCGTGATTTCCAATTATAAAAGTCATAGTTTTATTAAACAATTATGTAAAATGAGCCACAGACTAAATAAATCCAAATAATGATAATAATAATGATAAGGAGTGATGTGAGGAGCCACCAAAAGGAAATAAGGGACAGGGCTGGGGCTTACCACGACCGTGGTAACAAAAAGGGGAGGGATCCAAAACTACACTGCACCCGTGACACAGCAAACCAAAAAGTGAAAAGGAACCACCACCAGGGGAACCACTGCCACATTGGGCCTCAGCGCCTCTAAACAGAAAAAAACAATATTAAATCATAAAATCAAAGCAGTCCTCACACACACAACACAACCCAAAATATCAAATACCCCAAAACCCAAAAAGAAACCACACTATATCACAAATTATCAAAATCAGGAGAAACAAAGATTTCTAAACAATAAATCCAATAACCCAGAAACTCAATCAATAATAATTCAAAGAAAGAAATAACAGAAAAGAATTAATTTTAATTAGAATTAATTAAAAGCAGTCTTTAGAGGGGACGGCTTGATGTCCACGAGGGTCAGAATGCCCTCTCTTGGCTCACGTCGGCAACTTTTGCCCAGTTAACAGGGCCAGATAAAAGAGTCAGATGAAGGCCGAACCAGAGCGCCGAGTTAAGGCAGCTGGAGTCCCAACAAGAGCTAAACCAAGGGGAGTAGGTCCACCTGAGGAAAGAAGGGAGAGGAAACCAAGCCAAAAGCCAAAACAGAGACAACGACAAAAAGCCAAGACAGCAGCGAGGCTCACCGCGGTGAGCGATGGCCGCGCATGGAGAGCAGGATCAAGGTGTCGTAGTAGCAGGAGGAAGAAGTCCGCGGCCCAAACTCTACCAGCGATGGCTGGGGGAGAACAATAATCAGTACACCTCACCAGACCATCGGCAGCTCAATATAAACGGCGGACAACTAAGCGTTTTGCCAGCAGAGAGCACACCCCGCTCACACCAGCCCGAGGGAGACAGCCCAGACCGGACCTGGGCACACTGCCGGACAGAGCGAAACTGAGGTAAACACCAGGTCCACAACAACGCTGAGTAACTCGAGTGGAGCAGAGCATGCATACCTTTACTTTGAGATCTAACCTGCGAACCAGCGAGGCACCGTCACACACAGTGTTGGCTCCGTGAAGGAGGAAGAGGAAACTGAAAGGACGAGGAAGGGTCTGACCTGGTCTATTTATAGTCCATCACTCACAAGTTGTCTGCCACACTGCCCCCCACGGTGGGGAGCGTAGCGCAGCCTGCCACACAAGGATCCTGTTTGTGGACTTCGACCCAGCGTTCAACAATATCGTCCCATGTATCCATCACTCAAAACTGACCCAGCTCACCCTGCCAGCCTCCACCTGTCAGTGGATAAGAAACTTAATTAAAAAATAAAAAAGAATAAAATTTGAGCAATCCAGCTGAGACACAGAGTAGCTCACAAGTCAGTACTGCAACACGGAGGAACAACCTGACGCAAAGGCTTTTTTGAATACAGGAATGACTTCAAAGAAGAAGGAACGTGCAATTTCAGCATTTTTTAGGAACCCCTTTAATTTTGTGAAAGGCTTGTTTAATCAAGAAAAAGGAGGGCAACTTAAGGCAACGAAATCAGAGATTGAACAGTATTTGAAGTGGAAGTATTCAGATTCAAAGGAGAATAGGAACATCAGTCTTCCACCTGACATGCCACCATTAGTGGAAGTGGAGCAGGAGATGGATGTGAGCCACCTAGATGGAGAGAAGTTGTGGAGGTGGTTAGGCGTGCAAAGGCTTCTTCGGCCCCAGGGCCTAATGGAGTCCCCTACCGTGTCTATAAGAGTGCACCTGGCATCTTAAGGACACTATGGAGATACCTGAGAATAGTTTGGGAGAAACAAAGTATTCCAAGAGCATGGTGCAGGGCAGGAGGCGTCTTCATCCCTAAGGAGAAGGAGTCATCGGACCTTAGCCAGTTTCCGATGATTTCTCTCCTTAATATTGAGGGAAAGATATTCTTTAGTATCGTAGCACAGAGGCTGGCTAATTACTTAGAAAGGAATGGTATGATAGATTCGACAGTGCAAAAAGCAGGGATACCAGGATTTACGGGATGCTTAGAGCATACTAGCATGATTTGCCATCAGATTCAGATAGCTAAGAGGGAAAAAAGAGACTTCAATGTTGTATTTTTAGATCTGGCTAATGCGTTTGGATCAGTGCCGCATAGCCTTATTTGGAGTTCCTTTCACTACTTTAAAGTGCTGGAGATAGTTGTTAACTTGGTGAAAGCATATTTCCAAGACATCAGACTGTGTGCAAGTATCGCAGAGCTCACAACAGGCTGGCAAAGATTGGAGGTTGGTATTATGGCAGGATGTAAAGTTTCCCCGCTAGCTTTCACAATGGCTATGGAGGTAATTATTAGGGCTTCTAAGTGGGTCGTAGGTGGAGAGAGACAGCAGAATGGAATGTGTCTTCCACCAATTAGAGCTTATGTGGATGATATGACACTGCTAACTTCAACAGTGCCATGTACAAGGAGGTTGTTAGATAAAGTCAATCAGAATCTGAAGTGGGCTAGTATGAAGATTAAGCCTAGTAAGTCAAGGAGTATTTCAATATACAGAGGGAAAGTAAGTGATAGGAAGTTTGCTATAGATGGTGAGGAAATCCCAACAATTAGGGAGGAATCAGTCAAGAGTCTAGGACGGTGGTATAATGTGGACCTGAATGATGTTGAACAGGTTGTGCAATTTAGAAAGGATGTTGCAGAAGGGCTGGAGAGAATAGATAAATCAGGGCTCCCAGGAAAACTGAGGTTGTGGTGCTTGCAGTTTGGCTTGTATCCTAGGTTAATGTGGCCAATGTCAGAATATGAAGTCCCATTATCTGTAGCAGAGAGAATGGAAAGGCTAGTTAGCTCTTATATTAGAAAATGGTTGGGTGCTGGTATGGGAAAGGAATGCTTCAGCTGCCAGTATCCAGTCTAACAGAGGAGTTTAAATGCACTAAGGTTAGGACAGAACTTTTATTATCTGGGAGTAAGGACATGCTCTTAGGCATGCAGAAATAGTAGGAAATGTTCAATTTGGCTGGGGAGGCTTGGGGCTTGGCCCAGGCAAATCAGTGTGGACCAAAGCAGGTCTAAAGGAGAAAAGAAAGCTTGTAGTGGAACAGGTGCGTAGGCAGAAGGAGTTGTTAAGGGGGGCAAAAGCAGTTGGTCAGGCCAAACAGGGACAATGGTTGAATTGGGAAGGTGTTGAGAAGAGGAAACTTAGTTGGAGGGACCTGTGGAATATGGAGGAAGGTCGTATTAAATTTCTGATAGGGGCGACATATGATGTGTTACCAACCCCGCAGAACCTAAGACTCTGCGTACAGGGCGACCAATCGTGCCCAGTCTGCTCAGGTACAGCAAGTTTAAAGCACATTTTGTCAGGTTGTAGAATTAGCTTATCACAACGCCAGTATACATGGCGGCATAATCAGGTGCTGAGAAGCTTAGCTGCAGGTATTGAAGAGAGAAGGAAGCAGGTGAATTCTGGAAGTTTTAGTAAGGAGAGGTTAGGTGTGCAGTTTGTTCGAGAGGGGCAGAAAAATAGAGCTGCTAAGTCAGGGAGAAGGCAAGTAGGTGGCTGCCTTGTAGGGGCTGATGATTGGCAAATGCAGGTCGACTTGGGAGGAAAGCTAGTTGTGCCCCAGGAAATAGTTTATAGTAATCTAAGGCCGGACATTGTCTTATGGTCCATGAGTAAAAAGACTGTGTATTTTATTGAGTTAACAGTCCCTTGGGAAAGTTCAGTTGAGGCAGCTTATGTTGGTTGTTTTCCTGTTTTGTTTGCTTCTTGAAGGAAATGTTAGATGAGGCTGTTAAATCTAGTCTGTGGATTAGGCCTCCACCTTCAGCACCCTCTAAACTTTCTACCCCCTACCCGAACAAGGGTCTGTATCCAATCCCTACTTTCATCTTTAACTCTACCTCTTTACTTTCTCTCCCCCTACCCGAACCAGGATTTGTATTCCCATCCCGCTTTTATTGGTGCAGTTGGTGAGAGGCAGGGGTAGATGATGGTTGATGGTAGTGCGGCAATTGGCAGTTACATGTGGCATCTAGGCCTGTGGTAGCATTGTAGCAGCTAACAATAGCTAAAGCGGTGGTAGTATGATAGTATCTTAGCAGTTAGTATTGGCATCTAGCAGTTAACATTAACAGTGTAGGTAAATCTAGCTGTATTGTCCTCTTAGCAGGTAGCGGTTAGCATTTAGCATTAGCATTGGCATTAGCTAAATGGTTGCATCGGAACTGTATTGTCTTCTTCTTTTCTTCTTAGTGGTTAGCATGAGCATTAGCATTAGCTAAATGGTAGCATCGGTACTGGCCACTACCTGGAGCATCTCCTAAACAGGCCTGGGTCAGTTGAACGTGGCAGTGCTGTTTGGATTGTGTAGGAGCAGTGTGAACTGGCACTAGGGGGGGTGACTCTGGGACGCCGGAGTTCACCGCCTAGCCTCCTGGAGGTGTAGTGGGACTAAGTAGGCGAAACACCATTGAAGGGAGGTATCCACCTGATGACCCCCAGAGACGTGTTAGGATTCACTGCTCTTTGGCATGTATAGAGGCAGATTAGGGGTCCAAGGTTCTTCACTGAGAATGAATCCTCTTTTTGAGCAGAAGTATCTTGTGTTTAAATTAACTCTGGACCATAAGCACCGGAGCCCGCCGGGGGTGTATGCTCTCCCCCCTGCTCTTCTCCCTCAACTCCAACAACTGCACCTCAGGAGACCTGTCTTTTGAGATGACACAACAGCCTTCAGCCTCATCCGAGACGGTGATGAGTCTGTATACAGACAGGAAGTTGAACGGCTGGTACTGTTTCAGTCATTTGTTGTGATTTATTTTTTATGTCTTTTATGTACTTGTTAAGCTGTATGTCATTGAGTGCAATGTTTATCAGTCAAGTTCCTTGTATGTGCACAGATACGTTGCCAATAAAGCCAATTCTGATTCTGGTCACAACTGAGGCACATTTGAACAAACCAGCTTAACAATAACTAATAACTTTATGTATTCCATTTGCCGAAGTCACAAGAGGCGACAAATGATCAGCACTTCACAAAGTTTATTCACTTTCCCCCCAACTGAACAACTCAACACTTGAATTTTTCTGGGAGTCTGGTATTTTCTCCCTGGGTGATAAATGAGTATATTGTGGTTACTTCACTGTTTATATTGTGACCCAACACATCGAATCAACTGCACAGGTATATTGATTTGACGCAGTGTTCTCTGTCAGAATATTCCGCAATATTATTTGGTCATGTTTCATTTTACTTGTGTTTTTCTGCACTGTGAAGCCTAAATTCATCATGTAGCTACACCAAGCTCAGTTTGAAGGGGTGAAGTGACTATTGTTAACTTGAATACATTGAACTGTTTTTACAGCAGTAGATTCTAGAGAGAGAGGAGAGAGACAGCAGCAGATGATGGTGAACAGTGCATGGACGACACTGAATGACCTGTTTCTGAACAATTTGTGTGTGAGAGAGAGAGTGAGAAAATCCATAAATACATTTAATGGATTTTCCAGCTTTCAGTCAATGAATATTTAATGATAGCAGTTTTCTGTTTCTGCTCTAATACTAATTTGTAACAACTGAATTTATTACATTTCACAAACTCTCTTAGCTTTTTAGCTGAATAAACATAATAAACTCACAAAATGTGAAGAAAGGAAATATTCTTATACCCATTTTTCTCATCAAACTCTGTTCGTTCCTCAAGTTCCTGGCAAATTTCCCTCCCTTCCTAATCAGCCTGATGTGTTTCACCTGTGCCCCTTTGTCCACCTCCTCCTCCCTATATATACCCTTTGTCTTTTCCCTTTTTCTTGCCAGAAAATCTTCATCCCATGTGTGTTGTTTTCCAGCGTTTTCTCGAGATTCCAGTGTTCCTTGTGTATGACCCTTTTTGGATTTTCAATGATTCTCTCTGCCTTTGCCTTTGGATACTGTCGTTAGTTGGATGGACTGTTGTTGTCTGAAGAGACTTTAAATCCTCTGAAAATCATTTGTGTCGAGACTGCTTGGTGAGTCCACTTCTTCTGTGAGCCCTGACAGTATTATTTGGCCACAAAATGGACTCCGGCAGACTCAGGACTCTACATTTATTGTGGCCAGTCAGGACACTTCCTGGCCGATTGCTCTGTGGAGAGCGGGCGAGCAGCAGGGAGACAGAGAATGCTGGTGAGTCCTACCTTGGTGCACTCGAGCCCTGTTCGCCAGTTAACCTCTGTACAACTCACTTCTTCCTCTTTCCCCCTCAGCCATCCAGCCTCATTGATAATGGTGCTTATGCTAATTTAATGGACTACGGACAAGGACAAGAACTCGATCTGTCCTCCTGACCTCTTGCTCAGCTCCTCAATGCTAGTGCTCTCGATGGTCGGCTACTGTGTCGGGTGAGACACTGCACTGCTTTCCTCACCCTTACCTTTGCTGACTCCCATTCTGAGACGATTAGGTTTGACCTTTACCATTGCCCTTTGCACCCCCTCATTTTGAGACACCTGTGGCTCCGTAAACACAATCCTCACATGAACTTGACAACCGTGGAGATCATCGCTTGGGGTCTGGACTGTCACCTCCACTGTTCTTCCCACTCTGTCCATTGTGTTCTCTTCTGACCCTTCATCGGTTACTCCTTCCTCATCATCTCCAGGTACTGAGGCCGACTATCTAGTGTTATTTGGATTTAAAGGAGGTCTTCAACAAGGCTTTGGCCACTTGAATGACGTTCTCTGGGACTTGAATGTCTAGCTGGATGACATTCTCATTTTCTCCCTATTCTTATTTTTATACAAAGGAATATTTAAAAAAAAACATATGTACAAAATATATATTGCCGCAAAGAAGTATAAGAAACATTACCATAATGTACTGCCAAAGATTCTGTAGAATTGTGCAGACTTTACACAAATCGCTCATGGGTAGCAATTGCACATGGTGGATAAAGTGACTATAACATTAACGCTATTGCATAGTAATAAATATGTATATATGTTCCAGTGGAATACCATTATGTACTTATAGGTAGAGTACTCAATGAGAGCGTAAAAAAACAATATTGCAAGGTAATACGTGTATAATAAATCACACATCACAAACCAGTGCTACATTAAAAGCAACACTGGAGTTCAACACTCTGACAGCTGTTGAAATGAAGGACCTTCTTGCAGAGTGGATGCAGCAGTCTGTTGGACTGTGAAGGAGCTGCTGAGGGCCCCCACCGTGTCATGCAGGGGGTGGGAGTGGTTGTCATTGATAGCTGTCAGCTTTGCTAACATCCTCCTCTCACCTACATCCTCAGTGGTGTCCAGAGGGCAGTCCAGGACAGAACCAGCCCTCCTCCTCAGTTCAGTCTCTTTCTCTCCCTCTCAGAGCATCCACAGCCCCAGCAGACCACCGCAGAATAGATTGCAGATGCAACCACAGACTCATAAAAAATCCTCAGTAATGTTGTACATACTCCAAAGGACCTCAGTCTTTTCAGCAGATGGAGATGACTTTGGCCCTTATTGTACAGGGCATCAGTGTTAGTTTATTGTTGAGGTGGACACCCAGGTATTTGTACTCTCCACGATCTCAATGTCCAGACCCTGAATGCACAGCAGTGCAATCTCTGGTGCTTTCCTTTCTGCGGAAGTCTATTGCCATCTCCTTGGTCTTGCTGGTGTTTATGTGCAGATGTGTTAGTCCACACCAGTTGACAATGTTAGCGATGACTCCCCTGTATTCCAAATCGTTCCCCTGCGATACACATCAAATGATGGCTATATCATTAGAGAACTTCTGGAGGTGGCAGCCGTCTGTGTTGTGTCTGAAGTCGGATGTGTAGAGGGTGAAGAGGAAAGGAGAGAGCACAGTACCCTGCAGAGCCCCGGTGCTGTAAACTGCCACATCCGACACACAGTCGCAAATATTACCATACTGCGGTCTGTTGGTGAGGTAGTCGATGGTCCAAGCAACCAGGTGGCAGTCTACTCCGGCTCCTTCCAGCTTCCCCTTCAGCAGAGATGGCTTGATTGTGTTGAAAGCACTGGAGAAGCCAAAAAACATGACCCTCACTGTGCTCCCAGTGCTCTCCATGTGGGAAAGAGAGCGATGGAGCAGGTAGATGATAGTGTCTTCCACACCAATGCCTGGTCGATATGTCAACTGTAGGAGTCCAGCTCGCTGCTCACCAGGTGACGAAGGTGGTTAAGCATAATCCTCTCCAGGGTCTTCATCAGGTGGGAAGTGAAGGCTAACGGCCTGAAATGTTTGGGCTCCCTAGAATGCAGTCTTTGGCACTGGAACCACAAAGGAAGTTTTCCACAGGGCAGGAACTCTCTCCAGCCTGAGGGTCACATTAAAGATGTGTTAAATGCACCCACAAAGCTGATCTGCACAGTCCCTCAGCAGTCTGGAGCTGATGCCATCAGGGCCAGTAGCCTTCATCCTCACCGGGTGGGGGACAGCGGGTGGCTCCTGTTGGGTGAGGTTGGGAGCTGGGTCAGTGGTCTGTGATGTGGATTGTAGGGGGGGTGAAGTGGTAGGAGGACAGAGCCGCTGGTGTCAGGGATGCACTGGGGAGGGAGGGGGTGCTGAGAGGCAACGCCGTCTGGTCTGGGCTCTGGTGGTTGGGGGAGGGAACGGGGGTGGAATAAAACCTGTTAAAAAACAGGTTCAGCTTATTTGCCATTCCCGGTGTCCAGATTCTGCGCCCCTGCCGTTGTCCCTGCTGTGGCCTGAGATGGTTTTCAGGCCCTTCCAAACCTCTCTGGCATTGTTCCCCTACAGGCACTCCTACAGCTTCCTCCTGTAGTTCTCCTTCCCTCTCCTGATCTCCCTTTCAGCTCCCTCTGCACCCTCTTCAACTCAGTTCTGTCCACCGGACTTAAAAACCCTTTTCTTCTCTTTCAGTAGGGTTTTCAGTTCAGGGGACACCCAGGATTTGTTGTTTGGGAAACACATGTGGTAGGCACAGTGTTGTCCACACAGAAGTTAATGTAGTCCGTGATGCATGTTGTCAAACTGTCAATATCCTTCCTGTGAGGACTGCACACTTCCCAGTCGGTGGAGCCAAAACAGTCCCACAGTGCCATACTGGACTCATCTGACCATGTCTTCAAAGAGCTAATGGTTGACTGTTGTTTCATCACCAAGGGTATGTAAGTTGGTAGCAGAACCAGGCAGTGAGCAGATCGCCCCAGTGTGGGGAGGGATGAAGAGCTATAAGCATCCTTCGTGTTTGCATACCACAAGTCCACTGTTTTATTGTCTCTGGTGTGTTGACATACTGGGTGAAGGTGGGTTGAAAACAGGGAAGCATGAAAGGAGGGCCTGGGGGTACGATGTCTGCAGCTGTGAGACCACAGTGTGCAGGAGCTTGCATTCTGCTGCAGCGTCGGGGACGGGGGGGGGGGGTGCACACAGTTATCGCACTGACTTGTGACAACTGACTCGGGAGGTAATATGGCCGAATGCTAAGAGCTAGCAGTTCAGTGTCTCTTGTGCAGTGCTGCTCCTTTACACTGATGGATTACCTGGGTCACACCCTCTGTTGTTCACAAACATCGCTATGCACCCACCTTTCCTCTTACTGCACTCCGTCTGTCTGTCTGTCCGCCTGTCCGCTCTCAGCAGATGAAAATTGTCAGTGCCCGGCATAAGTTTGTTCATGTCTTCATGAAGCACATGACGCTACACTCCCGGTACTCCTGCTACAGTCTGGTTAGCGCCGTCAGGTCTTCCATCTTACTGGGTAGACATCTCACATTCCCCATAATAAGTGACCGTATGGAAGGTTTATACCATCTTTGCTTGTCCTGGCACTTAAATCCAGCTCTGCATCCCTTTTTCCATCTCCTTATCACAGCGCTAACAGCTGCATCTAGTGTAAATGCAATAAAAAATATATACCAGAAATAAAATTCACTAAGACAATACATAAAAATATACTAAAACAATAAGATGTACTAAAACAATGAAATATACCAACTGAATATATACTATAATTTATATACTGAGATTCAGCGTGTGTGTGCCTAAAAGTTAAGTACACAGAAGGTGCAGGTGGAGGTGTAGGTGTAAAAGTGTGCAGTGGCTCATAGTCCTCACAGTCTCTCACTCCAGTGAGGGGCTGCTGTGGGTAATAGTTCTGACAGCTCTGGGGAAGAAGCTGTCCCTTAGTCTGTTGGTGGTGGTGCGGATGTTCCTGTACCGCTTTCCTGATGGAAGCGGTACAAACGTCTGTGGCCCGGATGGCTGGAGACGGCGAGATGGCGATGGATCTTGCCCTCTTCCTGACCTTCGTATAAAGAGTCTAGGACAGGAAGGGGGCATCCCACGATGCCATGTGCAGTTTTAACCACCCGTGCCAGTTGTTTCCTCTCCTGTGCCGTGCAGCTGCTATACCACACTGTCACATTAAGGCTTTCAATTGTGGCCCTGTAGATGTTGACGAGCAACCAAGAGGAGAGTCCAGCCTGTTTCAGTTTCCTGAGGAAGAAGAGCCTTTGTTGTGCGTTCTTCACCAGGCGGGAGTTGTTCATGGACCAGGAATGATCAGATGTGATGTGGGGGCCCAGGAACATGATGTTGTCCACACGCTCCGCCACTTCTCTGTCCATGAGGAGTGGGGCATGATCCGTCTTTCTGGACCTCCTTGGTCTTCCCTGTGTTCAGCACCAGGTTGTTGGCTAAACACCACTGGGTGAGCTGGTGTATCTCCTCTCTGTAGTGGGTCTCGTTGTTATCTGAGATGAGACCCACTACTGCAGTGCCACTTCACGACTGTGTTGGTGGGGTGGATGCCAGACTAAACAGGGTGAAGAGGGCTGGGCTGAGCACACAACCCTGTGGCGTGCCCGTGCTGAGGACCAGAGGGGATGATGTTGTGTTCCCTATTCTCACCACCTGAGGCCTGGTGGTGAGAAAGTCTCTGATCCAGTTGCACAGTGTTGCAGGCAGACCCACTGCGTGTAGCTTCAGTGCCAGCTTGTCTGGGATGATGGTGCTGAAAGCTAGCTAAAGTCTACAAATAGCATCCTGACGTAGCTGTTGGGCTGCTGCAGGTGGGTCAGGGCTGTGTGCAGGGTGATGGAGACAGCATCCTCTGTGGATTCCCTCTGTAGGTGAACTGACGGCTTTCTAGATCCGAGGGGATGAAGCCTCTGATGTACCTGAGAAGAATCCGCTCAAAGCACTTCATGATTACCAGGGTCAGAGCAACAGGCCGGTAGTCATTCAGGCAGGTGATGGGTGTCTTCTTAGCTACTGATGATGGTGGAGGACTTGAGGCACTCAGGAACCATAGACAGCTGCAGGGACAGATTGAAGATGTCCATTTACACTCCTGCTAGCTGGTCAGTGCATGTCCTCGAAGTCTTGCCTGACACCTTATCCGGTCCTGTTGCTCTGTGGGTGTTGATCCTCCTCAGGGTGGAGGTCACCTGGTGGTGCTGCAGGATGAGGGGCTGGTGCTGCTTCTCCAGCCGGGGTCGGTGTATGGCTTCTCTGCTGCCTGATGTGTCGAAGCAGAGTGTTAGGCTTGTCGTCCGTCATGGTTCTGATGTCTCTCCACATGTTCTGGGGGTTGTTGTTATTGAAGTGAGCTTCAATTTTCTCCAGACCTTGGCCTGCTTAATTCCTTTCTTCAGCTCTGTAGGCTGTATCCTGGGCTTTCAGCAGGGACCGCACTGTGCTGTCCAGCCATGGTTTCTGGTTGGCTGTGCTGACAGTGTGTGTGGCTGTAGGCCAGGCATTGTGTACATGCAGCGCCAAACCTCCACCTCTGCTCTTACCTGAAGCTGCAGACCTGTCTGTCCGGAACAGAGAGCGCCCCGCTGCCTCCACTGCTGCGTCCGGGATGTTGTCGTCCAGCCAGGTCTCTGTGACAATGGTAACACAGCTGCCCATCTGGCGAGAGACTATCCTTAGACGGACCTTGTTGATTTTGTTGGCGAGACACCTGGCATTAGTGAGGAAGCGACTGGGGAGAGCCGGTCTGTGAGGGTTAGCTTGTAGCCTAGCACGCAAGCGGGCTCTCTCTTATGGTGCCTCCTCCATCTCCTTGGCAGCAGCGGGGGGATGGTGGTGGGCTCTGGGGTCCGTAGCAGCTCCGGAGGAATAAAGTCCAGTTTCAGGTGTGTGTGGAGTCTGAACTGTACTCCAAAGTTCACCAGTTCGGACCTGCTGTACTGTGTTAGAGCTTCCAGAAAAGTGGTGAACATGGAAATGAGTAAGAACAAACAAACAAAAAGGCAAACACTCAAAGTACCAGTGTTCCAAAGTATAGCCTTGAAGAGTCACTTGCATGACTGTAGACGCTTCATCTTATTTTGCTTTGGCACTATCAGATTGTAGGCTATTAAATATGCATCAGAATTCTATATAATCGAGTAAATTATGACATTTTAAACAAAATCATAATGGGCTTAGGGTTGATCAGGCATGAGTGGTGTGTGGTTGAGCCTCCCTCAAGTTTCTAACTAAGCCATCAACATAAACAGCAATCAAACTGTAATATAAGTCTGAGACTCAATCATTTGATTTTATATTCATTTTAAGCAGTGTTCTTCAGTAGTGCTGCCACTGAAGTGGGAAGAAATAAGAGTTTGGGTTCCCCCAACACACAGTGTCCATCTCTATCCTTAATGGTTATGTCAAGTTTGAAGAGGACCAACACAGAGCATTTACTGTTCATAAACAAGACCTCTGTTTAAATGGCAAGAAAAAAAAACATGGCCTCCTCACACTTTTTAACACATCAATATAGAATCGATAACACCTAAAGTGATTATTGATAGTTTTGGTTAGTGTTTTGTGTATCACCACAAACAACAACCACAAACAACCATTAATAATAATAATAATAATAATAATAATAATTATTATTATTATTATTATTATTATTATTATTATTAATAATAATAATTTTCTTCTTGTTTGTCTCATACCATTTTCAATACTTTTGCGATTATGGTGCAGTGTAATGAAAATGCTCATGACATAGTGTAGACCAACATCTCTAAATAGAAAATCAATTATTGTAAGCGATAAAGAATTGTTCAGGGGCCAACAATTACATGCATTGAGAGTGTAGCTCTCAGCAGGAGCAGACAGTTTGAGGCCAGTATCAGGATCATTCCTGTGGGGGGAAATCACACTCGTCCTGCACGTGTACTAAGATGTTTTTGAAAACTCTTCCACTAATGTCATTCAGCATATTTAATTTGATCACAAATATATTTTTGCAATGCATTTAAATATATCCGAAATGAAATAAACTCAAAGACACTGTAATCAATGTTTTTATAAATATTTTATTCAATGTAAGGATCATATAGCATCAGGAAAAGCATCAACAAGAATCAAGACAAGAAACAATCAGAATATATATGTACAGTTTTTCATAGTATTCTTAAGTAATTTACACGGTTGCATTGACAGCTCATCATATCGGACCTCCGTTTGTGCCACAGGCTATGTTTCACCTTAATATGTATAATGTAAAACAAACAAACAAAAAACATGACACAAACAGTACAGGTTGCAGAGTCTACTGACATGCTTAATCTTTCTTATTCCACATGTGATCAGTACTGACTCATCTGCACTCCAAAGAATAGATCAATGCAGTTTTGAGTTGGAAAAATCACCTTGAAATATTTTTCCAGATATAATCAATCTGAAAGCTGATCTGAACCAGCTGTAAAAGAAAGCATAAATAAATGGGTTGAGCATTGAGTTTGAGAGTGCAAGCCAGTTAAGACTTTCAATCACAGCAAATGACACTGACACATGATTCAATACCAGAAAGAAAAAATAGAGAAATAAAGGAGACCAGCACATCAGAAACACTCCCATTACAGTTGCCAGAGTTTTAGTGGCTTTTCTCTCCATCTTACTGGCAGTGGCTCCAGACTTTGTTCCCTGGATGCTGCGTACCTGTCTCTGTGCAACAAGGAAAATCTTCAGGTAGATACAGAGCATTAAAATCACTGGGAGATAAAATGAGAAAATGGGTCCTGAAATGTTTGCAAGCAGAGAATTAGTAAAACAATTTTGTTTGCATTTTTCAAGACTTATTCCAACAATTAAATAGCCAAAGACAAATAGAAGTGAAACACCCCAGCTCACCACAATCATGATGACAACAACATGAACATTTATCTTCATTCTATATGTCAGAGGGTGACACACTGCATAATATCTGTCAATTGAAATACAGCACAAATGTAAAATGGAAGCTGTACTCAGCGTTCCATCAAAGCTCTCTCGTACTTTGCACAACACATCTTCAAAGAACAGACATGAAGTTACAGACAATTCCATGTTGAAAGGAAAAACTACAAGCCCAACAAGCAGGTCAGCTACTGCCAAGGAAAGGATGAGAGAGTTTGTAGGAGTGTGGAGCTGTTTGAAGTAAATGATGGAGATTATTACAAGAAGGTTTCCACATATTGTGACAGCAGACAATGAGCCGAGGAAAACATACAATAAAACACATACTGTGGAAGGTGTGCTTGTCCTCCTGTAAGAAACATTATGTAATTCATAACAGGGATTTAAGCCAACATAAGTGTGTTCAGCAGTGACTTCTGGTGCCATGTTTCTGGGTTCCTGCGAATCAGTTTTCCATTAAAAATCAACAATATTTAAAACAGAAAAAATAATGTTTATTTGAGAATATTTCTGCCCTGCATGAGCGCAACACTACAATAACAGTTGTCAAGATAAAAATAGAGTTTCAGTTTTTCTCATACCTTTTAAATACTGAAGGTAGTTCACACATCATGGATGTTCTCCATGACTGTTGGCACAGTCTTGATTTTTATCAACCCCTGTCTCATTTCCATAATAAGCACCTTCTGTATTTGTCCAATCAGATGTGGGACTTTTCATCTTGTTTACAGTAGATGTCAGAGCAATGTACTGTGCTGTACATGAAAATAACTTCTGAAATTCTTTTGTGAGTCCTTTCATTGTATCAGAACTCATATCTGATTTATCATGTAAGTTGAGAGACGAAGATTTTTTTTCCCAGGACATGAAACTAAAAGTTTCCTCACCAAACAAATAACCCAAACCCTAATCTATTTCAGATTTGAGAATGGGCCCACTCTGACAGGTTCGTGTCAGGTAATTTTATAGTGGTAGCAGTGTCGTGCAGAGTAATTCTAGTAGCTACAGTACAAGAGGTTGCAGTAATAGCAGTAGTACTGCCAGTGTACAACATTAACTCTTTCACTACCCTCCTTTAACACTCTTGTTTCAAGGACAAACTCTAGCAAGGTCTGCAAATGGCTTGCAGAATGAAAACCAAAAGGCCACTCAGTATGGTAAGGTCAAAACAAGTGATACAAAGAGAGACTACATATTTAATTTGGAGCAAAACAGAACATATGATCAGATAATATCCTAACTTGTGCATCCTAATAGATAAATGAAAACAGATCACCGAAAAGCTGAGTTTTCCATAATTAGACCAACTTTTTCTGAAGGAGGTGAATGGCACAAAATGGAAAACAGAGAGTTAGACGGATTTTAAAAAAACAGAACAATTGAAGTTGATTGTTCTGAACAGAGTAATTTCAAAAATGAAATTCTCCCCCTGAGCATGGAGATGGGGGCCATCCTTCCCTTTGCATTTTATAGATCTGTTGCCATTGTAATCAAAACCACTCCAAGTAACAATAATTGCAGAATAATCCTCCATTTTGAGCAGTTTGTCAGTTTGTCACTAATGACAGTAGGAATGGAGGCAAGACCAATCAGAGGGCTTCAAGGAAATTATGTGGAAATACTCGTGGCTTATTGACAGACAGGTCTGTCAATTCATCAGTTGATGGGGTCACTGTGCCAAACACTAGCTCGCTCACACAGTGAGTCAGTCATGGATGTACAAAAGATTTTTGGCACAAACATTCTCTCACACTGAGCCAGAAAAACAAGGTTTATAACTGTGTGTGTTGGTCAAGACATCCTCTGGGAGATCCTTTGAGACTGGTGTTGACACAGCTGAAAGACATCACAGGCCCCCTGCTGAACCCCCTTCAATTTGCATACCAGGCAAGCAGGTCAGGGGAGAACACAGTCAACATGGGATTGAGCTACATCCTGCAACACCTTGACCACCCAGAGACATATGCGATTGTGGCAAGGCGAGCGGTTAGACACACAGTTCAAGAATTCCACAGGACAAGAGCGTGATTTCCAATTATAAAAGTCATAGTTTTATTAAACAATTATGTAAAATGAGCCACAGACTAAATAAATCCAAATAATGATAATAATAATGATAAGGAGTGATGTGAGGAGCCACCAAAAGGAAATAAGGGACAGGGCTGGGGCTTACCACGACCGTGGTAACAAAAAGGGGAGGGATCCAAAACTACACTGCACCCGTGACACAGCAAACCAAAAAGTGAAAAGGAACCACCACCAGGGGAACCACTGCCACATTGGGCCTCAGCGCCTCTAAACAGAAAAAAACAATATTAAATCATAAAATCAAAGCAGTCCTCACACACACAACACAACCCAAAATATCAAAAACCCAAAAAGAAACCACACTAGATCACAAATTATCAAAATCAGGAGAAACAAAGATTTCTAAACAATAAATCCAATAACCCAGAAACTCAATCAATAATAATTCAAAGAAAGAAATAACAGAAAAGAATTAATTTTAATTAGAATTAATTAAAAGCAGTCTTTAGAGGGGACGGCTTGATGTCCACGAGGGTCAGAATGCCCTCTCTTGGCTCACGTCGGCAACTTTTGCCCAGTTAACAGGGCCAGATAAAAGAGTCAGATGAAGGCCGAACCAGAGCGCCGAGTTAAGGCAGCTGGAGTCCCAACAAGAGCTAAACCAAGGGGAGTAGGTCCACCTGAGGAAAGAAGGGAGAGGAAACCAAGCCAAAAGCCAAAACAGAGACAACGACAAAAAGCCAAGACAGCAGCGAGGCTCACCGCGGTGAGCGATGGCCGCGCATGGAGAGCAGGATCAAGGTGTCGTAGTAGCAGGAGGAAGAAGTCCGCGGCCCAAACTCTACCAGCGATGGCTGGGGGAGAACAATAATCAGTACACCTCACCAGACCATCGGCAGCTCAATATAAACGGCGGACAACTAAGCGTTTTGCCAGCAGAGAGCACACCCCGCTCACACCAGCCCGAGGGAGACAGCCCAGACCGGACCTGGGCACACTGCCGGACAGAGCGAAACTGAGGTAAACACCAGGTCCACAACAACGCTGAGTAACTCGAGTGGAGCAGAGCATGCATACCTTTACTTTGAGATCTAACCTGCGAACCAGCGAGGCACCGTCACACACAGTGTTGGCTCCGTGAAGGAGGAAGAGGAAACTGAAAGGACGAGGAAGGGTCTGACCTGGTCTATTTATAGTCCATCACTCACAAGTTGTCTGCCACACTGCCCCCCACGGTGGGGAGCGTAGCGCAGCCTGCCACACAAGGATCCTGTTTGTGGACTTCGACCCAGCGTTCAACAATATCGTCCCATGTATCCATCACTCAAAACTGACCCAGCTCACCCTGCCAGCCTCCACCTGTCAGTGGATAAGAAACTTAATTAAAAAATAAAAAAGAATAAAATTTGAGCAATCCAGCTGAGACACAGAGTAGCTCACAAGTCAGTACTGCAACACGGAGGAACAACCTGACGCAAAGGCTTTTTTGAATACAGGAATGACTTCAAAGAAGAAGGAACGTGCAATTTCAGCATTTTTTAGGAACCCCTTTAATTTTGTGAAAGGCTTGTTTAATCAAGAAAAAGGAGGGCAACTTAAGGCAACGAAATCAGAGATTGAACAGTATTTGAAGTGGAAGTATTCAGATTCAAAGGAGAATAGGAACATCAGTCTTCCACCTGACATGCCACCATTAGTGGAAGTGGAGCAGGAGATGGATGTGAGCCACCTAGATGGAGAGAAGTTGTGGAGGTGGTTAGGCGTGCAAAGGCTTCTTCGGCCCCAGGGCCTAATGGAGTCCCCTACCGTGTCTATAAGAGTGCACCTGGCATCTTAAGGACACTATGGAGATACCTGAGAATAGTTTGGGAGAAACAAAGCATTCCAAGAGCATGGTGCAGGGCAGGAGGCGTCTTCATCCCTAAGGAGAAGGAGTCATCGGACCTTAGCCAGTTTCCGATGATTTCTCTCCTTAATATTGAGGGAAAGATATTCTTTAGTATCGTAGCACAGAGGCTGGCTAATTACTTAGAAAGGAATGGTATGATAGATTCGACAGTGCAAAAAGCAGGGATACCAGGATTTACGGGATGCTTAGAGCATACTAGCATGATTTGCCATCAGATTCAGATAGCTAAGAGGGAAAAAAGAGACTTCAATGTTGTATTTTTAGATCTGGCTAATGCGTTTGGATCAGTGCCGCATAGCCTTATTTGGAGTTCCTTTCACTACTTTAAAGTGCTGGAGATAGTTGTTAACTTGGTGAAAGCATATTTCCAAGACATCAGACTGTGTGCAAGTATCGCAGAGACCACAACAGGCTGGCAAAGATTGGAGGTTGGTATTATGGCAGGATGTAAAGTTTCCCCGCTAGCTTTCACAATGGCTATGGAGGTAATTATTAGGGCTTCCAAGTGGGTCGTAGGTGGAGAGAGACGGCAGAATGGAATGTGTCTTCCACCAATTAGGGCTTATATGGATGATATGACACTGCTAACTTCAACAGTGCCATGTACAAGGAGGTTGTTAGATAAAGTCAATCAGAATCTGAAGTGGGCTAGTATGAAGATTAAGCCTAGTAAGTCAAGGAGTATTTCAATATACAGAGGGAAAGTAAGTGATAGGAAGTTTGCTATAGATGGTGAGGAAATCCCAACAATTAGGGAGGAATCAGTCAAGAGTCTAGGACGGTGGTATAATGTGGACCTGAATGATGTTGAACAGGTTGTGCAATTTAGAAAGGATGTTGCAGAAGGGCTGGAGAGAATAGATAAATCAGGGCTCCCAGGAAAACTGAGGTTGTGGTGCTTGCAGTTTGGCTTGTATCCTAGGTTAATGTGGCCAATGTCAGAATATGAAGTCCCATTATCTGTAGCAGAGAGAATGGAAAGGCTAGTTAGCTCTTATATTAGAAAATGGTTGGGTGCTGGTATGGGAAAGGAATGCTTCAGCTGCCAGTATCCAGTCTAACAGAGGAGTTTAAATGCACTAAGGTTAGGATAGAACTTTTATTATCTGGGAGTAAGGACATGTTTGTCAGCAATGTGGTTCCGAATCCTTCTGGGGGGAGGAAATGGAACCCAAGGGCAGCAGTGCAGGAGGAAGAGGCAGCTCTTAGGCATGCAGAAATAGTAGGAAATGTTCAATTTGGCTGGGGAGGCTTGGGGCTTGGCCCAGGCAAATCAGTGTGGACCAAAGCAGGTCTAATGGAGAAAAGAAAGCTTGTAGTGGAACAGGTGCGTAGGCAGAAGGAGTTGTTAAGGGCGGCAAAAGCAGTTGGTCAGGCCAAACAGGGACAATGGTTGAATTGGGAAGGTGTTGAGAAGAGGAAACTTAGTTGGAGGGACCTGTGGAATATGGAGGAAGGTCGTATTAAATTTCTGATAGGGGCGACATACGATGTGTTACCAACCCCGCAGAACCTAAGACTCTGGGTACAGGGCGACCAATCGTGCCCAGTCTGCTCAGGTACAGCAAGTTTAAAGCACATTTTGTCAGGTTGTAGAATTAGCTTATCACAACGCCGGTATACATGGCGGCATAATCAGGTGCTGAGAAGCTTAGCTGCAGGCATTGAAGAGAGACGGAAGCAGGTGAATTCTGGAAGTTTTAGTAAGGAGAGGTTAGGTGTGCAGTTTGTTCGAGAGGGGCAGAAAAATAGAGCTGCTAAGTCAGGGAGAAGGCATGTTGGTGGCTGCCTTGTAGGGGCTGATGATTGGCAAATGCAGGTCGACTTGGGAGGAAAGCTAGTTGTGCCCCAGGAAATAGTTTATAGTAATCTAAGGCCGGACATTGTCTTATGGTCCATGAGTAAAAAGACTGTGTATTTTATTGAGTTAACAGTCCCTTGGGAAAATTCAGTTGAGGCAGCTTATGTTGGTTGTTTTCCTGTTTTGTTTGCTTCTTGAAGGAAATGTTAGATGAGGCTGTTAAATCTAGTCTGTGGATTAGGCCTCCACCTTCAGCACCCTCTAAACTTTCTACCCCCTACCCGAACAAGGGTCTGTATCCAATCCCTACTTTCATCTTTAACTCTACCTCTTTACTTTCTCTCCCCCTACCCGAACCAGGGTTTGTATTCCCATCCCGCTTTTATTGGTGCAGTTGGTGAGAGGCAGGGGTAGATGATGGTTGATGGTAGTGCGGCAATTGGCAGTTACATGTGGCATCTAGGCCTGTGGTAGCATTGTAGCAGCTAACAATAGCTAAAGCGGTGGTAGTATGATAGTATCTTAGCAGTTAGTATTGGCATCTAGCAGTTAACATTAACAGTGTAGGTAAATCTAGCTGTATTGTCCTCTTAGCAGGTAGCGGTTAGCATTTAGCATTAGCATTGGCATTAGCTAAATGGTTGCATCGGAACTGTATTGTCTTCTTCTTTTCTTCTTAGTGGTTAGCATGAGCATTAGCATTAGCTAAATGGTAGCATCGGTACTGGCCACTACCTGGAGCATCTCCTAAACAGGCCTGGGTCAGTTGAACGTGGCAGTGCTGTTTGGATTGTGTAGGAGCAGTGTGAACTGGCACTAGGGGGGGTGACTCTGGGACGCCGGAGTTCACCGCCTAGCCTCCTGGAGGTGTAGTGGGACTAAGTAGGCGAAACACCATTGAAGGGAGGTATCCACCTGATGACCCCCAGAGACGTGTTAGGATTCACTGCTCTTTGGCATGTATAGAGGCAGATTAGGGGTCCAAGGTTCTTCACTGAGAATGAATCCTCTTTTTGAGCAGAAGTATCTTGTGTTTAAATTAACTCTGGACCATAAGCACCGGAGCCCGCCGGGGGTGTATGCTCTCCCCCCTGCTCTTCTCCCTCAACTCCAACAACTGCACCTCAGGAGACCTGTCTTTTGAGATGACACAACAGCCTTCAGCCTCATCCGAGACGGTGATGAGTCTGTATACAGACAGGAAGTTGAACGGCTGGTACTGTTTCAGTCATTTGTTGTGATTTGTTTTTTATGTCTTTTATGTACTTGTTAAGCTGTATGTCATTGAGTGCAATGTTTATCAGTCAAGTTCCTTGTATGTGCACAGATACGTTGCCAATAAAGCCAATTCTGATTCTGGTCACAACTGAGGCACATTTGAACAAACCAGCTTAACAATAACTAATAACTTTATGTATTCCATTTGCCGAAGTCACAAGAGGCGACAAATGATCAGCACTTCACAAAGTTTATTCACTTTCCCCCCAACTGAACAACTCAACACTTGAATTTTTCTGGGAGTCTGGTATTTTCTCCCTGGATGATAAATGAGTATATTGTGGTTACTTCACTGTTTATATTGTGACCCAACACATCGAATCAACTGCACAGGTATATTGATTTGACGCAGTGTTCTCTGTCAGAATATTCCGCAATATTATTTGGTCATGTTTCATTTTACTTGTGTTTTTCTGCACTGTGAAGCCTAAATTCATCATGTAGCTACACCAAGCTCAGTTTGAAGGGGTGAAGTGACTATTGTTAACTTGAATACATTGAACTGTTTTTACAGCAGTAGATTCTAGAGAGAGAGGAGAGAGACAGCAGCAGATGATGGTGAACAGTGCATGGACGACACTGAATGACCTGTTTCTGAACAATTTGTGTGTGAGAGAGAGAGTGAGAAAATCCATAAATACATTTAATGGATTTTCCAGCTTTCAGTCAATGAATATTTAATGATAGCAGTTTTCTGTTTCTGCTCTAATACTAATTTGTAACAACTGAATTTATTACATTTCACAAACTCTCTTAGCTTTTTAGCTGAATAAACATAATAAACTCACAAAATGTGAAGAAAGGAAATATTCTTATACCCATTTTTCTCATCAAACTCTGTTCGTTCCTCAAGTTCCTGGCAAATTTCCCTCCCTTCCTAATCAGCCTGATGTGTTTCACCTGTGCCCCTTTGTCCACCTCCTCCTCCCTATATATACCCTTTGTCTTTTCCCTTTTTCTTGCCAGAAAATCTTCATCCCATGTGTGTTGTTTTCCAGCGTTTTCTCGAGATTCCAGTGTTCCTTGTGTATGACCCTTTTTGGATTTTCAATGATTCTCTCTGCCTTTGCCTTTGGATACTGTCGTTAGTTGGATGGACTGTTGTTGTCTGAAGAGACTTTAAATCCTCTGAAAATCATTTGTGTCGAGACTGCTTGGTGAGTCCACTTCTTCTGTGAGCCCTGACAGTATTATTTGGCCACAAAATGGACTCCGGCAGACTCAGGACTCTACATTTATTGTGGCCAGTCAGGACACTTCCTGGCCGATTGCTCTGTGGAGAGCGGGCGAGCAGCAGGGAGACAGAGAATGCTGGTGAGTCCTACCTTGGTGCACTCGAGCCCTGTTCGCCAGTTAACCTCTGTACAACTCACTTCTTCCTCTTTCCCCCTCAGCCATCCAGCCTCATTGATAATGGTGCTTATGCTAATTTAATGGACTACGGACAAGGACAAGAACTCGATCTGTCCTCCTGACCTCTTGCTCAGCTCCTCAATGCTAGTGCTCTGGATGGTCGGCTACTGTGTCGGGTGAGACACTGCACTGCTTTCCTCACCCTTACCTTTGCTGACTCCCATTCTGAGACGATTAGGTTTGACCTTTACCATTGCCCTTTGCACCCCCTCATTTTGAGACACCTGTGGCTCCGTAAACACAATCCTCACATGAACTTGACAACCGTGGAGATCATCGCTTGGGGTCTGGACTGTCACCTCCACTGTTCTTCCCACTCTGTCCATTGTGTTCTCTTCTGACCCTTCATCGGTTACTCCTTCCTCATCATCTCCAGGTACTGAGGCCGACTATCTAGTGTTATTTGGATTTAAAGGAGGTCTTCAACAAGGCTTTGGCCACTTGAATGATGTTCTCTGGGACTTGAATGTCTAGCTGGATGACATTCTCATTTTCTCCCTATTCTTATTTTTATACAAAGGAATATTTAAAAAAAAACATATGTACAAAATATATATTGCCGCAAAGAAGTATAAGAAACATTACCATAATGTACTGCCAAAGATTCTGTAGAATTGTGCAGACTTTACACAAATCGCTCATGGGTAGCAATTGCACATGGTGGATAAAGTGACTATAACATTAACGCTATTGCATAGTAATAAATATGTATATATGTTCCAGTGGAATACCATTATGTACTTATAGGTAGAGTACTCAATGAGAGCGTAAAAAAACAATATTGCAAGGTAATACGTGTATAATAAATCACACATCACAAACCAGTGCTACATTAAAAGCAACACTGGAGTTCAACACTCTGACAGCTGTTGAAATGAAGGACCTTCTTGCAGAGTGGATGCAGCAGTCTGTTGGACTGTGAAGGAGCTGCTGAGGGCCCCCACCGTGTCATGCAGGGGGTGGGAGTGGTTGTCATTGATAGCTGTCAGCTTTGCTAACATCCTCCTCTCACCTACATCCTCAGTGGTGTCCAGAGGGCAGTCCAGGACAGAACCAGCCCTCCTCCTCAGTTCAGTCTCTTTCTCTCCCTCTCAGAGCTTCCACAGCCCCAGCAGACCACCGCAGAAAAGATTGCAGATGCAACCACAGACTCATAAAAAATCCTCAGTAATGTTGTACATACTCCAAAGGACCTCAGTCTTTTCAGCAGATGGAGATGACTTTGGCCCTTATTGTACAGGGCATCAGTGTTAGTTTATTGTTGAGGTGGACACCCAGGTATTTGTACTCTCCACGATCTCAATGTCCAGACCCTGAATGCACAGCAGTGCAATCTCTGGTGCTTTCCTTTCTGCGGAAGTCTATTGCCATCTCCTTGGTCTTGCTGGTGTTTATGTGCAGATGTGTTAGTCCACACCAGTTGACAATGTTAGCGATGACTCCCCTGTATTCCAAATTGTTCCCCTGCAATACACATCAAATGATGGCTATATCATTAGAGAACTTCTGGAGGTGGCAGCCGTCTGTGTTGTGTCTGAAGTCGGATGTGTAGAGGGTGAAGAGGAAAGGAGAGAGCACAGTACCCTGCAGAGCCCCGGTGCTGTAAACTGCCACATCCGACACACAGTCGCAAATATTACCATACTGCGGTCTGTTGGTGAGGTAGTCGATGGTCCAAGCAACCAGGTGGCAGTCTACTCCGGCTCCTTCCAGCTTCCCCTTCAGCAGAGATGGCTTGATTGTGTTGAAAGCACTGGAGAAGCCAAAAAACATGACCCTCACTGTGCTCCCAGTGCTCTCCATGTGGGAAAGAGAGCGATGGAGCAGGTAGATGATAGTGTCTTCCACACCAATGCCTGGTCGATATGTCAACTGTAGGAGTCCAGCTCGCTGCTCACCAGGTGACGAAGGTGGTTAAGCATAATCCTCTCCAGGGTCTTCATCAGGTGGGAAGTGAAGGCTAACGGCCTGAAATGTTTGGGCTCCCTAGAATGCACAGTCTTTGGCACTGGAACCACAAAGGAAGTTTTCCACAGGGCAGGAACTCTCTCCAGCCTGAGGGTCACATTAAAGATGTGTTAAATGCACCCACAAAGCTGATCTGCACAGTCCCTCAGCAGTCTGGAGCTGATGCCATCAGGGCCAGTAGCCTTCATCCTCACCGGGTGGGGGACAGCGGGTGGCTCCTGTTGGGTGAGGTTGGGAGCTGGGTCAGTGGTCTGTGATGTGGATTGTAGGGGGGTGAAGTGGTAGGAGGACAGAGCCGCTGGTGTCAGGGATGCACTGGGGAGGGAGGGGGTGCTGAGAGGCAACGCCGTCTGGTCTGGGCTCTGGTGGTTGGGGGAGGGAACGGGGGTGGAATAAAACCTGTTAAAAAACAGGTTCAGCTTATTTGCCATTCCCGGTGTCCAGATTCTGCGCCCCTGCCGTTGTCCCTGCTGTGGCCTGAGATGGTTTTCAGGCCCTTCCAAACCTCTCTGGCATTGTTCCCCTACAGGCACTCCTACAGCTACCTCCTGTAGTTCTCCTTCCCTCTCCTGATCTCCCTTTCAGCTCCCTCTGCACCCTCTTCAACTCAGTTCTGTCCACCAGACTTAAAAACCCTTTTCTTCTCTTTCAGTAGGGTTTTCAGTTCAGGGGACACCCAGGATTTGTTGTTTGGGAAACACATGTGGTAGGCACAGTGTTGTCCACACAGAAGTTAATGTAGTCCGTGATGCATGTTGTCAAACTGTCAATATCCTTCCTGTGAGGACTGCACACTTCCCAGTCGGTGGAGCCAAAACAGTCCCACAGTGCCATACTGGACTCATCTGACCATGTCTTCAAAGAGCTAATGGTTGACTGTTGTTTCATCACCAAGGGTATGTAAGTTGGTAGCAGAACCAGGCAGTGAGCAGATCGCCCCAGTGTGGGGAGGGATGAAGAGATATAAGCATCCTTTGTGTTTGCATACCACAAGTCCACTGTTTTATTGTCTCTGGTGTGTTGACATACTGGGTGAAGGTGGGTTGAAAACAGGGAAGCATGAAAGGAGGGCCTGGGGGTACGATGTCTGCAGCTGTGAGACCACAGTGTGCAGGAGCTTGCATTCTGCTGCAGCGTCGGGGACGGGGGGGGGGGGGGGGTGCACACAGTTATCGCACTGACTTGTGACAACTGACTCGGGAGGTAATATGGCCGAATGCTAAGAGCTAGCAGTTCAGTGTCTCTTGTGCAGTGCTGCTCCTTTACACTGATGGATTACCTGGGTCACACCCTCTGTTGTTCACAAACATCGCTATGCACCCACCTTTCCTCTTACTGCACTCCGTCTGTCTGTCTGTCCGCCTGTCCGCTCTCAGCAGATGAAAATTGTCAGTGCCCGGCATAAGTTTGTTCATGTCTTCATGAAGCACATGACGCTACACTCCCGGTACTCCTGCTACAGTCTGGTTAGCGCCGTCAGGTCTTCCATCTTACTGGGTAGACATCTCACATTCCCCATAATAAGTGACCGTATGGAAGGTTTATACCATCTTTGCTTGTCCTGGCACTTAAATCCAGCTCTGCATCCCTTTTTCCATCTCCTTATCACAGCGCTAACAGCTGCATCTACACAGTGTGCAGAATTATTAGGCAGATGAGTATTTTGAGCACCATCCTTTTTATGCATGCTGTCCTACTCCAAGCTGTATAGGGTTGAAAGCCTACTACCAACTAAGTATATCAGGTGATGTGCAGCTGTGTGATGAGAAGGGGTGTGGTCTAATGGCATCAACACCCTATATCAGGTGTGTATAATTATTAGGAAACTTCCTTTCCTTTGGCAAAATGGGTCAGAAGAGAGATTTGACGGACTCTGAAAAGTCTAAAATTGTGAGATGTCTTGCAGAGGGATGCAGCAGTCTTGAAATTAGCAAGCTTTTGAGGCGCGATCACAGAACAATCAAACGTTTCATGGCAAATAGCCAACAGGGTCGCAAGAAGCGCGTTGAACGAAAAAGGCGCAAAATAACTGCCCGTGAATTGAGGAAAATCAAGTGTGAAGCTGCAAAGATGCCATTTGCCACCAGTTTTGCCATATTTCAGAGCTGCAACGTTACTGGAGTGTCAAAAAGCACAAGGTGTGCAATACTCAGGGACATGGCCAAGGTAAGGACTGCTGAAAAAACGACCACCATTGAACAAGAAACACAAGATAAAACGTCAAGACTGGGCCAAGAAATATCTTAAGACTGATTTTTCTAAGGTTTTATGGTCTGATGAAATGAGAGTGAGTCTTGATGGGCCAGATGGATGGGCCCGTGGCTGGATCAGTAAAGGGCAGAGAACTCCACTCCGACTCAGACGCCAGCAAGGTGGAGGTGGGGTACTGGTATGGGCTGGTATCATTAAAGATGAGCTTGTGGGACCTTTTCGGGTTGACGATGGAGTGAAACTCAACTCCCAGTCCTACTGCCAGTTTCTGGAAGACACCTTCTTCAAGCAGTGGTACAGGAAGAAGTCGGCATCTTTCAAGAAGACCATGATTTTCATGCAGGACAATGCTCCATCACACACATCCAAATACACCACAGTGTGGCTGGCCAGTAAAGGTCTAAAAGAAGAAAAATTAATGACATGGCCCCCTTGTTCACCTGATCTGAACCCCATAGAGAACCTGTGGTCCCTCATAAAACGTGAGATTTACAGGGAGGGAAAACAGTACACCTCTCTGAGCAGTGTCTGGGAGGCTGTGGTTGCAGCAGCGCGCAATGTTGATCATGAACAGATCAAGAAATTGACAGAATCTATGGATGGAAGGCTTTTCAGTGTCCTCGTAAAGAAAGGTGGCTATATTGGTCACTGAATTGATTTTGTTTTGTTTTTTGAATGTCAGAAATGTTTATTTGTATATTCTCAGTTGTTATATTGGTTTACCTGGTGAAAATAAATAAGTGAGATGGGTATATATTTGGTTTTTATTAAGTTGCCTATTAATTCTGCACAGTAAAAGTTATCTGCACACACACTAAGCCTCCTAAGATAGCCCAAACTAAAAAAGCCCCACTCCAACTTCCAGAAATATTCAGCTTTGATATTATGCGTCTTTTGGGTTGATTGAGAACATAATTGTTGTTCAATAATAAAATCAATCTTCAAAAATACAACTTGCCTAATAATTCTGCACCACCTGTAGTGTAAATGCAATAAAAAATATATACCAGAAATAAAATTCACTTAGACAATACATAAAAATATACTAAAACAATAAGATATACTAAAACAATGAAATATACCAACTGAATATATACTATAATTTATATACTGAGATTCAGCTGACAATTAGGTAAGCGTGTGTATACCTAAATGTTAAGTACACAGAAGGTGCAGGTGGAGGTGTAGGTGCAAAAGTGCAGTGTGCAGTGGCTCATAGTCCTCACAGTCTCTCACTCCAGTGAGGGGCTGCTGTGGGTAATAGTTCTGACAGCTCTGGGGAAGAAGCTGTCCCTCAGTCTGTTGGTGGTGGTGCGGATGTTCCTGTACCTCTTTCCTGATGGAAGCGGTACAAACAGTCTGTGGCCCGGATGGCTGGAGACGGCGAGATGGCGACGGATCTTGCCCTCTTCCTGACCTTCATATAAAGAGTCTAGGACAGGAAGGGGGCATCCCACGATGCCCTGTGCAGTTTTAACCACCCGTGCCAGTTGTTTCCTCTCCTGTGCCGTGCAGCTGCCATACCACACTGTCACATTAAGGCAGAGGATGCTTTCCATTGTGGCCCTGTAGAAGTTGACGAGCAACCAAGAGGAGAGTCCAGCCCGTTTCAGTTTCCTGAGGAAGAAGAGCCTTTGTTGTGCCTTCTTCACCAGGCGGGAGTTGTTCATGGACCAGGAATGATCAGATGTGATGTGGAGGCCCAGGAACATGATGTTGTCCACACGCTCCGCCACTTTTCTGTCCATGAGGAGTGGGGCATGATCCGTCTTTCTGGACCTTCTTGGTCTTCCCTGTGTTCAGCACCAGGTTGTTGGCTTAACACCACTGGGTGAGCTGGTGTATCTCCTCTCTGTAGTGGGTCTCGTTGTTATCTGAGATGAGACCCACTAATGTAGTGCCGCTTCACGACTGTGTTGGTGGGGTGGATGCCAGACTAAACAGGGTGAAGAGGGCTGGGCTGAGCACACAACCCTGTGGCGTGCCCGTGCTGAGGACCAGAGGGGATGATGTTGTGTTCCCTATTCTCACCACCTGAGGCCTGGTGGTGAAAGTCTCTGATCCAGTTGCACAGTGTTGCAGGCAGACCCACTGCGTGTAGCTTCAGTGCCAGCTTGTCTGGGATGATGGTGCTGAAAGCTAGCTAAAGTCTACAAATATCATCCTGACGTAGCTGTTGGGCTGCTGCAGGTAGGTCAGGGCTGTGTGCAGGGTGATGGAGACAGCATCCTCTGTGGATTCCCTCTGTAGGTGAACTGAAGGCTTTCTAGGTCCGAGGGGATGAAGCCTCTGATGTACCTGAGAAGAATCCGCTCAAAGCACTTCATGATTACCGGGGTCAGAGCAACAGTAGTCAGTCAGGCAGTTGATGGGTGTCTTCTTAGCTACTGATGATGGTGGAGGACTTGAGGCACTCAGGAACCATAGACAGCTGCAGGGACAGATTGAAGATGTCCAGGAACACTCCTGCTAGCTGGTCAGTGCATGTCCTCGAAGTCTTGCCTGACACCTTATCCGGTCCTGTTGCTCTGTGGGTGTTGATCCTCCTCAGGGTGGAGGTCACCTGGTGGTGCTGCAGGACGAGGGGCTGGTGCTGCTTCTCCAGCTGGGGTCGGTGTATGGCTTCTCTGCTGCCTGATGTGTCGAAGCAGAGTGTTTGGCTTGTCGTCCGTCATGGTTCTGATGCCTCTCCACATGTTCTGGGGGTTGTTGTTATTGAAGTGAGCTTCAATTTTCTCCAGACCTTGGCCTGCTTAATTCCTTTCTTCAGCTCTGTTCGGGCTATAAGCCAGCTTGTCACCAGCTCTTTAGGCAGTATCCTGGGCTTTCAGCAGGGACTGCACTGTGCTGTCCAGCCATAGTTTCTGGTTGGCTGTGCTGACAGTGTGTGTGGCTGTACGCCAGGCATTGTGTACATGCAGCGCCAAACCTCCACCTCTGTTCTTACCTGAAGCTGCAGACCTGTCTGTCCGGAACAGAGAGCACCCCGCTACCTCCACTACTGCGTCCGGGATGTTGTCGTCCAGCCAGGTCTCTGTGACAACGGTAACACAGCTGTCCATCCTACAAGAGAATATCCTTAGATGGACCCTGTCAGTTTTGTTGGCAAGACACCTGGCGTTAGTGAGAAAACGACTGGGGAGAGCCGGTCTGTGAGGGTTAGCTTGTAGCCTAGCTCTCTTGCCACGCTCTTCTTGATGGTGCCTCCTCCATCTCCTTGGCAGCAGCGGGGGGATGGTGGTGGGCTCTGGGGTCCGTAGCAGCTCCAGAGGAATCCAGTTCCGGAGTCCAGTTTTGGGTATGTGTGGAGTCTGAACTGTACTCCAAAGTTCACCAGTTCGGACCTGCTGTACTGTGTTAATGCTTCCAGAAGAGTGGTGAACATGGAAAAGAGTAAGAACAAACAAACAATAAGGCAAACACTCAAAGTACCAGTGTTCCAAAGTATAGCCTTGAAGAGTCACTTGCATGACTGTAGACGCTTCATCTTATTTTGCTTTGGCACTATCAGATTGTAGGCTATAAAATATGCATCAGAATTCCATATAATCGTGTAAATTATGACATTTTAAACAAAATCAGAATGGGCTTAAGGTTGATCAGGCATGAGTGGTGTGTGGTTGAGCCTCCCTCACGAGCACGAGTTTCTAACTAAGCCATCAACATAAACAGCAATCAAACTGTAATATAAGTCTGAGACTCAATCGTTTGATTTTATATTCATTTTAAGCAGTGTTCTTCAGTAGTGCTGCCACTGTAGTGGGACGAAATAAGAGTTTGGGTTCCCCCAACACACAGTGTCCATCTCTATCCTTAATGGTTCTGTCAAGTTTGAAGAGGACCAACACAGAGCATTTACTGTTGATAAACAAGACCTCTGTTTAAATGGCAAGAAAAAAAACATGGCCTCCTCACACTTTTTAACACATCAATGTAGAATCGCCTAAAGTGATTATTGATAGTTTTGGTTAGTGTTTTGTGTATCACCACAAACAACAACCACAAACAACCATTAATTACTGTTATTATTATTATCAATTATTATTTTCTTCTTGTTTGTCTCATACCATTTTCAATACTTTTGCAATTACGGTGCAGTGTAATGAAAATGCTCATGACATAGTGTAGACCAACATCTCTAAATAGAAAATCAATCATTGTAAGCGATAAAGAATTGTTCAGGGGCCAACAATTACATGCATTGAGAGTGTAGCTCTCAGCAGGAGCAGACAGTTTGAGGCCAGTATCAGGATCATTCCTGTGGGGGGAAATCACACTCGTCCTGCACGTGTACAAAGATGTTTTTGAAAACTCTTCCACTAATGTCATTCAGCATATTTAATTTGATCACAAATATATTTTTGTGATGCATTTAAATATATACAAAATTAAATGAACTCAAAGACACTGAAATCAATGTTTTTATAAATATTTTATTCAATGTAAGGATCATATAGCATCAGGAAAAGGATCAACAAGAATCAAGACAAGAAACAATCAGAATATATATGTACATTTTTTCATAGTGTTCTAAAGTAATTTACATGATTGCATTAACAGCTCATCATATCGGACCTCCGTTTGTGCCACAGACTATGTTTCACCTTAATATGTCTAATGTAAAACAAAAAAACAAAAAACATGACACAAACAGTACAGGTTGCAGAGTCTGCTGACATGCTTAATCTTTCTTATTCCACATGTGATCAGTACTGACTCATCTGCACTCCAAAGAATAGATTAAAGCAGTTTTGAGTTGGAAAAATCACCTTGAAATATTTTTCCAGATATGATCAATCTGAAAGCTGATCTGAACCAGCTGTAAAAGAAAGCATAAATAAATGGGTTCAGCATTGAGTTTGAGAGTGCAAGCCAGTTGAGACTTTCAATCACAGCAAATGACACAGGATTCAATACCATAAAGAAAAAATAGAGAACTAAAGGACACCAGCACATCAGAAACACTCCCATAACAATTGCCAGAGTTGTCGTGGCTTTTCTCTCCATCTTACTGGCAGTGGCTCCAGACTTTGTTCCCTGGATGCTGCGTACCTGTCTCTGTGCAACAAGGAAAATCTTCAGGTACATACAGAGCATTGAAATCACTGGGAGGTAAAATGAGAAAATGGGTCCTAAAATGTTTGCAAGCAGAGCATCAATAAAACAATTTTGTTTGCATTTTTCAAGATTTATTCCTTCAATTAAAAAGCCAAAGACAAGTAGAAGTGAAAAACTCCAGCTCACCACGATCATGATGACAACAACATGAAAATTTATCTTCGTTCTATAAGTCAGAGGGTGACACACTGCATAATATCTGTCAATAGAAATACAACACAAATTCAAAACGGAAGCTGTACTCAGTGTTCCATCAATGCTGTCTCGTACTTTGCACAACACATCTTCAAAGAACAGACATGAAGTTACAGACAATTCCATGTTGAAAGGAAAAACTACAAGCCCAACAAGCAGGTCAGCTACTGCCAAGGAAAGGATGAGAGAGTTTGTAGGAGTGTGGAGCTGTTTGAAGTAAATGATGGAGATTATTACAAGAAGGTTTCCACATATTGTGACAGCAGACAATACGCTGAGGAAAACATACAATAAAACACATACTGTGGAAGGTGTGCTTGTCCTCCTGTAAGAAACATTATGTAATTCATAACAGGGATTTAAGCCAACATAAGTGTATTCAGCAGTGACTTCTGGTGCCATGTTTCTGGGTTCCTGCGAATCAGTTTTCCATTAAAAATCAACAGTATTTAAAACTGAAGAAATAATGTTTATTTGAAAATATTTCTGCCCTGCATGAGCGCAACACTACAAAAACAGTTGTTTAGATAAAAAAAGAGTTTCAGTTTTTGTCATACATTTTAAATACTGAAGGTAATTCACACATCAGTGTTGATGGATGTTCTCCATGACTGTTGGCACAGTCTTGATTTTTATCAACCCCTGTCTCATTTCCATAATAAGCACCTTCTGTATTTGTCCAATCAGATGTGGGATTTTTCATCTTGTTTACAGTAGATGTCAGAGCAATGTACTGTACTGTACATGAAAATAACTTCTGAAATTCTTTTGTGAGTCCTTTCATTGTATCAGAACTCATATCTGATTTATCATGTAAGTTGAGAGACGAAGGTTTTTTCCAAGGACAAGAAACTAAAATTTTCCTCGCCAAAAAAAAAAAAAACCCAAACTCTATTCTATTTCAGATTTGAGAATGGGCCCACTCTGACAGGTTCATGTCAGGTAATTTTATCGTGGTAGCAGTGTTGTGCAAAGTAATTCTAGTAGCTACAGTACAAGAGGTTGCAGTAATAGCAGTAGTACTGCCAGTGTGTACAACATTATCTCTGTATAATCTGTAACTTATGTGACTACGGTAACAGCAGATGCATAAGTTATATACAGCTACTTTGCGCTACACTGTAGCCAGCTAAACCATTCGCAGTCATAGCTTAGTTCTGCCTTCGCTTGGTTCGTGACACGAGACTAGCCTTGTCTCATTGTGTCCATGGATGTATAATTAGAAATGGATACAACTTTGGAGGCTGAGATCTGTTTATTGGCCCATCAGGCCATAAAAAAGATACTTTGATGAGAGCAAACTACCAGCATACACACCAGAGATTTCTGCTGGCCAGCTAACTTCCATCTTATCCCTCCGCTTACTTGAGTCAGGATAAAATGATTTCATAGTGCAGCTCTTCTAGACCTCTACAAGGTCTGTACCAAGCCTAAGTATATTTTTGAGACCTCCTTTTTTCTTGTCTGCTGGCCTGTCTTCCTGACTCATTTGTTTTTGTGTTTAGGTGCTTGCTCCCACCTGTTTGCCTCCATGCCTTGTTTGTCTATGGAAAAGGATTGGATACACTGACTCTGCCTGTAGGTTCAGTGTTCATTAAAGACTGTTAACTTTGGCCCTGTCTCCTGTGCCCTCGACCTAAGTGTGCCATTTTGGGTCCGTCCAGTGCATTGCTAAACATAACACACTCACAGTTGAACAGTTTGCACGGAGCCTAACTAGTGTGTTTGATAATCCAGACCACATGGGGTGGCATCCAGCTGTCTGATGACACTGAACCAGGGCTGACAGAGTGTGGCAGTGTGGTGTCAATCTGGGCAGGAGTACATCATGTCCTTGGGCGCCTCTTGTACTTGGGGTGTCCTTGAATTCATTGTGTACTTGGGTGCATGAAGAGAATCAGTGTGCAAATAGACATGACTGAAAAAAGTCTGTGTACATAAGACACCACTGAGGAGAATGTGTAGTTCCTCCCTCTCCTCATGGTCATTGTTGCAAGCCACCCTGCTTTCTAGTGAATTATCCTGCCCTGCCCAAGCATTAGCTGACTCAGGCTAAAGGGAACTTTAGAGGTTAAGAACTGTCTGGACAAGCTAACATTACCCCTGTGCCCTTATCAGACTGCCCCTGTCATGTTGATTCTGCCAGGCAACCGTCATAGAGTTTTAATGTAATTAGTTCCCCAAGCTCACCCATTGTTTTGGGTCACCCCAGGTTAATTTAACATAACATCATCATGGACTGGTTGGCCGGGAGAATAGTTAGCTGAACTCCCAGTTGCATGACACTGTTTGCAGTCTACTTTTCCCTCCGGGGGTCACAGTTGAACCACCAGCTCCCCCTCTGGTTGAGCTCACTTCCATACCCCCTGAATATCATAAGCTCTAGGAGGTTTTTCACAAGGACTCAGCTCTCTCCTTACCCCTGCATCGGCTCTATGACTGCCATAGACCTTCTTCCAGGTGCACCCTTGACATCTAGCGAGCTGTTCAGATTATCTCACCTTAAAAGAGAGTCAGTTTCCTTGGCTATATCATTGAGCAGGGGCAGATGAGGGTGGGCCCACACAAGATATGGGTGGTGGCAGAATGGCCAAGCATCTCACTCAACACCAGTGGTGATTCCAGTGGTTCCCGTCGCTTCATCAGATACCACTTTCATCCACATTGCAGCCGAATTGCACATGCATTCCTCTAATGCTGGTTTGTGCATATTCAACACACACCTGGGAACCTTTTGCAAGCACTGGTTTGAAACTGGTTGAAAACTACATCCGTTGTGTTGTTGTCACAATGTAATAGTTGTAAGCCAATTTTGTGGCTGTTTTGATGAAATGAATAAATTTTGAATGGCTTTTATGATGCACATTTATTACTTTTGAAAAAAAGTATTTTTCTTGCATTTAAGCATTAAAGCCTGTTGTCGACAATTTGCATCACACCTAAATTTATATCTATTGTATGTGCTGCAGAAAAATTAACAAGCTCCTCTTAATTTATGATAAATGTGAAAGCAAAAACACAAAGAATTAATTTTTTAATATAATTCTAGATAAATTCAGGTGTCATGGTGTTAAGCCTGATGCACTCTCTCGCCAGTAGATACTATCCTGGCAGTCCTGAGGCCCTCCTGCCCTCCTCCTGCCTGGTCGAAGCCGTTACCTGGAAGATCAAATCCAGGAGGCTCAGTGCTCTCAACCTGACCCAGGTAACAGACCTTTGTCCCTGAAGCAGTCTCAGGTTTTACATTGGATCCACACTGCTCGCTTCACCTGTTACCCTGGCACAAACTGTATGTTTTTGTATGTATTGGTTTCTTTTCTCAAGAGAGCTAATTGGTGGGGAATATATCTATTTGGTGAACAAAACCGCAGAATAAAGCCTCACACTTTTCTCCTGTCAGCCTACTGCAGCCTCTCCCATTACCCAGCTGTCCCTGGTCCCATATTGCCTTGGACTTTGTGATTGGATTGCTGCCATCCCAAGGTAAAACCGTAATTTTGACCATTATTGACCGATTAACTAAAGCTCTTCATTTTGAGGCTCTCTGTGGATCTGAGAGGATGAAGAGTTCCGCCTGTGTTGTGTTACGTCCACTAATCCCTCCCTCTGGAGTTCACAGCTTTCCTGAATTGAAAACAGCAATAAGATTCAAGATTCAAGATTCTTTATGGTCATTGAGCATGACATGTCAATGAAATTTGCATTGCACCCCCCATGTTAGAAACAAGATAATAAGAAAGATAAGAAAGATTAGAAAGAATAAAATTAAGACGAGACAATTCTGGCGCCACCGGTATTTTGACAGTGGCACGAGGGGGCTGCTGGTCTTATTAACTGAATCAATGAATTTAATGGAAATGAACCATCTCTATTATCATCAGAAGTTTCCTTTTACTAACAGAGCTAACAGGGCTAACAGAGCTAATGCTAATGGAGCTAACAGAGCTAACACTAATGGAGCTAACAGCTAATGGTGCTAATAAAGCTAACTTCACTAATAGAGCTAATGGCGCTAATATAGCTTACGGTGCTAGCAGCTAATGGTGCTAATGCTAACAGAGCTAACGGTGCTAACAGAGCTAACAGTGCTAGCTTTTCTAATAGAGCTAGCAGAGCTAACGGCATTAATGCTAACGGTGCTAATAGAGCTAACAGCGTTGTGCCTGTCTATGGATATGAGGCTGTCTGTGTGTATTTAACTGTATTTGTGTGTGACTGTGTCTGTGTGTATCTGTCGTTGTGTGTGACTGCGTATGTGTGTCTTCGTCTGTTTGTGTGTGAAAATTTCCCATTCATGTTTGCGTGGGTTTTCTCAAAGCTGTGGGACTAGTTACGCGCCGAAATTCTGGCGTTACGCGCCGAAATTCTGGCGGAAGATGAAACATGGGAAGAAAAAACTACAGAAGAGCTAACACTCGAGCCACTCGCCTTCTATAGCTCTTTGAGCTATAGAGGCGAGTGGCTCTTGCGTTGCCTCGTGCCACTAATAACTACAATAAAATAAACCAAAAAATATAACAGAATGAAAATATACTAAGGAAATAAAATATACTAAACAATAAACAATCAAAGATGCCAGTGAAATGTGCCAACAGAATAAGATATACCGACAGCAGCTGAAATATACTAAAATGTATATAAACAGTAAACAATAAAATATACCAATAAAATGAAATACCAATGAAAATGAAATGTGCCAATATACTAAAATGTGTATAGTTTAGTTAAGTATGTGTGTGTACTTAAATGTTAAGTACACAGAAGGTGCAGGTGGAGGTGTAGGTGTAAAAGTGCAGTGAGCAGTGGTTCACAGTTCTCACAGTCTGTGTGTGACTGCGTATGTGTGTCTTCGTCTGTTTGTGTGTGTGTGTCTGCTTGAACTACACATTCATCAAATTGTCCCAAATATTTTGGACAAGCAGCCCAACCAGTTCCTACATGGAGATGTGTCTGGTATATATGTGTCTTAATGTGTATGTGTGTGCGTGTGTAACTTCTGCCCCACCTGCTGATAATTACCTCTCTATCTCTCCCACTTTTTACCTGTTCCTGAACAGCTACTTTTTCGCTGTCGGTTTCTTCCGAACAACTTGTGATTGTGACAAAAACGTAGCTGCTATCAAAAAAACGATTACACTGTGAGATGCGGACAAGTCTGGGCCAGAGGAACGTGTGTTTTATGTCCAGAAAGTCTTTAGAAAAATGACTAAATGGTCGATTGAAAAAGACACACTCCGGCAGGCTGCGACTCAGAAAACAGGAGATTGTATGGGTTCAAATGGAGCAGCAGAGCAGGGCAGCTGGTGCAAGATCCCTCTTTATTTAAATTTGGTGGGGGGTAGCCCTTTAAAATTGAACTTTGACGAGAGTAGAAAGGTTTGTCTACAAAAAGATCCAAAAATTATGTGTCTCCTATTCACCGTTTGGATTTTACGGCAATTTTAGAAAAAAATTTCAGGCGATTTCTCACTGGCTCTTTCACTCTAACTGATGATGTCATCCACTCTAGGGGGAGAAATTCTGAGCATTTTTGAGAAACTTTATGGTCTTCAGATGGTCATAGCTCGAAAACCGTAACAGATATCAAAAAATGTGCCAAGGTTCATTTTGACCCGACAAAATTATCTACGTTTTAAAGTTTGAATGAAGTCTCTAGGAGAAAGTATGGCGAAGCAGCGGACAATTGAAAAAGGCTGAAATTTGAGGAAATTTCCCATTCATGTTTGCGTGGGTTTTCTCAAAGCTGTGGGACTAGTTACGCGCCGAAATTCTGGCGTTACGCGCCGAAATTCTGGCGGAAGATGAAACATGGGAAGAAAAAACTACAGAAGAGCTAACACTCGAGCCACTCGCCTTCTATAGCTCTTTGAGCTATAGAGGCGAGTGGCTCTTGCGTTGCCTCGTGCCACTAATAACTACAATAAAATAAACCAAAAAATATAACAGAATGAAAATATACTAAGGAAATAAAATATACTAAACAATAAACAATCAAAGATGCCAGTGAAATGTGCCAACAGAATAAGATATACCGACAGCAGCTGAAATATACTAAAATGTATATAAACAGTAAACAATAAAATATACCAATAAAATGAAATACCAATGAAAATGAAATGTGCCAATATACTAAAATGTGTATAGTTTAGTTAAGTATGTGTGTGTACTTAAATGTTAAGTACACAGAAGGTGCAGGTGGAGGTGTAGGTGTAAAAGTGCAGTGAGCAGTGGTTCACAGTTCTCACAGTCTCTCACTCCAGTGAGGGGCTGCTGGGGGTGATAGCTCTGACAGCTCTGGGGAAGAAGCTGTCCCTCAGTCTGTTGGTGGTGGTGCGAATGTTCCTGTACTGCTTTCCTGATGGAAGTGGTACAAACAGTCTGTGGCCAGGATGGCTGGGGTCCGTGGCGATGGATCTTGCCCTCTTCCTGACCCGGCCTTCATATATAGAGTCTAGGTCAGGAGGGGGGCAGCCCACGATGCCCTGTGCAGTTTTAACCACCCGTGCCAGTTGTTTCCTCTCCTGTGCCGTGCAGCTGCCATACCACACTGTCACACTAAGGCAGAGGATGCTTTCAGTTGTGGCTCTGTAGAAGTTGACGAGCAACCGAGAGGAGAGTCCAGCCCGTTTGAGGAAGAGGAAGAAGAGCCTTTGTTGTGCTTTCTTCACCAGGCGGGAGGTGTTCATGGACCAGGAAAGATCAGATATGATGTGGAAGCCCAGGAACATGATGTTGTTCACACGCTCCACCACTTCTCTGTCCATGAGGAGGGGGCATGATCCGTCTTCCTGAACCTCCTGAAATCCACAATGACCTCCTTGGTCTTCCCTGTGTTCAGCACCAGGTTGTTGGCTGAACACCACTGGGTGAGCTGGCGTATCTCCTCTCTGTGGTGGGTCTCGTTGTTATCTGAGATGAGACCCACTACTGTAGTGTCGTCCGCAAACTTCACGACTGTGTTGGTGGGGTGGATGGCAGAGTAAACAGGGTGAAGAGGGCTGGGCTGAGCACACAACCCTGTGGCGTGCCCATGCCAAGGACCAGAGGGGATGATGTTGTGTTCCCTATTCTCACACCTGAGGCCTGTTGGTGAGAAAGTCTCTGATCCAGTGGCAGAGAGACACAGGCAGACCCACTGTGTGTAGCTTCAGCGCCAGCTTGTCTGGGATGACGGTGTTAAAAGCTGAGCTAAAGTTTACAAATAGCATCCTGACGTAGGTGTTGGGCTGCTGCAGGTGGGTCAGGGCTGTGTGCAGGGTGATGGAGACAGCATCCTCTGTGGACCAATTCCCTCTGTAGGCGAACTAAAGGCTGTCTCGGATGAAGCCTCTGATGTACCTGAGAATAATCCGCTCAAAGCACTTCATGATTACCGGGGTCAGAGCAACAGGCCGGTAGTCATTCAGGCAGGTGATGGATGTCTTCTTCGGTACCGGAATGATGGTGGAGGACTTGAGGCACTCAGAAACTGTAGACAGCTGCAGGGACAGGTTGAAAATGTCCAGGAACACTCCTGCTAGCTGGTCAGCACATGTCCCCAAAGTCTTGCCTGACACCTTATCTGGTCCTGTAGCTGTGCAGGTGTTGATCCTTCTCAGGGTGGATGTCACCTGGTGCTGCTGCAGGACGAGGGGCTGGTGCTGCTCCTCCAGCCGGGGTAGGTGTGTAGCTTCTCTGCTGCCTGATGTGTCAAAGCGGGCAAAGAAGCTGTTTAAGGTGTCAGGCAGGGTGGGGATCGTGGCTGGCAAGCTAAGTGTTAGGCTTGTTGTCCGTTATGGTTCTGATGCCTCTCCACATGTTCTGGAGGTTGTTGTTATTGAAGTGATCTTCAATTTTGTTTTTGTACTGGAGCTTGGCCTGCTTAATTCCTTTCTTCAGCTCTGTTCGAGCCCTGCTATAAGCCAGCCTGTCACCAGCTCTGTAGGCAGTATCCTGGGCTTTCAGCAGGGACTGCACTGTGCTGTCCAGCCATGGTTTCTGGTTGGGAAACACTGTGATGGTCTTAACAGGGAGGAAAGCATCAGTGCAGAACTGAACATAGGACAATACAGATGATGTATACTCCTGTAGGTCTGCCTCTTCTCTGAACACATTCCAGTCTGTAAGCTCAAAGCAGTCCTGAAGTGCAGAGGAGGCCTCCTCAGTCCATATCTGTACTGTCCTGGTGGTTGGCTTTGTTCTGCAGGCCAGAGGCTTGTAGACAGGAATGAGTTTCACAGAGATGTTGTCTGACATGCCCAGGTTTGGAGCTGCTACAGCCTTGTAAGCAGCAGGGATGTTGCAGTAAACCTGATCCAAAATGTTACTGTCTCTGGTCGGAAACTTTATGTACTTTGGGAAACACCGCCTTCAGTTCAACGTGATTAAAGTCCCCCGCCACAATCACAGCCGCCTCCGGGTTGTCGTTCATCTGCCCGCTGATTAGGCAGTACAGCTCCTCTAATGCTAACTTAGCATTAGCCCGCGGTGGGATGTAGGCGGCCACAATAAAAACTCCATGACCAAAACTACCCTGGTCCACAAGAGTACATCCAACCTTCCGTCTCTCAACTCATACCAGTTTTGTCTAGCTCTCTTTTTCAACGACAGCAGCAGGATAAAAGGCTCAAAATCAGTGTGTTTTGCTGTATTATTGGATAGATGTGACCAGCTGATGTGAACAGCTGATAGCTCATTTGACAGCCCCAGACAATGATAGCAAAGAAACTATGAGTTTCTTTGTAATTATAAGTGAATGCAGGATGGTATGACAAATAAACTACAGGCCAAAGCATGCAAAAGAATAGTCTTCCTAGAAAAACAAAGGAGTTCACAGTGTCAGCATTTAAACTGTTGTGCTCTGAGTACGCATCAGCAGATGGCGCCTGTGTGCACAGCTGCAGCAGCTCAAATGTGAGTGTGTGTTAGAGAGAGGGAGACAACGTGATCAAATGGAGACAGGACAACAACATACTACCCAGCAGTCATCTTTGTATCTGTATATGTGAAGGCATGGTCAGAGGAGTCCAGTATGGCACTGAGGGACTGTTTTGACACCACCAACTGGGAATTGTTGTGCAGTCCTCATGGTAAAGACACTGACAGTTCGACAACATGCATCACAGACTACATTAGCTTCTGTGTGGACAACACTGTGCCCACCAGAAAAGTGCAGTGTTTCCCGGACAACAAACCCTGGGTGTCCCCTGAACTGAAAACCCTACTGAACGAGTAGAAAAGGGTTCTTAAGTCTGGGGACAAGCGCCGCGCTCTGCGAGCAACCAGCCACAACACGGCTAACTCTGCGGCAGTCGGCTGTTTAGCTGTAGTTAGCGACTGTTATTTTTCACAAAATGGATGAATATTTTTACGACTCTGAGGTGGTGGACGATGACTTTGTTTACGATGGACGTCCTTACCGTTTTGAGCCAGAGTACACGGACGAGGAGCTCGTTGAAAGGAGGATGCGGAGGCAGAGAGAGGAACAGCTGGCCAAACAACAACAAACGGCTGCGCGTCCACGAGTAGACGGTAACTGGTAGTGTTCTTGTGGACAATGTTCATCGATGACAACAGAGGAGGAATGCCTCTGTTGCTCAGAGTGGGACTTGCGGCCAGGAGATATGCATCTGGGTGTGTCAATAAATGTCTGTATCACAACACTGGAGGATTTCCGCGCAATGATAAACTTCTGGCAAACAAAACCAAGGCAAATAAACAATCTATACATGTGTGTAAGCTACTTACTCAATCGAAAGTTGCCCATTTGATCCTGCAGGCTTTGGCTGGGTCTTCCAGTTCACTTTAGGTACAAGAAAAAATGTCTCCACCACAGCCCGGTTTATCATTGCGCGGAAATCCTCCAGTGTTGTTATACAGACGTTTATTGACACATCCTCCTCTGTTGTCATCGATGAACATATCCTCCTCTGTTGTCATCCATGAACATTGTCCACAAGAACACCACCAGTTATATGAACGAGTTTCGCCGCAGATTATGCGTTTATAGAGGCTACGCACGGATGCCCCGATTACTCGCATTATACAGATATACGCGCCGCTCCTCTGGGGCTAATTTCTTCAAAAAGACTCCAAATGCCACCAAAGTTGTCTGGGTGTCTAAATGGTCGTATTTAATGCTACAAATAAAGTCCAGGTTGTAAAAAATGAAAGTTGTCCTTTAACAGCCTTCATCATGCCCTCGGGGCTCTTTGAATGGGTACGCATCCCATTTGGGTTGAGCTCTGCGCCCGCTGACTTCCAACAGAGCATGGAACACTGTTTGGCTGGTCTGAGGGACACCATTTGCCTCCCATACCTGGATGATAACTTGGTACACAGTAGCAGTTTCGATGAACATCTGGAACATGTCCGCCTTGTCCTCCAGCGCTACAAGGAACACGGTGTAAAGTTGACACCAAAGAAATGTGAACTGTTAAGGTGAAAAGTGAGGTTCCTGGGGAAGTTGGTAACAGGAGAGGGCTACACAATGGACCCTGCGGAGATTGCACCTGTGATGGCTCTCAAGGAGAGAAGGCCTGCAAAGGTGGGAGACCTGCGCCAGATGCTCGGTTTCCTTTCCTATTACCGCTCCTTCATCCCGAATTTCGCCTGCAAAGCCAAGCCATTGTACAACCTTGCCCCACCCAAGTCTGAACCACCCGACCCAAAAGTATCACCTGTGAAACAACAGTGGAAGACAAAGAAAGGTCACTTACCCTCTCGCACACCGATACAGTGGACTCCTGAGCACCAGGAAGTGCTGAACAAGCTGATAGAGGACCTCACCAAACCTCCCATCATTGGGTACCCTGACTTTGAACAGCCTTTTGCACTTCACTGTGATGCCTCCCAGGATGGTTTTGGTGCGGTGCTGTACCAGCAGCAACAGGGGAAGGTGAGAGTGGTGGCGTATGGCTCCCGCAGCCTCAGTCAGTCAGAGAAGAGGTACCACTCAGGGAAGCTTGAGTTCTTGGCCTTGAAGTGGGCCATCTGTGAACGCTTCCGGGACTATTTGTATCACGCCCAGTCATTTGTGGTTTATACGGACAATAATCCATTGACGTATGTACGCATAACTGCAAAACTCAATGCTGCAGGACACAGATGGGTGTCGGAGCTGGCCGATTTTTGTTTCACCATACGCTATCGCCCAGGGAAGAACAACAATGACACCAATGGACTGTCTCGGATGCCGCTCAGCATCGAGGACTACATGAACAGCTGTACGAGAGAGGTCAGTGGGGAGACTGTCAGTGCATTCATGGAGAACGTGAAGGTTGAAAAGAGAGACCCGTGCCAGGGTGTTGGAGTCATCCCTACCTGTGCTTTGAACCTTATAAGAGACTGTGACAGCACTACTGGTCAACCACTGACGCCAGCCCAGGTCCGTAAGGCTCAGGAAGAGGATGAAGTATTGTCACGAGTCATCTGGTACAAGAGCCGCAAACACAGACCAAGTCGATCTGAGATCAAAGCAGAGAAGTCAGCAGTAGCTACATTGCTAAAACAGTGGCTAAATATTGACTTGGATGAAAATGGTGTACTGCGCCGCAGAACCTTCCGACGAGAGCCTACCATGCGCTGATCTTCAAAGAGCTGCACCAAGAAAGGATGCTTGATCTGGTTCGAGAGAGGTTCTACTGGCCACAAATGCACCAGGATGTAGAACATTTTGTGACCAAACTCTGTGAGTGCGTAAAGAAGAAGAGACCAAGTAGGCAGACCCGTGCACCCCTGACTCCGATCCAGACCACATATCCATTCGAGCTAGTTTCAGTCGACTTTCTCCATCTCGGCAAGTGCAAACATGGCTACAAATACATATTAGTTGTCATGGATCACTTCACAAGGTTCGCACAGGCCTATGCTACAAAGAACAAATCAGCGAAGACTGTGGCTGACAAGCTCTTTAATGATTTGCTCTTAAGTTTGGTTTCCCCAGCAAGCTGCACCATGATATGGGAGGAGAATTTGAGAACAGACTGATGGCTAGGCTGAAAGAACTCTCTGGTATCCAGGGCTCCCACACGACACTGTATCACCCCCAGGGTAGCGGACAAGTGGAGAGGTTCAACCGAACCCTGCTCTCCAAGAGAGAATGCAGGAGGCTTACCAGATCGCTGCCAGAAATGTAGATAAAGGAGCAGCTCGTGGAAAAGCCAACTACGACAACAAGGTGCTAGGCAGAGACCTCCAACCAGGCGATCGGGTCCTGATCCGAAACCTCACTCCTAGAGGAGGCACAGGAAAGATTCTGTCCTACTGGGAGGACCAGGTTTTCAGAGTGAAAGAGAGAAAGAGCGATGACAGCCCGGTTTACCAGATCAGCCCAGAGAATGGTGTTGGGAGGGACAGAGTGGTCCACAGAAATCTTCTACTGCCATGCGACTACTTACCCCTTGAGCTGCCATCAGTACAGACTCCACGGCAGCAGAGACACACCCCGACACCTACAAAAAGGAAGAAGACACCACGCTACGAGCAGCAGCAGCAGCCGGCATCAGACAGCAGCTCAGAGGGTCATGATGGCAATGGCACCTACCAGTGGCATCTCAGAGAGAGACTGCTGCATCAAGCATCCTTGAATCCTGAGGTAGAACCCTTCCAGCCTCACCAGGGTTCCCCACCTGCATAAGGTGGATGTGCCACTACAGAGCGAAGAGGTCGCTGATGTGTCACAACTGGCTGAGCAACTTCAACTGGATCCACCTGTTTCTGGTGTTCCTGAGAGTGGTGAGTTGGGAGAAGGACTGTCTCAGACGGTAAGAACATACCCACACAGACTCAGACAGCCACCCATTGTATTGAGCTACGAGACACTGGGGCAACCATCACTGATTGCAAGACACTGTGAACTGACTCGGAATAACGAGCAGAGATACTTATGGCGACCTTGGTAGAACTTTGGTTGTAATGTCAGGAGACATTAAAAATTGTGTAAATCGTTTAAAACATGTTAAAAAGGGATTATATTGGCATTACCTGTGTGATTTCATTCATTTAATAGCAGGTCTGGTTTTGTTTTACATGGTTAAAATGTTGAGTCAGCAGAGGGCGCTGTGTGCATCAGGTGTCTATGGCTGATGCCAGCCCCTAGCAGAGTAAGACATCAGGCCATGAGCAATGCAGAAACAACACAGACGCCAAACGACTGATTGGGTGGATCCCATTTCTCAAAATTGCATCCTCGTTTCCCTCACTTGCGTCTTTTCCTTGCGTCCTAGTCCCTCCCACCGGGGATGCATGAGAGGAAACCACGCAAGGAGAGAAGAAACGAGGAAATATGTTTTATGAGAATTGAGACGTCCTTTCCTCTGAAGCGTCACGTGAAGCGACGTCTGTTTCTGACACAGCTGGATCTGCTGCAGTTACCGTTATATTCACACCCCCACCTCCCCCCGCCCTCAATATATTTATATTTTATACTTATATTTACATTATTAAAAAGTCTCCAGCACTAGCAAATAAATATGAAACACTTTTATTAAGAGTATGAGTTCATTCTTGGCTGGACGCCTCTTCCAGGTGAACAGGTGGTCATTTTCTGACCTGAACTTTATCAACCTCGCTGTGTCTTCTGTCTCTGTTCAATGAGACACATTTCAGAGCTGTCAGTGAAGAGAAAACCTACGAGCCATGAAACACATTATTTCACTCAGATAACACACAGAACAAGTGAAGAGAGGCTGATGTGTTAGTGTTTGAACAGGTTGTAGATAAAAGACTGCTTAGCGGAGACAAAACTGGAGACAGATGTTTTAATGTATGACGCTGAACGCAGAAATCAGCTGCTGCGCTACTTTTATCCATCAGTAGAAATAACAGCGGTAAACCAAACTCTGTCTCCAGCTACGTCTCTCTCAGGTCTGGGAGGTCCCGTTACTTCTCCACATTGTCACACCGCGGTGAGGTTTGTCTCGTTTTGGGTTTTTGTCTTGTCATTTCCTGTTTTATTTTGTGAACCTAACTCTCCTCTCGTTTCCGAGCACTTGCCCTCCCTCATGTGTCACCGGTGCATCAGCCTGATTACCTATTGTCTCCACCTGTTGCCAATTACCCCCCATGTATTTAAATAGTCTGCGTCTCCCTTGTCTCGTGCCAGTGTGTTATGTGTCTTGAGGTTGTTTCACCCGTGCCAGCCAAAGTTCCACAGCCACAGTCCAAGTCGTCTTGTAAGCCTTTGATCCTCTTCGTGAGCATTTTGTGTTTGTTACAATTTCATAGTTTAGTTCTGAGTTTTGTGATCCTTTGTTATTTCTTTGTAGATCCATAGTCCTTGTTACGAGGGTTTTTTGTTCACGCTAAGTAGTCATTGTTTTATTTCTAGACATTTCTTAGTCCTCCTTGTGAGCGCTTTTTGTTCTATTTTCAGAGATAACTGTTGATAGTCTTCCGTCATTAAAGTCAATTTTGAGAAATGAGATCCACCCATTGATGTGTTTTTGTTAGTGTTCCTACAGGTAATCGGTTCATATAACTGTTGATAGTCTTCCGTCATTAAAGAGCGGAGTTTACTTTGGTTTTTTGTATAAGTGAATTTCTTACGTTGGGTAATTTTGATAGCTTTGCTGTTTTTTCCTCCTTCTGGAGCGATTTCTGTTATCTAAGTTTTATAGCCTCGATTCCTCTTATCAGAGCGTTTTGTGTTTTTCTTAATTTATTTTGTTCCCATTGTGTTCTGACCGCTATCGGGTCCAGAACGTTTTTGATCTAGAGTAAATTTCATAGCCATTGCTTTCACGTTCTTCGAAGAGATCATTGGTTGTTTTTGTGAAAAATAAAACTCGGTTGCTGCTTAACTCTGCACCTCAGTCCTCATTCCAGTCCCGGCCTGACACACATTTGACATGATTTCTCTGATCTATCTGTAAAGAAATAAGTTTTCCTGCCTGCCGGCCTGCTCACAGTGAGAGGTGGTTGCTACCAGCATACGCGTTTACTTTCAGAGTCGCTGCGCAGTGAGAGCGGTGACAGACAAGAGTAGGCTCATTTTAAATCAATAAATATGTTTTAATCACCATTTTGTGTCACTTTATATTGAACACTTTAGTAGTGAGCAGAGTTCTAAGCTGGATAATAGTGAGCAGGTTCCTATGGTCCCTGCTCACTATACATCATCTCTTACGTGAAACATGACGGATCCTCATGTTCTTGTATTATCGCTCTTTGGAGAACGTAGCGTTGTTGGGCTCATCTGAATTACAGCCATTTACTGCAGGATATTTCCACAAGCGCACTTTCTCCGCCACCTCGTTCAAACGTGCCAGCTGTGGGGGCGGAGTCTTCATACCGTTCAGTTGACAGACTTCCGGGTAGGATGCACTGATGTATCCTCGCTCATCGCTCCTCCATCCTCGCTCCTCAGAGCTGCAATTTGCGCTTTGGGACAGCCGGCAAGATGGCGGACCAGAAGTACTTCCGGTTTGAGCGAGGAGCGAGGAAACGACAATTTTGAGAAATGAGATCCACCCATTGATGTGTTTTTGTTACTGTTCCTACAGGTAACGTAACTTTGAATGGAGACGAGTTAGCTTGTTGAATGAATAAATGAATAGTAGTCCAATTTCGCGGGCAGTGACAGATGTCGAAAACGAACTGTGAAACTGTCTTCTAGAGTGTCAGATGTGCAACAGTAAACAAAAACCACGAAGAGAGATGATAGTTTGAACGTAACTCATGCTAATGGACAATGTGAAAATAGGTACTTTATTTGTGTGTTAATGAGCAACGGCCGACGCGCCAGTGTTAGCCGTTATGAGGCTAGCATACATAATGGCAGTAGACAGCTTCCTGTGAGTTTCAAAATAAGAGCGGAAATGACGGATTGAACATGGGTTTTGTTATTACAGTTAAGAATAAGAGTTAATATGACAAACGTGATTTCTGCATTTAATTCATTGTTGTTTTTCACGAACAAGGAGTACACAAAGACAATAATACATACTAATGATTTAAAAAATAGATATGAGTGAAGTTTAAAAGGGTGAAACAGTTCATTTTGATTCTGTTTGTTTAACTTGTAATATTTGTTCTGAAATAAGTCAGTCACGAGCAGAGTAAGACGTCAGGCCAGAAACAACACAGATGCCAAACGACTGATATTGATGTGTTTTTGTTACTGTTCCTACAGGAAATAAAATTGAATGTGCTACACCAAGGATCGGCAGCAAAGTCATTCTTAAAAGTGTAACACATCCACTCTGTGAGAAGGAAGGAACGCATAGCTTCTATGGTTTGCACCAAGGTGCAAGAAAGCGGATGTGAGGCTGTTAAAATGCACTGCATCATCCACCAGGAAACCCTCTGTGCCAAGACAGTCCAGCTTGGCGATGTGAAACGATGCGATGTTAAAACTGTCAACATAGTTCGTGATGAGGGCTCTAACACAGAGAATTTCAAACTTTTCTATCTGATGTCGATGCTGAATGCGGGGACGTGCTCTAACATTCTGAAGTGTGCTGGCAAAGTTGTGGCTCCGCGCTGCGGCGGTTTTATTCTCTGAGATCAAATACTGACAAGTTTTTGAAAGAGAAGGGAAGACCATTCGATGAGCTAGGTGGTTGGCAGACCTGGTTTTTAGTTGATCCCACTGATCATCTCAACAAACTGAACACGAACCTACAAGGCAAAGAGCAGCTCGTACCACAACATTCTGCATGAAGCTCTGTTTTTTCGAGTCACAACTGCGCAACTACAATGTAGTGCATTTTACGGAAAAATATGTGTCTGTGATCACATCTCTAATTACAGAATTCAGTCAGCGTTTTTAAGATTTTTCTGTAATTGAGAAGGAATTCATGCTGTTTGCAGCTCCGTTTATTATTGATGCAGATGAAGTGGAAGAAAGACTGCAGATAGAGCTCATCGAACCGCAGTGTGATGATTCTCTGAAGAATCAACATCAGCTTCTCTCTGACCTGACTTCTACTGGAGCTTGAAAAAGGAAAGGTTTCCTCTGCTGAGACGTCACACAAAATGCATGATGAGTTTGTTCGGCATCGACATACATATGTGAGCAGACAATCTCTCTGTTAACTCTAACCAAAAGCAGATTAAGAACCAGAATGACCGACAGCCATCTCTGCGATGTTCTTTGCATCTCAACCACCAAACTGACTCCTGAACTGCCAGCCATCCTGAAGACCAAAGCTCAGCATCACTCCTCCCACTCAGTGCAATACTCTTCCCATTAGAGGTGATTTAAAAAAGGAACACACCGTTTTCATATGTTAAAAAGCCTAATTACTTAATAAATTCAGTCAATTTAAGTTGATGACAATTTTGAAAAAACAAAACAAAACATTAGTTTATGTGATAACAAGCCCAATGATTTATTTGCTTTACAATCTTAAAATAGCCACATTCCCTTTTTCTCTTCTTGTCTCTCCCTTCATTCAGGACTATGAAGGGGTATCACCATGCCAAGAAGCAATCTGAGGCTGTCACTGAGAAACTGGCTTGCCATCCTTTTTGATAAAAATAAAATGAAATTCTGTAAATGGAGAGCTGTGATGGAGTTTTTTTTTCTTCAAATAAGTCCAATTATGAAACATAACTGACCTGTATTTAATTATTTTTACATTAATTTTACAACATTTATGCATTAGAAGTGAGGCTGTGTACCCCCCTCTCGTTAGTGGCCCGGTCCTTGGTATATTTTTCTGTATGTGTATGGGTTTGGACACCCCTGGCATAAACAGTTCATTATGTTGGACATCAGTCTGTGTTAGCATCAATTAAAAAATTGAAAACATGACACAAACAGTACAGGTTGCAGAGTCTAATGACATGCTTAATCTTTATTATTCCACATGTGATCAGTACTGACTCATCTGCACTCCAAAGAATAGATCAAAGCAGTTTTGAATCAGAAAAATCACCTTGAAATATTTTTCGAGATATGATCAATCTGAAAGCTGATCTGAACCAGCTGTAAAAGAAAGCATAAATAAATGGGTTGAGCATGGAATTTGAGAGTGCAAGCCAGTTAAGACTTTCAATCACAGCAACTGGCACTGACACATGATTCAAAAGGTTAAAGGAAAAACAGAGAAAGAAAGGAGTCCAGCACATCAGTAACACTCCCATAACAGTTGCCAGAGTTTTAGTGGATTTTCTCTCCATCTTACTGGCAGTGGCTCCAGACTTTGTTCCCTGGATGCTGCGTACCTGTCTCTGTGCAACAAGGAAAATCTTCAGGTAGATACAGAGCATTAAAATCACTGGGAGGTAAAATGAGAAAATGGGTCCTAAAATGGTTGCAAGCAGAACATCAATAAAACACTTTTGTTTGCATTTTTCATGTTTTATTCCTGCAATTATGAAGCCAAATGCAACTAGAATTGAAACACTCCAGCTCACCACGATCATGATGACAACAACATGAACATTTATCTTCATTCTATAAGTCAGAGGGTGACACACTGCATAATATCTGTCAATAGAAATGCAGCACAAATTCAAAATGGAAGCAGTGCACAGTGTTATGTCAAAGCTGTCTCGTACTTTGCAAAATACATTTTCAGAGAACAGACATGAACTTAGAGAGAATTCAATGCTGAAAGGAAAAACTACAAGCCCAACAAGCAGGTCAGCTACTGCCAAGGAAAGGATGAGAGAGTTTGTAGGAGTGTGGAGCTGTTTGAAGTAAATGATGGAGATTATTACAAGAAGGTTTCCACATATTGTGACAACAGACAATGAGCTGAGGAACACAGACAATAAAACACATACTGTGGAAGGTGTGCTTGTCCTCCTATAAGAAACATTATGTATTTCATAACAGGGATGTGAGCCAACATAAGTGTGTTCAGCAGTGACTTCTGGTGCCATGTTTCTGGGTTCCTGCAAATCAGTTTTCCATTAAAAATTAACAATATTTGAAACAGAAAAAATAATGTTTATTTGAGAATATTTCTGCCCTGCATGAGCACAACACTACAATAATAGCTGTCTAGATGAACATAGAGTTTTTCAGTTTTTGTCATACCTTTTAAATGCTGAAGGTAGTTCACACATCAGTGTTGATGGATGTTCTCCATGACTGTTGGCACAGTCTTGATTTTTATCAACCCCTGTCTCATTTCCATAATAAGCACCTTCTGTATTTGTCCAATCAGATGTGGGACTTTTCATCTTGTTTACATTAGATGTCAGAGCAATGTACTGTACTGTAGATGAGAAGAGCTTCTTAAATGTGCCCGTGAGTCCTTTCATTGTATCAGAACTGCTCATATCTGATTTATCATTTAAGTTGACAGACTAAGATTTTTTTCCAAAGACATGAAACTTCTGGCCAAAAAAAATATTTACCCTAACCCTAATCTATTTCAGATTTGAGAATGGGGCCACTCTGACAGGTTCATGTCAGGTAATTTTATAGTGGTAGTAGTGTCGTGCAGAGTAACTCTAGTAGCTACAGTACAAGAGGTTGCAGTTATAGCAGTAGTACTGCCAATGTACAACATTAACTCTTTCGCTACCCTCCTTTAACACTCTTGTTTCAAGGACAAACTCTAGCAAGGTCTGCAAATGGCTTGCTGAATGAAATCCAAAAGGCCACTCAGTATGGTGAGGTCAAAACAAGTGATACAAAGAGAGATTCCATGTATACTTTGGAGCAAGACGGAACATATCAGATAATATCCTAACTTGTGCATCCTAATAGATAAATGAAAACAGATCACCAAAAAGCTGAGTTTGCCATAATTAGACAAACTTTTTCTGAAGGAGGTGAATGGCACAAAATGAAAGACAGCGAGTTAGACGACTTTTATAAAAACAGAACAATTAAACACTATTGTTCTTAACAGAATAGTTAAAAAAAAATGGAGACAGGTGTCATCTTTCCATTTGCGTTTTACAAATCTCTGGCCATAGTCATTAAAACAGTCTAATATTACAATAATTGTGGAATAATCCTCCATTTTGAGCAGTTTGTCAGTTTGTCACTAAAGACAGGAGGAATGGAGGCAAGACAAATCAGATAGGGCTTCTAGGAAAATATGTGGAAATACTTGTGTCTTATTGGCGGACAGGTCTGTTAATTCATCAGTTGATGGGGTCACTGTGCCAAACACTAGCTCGCTCAGACAGTGAGTCAGTCATGGATATACACAATACGAAACTAGCCTCGTCTCATTGTGTTCATGGATGTATAATTAGAAATGGATACAACTTTGGAGGCTGAACTTTGCTCAGTTGCACATCAGGCCAAAAAAGCCACGTTCATGAAAGCAAACTACCAGCATACACACTTTCTGCTGGCCAGCTAACTTCCATCTTTCATCTTAACTTGAATCGGGATAAAATGATTTCATAGTGCAGCTCTTCTAGACGTCTACCAGATCTGTACCAAGCCTAAGTATCTTTTTGAGACCTCTTTTTTCTTGTCTGCTTGCCTGCCTTCCTGACTCATTTGTTTTTGTGCTCAGGTGCTTGCTCCCACCTGTTTGACTCCATGCCTTGTATGTCTATGGAAAAAGGATTGGATACACTGAGTCACTGCAATTTCCCAGCTTGGGATAAATAAAGTCTATCTATCTGTAGGTGTTACGAATCAGGTTCAGAGGCTCAGGTGCAGACACAATACACCTCAGACCAAACGTTCACAAGAAAATAATTTATTTTCACTAACACAGGGAGTGTGTGTGTATGTCTGGGGAGAGTGGTGAGCCGGGCCGGGCAGGAGCAGAGGCGTGGACGTCGGTGGTGGAAGAAAGCCAGTAGATTAGCAGGAGGATGATGATGGTATGAGGCAGGAAAACCAAGGCAGCCAGGGAGGGTCGGAACTGTGGGAGAAACAAACACAGAGTTACAAAAGCTACGACTGTGACTGAGATTCAACACTAAGAGCCAATACTACTGACACAAGGTAAGTTTACGGTCTGGCGTCGTGTAGTGGTCTGTTGGCGTCTTTTAAGGGAGGCTGAAACAATGACAGAGGCAGAACCACTACCCGCCGCAGCTGGAGACACTCAATGATCACTTGATCGGCTGCACCTGCCCACGCTCAGTCACTCTCCCTGTCTGCCGTCACCTGTATGGGGAAAAGAGGGAGAAGGAGAAGAGAGGGAGAAGCTCTGTTAGGTGGAGCCAGAGGTGGAGGGCATGACAGTATCCCCCCTCCTACGTGTGCCTCCAGGCACACGTTGAAACCGATCCGGCCGCCGTCTCCGTAGGTCCTGGATAAGGTAGAATCCAGAATCTGGCGACGTGGGATCCAACTCCGCTCCTCCGGCCCATAGCCTTCCCAATCCACCAGGAACTGAAGGCCGCGACCCCGGCGGCGGACATCCAACAGGCGTTTGACAGAGTAGGCTGGTGCTTCATCCACCATCCTGGGCAGTGGAGGGGGACGGACAGGGGGTGCCAGAGGGCTCTCAACCACAGGCTTGAGCTGAGAAACGTGGAAGGTTGGATGTATTTTCATGGACTTAGGGACGGCCAAACGCACCGCACTAGGATTAATCACTCTTTCAACAACAAAGGGACCCACAAATTGCGGAGCCAGCTTACGGGACTCCACTTTCAAAGGAAGATCCTTAGCCCTTAACCAAACCTTTTGTCCAGGCACGTACGTGGGGGCTGGACGCCGGTGACGGTTAGCCTGGACCTCCATGCGATGGCTGGCTCGCAGAAGTGATGCCCGTGCCCTTTTCCATGTTTTTCTGCTGCGCCTAATGAATGCCTGGACTGACGGCACCGAGATCTCCTCCTCTTGAGAAGGAAACAAGGGTGGCTGGTAACCTAGGGAGCATTGAAAGGGTGACAGACCAGAAGAAGCATTAGGGAGAGAATTAAAGGAATAATCAACCCAAGGCAGTTGGTCACTCCAGGCAGACAGATTCTCTGAAGTAACACATCGGAGTAGAGACTCAAGTGTCTGATTAGTCCGTTCAGTCTGTCCATTAGACTGGGGGTGGAACCCAGAAGTCAAACTGACTGTGGCTCCCAAGGCCGAACAGAAAGCCCTCCAGACCTCCGATGTGAACTGAGGGCCACGGTCGGATACCACATCCACAAGGATCCCATGTAGGCGGAGGACATGGTGCACAAGAAGGTCTGCAGTCTCTTTGGCAGAGGGGAGTCTGGGAAGAGCGACAAAATGAGCAGCTTTGGAAAATCGGTCCACCAATGTTAAAATAACTGTATTACCTCTGGAGGGCGGTAACCCAGTTACAAAGTCCAGGGCAATATGTGACCAAGGGCGATGGGGCACATACAAGGGCTGGAGAACTCCGGCACTCGGCTGGCTTGAAGTCTTGTTGCTAGCACATGTGGAGCATGCCGCAACAAATTCCTTGACGTCGTTGCGCATGGTGGACCACCAAAACCGTCGGCGTAGGATATCCAGGGTTCTAGAGGCACCTGGATGACTAGACAGTTGAGAGGTATGAGCCCACTGGAGCACCTGGGAACGGACAGAGACAGGAACAAACAGAGTATTAGGTGGACCTTTACCTGGGTCTGGCTGGTGCTCCAGCGCTTGACGGACCTTGTCTTCAATGTCCCAGGTGAGTGAGGCAACCAAGCAGGACTTTGGCAGGATGGGCTCGGGAGGTTCAGCAGAGTCTTCACCGGAAAACTGGCGAGAGAGAGCGTCAGGTTTGACATAAGACAAAGATAAGCCGATAAGACAAAGTGAAGCGGAACCTCCCAAAGAACAATGTCCATCTAGCCTGGCGAGAATTTAACCTCTTGGCTGAACGCACATACTCCAAATTCTTATGGTCCGTCCACACAATAAATGGGTGTTCTGCGCCCTTGAGCCAATGCCGCCACTCCTCCAAGGCTAGTTTAACGGCTAAGAGTTCACGGTTTCCAACGTCATAGTTCTTCTCTGCTGGGGAGAGCCTGCGAGAGAAGAAAGCACAAGGGTGGAGCTTGTTATCTGCTTTGGCCCTCTGGGAGAGAACGGCTGCCCCCCCAGTATCTGAGGCATCAATTTCCACTACAAACTGAAGAGAGGGATCAGGCTGAATCAGAATGGGGGCAGAGGTGAACCGCTCCTTTAGAGACTGGAAAGCCTGAGCTGCCTCAGTGGACCATTGGTACGGCCGAGAGGTGGAGGTCAGGGCGGTTAGAGGCGCGGCCACCCTACTATAGTCTCGGATAAATCTGCGGTAAAAATTGGCGAAGCCCAGAAAGCGCTGGAGTTGCTTTCGGCTTTCAGGCACAGGCCATTCCTTGACTGCAGTGACCTTCAGGGGGTCCATACGTACCTCTCCGCGGGAGATGATGTAGCCGAGGAAGGACACCGTGGATGCGTGAAACTCACACTTTTCAGCCTTGACGAATAATCTGTTCTTGTGGAGCCGCTCAAGAACCAGAAGGACGTGCTGCACATGCTCCTCCTGGTTACGAGAGTAAACGAGGATGTCGTCAAAATAAACAAAAACAAACCTATTAAGCATGTCTCTCAAAACATCGTTAATCATGTTCTGGAAAACCGCAGGAACATTAGTCAGACCAAAAGGCATTACCAAATACTCAAAATGACCTAAAAAAAAAAAGCGGTCTTCCACTCGTCTCCCTCCCTAATTCGTATTAAGTGGTAGGCATTCCTTAAGTCAAGCTTGGTAAAAACAAAAGCGTTGTGGAGGGTGGTAAAAGCAGAGTTAATCAATGGCAGTGGGTAAGTATTTTTGACTGTAATGTCAAACATACCTCTAAAGTCAATACATGGTCTGAGAGTCTTATCTTTCTTATCCACAAAGAAAAAACCTGCTCCCACAGGTGACGAGGAGGGGCGGATGATTCCAGAGGCCAAGGAGTCCCGGATGTATGTCTCCATGGCAGTTTGCTCAGGTTTAGAGAGGTTATAGAGATGGCTCTTTGGCAGTGTGGCTCCAGGCAAAAACTCAATAGAGCAGTCATAGGGTCTGTGAGGGGGTAGGGACAAAGCACTGTCTTTACTAAAAACCAGGGCTAAATCATGGTATTCAGGAGGAACTAAAGTCTATGGGTTTTGCTGGGGGCTTTTCAGTTCCACTGGCAGGGGTTAAGGCCGATTGGAGACAACTGGCATGACATTGGGGGCTCCAAGAACTGACTTCCTCCTTTACCCAGTCAATTTGGGGATTGTGTTTCTTCAGCCAGGGAAAACCCAATACCACGGAGGGGTTGGACCGGTCAAAAAGGAGGAAGGACAGGTTCTCTCGATGATTCCCGGCTAGGATCAAAGTGACAGGAACAGTTCTTCTGTTTACCTGGCCCAAAGATTTACCATTCAGGGCCCTGGCCTCCAGAGGGGTTTCCAGGGGACCCGTGGGGATACACAACTGTTCAGCTAATTGTCTGTTCAAAATATTCTCTGCAGCCCCAGAGTCTACTAAAACAGAGGTGGAATGGGAGCGGCCATTACAGCACAGAGTAGCAGTAAGTTGCAGTTCTTGGAGAGGGGCTGAAGTTGCTTGGCTCATCCGTATCTCTCCCATTACGAATGAGCCAGTTCTTTTTCCAATCGCTTAGGACAGCGGGCAACAAAGTGATCTGAACTGCCACAATACATGCAAAGGTGAGTGGCGCGTCTATGATTCCTCTCCTTCTGTGACAGTTGCGCCCGACCAATCTGCATGGGCTCTGACCCAGGTTCCGCCGGATGGACCGCCAAGGTTTGGGTAGTGGGGGTGTCAGGATGGCGGACAGGGGCTGAGGTAATTTGTTGGCCACGCTCTCTCCTCCGCTCTCGGATACGGTTATCCAACCGAATGGCGAGAGAGATTAATTCATCCAAATCTGCTGCATCGTCTCGTGTGGCAAGTTCATCTTTTAAACCCTCGTTGAGGCCCTTGTAAAAGGCTCCCTGAAGAGCAACATCGTTCCATCCACTTTCTGCAGCCAGGGTTCGGAAGTCCACGGCAAACTCGGCTGCGCTCCGGCTCCCTAGTGTGGCGAGCGCACACGTACAATGGGATAAGGTACAGCTGTTAAGTTTGGAAACAGCCCAAAGGAGCCAGACAACGCCACCCTGGGAATTTCACCCAGGGAAATAGTTAATTTGGTACCAACACAAGGCACTCAGGTTCGTTCTACTTGAGGCAAGAGACGTGGTTCTGGGTAAATTATAAGGTTCTTTATTACATTATTCAATAAAAATATCTTGTAAAAAAAATACCATATATGCAGGACAGGAAGTGAAGGAGGGATGGTGACAGGGCTGGAGCTTACCAGTGGGGGGGGAACTGGGGCAATAAGGTGAGAGGGATCCCAGGAGAGAAGCACCCCGGTCACTCGTGACACTCACACGCACAAACACACAAAAGGTGAAAACGAAGACCAGGGGTTGCACGACACACAAGAAGGGGGACACCACCACCAGGACACCAGGACCGCCACCGTACGCTTCCAGCACCTGAAAGGGAGAGGGGAAATTAGTGGGGTCAACTCAAATGAACCAAATCAAATGAACACCAAAAGAATAAACAAAACTCTCAAGGGTTGGCAACAACCAAATACACCAATTAACCTGGTTAACGAAATAGTTAGCCAAAGATAATTCAAAATTACAGTTCAAACAAAAAAAAACAGTTTAACAACTTAATTTTAAAGAAGACAAATTGCAACTTAGTCAGAAAATGGCATAACCAAAAATACCAAAGCACAATAAATGAAAAGTAAATTAATTCACTTAATAACTGAATCAAAGGATGGGAAAGGGAATTAACCCCACAGCTTGCATAGATAAAATATGGTTTTAAAGGAACCGGGCCACCGAGTATGTCAGTCCATGCTTCTCAGCCTTAACTGCACAAGTCTGCTCTCCAAGCTAACCACCCATGCAATATAGCAGCAGTGTTGATGTCCCCAGCAGATCAAGGCAGGGAGAAAGCCACGCGAAAGCAGGGCAAGGTCCGCAGTAGCGTGCACCAGGCAGAACAGAACAGGGCCAAGCAGCGAGCCAGACCGGGACCAACGCATGAAGCAGCAGGCACGGACAGAGCAAGCAGAAACCAACAAACAAAATAGAAATAAAACAGAGGCTAAACAAACAGAAAGCAGATGGAGACAAAGCAACACAAAACAGAATTAAGCAGAGACAAAACAGCAGCGGTTCCTGACAAGCAGCATCACACAGCCCACCGGTAGTATCTGCCAGAAAAACACAGAAATAAACTAAATTAATATAAAAGACAAACTAAATGCTAATAAGGACAGCAGAGAGACAGGGTAGCATGTGCGATACATACCGATTGGCCGAATCAGACCACATGTGGGAGAGGAGAGAGGAGCTTCATGTTAAGCAAGCTGCGGTGGCAGACAGTGGCTGCCGATAACCCAAGCATGTCTAAACTGGGATTCCCGCGAGCTGCTATGTCGGCACGGTGTCCGACAATCTGACTCTGGAAACAAACAGCGACTGATATAACAACGTGCGCAATAAGGCGAACTCAAACAAACTAAGGCAGCTACTGCCACATTACCTGCACCAGCAGCAGTGAGGGGGAAGTGAGGCGACCAGGAAGTAGGCGGGCCTCAGAGCCAAAGAGCAAGAGAACGACGGATGAGCACCGGCTCTCTTTATAGAGTGGCCTCAGGTGCCGATTGGCTGATGAGTTAGAGGGAGAGCAAGATGGCACACTCACTTGCAATGAGAGCAGAGAGGCTGCAACTCATCCTGCTACAATCTACCCCCCCCAAATGCATCGTCGCCCCGACGATGTAATACTCCCTCCAAGGCAACCAACACTAGTTCCATGGTCGGAAGAGGGCAGACACTGCATTTGACATCGGGCCAGGGGCATTCGCAGCACCATGTACCAAGTCCCCAATGGGTCTTGGAAGATGGTTAATGTTTGAATGCTGCCCTGCAGTTGAACGTACGGAACGGCGGACTGCTGCCTCACCAGCACCCGGGTACGTGACTGATGGAACGTCAGCACAAGCAGATGGTGCGCCTGCCACAGGATCCATGCAAGGACCTGGTACAGTTGGGCTTGGGTCTACTTGTGGGAGGAGTACCCGAGGAGTGGTTTGAGTCACTGCAGCTGTTTGAACAGGTGCTGCAGGAGAGATCTCCTGCCTCAAGATGAACAAATCACCGTCATGTGGAAATTCATCCTCTGATGGTTGCTCGTCAGAACGCGGTGCAGAAGAGGTGGCAGCACCATCCGTAGCACTGGCTCCAACCACTGCCTTCAGGAGTGTACGGTGAACATGTTTTATTCGAGAATGATCATTTGCAGGAGCAATAGTGTACACCGAGCCGCTGTGCTTCGGTGCTTTGAGGACTACGTGCACTACCGGTCCCCACAAATCCTGAATCTTATGACGCCCTCTTGCACTGAAGTCTCGCAACAGCACCAGCTGGCCCTCCTGCAATGGGGCACCTCGAACATGCTGGTCATGGTTGTTCTTTCTACGCTCTGCTGCAACCCTGAGTCTCTCTCGGGCACCCTCAAAGGCAATCTGCAAGCGAGTCTGGTGCTCCTGAATCCACTCGTTAACACTACCACCAGCTGGATCTTGGACTTGACCCAACAAGAAATCAACTGGGAGCCTGGGCTCCTGCCCGAACAGTAAAAAGAATGGCGACTCACCAGTTGACTGATGGGGAGTGGTGTTGTAGGAGAATAGGAGCTGAGGCAGACAGGCGTGCCAGTCCCGCTTCCGGGAGACAGGCAGGGTACGCAACAAGTCGTGGAGGGTTCGATTAAATCTTTCACACTGTCCGTTACCAGCTGGATGGTACGGAGTAGTGCGAGACTTTTCAATGCCATAAAGGATACAAAGCTGTTGAATCAGACCGCTTTCAAAGTTGCGGCCCTGGTCACTATGAATACGGGCAGGAACACCAAACTTACTAAACCATTCTGTGACCAAGACCTGAGCCACAGTAGCAGCTCGCTGGTCACGAGTGGGGACAGCCAGTGTATACTTGCTGAACACATCGGTCATTACAAGGACGTTCTCAATCCCAGTGTGGGTGGGTTCCAACACTGTGAAGTCCATGGCCAAGATTTCATTTGGCCGGGATGCTAGCAAGTGTGCCATGAAGCCACGGGGGGCTGGCTGTGTGTTCTTAGCAACCTGGCACCGCTCACATGACTGGCACCACTGTGCCACATCGGAGGACATGTTAGGCCAATAACACCGCTGCCGTAGTAGCTCCAGGGTCCTCTCAACACCTTGGTGGCCATGCCTCTGGTGAACTTCAGTCAGGACCTGGTCTTTCAAGGCCGCAGGCAACAGCAGCTGGAAAACTGCTTCAGCGCCATCTGGACGGAACACCTGCCGATACACAATTCCACTCCTTTCCACAAAACGATCCCACTGACGGAGGAGGACCAAAGCAGGCTGAGAAAGCTGTCGGCGCTCTGCTTGGTTTGGACGCCGCTTTTGTTTCCAAAATCCTAAGACCTCCTGAATGACAGGGTCAGCCTGCTGGAGTGTACAAAGGTCAGAAGGGGCACAATGGGGCAATGCTACGACAGCAGCTTGTGTGGGCTCGGACCTCTGAAACTGCAGGGCTTGTTGCAAAGGTTCAGGAAGCGATGTGCCGGGGAGCATGGCTTCCATGTCTCTTGCACCGGGAGGGCGCTGACGGGACAAAGCATCAGCATTCTTATTAACCTTCCCTGAGCGATATCTGATCTCAAAATCAAATGCTGCGAGCTGGGCTGCCCAACGTTGTTCTGTGGCACCAAGCTTCGCGGAGGACAGGTGGCTAAGCGGGTTGTTGTCCGTATAGACAACGCACTTATGGCCAAGCAGATACTCCCTAAATTTTTCTGTCATGGCCCACTTGAGTGCCAAAAACTCCAATTTCATGGAGCTGTAGTTTAGCATGTTGCGCTCAGTGGGCCGTAGGCCTCTGCTTGCGTAGGCAATGGGCCTCACCTTGCCACCCTGGTCCTGTGAGAGCACAGCCCCCAGGCCACCCTGACTTGCGTCAACCTCCAAAATAAAGGGGAGGGAAAAGTCGGCATATGCCAGCACAGGTGCAGTAGTGAGTTTGGTCTTTAGTGCCTCGAAGCTTCCGTGACACTCATCAGACCACTTCTCAGCAACTGCAACTGACCTCTTCTGGGATTTGGTGCCCCCCAACTCAGCCACCAGTCTGTGTAGAGGGGCTGCCAACTTGGCAAAGCCTTCCACGAACCGGCGGTAGTAGCTAGCAAAGCCAAGGAACGACCGCAATTCAGAGATGGTAGTTGGAGGCTGCCAGTTTGCCACCACCTCGACCTTGCTGGGATCTGTGGAAACACCCCTGCCTGAAATTACATGGCCTAAGTAACGCACTTCTGGCTGGAAAAAGAAACACTTGGTGAGTTTAGCTTTAAGCCCCTCTTGCTGTAGCCGCCCGAGCACCACCTCCAATCTTTCTAGATGTTGATCAACTGTCGAGGAAAAGACTACAATGTCATCCAAATAAAGCAGCAAAGACTGGCATTGCTGGTCACCAAAAATCCGTTGCATCAGTCTCTGGAACGTGCTTGGGGCATTGCAGAGGCCAAAGGGCATACAATTCCACTCAAAAAGCCCAAAGGGAGTGCAAAAGGCTGTTTTGGGCCGGTCTACCTCTGCTACTGGGACCTGGTTGTACCCGCTGGCCAGGTCCAGGGTGGAGAACCAGCGGGCACCGGTCAGCGCATCAAGCGACTCCTCGATGCGGGGAAGAGGAAATGCATCTTTCCTGGTCTTCTGGTTCAACTGCCTATAGTCGACGCATAAGCGAAGACTGCCATCCTTCTTTTTAACTAGGACGATCGGGGATGCATAGGGGCTGCAGCTCTCTCTGATCACCTGTGACTCAAGCAATTGGTTAATATGCTCTTTCACACCCTCATAATCAGACGGGGGGATGCGCCTGTAACGCTGTCGAACAGGAGCATTATCCAAGAGAGGAATGTCATGGGCAATCAAGCTGGTGCAGCCAAGATCCCCATCGTGTGCAGCGAAAACTGGGGCATACCTTGTGAGGAGGGACCTCACCTTAACCTGCTCTTCAGCAGGCAAGGATGACAAATCCATGGCTGCAATTTGCTCTGGAACCGACGCAGACACAGACTGGGATGCCACTGTGGCCACCGTGGACGGCACTTCAGTGATTCCTGCGGGAAGACTCACAACAGTTACTTCATTCAAACCACCAACAACTGTGCGGGGGTAGAGCAACACCTCGGTAGTACCTACATTCACAATAGGAATGTAGGCAGTGCCCCTTTTTACCTGAACCAGAGCGGGAGAGGCGAGCAGTCCAGCAGGAAGGCCAGAGTCCAAGGGCTCAAACAACACAGTGGTGCCATAGTGCAGGTCTAAGCAAGTGGCTGCGACAACCTTCATTGTGCCACCAGGGATCCGCCAAACATTCCTACCACGCACCTGGACCCTGCCGGAGACATGCTGTGGGGCATTCACGCTGGCCTGATGGCACCTTTGCAGTGCCTGCACAACTGCTTCTGGGGCCTCAAACACGGAGGGCAACTCAAACAAGGCCAGACCATGCTGCCCAAAAAGCTCACGGTAGCATCTCCGGATGACGTTCATTCCTAAAATACCAGGGACCTGGGCTGATGCACCGCCAGGAGGGTCCCTGACCACCAATACCCCACATTGTGGCATTAGCTTACCGCAAAGCCCAACTTCTAGCTCCAAGTAGCCAATGTAAGGAATGGCCAGCCCGTTGGCGGCCCTTAGCTGGAGCCAGTGGCAAGACCGAAGCTTCTCTTGGCCCCAAGGCTCGAAATGCTGGAGAAAAAAGCTTTCGGTTATGGTGGACACCATGGACCCTGTATCCACCAAACAAGGGACACTGATTCCACCCAAGCTTACATTTAGATGGGGACAAGATGACATGAGCTTAGCAAGTTCACCTGAATCACTAAAAACAGCTTCTGAGCCAGTGGCTGCACCCCCCGAACTGTGGCTCTGCAACTCGGCGGGTGCTAGTTTTCCAGATGCCTGGTGGCATGGGGCTGCCGCCCAAACTGTTGGGCTGATGAAGAGGGCTGAGTGTGTGGAGGGACACGAACCCCACCACACTCTCTGGCGAAGTGACCAGGCTGCTGACATCTTCTGCAGATAATTGGGCCACGATGAGAGGGACGGCCGTGCGGATGGGAGCTCTGCAAGCGGGAAATGCTTTGGGTAAGCTGATTAAGCTGCTGTTGTTGGAGTTTGAGCATCTCCCTCATCTCGCTTAACTCAGCCACATGAGGTGAGTTCGCCACCACCTGAGGGCCACTTTCGACTCCATACTGGAGGCCAAGAACTGAGGGGACCGAATTACTTCGGCCCCTCACTTTTGCAGGGGACCCCTCACGCTCCCATCTGATCGCCTCACTCCGAACCTCAAGCAACGTAGCGGTAGGCTGCCTGCGCACAAACTGTTTTAACTCACGGCGGAGGGGACCATCAATGACATGCTCTACAAATTGGTCGCGCAGCAAGACTTCTGCATTTATCATCTCACGAGGTGCGCGCTGCTTAACAGGTGCCATTAAACCCATCAGCGCAAGGGAGAACTCATGCAGTGTCTCACCCTCTTGCTGTCGTCTGGAAAAAAACGCCTCCTGCATGGCTACGTAGGAATCAGCACAACCGTAAACCTCTTGCAACGCAGAAATTATTTTGTCAGGGTCCCCTCGTTCCGCACTAGAACGAAATTTGATCTCCTCACGTGCCTCTCCCTCCAGATGATCAAACAAGAAAAATGCCTGATCGGGTGCTGATAAATGACGCGCTCTCATGCAAGCCTGAACCTCCTCGATCCACTCAGATAACCCTATCCCTGTTCTCCCCCTGAACATGGGACATTTTCTGTCCCGAGGCACAAACACTAATCTTTCTGTTAAGGGGGCGCTGGCAGTGGAAGAAGCAGTAGAGGGAGCAGGAGAGGTGGAAGGTGCGGCACTAGGGGCAGGCACGGCCGCCGCCTGCTCCTGCCGCAACCTCTCATTGTCTGCTCTTAACTGTGCTACTAACTCCCTCAAATCTTGTAACTCTTCCTCCATAGCTACACCTAACCAAATAAATGAAGACACAAGTACAGTTATGATGGGGCAGTGGGGTGAAATGAGGAACAGGAAAGGAAAAATAAAAGAACAAAAAAAAAAAACAGTTTAACAACTTAATTTTAAAGAAGACAAATTGCAACTTAGTCAGAAAATGGCATAACCAAAAATACCAAAGCACAATAAATGAAAAGTAAATTAATTCACTTAATAACTGAATCAAAGGATGGGAAAGGGAATTAACCCCACAGCTTGCATAGATAAAATATGGTTTTAAAGGAACCGGGCCACCGAGTATGTCAGTCCATGCTTCTCAGCCTTAACTGCACAAGTCTGCTCTCCAAGCTAACCACCCATGCAATATAGCAGCAGTGTTGATGTCCCCAGCAGATCAAGGCAGGGAGAAAGCCACGCGAAAGCAGGGCAAGGTCCGCAGTAGCGTGCACCAGGCAGAACAGAACAGGGCCAAGCAGCGAGCCAGACCGGGACCAACGCATGAAGCAGCAGGCACGGACAGAGCAAGCAGAAACCAACAAACAAAATAGAAATAAAACAGAGGCTAAACAAACAGAAAGCAGATGGAGACAAAGCAACGCAAAACAGAATTAAGCAGAGACAAAACAGCAGCGGTTCTTGACAAGCAGCATCACACAGCCCACCGGTAGTATCTGCCAGAAAAACACAGAAATAAACTAAATTAATATAAAAGACAAACTAAATGCTAATAAGGACAGCAGAGAGACAGGGTAGCATGTGCGATACATACCGATCGGCCGAATCAGACCACATGTGGGAGAGGAGAGAGGAGCTTCATGTTAAGCAAGCTGCGGTGGCAGACAGTGGCTGCCGATAACCCAAGCATGTCTAAACTGGGATTCCCGCGAGCTGCTATGTCGGCACGGTGTCCGACAATCTGACTCTAGAAACAAACAGCGACTGATATAACAACGTGCGCAATAAGGCAAACTCAAACAAACTAAGGCAGCTACTGCCACATTACCTGCACCAGCAGCAGTGAGGGGGAAGTGAGGCGACCAGGAAGTAGGCGGGCCTCAGAGCCAAAGAGCAAGAGAACGACGGATGAGCACCGGCTCTCTTTATAGAGTGGCCTCAGGTGCCGATTGGCTGATGAGTTAGAGGGAGAGCAAGATGGCACACTCACTTGCAATGAGAGCAGAGAGGCTGCAACTCATCCTGCTACACTAGCTTAAGTGACGAGAGGGGGTTGCCAGCCTCTCTTCCTCGGACCGGGTGGTCAAAAACTCTTCATCTCAGAGGAGAACAAAGCATAAGATGAGCACACCACAGACTGCCTCTCCCACACTGCTGTCCCCCACTCTCTTGCTCGCCCCTTAAACAAACTAACTAAATATGCAATCTTTGCTTTCTCAGTAGAATAAGAAAATGGTTGAAGGTCAAAAACAAGGGAAACTTGTGTAAGAAAAGCCTGACACGTACCTAAATCACCATCGTAGTGCTCAGGAACTGGTACAAAGGGCTCACGAATTACCTGGTGGGGGGCGGAGTTAGCACTAGCAGTAGCATCGTTAGCAGGGGCAGCAACAGCTGAGCTATCATTGGAAGAAGCTGTAATATGGGCAGTTAATGCTGAAACCTTAGTTGTGAGCTGAGATACTTGACTAATCAAGACATTATTAGTATCAACAAGAGCTTTAATAATACTCTCGTGTTGCCCGAGCAAAGCTCCATGACTGGCCATGGCTTGCTGTAGGGCAGGTCCTGAGGACGTTTGGTCAGAGTCTGGCGTAATGTCTGCTGAGCTCATCATGGCCAGACCGTAATGTTACGAATCAGGTTCAGAGGCTCAGGTGCAGACACAATACACCTCAGACCAAACGTTCACAAGAAAATAATTTATTTTCACTAACACAGGGATACAACGAAATACAGGAAGAAAACTAAATGTCAACTAAGGTCACCCTCATAAGGAGGGGAAGCAAATACAAGAATAAACTAAATGTAGACTAAAGTCGCCCTCTTAAGGAGGGGGGAACATTACAACAAGAGAGAAACACTGAAACTAACCAGGATTCTAATTACATGACACAGAAAATACTAATAACTACACAAGACTAAGACTATGGACATTAAATGGACAAAGCAAGAGAGGGTGAACCAGCAGAGGGATTACTGTAGTGGGGATGAAGGCAGACAGCAGGCGTGGTATGTCTGGGGAGAGTGGTGAGCCGGGCCGGGCAGGAGCAGAGGCGTGGATGTCGGTGGTGGAAGAAAGCCAGTAGATGAGCAGAAGATGATGATGGTATGAGGCAGGAAAACCAAGGCAGCGAGGAGGGTCGGAACTGTGGGAGAAACAAACACGGAGTTACAAAAGCTACGACTGTGACTGAGATTCAACACTAAGCCAATACTACTGACTCAAGGTAAGTTTACGGTCTGGCGTCGTGTAGTGGTCTGCTGGCGTCTTTTAAGGGAGGCTGATTCAATGACAGAGGCAGAACCACTCCCCGCAGCAGCTGGAGACACTCAATGATCACTTGATCGGCTGCACCTGCCCACGCTCAGTCACTCTCCCTGTCTGCCGTCACCTGTATGGGGAAAAGAGGGAGAAGGAGAAGAGAGGGAGAAGCTCTGCTAGGTGGAGCCAGAGGTGGAGGGCATGACAGTAGGTTCAGTGTTCATTAAAGACTGTTAACTTTGGCCCTGTCTCCTGTGCCCTCGACCTAAGTGTGCCATTTTGGGTCCGTCCAGTGCATTGCTAAACATAACACACTCACATTTGAACAGTTTGTACGGAGCCTAACTACTGTGTTTGATAATCCAGACCTCATGGGGTGGCATCCAGCTGTCTGGTGACACTGAACCAGGGCTGACAGAGTGTGGCAGTGTGGTGTCAATCTGGGCAGGAGTACATTGTGTACATGGGTGCATGAAGAGAATCAGTGTGCAAATAGACACGACTGAAAAAAATCTGTGTACATAAGACACCACTGAGGAGAATGTGTAAATAAATATCTCTGTTTCAAGGCCATTTCTCTGCCTAGAGGCCATTTCTCTGTCTGGGGCCATTTCTCTGCCTAGAGGCCATATCTCCCTCTGAAGGCCTGTGTGGACCATGTTTGGTCCTCTGTTTCGCTTGTGTAATGTTTCTAAAAAATAACAGAGGGACTTCCCAGACACCAATGAAACCACGAAAAGTAAGGTAGCTTATACACTGGGGTGTTTTGGGAGTCATCAGATTCCAGTAAATACAAGGCCAGGTGTTTTAGGGAAAAACAACAGCTGACAAGACAGCAGTACAAACAAGACCAAAAAAGGTAAAAGAAGGATTATGGGGATGTAGCATGACCATGTATCCACACCCCCAATGATAGTACAAAAGGTGATGTTTCCACAAACAAACTCAGTCTGTTCTGCAGAGCATACTACTTTGTAATCTGTAAAGAGAACAAAACTCTCTGGACCCAATGCTTCTGGACTCTGGCATTCATTCATCCTTACACCATTCCCATCTTCAGGGAATGATGTCGAATGATGTGGGAAGAGGCGATCCATTCTCACTTGGGAGGTGGTGGTCAGGTCACAACGACTGCTCCTGTCTGGACTCACCATGCTCCCTAATTAGACAACAATCCACCTCCTCTCGACAGCCAACTGGAGAACCTATGCCGCTGTGAGGAGCGCGCCTAGGGAAAGATGTCACTAGCAGTGGGGGTTTTGGTCATCTGGGCTAAATCCCCCAGTTCCCCCCTCTCCTCATGGTTATTGATGCAAGCCACCCTGCTTTCTTGTGAATTATCCTGCCCCACCCAAGCATTAGCTGACTCAGGCTTAAGGGAACTTTATAGATAAAGAACTGGCTAGACCAGGGGTCGGCAACCCGCGGCTCCGGAGCCGCATTCGGCTCTGTCATCCCTCTGATGCGGCTCCTGAAAATAATTATTGAGCATTTAATTAAAAATGCATTTCATTTTAGTTTGTTCATTTTGAAACAAACTTTGCGCGCACTCACAGATGACAGCTTATGATCCTGCGTAAAGATGCAGGTGACGGGGCACAGTACTCATGTGCAGACGCTGTGCGCTGAGGTTCAGGAGCAGAAATCATATTAACCACGTTTGATTAATATTTTAATTGCCTATTATTTGGCATACAGTGCCGTGAAAAAGTATTTGCCCCCTTCCCGATTTCTGTGTTTTTTGCATATTTATAACACACAAAGGTTTCAGTTCATCAAACCAATTTTAATATCACACAGAGACAACCCAAGGACATATAAAATGCAGTTTCTAAATGATGATTCAATTTATTAAGGCACAAAAATATCCAAACCTGTCTGGCCCTATGTGAAAAAGTAATTGCCCCCTGAACCTAATAGCGAGTTGTGCCACCTTTGGCAGCAATAACTGAAATCAAGCATTTGTGATAATTGGTGATGAGTCTTTCGCACCGCTGTGGAGGAATTTTGGCCCACTCTTCTTTGCAAAATTGTTTCAACTCTGCCATATTGGAGGGTTTTCTACCATGAACTGCCCGTTTAAGGTCACACCACAGCATCTCAATTGGATTTAAATCCGGACTTTGAGTTGGCCACTCCAAAACCTTAATTTTTTTTTTTTTTTTTTTTGTGCCATTCAGGGGTGGACTTGCTGGTGTGTTTAGGTTCGTAGTCCTGCTGCATGATCCAAGAGCGCTTGAGTTTGAGGGCACAAACTGATGGCCAGACGTTCTCCTTCAGGATCTTCTGGTAAACAGCAGAATTCATTTTTCCGTCAAGCAAGTTGTCCTGGTCCGGAGGCAGCAAAGCAGCCCCAGACCATCACACTGCCACCACCATGCTTTACTGTTGGCATCATGTTCTTTTTATCAAATGCTGTGCCATTTTTACGCCAGATGTAACGGGCTACACACCTTCCAAAAAGTAAAATTTTTGACTCATCAGTCCACAGAATGTTTCTCCAAAAAGTCTTGAGGATCATCAAGATGCTTTTTGGCAAATATGAGACAAGCCTTTGTGTTCTTTGTGACAGCAGTGGTTTTCGCCTGGGAACTCTCTCATGGATGCTATTTTTGGCCAGTGTCTTTCTTATAGTGGAGTCGTGAACACTGACCTTAACTGAGGCCAGAGAGGCCAGCAGTTCTTTGGATGTTTTTCTAGGTTCTTTTGTGACCTCCTGGATGAGTTGTCGTCACACTCTTGGAGTAATCTTAGTTGGTCGACCACTCCTGGGAAGGTTTGCCACTGTTCCGTTTTCTCCATTTGTGGATAATGGCTCTGACAGTGGTTCGCTGGAGCCCCAGAGCCTTGGAAATGGCTTTGTAACCTTTTCTAGATTTCAGTCACTTTTTTCCTCATTTCTTCTTGAATTTCTTTGGATCGTGGCATGATGCGTTTGTTCTTGAGATTTTGTAGCCTACTTCACTTTGTCGAACATATTCTATTTAAGTGATTTCTTGATTCAACAAATGTGGTGGTACATGGGGGGGGCAATTACTTTTTCACATAGGGTCAGATAGGTTTGTATTTTTTCCCACCTCGGTCAACAAAACCATCATTTAGAAAATGCATTTTATATATCCTTGGGTTGTCTCTGTGTGATATTAAAATTGGTTTGATGAACTGAAACCTTTGCGAGCGATAAATATGCAAAAACACAGAAATCAGGAAGCGGGCAAATACTTTTTCACACCACTGTATATTCATATTTTTTTCATTGTTCACTGAAATAGTCCTTTTATTATTCAGGTTGACAGCTGACTGCACGTGTCAGTAAAATGATAATGGCATGCAGAGAGTGGACAGAATTTTTGGTTTGCTGCTGGGGAGAATTTTTTTCATAAATATAAGAAGGACTCAAACAGAAACTAAGTATTTTACTTGAAAGAACCTTCCACCCAACATCTTTAATTCTGACTTTAAAATGTTTTTGTTCCACGCAGAAATGTCATTTCGTTTTCTCTGCAGTCGTTTATTGATTTCATAAATGCAACACATTATCGTTTGTTTATACATAGCATTCATTTTAAATGTCAAAAGGGTTTTGGGGCTCCCAGTGTTTTCTTTACCGTGGGAAATGGGTCCAAATGGCTCTTTGAGTGGGAAAGGTTGCCAACCCCTGAGCTAGACAAGCTAACATAACGCTTGTGCCCTTCTCACCGTCACAGCTCTTGACGACAGGTTGCTAGCTCAGATCACTAATCATGACTGCCCCTGTCATGTTGATTCTGCCAGGCAACCATCATAGAGTTTTAATGTGATTCCCCAAGCTCGCGCATTGTTTTGGGTCACCCCAGGTTATCTTAACATAACATCGTCATGGAATTGGTGGCAGGGAGAATAGCTAGCTGGACCCCCAGTTGTCATGACAAGTGTTTGCAGCCTACTTTTCCCTCCAGTGGGGCACAGTTGAACCACCAGCTCCCACTCTGGCTGAGGTCACTTCCATACCCCCTAAATATCATAAGCAATAGGAGGTTTTTCACAAGGACTCAGCTCCCTCCCTACCCCTGCATTGACCCTATGACTGCCATAGACCTTCTTCCAGGTGCACCCTTGACATCTAGTGAGCTGTTCAGATTATCTCACCTTAAAAGAGAGTCAATTTCCTTGGCTATATCATTGAGCAGGGGCAGATGAGGGTGGGCCCACACAAGATACGGGTGGTGGCAGAATGGCCAAGACCAGAGCCCCGGAAGCATCTCACTCAACACCAGTGGTGATTCCAGTGGTTCCCGTCGCTTCATCAAAGACAACGACAAGGTATCTACAGTCCTAACCTGCCTAACCTCTCCAAAATCACCCTTTCAATGGTCTGCACTGACAGGAACTGTATTCGATGACCTCCAAGGAGGTTTTCTTCACCCCCACTATTCGTGCAGACAGACCTGGTCAGACAGTTCATCTCCAAGGTGGATGCCTCGGACACGACGTTCGGCGTGGTTCTTTCCTGATGTGCTGAATCAGTTGGGTAACAGTCTGGATGGACCACAAAAATCTGTCTTACGTTCGGACAGCTTAGTGTTCCAGCTCTCACTGGGGATGGTGGGCAGTGTTTTTTGGTAGATTTAACTTACACTTACCTATCGTCCTAGATCCTGCAATATTAACCCCTTAACGCAGAGTGTCGCAAATTCGCATTATACCGCTTTCACCCACATTGCAGCCCAATCGCGCATACATTCCTCTAATGCTGGTTTGTGCATATTCAACACACACCTAGGAACTTTTTGCAAGCACTGGTTTCTTGTCGGACCGGTCAAAGTGAAAACTACATCTGTTGTGTTGTTGTTACCATTACATAGTAACAACAACACAACAGATTTTTATGATGCACATTTATAATTTTTGAAAAAAAGTATTTTTATTGCATTTAAGCATTAACGGCTGCTGTTTTATATCTATTGTATGTGCTACAGAAAAATTAACAAACTCTTCTTAATTTAGGATAAATTTGAAAGCAAAAACACAAAGAATTAATTTTTTAATATAATTTTAAATAAATTCACGTGTCAAGGGGTTAAGCCTGAGGCACTCTCTCGCCAGTAGATACTATCCTGGCAGTCCAGAGGCCATCCTGCCATCCTCCTGCCTGGTCAAAGTGACCTAGGAGGTCAAATCCCGGATCCAGGAGGCTCAGTGCTCTCAACCTGACCCAGGTAACAGACCTTTGTCCCTGAAGCAGTCTCAAGTTTTACATTGGGTCCACACTGCTCACTTCACCTGTCACCCTGGCACAAACTGTATGTTTTTGTATGTATTGGTTTCTTTTCTCAAGAGAGCTAATTGGTGGGGAATATATCCAAACCTGTTTGGTGAAAAAAAACGCAGAATAAAGCCTCACACTTTTCTCCTGTCGGCCTACTGCAGCCTCTCCCATTACCCAGCTGTCCGTGGTCTCATATTGCCTTGGCCATTGTGATCGGATTGCTGCCATCCCAAGGTGAAACCGTAATTTTGACCATTATTGACCGATTCAATAAAGCTCTTCATTTTGTGGCTCTCTGTGGATCTGAGAGGATGAAGAGTTTCGCCTGTGTTGTGTTACGTCCACTAATCCCTCCCTCTGGAGTTCACAGCTTCCCTGGATTGAAAACGGCAATAACTCCATTACCAAAACTACCCTGGTCCACAAGAGTACATCCAACCTCAAAATCAATGTGTTTTGCTGTACTATTGGATAGATGTGACCAGCTGATGAGAACAGCTGATATCTCATTTGACAGCCCCAAACAATGATAGCAAAGAAACTATGAGTTAGCATGCGTGACAAGTGAATGCAGGATGGTATGACAAATAAAGGCCAAAGCATGTAAAAGAATAGTCCTCCTAGAAAAACAAAGGAGTTCACAGTGTCAGCATTTAAACTGTTGTGCTCTGAGCATGCATCAGGGTGGGTGTCCCCTGAACTGAAAACCCCTACTGAATGAGAAGAAAAGGGTTTTTAAGTCTGGGAACAGAACTGAGTTGAAGAGGGTGCGGAGGGGGCTGAAAAGGGAGATCAGGAGAGGCAAGGAGAGCTGGAGGAGTGCCTGCAGGGGAATAGCGCCAGAGAGGTTTGGAGGGGCCTGAAAACCATCTCACACCACAGCAGTGACAATGGCAGGGGGCCAGAATCTGAAGACCCATTTCCTCCCCCAACCACCAGAACCCAGACCAGACGGTGTTACCTCTCAGCACCCCATTCCTCCCCCCAGTGCATTCCTGACACCAGCAGCTCCATCGTCACACCACGTCACCCCCCCTCAATTCACATCACAGTCTACGGACCCAGCCCCCCACCTCACCCAACAGGAGCCTCCCCCCTGTCCCCCACTCAGCCTCTCCATAACAGCAGACCAGGTGGGGAAGGCTACTGCCCCTGATGGCATTGGCTCCAGACTGCTCAGGGACTGTGCAGATCAGCTCTGTGGGGTCGTTCAGCACATATTCAACATGAGCTTCAGGCTGGAGAGAGTTCCTGCGCTGTGGAAAACTTTCTGTGTGGTTCCAGTGCCAAAGACTGTGCATCACAGGGAGCCTAACCACTTCAGTCCAGTAGAGCCTTCACTTCCCGACTGATGAAGATACTGAATCACCTCCATGACCGGGTGAGCAGCAAGCTGGACCCCCTACAATTTGCGTATCGTCCAGGCATTGGTGTGGAAGACGGCATCATCTACCTTCTCCATCGCTCTCTTTCCCACCAGGAGAGCACTGGAAGCACAGTGAGGATTGTGTTTTTTGACTTCTCCAGTGATTTCAACACAATCCAGCCATCACTGCTGAGGGGGAAGCTGGAAGGAGCCCGAGTAGACTGCCACCTGGCTGGATGGACCATCGACTACCTCACCAACAGACCACAGTTGTCACGGATCAGGTTCAGAGGCCCAAGCCCGGACAAAGACACAGCGGACAGAAGCGTACAAATGGAAAATTTTATTTATAACCATAAAGGCAAAAATAGGTGGTCAAAACTACAAAACAAAACTATCTGTGCTTGTGACTAGGTGAAAAAACTACTAGAAAACAAAACTAGAACGGAGAACTGAACAGATTAACAAGACTAATAAACTGAAGATCCTATACAGGCTGAACTGAAACAATCATCAAGAGATCAGAGCTTACTTACAGACAGAAATGGGAAATGAAAGGGAATGCGCCCAGGGCTGGGTGGCGTGGCAGTGTGGCTGCTGCTGGCTTGTAATGGAAGTGAGTGAGGGGAATTTCCAGGCAGGACAATCAGAGGCAGATGAGTGTGGCAGGAGGGATCTTCAGGCGGCAGAGAGGGTCGGAACTAGGCAGAGAGAAAACAGGGTTACAAAGCAGAATTTTCAGAACTCGAGTCAAAATTACCAACTGGGCCAGGGTGCACTGACTGGAGGTCGTTTACGGACTGGCGTCGAGTAGTGGTCTGCTATATGGGCTGAAGAATGCTTCAATTGAGGTGACCACTTCCCGCCATGGCTGGCTGGCTGGAAACAATCCGGTGATTAAGACAAGCTGCACCTGCCCTCCACCAGTGTGGCAGTCATGCTCACACTGCCAGGGAAAGGAGGGAGGGAGAGGTACTGCCACTAGATGGTGCCAGAGGTGGAGGGCATGACAACAGTATGCAAGGCTTTGCGACTGTGTGTCGGATGTGGCAGTTTGTAGCACTGAGGTACTGTGCTCTCTCCTTTCCTCTTCACCCTCTACACATCGGACTTCAGACACAACACAACCAGCTGCCACCTCCAGAAGATCTCCGATGATGCAGCCATTGTTGGATGTGTATCACAGGGGGACAATTTGGAATACAGGGAAGTCATTACTAACTTTGTCACCTGGTTGGGCTAAACCACCTGCACATAAACGCCAGCAAGACCAAGGAGATGGTGATAGATTTCCGCAAGAAAGCACCACTGACTACACCGGTGTGCATCCAGGATTATGGAGGAGTACAAATACCTGGGTGTCCACCTCAACAATAAATTGGACTGGTCAACTAACACTGATGACCCGTATAGGAAGGGCCAAAGTCATCTCCATCCACTGAGAAGACTGAGGTCCTTTGGAGTATGTAGTACATTGAGGACTTTTTCTGACTCTGAGAGGGACAGAAAGGGACTGAAAAAACTGGACAGGAGAGCTGTCTCTGTCCTGGACAGCCCTCTGGACACCACAGGGGTTGTAGGTGAAAGGAGGATGTTAGCCAAGCTGACATCCATCATTGACAACCCCTTCCACCCTCTGCATGACACAGTGGGGGCCCTCAGCAGCTCCTTCAGTAACAGACTGCTGCATCCACTCTGTGAGAAGGAAGGAATGCAATAGCAGGACTTTCATTCGAAGTACTTGGACTATGTTTATTTCTGTGTAATATCATTAATGCTGTAGTCACTTTCTTCATTCCTTTTGCAGTCTGTGTATAGTCTGTGAAATTCATTAGAATTATTGGCAGTATATTGTTATGGCAATTTTTCTTACACTTCTTTGCAGCAATATAGATTTTACACTTTTTTTCTGACATAATGCCCCTTGTATAATTGTACATATATAGAGTCTGCTTTTATTTTGTCTTTTGTATCTTGTATTTCTCTATGTCTGTTGCTTTTTTTCCAACTGCCATTACCTGCTGCTGTAACAACCGAATTTCCCCAACTGGGGATTAATAAAGTGTATCTTATTTTATTTTTTGAAGCTGTGTCAGATGCAATTGCCCAGATGGGACTTCAGTGGGACAAGCTGTGTGGAGTTTCAATGGATGGGGCTCCAGCAATGACAGGCCACCAAGAAACCCTCTGTGCCAAGACAGTCCAGCTTGGCGATGTGATGAACACTGTTATTAAAACTGTCAACATAATTCGTGATGAGGGCTCTAAAACAGAGAATTTCAAACTTTTCTATCTGATGTCGATGCTGAATGCGGGGACGTGCTCCAACATTCTGATGTGGCTCCGTGCTGCGGCGGTTTTATTCTCTGAGATCAAATACTGACAAGTTTTTGAAAGAGAAGGGAAGACCATTCGATGAGCTAGGTGGTTGGCAGACCTGGTTTTTTAGTTGATCCCACTGATCATCTCAACAAACTGAACACGAACCTACAAGGCAAAGACATTACCACAACATTCTGCATGAAGCTCTGTTTCTTCGAGTCACAACTGCGCAACTTCAATGTAGTGCATTTTACGGAAAAATATGTGTCTGTGATCACATCTCTAATTACAGAATTCAGTCAGCGTTTTTAAGATTTTTCTGTAATTGAGAAGGAAATCACGCTGTTTGCAGCTCCGTTTATTATCAATGCAGATGAAGTGGAAGAAAGATTGCAGTTAGAACTCATCGAACCGCAGTGTGATGATTCTCTGAAGAATCAACATCAGCTTCTCTCTGACCTGACTTCTACTGGAGCTTGAAAAAGGAAAGGTTTCCTCTGCTGAGACGTCACACAAAAAGCCACATTCCCTATTTCTCTTCTTGTCTCTCTCTTCATACAGGACAATGAAGGGGTTGTACTGCCCTCCTAATGGTGTTCATAACCAAAATTAGACAGCCAGCCAAACTCCCTGAATGATCAACGCGACAGTCAGGATGTAGCATCTCAAGCTCCAAGTTTAATGAAGACTCTTGTTGTCAGACAAGGTGTAAAACTGAAATAATAACATAAATATATCCTATGAATTTCTTATACAATTACTAAGCATGAATATTAAACCAAATTTACAAGAATTTTACTAGAAGATAAAGTACAAGTATCTTAAATGTCCTGTTGGCATGGTACAATTAGCATATCCTATGCTAAGCAATGTTAACTAACAAACATCGAGATAATAATCTAGCAACATAAAAATATCCGTCAATATTTATCAAAATTAAATGATATCTTTGTAAATAACATTTTTTACTGACAGACAATGCTTCTTATGGCTCAAATCAAACAGATGGCAATGCATGAGAGGACAGCTCCATCTTCAGCTGACCTCTCCATTAACTGACAGGAGCATGTGTTACAACTACTTCCTGCTTCCCTTTTCCCTAATTTCTAATTTCCTATTGCAATACCATATTCGACCACATTAAAGGGGGCGCTAAAATTCCAAAACTTCAAAACTGCCTGGGAGGCAGAACAGGGGTATCACCATGCCAAGAAGCAATCTGAGGCTGTCACTGAGAGACTGGCTTGCCATCCTTTTTGATAAAAATAAAATGAAATTCTGTAAATGGAGAGCTGTGATGGAGTTTTTTTTTCTTCAAATAAGTCCAATTATGAAACATAACTGACTTGTATTTGATTAATTTTACGAACATTTATGCATAAGAAGTGAGGCTGTATACTCCCCTCTCGTTAGTGGCCCGGTCCTTGGTATATTTTTCTGTATGTGTATGGGTTTGGACACCCCTGGCATAAACAGTGCATTATGTTGGACATCAGTCTGTGTTAGCATCAATTAAAAAATTGAAAACATGACAGAAACAGTACAGGTTGCAGAGTCTAATGACATGCTTAATCTTTATTATTCCACATGTGATCAGTACTGACTCATCTGCACTCCAAAGAATAGATCAAAGCAGTTTTGAGTCAGAAAAATCACCTTGAAATATTTTTCTAGATATAATCAATCTGAAAGCTGATCTGAACCAGCTGTAAAAGAAAGCATAAATAAATGGGTTGAGCATTGAGTTTGAGAGTGCAAGCCAGTTAAGACTTTCAATCACAGCAACTGGCACTGACACATGATTCAAAAGGTTAAAGGAAAAACAGATAAAGAAAGGAGTCCAGCACATCAGAAACACTCCCATAACAGTTGCCAGAGTTTTAGTGGCTTTTCTCTCCATCTTACTGGCAGTGGCTCCAGACTTTGTTCCCTGGATGCTGCGTACCTGTCTCTGTGCAACAAGGAAAATCTTCAGGTAGATACAGAGCATTAAAATCACTGGGAGGTAAAATGAGAAAATGGGTCCTAAAATGTTTGCAAGTAGAACATCAATAAAACAATTTTGTTTGCATTTTTCATGTTTTATTCCTGCAATTATGAAGCCAAATGCAACTAGAATTGAAACACTCCAGCTCACCACGATCATGATGACAACAACATGAACATTTATCTTCGTTCTATATGTCAGAGGGTGACACACTGCATAATATCTGTCAATAGAAATGCAGCACAAATTCAAAATGGAAGCAGTGCACAGTGTTATGTCAAAGCTGTCTCGTACTTTGCAAAACACATTTTCAGAGAACAGACATGAACTGACAGAGAATTCCAAGCTGAAAGGAAAAACCACAAGCCCAACAAGCAGGTCAGCTACTGCCAAGGAAAGGATGAGAGAGTTTGTAGGAGTGTGGAGCTGTTTGAAGTAAATGATGGAGATTATTACAAGAAGGTTTCCACATATTGTGACAACAGACATTGAGCCGAGGAACACAGACAATAAAACACATACTGTGGAAGGTGTGCTTGTCCTCCTATAAGAAACATTATGTAATTCATAACAGGGATGTGAGCCAACATAAGTGTGTTCAGCAGTGACTTCTGGTGCCATGTTTCTGGAGTTCCTGCAAATCAGTTTTCCATTAAAAATTAACAATATTTGAAACAGAAAAAATAATGTTTATTTGAGAATATTTCTGCCCTGCATGAGCACAACACTACAATAATAGCTGTCTAGATGAACATAGAGTTTTTCAGTTTTTGTCATACCTTTTAAATGCTGAAGGTAGTTCACACATCAGTGTTGATGGATGTTCTCCATGACTGTTGGCACAGTCTTGATTTTCATCAACCCCTGTCTCATTTCCATAATAAGCACCTTCTGTATTTGTCCAATCAAATGTGGGACTTTTCATCTTGTTTACAGTAGATGTCAGAGCAATGTACTGTACTGTACATGAAAATAACTTCTGAAATCCTTTTTTGAGTTCTTTCATTATATCCGAACTGCTTATTTGAAAATTCTTGCATGTGCACAGATACGTTCCCAATAAAGCCAATTCTGATTCTGGTCTGGTAGTCCTACAAACAGTGATCATAACTGAGGCACATTTGAACAATCCAGCTTACACTCAGAGTAGCTCACAAGTCAGTACTGCAACACACAAGGAACGAGGAACAACCTGACTCAAAGGCTTTTTTTAATACAAGAATAACTTTATGTATTCTATTTGCCGAAGTCACAAGAGGCGACAAATGATCAGCACTTCACAAAGTTTATTCACTTTCCCCCCAACTGAACAACTCAACACTTTTTTTTTTTTTCATTTTTCTGGGAGTCTGGTATTTTCTCCCTGGGTGATAAATGAGTATATTGTGGTTACTTCACTCTTTATATTGTGCCCCAACACATCGAATCAACTGCACAGGTATATTGATTTGACGCAGTGTTCTCTCAGAATATTCAGCAATATTATTTGGTCATGTTTCATTTTACTTGTGTTTTTCTGCACTGTGAAAGTCTAAATTCATTATGTAGCTACACCAAGCTCAGTTTGAAGGGGTGAAGTCACTAAAGTTAACTTGAATACATTGAACTGTTTTGACAGCAGTCGATTCTGGAGCGAGAGGAGAGAGTCAGCAGCAGATGATGGTGAACAGTGCATGGACGACACTGAATGACCCGTATGTGAAAGAAAATTGAATATGCCCATATATTATTGTGAACAATAAATACATTTAATGGATTTTCCAGCTTTAGTCAATGAATATTTCATGAATGAATGAATTTGTGTTGTATTTCTATCGACAGATATTATGCAGTGTGTCACCCTCTGACATATAGAACGAAGATAAATGTTGTTGTTGTCCTCATGATCGTTGTGAGCTGGAGTTTTTCATTTCGAGTTGCCTTTGGCTTTTTAATTGCAGGAATAAAACTTGAAAAATGCAAACAAAATTGTTTTATTGAAGCTCTGCTTGCAACCCATTTTCTCATTTTACCTCCAAGTCATTTTAATGCTCTGTATCTACCTGAAGATTTTCCTTGTTGCACAGAGACAGGTACGCAGCATCCAGGGAACAAAGTCTGGAGCCACTGCCAGTAAGATGGAGAGAAAAGCCACTAAAACTCTGGCAACTGTTATGAGAGTGTTTCTGATGTGCTGGACTCCTTTATTTCTCTATTTTTTCTTTCTGGTATTGAATCATGTGCGTGTCAGTGTCATTTGCTCTGATTGAAAGTCTTAACTGGCTTGCACTCTCAAACTTAATGCTGAACCCATTTATTTATGCTTTCTTTTACAGCTGGTTCAGATCAGCTTTCAGATCGATCATATCTGGAAAAATATTTAAAGGTGATTTTTCTGACTCTAAACTGCATTGATCTATTTTTTGGAGTGCAGATGAGTCAGTACTGATCACATGTGGAATAAGAAAGATTAAGCATGTCAGCAGACTCTGCAACCTGTACTGTTTGCGTCATGTTTTTTGTTTGTTTGTTTTACATTATACATATTAAGGTGAAAACATGGCACAAACAGAGGTCCGATATGATGAGCTGTTAATGCAATCGTGTAAATTACTTAAGCACACTATGAAAAAATGTACATATATATTCTGATTGTTTATTGTCTTGATTCTTGTTGATGCTTTTCCTGATGCTATATGATCCTTACATTGAATAAAATATTCATAAAAACATTGATTACAGTATCTTTGAGTTTATTTCATTTCGGATATATTTAAATGCATCGCAAAAATATATTTGTGATCAAATTAAATATGCTGAATGACATTAGTGGATGAGTTTTCAAAAACATCTTTGTACACGTGCAGGACGAGTGTGATTTCCCCCAACAGGAATGATCCTGATACTGGCCTCAAACTGTCTGCTCCTGCTGAGAGCTACACTCTCAATGCATGTAATTGTTGGCCCCTGAACAATTCTTTATCGCTTACAATGATTGATTTTCTATTTAGAGATGTTGGTCTACACTATGTCATGAGCATTTTCATTACACTGCACCGTAATCGCAAAAGTATTGAAAATGGTATGAGACAAACAAGAAAAAAATAATAATTCATCACCACAAACAACACGTTGTGTTATATTTGCATATGCCATCCTTCAAGGTGGAGGAGGTGGAGGACTACAAATACCTTGGAGTGGTGATCGACAACAGACTGGACTGGAAATCTAACACAGAGACTGTGTACAAGAAGGGGATGAGCAGACTCTACTTCCTGAGGAAACTGAGATCCTTCAACGTGTGCAGCAAAATGTTGGAGATCTTCTACCAGTCTGTTGTTCTGCGCCATCTTCTTTGCTGTTATATGTTGGGGCACTCAGACTTGAGTCTTTTGAGACTGTGGTGGAGAGGAGGATGCTGAATAAACTGTTATCTATCATGGATAATGATCAGCACCCTCTCCATCACAGTGGACAGACAGCGGAGCACCTTCTCCCACAGGCTGCTACAGCTCCGCTCTGTCAGTGTGATTCTCACAGTGTTTTCTTTCATCTTGCTAAGTGTTTTGGATCCACTTCATCTGTGAGCCCTGACAGTATTATCTGGCCACAAAATGGACTCAGATCTGCTGTGGGTCCATGTCCAGGCACAGGGGCTCCTGTGTTCCCCAGGAGTTCCACCCTAGTGCTTCAGAAGAGCTGATGCAGATCGGTCAAACCAGACTTTCTCCAGAGGAGCAGCAGCATTACATGGGTGAGGGACGCTGCATTTATTGTGGCCAGTCAGGACAATTCCTGGCAAACTGCTCTGTGGAGAGCGGGCGAGCAGCAGGGAGACAGAGAATGCTGGTGAGTCCTACCTTGGTGCATTCGAGCCCTGTTCGCCAGTTAACCTCTGTACGACTCACTTCTTCCTCTTTCTCCCTCAGCTATCCAGCCCTTGTTGATTCCGGGGCTGATGCTAATTTAATGGACGACGGACAAGGAAAATAACTCAATCTGTCCTCCTTACCTCTTGCTCAGCCCCCTTAATGTTAGTGCTCTGGATGGTCGACTACTGCACTGCTTCCTTCACCCTGACCTTTGCTAATTCCCATTCTGAGACGATTAGCTTTCACCTTTACCATTGCCCTTTGCACCCCCTCATTTTGGGACACCTGTGGCTCCGTAAACATAATCCCCACATGAACTTGACAACCGTAGAGATCATCGCTTGGTGTCCGGACTGTCACCTCCACTGTTCTTCCTACTCTGTCCATTGTGCCCTCTTCTGACCCTTCATCTGTTACTCCTTCCTCTTCATGTCTGGGTACTGAGGCCGACTATCTTGTGTTATTTGGATTGAAAGGAGGTCTTCAAAAAGGCTAGGCCACTTCTCTCCCCCGCCATCGGCCCTATGACTCCACCAGCGATCTGTTGCCAGGCACATCATCCCCTCAGGGACACCTCTACTCGCTCTCAGCTCCTGAGACTCTGAAAAACTACATAGATGCTGGCAGCAGGCATTTTTCGGCCCTCTTCATCCCCGGCAGGAGCCAGGTTCTTCTTTGAGGGGCAGAAGGACAAGACGCTTTGTCCATGCATCGACAACCGAGGACTGAATGATATCACCATCAAAAACAGGTGCCCCCTCCCTTTGATATATTTGGCTTTCAACTGTGACAGGGTGCTAAAATTTTCACTAAACTGGACCTTCGTAATGCTTACCTCCTGGTCATGCTATTTGGTCTCACTAATGCCCCAGTTGTTTTCCGGGCTCTAGTGAATGACGTTTTCCGGGACTTGTTGAATGTCTGTGTTTTTGTCTACTTGGATGACATTCTCATTTTCTTCCTGGATGAGACAACTCACATCCAGTATGTCAGGCAAGTGCTTCAGGGCCTTCTTGAGAACCAGTTGTTCATAAAGGCAGAGAAGTGTGAGTTCATGTCTCCTCAGTGTCATTCCTAGGTCTCACAGTGGCTGAGGGAGAGGTGATGATGGATCATGGTGGTTGGGGGAGAGAATGGGGGTAGAATCAAACCTGTTAAAAAAGCTGTTAAAAAACAGGTTCAGCTCATTTGCCCATCCCCAGTCTCCAGATTCTGGGCCCCTGCCGTTATCGCTGCTGTGGCCTGAGGAGGTTTTCAGGCCCCTCCAAACCTCTCTGGTGTTGTTTCCCTGCAGGCGCTCCTCCATCTACCTCCTGTATCTCCTTGCCTCTCCTGATCTCCCTTTTCAGGACCCTCTGCACCCTCTTCAACTCAGTTCTGTCCCCAGACTTAAAAATCCTTTTCTTGTCATTCAGTAGGGTTATCAGTTCGGGGAACACCCAGGGTTTGTTGTTGAGGAAACGCCGCACCTTCCTCATAGGCAAAGTGTTGTCCACACAGAAGTTAATGTAGTCCGTGATGCATGTTGTCAAACCTTCAATATCCTTCCTGTGACACTTCCCAGTCGGACGTGTCGAAACAGTCCCACAGTGCCATACTGGACTAAGAAGCAGTCTGGTAAGTGGCGTTAGCGCTTCCATCTTACTGGGAAGAGATCTCACATTCCCCATAATAAGAGACGGTATGGAAGGTTTATACTGGCTTCGCTTGTCCCGGCACTTAACTCTAGCTCTGCATCCCTTTTTCCGTCTCCTTGTCAAAGCTCAACGGATTTCCCAATGTTATTTTTAGAAGTCCAGCAGAAAAGAGTAAAAAGCAAATCACAAGTCTCACCAGTTGTACATCCGTAAATACGCATCGACCAGAACTAGTGACGGAAAAGACGAAAAACATACAAGAAGGCCGTAATACAAAGAAAAGCGGTTGGAGCTGCTGCAACAAGCTGCAACAAGCTCCCACTCCTGCCACACGAACTTTAACATTTCCTGCTGGCCATCAAAGTTGCCCTGAATGAATGAAGACATTGGCTGGAGGGAGTTGAATAGCCATGCCTGGTTTGGACGGACCATAAGAATCCGGAATATCTCCAAACCACCAAAAGACTGAAACCCAGACAGGCAAAGGGGGCTCTTTTCTTGTTGTTGCTTGTTTTAAATTCACTTTGTCATATCGTCCTGAATCTAAGAATGTTAAGTCCAGTACCTTGTCGAGACTATTTTCTCCAGACTCTGAGCCCAAGACCAACACCCCCGTTCTGCCAGCTTCCTGCTTTGTGGGTTCCATCACCTGGGAGGTCTGGTTCCAGCCGGGTTGCCAGCCACTCCTCCTCCTTCTCCTGTCATCAGTGAATCAGTGGGATCATGTTTGTCATCCGACAGCAGTTCTGTTGGCCAGAGTTAAAGAAGGAGGTCTCCATGTACGTTGCGGCCTGTCCAGTCTGTTGCCAGAGCAAGTCCTCCCGGAGGCCCTACAATGAACTGCTGCAGCAGCTACCTGTGCCTTCGCGCCCCTTGTCAGACATATCTCTGGACTTCACTGGCTTACCACCTTCTCACGTGAACACTACCATGCTCTCTGTTGTTGACAAATTCTCTAAAATGGCTCATTTCATTCCCTTAGCTAACCCTCCCCTGTTCCCGGTATTGGTCCCTTCTGCACTTGCTCTCGCCCGCTGCTGACGCCACATGTGGCCCCATGCCCGCCAGGTTCTGCTGCACAGATGGCCGCAGACCAACGGCGGCTTCCAGCCCCTACCTATCAGCACGGCCAGAAAGTTTGGTTGTCCTCCCAGGATCGACCTCTCCGGGCTGAGTAGCATAAGTTAGCTTCCAGATTTATTGATCCATTCCCAATATCCAAGGTCATTAATTCTGTGGCTGTGAGACTCAGACTTCCTAGGTCCATGAGAGTCCATCCCACTTTCCATGTGAGTTGCATTAAGCCCATCAAGGAGAGTTCTTTGGTTCTTTTGGGGGGGTTCCCCCTTACTAATCAGCCTGTGTTTCACCTGTGCCCCAGTGTCCACCTGCTCCTCCCTATAAATACCCTTTGTCTTTCCCCTCTCAGATGCAATCTGTCCACAAGCAGCCTGACATTTTGTTGCTCTGCTGGTGTCCCATAAAAAGGGCAGTATCTCACAGACGGAGCTACTTTACAGCAGTACCCTCCCTTGCACACTTGATTTTGCTTTTCATTTCCTGAATCTGACCTGTGGTAAATCAGTAAAGTGGGTTTGGTTGTTGAACAGTTTGGGGTCAAGTTGTATTCTACCATAATTTGTTTTGATGGCTTGAATCGTTTTTTTGCTGAAAGTGTCAGTCTCAAACATTTCAGTCCTGGTTGATTTGGCAACACTTACTGCTGGCAACAGCAAATGTGGTTAAATAATTCTGGCCTTTTTTCATCATTCTGTGGGCCACCATGATTTGATATGATGCGCCACATGGCATCAGAATTGTTTCCATTCTGTGTTATATATTATGACATTTGAAATAAAATCATGATGGGTTTTGGGTTGATTAGATGTGACAGAAGTGGGGTCTAGCTTCCCTCATAAGCAGGATGATTACAAATTAAGCAATTAACATAAACCAACATTAAACTGTAAAATAACATTTAGAGCTGATATTTGATATTATTTTTATCTAAACAGTGTTCTTCAGTAGTGCTGCCACCATGGTGGGAAGAAAGAAAGGTCTGGGCTCGCCATGACACACAGTGTGCATCTCTATCCATAATGGCTGTGTCATGTTTGAAGAGGGTCATGAAAGAACATTGACTGTACAGAAACAAGACCTCTGATAAATGTCAAAAAAGAATTTGGCCACCTCAAGCTTGTTGACACATCAGAGCAGAAATGATAATACCTAATATGATAGCCTAACATTTAGGTTCTGTGAGCAGCACTAAAGTAGTGTTTGTGGTGATAAATCATTTTCTTCTTCTTGTTTGTCTCAGACCTTTTTTCAATCCTTGTTCCAATTACAGTACCAATAATCAATCGTGCCCACTCTGCTCAGGTACAGCAAGTTTAAAGCACATTTTGTCAGGTTGTAGAATTAGCTTATCACAAGGCCGGTATACATGGCGGCATAATCAGGTGCTGAGAAGCTTAGCCGCAGGCATTGAGGAGAGAAGGAAGCAGGTGAATTCTGGAAGTTCTAGAAAGGAGAGGTTAGATGTGCAGTTTGTTCGAGAGGGGGAGAAAAATAGAGCTGCTAAGTCAGGGAGAAAGCAGGGAGGTGGCTGCCTGGTAGGGGCTGATGATTGGCAAATGCAGGTCGACTTGGGAGGACAGCTAGTTGTGCCCCAGGAAATAGTTTATAGTAATCTGAGGCCAGACATTGTCTTATGGTCCATGAGTAAAAAGACTGTGTATTTTATTGAGTTAACAGTCCCTTGGGAAAATTCAGTGGAGGCAGCTTATGAAAGGAAGAAGACTAAGTATGCAGATTTAAAGACAGAATCTGAGCAGAGGGGATGGAAGACCAGGGTCTGTCCGGTTGAAGTGGGGTGTAGAGGTTTTGTTGCAGGGTCAGCTGTTTCACTGTTGAGGGAGCTGGGAGTGCATGGGCAAAATTTAAGAAAGACAGTGAGGGAGATGTCAGATGAGGCTGCTAGGTCTAGTCAGTGGATATGGATCAGGAGAATAATAGTAGTTGGGGGGTGAAATAGGGACAGTGGGGGGGCAGGCAGAGGACATGCATGCCTAACCCGGCAAGAGAAGAGGTTAAAGTCTGAACAAGACACCTCTCCTCTGCTCTGCTTTCCCCGCCCCATCTTCTCGCTCTGCCAATAGGAAGAGAACCAGGAAGTTTAGATAAGGTGGGGGTGTGGCCAGCTAGAGTCTCTCTTTGGGACCATGCGGCCTGTTCAGGTGAGTTTGCGTGGTAAGACACAGAGTTGGCTTGTTTTTTGATCTTTTTGGTTGTTTTCCTGTTTTGTCTGCTTCTTGAAGGAAATGTTAGGGTTTGTTTTCCTGCTCTGTTTGCTTTTTGAAGGAAATGGTAGGGTTTGCTGCTTCTTGAAGGAAATGTTAGAAGAGGCTGTTAAATCTAGTCTGTGGTTTAGGCCTCCACCTTCAGCACCTTCTAAATTTTCCACCCCCTACCCGAACAAGGGTCTGTATCCAATCCCTACTTTCATCTTTTGACCCTACCTCTTTATTTTCTATCCCCTACCCGAACCAGGGTTTGTATTCCCACCCCGCTTTTTCTTGGTGCAGTTGGTGAGAGGCAGGGGTAGATGATGGTAGTGTGGCAATCGGCAGTTACATGTGGCATCTAGGCCTGTGGTAGCATTGTAGCAGCTAACAATAGCTAAAGCGGTGAGAGTATGATAGTATCTTAGCAGTTAGTATTGGTAGCTAGCAATTAACATTAACAGTATAGGTGAATCTAGCGTTATTGTCTTCTTCTGTTCCTCTTAGCAGGTAGCGGTTAGCACATAACATTAGCTAAATGGTAGCATCGGAACTGTATTGTCTTCTTCTGTTCTTCCTAGCGGTTAGCAGTAGCATTAGCAATAGTTAAATGGTAGCATCGGTACTGGCCACTACCTGGAGCATCTCTGGGTCAGTTGAACGTGGCGGTGCTGTTTGGATTGTGTAGGAGCAGTGTGAACTGGCACTAGGGGGGGTGACTCTGGGACGACGGAGTTCACTGCCTAACCTCCTGGAGGTGTAGTGGGACTAAGTAGGCGAAACACTGTTGAAGGGAGGTTTCCACCTGATGACCCCCAGAGACGTGTTAGGAATCACTGCTCTTTGGCAGGTATAGAGGCAGATTAGAGCTCCAAGGTTCTTCACTGAGAATGAATCCTCTTTTTGAGCACAAGTATCTTGTGTTTAAATTAACTAATGAAGGCATTCAAGACATAGTGCAGATCAACATCTCTAAATAGAACAACAGTAACTATGAATGACACAGAACTGTTCAGAGTGGAGGCAACAATTACACACATTTACAATCCAGCTCTCAGCAGGAGCAGACAGTTTGAGGCCAGTATCAGGATCATTCCTGCTGGGGGAAATGTCCTCATCCTGCAAGTGTTCAACGATGTTTTTGAAAGCTCACCCACTAATGTCATTCAGTTCATTTAATTTTAATATAATATGTTGAGCAGAATTTGAAGTGTTGTTGCAAAGGGTCTGAATAATTATGTCAGTGTGATAGTTCAGTTTTTCCTTTTGAATAAATTTGCAAAAAATTCTAAAATTCTGTTTTCACTGTCATTCTGGCACACTGAGTGAAGATTAATGTGGGAAAAAAATAAACAAAAGATTGTAGCATTTGGCTGCAGCAATAACAAAAGTGAAAAAAGTGAATACTTTCTGAATGCATTGTATGTTTTTACAATGTTGTACAAGATAAAACATTTCCAATCAACTCAGAGGTACAGTAATCAGTATTATATTGAATATTTTAATAAATGTGGGCATCATAAAGCACCAGGAAAAGTTGGAACATGCACAATTAGAATATTCATGTGCATTTGTTCATAGTGTGAATCACCATTTACATGATCGCATGAGCAGTTCTTTGTATTGAACCTCAGTCAGTGTTTAACTTTAATTTGTTGTTTTTATGGAATCATAAAACTGACAAAATCATTCAAGACATGGCACAAAGGTACAGGTTACAGAGTCTAATGACATACTTAATCTTTAATGTGCCAAATGCTGTCACTACTGAGTTGTCTGTTCTTTTTCTGCACTTCAAAGAATGGATCAAAGCAGTTTTGAGTTGGAAAAATCACCTTGAACTATTTTTCTAGATATAATCAATCTGAAAGCTGATCTGAACCAGCTGTAAAAGAAAGCATAAATAAATGGGTTGAGCATTGAGTTTGACAGTGCAAGCCAGACGAGACTTTCAATCACAGCAAATGACACTGACACATGATTCAAAAGCTGAAAGGAAAAACAGAGAAAGAAAGGAGACCAGCACATCAGAAACACTCCCATAACAGTTGCCAGAGTTTTAGTGGCTTTTCTCTCCATCTTACTGGCAGTGGCTCCAGACTTTGTTCCCTGGATGCTGCGTACCTGTCTCTGTGCAACAAGGAAAATCTTCAGGTAGATACAGAGCATTAAAATCACTGGGAGGTAAAATGAACAAAGAAGCCCCAAAATGTTTGCAAGTTGAACATCAATAAAACACTTTTCTTGACATTTGTCTTGGTGTAATCCTGCCATTACAAGGACAACTGCAGCTAAAAGAGAAACACTCCAGCTCACCACGATCATGATCACAGCAACATGAACATTTATCTTTGTTCTATATGTCAGAGGGTGACACACTGCATAATATCTGTCAATAGAAATGCAGCACAAATTCAAAATGGAAGCAGCGCACAGTGTAAAATCAATGCTGTCTCGTATTTTGCAAAATAAATCTTCAGAGAACACACATGAACTTACAGAGAATTCCATGTTGAAAGGAAAAACTACAACCCCAACAAGCAGGTCAGCTACTGCCAAGGAAAGGATGAGAGAGTTTGTAGGAGTGTGGAGCTGTTTGAAGTAAATGATGGAGATTATTACAAGAAGGTTTCCACATAATGTGACAACAGACATTGAGCCGAGGAAAACATACAATAAAACACATACTGTGGAAGGTGTGCTTGTCCTCCTATAAGAAACATTATGTATTTCATAACAGGGATGCAAGCCAACATAAATGTGTTCAGCAGTGACTTCTGGTGCCATGTTTCTGGAGTTCCTGCAAATTAGTTTTCCATTAAAAATTAACAATGTTAAAAACAGAAAAAATTAGTTCATTTTAAAATATTTTGCCCTGCATGAGTGCAACACTACAGTACAATTTCTTAAATGGAAGTAAGGATTTTCAGTTTGTCATACCTTTTAAATGTTGAAGGTAGTTTACGCATCGTTGATGGTGCTCTTCATGTGTGAATGTGCCGTTGGGCACAATCCTGATTTTATTAACCCACGTCTCATTTCCATCATCAATGAATTTTAAAACTGTCCAATCAGCTTGTTGACATTAGATGCCAGAGCAACATGCTGTTCTGTAGATGAGACAGAAATGACTCCTTTCATTGGACCAGAACTGCTAATATGTGATTCATCATTTGGGTAAACTAACTGAGACCTTTTTCGAAGGACATGAAACCAAAAATTTCCTGGCCAAAAAGAATTATTTTTCCACTTCAGCATCTGCACGACAGATTTCATCTCATCCAGCCAACCACCTCCTAATCATTTCTGCCCGTTGAGAATAGTCTTTTGTTTTACCTTACCCGTTGGTCTGTTGTCTGCATTTGGGTTCCACCTCAGTTCCTAACAGTTTTTCAGGCAGGCCAAACCATTTCAATTAATACAGGCTCTATTTTGAACTACAAAAGTCCAGACTAAACCCTGAATGCCCTCGCATATTTGAAAAGCTCCTGGGAAGAAGAAAACCACTGACCATTGTTTGAATTATGGACAAGCCAGGGTTTGGAGACGAAGCAACAGTTCTGACAATGTGTCCAAGAGGTCTCCATATTGTATTGCAGAGATATCTACTGAAGTTAGCTTGCTAACAAGCATACCAACTCCTAGCTGTACCCATCCTGTCTCCTAATACCACTTGGTACCTCAAGACGCGATAGTCCGATAGTGTAGCTCCTTTCAGCAGCTGAGCAGGGCTGCTCCTTCTTGTTCTGCAATATTTCAACCTGATCCACTGTCAGAAGATACTGACAATGACTGTTGTTGTGTTTATAGACTTGTTTTTGATGAACACACTGCATTTCCTGTGACTACTTATATACATACAAGTCAAGAGTACATACAGCACTCTAATAAATTTGTCACTGAAGGGTCATTTTAATAAAAAAATGAAAAAATAATTTCAGCGCATTGTGAAATAGCATGCATGCAAAAGATAAGACTATTTTATTATCATTTAGGCCAGGGGTGTCCAAACTTTTTTCACTGAGGGCCACATACAGAAAAATATAGGAGGGGCTGGGCCACTTTCTAGAAGGGAGGTATATTAGCCTCACCTTTAGTGTATTAAAGTTAGAAAAATCAATTGAAAGTTTTTCAAATATCTTATATTGTTGAATATGATTACAGAAAAAACTGCGCTAAGGCCTATTAACACTATTAACGTTCGTTAGAAACTGTCAAAACTAACAGACTGAATTGGACTTAATAACAGGAGTGCATATAATTTTAGTCAGTTATTCTGCTGAGGATCAGCTGCGCTGGGTATTTCAATCGGTCGAGGCTCTGACCATCCAGCTGCAGTGCTAATCCGATGCCACTCGGGCCAAAAATCAGGACGAATGTCACTTTTTCCCATTTATACACATACACATGCATGGTTTTCCCTTTTTAGCACCAGAAAATAAGCAACATGGTAAGCTAATGCTCCAACTTGGTGGCTAACACACCAAGAGGACATGAAAGTAACACACACAGCGAGCTAAAGCTTCAACTCGGTGGCTAACACACCACGAGGGCTTGCTAACTCATGAAGCTAACACACACTCACAGCACTCACTGGGAAAAGAAATTTAATCAACACATGTACTGTTCCCAGGGTCATTTTTCCGTGGTCCACCAGACACTCCAGAATCGCTTCAACAGTTTGTCTTCTTCCACAGTATTTCCTCGGTATTTACGGTAAGTATTTTTCCATTTTTTTTTTAACTACGACTTCTGCGTCTCTGCGCTCGTCCAGCCACTGCGCGGTGCTCTGGGTGTGTATCATCCACGTCTCACTAACTCGCGCCAAGAGGGCTGGACATGCGCCGATTTCTCCCAATAGCAATTCAGCTACACTCTGTGAGCGAATGGCATTTCTTTCTCTTCACAGAACCACTTTTAAAGCAAACTTGGACCTCTGGGATAAAATAAATACATAAATAAATTAAATACTGTTGTAACACTTTTTCCTCTTTTTCAGGTAGGTAACAGGTAGGTTCTTTTTCCCTTTTTTCTTTTTTTCAGGTTATAGGGCTAACATATTTTTCTTTTTTTCAACAGGTTACATGTGGAATATATTTTTAACTCAGCTAAAGTGGGAACGGCATTGCACTCAGATGGAGCAGTGACTGCCTTTCACCTTCTACCTTGCGTTTCTTGGGTTCTGCCACATTTGGTAACTTGGGGTAAATTTGTTCTGTGATTGTCCTTTTTTGGTGGTGTCTTGTTATTAAAACAATACTACGTGAGTCCGACTGTAGTTCTCAAGGTCTTTTATTGAACGACCTTTGCTGTCCGCCTTCCTGCTAGTTGCTACCTTCTGACGTCATGCACACGCAACTCTGTAGTTCTTCTCTAAACAACTTAATTACACCATATCTCCCCTTTCTAGAATCAATGGGTAGACTGCCACTGATTCAACAGACCTTAGATGATTATTCTGCCTCTGTGGCTGGAAGGTCTGGTCCTATCTAATACCAGTCACACACACACAACAGACACACTGCCGTTTTCCATTAACACTGAAGAATATGTGCAAGATCAAACACAGTGCTTCCTGTCTAAACCCTGTACTGTTTTGTCCTCACTCTAAACCCTGGACTTGAACATTCACATAGAAAAGAGTGCAAAATCAGAAAAATAGTGCAATCACATTTGCAACCTTTTTCCCCCCATAACTTCATGAACTTCCTGTAGTCTTTTTTCTCTCTCTTTTACTATTAGTTTCAAACATTCAATATTCTGGAACGTTTATAAATCCAGCTTGGACTTATAAACAGTCCAGGTTGGTTTTACAACTGCTCTCCCAGACCTGGTTCTAGGAGTAGGAGTAGATGGTAGCTCAGGAACATTCTGCTGTGATGATGTTGCTGCAGGTTGTTCTACTGAAAGTTGTTCTGGGACACCTTCTGGGAACTGTTCAGCCGCAGCACTGTTGCTCTGCTCCGACGAGGAGTTCCAAGGGATGAGATAACGACGGTTTCACCTGATGTTCCCGTGGGGTCCCTCCACCTGATAAGAGCGCACTGTGCCTTTCTGACAACAGTTCTTGCTGCTCCTTGATCTGTGACCCACACGTCCTGTCCTGGAGTGAGTCTATTGAGATGCTTTGCACAGTGTCGCAGATTGTAGCGTTGCACATCTTTTGTTTTCCTCTCCCCTGCTTTCAGCATAACAGCATCTCCATCAGGAAGAGCAGGGCTTAACAAAGCAGGGAGAATAGGCACAGTTGCACAAAGCCTCCTCCCCATGAGCAGGAGCTGGGCTATACCCGTTTTGGAGAGGGGTAGCCCTGTATGCCAGCAAAACGAGGTAGGGGTCATCTGACTTCTTCAGAAGCCCCTTCACTGTCTGCACTGCACGTTTGGCTTCAGCATTTCCCTGGGGATATTTTGGGCTACTGGTTACATGCTGACACCCGTACAACTTTGCAAAGGCTGCAAAGGCCACTCCAGAGAACTGTGGCCCATTATCTGTCACCAGGGTCCCACAGACTCCATGGTGGTGGATCACATCATGAGATCTTGTGGAAGTTAGCAGGGCAATCTCCACATATCTTGACATGTAGTCCACTACTAGCAGGTAGGTCTTGCTCCCCAACATGAACAAATCTGCACCTAACTTCTGCCATGGCCGGTCTGGATATGGTGTTGGCATCAGTGGCTACCTGGGGTCTCTTTTGACAGCATGCTCTGCAGTTGAGAACCAATTCATTCAGCTGCTGGCTCAGCCCCGGCCACCATACTGACTGTTGTGCTCGCTCTCTACACTTTACCACACCCTGGTGTCCTTCATGCAGCTTAGCGAGAACATCATTTCTCATGGTCGAAGGTATGACAAGTCTATCTCCCTTTAGCAATAAACTGTCCTGGACTGTAAGGAACGCCTTATCAGCCCAGTACAGCTTGAATACAGGTTCATTCGCATCATGAGCTGGATAGCCTTCTGCGCACAGCTGCATCACTCGAGCGCATACACTGTCCCTCTGCAGCTGCTCTCTCAGCTCCTCCAGATAGTTAGGTAGGTTCTCCATCACCATATCCATGTAGATATTTGTGTCCTCGAACAGCTCTTGGTCAGCTGGCGTCTCTTTTCTTGTGACAGGTGCTCGCGACAATGTATCAGCTGTCCACAGACACTTCCCTGGCACATGAGATATGGAGTAGGAATAGACGCATTCGAAAGTGTTGGATCCGAGGGGGTAGAGCATCCAGTGCTTGAGACCCCAGGAGACTCAGGAGAGGCTTGTGATCTGTCTCCAACTGGATGTGTTTTCCAGTGAGGAAGTTGCTGAGCCTCAGCAAGCCTCACAAGCCCAGGTCAGGCCCAAAGCCTCCTTTTCCACTTGTGCGTATCTCTGCTCAGTGGGTGTGAGAGATTGCGTCATGAAGGCTACAGGTCTCCACTCATCACCCCAGTTTTGAAGCAGGACTCCTCCTAGTCCATAAGACGACGCATCTGCTGTGACTTTGCAGTCTCTGTTAGGATCATATACAGCTAGTGGAGACGTCAGGGCATCCTTTAAGTCTTGGAAGGATTTAGCCTGCTCGGTGCCCCACCCCCAGCAGTTCTTCTTCGAAAGGAGATCTCTGAGGGCTTTGTCCCTCTCAGCTAGCTGTGGGATAAACTTGCCTAACTGGTTTACAATTCCATGGAAAGACCTCAGTTCACTCACTGTTTTAGGCTCAGGCATATCCCTCACAGCCCCCGTCTTGCTTGGGTCTGGACTGATGCCGTTGGCGGAGATCACGTGGCCTAAGAAAGTCACCTTTGACTTTGACAGGTCACACTTGCCAATGTTAAGTGTGATGCCTGCCTTCTGGATCTTTCTCAGCACAGTATGCAGCATCATGCTCCTCTTGTGTACGACCCCACACCAGCACGTCGTCAATGTGACAAACAGTAGTGTCAATCTGAGGGCTACAAGACAAGATTGTGCCACTCTACTCTGTGCTCAGAGGCATGGGGGAGACGGGCACATGAAAAGGATGTCTGTACATGTTATCTACTGGAGTCAACTTGCTCTTAACTCTGTATACTAAAGAAATATTTCTGTTTATTTAGTGAAACTTCTGTTTACTTAGTGAGTCATATGTCTGTTTAGTTAGTACTATCTCTGTCTTGCTTGGCCTATGTTCTGTTATATAAATCTTTTTTTAAAAATGTCCTAAGGGTTGGCTGGACACCAATAAAAACACTAGAATAGAGATAACTTGCTGAACTTAGTACAAAGCAGCGATCTGGAAAGTTCCTAAGATCCCAATAGATACTGATGCCAAAGGGATCTCAGTGGAAAATCCCCAAAAGATACAGTAGAGAATTACCAGTAAAAATTAGGTAAGGGGTTATCCAGAGGACATTAAAGAGACAAGCCCCCAACCCTGAAAACACCAATAAAATCAGAGTAAGGATGTAACTTGATAAAAAGCCCCTTGACAATAGTATAAAAGGTGATGTTCAGAACAGAATTTGGGCATTGTTTGGCAGGACTTGCCCGGGCTTTTTGATCTGTGAAGAGAATAAAGCTCCCTGGACTCAACTCTTCTAGACTCTTTTTCCAGACTCTGTGCATTTTTTGAAGAAAAGCTGATTTCTTCTAAGACTTAGATTTTTTTAAGATTATAGTGATACAGTTAAGAGTTAAGAATTAGGCAAAGAATCATAATTTGACCCTGATCCAGTCAGTATCTGGTCCTTGGCGAGGCAGTAGGAGATCCCCGTCAAAACCACGCCTTCGATTCCTTCCTTCTGACCTCCATCAACATTCTGTTCTGAAAGTGTTCAGGGGCGGACGCAATGCTGAAAGGAAGCTGCTTGAAATAATAGCGTCCAAAGGGCGTGATGAACATTGTCAGTTTCGCTGAATCTTCTGTCAATGGGATTTGCCAAAACCCCATATTTGCATCTAGCTTACGAAATATTTTGGCTCCAGCCAGCCTCCCGAGTGTTTCCTTTACTGACGGTATAATGAACTTCTCTCTACGCACGGACTCATTGAGGTTAGTGAGGTCGACACATATTCGCACAGGATCCATCTTGTTCTTTCTGGGCACCACCACAATGCCAGCACACCAGTCTGTAGGCTCCTTAATTCTGCATATCACTCCAAGGTTTTCCATGTGGGACAGCTCTTGCTTGACTTTGTCCATCAGTGGCAATGGGATCCTCCTTGGTGTCTTGAGAGAATTTGGTTTGGCACCTGGTTTGAGCTTGATGGCATATGCCTGGCGCATCTCCCCTCCGTTGAATAATTTTGGATAGCTTTCCTTTAATGTCTCTATAGTGACGCTGTCAAGGCGTGCAACAAGTCCTAATCTGCAGCTCACATATCTCCCTAGCAAGGCAGTGTGCACATAACGAACAACATAACCTCCTCCGTCTCCTCTTTCCCACCGATCCTCAGCAACAGCTTGGAGACACCCACAACATCATGTGGCCTCCTCCCTGGTCCCAGGAGTTGCTTAGGTGCTTTGTGGAGCACAGGTGGGTTTTCTCTGTAAATTTTCTGGAACCCAGCATGTGGCAAAACTGTGACATTGGCACCTGTGTCAATTTTGAACGTCACGCTGCTGTCATGAATGTCAATGTTGACCATCCAAGGATCACCGTCTGTTGTAACGCTGCCAAGGAAGATGGCGTCCTCGTCCTCTTCCACCTCAAGTACAGATTTTGAGGCCTTGCACACAGGTTTATAGTGACCCTTTCTTCCTCAAGCATGACAGTTCATTTCATTTGCAGGACACTTGCATCTTGAATTTGATGGAGAGCTGCCACATTTTCAACATTTTGACTGTGCCCCCTTTCCCTTGCTGTTCTGAGCACTGTGCAGTTTGTGAGCACGCTGAGGTTTGTTTTTAGCAGGCTTGCTACTTCCCTTAAACACTCTATCAACAGACATTGCCTCACTTGCCCCTTTGTCCCCTCTGAGAGAAGTTTGCTGTTTTTTCACCTCTTCCCTCTGTCGTGCCATCCTGACTGCTTTCTCCAAAGTCAGGTCTGTGTCTAGCTGCATGCCTCTTGTCTAGCAAAACAAGGACAAGTCTGTTCCGACGTAGCTCATCGTGTAGCACGCCGTAATTGCAATGTTCAGCCAGCGCATATAGTGCAGTGACTAAAGAATCTACTGTCTTATTTTCTCGCGGTTTTCGCGGCGTACAAACGATCCTTTTCTGTTCTGGCTTAGCTCTCTCTACGTTAACTACAGGACTTCTGACACCATGTCGTGTTATTAAAACAATACTACGTGAGTCCGACTGTAGTTCTCAATGTCTTTTATTGAACCATGTCAACGACCTGTGCTGTCCGCCTTCCAGCTAGTCGCTACCTTCTGATGTCATGCACACACGACTCTGCAGTTCTTCTCTAAACAACTCAATTACACCACAGGTGGGGCAGCTGCCTTGTTCAACCCCTGTTGTTACAACTAAGAAGTGCAATACACTCAGGCAAACATTTCAAGAGATTCGTTCGTTTCAATATTCTATTCTATTTACAAATGTTCATAAATAATACATATATAATATAATATTTATACTTTTTATAAAGTTTGGACACCCCTGATTTAGGCTTTCAAAGTCTTCATGTTTTGAGATGCTTTGTTGTTGCTAATGTTGGAAGTGGCTTAAAACTTGGGTCTTATTTGTGGTTCAGAGCAGTGTATTTTGACAGAAGAAAATTGAAAATTGCAAGTCCAGACTGAAATGACTGACGTGACTCATCTCAGTGATCATTTAAGACCGTTGCTCTCTGCTGAATTGTGGCATTTTGGGTCCAGTGTCAGGGTTCACAGAGGAAGTGGACTCACCAAGCAGTCTCGACACAAATGAGGAGTTTCAGAGGATTTAATGTCTCTTCAGACAAGAACAGAACATCTGACAAACCAAAGGTATCCACAGGCAAAGGCAGAGAGAATAGTCAAAATCCAAAAAGAGTCAAACACAAAGAACACTGGAATCACGCACGAAAAAGATGGATAACAACACACATGGGATGAAGATTATCTGGCAAGAAAATGAGGAAAGACAAAGGGTATTTTTATATAATTTGACAGGAACTTGAGGAATGAACAGAAATCGACCAAAATAAAACAGGAAGTGAATCACAAAACACAAACTTGAAAGATCATGACAGTAGCCCCGAAGTAGCGACCATCCAGAGCACTAGTGTTGAGGGGCTGAGCAAGAGGTCGGGAGGACAGATTGAGTTTGTTTCCTTGTCCATCGTCCATTAAATTAGCATCAGCCCTGGAATCAACGAGGGCTGGATGGCTGAGGGAGAAAGAGGAAGAAGTGAGTTGTACAGAGGTTAACTGGCGAACAGGGCTCGAGTGCACCAAGGTCGGGCTCAGCATTCTCTGTCTCCCTACTCTTCGCCCGCTCTCCACAGAGCAGTTGGCCAGGAAGTGTCCTGACTGGCCACAATAAATGCAGCGTCCCTCGTCCATGCAATGCTGCCACTCCTCTGGAGAAAGTCTTGTTCGACCAATCTGCATCGGCTCTTCTGAAGCACTAGGATGGAACTCCAAGGGAACGCATAGGATGGAGCGCTTTCCTAAGGCCGGAGCACCCTCTGATGACCTCTGAGCAGGATTGAAGAGCTGTCGGCTAGATCTCCCCATTCTCTCTCTCGCTCGTACGGTCTCTTCAGGTCTCCAGTCAAAATATCAATAATATTTATTTATTTTGTCTGACTGAAACCTGGCTGTCCCATGGCGAGTATGTTAGCCTAAATGAAACTACTCCCATGAGTTATATTAATGCTCACATTCCTTGAGGCAGTGGCGGAGGAGGTGGAGTTGCAGCCATTTTCGACTCAAGCCTGTTAATCAACCTTGAACCTATATCAATTATAACTCATTTGAAAGCCTTGTTCTTAATCTGTCAAACCAAACCTGAACATCACAGTCAGTTTTATTTGTTATAGTGTACCACCCTCCTTAGACTCAGTTGGTTTCTGTCAGAGTGCACATAGACCTACTAAGTGTTTCGACCACACTCTTGACCTTGAACATGCCCATTGAAATTGAGCACTGAATAGTCTCTTCACAGAATCCTCTTTTATCGAATCAATTAATTTTGAATTCCTACAACCAGACTACCCACCATTACACAAAACTTCCTGCACCAGATGCCTATCTGATAGCTCAATTTAGGGATGTGATCTCATTAGTATTTCATTCGATGCCACGTCTCAGTACAACAGAGGACTGTTGTGATAAGTTTAGTCCCTCCCAACCCAGTCTCACCGATAATCCATCAAGTGGCAGGCAGCAAGGGACGACAGCTACCAACTTGGCTAACTGAGCGGCCGCAGACCTCTCAGCCCTGCCTTGAAACCCGGCACAGCTCTTTTTGGCGACCATCATGTCCCACCTTTCCTGGGTCTGACTCCTTCAACTACTGACGACCTCCTGGTCCAGGGTGGGCTCCCTCCTGCACACCGTCTCTGTGGCTAGCGGCTAACAGCAGGCTAACTGTTTAGCGGGCATGCTGACGCACTCCGCTACCCAGCTGATGGAATATAACAATTACACCACTCAATCTTGCATAACACTCATTAGAGCACTTGGAGTCCTCGCTGGCCCCGATATATCCACAGAGGATCCCGCCGAAGGTTTGTTTATTTCCGGTCTGGTCATGCTGTTCCATCGATCTGGTCAGCTGTGCGCCCCGTTGCATCTCATCAACGTCATCAGAACACCAACGCTCTAAGAATTTGTAGTCCTGGACACACTGCAGCTGCTGCAGTGCCCCACAAGAAGCGAGACAAAAGATGTGGAGTGGATTTCAGTCGGCTCCGGCAAATTCAAAAACTCTCGGCTCTGTCTTCTATCAAACTTGAACTTTTCACTCACAAACAAATCCTGCTTTATTCATGACCACATCCAGGACAATGCTTGGACTTGATATATCTTACAGAAACGTGGCAACAACTGGAAGTTTTTTCTGTTTTAAATGTGATTTTTTTTTTTTTTTTTTTGTAGCCTTTCCCAGAACTGTACCTTGCAACAATCCTGTCTCTGAGCTCAGGAGGCAGTTCCTTTGACCTCATGGCTTGGCTGTTGCTCTGATATGCATTGTGACCTGTGAGGCCTTTTACAAAGGTGTGTGTCTTCTCAGGTCATGTCCAATCAATTTAATTTGCCGCAGGTGGACTCCAGTCAATCCATCTCAGCAATGATCAAGAGGAATGGGAGGCACCTGAGCAGAATGTGTGTTGTTGCAAAGGGTCTGAATACTTATGTCAATGTGATAATATATTTTTTCATTTTAACAAATTTGCAAAAATGTCTAAAATTCTATTTTCACTTTGTCATTATGCCGTACTGAGTGTAGATTAATGTGAAATAAAAAATAATAATTTAAACGATTGTAGCATTTGGCTGCAACATAACAAAAGTGAAAAAAGTGAATACTTTCTCCACTGTATATTTTTACGATGTATTGAAAAGTGTGGTAGTTTAAACAGTTCCAATCAACTCAGAGGTACAGTAATCAGTATTATGTTGCATATTTTGCTCAATGTGGACACCATAAAGCACCAGGAAAAGTTGGAACAAGCACAATTAGAATATACATGTGCATTTGTACAAAGTGTGTTTCAGCCATTCACATGATTGCATGAACAGTTCATTATATTGAACCTCCGTCTGTGTTTAACTTAAATTTGTTGTTTTTATAGCATAAAATTATACAAGAAATTATTCAAAGGTTCAGGCTTCAGAGACTAATGACATGCTTAATCTCTATTATTCCACATGTGATCAGTACTGACTCATCTACACTCCAAAGAATAGATCAATGCAGCTTTGAGTTGGAAAAATCACCTTGAAATATTTTTCTAGATATGATCAATCTGAAAGCTGATCTGAACCAGCTGTAAAAGAAAGCATAAATAAATGGGTTGAGCATTGAGTTTGAGAGTGCAAGCCAGCCAAGACTTTCAATCACAGCAACAGAAACTGACACATGATTCAAAAGCTGAAAGGAAATACAGAGAAAGAAAGGAGACCAGCACATTAGAAACACTCCCATAACAGTTGCCAGAGTTTTAGTGGCTTTTCTCTCCAATTTACTGGCAGTGGCTCCAGACTTTGTTCCCTGGATGCTGCGTACCTGTCTCTGTGCAACTAGGAAAATCTTCAGGTAGATACACAGCATTAAAATCACTGGGAGGTAAAATGAGAAAATAGGTCCCAAAATGTTTGCAAGCAGAACATCAATAAAACACTTTTCTTGACATTTAGCTTGGTCTAATCCTGCCATTACGAGGCCAATTGCAACTAAAAGAGAAACACTCCAGCTCACCACGATCATGATGACAACAACATGAACATTTATCTTCGTTCTATATGTCAGAGGGTGACACACTGCATAATATCTGTCAATAGAAATACAACACAAATTCAAAATGGAAGCTGTGCTCAGTGTTACATCAAAGCTCTCTCGTACTTTGCAAAACACATTTTCAGAGAAAACACATGAACTTAGAGAGAATTCCATGTTGAAAGGAAAAACTACAACCCCAACAAGCAGGTCAGCGACTGCCAAGGAAAGGATGAGAGAGTTTGTAGGAGTGTGGAGCTGTTTGAAGTAAATGATGGAGATTATTACAAGAAGGTTTCCACATATTGTGACAACAGACAATGAGCCGAGGAAAACAGACAATAAAACACAAACTGTGGAAGGTGTGCTTGTCTTCGTATAAGAAACATTATGTATTTCATAACAGGGATGTGAGCCAACATAAGTGTGTTCAGCAGTGACTTCTGGTGCCATGTTTCTGGGTTCCTGCAAATCAGTTTTCCATTAAAAATCAACAATATTAAAAACAGAAAAATTGTGTTCATTTTAAAATATTTTGCCCTGCATGACTGCAACACTATAGTACAATTTCTTGAATGGAAGTACAGATTTTCAGTTTTTGTCATACCTTTTAAATGTTTAAGGCAGTTCACAAATCGTTGATGGTGCTCTTCATGTGTGACTGTGCCCGTGGACACAATCCTGATTTTATTAACTTCTGTCTCATTTCCATAATCAACAAGTTTTGTAACAGTCCAATCAGAATTTTCAGCTTGTTTACATTAGATGCCACAGCAACATACTGTACTGTAGATGAGACAAACTTTTGAAATCCTTATGTGAGTCCTTTCATTGGACCAGTACTGCTAATATCTGATTCATCATTTAAGCAGACAAACTAAGACCTTTTTCCAAGGACATGAAACCAAAAATTTCCTGGCCAACAACAATTCTTTTTCCACATTACTATCTGCACTACAGACTTCAAATATTCATACTCTCATTGGATGTATAACGGGCATACCTCTGGTTTCTAAACCTTATAGTAATGTAAACAAAACAACACACAACAGTTTCTGAGTAAACAGGAGGCAAAACACACAAACACTGAATCTCAGTTTAGAGTTTGTATTAACAAGATTTAAACACAAATGCAAAACCTTTAAATTGGAAAATAATAATAAAAAAAAGAAATAAAATACCCAGGGTTTTTCAGTAAATAGTCTGTCTTTTCTGAGTGCACTCTTTGGTTAAGTTAGTTTTAGCAAGCTTGCATGTTGGATCATTGGTAGATGGATGGATGGATAGATAGACTTTATTTATCCCAAGCTGGGAAATTGCAGTGCAGCAGCAGCATTACACACAGTGAAATAAGTGAAAAATGGTGAAATAAGACTATAAAGACCAAACTATACATAATAAAATATCATAATAGCGAGCAGTAAAAAAATATTTACATAATAATAAAATAGCAAAATAGCAAACAGTCGTAATGAAAAAGTATTGCACAAAAAGAATATCTACAGCAAATGGCAGTGTGTAGAAAATAAAGTGTACCGTGACTGTAAGCATACACGCAGTGAAAAAAGTGAAAATTTGTGAAATAGGACTATAAAGAACAAACTATATATCATAAAAAATCAAAATAGCAAGCAGTAAAAAAATTATATACATAATAATTTACATTTACTCATGTTACTGTAATTTTTTGTAACTTTTTATGAGTAATTTGTAATTTTCTAAGTAGTTTTTGCAAATACGTTTTTTTTACTTTTACTCGAGTACATTTTGACCCAAGTATGTTACTTCGCTACATTTGAACCCCCTCACGTTTCTGTGTACAATATTGATTAAATTAAATGCGGGTGGAAAACCCCTGTGTCCCGGAAGTGAAAGTCAATTGCGTGATCTTGCCTTGTGCACGCCCTGTCTCATAATTGGATCTACGCGTTGGAAGATGGCTGACCAACAGTGTTGGGGGTTACGAGTTACAAAGTAACAAATTACTGTAACAATATTACTTTTTTGGGTAACGAAGTAAAGTAACACATTAATCTAAAAATATCGGGAAATACACTACTTTACTAGTCTACAGGAACGCAAAGGATGGCCTTTCCCAGATGACAGCTGGCATGCCTGGTGCTATTGTACAGGTAAACACATATTGAATAATAACATGAATAGGCCCTACCCTAACCCCTTACATAATATCTTGCAGGGTATAGCTGATTTAGCCCAGATTTATGAGGCTGTAAAAGCTGTTATTTTAACTGTATATGTTTGTCTAATGTAGCCTACTATTTTATATCACAGGCAATTAAAGACAGATTTGCATCTGTCTTGGACGGCAAGGATGCTCTGATGGCTGCTGCCACATCACCCAAATTCAAGCTCTGCTGGCTCAAAGATGAGAAGAGAAGAGATGCTGTCCAAACCATGCTGATTTCTGAATGTCGTGCCCGGAATTCTCCTGAAGAGCCACTGATGAAACCAGCAGATCAGAGCCCTGCTACCTCCAGTCACAATGGCTTTTTTGATTTTGAAGATGACATTTCCTACACAGCAGAGACTGAAGTTATGGAGTACTTCAAAACACCTGGATCCGGCTGGGAGGTTCTCTCCAGGTTCCCCAGAATTAAGGAAATTGCAAAGCAGTACAACACTCCAATACCGTCAAGTGCACCGGTCGAAAGGCTTTTCAGCCTGGGCAGTTTTGTTCTGACCCCAAGAAGGAACAGGCTGTCAGATAAAAGATTTGAAAGACTTTTACTTATGCGATATAATCGTTATTTTGAAGAATAGAGAGAAAAATTAATTGAGTGAGATAAAGTTGCACTTCTTGTTCTCTCTGTTGCACTTTGTTTCCTGCATTGTGATAATTGCAACACACAATATTTCATTAATAGGTACAAGAGTTTGTGACTTTGTACGTTACCAGCTTTATACAATAAACACTAAGTGTTGATAGAGCTATGATGTTTGTCCTGTATCTACTTGGTAAATTAAGAAATGGGAAATTCAAGTAATAAGTAGTGAAATTACTTTTCAAATGCAGTAACTAGTAAAGTAATTTCATTACAATTTACAGAAGTAACTAGTAATAAGTTACTAATTACTTTTTTTGAGTAACTTCCCCAACACTGCTGACCAAGATATGGAGATCACGGAGGAGGAAGGGCCCGACGACGATAGAAATTCTGAAGAGGAAAGCCACAAAAACCCTTGGCAAAACTTGGAAGACTTATTCGCTTTCAAATGCAGAAAAGGCAACAACATTATAATATAGTGTAAAATGTGCCTCAAGGGACAGCTGACCAGTCATCAGGCTTATTTGCGAAGGTCATCACCCCTTCTCTTTAGTGGAACAGCCAGCATTCAAAGAGTTTACTGCTGCTCTCAATCCTCAATACAAAATGGTCTCCAGGCCCACAGTTAAGAGAAGAATCGCAGAAGCTGCTGCTGAAATGAAGACAAAGTTGACATCACACCTTAGTAGCATCAATCATGTCGCTACTACCACAGATTGTTGGTCTGCACACCAAAAAAGCTACATAGGTGTCACGTGCCATTGGATTGATGGGGAGACTTTCGAGAGAAGATCTGTCGTGTTGGCATGCAAGAGGTTAAAAGGGTCACACACCTTTGATGTGCTTGCAGGTGTCCTGGATGATATCCACTGCCAATACAGAATAAGAGGGAAAGTGGTTAGAACCACCACAGATAGTGGCTCTAATTTTGTGAAGGCTTTCTCTATTTTTGGTGAGCAGAGCCAATCGGAGGATGAGGATGCTGGATCAGATACAGACCAAGAAGGTTCAGAGTCGGACGATGATGTTGAGTTCCAAGACACATTTCAGCATCCTAGAGCAAGACAACGGCCTGCAGTACCAGCTCCCCAAACACCAGAGATGTGCATGCCACCTACTGAACTTAGTTGCCACGACAGATGCTGACCTTGCTGAAAAGAAGAATGACACCTACAAGAGGCTTTCACGTGCCGCCTTTGGCAAATTCCAAGCAGAAGCTGTTGAAGACAAATGTGGTCTTCAGCTCATTCGACCCAACAAGACACGGTGGAATTCAACATACATGGCTGTGGAGAGAATCCTACGCATCATAAAAGAACAAGGGGAGGATGCCATCAGGCGTGTCTGCGAAGAACTGAAACTGAAAATGTTTTTGTTTTTACATTTTAAAATATTTAATTAGCATATATAACTTAACACTTGTCATAATTTGATTCAAGAGTGTAAAATACACACTATATAATACAACACAATATTATATGATGTAAATGTTATTTTATTGTTTATGGTTACGAAGTCCAAATCATTCTATGTAAATTAAAAAAAAAATTAATTGAAAAATTCATTTATTTATCTTGTGCAGGTTGAGTCAGCCAGAAATTGCCTTTCTGGATGAGTTCTGCTGTGTGATGAGACCAGTGGTAAAGGCCTTGAATATTCTTCAGTCAGAGAGCAACACACACCTCGGGGGGCTGCTCTCAGTGATCTCTGAATCACAGTTCAAACTGAGAAGGCAGGAAGTGTCGGTCAACATGTGCCTCCCACTCACCACGGCACTACAGCAAGGGGTCCAGAGGCGCTTCAGAGTCATGATGGAGGACCGAGAGCTTATCTCAGCAGCAATCTTCCTACCCAAATTTAAGACGGGCTGGACTGACAAAGCTGAAGTCATTGAAGCTGTGACAAGGTGTAGAGTGAACCCAATAGGACCATCCTGGACCAGCTGGATGTGGCGCACAGGCTGGAGTTCCGACTGCTCGTGACTCAAAAGTGCGTACACCGAGATTATTTAGCCTGTGTCACAAATGATTGTCATTGAAACACAGTAGAAAATAGGTGGTTTTTAATGTTTGTCTCATTCTGTCTCTCTTTACCTTTGTGTAATACAGATATGCTTGTGACATAAGGGTTATCCGATTTCTAAGGGAGAGGACCCTCGGTAACAGCCCCAGCCGCTTGGTGAAACAGCTGACTGAAAACCACAGTGAGGAGTGGCTTAAGCGCCTCTGCCGCTACCTTGGTGCATGCTCAGACTTTGCTGCCCGGCCAAGCCTGCTCCCCGTGATGTTCCAGGAGCCACCTGAGCCAGTAGCCATTCCCTCTCACAGGTGGATGCTGGCTGTTTATGGCAGAGACATCCTCAGCAGGCTTGACCACATGAAAGCAAGCATTACATCCACCTTTGGCAGCATTTTGAAAATGGACTCCCCAAAAAAGGTAAATATTTAAGTGATATCACTACAGTGTGTTTCTTTAAGATAAACCAATTATTTGGACTTTGGGAACTCATTTTCTTTTCTGTGCGCACCAATCAGCTGTCATGCATTGCCAAAGGGACTGCTTTGTGGCTGACATCTGTAAGCAATGAGGTGGGGCATCAGTGTCCTGACTGCTCAGGAGGGTCTGGACAACATGGCAGCTGGCCTCATCCGCAGGTACAGCAATGCTGGTGTGGCTCCTTCTAAGCTGCTCTACGTGGACACTGACTGTTGTCGGGAAGGCAGAGGAGAGACCAGACTAAAAAGGTTTGGAGGGTGGCCAGACCTGGTCGTCAAGCTTGATATTTACCATTTCATGCGGCGACTGGCGTCTGGCTGTACTAAGGACGCACATCCATTGTACCCCACCTTCATGGCGAAGCTGTCCTCCTGCATTTTTTGGTGGGACAGCAGAGATGTTGCCTTGCTATGGCAAGCCAAGAAGGAACAGCTTAGATGTGAGGGTGTGCCGGGCATCACAGATAAACTAGTGGACCAGCACATAAAGAAGGATGAACTGGCACTGCACTGAAGAAGGCGGACAAGGGGAGAAAATCAGACTATTGTCATGATTGAACGCCTTCTGAACGAGCTGATTAGCGTGGAGGGCAGAGACCTTCTTGGTGTCCCTCTCTTGGACCAGGAGCGAATGCAGCACATCTGGCAAGTCCAGAGGAGGCATGTTAAGTGCATCCAGGATGAACCAGGTGTGCTCTTCTACACCGAGATAGGCACCACCATCAAGGGGGGCATTTCACTGTCCACCTGTCCACCTGTAGTGGACCCTCTGGCACTACAGGTGTGCCAGAGGGTCCACTTCACTGGAGTCCTTCCATTTACACCTGAACAGGTTCATTCCAGGTTAGTATTAATCACTATTTGCAAGTATTAATAGTTTAACTTTTAATTGTACTTATTATTATTATTATTATTGGTATTATTATTGTTATTATTGTTATTATTATTCTAGAGACAGTGACACAATGATTGTCTTCCAAATCACCAAACACAACAAATTAACCCACAGTTGTTGCTCACATTGGTACTATCTTAAGGAACGAGTGCCAACAGCTTGAATTTTCAGCTGTACCTCCTGGAAGGCCTCAATAGATGGAATCAGGACCGTGAAGCTGCATCCCTGGTGGTCAAACCTCCCTCACTGCTGAACTACTCTGGGGACCTTGTGCAGTGTGTCAACAAATACAGTGTCAAGGTCCTTGGAAGGAAGCTTGTACCGTCTCTTCAGCCACCCGCTGAGTACACTGGTGAGTTTCAGCTTTCTATCATAAGGAGTTCTTTTTTCTTATCCATAAAATAGAATAATCTTCTCATGAATGTGTTAAGAGCTAATTTTCCTCTTTCTATTCTCTTGTCTGTCCCAGGGGAGCTAATAGGTATAGACAACCTATACCACCAGACAGGAAGGGCCCTGCAGGATGTAAATCCTGACTCAGAGGAGACTGAAGAGATGCTGGAGGATGTAGCTGCAGAAGAGGATGTTGAAGATGAGGGGTTTGGAGATGCTGATTCGGACCCCACCATCGGGCTGGTGGACCTGTCCCCTGCCCTATCCCTTGTCGACACCACCTCATCTGACAGTCCAACGCTCACCACTTCAGCTTCTCTTCTGGCCACAGCTGGTCCCTCTGGGTCTGGCTCTATTGCTACTTTAGCTGCACCTGAGCAACAACTGGTAATTATTCTTGTCACATTCTTTTATTATACAACATCAGTGGACTTCCACTTTTCTCAAGATAATAACTTTTGTCTATCATGTTTTCCAGATGCCTTCTGGCCTGTTAGCTCTCCCTACTAGCTTTACACCCATCCTCCCAACTCTCACTGCTCCTGCAACTGCTAGTCCCTCTGCTTCACCACCAGTCATCCCAGCAGCACCTCAGCAACAGCTGGTAAGTGTTTTTGTCACGTGATGTATCATATCTATCCAAGATGGTGCTGCTCTAGTGGAAGCCTGTTGCAGTCAACATCCAGTCAACTTTTTTGTTATTTCTAGTGTTGTGGTTGCGTTTTTCTGTTGGTAAAGTTTACATTCGATAAAACTGCAAGCTGAAAAGACACTTCGTAGCTGAACCGACTTCTTCTCACTTTCCTTGCACATTCAACTTATTTGTTTTGTTGTTGTAGCAGGTCACTGTGCCAGTGGGTGCAGAAGTATTGTTAACCTTTGCAATTTATGATGGATTTACTTAATGTAAAAGACACACACACCTCTTGACCAAGGGTCTCAAAATCACTCTCCCCCCTGGGGCTGAGCACAAACCTGTTGTTTCCTATCCTGTGTTACATCCTGACCAGAACTCAATCTGGCAACTGTGTGGGAATAACAACCCCCTTCTAAGTGTGAAATGTGAAAACATTGTCCGCCCTGGGAGAAGAGGTGGAGGTAGGCTAAAGCTACAAACACCTGGGAGTTCACCTTGACAACAGAAAGGACTGGAAGTGGCACACAGAGGCTGTCTACAGGAGGGACAGAGCAGCTTCTTGACAAAGCTTTGGTCCTTTAATGCATGCTGCAAGAAGTTGCAGATCTATCCATCTGTCGTACTTTTGGTTTGGTATAATTTTTTATGTGTATTGTATTCTATTTTTTCCTAGGCTCTGGATTTGCTGACCACAGTGTCTTCTGGCCCATCAACTGTCACCACCAGCTCATCCTCCATCCTTCCTCTCCCTGCCACCCTCACAACTTCTCTCTCTGCTGCAGTAGCAACTGCTTCCTCTTGGCCACCTGGGGTTATCTCAGCAACACATGAGCAACAACTGGTCAGTCTTTTTGGACTTGTTGTTTCAGTGGCATTATTGTTTTACTTGTAATAATATTATTTTGACAAATTAATGTGCTACATTCAACAGACTGTGGCCACCGCCATGCCCTCTGGCCCTCCTTACTCTGCCACCCTCCCAGCTACCCTCTCCTCTGCTGGTCCATCTGGGTCACCTGCCATAACCCCAGCAGCACCTGAGCAACAACTGGTCAGTCTCTTTGTGGCAAGTCACACTCTGATAGATGTGTTATTTTTCTGCCTGTGATATAGGTTTTTTTTTAATTTTCATGGACTCTTGTATTAAACAGGCTGTGGATGAGCGCAGTGTCCCAGGGATGGACAGAGTGGACAACCTGGCGGAGTATTTGGTGGGGCTGAGGACTGAACTGGGACAAACGCTGAATAACAAACACGGCCACCACCATCATAGGCCTGTGGCAGAACCTTCTGCCCTATGACCAGCAGCGGGTGGAATAAGCTGCACAACACCAGGTGCGGTTGACAACAGGGCGGTTCAGGTGCTCTAAAAAGAAACCTGAATTTACACCAGGTGTGGAGAGCATGAGACGTTGTGTCTTAGGATCAACAGGATCCCCTGCCCAGTGGCCAGACTGTTGTCACCTGGTAGAGTCCATCTTTGTTAAGTTGTGTAACATTCATAAGAGCCCTAAAAAGCAGGGCACTTATTCTCTGACAAGATGGACTCTGATTCTGAGAGACTACACAAAGATCAGGCAGCTGGTCCTGGGCAATGGTACGGTCATGCAGAATACTACTCTGCAGTTGTTTGATGTGAACCAAACAACACTCATTCAGTGGCACAACAAGCGACTGAAGAGGCAGGAACGTAGTATTCTGCTGCAAGGAGTGACCTTGCCTGCCTCAATCCCTGTGGCTTCTGTGCCTCTCCCACCTGTACAGGTACGCCCCCCAGCCGCACCCCCCCAGCCCCCAACATCAGTACCACTTGCCTGAAAGTACAGCAGGACAGGCAGTGGTCAAGAGAAAGTCTGCAGCTCCAGCCCAACAACACCATCCTCCACACTGTGTTCGCCCAAGGCAGTTGTTCCCTCAGCAGGCACCTCCACCTGCCTCCCAATGACAACAATGGGACACTAACGAGGCTAACGACTGTCGTTGACACCAAAGGGTTGCACCCCACCCCGCCTTAATGGGGGGATCGTTTGCCTCACAATAGAGTGATACCATTCTTGTTTTTGTGGGTTGGTCTCACTAAGGGCTAAATACTTGAACCTAACACCATTGCATTGGACTAGAGCTGTCCTATCTAGTCTGGTTGCGTACGAACTGATGAAGCCTGCTCGGACGAGAGGCGAAATGTCTTCTAAGACAAACTGACGAGGTCCAGTTGCGAACGATTGAATGCCCTAAAGCTTACAATGACCTGGATGAATGATAATATTCACAGGCAAGTTCCACATTGTACAGTCAGCTAGACAAGACAGTTGCATTTGTTGCAGTGCTTTATTCCATTAGTTGTTAATTAAAGAAAACACACAGTTACATCTGTGTCTAGGCGTTCTTTTAAATGTTTCTCACATAGCTACACATTTCTACATTATGTACCATTAAATACCACAGAGTATTACTATTTAGTCGTATGCCATTCAAAATAAGCCACATTCCTTTTTGTGTCGCTTATTAGGTGACTTTTGAACGCTTAATAACATTTGGTAAGTGTTCGGGGTAGTGGAGATATGTTCCGTGTCGGGGATCGAACCAGCGACCTTTGGAACCAGAGTCCCCCTACTGTACGCCAGCAAAAATTCACATTTGGACGTATTTCTCAAACTACTAGCATAAAAACTCGGTCCTATAACTTCCAGCGGGCAACAGAGTCGTCCATGGCATGTAGACTGGAGTACAGCCGCACAATCTCAGCTATCTCTGCGGTTGACAATGCAGTTATTGTGCGGTTGAGGTTGACAAGGTACTCTGCCAAGTTGTCAATCGCCTCCCACCCAGGAAAATCTCTTGCATCACATCGGCTATCCTGAAAAATGAAAAACAATGATTGAGAAATATATGATATGATAGACTTAATTGTCCCCTTAGGGAACATTTTCTTGGGCTCAGTGTCACTGCATTTAACAATTCGAACTTCTACGTTTTACATACAGGACATAGACATGTGAGTGGTCAACCACACACTAGTATTCATGTGTATATACAGTAAAGTGCCATTACTAAAAAGCAGTACATAAGCCTGGATCACCTAATGATAAGTCATGAGTCTCATTACCTGAGGTGATGTGCTGGGTCCGGTAGAAGAATTGTCCTCAGTAAGCAGACATGTGGCTGGACTGACAGGACTGTGAGTGAGGCCACTTACATCAAATCTTGTTTCCTGGGAAGTTTTGAGAAAAAGTTATAAGAAAAAATATCCTTGGATTGTGAAATTGTCTCCATACAAAAGTCATTGGTCTATAAACATACACAACACAAGACAAAAAAATGCACCTCATTCATAGCATATGCAAATCAATAGCTTTTCCTAAAGAATGTCGATGACAGATGATGCAAGCAATGGTCAGATTACCTGAGATGATGTCTGAGATGATGTGTCAGCTGAGTCATCATGGAGAAGAGGACTGTGTGCAGGGGTGAAACGTGCAACTCCTCTTGACACTGGTGGGCTTCAGGTGGGCTCTCACCTAAAATGTCAGGTGCATCACTAATTGTGACATCCAGACACTCCTCCCCCTGAACTTCGACCTGCAGGTCTGGCAGAATGACGCCAGGTTCACTGTGCTGTTGTGGACTCAACGGGTCTCCTCTGTCAGACTGAGCCAGCAAATACTCCACAGCAATACGCTCACCTGCCATAGAAAATCATTATGTCATTAACATTAAAAAAAAGCACATTCTGAATTCAGAAGAAAAGACAAGTTTCCACTGCAATTAGTGATTAAAAAAAATCCCCAGCGTGGGATCAATAAAAATCTTAAGACAGCAAATATGTATTTGTTCAAGGTGTTTGACTAAAAGTGTAGTTGCAAGGAGAATGGTGTCTCCTGAAGTGTCTTACCAGTGGGTCTCCCAGGGGGAATGAATTCTGGCAAGAGTGCACAACCAAGCACTCTGAGGGTATTTAAGTTGGACATCAGCCGGACATTGTAGATTTTGGTGTGTGATGCACCACTCGCATCCATCGCTTCATGTTCCACCTGGACCCACCCTCGAGCATGTACATCTGTGTGTGCATTGCATTAGACCTCCATCCTTGAAAAAACAGAATGTTTGAAATTAAAATAGTAGTTGCATTTATTATGTAATGACACATTTCTGTATGTGTACAGTCTTCTTAGCAGAAAGTCATATTCTTATATGACTAGATTTCAACAGCAGACATGTAAACAATGTCATGACAAAGATATATATTTAAATTTACCTGGGATAAAGGTGCACTGGTGGCGATGAAAGCTTTCTACAGAGGATGACCCTCTGCCACATCGCAAGACATCAAGGACTTGTCTCCCTTTTGTAACCCTGAGCTGAGTCTTGTATAGAGTTCAACACCAGGTGGATCTTGGATGCAGGGCAAGTGCTTCTGTTGCACCTCCCACACGTGTGTCATGCTCTCAGGGTTGATCAGGCGTAAACCTGAGGTGTCAGTCAGTTCCCACATGGACTTCAGCAATCCTTGTATGAGGCTACGGGTTTCCTCAACTCCACAAGTTCTCCTCCTGCAATGCTTGGCCAGTTCACCAGAGCTGATGCTGGCCAGAACTTGTGCATCTGTTGGAACATGACCACCGTGCTTTCTCTTCAGCTCTGACCTTTTGGCTTCCTTGAGACGACAGATGTCAACCTGGTCCCACTCGTAAATACAGCCAGACAATTTCGAACAGAAAGTCCCATACAGCGGATGGTGTTCTGTTGTGAGACCAGTGGTGAATCGCCTCATGAAATGAAAAATGTCTAGTCTCACTTGGGTCTTCCATGGTCGAAACAAGATGAGAACTGGGGGTGCACCTGTACAAGTGAACAGACCAGACCAACACGATTGAGCCTGAGAGGATTTTGGTTGAGAATTACAAACTGCAGTGTTGAGATATTTACATATAAACAAATAACTATTTTAAGTATGTGGTTCAACTTTTGCAAAACAGAAAAACTGAATCAGTAGAAAAACACAATGTATAGATGTGTGTGTTTGTAAAAAGTTTTTCTTTTTGCCTATAATCAATAACACTTTACGACACAAACATTTTGAAGGTCACGCACCTGTCTCGCTGCAGCAATCTTGGTCAACATAAATGACATCTGGCTCTGGCTCACTGGCATCCTTGTAGCGTTTTACGATGCCCTGGCACATGCCATCTAGGCCAGCTCCCTCACCTGTAGTCAGCACACAGTTCAGTACTTGGCCATGTTCGTTACTGACGTTTGTCATCCACGTAGCTGTGTCTGCAATGCCACCAGCGAGCTTCTTTGTGATCTATTAAACAACACAAAAACAATATAACAACGTAGTTAAGTATAATCAATGACTATCAGTGAAAACAAAGATTTGTCAAAGGTTAACAAAGATCTGCCTGTTCCTTTTTTGTGGAGTCTAGCTGTAAGATCCTGCCATAGGTTGACGTGATGACTCCCTTCATTTCATCCAGATGACTGAGGATCTTGTTGGCATGGACCGCCTCAAACCACTGTGCGAGAGGTAGGGGGCGAAAGGGTGGTGGCTGGCGATAGACTGTTTCCTCAGATTGAGTTAAGATGCACCCCTTTTTGTGACGCTCACAGTCAGACAGGTATTCAATTGTGCGCCTTGCCCACTCCTCACTGTGGAGTTCCTTTAGTGCTTGCTGCAGGTAACTGGAGCTGTTCCCTGCAGTTCGTGGTTTGAGCATGGTCACACACTTCCTGTCCAGAGCCAGCTGTGTCGTGAGAACAGCTGGGAACCTGTTTCTGTGGGCAGGATCCAACTGACTTAACACCTCAGTACTCCAAGGACAGACAGGGATCATGCACCTGCTACACCGAGGATAGTCACCACCGACCAAGTAGTACCTGGAGTCAAAGTCGATGACCTCTCGTACCTTTGTGTAGATCCCAGAGTGATGCATCTTGGTGTTACACTGATGGCACTTCAGCGAAATGCCCCACATCCTCATCTGTGCCCACAGAAACATTTGCTGCCTGAAGTAGGCCATGGGATCAGATGGGGCAGTTGTTGGCTTTGGTGGATGGAACCAGTTTTGGGAAAACTGTTGCCGCAGCTGTCCGGTGGGGTCATAAAGACATTGGGCAATCCACTCCCAGCAGGCTTGATGACCCGCATGAATTGTTTGGGGAGAAAACTCACCCAATTCACCTCTGGCAGCCTCAGGTGTACAAAATAAGGAGATGTGGCAGGAAGAGGAGGTGGTGGTTGTTGTGCTGGTGGAGTTGGTTGTGGTGGAGGAGGCTGTCGTGGTGGTGCAGGAGGCTGTCGTGGTGATGGAGGAGGCTGTCGTGGTTGTGGAGGAGGCTGTAGTGGTGCAGGAGGCTGTCGTGGTTGTGGAGGAGGCTGTCGTGGTTGTGGAGGAGGCTGTAGTGGTGCAGGAGGCTGTTGTGGTGGTGCAGGAGGCTGTAGTGGTGAAGGAGACTGTCATGGTGGTGCAGGAGGCTGTCGTGGTTGTGGAGGAGGCTGTAGTGGTGCAGGAGGCTGTCGTGGTGATGGAGGAGGCTGTCGTGGTTGTGGAGGAGGTTGTGGTTGTTGTGATAGACCCCTGACAGAGCCTGAAACATGGACTTCTTCAACATGATGGAGCAAACCAACTGCACCACTGACCTTCTTTCCACACTGCTCACAACATTCCTCTGCATGAAAGTCAGATAAATGCTCAGAGAACTGCTCAGCATCAATGTCCTTCCTACAAAGAGCACACTCTATCTGACCTGGAGTCTGACTGATGGAGATGTTCTGAGCTTGCTGACTCCCTACTCGAGCTGCTCTGTGTGGCAGGGTCTGCTGGAAGTCTCCCTGTGCTCGAGCTGTTCTGTGGGGCGGGGTCTACTGGAAGTCTCCCTGTACTTGAGCTGCTCTGTGGGGCGGGGTCTGCTGGAAGTCTCCCTGTACTTGAGCTGCTCTGTGTGGCAGGGTCTGCTGGAAGTCTCCCTGTACTTGAGCTGTTCTGTCGGGCGGGCTCTGCTGGAAGTCTCCCTGTACTTGAGCTGCTCTGTGGGGCGGGGTCTGCTGGAAGTCTCCCTGTACTTGAGCTGCTCTGGGGTGGCTCCATCGGCTGTCTACCTGACCTTGAGCTGCTCTCTGCTTCTGTTGGCTGACTCTCTGTCTGCTCAGCTGACTGTGAAAAAAGAGTTAGCATTTCCCCTAGGCCTGAAAATAGGTTTTTAACTTCATTGTTAACAATTGTGAAACAATCCAAGCACAATGGGATGAATAATGCATTTCCCTGTTACAGATACTGCCAACTGGTAAACATAATACATAATAATTTATCTATTGGTTTATTGCAACTGGCATTTAACTAAAATGTCTAAATTAAATAAAAATCATCACTTACCTTATGATAGCCACATTTGCAGGGGATTTTTCCCCCGAAGATATCACATTCTCTAACTTTGGAGTTGAATTTAGGAGTCAATGGACAGTCGTCAATGCGCTGCATGACAGCCTTCCACCTCTTGCTCCCCGGCTTCTTCCTCGACGAGCAGACTCATTGGCTGGCTGGTCGGGGTGTTGCTGGTGAAAGTCGGCCACAAGATTTGAATCCACAATGTGGCGAGCAGGAACCCAGGACCTCTCTTCAGGACCGTAACCCTCCGAGTCCACAAGGTATTGGAGACCCCTACCCCGTCGACGGGAGCGGATCAGGCGATGTACTGCATAGACTGGACCGCCATCGACCACTTGTGGAGGGGGAGGTGGTGGTGCCGCTGGGACCAAGGGACTGCTGTGGACTGGCTTAACCCTGGACACATGGAAGGTTGGGTGAACTCTCATAGAGCGTGGGAGCTTCAAACGGACTGCCACTGGGTTGATGACCTTCTGGATAGTGAAAGGCCCAATGAACTTTGGTGCCATCTTTTTGGATTCCACTCAGAGAGGTAAATCCTGGGTGGTGAGCAACACTTGCTGGCCTGCTTGATAGGGAGGTGCGGTAGTGCGTTGGCAGTGGCAGCATAGCGACCCACTGAGCGAAGAAGGGTGGCGCAAGCTTGGAGCCATGTTCTGCGGCAGCGACGGATGAAACCTTAGACAGATGGACAGGAAACCTCTTTTTCTTGGGCTTGGAACAATGGTGGTTGATAGCTGTATGCACACTGAAATGGAGAGAGGCCAGTGGCAGAGCAGACGAGGGAGTTGTGAGCATATTCTACCCATAATAGTTGTGATGACCAGGAGGAGGGATTTTGTGAGGCCATGCACCACAGGGCTGTTTCCAGTTCCTGGTTCATGCGCTCTGTTTATCCATTCGTCTGGGGGTGGAATCCAGAGGACAGGCTTGCAGTAGCACCCAGCAAACTGCAGAACTCCCTCCAGAACACCGAAGAGAATTGGGGACCGCGGTCCGAAACAACATCCACAGGAAGACCGTGTAGGTGGAAAACATGGCGCAGCACCAACTGAGCAGTCTCTTTAGCAGTGGGGAGCTTGGGCAGGGGCACAAAGTGGACCATCTTGCTAAAATGGTCCACAATGGTCAGGATGACAGTGGTAATATTAACCAGGGTGGTAATATTAACAGTCTCTATTGATTGTAGGAAGTCTACTGGCTGAGCAGGAACAGACTGGGTGACAACCAGCCACAGGCAGACAAGGAGCAGAAAGCAGGCAGGCAATATTCATAGTCGGCGACAGAAGGCTGGTGGGTTTACCGGGGCAGAGACATGAGACGAGGTTCGTAGGCGAGAGTCAGGCATGAGAGCGAGAACAATCTGGCGACGAGTGAGTAGAGTGAAGCTGCATATATACTGGCTTGATTGGAGATGGTGAACAGGTGACAGCAGCAGGTGAATGCATGAGGCTGATGAGGGATGTGGCTGAGCAGCAGAGCAGGAGAGGGGGAGAGCAAACTGTGACAGAAGCAGGTATGACTCCATTGTTCAATATCACAGCGATCAGTAATTTATTTTAGTCTTGTTCATTTGTTTTCTATCAACAAATACATCCATCCATCCATCCATTCTCTTCCGCTTATCCGGGGCCGGGTCGCGGGGGCAGCAGTCTAAGCAGGGAGGCCCAGACTTCCCTCTCCCCAGACACTTCCTCCAGCTCTTCCGGGGGGACCCCGAGGCGTTCCCAGGCCAGCCGAGTGACGTAGTCCCTCCAGCGTGTCCTGGGTCTTCCCCGGGGCCTCTTCCCGGTGGGGCATGCCCGGAACACCCTCCCAGGAAGGCGTCCAGGAGGCACCCGTTGAAGATGCCCGAGCCACCTCAGCTGGCTCCTCTCGACGTGGAGGAGCAGCGGCTCTACTCTGAGCTCCTCCCGAGTGACAGAGCTCCTCACCCTATCTCTAAGGAAGCGCCCCGCCACCCTGCGGAGGAAACTCATTTCAGCCGCTTGTATCCGAGATCTCGTTCTTTCGGTCATGACCCAAAGTTCATGACCATAGGTGAGGGTAGGAACGTAGATTGACCGGTAAATCGAGAGCTTTGCCTTTCGGCTCAGCTCCTTCTTCACCACGACGGACCGGTACAACGACCGCATTACTGCTGCCGCCGCACCGATCCGCCTGTCAATCTCACGCTCCATCCTTCCCTCACTCGTGAACAAGACCCCAAGATACTTGAACTCCTCCACTTGAGGCAGGAGCTCTCTTCCAACCCAGAGGGGACAAGCCACCCTTTTCCGGTCGAGAACCATGGCCTCGGACTTGGAGGTGCTGATTCTCATCCCAGCCGCTTCACACTCGGCTGCAAACTGCCCCAACACATGCTGGAGGTCCTGGTTCGAAGAAGCCAACAGGACAACATCATCCGCAAAAAGCAGAGATGAGATCCTGTGGTCCCCAAACCAGATTCCCTCCGGCCCTTGGCTGCGCCTAGAAATTCTGTCCATAAAAATAATGAACAGAACCGGTGACAAAGGGCAGCCCTGCCGGAGTCCAACATGCACTGGGAACAAGTCTGACTTACTGCCGGCAATGCGAACCAAGCTCCTGCTCCGGTCATACAGAGACCGGATGGCCCGTAGCAAAGGGCCCCGGACTCCATACTCCCAAAGCACCTCCCACAGAATGCCACGAGGGACACGGTCGAATGCCTTCTCCAAGTCCAGAAAACACATGTGGACTGGTTGGGCAAACTCCCATGAACCCTCGAGCACCCTGCGGAGGGTGTAGAGCTGGTCCAGTGTTCCACGGCCAGGACGAAAACCGCATTGTTCCTCCTGAATCCGAGGTTCGACTATCGGCCGAATTCTCCTCTCCAGTACCCTGGAATAGACTTTACCAGGGAGGCTGAGGAGTGTGATCCCCCTGTAGTTGGAGCACACCCTCCGGTCCCCCTTTTTGAATAGAGGGACCACCACCCCGGTCTGCCAGTCCAGGGGCACTGTCCCCAACTGCCACGCGATGTTGCAAAGGCGTGTCAACCAAGACAGCCCGACAACATCCAGAGACTTGAGGTACTCAGGGCGGATCTCATCCACCCCCGGGGCCTTGCCACAGAGGAGCTTCCGAACTACCTCGGTGACCTCAGCCTGAGTGATGGATGAGCCAGCCTCTGGGTCCCCAGCCCCTGCTTCCTCTACGGAAGGCGTGGCAATGGGATTGAGGAGATCCTCAAAGTACTCTTTCCACCGCCCGACAATATCCCCAGTCGAGGTCAACAGCTCCCCACCTCCACTGTAAACAGTGTTGGCAGGGTACTGCTTCCCCCTTCTGAGGTGCCGGACGGTTTGCCAGAATATCTTTGTGGCCGACCGATAATCCTCCTCCATGGCCTCCCCGAACTTTTCCCATACCCGAGTTTTTGCTTCAACAACTGCCCGTGCCGCAGCACGCTTGGCCTGCCGGTACCTGTCAGCTGCCTCAGGAGTCCCACAAACCAACCAGGCTCGATAGGACTCCTTCTTCAGCTTGACGGCATCCCTTACTTCTGGTGTCCACCACCGGGTTCGGGGATTGCCGCCACGGCAGGCACCAGAGACCTTACGGCCACAGCTCCGAACAGCTGCGTCAACAATGGAGGTGGAGAACATGGTCCATTCGGACTCAATGTCTCCAACCTCCCTCGGGATTTGGTCAAAGCTCTCCCGGAGGTGCGAGTTGAAAACTCCTCTGACAGAGGGTTCCGCCAGACGTTCCCAACAGACCCTCACTACCCGTTTGGGCCTGCCAAGTCTGTCCAGCTTTCTCCTCTGCCAGCGGATCCAGCTCAACACCAGGTGGTGATCAGTTGACAGCTCAGCCCCTCTCTTCACCCGAGTGTCCAAGACATACGGCCGAAGGTCAGATGACACGACCACAAAGTCGATCATTGACCTTCGGCCTAGAGTGTCCTGGTGCCATGTGCACTGATGGACACTCTTATGCTTGAACATGGTGTTCGTTATGGACAAACTGTGACTAGCACAGAAGTCCAATAACAGGACACCGCTCGGGTTCAGATCGGGGAGGCCGTTCCTCCCAATCACTCCCCTCCAGGTTACACTGTCGCTGCCCACGTGAGCGTTGAAGTCCCCCAGTAGAACGACAGAGTCCCCAGTCGGAGCACTTTCCAGCACCCCTCCCACAGACTCCAAGAAGGGTGGGTACTCTACACTGTTGTTCGGCCCGTAGGCCGAAACAACAGTGAGGCACCTGTCCCCAACCCGAAGTCGTAGGGCAGCAACCCTCTCGTTCACCGGGGAAAACTCCAACACATGGCGGCTAAGGTGGGGAGCTATAAGCAAGCCCACACCGGCCCGCCGCCTCTCACCGCGGGCAACTCCAGAGTAGAAGAGAGTCCAGCCTCTCTCAAGGAGTTGGGCTCCAGAACCCAGGCTGTGCGTGGAGGTGAGCCCGACTATCTCTAGCCGGTACCGCTCAACCTCCCGCACTAGCTCGGGCTCCTTCCCCCCCAGCGAGGTGACATTCCATGTCCCCATTGCCAGATTCTGAGTCCAGGGATTGGGCCGCCGGGGCCCCCGCCCACGACTGCTACCCAATTCCCACCGCATCGGCCCCTTCTGATCCCTCCTGCGGGTGATGGGCCTACTGGAGGGCGGGCCCACGTCGCTCCTTCAGGCTTTGCCCGGCCGGGCCCCGTGAGCAAAGGCCCGGCCACCAGGCGCTCGCCTGCGAGCCCCAACCCCAGGCCTGGCTCCAGGGTGGGGCCCCGGTAACGCCAATCCGGGCGACGTAATGGTCCTTGTTTTATTTGTTTTCATAGGGGCTATGGAACCGCTCTTCGTCTGACCCATCACCTAGGACCTGTTTGCCTTGGGAGACCCTACCAGGGGCAATAAGCCCCAGACAACATAGCTCCTAGGATCATCTGAGTACTCAAACCCCTCCACCACAATAAGGTGGCGGTTCAAGGAGGGGTACATGTACAAATACATATTAACAACATTTCAATACAGAATACAAGGAGTTTTATTTGCCACATGCATAGAAATACTAACAAAGCATAACATGAGGTGAAATTACAGTTAACCATCTGTACTCTGCAGGCGTGTTTGTTAGTGGCAGCTGTGGTATTAAAGTGCAATTGTGCATACTGCAATATGTCATCTGACTTAGCTGTCCATAGTACTCTTTAAGAACAAATAGCTCAGCACTTAATTTCCCCATGCTGTCTGTCATTAAACAGGACTACTATATGTGAGACATCACCTTGACCAGATGGCTGAGGCTGAGACGGGGCAAGGCGCACTCAAGCAGCATTCGTCGGACGAAGAGGACTACTTCTCCACGATGAATTGGAGGGGTACCTTGCCTGTGTGTCAGAGAGCATGGACCTGCTGAACTCCTTCCCAAACATTAAGAAACTGTCTCTGAAACTCATCACAGGCCTTCCAGCCTCAGCTGCCTGTGAGAGGCTTTTCAGTTCTGCCGGGTTGCTCTTCACAGCAAAGAGAGCAAGACTTACAGCAAAAAACTTTGAAAATCAGCTGCTGCTGAAATGCTGCTGTGGGATCCTGTGGGCATTTTATTTTGGTTTATTGTGAATAGCAGGATCCTGCGGGCATTTTATTGTGAATTCTTGGATCTTGTGGCCATTTTATTTTGAATTGTGGGATCCTGTGGGCACTTTATTTTGTGTGCATTTTGTGTTTTGAATACTTTGGTTCTGGTTTTTCTTTATTGTTATTGTAGTGTTGTCGGTTGGACAATATGACTGAAAATAGTTTGCACTACAGTACAGGTTGTGACTGTCCTTCCCTAATATGCCTCAAAGTTGATTAAAACAACTTGTGCTGGATTTGATTCACGACTCATTCTTTTTTTTTGCATTAAATAACTAAAAGTAACTAAGTAACTTTTACTCAAATTTCATTTTAAATAAAAAGTACTTTTGTACTTTTACTCAAGTAAATTTTTAGATGGGTGCTTTTACTTTTACTTTGAGTAGGATTTAAGCAAAGAAAAGATACTTTTACTCAATTACAATTTTTCAGTACTTTTTCCACCTCTGCTCACAGAGTACATCCCAGTCTGTCGACTCAACGCAGTCCTGCAGTGCTTCAGTGGCATCATGTGTCCACTTCCTTACTGTCCTGGTGTGCTTGGGTTGTCTTTTCACCAGAGGGACATACCAATTCAGTTCAAAACCATACCAATACCAGTTCAATGGCGTTGGCATAAAGAAGGTGCGCTTTAAAGTTGGAGCTCATGCAGGACAACAGTACCTCCATGTGGGGAATGGAAATGGCTCCTACCGCAGGTGAAATCTTCCTCTGTTTTCTCTGTCCGCAGCGGCACAGCAGCGATGAGCAGCAGCCTCCACAGCCTCTCCAAACAGCGAGAAAAGTCAGCCCTCTGCCCTACACACACACAGCCACGACGTCAACTGAAGCCCCTCAGCTCCGGTAGCCTCCTACAGATCGTTACACAACTATTAACATTTTAAAAGCATCTAACCAGCAATGAAATACATTTTAAGGCACACATTTCAACTGTAAATTATTATTATTATTATTTTAACCTCTTATTTATCATGTGAATTTGAATATAACCATGACAACTGAATAGTAATCAGGCATCTTATCAGTAACTCAAAATATCCACACATTTTAAATGACATGAAAACAATAACTGATCAATATCAGGTTATTACAATTGTTTGAATTATGGACAAGCCAGGGTTTGGAGACAAAGCAACAGTTCTGACAATGTGTCCAAGAGGTCTCCATATTGTATTGCAGAGATATCTACTGAAGTTAGCTTGCTAACAAGCATACCAACTCCTAGCTGCACCATCCTGTCTCCTAATACCACTTGGTACCCCAAGACGCGAGACCGATAGTGTAGCCTCTTTCAGCAGCTGAGCATGGCTGCTCCTTCTTGTTCTGCAATATTTCAACCTGATCCACTGTCAGAAGATACTGACAATGACTGTTGTTGTGTTTATAGACTTGTTTTTGATGAATGATCGTGGTGAGTGCTAATCTTGCTGACAAACACACTGCATTTCCTGTGAGTACTTATATACATATAAGTCAAGAGTACATACAGCACTCTAATAAAATTGTCACTGAAGGGTTATTTTTAATAAAATTATAATAATAACAATTTCAGTGCGTTGTAAAATAGCATGCATGCAAAAGGTAAGCCTATTTTATTATCATTTAGGCCAGGGGTGTCCAAACTTTTTTCACTGAGGGCCACATACAGAAAAATATAGGAGGGGCTGGGCCACTTTCGAGAGGGGAGGTTTATTAGCCTCACCTTTAGTGTATTAAAGTTAGAAAAATCAATTCAAAGTTGGTCAAATATGCTTTATTGTTGAATATGATTACAGAAAAAAATGCGCTAAGGCCTATTAACACTATTAACGTTTGTTAGAAACTGTTGTCAAAATCAACAGACTGGACTTAATAACAGGAGTGCATATAATTTTAGTCAGTTATTCTGGTGAATTTCAGCTGTGCTGGTGTGTGTGTTATGCGTGCAGCACTGAATTATTATTAACTATTGTTTGTGGTGGTACATAATTATTTTTTCCGATTTCGTCTCTTTTTCAATGCTTGTGCCAATTACAGTACAGTTTAATGAAAGCACCCATGACATATATAGACCACATCTCCAAGTACAAAAGCAATCTTTGTAAGTGATACAGAACTATTCAGAATGGGGACAACGATTACATACAGAGAGTCCAGCTCTCAACAGGAGAAGTCAGTGTGAGGCCAGTATCAGGATCATTGCTGCTGGGGGAAATGTCCTCATCCTGCAAGTTTTCAAGAATGTTTTTGAAAACTCACCCACTAACGAAATTCAGTACATTTAATTTTATTTTTAATATATTTTTGCTATGCATTAAACCTTCCTCTTGTGTTAGGGTCAGCACCGACCCGTTTTAGTTTTTAAATGCATAAAAGAATCACATAAATTAATTTATTGCATTAAGGCTTTTCTACTTTGTCAGGAGCCTCTATTTCAACAAAATAAAACCGAAAAAAATAATTTCACTACATTTTAAAATGCTCTGGTTGAAATGTGATCTTTGTGTTGTTAGGGTTGGTTTCGACCCAGTTATAATTATAAGATTAAAAAGCATTAATTAGAGCCAAAACTGAAATCATAAGTGCACTGTCAGCTGACACACTGACAGCCAGCACATCTACTAATCATGTGGGCTGTAGGGGGTTCTCATTTTGCTTGGTTTTCCAGTATACCTGCACAAAAACAAAACAAACAAAGACAGGCATGTCCAGACATTTGAGGCCAATTCACTCATTTGAGTGGCCATTTGACTTGCAGAGCGCACATCTTCATTTTGCAGCATGCAAAAATGAGAAGATTTACAGTGAGCCAAGTTCTGGATGATATTTTTGAAGAAAATGAGAGAGAGGACACAGAGCGGCAAAGCGATACAGATGAGCAGGTTTCTGAGGAGGGAGACAATGTGGAGTATCATCCAGAAGACACAGACACATCTGATGAGTCGGATGAGGTCGGTGGTGCTGAAGCTGCTCCCGCTGAAAGATTCAAGTCCAAAAATGGTGGGCACAGTGAAGAAAAATAAACCTGAGTTGCCCTGAAGCACAGGGCTCCACTTTCCTTGCTTTGACAGACACCACCACTGTCTCATATTTTCCAAAAAGAACCCGGAATGTGGTACTTATGTCTACTCTTCACAAAGATGCAGCTGTATCACCAGGAAGTGACAAAAAACCCACAATTATCCACGACTATAACAAAAACAAAGGATTAGTGGACAACCTGGACAAGCTGACAGCCACCGACACTTGCCAGCGAATGACCAGAAGATGGCCAATCGTTGTGTTTTACTACATCCTTGATGTCTCTGCATGTAATGCATTTGTGGACCCACATCAGCTAAAGGTGGAACTCAACGAAAGAAAACAAGTGGAGAATGTTTCCTGAGGAGCTGGGAAATTCCCTCGTCAAGCCACACATTGAGCGAAGGGAACGGGTGCCCCGAGACCCAGATGCTGCAGCCTTTGTCAGACAGCTGCAGAGCTCACCGAGCACTCCATCCACACCATCAGCAACACAGAGAGCTTCTGCATCAGCATCCTCCTCAGCCAGCCCTGCCTCAATACCAACCAGAACAGCCATAACCCCAGTCAGGCCACCTGATTCTAAAAGAGAGAGGTTTCAGGTCTGCCCAAGCAGCAAGGATAGAAAGATAAATGTTTCAACTGCAAGAAATATCTCGGCAAAGAACATGCAAAAAGTGGCACATTTGCCACACATGCATCAAAGCACGCACACATACGCAAGCATGTTCTCACACACAGAGACTTTTATTCTTCTATTGATTTGATTTGCTTGATTGGTTGTTGTTATTTTGACCTTTTCAGTTTTTCAGTTTATATTTAAGTTCTATTGCTGAAAAAATACTTTTTTTTGCCATTTTCTTGATGTAAATATAGTGTATATGGGTCAAAATTGACCCGTAACACCATAGATTTTACTACTAAAATGAAAAAATAAATAAAACAAATTTATTTAAGAGATGTGTTCTATACCCCTCAGTAATAGTAACACAATAGGTACCACAACAACCTTTTATTAGGGACACGGGGCACGCTCCGAGGCACTGGCTCCTGCAGCTCTGCTGCAGGAGCCAGTGACTCAGGGCCAGCGTCACTGGCTCCTACAGCTATGAAATAGCTATGAAATAGCTGCAGGAGCCAGTGAATCGGTGTGCTATTACTTTTCTCAAATTTATTTAAATTTCCCATAAGAAATGAATGGGGGAGTTCCTCAAATTTCAGCCTTTTTCAATTGTCCACTGCTTCGCCATACTTTCTCCTAGAGACTTCATTCAAACTTTAAAACGTAGATAATTTTGTCGGCTCGAAATGACCCTCGGCACATTTTGATAAATCTTACGGTTTTCGAGCTATGACCATCGAAGGCCGACGTAAGATGCGAAAAACTGCGATAAATTTCCCATAAGAAATGAATGGGGAAATTTCCTCAAATTTCAGCCTTTTTCAATTGTCCGCAGCTCGGCCATACTTTCTCCTAGAGACTTCATTCAAAGTTTAAAACGTAGATAAATTTGTCAGCTCAAAATTAACACCGGCACATTTTTTGATATCTCTTACGGTTTTCGAGCTATGACCATCCGAAGACCATCAAGTTTCTCACAAAAATGCTCAGAATTTCTCCCCCTAGAGTGGGTAATTTCAAAAGTTAGAGTGAGACAGCCGGTGAGAAATCGCCTGAAATGTGTTTCTAAAATTGCCGTAAAATCCAAACGGTGAATAGGAGACACATAATTTTGGGATCTTTTGTAGACAAACTTGTCCTCTTTCGTGTGATGCCCTCGAAAAAGCCGAGAGACTTACTGAATTTAAATAGTGAGGCTTTTTGTGCAGCCATCTCCCTCCTGCTCTCCCATTAAGTCCCATGTTAAAATTCAGAGCTGTTTTGTGAGCAAAGCAGAAATGCCTCCTGTCTTTAGATCGCCATAAAACGAAAAGTTGTTGTCTCAGGAATAAAACGAGGAGATGGTCGGACTCAGGAAGGTCTCGGGAGTCCGATGATCTATAGTACACTCTGATACGAGGCACGGTTCTCTCACCAGAGGATTTAGTTCAGGAGGTTCGCCGAACCCAAATCTCACTGCATACAATACAAACTCCTGTTCTCTGAGTCGCAGAGTCTTTTTAAGTCGACCATTTTGTCATTTTTCTAAAGAATATCTGGACATAAAACACACGTACATCTGGCCCAGACTTGTCCGCATCTCACAGTGTAATCGGTTTTTTGATAGCAGCTACGGTTTTGACACAATCGCAAGTTGTTCGGAAGAAACCGACAGCGAAAAAGCCGCTTTTCAAGGGAAGAGTTTAACAGTTGCAACTGTCATTTACACACACACCGGTCAATAACCCACGCACACACATCTGCAGGACAACAAGCCTGAGAATGATTATCTTAACGAGCTCAGTCAAAACAAGGGCATTGTTTGAAAACAATCTCCGTCCAACAAGCAGTTAAACTCAGCTTCACAAAGCTCTTTGCCAAAGAGGTTGAGACAGTAGTCACACAAATGCACACACAAAAAGGGCTAACCAACAGCTAAAAAGTGATTAAAAACAGCACGTCAAAACTGAACAGGAAAAAAGTGGGAGAGGTAGAGAGGTAATTATCAGCAGGTGGGGCAGAAGTTACACAGGCACACACGCACACACACAAACACACACATTCAGACACACATATACCAGACACATCTCCATGTAGGAGCTGGTTGGGCTGCTTGTGTAGTTCAAGCAGACACACACACACAAACAGACGAAGACACACACATACGCAGTCACACACAATGACAGATACATAAACACACACACACAGACAAATGCATAATGAAAACCCCATCCCCCCGCCCCCTTGTTAACGCCGTTAGCTCTATTATAGGCTGGCAAAGATTGGAGGTTGGTATTATGGCAGGATGTACAGTGTCCCCGCTAGCTTTCACAATGGCTATGGAGGTAATTATTAGGGCTTCCAAGTGGGTCGTAGGTGGAGAGAGACAGCAGAATGGAATGCGTCTTCCACCAATTAGGGCTTATATGGATGATATGACACTGCTAACTTCAACAGTGCCATGTACAAGGAGGTTGTTAGATAAAGTCAATCAGAATCTCAAGTGGGCTAGTATGAAGATTAAGCCTAGTAAGTCAAGGAGTATTTCAATATACAGAGGGAAAGTAAGTGACAGAAAGTTCGCTATAGATGGTGAGGAAATCCCAACAATTAGGGAGAAATCAGTTAAGAGTCTAGGACGGTGGTACAATGTGGACCTGAATGATGTTGAACAGGTTGTGCAATTTAGAAAGGATGTTGCAGAAGGGCTGGAGAGAATAGATAAATCAGGGCTCCCAGGAAAACTGAGGTTGTGGTGCTTGCAGTTTGGCTTGTATCCTAGGTTAATGTGGCCAATGTCAGTATATGAAGTCCCATTATCTGTAGCAGAGAGAATGGAAAGGCTAGTTAGCTCTTATATTAGAAAATGGTTGGGTGCTCCCAGGTGCTTAAGCAATGTAGCTTTGTATGGGAAAGGAATGCTTCAGCTGCCAGTATCCAGTCTAACAGAGGAGTTTAAATGCACTAAGGTTAGGACAGAACTTTTATTATCTGGGAGTAAGGACATGTTAGTTAGCAATGTGGTTCCGAATCCTTCTGGGGGGAGGAAATGGAACCCAAGGGCAGCAGTGCAGGAGGCAGAGGCAGCTCTTAGGCATGCAGAAATAGTAGGAAATGTTCAATTTGGCCGGGGAGGCTTGGGGCTTGGCCCAGGCAAACCAGTGTGGAATAAAGCAGGTCTAAAGGAGAAAAGAAAGCTTGTAGTGGAACAGGTGCGTAGGCAGGAGGAGTTGTTAAGGGGGGCAAAAGCAGTTGGTCAAGCCAAACAGGGACAATGGTTGAATTGGGAAGGTGTTGAGAAGAGGAAACTTAGTTGGAGGGACCTGTGGAATATGGAGGAAGGCCGTATTAAATTTCTGATAGGGGCGACATACGATGTGTTGCCAACCCCGCAGAACCTAAGTCTCTGGGTACAGGGCGATCAATCGTGCCCACTCTGCTCAGGTACAGCAAGTTTAAAGCACATTTTGTCAGGTTGTAGAATTAGCTTATCACAAGGCCGGTATACATGGCGGCATAATCAGGTGCTGAGAAGCTTAGCCGCAGGCATTGAGGAGAGAAGGAAGCAGGTGAATACTGGAAGTTCTAGAAAGGAGAGGTTAGATGTGCAGTTTGTTCGAGAGGGGGAGAAAAATAGAGCTGCTAAGTCAGGGAGAAAGCAGGTAGGTGGCTGCCTGGTAGGGGCTGATGATTGGCAAATGCAGGTCGACTTGGGAGGAAAGCTAGTTGTGCCCCAGGAAATAGTTTATAGTAATCTGAGGCCGGACATTGTCTTATGGTCCATGAGTAAAAAGACTGTGTATTTTATTGAGTTAACAGTCCCTTGGGAAAATTCAGTGGAGGCAGCTTATGAAAGGAAGAAGACTAAGTATGCAGATTTAAAGACAGAATCTGAGCAGAGGGGATGGAAGACCAGGGTCTGTCCGGTTGAAGTGGGGTGTAGAGGTTTTGTTGCAGGGTCAGCTGTTTCACTGTTGAGGGAGCTGGGAGTGCATGGGCAAAATTTAAGGAAGACAGTGAGGGAGATGTCAGATGAGGCTGCTAGGTCTAGTCAGTGGATATGGATCAGGAGAAATAATAGTAGTTGGGGGGTGAAATAGGGACGGTGAGGGGGGGGGGGCAGAGGACATGCATGCCTAACCCGGCAAGAGAAGAGGTTAAAGTCTGAACAAGACACCTCTCCTCTGCTCTGCTTTCCCCGCCCCATCTTCTCGCTCTGCCAATAGGAAGAGAACCAGGAAGTTTAGATAAGGTGGGGGTGTGGCCAGCTAGAGTCTCTCTGTGGGACCATGCGGCCTGTTCAGGTGAGTTTGCGTGGTAAGATACAGAGTTGGCTTGTTTTTTGATCTTTTTGGTTGTTTTCCTGTTTTGTTTGCTTCTTGAAGGAAATGTTAGGGTTTGTTTTCCTGCTCTGTTTGCTTTTTGAAGGAAATGGTAGGGTTTGCTGCTTCTTGAAGGAAATGTTGGAAGAGGCTGTTAAATCTAGTCTGTGGTTTAGGCCTCCACCTCCAGCACCCTCTAAATTTTCCACCCCCTACCCGAACAAGGGTCTGTATCCAATCCCTACTTCCATCTTTTGACTCTACCTCTTTATTTTCTATCCCCTACCCGAACCAGGGTTTGTATTCCCACCCCGCTTTTTCTTGGTGCAGTTGGTGAGAGGCAGGGGTAGATGATGGTAGTGTGGCAATCGGCAGTTACATGTGGCATCTAGGCCTGTGGTAGCATTGTAGCAGCTAACAATAGCTAAAGCGGTGAGAGTATGATAGTATCTTAGCAGTTAGTATTGGTAGCTAGCAATTAACATTAACAGTATAGGTGAATCTAGCTTTATTGTCTTCTTCTGTTCCTCTTAGCAGGTAGCGGTTAGCACGTAACATTAGCTAAATGGTAGCATCGGAACTGTATTGTCTTCTTCTGTTCTTCCTAGCGGTTAGCATTAGCATTAGCAATAGTTAAATGGTAGCATCGGTACTGGCCACTACCTGGAGCATCTCTGGGTCAGTTGAACGTGGCGGTGCTGTTTGGATTGTGTAGGAGCAGTGTGAACTGGCACTAGGGGGGGTGACTCTGGGACGCCGGAGTTCACTGCCTAACCTCCTGGAGGTGTAGTGGGACTAAGTAGGCGAAACACTGTTGAAGGGAGGTTTCCACCTGATGACCCCCAGAGACGTGTTAGGAATCACTGCTCTTTGGCAGGTATAGAGGCAGATTAGAGCTCCAAGGTTCTTCACTGAGAATGAATCCTCTTTTTGAGCACAAGTATCTTGTGTTTAAATTAACTATTAGCTCTGCTAGCACAGTTAGCTCTGTTAGCATTAGCGCCGTTAGCTCTATTCGCACCGTTAGCTGTTCGCTCCGTTAGTGTTAGCTCTGTTAGCTCCGTTCGCATTAGCTCCATTCATGTTTATTGATTCAGTTCATTAATTCATGTTAACAGAGACATGAAGCAGAGGAGAGAAGCAGACACAGACAGCTGAGGTGATCAACAGAGACAGACAAGGAGAAAGCCACAGAAACACAAGCAATTCATTAATCAGGGACTGACTACCTCTGATATCTGCTGTTTTCTCACATTGCAGCCTTTTTCAATTGTCCGCTGCTTCGCCATAGTTTCTCCTAGAGACTTCATTCAAACTTTAAAACGTAGATCATTTTGTCGGCTCGAACACACCCCGTGTCCCTTTCAAAATTTCCCAGGGGGAATTTTCTAGTTATTTTTCATCTTCCTCCAAGTTTTCGTCCCTTAACTCGCCCCGCAGCTTTGAGAAAACCCTCGCAAATTATATATCAAAACGTGCGTATTGTTCGGGATCGGTGTGCTATTACTTTTCTCAAATTTAAATTTCCCATAAGAAATGAATGGGACGGGCGAAAAAAACAAGATTGAAATTGGAGTTTTTCAAACATCTGTAGCTCAGGCATACATTCACCGAGAGACAACTCTTTATTTCAACTTTAAAATGTAGACCCAAGTCTGGTCTATTGGTGTGTTCATCCACATTTTGATTGGTCCTATAGTTTTTGATCAGTCAGTGAGACAATGACAGATACATAAACACACACACACAGACAAATGCATAATGAAAACCCCATCCCCCCGCCCCCTTGTTAACGCCGTTAGCTCTATTAGCTCTGTTAGCACAGTTAGCTCTGTTAGTGTTAGCGCCGTTAGCTCTATTCGCACCGTTAGCTGTTAGCTCCGTTAGCTCCGTTAGCATTAGCTTAGTTTATTGATTCAGTTCATTAATTCATGTTAACAGAGACATGAAGCAGAGGAGAAAGCCACAGAAACACAGCTGGGACCAGTTCATTAATCAGGGACTGACTACCTCTGATACCTGCTCTTTCCTCAAATTTCAGCCTTTTTCAATTGTCCGCTGCTTCGCCATAGTTTCTCCTAGAGACTTCATTCAAACTTTAAAACGTAGATAATTTTGTCGGCTCGAACACACCCCGTGTCCCTTTCAAAATTTCCCAGAGGGAATTTTCTAGTTTATTAATATGATTCTCTTGAGGTTCAATTTACCATTTAAAAAAAACTGAAATCGAGGGGTATACTGACAAAAAAAAGGCCCAGAGGCACGAACCAAAAATATTAAAAACCAACATTTTCATAGATAAGGAAGCCAAACAAGGTAACCAAGAGATGAGAAACAAATGGATGATAGCTTATTGTTTTTAGTGTGTTTTATAGCTGAGATGTTAACAGAAAGTTAACATAAGAGGAAGGTAAAACATGTACTACATGAACATTTTCAATAAACACAAAGACATAGTATTCAATGTTATATTGAATATTTTACTCAATGTGGGCATCATAAAGCACCAGGAGAAGTTGCAACAAGCACAATCATAAAATACATGTACATTTGTACAAGTGTTTTAGCCATTTACATTTGCATGAACAGTTCACTTTCCCCTTTAAACTCCACTCTATGTTTAACTTTAATATGTCGTTTATTATGGCGTAATTTAAAGAAGAAAAAAATACAAAACATGGCACAAAGACAAAGGTTGCAGAGTTGAATGCTATTCTTCTTCTTTATTGTTCCAAAATTGTCAGTACTGAGTCGTCTGTAAGCTTTTTCTGCACTCCAAAGAATAGATCAAAGCAGTTTTGAGTCAGAAAAATCACTTTGAATTATTTTTCTAGATATAATTATTTTGAAAGCTGATCTGAACCAGCTGTAAAAGAAAGCATAAATAAATGGGTTGAGCATGGAATTTGACAGTGTAAGCCAGTTAAGACTTTCAATCACAGCAACTGACACTGACACATCATTCAAAAGGTTAAAGGAAAAACAGATAAAGAAAGGAGTCCAGCACATCAGAAACACTCCCATAACAGTTGCCAGAGTTTTAGTGGATTTTCTCTCCATCTTACTGGCAGTGGCTCCAGACTTTGTTCCCTGGATGCTGCGTACCTGTCTCTGTGCAACAAGGAAAATCTTCAGGTAGATACAGAGCATCAAAATCACTGGGAGGTAAAATGAACAAAGAAGTCCCAAAATGTTTGCAAGCTGAACATCAATGAAACACTTTTCTTGACATTTATCTTGGTGTAATCCTGCCATTACGAGGCCAATTGCAACTAAAAGAGAAACACTCCAGCTCACCACAATCATGATCACAACAACATGAACATTTATCTTCGTTCTATATGTCAGAGGGTGACACACTGCATAATATCTGTCAATAGAAATACAACACAAATTCAAAATGGAAGCTGTGCTCAGTGTTACATCAAAGCTCTCTCGTACTTTGCAAAATACATTTTCAGAGAACAGACATGAACTTAGAGAGAATTCCAAGCTGAAAGGAAAAACTACAAGCCCAACAAGCAGGTCAGCTACTGCCAAGGAAAGGATGAGAGAGTTTGTAGGAGTGTGGAGCTGTTTGAAGTAAATGATGGAGATTATTACAAGAAGGTTTCCACATATTGTGACAGCAGACAATGAGCCGAGGAAAACACACAATAAAACACATACTGTGGAAGGTGTGCTTGTCCTCCTATAAGAAACATTATGTATTTCATAACAGGGATGAAAGCCAACATAAGTGTACTCAGCAGTGGCTTCTGGTGCCATGTTTCTGGGTTCCTGCAAATCAGTTTTCCATTAAAAATTAACAATATTATTAAAAGCAGAAAAAATTATGTTTATTTGAAAAAATTTCTGCCCTGCATGAGCACAACACTACAATAATCGTTGACTAGATGAAAATAGAGTTTTTCAGTTTTTGTCATACCTTTTAAATGCATCAGTGTTGATGGATGTTCTCCATGACTGTTGGCACAGTCATGATTTTTATCAACCCCTGTCTCATTTCCATAATAAGCACCTTCTGTATTTGTCCAATCAGATGTGGGACTTTTCATCATGTTTACATTAGATGACAGAGCAATGTACTGTACTGTACATGAAAATAACTTCTTAAATCCTTTTTGTGAGTCCTTTCATTGTATCAGAACTGCTCATATCTGATTTATCATCTAAATAGAGAGACTAAGATTTTTTTCCAAGGACATGAAACTAAAAGTTTCCTCACCAAATTTTTTTTAACCCTAAGTCTTTTCTATTTTAGATTTGAGAATGGGCCCACTCTGACAGGTTCATGTCAGGTAATTTTGTAGTGGTAGCAGTGTCATGCTGAGTAATTTTAGTAGCTGCTGTTATGTCCCGTTGTGTCTGATGTGTCTGTTCTAGGGATGTGGAGATTCACCGATTCATATCGGTGGTCCGATATAAACGTTTGCGATGCGACTGCACCGGTAGAATGAACGTGCATCGGATATAATTTACGGGTGAATTCGCGGTGCATCTCTTCTAGCCTGTCTACACCGGCAAATCCCATTGTTAAATCGACTATTTCTATTTTATTTCTATCCTTTTCAAGGCAACCTGAATGCACCATCGCGTCCCCAGGCAGTGACACAAGCAGGTGTTGTACACAACAGACAAACTAGGCAAACGAGAAAGACGATAGCCGCAATGAGATATTTAATGCACCAAAAAAGACACATTAATCAAACGTGTGGCAATATTTTGGGTTTTTTTAAGCGAGGGGGTCAGCTAGACAAGACGCACGCAATTTGCAAACAATGCCGGGCGGCTATCAAGTACGTCGGCAGCACGACGCAACGAGTGTTCAGTACCGCTGGTGACATAGTAATAATAATAATAATAATAATACATTTTATTTGGAAGTGCCTTTCAGAACACTCAAGGACACTTAACAGTGCGGGTAAAACACAAATAACACAAGATAAATACAAGCAGAATAAAAAAAAAAAAGTGACTGCTCAGCGCAGTTTGCTATTCCCAGAACATGTAGACCAGTTAATATTTCTAAAGAAAAACCTGAAACTAAGCCATATGAGGTAAATCAGTGAGGTGTTTGCAGTAAATGACATTGTTTGATTGCCTGTAGTTGATGTTTTTTGCTTACATTGTGAGCAGTTAAGAAAGACTTGTTAGGAAATGTTATTTATGTACATGTTCAATTTCTGATAGAAATCACACCAATAGGTTTTCCTCCTAATACACAGGAGCACTATGGACATTGCACTTTGGAAAGAAATACCTCTATTTGAGCCCCTTGGTGAGAGTATTGTTTACAGCAGCTGTTACTGGCTGCCAGTTATAGTTTTATTTTTTTTGCACTTGATTCTGTAAAACATTGTTATTTGATTTTCATTCTTTGTAAGAAATCAGTCAGCTTACTGAAACAAGCACATCATTCTGGCAGACAGTAGTATGTGTTGCTGGTCATGTTATTTGCACTATTCATATGGTTAATACTGTGCTTTCTGAAACTGTTTAACTGTGAAGTTTTATACATTTTGTATAATTATAGAGACAGAGAACATAATTGGGAGTGAGGAGGGCTAATTATAGGTACAATTGAATGCTCTGTCTACTGAAATATGTCTTTTTTAAAATATGATTTATTGGTTACTCCATAGAAACAAATATTAAATACATCCCTCAAATCGATACAGAGAGTAAAGCAGAATTGTGCTATTGAGGTAAAAAACCTGATGTTACTATTACTCTCTCATACTGCAACTAACTGTATTGAATGATCACATCATATCGAAACATCCTTTTATAGCTAAGTCATATCGTTATCAAATCATTTTTGAATCGCATCGTATCGTGAGCAGGAGTGAATCGTATCGCATTGTATCGATGGGAGCTTCAGTGTATCGTAACTGTATCGTATCGGTGTCAGCGCATCGAGGTGCATACCGAATCGGCCTCAGTGGTGGAGATATACAACCCTAGTCTGTTCACAGTGTCAGGTCTTGTCGTGCACTTCCTGCCTTATTGTGAAACCCTAACTCTCCTCTTGTTCCAGACCCTGACTTCCTGATGTGTTTCCCGCCTGTCTGATTGTCTGCCCCGCCCTGATAGTCTCCACCTGTTCATTGTCACCTCATGAATATATAGTCTGCGTCTCCCTTTGTCCTGTGCCAGATTGTCTTGTATGTCTTGTGCTTCTAGTATCTCTCTGTCATGACCCGTGCCTTGCACGTCGGTTTTTGTTTAGTGTTCTCTTGTTGTTCTTTTGCCTTATTCAGTTTGTAAGTGTTCATTGTTGTGTTTTCTTAGTTCTTGTTCGTTTCTCTATTCAAGTCTGTGTTATCCCTAATGTCTTCATAGTCATGCCATGTTTTATGTAAGAGTTTTGTATTGTCTTAGTCTCAACCCTTGCCCTGTCTTGTTTGTATATTGGTTAAGTTTCCCATTGTGTCTTGTCTTTGCCTGGTTTTGGTTACTTCCTGTTTTATTTTGAAGGTTCATGCTATGTGTCTTTGTGTTGCTTTACTTCCTGTGTTTTCCCTCCTGTGTGATTGTCTGATGTGTTTCACCTGTGTCTCATTAGTGTTCCTCCCTAGTGTATTTAAGTCCGTGTCTTCCCCTTTGTCCTTGTCGGGTCGTCGTCTGCATTACCTTGTCTTGTCCCCTTGCCGTCTACCACAGCCACAGTCCTTGTCCTAGCCTTAGTATCCATAGTAAGTGTTTGTCGTGTGATTTCTTTGTCATGTCCGCGTCGTCTTCCATGTAAGTTTGGTTCTAGTTTTGTCATTGTCTCTTGTCGTTCTAATAGTCTAAGTATGCGTGTTTCTTTAGTGTTGTCTGTGTAACCTTGCCGTCTACATTCTCCACCAGTCATAGTTCAAGCCATAGTCCCTTAGTAAGGGTTTGTCATTTTTCCCGTAAGTGTTTCTTGTTGTGTTTCCTTTGTTCATGTCCGTGTTTCTGTTCAGGTCTGTTGTTCCTTGTTTCGTCTTTGTCTTTTATTGTCCACAGTTCTAATTAGTTTATTGCCTTGATCTTGTCTTTGTTCTTGTCTTGATTTATGTAGGTCCCTGTCCTTTGTGTTTGTATGTAACGTTATAATTTGGTTTCTGTTTTCTTGTCATAGTTATAGCTGAGCCGAGCCTGTGTTAATAAATTTGTTTATTACTTTGAATCTAGCGCCTTCCTTGGTTTGTCTGTGTTCATATCTGTGCCATGTCTTGAGTGAGTTTTCCTTTTATTGTATTGTCCAGAGTCTTGTCTGTAGCTTCATTGTGTTGCGTGTTAGTCTATGTTCCCCGTTGTGTCTGCACCTGGGTTCTACCCATAGTTCCCCTTATAGATCCCCCTAAGTCCCCACTTCCTGACACTCGTCTTGCTACCAGTCCTAATTATCGTGTGTTTGTTTTTGTATTTTGATTACCAAGCGTCCTTAGTTAGCATTTTGAAATCTTCAGCGTCTTTTCTTGTCTTTGTGAAACTACCTCTGCGCCCTTTGTTTGCCTGTAAAGCCCTTTTTCCTTCTCGTAAATAAATCAGTCTTCGTGCTCGCTTTTTGTTGTCACCACCAAACTAGGACGAGAACCCAAATGCACGACTCAGGAGACAAAATACAAATAAACAATCTTTAATGACAAAGTATCAAATTAAAGTCACTCTGACAGAGGAAAACACAAACTACACTAATAAACAAGGATCGCTCTCAAGGAGAGCGATCCTTGGAGGAAAAACTGCAACCAAAATCACTCTTTCAGGAAGACAACTATGAAGGGGAAAAAGTTAAGGCAAAGTATCAAAGTAACGCAAGGCAAGGCTATGGCAAACAACAAGACAAAGTATCATAGGAATACAAAACCTCAATACACATCGTGGCATGGACTGGGGTAGGTTCAGACTGCACGAGACAAGACAAACTGGCACAGGACAAAGGGAAATGCAGACTATATATACACATGAGGTAACAAGGAACAGGTGGAAACAATCAGGGCGGGGTAGACAGACAGGCGGGCAGGACACCAGGAAGTCAAGGGCCTGAGACGAGAGGAGAATTAGGTTTCACAATAAAACAGGAAGCCACAAGACAACATAGACACAGGACAAAAACTAAACATAACCTAACAAGATTTCTTGGACATGACAGTTGTAATTGTTTGTGTCCTGCATTTGAGTCCTGACTCCTTCGAGCCCCACGGGCCTTTCAGCTACAGTACAAGAGGTTGCAGTAATAGCAGTAGTACTGACAGTGTACAACATTAACTATTTCACTACCCTCCTTTAACACTCCTGTTCCAAGGACAAACTCTAGCAAGGTCTGCAAATGGCTTGCAGAATGAAAACCAATAAGCCACTCAGTATGGTGAGGTCAAAACAAGTGATACAAAGAGATAAAACATATATAATTTGGAGCAAGACAAAAAAAAAAAAAGATAATATCCAAACTTGTGCATCCTAAAGGGAGGTTTCCACCTGATGACCCCCAGAGACGTGTTAGGAATCACTGCTCTTTGGCAGGTATAGAGGCAGATTAGAGCTCCAAGGTTCTTCACTGAGAATGAATCCTCTTTTTGAGCACAAGTATCTTGTGTTTAAATTAACAAACTTGTGCATCCTAATAGACAAATGAAAACAGATCACAGAAAAGCTGAGTTTGCCATAATTAGCCCAACTTTCTCTGAAGGAGGTGAATGGCACAAAATAAAAGACAGCGAGCTAGACGAATTTTATACAAACAGAACAATTACTCTATTGTTCTCAACAGAACAATTAAAAAATTTAACTGAGCATGGAGACGGCTGTCATCGTTCCCCTTTGCTTTTGACAAATCTCTGGCCATATCAATAAAAACAATCCAATATTACAATAATTGTGGAATAATCCTTCATTTTGAGCAGTTTGTCAGTTTGTCACTAAAGACAGGAGGAATGGAGGCAAGACAAATCAGAGAGGGCTTCCAGGAAAATATGTGGAAATACTCGTGTCTTATTGGCTGGCAGGTCTGTCAATTCATCAGTTGATGGGTTCACAGTGCCAAATACTAGCTTGCTCACACAGTGATTCAGTCATGGCTATGCAAAAAAATTTCATCGGCAAAATGAAAGCAGTGGCACAAACATTCTATCATGCTGAGCCAGAAAACAAGGTTTATAAATCTCTGTATAATCTCTAATTTATGTTACCACGGTAACAGCAGATGCTTGAGTTATATATAGCTACTTTGCGCTACACTGTAGACAGCTAAACCATTAGCAGTCATATCTTAGTCCTGCCTTCGCTTGGCTAGTGACACGAAACTAGCCTTGTCTCATTGTGTTCATGGACGTATAATTTGAACTGGATACAACTTTGGAGGCTGAGATCTGTTGATTCCTATGAACTTTACTCAGTGGCCCATCAGGCCAAAAAAAGCCACTTTCATGAAAGCAACCTAAACTAACCTAACTACCAGCAAACACACCAGAGATTTCTGCTGGCCAGCTAACCTCCAGTTTATCCCTCCGCTAACTTGAATGGGGATAAAATGATTTCATAGTGCAGCTCTTCTAGACCTCTAACAGATCTGGACCAAGCCTAAGTATATTTTTGAGACCTCCTTTTTTTTGTCTGCTTGCCTGCCTTCCTGACTCATTTGTTTTTGTGCTCAGGTGCTTGCTCCCACCTGTTTGCCTCCATGACTTGTTTTTTCATGGAAAAGGTTTGGATACACTGACTCTGCCTGCCAGTGTTCATTAAAGACTGTTAACTTTGGCCATTTTGGGTCCACCCAGTGCATTGCTAAACATAACACACTCACATTTGTACGGAGCCTTACAAGTGTGTTTGATAATCAGACCATATGGGCTGGCATCCAGCTGTCTGGTGACACTGAAACAGGGCTGACAGAGTGTGGCAGCCTAGTGTGGAAGGAGTACTTAGTTAATTTAAACACAAGATACTTGTGCTCAAAAAGAGGATTCATTCTCAGTGAAGAACCTTGGAGCTCTAATCTGCCTCTATACCTGCCAAAGAGCAGTGATTCCTAACACGTCTCTGGGGGTCATCAGGTGGAAACCTCCCTTCAACAGTGTTTCGCCTACTTAGTCCCACTACACCTCCAGGAGGTTAGGCAGTGAACTCCGGCGTCCCAGAGTCACCCCCCCTAGTGCCAGTTCACACTGCTCCTACACAATCCAAACAGCACCGCCACGTTCAACTGACCCAGAGATGCTCCAGGTAGTGGCCAGTACCGATGCTACCATTTAACTATTGCTAATGCTACTGCTAACCACTAGGAAGAACAGAAGAAGACAATACAGTTCCGATGCTACCATTTAGCTAATGTTACGTGCTAACCGCTACCTGCTAAGAGGAACAGAAGAAGACAATAAAGCTAGATTCACCTATACTGTTAATGTTAATTGCTAGCTACCAATACTAACTGCTAAGATACTATCATACTCTCACCGCTTTAGCTATTGTTAGCTGCTACAATGCTACCACAGGCCTAGATGCCACATGTAACTGCCGATTGCCACACTACCATCATCTACCCCTGCCTCTCACCAACTGCACCAAGAAAAAGCGGGGTGGGAATACAAACCCTGGTTCGGGTAGGGGATAGAAAATAAAGAGGTAGAGTCAAAAGATGAAAGTAGGGATTGGATACAGACCCTTGTTCGGGTAGGGGGTGGAAAATTTAGAAGGTGCTGAAGGTGGAGGCCTAAACCACAGACAAGATTTAACAGCCTCTTCTTTTTTTTTTTTTTTTGAACAATCTGTTTTATTGATTTTCTCCAAAATAAACATGTACAATCACAAATTGAAATTTAAACAGAAACAGCAATAAAAAGAGAAAAAGAAGAAAAAAAACAAAACAAAAAGAAACACCCCCCTCCCACCCACCCCCCACCAGCTGGCACCCATTACTCGAAGATAGCTGGACACATATCTTGTAAACAGGTTAGTTTGTAAAAAAAATAATAAAGCGAAAGCAAAACATATTAAAACATATTAAGCAAAGACAGTAATAAAAGAATACAGAATACAGAAGACAAAAGTGACAATCATGTGTACATTCAGCTCACAGTGATCTGGCAGACTGTACTTTTTACAAATGATATGAAGGGATTCCACATTCTCTCAAAACAGACATCCTTGCCTTTCAGAGTTAGCCTAATCTTCTCTAATTTTAAGAAGTAAAGGACCTCCTTAACCCAGGCTGAGTAAGTAGGTGGGACTGATGATTTCCATTTCAAGAGTATCAACCTTCTGGCCAGCAGAGTTGTAAAAGCAACCAAGTCCGTTGTGTCTGAGGGAAGTGAGAGTGGAGAAGGACACACACCAAACAATGCTGTGAAAGCATCAGGGGCTATGTTCCTCCCTGTCACCTTACTCAGTGTACTAAATATCTCTGACCAGAAGCCGGTCAAAGAGGGACAACTCCAAAACATGTGCGAATAATTGGCTGTAAATCGCTGGCATTGATCACACAGAGGAGACGACCTAGAAAACATTTTAGCCAGCCGGGCCTTCGTATAGTGAGCTCGATGTAATATTCGACACTGCATGAAAGTATGCCTAGCACAAATTGAAGAATTATGCACTCTCCTCATGGCTCCCTCCCAAACATCCTCTGGAATCTCCATCCCCAAATCTGTCTCCCAAACTGTCCTAAGTGGAGTAGAAGAGGCCTGACAAAGCTCGAAAACACTCAAATAAAGATAAGAAATGGACCCCTTTAGTGAAGGGAGAGGCTTTAAAAAGGTCTCATAGTCTAAGGGCTTAGGAAGAGCAGGAAAGCTTGGGAAAGTGCTACGGATAAAGCTTCGAACTTGAAGATACCTGAAAAAATGTCCCTTAGGAAGCGAGAATTTATCCACCAGCTGCTGAAAGGAAGCAAAAACAGAATCAACATACAGGTCAGCGAGAGTTTCTACTCCCGCTCTAGCCCAAGTGGAGAAGGTATTATCCAAAAGCGACGGAGGGAAACTAGGGTTTGCCGAAAGTGGGGCTCCGACAGAGATAGCCTGCAAGCCAAAGTGGCGTCTAAATTGAGTCCATATTTTAATACAGGAGGCCACTACCACATTAGTGTATCTGGATGAGGAAAGAGACAAGGGTAAGTATAGCAAAGCCTTTAAGGACGCTGGTCGGACAGAATTTGCCTCTAAAAGCAACCATGAGGGAGGAACCTCAGTGTCTCCATATCTAACCCAATAATTCAAATTCCTAATATTCGTGGCCCAATAATAATAAAGAAAATTAGGTAAGACCATCCCACCAAGACTTTTAGGCCTCTGCAGAACTTGTCGACGGAGCCTAGGCGTTTTCTTGCTCCAGATGAATTCCGTCACCAGACTGTCTATCTTATGAAAAAAAGAAAGAGGGAGGAGGATGGGTATAGCTTGAAATAAGTATAAAAAGCGTGGAAGAACATTCATTTTGATCGTATTAATTCTAGCCGGTATGGAAAGATTTAGTAGGGCCCATCGTTCGAAGTCCTGTTTGATTTTAGAGAGCAGGGAAAGAAAGTTTCTCCCATAGAGATCAGATAGCTTTTTAGTTACATATACTCCAAGATAAGTAAAGCCCGAGTCCACAACCTTAAACGGTAAGCTTCGAAGTGGAGTTGAAAGAGAATCCAGCTGGCCATTCACAACTAGCATTTCACTTTTATTGAGATTCAACTTATATCCAGAAAATTTGCCAAATTTTTCCAATACCGAGAGGGCTGCAGGAACTGATTGTGGCAGGTCAGATAAAAGCAAAAGCAAATCATCCGCATATAATGCTACCTTCTGTTCTACACCGTATCTAACAATACCATGTATGCTGGAATGGGACTGCAGCAATCTTGAGAGAGGCTCCATTACAACAGCAAACAAAAGTGGGCTCAGAGGACAGCCCTGCCTTGTAGAGCGGTGTAACCTGAAGTATTCGGAGTTTATGGAATTCGTTCTAACCATGGCCTGAGGAGAGGCATAAAGTAGTCTAACCCATGAAATAAACGTTTCCCCAAAACCAAACTTGCCCAAGACAAAAAAAAGATAATCCCATTCCACCCTATCGAATGCCTTCTCGGCGTCTAAGGCTATCAGAGCCTCTGGAAGATCATTTAAAGAGGGATTGTGGGCAATATTGAATACCCTTCTAAGATTAAAAAAAGAATGTCTATTGCGGATGAACCCAGTTTGCTCCCAAGAAATGATTAAAGGAAGGACAACCTCCAGACGTCTAGATAGCAATTTCGACAGAATCTTAAAATCTACGTTCAGCAGACCTAACAGCCTCTTCTAACATTTCCTTCAAGAAGCAGCAAACCCTACCATTTCCTTCAAAAAGCAAACAGAGCAGGAAAACAAACCCTAACATTTCCTTCAAGAAGCAAACAAAACAGGAAAACAACCAAAAAGATCAAAAAACAAGCCAACTCTGTGTCTTTCCACGCAAACTCACCTGAATAGGCCGCATGGTCCCAAAGAGAGACTCTAGCTGGCCACACCCCCACCTTATCTAAACTTCCTGGTTCTCTTCCTATTGGCAGAGCGAGAAGATGGGGCGGGGAAAGCAGAGCAGAGGAGAGGTGTCTTGTTCAGACTTTAACCTCTTCTCTTGCCGGGTTAGGCATGCATGTCCTCTGCCTGCCCCCCCACTGTCCCTATTTCACCCCCCAACTACTATTATTTCTCCTGATCCATATCCACTGACTAGACCTAGCAGCCTCATCTGACATCTCCCTCACTGTCTTTCTTAAATTTTGCCCATGCACTCCCAGCTCCCTCAACAGTGAAACAGCTGACCCTGCAACAAAACCTCTACACCCCACTTCAACCGGACAGACCCTGGTCTTCCATCCCCTCTGCTCAGATTCTGTCTTTAAATCTGCATACTTAGTCTTCTTCCTTTCATAAGCTGCCTCCACTGAATTTTCCCAAGGGACTGTTAACTCAATAAAATACACAGTCTTTTTACTCATGGACCATAAGACAATGTCTGGCCTCAGATTACTATAAACTATTTCCTGGGGCACAACTAGCTTTCCTCCCAAGTCGACCTGCATTTGCCAATCATCAGCCCCTACCAGGCAGCCACCTCCCTGCTTTCTCCCTGACTTAGCAGCTCTATTTTTCTCCCCCTCTCGAACAAACTGCACATCTAACCTCTCCTTTCTAGAACTTCCAGAATTCACCTGCTTCCTTCTCTCCTCAATGCCTGCGGCTAAGCTTCTCAGCACCTGATGATGCCGCCATGTATACCGGCCTTGTGATAAGCTAATTCTACAACCTGACAAAATGTGCTTTAAACTTGCTGTACCTGAGCAGAGTGGGCACGATTGATCGCCCTGTACCCAGAGACTTAGGTTCTGTGGGGTTGGTAACACATCGTATGTCGCCCCTATCAGAAATTTAATACGGCCTTCCTCCATATTCCACAGGTCCCTCCAACTAAGTTTCCTCTTCTCAACACCTTCCCAATTCAACCATTGTCTCTGTTTGGCTTGACCAACTGCTTTTGCCCCTCTTAACAACTCCTCCTGCCTACGCACCTGTTCCACTACAAGCTTTCTTTTCTCCTTTAGACCTGCTTTATTCCACACTGGTTTGCCTGGGCCAAGCCCCAAGCCTCCCCGGCCAAATTGAACATTTCCTACTATTTCTGCATGCCTAAGAGCTGCCTCTGCCTCCTGCACTGCTGCCCTTGGGTTCCATTTCCTCCCCCCAGAAGGATTCGGAACCACATTGCTAACTAACATGTCCTTACTCCCAGATAATAAAAGTTCTGTCCTAACCTTAGTGCATTTAAACTCCTCTGTTAGACTGGATACTGGCAGCTGAAGCATTCCTTTCCCATACAAAGCTACATTGCTTAAGCACCTGGGAGCACCCAACCATTTTCTAATATAAGAGCTAACTAGCCTTTCCATTCTCTCTGCTACAGATAATGGGACTTCATATACTGACATTGGCCACATTAACCTAGGATACAAGCCAAACTGCAAGCACCACAACCTCAGTTTTCCTGGGAGCCCTGATTTATCTATTCTCTCCAGCCCTTCTGCAACATCCTTTCTAAATTGCACAACCTGTTCAACATCATTCAGGTCCACATTGTACCACCGTCCTAGACTCTTAACTGATTTCTCCCTAATTGTTGGGATTTCCTCACCATCTATAGCAAACTTTCTATCACTTACTTTCCCTCTGTATATTGAAATACTCCTTGACTTACTAGGCTTAATCTTCATACTAGCCCACTTGAGATTCTGATTGACTTTATCTAACAACCTCCTTGTACATGGCACTGTTGAAGTTAGCAGTGTCATATCATCCATATAAGCCCTAATTGGTGGAAGACGCATTCCATTCTGCCGTCTCTCTCCACCTACGACCCACTTGGAAGCCCTAATAATTACCTCCATAGCCATTGTGAAAGCTAGCGGGGACACTGTACATCCTGCCATAATACCAACCTCCAATCTTTGCCAGCCTGTTGTGAACTCTGCGATACTTGCACACAGTCTGATGTCTTGGAAATATGCTTTCACCAAGTTAACAACTATCTCCGGCACTTTAAAGTAGTCAAAGGAACTCCAAATAAGGTTATGTGGCACTGACCCAAACGCATTAGCCAGATCTAAAAATACAACATTCAAGTCTCTTTTCTCCCTCTTAGCTGTCTGAATCTGATGCCAAATCATGCTAGTATGCTCTAAGCATCCCGCAAATCCTGGTATCCCTGGTATCTATCATACCATTCCTTTCTAAGTATTTAGCCAGCCTCTGTGCTACGATACTAAAGAAAATCTTTCCCTCAACATTTAGGAGAGAAATCATCCGAAACTGGCTAAGGTCCGATGACTCCTTCTCCTTAGGGATGAAGACACCTCCTGCCCTGCGCCATGCTCTTGGAATACTTTGTTTCTCCCAAACTATTCTCAGGTATCTCCATAGTGTCCTTAAGATGCCAGGTGCACTCTTATAGACACGGTAGGGGACTCCATTAGGCCCTGGGGCCGAAGAAGCCTTTGCACGCCTAACCACCTCCACCACTTCTCTCCACCTAGGTGGGCTCACATCCATCTCCTGCTCCACTTCCCCTAATGGTGGCATGTCAGGTGGAAGACCTATGTTCCTATTCTCCTTTGAATCTGAATACTTGTGCTCAAAAAGAGGATTCATTCTCAGTGAAGAACCTTGGACCCCTAATCTGTCTCTATACATGCCAAAGAGCAGTGATTCCTAACACGTCTCTGGGGGTCATCAGGTGGATACCTCCCTTCAACGGTGTTTTACGTACTTAGTCCCACGACACCTCCAGGAGGCTAGGCGGTGAACTCCAGCGTCCCAGAGTCACCCCCCCAGTGCCAGTTCACACTGCTCCGACACAATCCAAACAGCACTGCCACGTTCAACTGAGACAGGCCTGTTTAGGAGATGCTCCAGGTAGTGACCAGTGCCGATGCTACCATTTAGCTAATGCTAATGCATGATGCTAACCGCTAACTGCTAAGAAGAACAGAAGACGTACAGCTAGATTCACCTATACTGTCAATGTTGTTAATGTTAATGCCAATGCTAACTACTAAGATATTATCAACATTATAACGTTACTGTAAGAACAATGATAATATGCGTCGCTCTATGTGATTTTACCTGAATCTACACAAACAGAGACAGTAATTAACAACGACATTTCTGCACCGACGTGCACCATGACAGTAACGTTATGCAACAACAGTAATGCCAGTATAGCGATCGTCATATAGCGTAACAGCGTAAAGAAGCTAGCTAGCTCGTCGTCAAAATCAAATAAGTACAAAATAAGTTTGCCAGCAGCAGCAGCTCATCTCTTTATGTCGGCGGATGAAACTTGAGAGCAGCAGAAGCGGACCGGGACACTTCAGGGACGGCTTCAGACGTGAACACTGCGGCCTGCTCCTGTTGCCGGGCTTATTTTCGTACTGGAGCGGAAGCCGGCAGCGATTGGCCTTGGGGAAAGATGGAAATGGCGAGCCGCGATTGGCGGGGGGAAAAGATGGAAATGACGGCCCTCGATTGGCTGTCCGGCGAAAGATGGAAATGGTGAGGCGCGATTGGACCGGAAAAGATGGAAATGGGGAGAGGTGACTGGAGGAGGGGAGCCAGTCTCTCTGTCCCCGGGTAGCGCCACGGCTGCCCCTGTCAACATGCATGACAAGTGAATGCAGGATGGTATGACAGATAAACTACAGGCCAAAGCATGCAAAAGAATAGTCTTCCTAGAAAAACAAAGGAGTTCACAGTTTCAGGATTTAAACTGTTGTGCTGTGAGCACGCATCAGGGTGGGTGTCCCCTGAAATGAAAACCCCACTGAACAAGAAGAAAAGGGTTTTTAAGTCTGGGGACAGAACTGAGTTGAAGAGGGTGCAGAGGGAGCTGTGTTGTGAAATGTTTGGTTAAAAACATATAAATAATTGATTTTATGTTGAATTAATGTTTACTTTAAAATCAGCTATTTGAGAGATAAATATATATACTTTAAGTTAAAAACCTGCTATTTATCATTTGCAGTGATAGTAAGAATTACGCAGTTAAGTCTTCTTAACACTATTTCCTGGTTCATTATTTGCTGGAATTGATTTGACAGGAAATGCTTTTATTTTGAAGTGAAACAGGGTAAGCTGTGTGTTTTCTTCCTGCTAGTTTTATATAGTTTTTTTTGAAGACAACTTTGATGAGATGCAACATGGCCGCCACGTCTTTGTTTATTGTTGTACTGCAACTTTTAATCAGTAAATGTTCATACTGAAGAGAAAGCGTCCTGGTTGTCATTACGAAGCTCTCACTACCCTACATTTTGGTGCCGAAACCCGGGAATTAAGACTGTGAGGGACTTTGAACCGCCGAAGTTGGGAGCTAACGGCGGCTAATGCCAACCGCGGAGATGACGGACCGCTTTGAACGGATGAAAAAGAAACGGGCTACAATTCGCACCTCGACAACAAAGCTGTTGACTCGTATTGAAGAGGAGGTGAGCAAAGATGAATGCAACTGTGATAAACTCTGTGAAATGCTGTCAGTTTTGATGACAAAAGAAGAAAGTTTGGCAGATTTAGACAAAGGCATTGAAGATGAGACTCCGACCGAGGTCTTGGAGGCGGAGATTGCAAATACGCAGGACTACCAGGATCGGATCATCACGTGCAAAGCTCGTTCAAAGAGACTTATACAGATGACGCAGGAATCTGTGAACGTGCGGGTGAGCAATGGAAGTGAAACTTCATTCAGATCACTAAATTCACAGACTGTTAAACTGCCCAAACTTGTTATTGAAAAATACAGTGGAGAAGTAAGCCAGTGGCAGGAATTCTGGTCCCAGTATGAAACCGCTATTCACAACAATGATGCTCTGTGTAAAAGAGAGAAGTTCACCTACCTGAAGTCCTATCTAACTGGAGCGGCAGCCAGAGTTGTAGCAGGGCTAATTATGACAGATGCTAACTATGATGCTGCAGTAAAATTGCTTCAGAGCCGTTTTGGTAGAAAAGACATTGTAATCAGTGCACATATGTCCAAACTGCTAAACCTGACTCCTGTTAAAAGATCATCAGATGTTACTGCTCTGCGGCACTTGTACGATGAATGTGAAATACAGATTCGCAGTCTGGACTCGCTAGGAGTTCACAGTGACACATATGGATGCCTGCTATGCCCAGTGCTACTGCAGCTCATACCAGAGGACATGGCACTGGCTTACACACGCAATACAGACTCTAACGGTGAATGGGAAGTGGACAAGCTCATCCAGTTCCTGCAAAATGAGGTTCAAAGCAGAGAGAGAGCGCTTCAGCTGTGCAGACCAGGTAATATACAAAGGGACATCATGCCAAACAATAAATTCTGTGCTAAATCAGCCCACCACAGTGAAAACAAATCTAAGAAATGGAATTTGCCCTCAGCAACTGCGCTGCACACAGCAAGTAATGCCCCTCAGACCTGTGTTTATTGTGATAGTCTTGACCATAAGCCAGAACATTGTCCAGAAAAGTCTGTGTCTGCTCGAAAGGAGAAGCTTAGAAAGCTGGGAAGATGCTATGTGTGCCTTGGTCCAAAACACATTGCAAAATTCTGCAAGATTAAAGGTGTTTCATGTACATTGTGTGGTCGCAGACATCATCAGTCAGTCTGTGAACAAGGTGAACCCAAGAGAGATGCAGAACAAGTTAGCATGGAGGCTGTTGTGTCCTCTGTTTCCAGCACAGTAAAACTGAAGGCTAACATGCAGAACACAGTACTGCTCCAGACAGTTAAAGCACAGACAGTGAGTCCAGCAGGGAGAAAGGTCATACGCGCCCTGTTGGATGGCGGCAGCCAGAGAAGCTTTGTTCATGAAGCCGTTGTTAAAGCATTAAAGCTGCCTGTGGTAAGGCAAGAAACATTGCGCCTACATGTTTTTGGATCCACCATTCCTGTAACAGCACAGCGTAACATTGTGAAGGTGTCACTGGAGAACGTGTGGAATGCACGACAGAGAATTGACATTGAAGCAGTAGAGACTCCTCAAGTGATAAAAGTTCCCAGCGAACCCCTCCAAGAACAGTTAAAGAGAGAAGGTCTGCAACTTGCTGATTTCACACAAGAAGGCGCTGATGATTCAGAGTTGTCAGTGCTAATAGGAGCAGACTATTACTGGGAGGTGGTGACTGGTAAGGTCCAGAGACTCACAGAATCACTAGTTGCCATCGAAAGCATCTTTGGTTGGTCTCTACAAGGACGAGTATCAACATCCGGTGTTACAGACGCCACTTGTATGCACATAAGTCTGGAAGAGGACGCTCAGATCTCAAAACAGCTACACGCCTTTTGGGAGGTGGAGTCACTGGGCATCGTTAACACGAAAACCCAGAGCCCAGATGAAACAGAGGCTCTTCAGAGCTTTGAACAGACTTTAATGTACAAGGATGGCGGTTACCAAATTGAGTTACCATGGCGACCTGACAAACCAGATCTACCAGACAACTTCAGAGTAGCAAAGGGACGCCTTGAAGGCCTAAAGAGGAGGCTACGAATGGATGCTACGCTGTACACAAGGTACAATGATGTCATACAGGATTACTTGCAGCAAGGCATCTGCGAGGATGTGTCAGAAAGCCTTTCAGCAGCAGAGCAACCCAAGGCTGTGAAATATTACATGCCACATCATGCTGTTCTCAGAGAGGATAAGGTGACAACTAAACTGAGAGTAGTTTTTGATGCATCATCACACGAGGAGGGTTCTCCCTCACTGAATGACTGTTTGCTGGTTGGACCAAACCTTAACCCAAACCTGCTGGACGTGCTAATCAAGTTCAGACTCCACCAGATTGCCTTCACTGCAGACATCACCAAGGCTTTTCTGCAGATAGCTGTTGCAGAAAAGGATAAGGATGCTGTGAGGTTCTTGTGGCTCCATGGACCTCCAACCAAAGACTGCAAAAATGAGCTGCGAGTTATGAGAATGAACAGAGTGGTTTTTGGTGTCTCTCCCAGCCCATTCCTGTTAGCTGCAACAATAAGAGAGCACATCAAGCAGTATGAAAATGAACACCCGACTACAGTGACGGCACTGAGAGAGTCACTCTACGTGGATGATTTCATCTCCAGTTTGTGTAATGTGAATGAAGCTCTCTCAGTCACCACAACAGCAAAGGAGATCCTTTCTCATGCCAGCATGGACTTGTGCAAGTGGGTGACAAACTCACCAGAACTGAGAGCCAAATGGACAGAAAGCGGATTGGAACACACAACAGAGACTGACACCTGTGGAAATGTACTGAAGGTGCTGGGCTTAGTGTGGAAATCAGAAAGAGATGATTTTGTTTTTGACTTAACGGGACTGTTGGACATTTTAAAGGAGAGAAAGAACACAAAGAGAAGTGTATTAAAGACATCAGCTCGCATCTTTGACCCTATTGGTTTCCTTACTCCATTTACTATTCGGGTGAAATGCCTGTTCCAAGAGCTATGGGAGAGGGGAATTTGTTGGGATGAAGAGTTGCCTCCAGATTTGGCTGAAAAATGGGATCAGTGGTGTGGAGAGCTGCCCCAGCTCCACCTGCTGGCCATTCCAAGGTGGTACCAAGTGGAAACTCAACAAAACTCACGGACAAGCAAACTGCACGTCTTCTGCGATGCAAGCGAAAAGGCATACAGTGCTGTAGCTTACCTGCAAGGAGAGAACAAAGAAGGAGAAGTTGTAACCAGCCTTGTTGCATCCAAGTCAAAGGTGGCCCCTTTAAAGAAAATGACGCTACCTCGCCTGGAGCTCATGGGAGCACTGATTGGAGCAAGGTTAGGAAACAATCTTCTCAAGCCACTGAACATGGAAAGGAATCAGCTCAACATGTGGACAGATTCTATGATAGTTTTTCACTGGATACGCAGCACAGCACAAAAGTGGAAGCCATTTGTGGCTAACAGAGTGACTGAGATACAAGGTCTTACTGACCCAGAACTTTGGTCACATTGCAGCGGCAAGACCAATCCTGCTGACCTACCTTCCAGAGGACAGAGTGTCAAGAACATCATACACAACCAGTTGTGGTGGAAGGGACCCATTTCACTGTCAGCAGCTGATGAAGCTGAGACTGTCAATCAGGACTGTGTTGCAGGTGTTGCAGATGAAGTTAATGCTGAGCTCAGGTCTAAGTTCCAAGCAGTAGTGCAGCTAACCAGCACAGAACCAGCAGAACCACTACTAGATCTAGAGAAGTATAGCAGGTTAAAACCAGTGTTGAGAATAACTGCATGGGTGAAAAGATTTATAGTTAATGCACGCTCAAGTCAAAGGGTTCAGGGAGAACTGACAACTGAGGAGCTCAGTGCAGCAGAAGTGTATTGGGTTAAGATGACTCAGGAGCAGTGTTTCAGCCAAGAAATCTGTCAGTTAAAATCTGGACAAAACATTAGGAAAGATTCAAAAATCAAAGATTTGAAGCCTTTTTTAGATGAAGACCACCTCATTTGTGTAGGAGGCAGGCTACAACACTCTGATTTTAGTTATAGGGAACAACACCCCTGGGTTCTACCTACAAAACACAGATATTCAGAGCTACTGGTTCAGTCATGCCATGAGAGAGTGATGCATTCTGGGGTCAGGGACACTCTTGTCCAAATGAGAGAGAGATTTGGGGTTTTAAGAGGGAGACAGCTAGTCAAGCGGGTTGTGTCACAGTGTCACATTTGCAGGAAGCTGAAAGTGAAACCAGCCCAGCAAGTTACGGCTCCGTTACCCAGAGACAGAGTCACAGAGTCCCCACCCTTTGAAGTAACAGGGGTAGATTTTGCAGGGCCCTTGTATGTCAAATCCAGTGGTCAGCCTAAAAAGGCATACATTGCACTTTTCACGTGTGCTGTCACTCGGGCAGTACATTTAGAGTTAGTCTCAGATCAGTCAACTGAAAACTTTCTCTTAGCCTTAAAGAGATTTATTGCAAGGCGAGGACTGTGTAAAGTTATTTACTCAGACAATGCAAAGACATTTAAAAGAGCAGACCAAGATCTCAAAGACTTATGGAGTTCATTCAAAGGATCAGAGCTTGCAGAGTTCTTCACAGACAAGGGAATCACTTGGAAGTTCATTGCCGAACGAGCTGCTTGGTGGGGGGGCTTCTGGGAAAGACTAGTAAGATCTGTTAAAACATGCCTGAAGAAAGTCCTAGGGAAGGCCTCATTAAACTTCGAGGAGCTGACAACCATGCTTGCAGAGGTGGAGGCCGTACTGAACTCCAGGCCTCTCTCCTATGTGAATAGTGACTCATCAGAGCCTCAGCCACTCACACCTGCTCATTTCCTGGTTGGGAAAAGACTTACATCTCTACCACCAAAGACTTTGTTACCACCATCTCAGGCCGCCACTGCGAGCAGAGAGGACATGAGCCGGAGATGGAGATACCGACAGAGACTGTTGACCAGCTTTTGGAGTAGCTGGCGGAAAGACTACCTGATGGACTTAAAGTCAGCGCACAAGTGCCAGCTGCCCACACCCACTACGCTGAAAGTGGGAGATGTCATTCTGATCGGAGAGGACAACACTCCCAGGCAAACATGGAAGATGGGCAGGATAACTGAGTTGTTTCCTGGGAGAGATGGACTCATACGTTCCTGTACTGTCCGTACTCCTATGGGCAGTTTGTTGAGGAGACCTGTCCAGTTGATATATCCTTTGGAGATTGGTTAAATATGAACTGATTAGTGATGAACAGTTGTTCATCGGGGGGGGGGGGGGGATGTTGTGAAATGTTTGGTTAAAAACATATAAATAATTGATTTTATGTTGAATTAATGTTTACTTTAAAATCAGCTATTTGAGAGATAAATATATATACTTTAAGTTAAAAACCTGCTATTTATCATTTGCAGTGATAGTAAGAATTACGCAGTTAAGTCTTCTTAACACTATTTCCTGGTTCATTATTTGCTGGAATTGATTTGACAGGAAATGCTTTTATTTTGAAGTGAAACAGGGTAAGCTGTGTGTTTTCTTCCTGCTAGTTTTATATAGTTTTTTTTAAGACAACTTTGATGAGATGCAACATGGCCGCCACGTCTTTGTTTATTGTTGTACTGCAACTTTTAATCAGTAAATGTTCATACTGAAGAGATAGCGTCCTGGTTGTCATTACGAAGCTCTCACTACCCTACAAGCTGAAAAGGGAGATCAGGAGAGGCAAGGAGAGCCATAGGAGGAAGCTGGAGGAGTGCCTGCTGGGGAATAGTGCCAGAGAGGTTTGGAGGGGCCTGAAAACTATCTCACACCACAGCAGTGACAATGGCAGGGGGCCAGAATCTGAAGACCCATTTCCTCCCCCAACCACCAGAACCCAGACCAGACGGTGTTACCTCTCAGCACCCCATTCCTCCCCCTAGTGCATTCCTGACACCAGCAGCTCCGTCCTCACACCACGTCACCCCCCCTCCAATCCACATCACAGTCTAAGGACCCAGCCCCCCACCTCACCCAACAGGAGCCACCCCCCTGTCCCCCACTCAGCCTCTCCATAACAGCAGATCAGGTGGGGAAGGCTACTGCCCCTGATGGCATCGGCTCTAGACTGCTCAGGGACTGTGCAGATCAGCTCTGTGGGGTCATTCAGCACATATTCAACATGAGCTTCAGGCTGCAGTTCCTGCCCTGTGGCCTCCTGCAGGGTTCCAGTGTAAAAGACTGTGCATCCCAGGGAGCCTAACCACTTCAGGCCGGTAGCCTTCACTTCCCAACTGATGAAGACTCTGGAGAGGATGATACTGAATCACCTCCGTGACCTGGTGAGCAGCAAGCTGGACCTCCTACAATTTGCATATCGTCCAGGCATTGGTGTGGAAGTTGGCATCATCTACCTTCTCCATCGCTCTCTTTCCTTCCAGGAGAGCACTGGGAGCACAGTGAGGATCACGTTTTTTGACTTCTCCAGTACTTTCAACACAATCCAGCCATCACTGCTGGGGGGGGAAGCTGGAAGGAGCCGGAGTAGACTGTCACCTGGCTGCATGGACCATCGACAACCTCACCAACAGACCACAGTATGCGAGGCTTTGCAACTGTGTGTCGGATGTGGCAGTTTGCAGCACCGGGGCTCCGCAGGGTGCTGTGCTCTCTCCTTTCCTCTTCACCCTCTGCACATCGGACTTCAGACACAACACAACCATTTGCCACCTCCAGAAGTTCTCCGATGATGCAGCCATCGTTGGATGTGTATCACAGGGGAACGATTTGGAATAAAGGGAAGTCATTACTAACTTTGTCAACTGGTTGGGCTAAACCACCTGCACATAAATGCCAGAAAGACGAAGGAGATGGTGATAGACTTCTACAGGAAAGCACCACTGACTACACCGGTGTGCATCCAGAATCATGGAGGAGTACAAATACCTGTGTGTCCCCCTCAACAATAAACGGGACCGGTCCATTAACACTGATGCCCTGTATAGGAAGGGCTAAAGTTGTCTCCATCTACTGAGAAGACTGAGGTCCTTTGGAGTATGTAGTACATTACTGAGGACTTTTTCTGACTCTGTGGTTGCATCTGCAGTCTTTTCCGCAGTGGTCTGCTGGGGCTGTGAAAACTCTGAGAGGGACAGAAAGAGACTGAAAAAACTGGACAGGAGAGCTGTCTCTGTCCTGGACAGCCCTCTGGACACCACAGAGGTTGTAGGTGAAAAGAGGATGTTAGCCAAGCTGACATCCATCATTGACAACCCCTCCCACCCTCTGCATGACACGGTGGGCGCCCTCAGCAGCTCCTTCAGTAACAGACTGCTGGATCCACTCTGAGAGAAGGAACGCTATCAAAGGTCCTTCATTTCAACAGCTGTCAGAGTGTTCAACTCCAGCTACGCTTAACTTGGCACTGTTTTTCATACTTGGACTGTTTTTTGCAGTCATGCTCTCATTGAGCACTGTACATATCAATACATAATAGTATTCGACTGTAACATTCATATTTATTTTTGTGCAATATTAATGCTGTCGTCACTTTCTCCATTCCATGTGCAATCTGTGTATAGTCTGTAAAATTCAACAGAATTCTTGGCTGTATATTGTTGTGGCAATTTTTCTAACACTTCTTTGCAGCAATATAGATTTATATATATATATATATATATATTTAGACACTTTTTTTCTGACATAATGCCCCTTGTATAATTGTACATATATATAGTCCGCTTTTATTTTGTCTTTTGTTTCTTGTATTTCTCTATGTCTGTTGCTTTTTTTCCAACTGCCATTGCCTGCTGCTGTAACAACCGAATTTCCCCAACTGGGGATTAATAAAGTTGTCTTAATTTATTTTTTGAAGCTGTGTCAGATGCAATTGCCCAGATGGGACTTCAGTGGGACAAGCTGTGTAGAGTTTCAATGAATGGGGCTCCAGCAATGAAGGGCGAGCGCAAAGGAATAGCTTCTATGGTATGCACCAAGGTGCAAGAAAGCGGATCTGAGGCTGTTAAAATGCACTGCATCATCCACCAAGAAGCCTTCTGTGCCAAGACAGTGTGATGAACACTGTTATTAAAACTGACAACATAGTTCGTGATGAGGGCTCTAACACAGAGAATTTTAAACTTTTCGATCTGATGTCGATGCTGAATACGGGGACGTGCTCTAACATTTTGATGTGCGCTGGCAAGCTTGTGGCTCCGCGCTGCGGCCGTTTTTTTTCTCTGAGATCAAATACTGACAAGTTTTTGAAAGAGAAGGGAAGGCCATTCGATGAGCTAGGTGGTTGGCAGACCTGGCTTTTTAGTTGATCCCACTGATCATCTCAACAAACTGAACACGAACCTACAAGGCAAAGAGCAGCTCGTACCACAACATTCTGCATAAAGCTGTTTTTCGAGTCACAACTGCGTAACTTCAGTGTAGCGCATTTTCCCACGCTGTCCGAAATCAAACGTGCTTTTCCAAATGCCAAGCTCTCTGACAAAACGGAAAAATATGTGTCTGTGATCACATCTCTAATTACAGAATTCAGTGAGTGTTTTTAAGATTTTTCTGTAATTGAGAAGGAAATCACGCTGTTTGCAGCTCCGTTTATTATCAATGCAGATGAAGTGGAAGAAAGATTGCAGTTAGAACTCATCGAACCGCAGTGTGATGATTCTCTGAAGAATCAACATCAGCTTCTCTCTGACCTGACTTCTACTGGAGCTTGAAAAAGGAAAGGTTTCCTCTGCTGAGACGTCACACAAAATGCATGATGAGTCTGTTCGGCATCGACATACATATGTGAGCAGACAATCTCTCTGTTAACTCTAACCAAAAGCAGAACCAGAAAGACCGACAGCCATCTCTGCAATGTTCTTTGCATCTCAGCCACCAAACTGACTCCTGAACTGCCAGACCAAAGCTCAGCATCACTCCTCCCACTAAGTTGAACACTCTTCCCATGACAGGCGATTTAAAAATGTACACATGATTTTCATGTGTTAAAAAGCCTAATTACTTAATAAATTCAGTCAATTTAAGTTGATTATTTAAGTTGATGACAATTTTGAAAAAACAAAACAAAACATTAGTTTATGTGATAACAAGCCCAATGATTTATTTGCTTTACAATCTTAAAATAGCCACATTCCTTTTCTATTCTTGTCTCTCCATTCATACAGGACTATGAAGGGGTATCACCATGCCAAGAAGCAATCTGAGGCTGTCACTGAGAAACTGGCTTGCCATCCTTTTTGATAATAAATTCTGTAAATGGAGAGCGGTGATGGATTTTTTTTTCTTCAAACAAGTCCAATTATGAAACATAACTGACCTGTATTTGATTAATTTTACCAACATTTATGCATTAGAAGTGAGGCTGTGTACCCCCCTCTCGTTAGTGGCCCGGTCCTTGGTATATTTTTCTGTATGTGTATGGGTTTGGACACCCCTGGCATTAACAGTTCATTATGTTTGACATCAGTCTGTGTTAGCATCAATTAAAAAATTTAAAATATGACACAAACAGTACAGGTTGCAGAGTCTAATGACATGCTTAATCTTTATTATTCCACATGTGATCAGTACTGACTCATCTGCACTCCAAACAATAGATCAAAGCAATTTTGAGTTGGAAAAATCACCTTGAAATATTTTTCTAGATATGATCAATCTGAAAGCTGATCTGAACCAGCTGTAAAAGAAAGCATAAATAAATGGGTTGAGCATTGAGTTTGAGAGTGCAAGCCAGTTAAGACTTTCAATCGTAGCAAATGACTCTGACACGTGATTCAAAAGCTGAAAGGAAAAACAGAGAAAGAAAGGAGTCCAGCACATCAGAAACACTCCCATAACAGTTGCCAGAGTTGTCGTGGCTTTTCTCTCCATCTTACTGGCAGTGGCTCCAGACTTTGTTCCCTGGATGCTGCGTACCTGCCTCTGTGCAACAAGGAAAATCTTCAGGTAGATACAGAGCATTAAAATCACTGGGAGGTAAAATGAGAAAATGGGTCCTAAAATGTTTGCAAGCAGAGCTTCAATAAAACAATTTTGTTTGCATTTTTCAAGTTTTATTCCTGCAATTATGAAGCCAAATGCAACTAGAATTGAAACACTCCAGCTCACCACGATCATGATGACAACAACATGAACATTTATCTTCGTTCTATATGTCAGAGGGTGGCACACTGCATAATATCTGTCAATAGAAATACAACACAAATTCAAAATGGAAGCTGTGCACAGTGCTACATCAAAGCTCTCTCGTATTTTGCAAAACACATTTTCAGAGAAAACACATGAACTTAGAGAGAACTCCATGTTGAAAGGAAAAACTACAAGCCCAACAAGCAGGTCAGCTACTGCCAAGGAAAGGATGAGAGAGTTTGTAGGAGTGTGGAGCTGTTTGAAGTAAATGATGGAGATTATTACAAGAAGGTTTCCACATATTGTGACAGCAGCCAATGAGCCGAGGAAAACATACAATAAAACACATACTGTGGAAGGTGTGCTTGTCCTCCTATAAGAAACATTATGTATTTCATAACAGGGATGTAAGCCAACATAAGTGTGTTCAGCAGTGACTTCTGGTGCCATGTTTCTGGGTTCCTGCAAATCAGTTTTCCATTAAAAATTAACAATATTTAAAAGCAGAAAAAATTATGTTTATTTGAAAAAATTTCTGCCCTGCATGTTACAACACTACAATAATCGTTGTCTAGCTGAAAATAAAGTTTTTCAGTTTTTGTCATACCTTTTAAATGCATCTGTCATGGATGTGATGGATGATCTCCATGACTGTTGGCACAGTTATGATTTTTATCAACACCTGTCTCATTTCCATATGAAGCACCGTCTGTATTTGTCCAATCAGATGTGGGACTTTTCATCATGTTTACAGTAGATGTCAGAGCTGTACTGTACTGTACAGCAGTGTACAGCAGTGTACCATCCACTGCTGAATCCTTGCAGGGGGGGCTGGGGCCTATCCTGGGCAGGTCGCCAGCCTACCACAGGGCTACATATACAGACAAACAACCACGCACACCACTCATTCATACCTACGGACAATTTAGAGTTATCAATTAACCTCAGCATGATTTTGGACTGTGGAAGGAAGCCGGAGAACCCGTTGAAAAACTGCACAGGGAGAAAATAATGACTAAAATAACTTCTTAAATCCTTTTTGTGAGTCCTTTCATTGTATCAGAACTGCTCATATCTGATTTATCATCTAAATAGAGAGACTAAGATTTTTTTCCAAGGACATGAAACTAAAAGTTTCCTCACCAAAAAAATTTTAACCCTAAGTCTTTTCTATTTTAGATTTGAGAATGGGCCCACTCTGACAGGTTCATGTCAGGTAATTTTGTAGTGGTAGCAGTGTCATGCTGAGTAATTTTAGTAGCTGCTGTCATGTCCTGTTGTGTCTGATGTTTCTGTTCACAGTGTCAGGTCTTGTCGTGCACTTCCTGTCTTATTGTGAAACACTAACTCTCCTCTTGTTTCAGACCCTGACTTCCTGATGTGTCCCGCCTGTCTGATTGTCTGTCCCGCCCTGATAGTCTCCACCTGTTCATTGTCACCTCATGTATATATAGTCTGCGTCTCCCTTTGTCCTGTGCCAGATTGTCTTGTGCTAATAGTATCCCGTCCTGCTACCAGTCCTGATTATCGTGTGTCTGTTTTTGTATTTTGATTACCAAGCGTCCTTAGTTAGCATTTTGAAATCTTCAGCGTCTTTTCTTGTATTTGTGAAACTACCTCTGCGCCCTTTGTTTGCCTGTAAAGCCCTTTTTCCTTTTCGTAAATAAATCAGTCTTCGTGCTCGCTTTTTGTTGGTGTCACCACCAAACTAGGACTTGAACCCAAATGCACGACTCAGGAGACAAAATACAAATAAACAATCTTTAATGACAAAGTATCAAATTAAAGTCACTCTGACAGAGGAAAACACAAATTACACTAATAAACAATGATCGCTCTCAAGGAGGAAAAAATGCAACCAAAATCACTCTTTCTGTGACATGTGTAGAGTGAACCCAATAGCAGCACTGGCGCTACCCGGGGACCGAGAGACTGGCTCCCCTCCTCCAATCGCCTCTCCCCGTTTCCATCTTTCGCGGGCCAATCGCGCATCGCCATTTCCATCTTTCGCCGGACGGCCAATCGCGGCTCGCCATTTCCATCTTTCCCCCCGGCCAATCGCGGGCCCCCATTTCCATCTTTCGGCCGACGGCCAATCGCGGCGCCTCATTTCCATCTTTTCCCCCGGCCAATCGCGGCTCCCCATTTCCATCTTTCGGCCGACGGCCAATCGCGGTGCCTCGTTTCCATCTTTTCCCCCGGCCAATCGCGGCTCCCCATTTCCATCTTTCAGCCGACGGCCAATCGCGGTGCCTCGTTTCCATCTTTTCCCCCGGCCAATCGCGGCTCGCCATTTCCATCTTTCCCCGAGGCCAATCCCTGCCGGTTTCCGGCCAGTACGAAAATAAACCCGGGAACGGGAGCCGGCCGCGGTGTTCACGTCTGAAGCCGCTTCAAGTGTCCCGGGGCGCTTCTGCCGCTCTCAGGTTTCATCCGCCGACATAAAGAGGTGAGCTGCTGCTGCTGGCGAACTTATTTTACGCTTATTTGATTTTGACGACGAGCTAGCTAGCTTCTTTACGCTGTTACGCTATATGACGAGCGCTATATCGGCATTAATGCCGTTGCATAATGTTACTGTCTTGGTGCACGTCGGTGCAGATAATGTCGCCGTTAATTACTGTCACTGTCTGTGTAGATTCAGATAAAATCACATACAGCGACGCATAATTATAACCCTCATTTTAGCGTGCGATTTCAGTCAAGTTAAATTTAGACTTTATACTGGTTTTCCTCAAAGAACAATGCATAAACTTAACGTTTTATTACCCTCATTGTTCTTACAGTAACGTTATAATGTTAGAGCATGTTCTCTTGTAGTTCTTCTTAATATTATTATTGTGCTTATGATGATGATGATTATCATCATTATCATCCTGGAAATAGTGACACAATGAATGTCTTTTAAATGACCAAACACAACAAATTAACCTACAGTTATTGATCACATGGTTACTATCTGAAGGCAACAGCCTGAATCTCCAGCTGTGCCCCCGGAGGGCCTCCACAGATGAACCAGGACTGTGAGGCTGCATCCCTGGTAGTGAAGCCTCCCTCACTGCTTTGAGCTACTCAGGGGACCCTTTTCACTGCGTCAACATCTACAGCGTCGAGGTGCTCGGGAGGAAGCGGGGCCTCTTTTCAGCCGCCTGCTGTTTACTCTGGTCAGTTATCATGATGAGGTTATTTTTCTTATCCAGAAATACAATAATCTGATGCTGTGACAAGCTACACTCTGACAGATGTGTTATTTGTCTGTCTGTGATATTGTGTGTTTTTGATTTTGCTGTACTCTTATATTTATCAGGGTGAAGATGAGCGCAGTGTCCCAGGGATGAACTGAGTGGACAGCCTGGCAGAGGATTTGCTGGGGCTGAGGACTCAAACTGGACAAACACTGAGCAACCAGCAGGCCACCACCATCAAAGCCCTGTGGCAGAACCTTCTTCTACTGCATGGCACCGCGTGCGTCTGACAACAGGACGCTTCAGGTGTTGTAAAAAAGAAACCTGAATTTAAACCAGGTGTGGAGAGCATGTTATGTTGTGTCTGAGCATCAACAGGATCCCCTGCCAAGTGGCCAGACTGTTGTCGCCTCGTAGAGTCCAACTTTGTCAGACCTCTGACAAGATGGACTCAGAAATGGTTCTCAGAGACTACAGCAAGATCAGGCAGCTGGTCCTGGGTAATGGTACGGTCATGCACAGCACTACTCTGCAGTTGTTTGATGTGAATCAGACGGTGGCACAACAAGTGACTGATGAGGCAGAAATGTAGTATTCTGCTGCGAGGAGTCAACCTGCCTGCTGCCTCTATTCCTGCTGCTCCTGTCCCTCTCCCACCTGTACAGCCACGCCCCACAGCCTGCTTCTTCTGTCAGCCCATTGCTGTAATAATTTTATTATCATCACATGTAACAGGTCTGAAAGTCAGCATTACAGAAATAACATACTGTATATGCTGACAAATATTGTGTGTTCCTGGCAAAGTGTGTCGATATTGTGTTTTATACAGTATATATATTGTAGAGCAGTGTTTTCTAGCTTTAATTACTATACTTTGTATTCAGTTTATTTATACATTTTCTTTCATTTATTTCTTTGTGTGTGTGTGTGTTATGGTTACAATTGTGTGCATGAGAGAGAATTAAGGTGTATATTTTCTAATAAAATGTATATTTCTACAGCAGTACTAATGAATCATTTCTACTAAACATATCTGTAAAAACAGATAGGTAAAGTTAAGCTTTTTGCAAATTCAAGCAGACAATGAAATAACAAGAAAGGAACCAAACAGTATTGCAAACAGTTCCACATTGTACAGTCAGCTAGACAAGGCAGATGCATTGTTGCAGTGCTTTATTCCATTAGTTGTTAATTAGATTGTATCCTTAAATTGCATCTATTTCTAAAGAAAACACACAAAGTTACATGTGTGTATGTGTGGTTCTCAAATGTTGCTATTCAAAATAACCCATATTCCTATTTGTGTTTTCATTTTTTAGTGATTTTTGAACGATTCATAACACTTTGTAAGAGTTTGGGTTTGTGGAGATATGGTCCATGTTGGGATTGAACCGGCGACCTTTGGAACCAGAGTCCCCCTACTGTACGCCAGCAAAAATTCACGTTTGGACGTATTTCTCAAACTATCAGCATAAAAACTCACTCCTATAACTTCCAGCGGGCAACAGAGTCGATAATCACTGTCAGATCGGATCAGGCGACGTACTGCAAAGACTGGACCGCCATCGACCACTTGTGGAGGGGGAGGTGGTGGTGCTGCTGGGACCAAGGGACTGCTGTGGACTGGCTTAACCCTGGAAACATGGAAGGTTGGGTGAACTCTCATGGAGCGTGGGAGCTTCAAACGGACTGCCACTGGGTTGATGACCTTCTGAATAGTGAAAGGCCCAATGAACTTTGGTGCCATCTTTTTGGATTCCACTCGGAGAGGTAAGTCTTGGGTGGAGAGCAACATTTGCTGGCCTGCTTGATAGGGAGGTGCGGTAGTGCGGCGGCGGTTGGCAGTGGCAGCATAGCGACCCACTGACCGAAGAAGGGTGGCACCAGCTTGGAGGCATGTTCTGCGGCAGCGACGGATGAAAACTTGGACAGATGGACATGAAACCTCTCTTTCTTGGGCATGGAACAATGGTGGTTGATAGCCGTATGCACACTGAAACGGAGAGAGGCCAGTGGCAGAGCAGACGAGGGAGTTGTGAGCATATTCTATCCATAATAGTTGTGATGACCAGGAGGAGGGATTTTGTGAGGCCATACACCGCAGGACTGTTTCCAGTTCCTGGTTCATGCGCTCTGTTTGTCCATTTGTCTGGGGGTGGAATCCAGAAGACAGGCTTGCAGTAGCACCCAGCAAACTGCAGAACTCCCTCCAAAACACCGAAGAGAATTGGGGACCACGGTCTGAAACAACATCCACAGGAAGGCCGTGGAGGCGGAAAACATGGCGCAGCACCAACTGAGCAGTCTCTTTAGCAGTGGGGAGCTTGGGCAGGGGCACAAAGTGGACCATCTTGCTAAAGCAGTCCACAATGGTCAGGATGACAGTGTGGCCGTCAGAGGGAGGAAGACCAGTGACAAAATCTAGGGATATGTGAGACCATGGGTGGTGAGGAACAGGAAGGGGTCTAAGCAGCCCAGCAGGAGGTCGGCGAGAGGTCTTATGTCGACTACAAGTAGGACAGGCCTTGACGAATTGCTGGACATCCTCTTGCAAGGTGGGCCACCAGAAGCGCTGGAGGAGGGCATGTCGAGTCCGTTGAACACCAGGGTGGCAGGAGAGCTTAGAGGAGTGGGCCCATAGTAGGACGTCCGACCTCAAGGCTGGGGGGACAAAAAGGCAGTTTGGTGGGCAGGAGCTGGAACCCGGCTGTCCTTCTGTGGCTGCCCTCACCCTCTCCTCAATGTCCCAAGTCAGTGTGGCAACCAGACAGGATGTAGGGAGGATGGGCTCAGGGCTATCAACAGCCTCCTCGGTCCTCAGGAACTGACGGGAAAGGGCGTCGGGCTTGGCATTGCGGGACCCTGGACGGTAAGAGAGGACGAAGTTGAAGCGGGTGAAGAATAGAGACCAGCGGGCCTGGCGAGAGTTCAGTCTTTTAGCAGAGCGTATGTACTCCAAATTCTTGTGATCGGTCCATACCAGAAATGGCTCCTTGGTGCCCTCCAACCAATGACGCCATTCCTCAAGGGCCATCTTAACCGCCAACAGTTCTTTATTGCCGATATCATAGTTCTTCTCAGCAGCGGACAGGCGTCGGGAGAAGAAGGCACAAGGTCCGTGCCAGAGCGCTGAGACAAGACAGCCCCCACCCCAACATCGGAGGCATCCACCTCCACCACAAACTGCCGTTCAGTGTCAGGTACCAGGAGGATGGGTGAGGAGGTGAACCGATCCTTGAGGGTCTGAAAGGCTGCTGCAGCTGGCGGTGACCACTGGAAGGGCACTCTGGAAGAGGTCAGGGTGGTAAGCGGGGCTGCCACAGAGCTGTAGTTACGAATGAAGCGGCGGTAGAAGTTGGCGAACCCCAGGAAACGCTGAAGCTGTTTGCGGTTTTCAGGAACTGGCCAGGAGGTGACAGCTGAGATCTTGGCTGGATCCATCTGGATATTGCCTTGTGCCACAATGTTCCCCAGAAAAGATACTGATGAGACATGGAACTCACATTTTTCTGCCTTGACATACAGGGAGTTCTCCAGGAGGTGCTGGAGGACGGACTGGACATGGTGAATGTGTTGTTCTTTGGTTTTGGAGAAGATGAGTATATCATCCAGATACACAAAGACATAACGGTTGAGCATGTCACGAAGTACATCATTTATTAGTGCCTGGAAGACGGCAGGGGCATTGGTGAGGCCAAATGGCATTACAAGGTATTCGTAATGACCAGTTGGGGTGTTGAATGCTGTCTTCCACTCATCACCTTCTCTGATGCGGACGAGGTGGTAGGCATTACGCAGGTCAAGCTTGGAGAAAATGGTGGCCCCCTGGAGCAGTTCAAAGGCAGTGGAGATGAGTGGCAAAGGGTAACGGTTCTTGATGGTGATTTCATTTAGTCCCCGGTAGTCGATGCAGGGTCTCAATGTCTTGTCCTTCTTCTCAACAAAGAAAAACCCTGCTCCAGCAGGGGATGAAGAAGGGCGAATAATGCCTGCCGACAGGGAGTCGTTGATATAGGTCTCCATGGCTCTTCTCTCCGGCTCCGACAGAGAGTACAAGCGCCCTTTAGGAGGTGACGTACCAGGCAGGAGATCTATGGCGCAGTCATAGGGGCGGTGTGGGGGCAGAGATGTGGCTCTGGCTTTGCTGAAGACCTGGCGGAAATCATGGTACACAGGTGGCACCCCGGTGAGATCAGGTGCAATGCTGGAGCTGGAGGAGTGAAGCGGAGCCGAGGCTTGCTGCAGGCACCTCTGGTGACAGGAGGAGCTCCACTCCAGAACGGCCCCAGTGGCCCAGTCAATGTGAGGGTTGTGAAGATGGAGCCATGGGTACCCCAGGATGAGTGGCAGGCAGGAAGCGCTTAGGATGTGGAACTGGACTGTTTCATGGTGGTTACCAGAAAGCAGCAAGTGAACAGGAGAGGTCTGATGCGTGACGGTGCCCAAGACATGTCCATCCAAGGCTCTAGCAGGAACCGGATGGGGCAAAGGAACCCGCTCGAGCCCCAGCTGAAGAACCACCTCCTCATCAATGATACAGGCATCCGCCCCAGAGTTGATGAAGATAGCCAAGGTGTGAGGGCCATCTGGAAGGAGGAGGCGGCCTTGGAACAGAGGTCTCTGGGTTTGGGGAGGCGACAGGGCAGTTGAGTTCACCAGGGCCTCCCTGACTACTGGTGAGCTCTGGCTTTTACTGGACAGCTGGAGACGTAGTGTCCTGGTGCCCCACAATAGAGACAGAGATTGGATTTGCGGCGGCGCTCCTTTTCTTCTAGGGAAAGGGAGGTGCGACCCAACTGCATGGGCTCGGGATCCCCAATCTGCTGACCCGATGAGGCAGAGTTGACTGTGGAAGCACCTCCATGAGAACGAGGTGGAAGAGAGCGTTGGGTTCCCCCTTGACGCTTCTCTCGTCGACGAGCCTGGACCCGAAGGTCGATGCGGATGGCTAAATCAATTGCCCCGTCCAAGGTGATGGGAGTGTCATGGGAAACCAGTTCGTCTTTCATGTAGTCAGCCAAGCCATGGAGAAAGGCATCACAGAGGGCTGAGCTGTTCCAACTGCTTAGGCTGGCTCTGGTGCGGAAATCTATGGAGTAGTCTGCCACTGTTCGCTCGCCTTGTCTCAGTCCCATCAGTCCCCTTGCAGACTCAGAACCACAATCCTTGAAGCCAAAGACCTTGCGCAGCTCAGCAGCAAACAGGTCAAAAGAGCCACAGGCTGGAGACCGCCTCTCCCACTCAGCTGTTCCCCATAGTCTAGCTCTGCCCGTCAGGTGGTTGATGACAAATGCTACCCTTGCTTGTTCCGTGGCGAAGGTGCGAGGCTGCAGGGCAAACAGGAGAGAGCAGTTGGTGAGGAAGGGGCCACACGTCTCTCGATCACCATCATAACGCTCCGGGGTTCCCACCCGGGGCTCAGGGGCATCTATGGGAGGAGAAAAGGCAGGTACAGGTGCAGGAGCCGCAGCTTCAGAGGAGGTGGCAAGTCCAGCAGAGGGAGCAAGCTGGGAAAGTTGGGCTGTTAGCTGTTGCATCTGTTCAGCTAACACTGCCAATGCTTGTCCCTGAGCCTCTGCTGCTTGTCTGGCTTCAGCAGCAGATACAGACATCATGGCTTCATGTTGCTGCAGGATGCCTTCAATAGTCTCGAGGCGACTAAGAGGTGTGGGGTTGTGCGCTGGGTCCATAGGTGGCCAGATTGTACTGTGACACGTGTAGAGTGAACCCAATAGCAGCACAGACCAGGTGGTAATATTAACAGTCTTTATTGATTGATAGCAGGAGGCAGGGTTCGAACACAGGTCTCCCGTGTGGGAGACAGGCAAGTTGCCACTAGACCAGCAGTGCAGACAGGGATGGCGCAAGCTCAGGTGAGCAGGCAATAGTTCACAGTTCACACAATCTTCAACAAGTGTGATGGAGGGGGAATACAGCAAACTCACTGTGTTAGGAAGTCCACTGGCTGAGCAGGAACAGACTGGGTGACAACCAGCCACAGGCAGAACAGAGGCAGAAAGCAGGCAGGCAATATCCATGGTCGGTGACAGAAGGCTGGTGGGTTTACCGGGGCAGAGACGTGAGGCGAGGTTCGTAGGCGAGTCGGGTCGATAACAGGAAAGCAGTCCGGGAATAATTGCTGGAGAGTCAGGCATGAGAGCGAGAACAATCTGGCGACGAGTGAGTAGAGTGAAGCTGCATATATACTGGCTTGATTGGAGATGGTGAACAGGTGACAGCAGCAGGTGAATGCAGTGAGGCTGATGAGGGGTGTGGCTGAGCAGCAGAGCAGGAGAGGGGAGAGAGCAAACTGTGACACTTTCAGGAAGACAACTGTGACAGGGAAAAAGTTAAGGCAAAGTATCAAAGTAACGCAAGGCAAGGCTATGGCAAACAACAAGACAAAGTATCATAGGAATACAAAACCTCAATACGCATCGTGGCATGGACTGGGGTAGGTTCAGACTGCACGAGACAAGACAAACTGGCACAGGACAAAGGGAAATGCAGACTATATATACACATGAGGTAACAAGGAACAGGTGGAAACAATCAGGGCGGGGTAGACAATCAGACAGGCGGGGAGGACACCAGGAAGTCAAGGGCCTGAAACGAGAGGAGAGTTAGGTTTCACAATAAAACAGGAAGCCACAAGACAACATAGACACAGGACAAAAACTAAACATAACCTAACAAGATTTCTTGGACATGACAGTTGTAATTGTTTGTGTCCTGCATTTGAGTCCTGACTCCTTCGAGCCCCACGGGTCTTTCAGCTACAGTACAAGAGGTTGCAGTAATAGCAGTAGTACTGACAGTGTACAACATTAACTCTTTCATTACCCTCCTTTAACACTCCTGTTCCAAGGACAAACTCTAGCAAGGTCTGCAAATGGCTTGCAGAATGAAAACCAACAAGCCACTCAGTATGGTGAGGTCAAAACAAGTGATACAAAGAGATAAAACATATATAATTTGGAGCAAGACAAAAAAAAAAAAAGATAATATCCAAACTTGTGCATCCTAATAGACAAATGAAAACAGATCACAGAAAAGCTGAGTTTGCCATAATTAGCCCAACTTTCTCTGAAGGAGGTGAATAGCACAAAATGAAAGACAGCGAGCTAGACGAATTTTATAAAAACATAACAATTAAACTCTATTGTTCTCAACAGAATAATTAAAAAATTTAACTGAGCATGGAGACCGGTGTCATCATTCCCCTTTGCTTTTGACAAATCTCTGGCCATATCAATAAAAACAATCCAATATTACAATAATTGTGGAATAATCCTTCATTTTGAGCAGTTTGTCAGTTTGTCACTAAAGACAGGAGGAATGGAGGCAAGACAAATCAGAGAGGGCTTCCAGGAAAATATGTGGAAATACTCGTGTCTTATTGGCTGGCAGGTCTGTCAATTCATCAGTTGATGGGTTCACAGTGCCAAACACTAGCTTGCTCACACAGTGATTCAGTCATGGCTATACAAAAAAATTTCATCAGCAAAATGAAAGCAGTGGCACAAACATTCTATCATGCTGAGCCAGAAAACAAGGTTTATAAATCTCTGTATAATCTCTAACTTATGTTACCACGGTAACAGCAGATGCTTGAGTTATATACAGCTACTTTGTGCTACACTGTAGACAGCTAAACCATTAGCAGTCATAGCTTAGTCCTGCCTTCGCTTGGCTAGTGACACGAAACTAGCCTTGTCTCATTGTGTTCATGGACGTATAATTAGAACTGGATACAACTTTGGAAGTTGAGATCTGTTGATTCCTATGAACTTTGCTCAGTGGCCCATCAGGCCAAAAAAAGCCACTTTCATGAAAGCAAACTACCAGCAAACACACCAGAGATTTCTGCTGGCCAGCTAACCTCCAGTTTATCTCTCTGCTAACTTGAATGGGGATAAAATGATTTCATAGTGCAGCTCTTCTAGACCTCTACCAGATCTGGACCAAGCCTATTTTTGAGACCTCCTTTTTTTTTTTGTCTGCTTGCCTGCCTTCCTGACTCATTTGTTTTTGTGCTCAGGTGCTTGCTCCCACCTGTTTGCCTCCATGCCTTGTCTGTCTATGGAAAAGGTTTGGATACACTGACTCTGCCTGCCAGTGTTCATTAAAGACTGTTAACTTTGGCCATTTTGGGTCCGTCCAGTGCTTTGCTAAACATAACACACTCACATTTGTATGGAGCCTAACAAGTGTGTTTGATAATCAGACCATATGGGCTGGCAGCTGTCTGGTGACACTGAAACAGGGCTGACAGAGTGTGGCAGCCTAGTGTCAATCTGGGAAGGAGTACTTAGTTAATTGAAACACAAGATACTTGTGCTCAAAAAGAGGATTCATTCTCAGCGAAGAACCAAAGAGCAGTGATTCCTAACACGTCTGGGGGGGGGTCATCAGGTGGATACCTCCCTTCAACGGTGTTTCACCTACCTAGTCCCACGACACCTCCAGGAGGCTAGGCGGTGAATTCCAGCGTCCCAGAGTCACCCCCCCTAGTGCCAGTTCACACTGCTCATACACAATCCAAACAGCACTGCCACGTTCAACTGAGACAGGCCTGTTTAGGAGATGCTCCAGGTAGTGACCAGTGCCGATGCTACCATTTAGCTAATGCATGATGCTAAATGCTAAGAAGAACAGAAGACGTACAGCTAGATTCACCTATACTGTTAATGCCAATGCTAACTACTAAGATATTATCATACTACCACTGCTTTAGCTATTGTTAACTGCTACAATGTTACCACAGGCATAGATGCCACATGGAACTGCCAAGTGTTGCACTACCATCATCTACCCCTGCCTCTCACCAACTGCACCAATAAAAGCGGGATGTGGGGATGCAGACCCTGGATCGGGTTGGGGGTAGAAAGTAAAGAGGGAGAGTCAAAGATGAAAGTCGGGATTGGATACAAACCCTTGTTTGGGTAGGGCATAGAAAGTTTAGAGGGTGCTGAAGGTGGAGGCCTAATCAACAGACTAGACTTAACAGCATCTTCTAACATTTCCTTCAAGAAGCAAACAAAACAGGAAAACAACCAAAAAAAGAACAAAAAAACAAGCCAACTCTGTATCTCACAATGCAAACTCACCTGAACAGGCCACATGGTCCCAAAGAGAGACTCCAGCTGGCCACACCCCCACCTTATCTACACGGAGGAGAGGTGTCTTGTTCAGACTTTATCCTCTTCTCCTGACGGATTAGGCATGCATGTCCTCTGCCTCCTCCTACTCCCTCACTGCCTTTATTTCACCCCCAACTACTATTATTTCTCCTAATTCATATCCACTGACTAGACCTAGCAGCCTCATCTGACATCTCCCTCACTGTCTTCCTCAAATTCTGCCCCTGCACTCCCAGTTCCCTCAACAGTGAAACAGCTGACCCTGCAACAAAACCCCTACACCCCACTTCAACCGGACAAACCCTGGTCTTCCATCCCCTCTGCTAAAATTCTGTCTTTCAATCTGCATACCTAGTCTTCTTCCTTTCATAAGCTGCCTCCACTGAATTTTCCCAAGGGACTGTTAGCTCAATAAAATACACAGTCTTTTTACTCATGGACCATAAGACAATGTCCGGCCTCAGATGACTATAAACTGTTTCCTGGGGCACAACTAGCTTTCCTCCCAAGTCCACCTGCATTTGCCAATCATCAGCCCCCACCAGCAAGCCACCTATCTGCCTTCTCCCTGACTTAGCAGCTCTATTACATCGGTACACTGTGTCCTTGGGTGCCTCATACACTTGGGGTGTCCTTGAAGACATTGCATACTTCCATCAGTGTGTAAATAGACATGACTGAAAAAGGTCTTTGTACATAAGACACCACTGAGGAGAATGTGTAAATAGATATCTCTCACGGCCATTTCACTGCCTAGAGGCCATAGGCCACACAGGCCTTCCATGTTTGGTCCTCTGTTTCTCTTGTGTAATGTTTCTAAAAAAATAACCTAGGGACTTCCCAGACACCAATGGAACCGTGAAAAGTAAGGTAGCTTATACACTGGGGGTGTTTTGGGAGTCATCAGATTCCAGTAAATACAAGGCCAGGTGTTTTAGGGAAAAACAGCTAACAAGACAGCAGTACAAACAAGACCAAAAAAGGTAAAAGAAGGATAATTGGGACTAACATGACCATGTATCCACGCCCCCAATGATAGTATAAAAGGTGATGTTTCCACAAAAAAAGTCTGTCTGTTCTGCAGAGCATACTCAGGCTTTGTAATCTGTAAAGAGAATAAAACTGATTGGACCCAATGCTTCTGGACTCTGACATTCATTCATCCTGACACCAGGGAATGGTGTCGGGAAGAGGCGATCTGTTCCCACTTGGGAGGTGGTGGTCAGGTCACAACTGCTCCTTCTGTCCGGACTTACCATGCTCCCTCAATTGACGACACTCTATCTCCTCTCGACAGCCAACCGGAGGAACCTATGCAGCTGGGAGGAGCTTCCCTTACACCTAGGGAAAGATGTCACTAGCACTGGGGATTTTGGCCAGCCATACCCAAGTTCCTCCCTCTCCTCATGGTTATTGATGCAAGCCACCCTGCTTTCTAGTGAATTATCCTGCCCCACCCAAGCATTAACTAACTCAGGCTAAAGGGAACTTTATAGGTAAAGAACTAGCTAGACAAGCTAACATTACCCTTGTGCCCTTCTCTCCCCGTACTGTCACCGCTCTTGACGGCAGGTTGCTAGCTCAGATCACTAATCAGAATGCCCCTGTCATGTTGACTCTGCCAGGCAACCATCATAGAGTTTTAATGTAATTAGTTCCCCAAGCTCACCCATTGTTTTGGGTCACCACAGGTTAACTTAACACAACAACATCATGGATTGGGTGGCTGGGAGAATAGTTAGCTGGACTCCCAGTTGCATGACACTGTTTGCAGTCTGCTTTTCCCTCCGGTGGGGCACAGTTGAAGCACCAGCTCCCCCTCTGGTTGAGCTCACTTGCATACCCCCTGATGAGCTCTAGGAGGTTTTTCACAAGGACTCAGCTCCCTCCCTACCCCTGCATCGGCCCTATGACTGCTATAGACCTTCTTCCAGGTGCACCCTTGACATCTAGCGAGCTGTTCAGATTATCTCACCTTAAAAGAAAGTCAGGTTCCTTGGCTATATCATTGAGCAGGGGCAGATGAGGGTAGGCCCATACAAGATATGGGTGGTGGCAGAATGGCCAAGACCAGAGACCCGGAAGCATCACACTCAACACCAGTAGTGATTCCAGTGGTGTCTTCATCAAAGACAACGACAAGGTATCTACAGTCCTAACCCACCTAACCTCTCCAAAATCACCCTTTCAATGGTCTGACTTGACAGGAGCTGTATTCGATGACCTCCAAGGAGGTTTTCTTCACCCCCACTATTCGTGCAGACAGACCTGGTCAGACAGTTCATCTCCAAGGTGGATGCCTCGGACACGACGTTCGGCGTGGTTCTTTCCCGATGTGCTGAATCAGTTGGGTAACAGTCTGGATGGACCACAAAAATCTGTCTTACGTTTGGACAGCTTAGTGTTCCAGCTCTCACTGGGGATGGTGGGCGTTGTTTTTTGGTAGATTTAACTTACACTTACCTATCGTCCTGGAACCTGCAATATTAACCCCTTAACGCAGAGTGTCGCAAATTCGCATTATACCGCTTTCATCCACATTGCAGCCGAATCGCGCATGCATTCCTCTAATGCTGGTTTGTGTATATTCAACACACACCTAGGAACTTTTTGCGAGCACTGGTTTCTTGTCGGACCGGTCAAAGTGAAAACTACATCTGTTGTGTTGTTGTTACCATTACATTGTCACAACAACACAACAGATTTTTATGATGCACATTTGTAATTTTTGAAAAAAAGTATTTTTATTGCATTTAAGCATTAACGCCTGCTGTTTTATATCTATTGTATGTGATACAGAAAAATTAACAAACTCCTCTTAATTTAGGATCAATTTGAAAGCAAATACACAAAGAATTATTTTTTTAATATAATTTTAAATAAATTCACGTGTCAAGGGGTTAAGCCTGATGCACTCTCTCGCCAGTAGATACTATCCTGGCAGTCCAGAGGCCATCCTGCCCTCCTCCTGCCTGGTCGAAGTGACCTAGGAGATCAAATCCCGGATCCAGGAGGCTCAGTGCTCTCAACCTGACTCATGTAACAGACCTTTGTCCCTGAATCAGTCTCAAGTTTTACATTGGGTCCACACTGCTCACTTCACCTGTCACCCTGGCACAAACTGTATGTTTTTGTATGTATTGGTTTCTTTTCTCAAGAGAGCTAATTGGTGGGGAATATATCCAAACCTGTTTGGTGAACAAAACCGCAGAATAAAGCCTCACACTTTTCTCCTGTCGGCCTACTGCAGCCTCTCCCATTACCCAGCTGTCCCTGGTCTCATATTGCCTTGGCCATTGTGATCGGATTCCTGCCATCCCAAGGCGAAACGGTAATTTTGACCATTATTGACCGATTCACTAAAGCACTTCATTTTGTGGCTCTCTGTGGATCTGAGAGTTCCGCCTGTGTTATGTTACGTCCACTGATCCCTCCCTCTGGAGTTCACAGCTTCCCTGGATTGAAAACGGCAATAACTCCATTACCAAATCTACCCTGGTCCACAAGAGTACATCCAACCTTCCGTCTCTCAACTCATACCAGTCTTGTCTAGCTCTCTTTTTCAATGATGGCAGCAGGATAAAAGGCTCAAAAAAATGTGTTTTGCTGTACTATTGGATAGATGTGACCAGCTGATGAGAACAGCTGATATATTTATTTTTGTGCAATATTAATGCTGTCGTCACTTTCTCCATTCCATGTGCAATCTGTGTATAGTCTGTAAAATTCAACAGAATTCTTGGCTGTATATTGTTGTGGCAATTTTTCTAACACTTCTTTGCAGCAATATAGATTTATGTATATATATATATATATTTAGACACTTTTTTTCTGACATAATGCCCCTTGTATAATTGTACATATATATAGTCCGCTTTTATTTTGTCTTTTGTTTCTTGTATTTCTCTATGTCTGTTGCTTTTTTCCAACTGCCATTACCTGCAGCTGTAACAACCGAAATTCCCCAACTGGGGATTAAAAAAGTTGTCTTATTTTATTTTTTGAAGCTGTGTCAGATGCAATTGCCCAGATGGGACTTCAGTGGGACAAGCTGTATGGAGTTTCAATGGATGGGGCTCCAGCAATGAAGGGTGAGCGCAAAGGAATAGCTTCTATGGTATGCACCAAGGTGCAAGAAAGCGGAGGTGAGGCTGTTAAAATGCACTGCATCATCCACCAAGAAGCCTTCTGTGCCAAGACAGTGTGATGAACACTGTTATTAAAACTGACAACATAGTTCGTGATGAGGGCTCTAACACAGAGAATTTTAAACTTTTCTATCTGATGTCGATGCTGAATACGGGGACGTGCTCTAACATTTTGATGTGCACTGGCAAAGTTGTGGCTCCGCGCTGCGGCGGTTTTATTCTCTGAGATCAAATACTGACAAGTTTTTGAAAGAGAAGGGAAGACCATTCGATGAGCTATGTGGTTGGCAGACCTGGTTTTTTAGTTGATCCCACTGATCATCTCAACAAACTGAACACGAACCTACAAGGCAAAGAGCAGCTTGCAATGTTTATCAGTCAAGTTCCTTGTATGTTCACAGATACATTGCCAATAAAGCCAATTCTGATTCTGGTCACAACTGAGGCACATTTGAACAAACCAGCTTTACAATAACCAATAACTTTATGGATTCCATTTGCCGAAGTCACAAGAGGCGACAAATGATCAGCGACAAATGATCAGCACTTCACAAAGTTTATTCATCGACATACGTATGTGAGCAGACAATCTCTCTGTTAACTCTAACCAAAAGCAGATTAAGAACCAGAATGACTGACAGCTATCTCTGCAATGTTCTTTGCATCTCAACCACCAAACTGACTCCTGAACTGCCAGCCATCCTGAAGACCAAAGCTCAGCATCACTCCTCCCACTAAGTTGAACACTCTTCCCATTACAGGTGATTTAAAAATGTACACATGATTTTCATGTGTTAAAAATCCTTATTACTTAATAAATTCAGTCAATTTAAGTTGATGACAATTTTGAAAAAACAAAACAAAACATTAGTTTATGTGATAACAAGCCCAATGATTTATTTGCTTTACAAACTTAAAATAGCCACATTCCCTTTTCCTCTTCTTGTCTCTCCCTTCATTCAGGACTATGAAGGGGTATCACCATGCCAGGAAGCAATCTGAGGCTGTCACTGAGAAACTGGCTTGCCAACATTTTTAATAAAAATAAAATGAAATTCTGTGAATGTAGAGCTGTGAAGGAGTTTTTTTTTTCTTCAAATAAGTCCCATTATGAAACATAACTGACCTGTATTTGATTGATTTTACTAACATTTATGCATTAGAAGTGAGGCTGTGTACCCCCCTCTCGTTAGTGGCCCGGTCCTTGGTATATTTTTCTGTATGTGTATGGGTTTGGACACCCCTGGCATTAACAGTTCATTATGTTTGACATCAGTCTGTGTTAGCATCAATTAAAAAATTTACAAACAGTACAGGTTGCAGAGTCCAATGACATGCTTAATCTTTATTATTCCACATGTGATCAGTACTGACTCATCTGCACTCCAAACAATAGATCAAAGCAGTTTTGAGTTGGAAAAATCACCTTGAAATATTTTTCTAGATATGATCAATCTGAAAGCTGATCTGAACCAGCTGTAAAAGAAAGCATAAATAAATGGGTTGAGCATGGAATTTGACAGTGCAAGCCAACCAAGACTTTCAAATACAGCAACTGGCACTGACACATGATTCAAAAGCTGAAAGGAAAAACAGAGAAAGAAAGGAGTCCAGCACATCAGAAACACTCCCATAACAGTTGCCAGAGTTTTAGTGGCTTTTCTCTCCATCTTACTGGCAGTGGCTCCAGACTTTGTGCTCTGGATGCTGCGTACCTGTTTCTGTGCAACAAGGAAAATCTTCAGGTAGATACAGAGAAATAAAATCACTGGGAGGTAAAATGAGAAAATGGGTCCTAAAATGTTTGCAAGTAGAACATCAATAAAACAATTTTGTTTGCATTTTTCAAGTTTTATTCCTGCAATTATGAAGCCAAATGCAACTAGAATTGAAACACTCCAGGTCACATGGATCATGATGACAACAACATGAACATTTATCTTCGTTCTATAAGTCAGAGGGTGACACACTGCATAATATCTGTCAATAGAAATGCAACACAAATTCAAAATGGAAGCTGTGCTCAGTGCTACATCAAAGCTCTCTCGTACTTTGCAAAACACATTTTCAGAGAAAACACATGAACTTAGAGAGAATTCCATGCTGAAAGGAAAAGCTACAACCCCAGCAAGCAGGTCAGCTACTGCCAAGGAAAGGATGAGAGAGTTTGTAGGAGTGTGGAGCTGTTTGAAGTAAATGATGGAGATTATTACAAGAAGGTTTCCACATATTGTGACAGCAGACAATGAGCCGAGGAAAACATACAATAAAACACATACTGTGGAAGGTGTGCTTGTCCTCCTATAAGAAACATTATGTAATTCATAACAGGGATTTAAGCCAACATAAGTGTGTTCAGCAGTGACTTCTGGTGCCATGTTTCTGGAGTTCCTGCAAATCAGTTTTCCATTAAAAATTAACAATATTTAAAACAGAAAAAAATAATGTTTATTTGAAAATATTTCTGCCCTGCATGAGCGCAACACTACAATAACAGTTGTCTAGCTAAAAATAGAGTTTCAGTTTTTGTCATACCTTTTAAATACTGAAGGTAATTCACACATGAGTGTTGATGGATGTTCTCCATGACTGTTGGCACAGTCATGATTTTTATCAACCCCTGTCTCATTTCCATCATAAGCACCTTCTGTATTTGTCCAATCAGATGTGGGACTTTTCATCTTGTTTACAGTAGATGTCAGAGCAATGTACTGTATTGTAGATGAAAATAACTTGTGAAATCCTTTTGTGAGCCCTTTCATTGAATCAAAGCTGCTCTGATCTGATTTATCATCTAAGTAGAGAGACTTTTTTTTCCAAGGACATGAAACTAAAAGTTTCCTCGCCAAAAAAATATTAACCCTATCTCTAATCTATTTCAGATTTGAGAATGGGCCCACTCTGACAGGTTCATGTCAGGTAATTTTATAGTGGTAGTAGTGTCCTGCAGAGTAATTCTAGTAGCTACAGTACAAGAGGTTGCAGTAATAGCAGTAGTACTGCCAGTGTACAACATTAACTCTTTCGCTACCCTCCTTAAACACTCTTGTTTCAAGGACAAACTCTAGCAAGGTCTGCAAATGGCTTGCAGAATTAAAACCAAAAGGCCACTCAGTATGGTGAGGTCAAAACAAGTGATACAAAGAGAGACTACATATTTAATTTGGAGCAAAACAGAACATATCATCAGATAATATCCTAACTTGTGCATCCTAATAGATAAATGAAAACAGATCACCGAAAAGCTCAGTTTGCAAAAAGACCAACTTTTTCTGAAGGAGGTGAATGGCACAAAATGGAAAACATCGAGTAGGACGAATTTTGTAAAAACACAACAATTAAAGTTGATTGTTCTTAAAAGAGTAATTTCAAAAATGAATTTCTCCCCCTGAGCAGATGATGGGTGCCATCCTTCCCTTTGCATTTTATAGATATGTTGCCATTGTAATCAAAACCACTCCAAGTAACAAGAATTGCAGAATAATCCTCCATTTTGAGCAGTTTGTCAGTTTGTCACTCATGACAGTAGGAATGGAGGCAAGACCAATCAGAGAGGGCTTCCAGGAAAATATGTGGAAATACTTGTGTCTTATTGACAGACAGGTCTGTCAATTCATCAGTTGATGGGGTCACTGTGCCAAACACGAGCTCGCTCACACAGTGAGACAGTCATGGATGTACAAAAGATTTTTGGCACAAACATTCTCTCACACTGAGCCAGAAAAACAAGGTTTATAACTGTGTGTGTTGGTCAAGACATCCTCTGGGAGATCCTTAGAGACTGGTGTTGACACAGCTGAAAGACATCACAGGCCCCCTGCTGGACCCCCTACAATTTGCATACCAGGCAAGCAGGTCAGGGGTGAACACAGTCAACATGGGACTGAGCTACATCCTGCAACACCTTGACCACCCAGAGACATATGCAAGGATCCTGTTTGTGGACTTCGACCCAGCGTTCAACAATATCGTCCCATGAATACATCACTCAAAACTCACCCAGCTCACCCTGCCAGCCTCCACCTGTCAGTGGATAAGAAACTTCTTCCTAACAGAAAGAAGGAGAAGGTGAGGCTGGGAAAAAAACATCCAGTATCTGGACCATCAGCACCGGAGCCCGCCGGAGATGTATGGTCTCCCCCCTGCTCTTCTCCCTCAACTCCAACGACTGCACCTCAGGAGACCTGTCTTTTGAGATGACACAACAGCCTTCAGCCTCATCCGAGACGGTGATGAGTCTGTATACAGACAGGAAGTTGAACGGCTGGTACTGTTTCAGTCATTTGTTGTGATTTGTTTTTTATGTCTTTTATGTACTTGTTAAGCTGTATGTCATTGAGTGCAATGTTTATCAGTCAAGTTCCTTGTATGTGTACAGATACGTTGCCAATAAAGCCAATTCTGATTCTGGTCACAACTGAGGCACATTTGAACAAACCAGCTTAACAATAACTAATAACTTTATGTATTCCATTTGCCGAAGTCACAAGAGGCGACAAATGATCAGCACTTCACAAAGTTTATTCACTTTCCCCCCAACTGAACAACTCAACACTTTTTTTTTTTTTTCATTTTTCTGGGAGTCTGGTATTTTCTCCCTGGGTGATAAATGAGTATATTGTGGTTACTTCACTCTTTATATTGTGCCCCAACACATCGAATCAACTGCACAGGTATATTGATTTGACGCAGTGTTCTCTCAGAATATTCAGCAATATTATTTGGTCATGTTTCATTTTACTTGTGTTTTTCTGCACTGTGAAGCCTAAATTCATCATGTAGCTACACCAAGCTCAGTTTGAAGGGGTGAAGTGACTATTGTTAGCTTGAATACATTGAACTGTTTTTACAGCAGTAGATTCTAGAGAGAGAGGAGAGAGACAGCAGCAGATGATGGTGAACAGTGCATGGACGACACTGAATGACCGGTTTCTGAACAATTTGTGTGTGAGAGAGAGAGAGTGAAGGAAAATTGAATATGCCCATATATTATTGTGAACAATAAATACTGTATAAATATTTAATGGATTTCCATGTTTAGTCAATGAATACTTAATGATAGCAGTATTCTGTTTCTGCTCTAATACTAATTTGTAACAACTGAATTTATTACATTTCACAAACTCTTTGAAAAAGGCTGAAATTTGAGGAAATTTCCCATTCATTTCTTATGTGAAATTCTTCGCAGTTTTTCGCATATAACTTTGCGAATTATTGACGAAAGAGCTATAAAAGTCGTAGCACACCATTCCCGATCGAGCCGCACGTTTTGATATATAGTTTGCGAGGGTTTTCTCAAAGCTGCGGGACTAGTTACACGCCGTGACATTTGTTTCACGCTCGAGCCACTCGCCTTCTATAACTCTTTCTTTTTTTAGCCTAATAAACATAATAAACTCACAAAATGAGAAGAAAGGAAATATTCTTATACCCATTTTTCTCATCAAACTGTTCGTTCCTCAAGTTCCTGTCAAATTTCCCTCCCTTCCTGATCAGCCTGATGTGTTTCACCTGTGCCCCATTGTCCACCTCCTCCTCCTCCCGATATATACCCTTTTTCTTTTCCCTTTTTCTTGCCAGATAATCTTCATCCCATGTGTGTTGTCATCCAGCTTTTTCTCGAGATTCCAGTGTTCCTTGTGTATGACCCTTTTTGGATTTTTAATGATTCTCTCTACATTTGCCTTTGGATACTGTGGTTGGATGTACTGTTGTTGTCTGAAGAGACTTTAAATCCTCTGAAAATCATTTGTGTCGAGACTGCTTGGTGAGTCCACTTCTTCTGTGAGCCCTGACAGTATTATTTGGCCACAAAATGGACTTCAGCAGACTCAGATCTATTCCGGGTCCATGTCCAGGCACTGTTCTGTGTTCTGCTAGTGCTCTGGATGGCCGGCTACTGTGTGGCATTTGGAGTCATTTTGAAGAAATTAGCTCCAGAGGAGCGGTGCGTATATCCATGTAATGCGAGTACTCGGGGCATCCATGCGCAGCCTCTATATAACGCATAATCTGCGGCGAAACTCATTCATATTCCAATATTTTGTTATGATATGCTGGTGCTAATCCCCTCTGTATAATAAATCACACATCAGAGCCAACCAGGACAGAACCAGCCCTCCTCCTCAGTTTGTTCAGTCTCTTTAGCTTCCACAGCCCGAGCAGACCACTGTGGAAAAGCAGATGCAGCCACAGCGTCAGAAAAAGTCCTCAGTAATGTCCTACATACTCCAAAGGACCTCAGTCTTCTCAGCAGATGTAGACTTCTTGTACAGTTTGTACCTCCAAACCTCTCTGCCATGGTTCCCCTGCTGCCACTCCTCCAGCTTCTTCCTGTAGCTCTCCTTGCCTCTCCTGATCTCCCTTTTCAGCTCCCTCTTCAACTCAGTTCTGTCCCCAGACTTAAAAACTCTTTTCTTCTCCTTCAGTAGGGTTTTCAGTTCAGGGGACACCCAGGGATTGTTGTTTGGGAAACACTGCACACAGTTATCGCGCTGACTTGTGACAACTGACTCGGGAGGTAATACGGCCTAATGCTAACAGCTAGAACCTCAATGTCTCCATCTGTTCACAAACATCGCTATGCACCCACCTTTCCTCTTATTGCACTCCGTCGCTTGCCTGTCCACTCCACAGCAGATGAAAAGTGTCCAACGCGACATGTGTGTCCGGCGTGAGTTTAAACATTTCTCCATGAAGCACATCTGGTTAGTGCTGTTAGCTCTTCCATCTTACTTGGGGGGGGGGTCTCCATCTTCACTTATACAGGCACTTAAATCCAGCTCCACATCCCTTTTTCTGTCTCCTTATCACAGCGCTAACAACTGATCCCGAGTATAAACAATGGAGCCATGGCTGAACGGATCTCCCGATGTTGTTTTTAGAAGTCCAGAAAAGAGTAAAAAGCAAATCACTAGTCTCACCAGTTGTACATCCGTAGATACATACGATCGACCGAAACTACGACGATGGAAAAAAGACAAAAAAAAAACAAGAAAGCCCTAAAACAAATAAGCAGTCGGAGCTGCTGCAACAAGCTGCCACTTGTGCCACGCAATCTTTAACATTTCTTGCTGGCCATTAAAGTTGCCCTGGAGGGATGGACACATTGGCTTGAGGGAGCTGAACAGCCGTACTTGGTTTGGACGGACCACAAAAATCTGGAATATCTCCAAACTGCCAAAAGACTGAACCCCAGACAGGCAAAGGGGGTTCTTTCCTTTGCTCGTGTTAAATTTACTTTGTCATATCGTCCTGAATCTAAAAATGTTAAGTCCAATGCCTTGTCAAGACTATTTTCTCCAGACTCCGAGCACAAGACCAACATCCCCGTTCTGCCAGCCAGAAAAAGTGAGGAGAGCCAACAAGCGAGGTCTCGTTCAGGCCGGGTTGCCAGCCATCTGAGTTTTTGTTCCCTTCGAGCTCTGGTCCCAAGTGATTCACTGGGGCCACTTCTCCTCCTTCTCCTGTCATCAGTGAATCAGTAGAATTATGTTCTCTCTTCATCTGACAGCAGTTCTGGTGGCCAGAGTTACCGAAGGAGGTCTCCAAGTACGTTGCGCCCTCCAGATTCATTGGTCCATTCCCAATATCCAAGGTCATTAATCCTGTGGCTGTGAGACTCTGCAAAGTGGACTTTCCCTCCATGAGAGTCCACCTTCCATGTGAGTTGCATTAAGCTGAACAAGGCGAGTTCTTTGGTTCCAGCTTCCAGACCCCCACCTACCCCCTGGTCCGTTGATGGAGGACCAGTATATACAGTAAAGAAACTCATGGCAGCACGTTGCCGGGGATTCCAGTACTTGGTAGACTGGGATGGTTGCGGCTAGCAATATCATGGACCCTGAACTCATTACCTCTGGTGGCAATATAATTTCATGAAAGAAATTAATCTGGTTGATGTCTGGCGAACAGATAATCCCAATGGGAAAAAAATATTCATGTTGCTCCAGTACACACCAGTCATATTCTGGTTTCAGCACAACTGAGATGTAACATGAAGAATGTTTCCTATAATGCCATTCTCCTGTCAGACCATGCTCCAACCTCTTGAGTCTATTATCATCCCAAATTGACTAGTCATATTCCCAAATGGAGATTTAAAACAAAGCGGTTGGTGGATACTGGCTTTTTTACTTTTCTAGATGAACAAATTAAACATCATTTAGAAAAACTGCTTCGCCATACTTTCTCCTAGAGACCTCATTCAAACTTTAAAACGTAGATAATTTTGTCGGTTCAAAATGAACCCCGGCACATTTTTTGATATCTCTTATATGCTCAGAATTTCCCCCCCTAGAGTGGATGACATCATCACTTCGAGTGAAAGAGCCAGTGAGAAATCGCCTGAAATTTTTTTCTAAAATTGCCGTAAAATACAAACGGTGAATAGGAGACACATAATTTTTGGATCTTTTTGTAGACAAACCTTTCTTCTCTCATCAAAGTTCAATTTTAAAGGGTTAGCCCCCACCAAATTTAAATAAAGAGGGCTCTTGCACCATCTTGCACCTGCTCTGCTGCTCCATTTAAACCCATACAATCTCCTGTTTTCTGAGTCGCAGCCTGCCGGAGTGTGTCTTTTTAAATCGACCATTTAGTCATTTTTCTAAAGAATATCTGGACATAAAACACACGTACATCTGGCACAGACTTGTCCGCATCTCACAGTGTAATCGTTTTTTTGATAGCAGCTACGGTTTTGTCACAATCACAAGTTGTTCGAAACTGACAGCGAAAAAGTAGCTGTTCAGGAACATGTAAAAAGTGGGAGAGACTAGCTGCGTTTCCATTACAGTTGTTCGCAAAATAAAAGCGATATTTCTGAAATTTCGGCAAAGTTTGAATGCGACTTGCAGGTGTTTCCATTGAACAGTGTTTTGCGAACCAGCCGAAATTCTCGGAAGTTCTTGGACGTCCCGTGAGATGCTGTGCGTCGGTAAAACTTAACACAAAGCTATAATTAAAATGCACATGCATGCTCCTGGCCTTGTAGGATTGTGCATACTCTAATGCACAATTGCTGAAGATGAAATGAAGAAATGATCTGTTAACTTAGAGTGATCACTGGTTTTAATGGCCTGTTATTTATCACTTTGTTATTACGCGAGGCTCGCTCTGACAGCATCAGCTCGCGCCGGCGGAGCAGCAGCAGAATACAGGACTGTGAATAACTGAAGTGTCCTTTGAACATATTTTCTATCAGCAATTATGTGTAAATATTAAAGTTAATGGCGTGCACGCGTGTCTCCCACATAGCTGAGGTGCTTGCAAACACCGTGCTGTACATCTGTGCGCAAGTTCATCTCACGATTAATGAAAACGGAATGATTAGATTTTGCAAAGTGTGCACAGGACGAGATCACAGCTGTCGGATTGTCTTTAACAGATCAGCCAGCATGACAGCTGTAACGGCTGTAGTGTTTTTGTCTGCTACTTATTGAGATCCAGAAAACATACAAAATACACTACAAAATTGACAAGACGTTATATGTGACTGCATGTGGCCGGCCCGAAATGGGGAGTCTGCTGACCTCGGAGATGTGTAAATGCGAAAAAAGTGTTTCCATTTCACTTTTGCGATACACCTAAATATCGACACGTCTGAAAAACCACCTCATGAGAGCGTAAAAATGTTTTTGCGATATTTGAGAGGATTTTCGAAATTTGGGTGTTTCCATTACCTTTTTTTATCGTGATATTTAGGATTTGCGCATTTCTAGGGGCAATGGAAACGCAGCTATAGAGAGGTAATTATCAGCAGGTGGGGCAGAAGTTACACACGCACACACATACACATTCAGACACACATATACCAGACACATCTCCATGTAGGGACTGGTTGGGCTGCTTGTTCAAAATACTTGGGACAATTTGATAAATGTGTAGTTCAAGCAGACACACACACAAACAGACAAAGACACACACATACGCAGTCACACACAACAACAGATACATATACACAGTCACAGTCACACACAAATACAGTTAAATACACACAGACAGCCTCATATACATAGACAGACACAACGCCGTTAGCTCTATTAGCGCCGTTAGCATTAGCACCATTAGCTCTGCTAGCTCTATTAGAAATGTTAGCACCGTTAGGTCTGTTACCACCATTAGCTCTGTTAAAAAAAAAGCATGGCATGGTTGAGCATGGAATTTGAAAGTGTAAGACAACCGAGACTTTCAGTCACAGCATCTGGCACCAACACATGATCCAAAAGATGAAAGGAAATACAGATAAAGAAAGGAGTCCAGCACATCAGAAACACTCCCATAACAGTTGCCAGAGTTTTAGAGGATTTTCTCTCCATCTTACTGTGGCTGCAGACTTTGTTCCCTGGATGCTGCGCACCTGCCTCTGTGCAACAAGGAAAATCTTCAGGTAGATACAGAGCATCAAAATCACTGGGAGGTAAATTGAGAAGTTGGTTCCCAAGATGTATGCAAGAAGAACATCAATAATACAGTTTTGTTCACATCTTTCGTGGTTTAATCCTGCAACTTCAGGGCCAATTGCAACTAAAAGTGAGACACTCCAGCTCACCACGATCATGATGACAACAACATGAACATTCACCTTTGTTCTATATGTCAGAGGGTGACACACTGCATAATATCTGTCAATAGAAATACAACACAAATTCAAAATGGAAGCTGTGCTCAGTGCTACATCAAAGCTCTCTCGTATTTTGCAAAACACATTTTCAAAGAACAGACATGAAGTTACAGACAATTCCATGTTGAAAGGAAAAACTACAACCCCAACAAGCAGGTCAGCTACTGCCAAGGAAAGGATGAGAGAGTTTGTAGGAGTGTGGAGCTGTTTGAAGTAAATGATGGAGATTATTAAGTAAAACCTAAATTAACCCTAACCCTATTCTATTGAAGTTTTTGAATATGGCCCCAATCTGACAGGTTCATGTCAGGCAATTATATAGTGATAGCAGTAACAGTAGCTGAAACAGTTATACTTGTAGCTACATGCTGAGTCAGGACAACAAGGTGTTTAAATGTCTGTATGACCTCCAAGTTACATGAACATGATAAAACCAGAGCTGAACTAACACACAGCTAACATGCTTTGCATTGCACTGAAGCCAGCTGAATCATTAGCACTGATAGCTAAGTTCTGCCTCCCCTTGGCTAGCGACACCTTTTTGACCTCATGACATCCGCATTGCATTTTTTCAGTTGATCTCTTTTATGGGCCCAGAACTTTATGTATTGAAAATTTTTCTTGGAAATAAATCCATTTTTGTGGAAATGCCTGCCTGCTTGGTCCCTCACAAGCCAATTGAACTGAAGCTAGAGAGTCCAGCTTCTTAAGAAAAATACAAGAGATCATCACACTTTCTGCTTTGTGTGACTTTTGCAAAGTTAGCAAAGAGTTTTCCTTCTTCCCATGTGTCTCCTTGGACTACAGCTGCCATGTTTGATCAGTTCCCTCCAGAGGTCCTTCAAGGTCAATCTTGTTGAACATCACTTCACTAGGTGTGGTACATGCAGTGTTTGCTGGTAGTATCACGTGCAATAGCATGCTAGCAACTCTGAAATGCTGTTTGTGTGAAGAATGCCTTTCTGACACAATCTGTTCACAAGCAGCTTGACATTTCGATGGTCTATGTAAGCACATGTGTTTTTGTCACAGCTCTGCTGGTGTTACATAAAAAGGGCAGTATCTCACAAACAGAGCTCCTTCACAGCAGTACCCTCCCTTGCACACTTGATTTTGCTTTTCATTCCCTGAATCTGACCTGTGGTAAATCAGTAAAGTGGGTTTGGTGATTGGACCCAACAGTTTGGGGTCAAGTTGTATTCTACCATAATTTGTTTTGATGGCCTCTGCCATGAATCGTTTTTTCCCTGAAAGTGTCAGTCTTAAACATTTCAGTCCTGCTTGATTTGGCAACACTTGCACTTACCGGTGGCAACAGCAAATGTGTATATTCTGTCCAATATATTATGACATTTTAAATGAAATCATGATGAGTTTTGGGTTGATTAGATGTGACAGAAGTGGGGTCTAGCTTCCCTCATAAGCACAATGATTACACATTAAGCCACTGACATAACCCGACATTAAACTGTAAAATAACTTTCCTTCATTTGATATTATTTTCATTTTAAACAGTGTTCTTCAGTAGTGCTGCCACTGTGGTGGGAAGAAAGGAAGGTCTGTGATTGCCATGACACACAGTGTGCATCCATCCATCCATCCAGTCTAAGCAGGGATGCCCAGACTTCCCTCTCCCCAGACACTTCCTCCAGCTGGGGGGACCCTGAGGCGTTCCCAGGCCAGCCGAGCGGCATAGTCCCTCCAGCGTGTCCTGGTAGGGCAGGCCCGGAACACCCTCCCAGGAAGGCATCCAGGAGGCATCTGATATAGATGCCCAAGCCACCTCAGCTGGCTCCTCTTGACGTGGAGGAGCAGCAGCTCTACTCTGAGCTCCTCCCGAGTGACAGAGCTCCTCACCCTATCTCTAAGGGAGCGCCCCGCCACCCTGCGGAGGAAACCCATTTCAGCCGCTTGTATCTGAGATCTCATTCTTTCGGTCATGACCCAAAGTTCATGACCATAGGTGAGGGTAGGAACTTAGATTGACTGGTAAGTCGAGAGCTTTGGCTCAGCTCCTTCTTTAGTACGACAGACCGGTACAATGACTGCATTACTGCTGCCGCCGCACCGATCCACCTGTCAATCTCATGCTCCATCCTTCCCTCACTCGTGAACAAGACCCCAAGATACTTGAACTCCTCCACTTGAGGCAGGAGCTCTCCTCCAACCCAGAGGGGGCAAGCCAACTTTTGTCTGGTCGAGAACCATGGCCTTGGACTTGGAGGTGCTGAATTTCATCCCAGCCACACTGCAGCACTCAATTCTGTCCATAAAAATAATGAACAGAACCGGTGACAATGGGCTGCCCCGCTGTCCCCGCTGAGTCCAACATGCACTGGGAAACGGTCTGATTTACTGCCAAGCTCCTGCTCCGGTCATACAGAGACCTAACAGCCCTTAATCTCTATCAATAACAATAATAATAATTATAATAATAGTAATATTTATTTATTTAGCACCTTGCAACATCAGACAGATGATCAAAGTGCTTCACAGAGAAATTACAAAAGATACAAAGCAAAAAAAACCAAAAAACAGTAATGCAACAGTAAAATGCATATCAAAGGGTAAAAGTTACACAAAATTAAAAGCCAGTCTAAATAAATGAGTTTTAAGATGTGATTTAAAAAGTGCCAAGTCATTAATAGAAAGCAATGCAGGGGGTAGGGAGTTCCACAATTTCGGGGCTGCTATCAAGAAAACACGATCACCCTACTGTTTAAAATTAGAAAAAGGAACTTACAACAGGGGCTGTTTTGAGGACCGGGGGGCTCTACAGTGTCGTCTAAGCTTTATACAATCTGACAGATACTCTGGAGCAAGACCGTGGATAGCTTTAAAAACAAACATTATCAATTTAAAAATGATCCTAAATTTAACTGGGAGCCAATGTAGTGCAAGAAAAACGGGAGTGGTGTGACTGTAACGGGGGTGTTGGTTAGAAGGCGTGCTGCAGCATTTTGTACCAATTGAAGGAGCGCGAGAGAAGATTGCTTGATGCGGAAGTACAAGGAATTACAGTAATCTAACCTAGAACTGATAAAAGCATGGATAACCATTTCAAGATCGTTCCTGCTGAGGAAGGGCTTAACTTTAGTGAAAAGATGTAGTTGGAAGAAACTCAGCTTCACTGCAAAGTCAATCTGCTGGTCAAAACATAGACCAGGGTCCAAAATAACTCCCAAGTTCCTTACAGCAGGTTCAAGAAGAGAGGCAAAGGAAGAAGAATCGCAGTTACTAAACATTTTCACATACATCAGAGGTACCAAAGACAATACATTCCATTTTAGACTGGTTCAAGTGAAGAAAATTTTGAGTCAACCATTGGTGGAGCATTGAACCTGAATGTCATCAGCATAACAGTGAAAGTGAGGATTATGAGTGGAAATGATCTTTCCAAGAGGCAGTAGATAAAGGGTAAAAAGAAGAGGGCCGTTTCTGAGGTATGATGAGAGCCATTCCAATACTGGACCCTGAATGCCTACATGGTTGGACAGACGGGAGATGAGATTGGAGTGATCAACTGTATCAAATGCTGCTGTAAGGTTTTTTTGTCAGCTGAAAGGAGGATATTGTTATGGATTTTAAGAAGAGCTGACTCAGCACTATGGCGGGATCTAAAACCAGATTGAATTTTTTTCGAAAATGGCATTGTCTTCCAGAAAAGATTGTAACTGAATAAAAACGACCTTCTCTAAGACCTTGGATAAAAAAGACAGGTGAGAAACAGGCCTAAAGTTGGATAAAACTGAGGGATCCACGTGAGGTTTCTTAAGAAGTGGTCTGACCACGGCATGTTTAAAAACATCTGGGACAGTACCTGGGCTAAGGCACATATTGATAAAAACAAGAAGGTAAGATCCGACAGTATGAAAAACCTCTTTCAGCACCTTAGCGGGGACAATGAGGAGTGGGAGGGAAACAGGGTTAAAATTATTAAAAACAGCAGTCGGGTGCAAAGAGGCAGAATTCAGCCCATTATCTGCGACGTTGTTGTTAGCAGTAATTTCTTCCCGCACAGAAACAATTTTGCCAACAAAGAATTTTAAAAACTCTTCACATATTGCTGTTGAAGCATCTGTGGGGCTACTAGTGGATGGATGAATGACAGAGTTTATGGTACTGAATAATACCCTTGGAGGATTGCTGCTCGTAGAGATGAGTCTGGAATTCTAACTTGGAAGTAGCTAACTTGTCCCTCCAGATACCCAGCAAAATGGGAGATTTTTGTTTCTTCCATTTCCGTTCTGCCCGTCTGCAGTCTTGCCTAAGAGCACGAGTATGATTATTCTGCCACGGATCAGCCCTGGACTTTGAGGATTTTATCCTTACAGGAGCTACAGAGTCGAGAATTAAAGTACAGGTCGAGTGGAAGGAGAAGATGAAACCGTCAGGTGAGGCAGGATAAAACAGGTTGTCTAGGGTAGTGGGATTACTATTCTGAAATGCTGATGCAAAGTCACTAGCAGTGGAAGAGGTGATAATGTGGCGACGGCAAGGAGGTAAGAGGGGCTTAATTGCCAGAGATGGCACTATTAGGTCGAAGAGTATGGGAAGATAATTGGAGAGGGGCGTGGCACTGATTTCTTTGACTGACACCGAGAGACCATAGGTAATTATCCGGCTACCAAGAATCTCATTACCCAATTGATTGGCTGAGCAGCAGACATGTATTTTAAATGTATATTATCGCCGCAGATAAGAATCTTGTCAAATTTTGGTAAAAACTCTGCTAAAAACTCAGAAAATTCAGAAATAAAATTCTGGTTTGCCTTAGGAGGACGGTAGATAATAGCACACAGGATGGAACAATTTCTATCTGACACAAAGACCTGCAGCTCAAAACTAGAGTAAGTATTTGTTGTGATTAATCTGCATTTTAATTTATTCTTGAACACAGAGGCTACACCACCACCTCAGCCTATGGCTCGGGGACAGCTGAAAAAAGAGCAGCTAGGAGGGAGGACCTAAGAAAAGGCGGTGACATCACCTGGTTTTTGCCAGTTTTCGGTTAACAGTAAAAAATCTATAGTGTGAGCAGAAAAAAGTTTTTCAAAATAAAAGTCTTATTGTTAAGAGATCTGGCATTGATCAGTGCCATCTTAATAGTCGAGGGAGGAGGAAGGGAGGAGGGAAGCAATGAACGCTAGAGACATGTATGTGCCCCTTGTTGGTGACTTTGAGCAGGGCGACGACTATACGAGATGAAGACAGGAATAACGAGTGGGGAATTGCACGGTGTAAAGGCTGCGTCGTCAGGTGATGATGAGCGGAGATGGCTAGAGATTGGGAAAGTTTGCAAACTTGTAGGATGGAGAGGGGGCACAGAGGGGGAGAAGGAGGGGTGGGCTTTTCCCCTGTCAGGGGCGGGGGGGTAATTCAGTTGTTATCAGTCATGCGTTCAATACTGCGTGTTGGAGGTTGCCAGACAGTACGCGGCGGCCCAGCCTGTTTGGATGAATACCATCACCCTGGTAAAAGGAGGGACAGTTCCAGAATAGATTAAAATTGTCAATGAAGTTAAAGTCCTGCTCTCTGCAGGCAACCTGGAGCCAGGAGTTAAGGGACAGGAGTCTGCTAAAACGTTCTGAGCCAAGATTGAGTGTGGGAAGAGGGCCACTGATGTAAACTGTTTTATCACAAGTTTTCAAAAACTCAAAAAATCTGTTGAATCCGGCTTTTAGCACCTAAGATTGCTGGTGGGCAGTATCGTTTGTCCCTACATTAATAATGATGCGGTTTACAGAGGGAGGAGTTGATTTGAGCGGGTGACTGTGTCATGTTTGTAGAAGGCCATTAAAGAACACCTACTGTACATGAATAAGACCTCTGTTAAAATGTCAAAAAAGAACTTGGCCTCCAAAAGCTTGTTGACACATCAGTGCAGAAATGATAACACTGAATGTGATGGCCTAACGTTTAGCTTTTGTGTCAGCACTAAAGTAGTGTTTGTGGTGATTCTGGTCATTTTCTTCTTCTTGTTTGTCTCAGACATTTTTTCAATCCTTGTTCCAATTACAGAACCATATAATGAAGGCATTCAAGACATAGTGCAGATCAACATCTCTAAATAGAACAATAATAACTATGAGTGACACAGAATTGCTCAGAATGGAGGCAACAATTATGTACATTTACAATCCAGCTCTCAGCAGGAGCAGACAGTTTGAGGTCAGTATTAGGATCATTCCTGCTGGGGGAAATGTGCTCATCCTGCAACTGTTCAACAATGTTTTTGAAAGCTCACCCACTAATGTCATTCAGTTCAGTTAATTTTAATATAAAATGTTGAGCAGAATTTGAAGTGTTGTTGCAAAGGGTCTGGATATTTATGTCAGTGTGATAGTTCAGTTTTTCCTTTTGAATAAATTTGCAAAAAAAATCTAAAATTCTATTTTCACTTTTTCATTGTGGCACACTGAGTGAAGATTAATGTGGGAAAAAAATAAAAAAGGATTGTAGCATTTGGCTGCAACAATAACAAAAGTGAAAAAAGTGAATACTTTCTGAATGCATTGTATGTTTTAAGATGTTTTTAAAAGTGTACCAGTTAAAACAATTGCAATCAACTCAGAGGTGCAGTAATCAGTATTATGTTGAATATTTTACTCAATGTGGGCGTCATAAAGCAACAGGAAAAGTTGAAACAAGCACAATTAAAATATACATGTGCATTTGTACAAAGTGTGTTTCAGCCATTTACATGATCACATGAACAGTTTATTATATTGAACCTCAGTGTGTGTTTCATTTGTAGCTTTTATGGAATCATAAAAGTTATAAAATCATTCAAGACATGGCACAAAGGTACACGTTGCAGAGTCTTATGACATGCTTGATCTTTATTGTTGTATTAGATTGCTATTCTTCGTTTTGATTGTTCCAAATGTTGTCAGTACTGAGTTGTCTGTTAGCTTTTTCTGCAGTCCAAAGAATAGATCAAAGCAGTTTTGAGTCAGAAAAATCACCTTGAAATATTTTTCTTGATATGATCAATCTGAAAGCTGATCTGAACCAGCTGTAAAAGAAAGCATAAATAAATGGGTTGAGCATTGAGTTTGAGAGTGCAAGCCAGTTAAGACTTTCAATCACAGCAAATGACACTGACACATGATTCAAAAGCTGAAAGGAAATACAGAGAAATAAAGGAGTCCAGCACATCAGAAACACTCCCATTACAGTTGCCAGAGTTTTAGTGGCTTTTCTCTCCATCTTACTGGCAGTGGCTCCAGACTTTGTTCCCTGGATGCTGCGTACCTGTCTCTGTGCAACAAGGAAAATCTTCAGGTAGATTCAGAGCATTAAAATCACTGGGAGGTGAAATGAGAAAATAGGTCCTAAAATGTTTTCAAGCATAACATCAATAACACACTTCTTGACATCTATCTTGTTGAAATCCTGCCATTACAAGGCAAATTGCTACTGAAAGAGAAACACTCCAGCTCACCACGATCATGACAACAACAACATGAACATTCACCTTCGTTCTATATGTCAGAGGGTGACACACTGCATAATATCTGTCAATAGAAATGCAATACAAATTCAAAATGGAGGCTGTGCTCAGTGCTACATCAAAGCTCTCTCGTACTTTGCAAAATAACTCTTCAGAGAACACACATGAACTAACAGAGAATTCCATGTTGAAAGGAAAAACTACAAGCCCAACAAGCAGGTCAGCTACTGCCAAGGAAAGGATGAGAGAGTTTGTAGGAGTGTGGAGCTGTTTGAAGTAAATGATGGAGATTATTACAAGAAGGTTTCCACATATTGTGACAACAGACAATGAGCCGAGGAAAACATACAATAAAACACATACTGTGGAAGGTGTGCTTGTCCTCCTACATGAAATATTATGTATTTCATAACAGGGATGTGAGCCAACATAAGTGTGCTCGACAGTGACTTCTGGTGTCATGTTTCTGGAGTTCCTGCAAATCAGTTTTCATAAAACAATATTTAAAACAGAAAATATATATAGATATTTATTAATATATTTTGCCCTGTATTAGTGAAACATGACAATGACATCACCTCTTAAACGCTGAAAGTAGTTGATGCATCAGTGTTGATGGATGTTCTCCATGACTGAACCACTGGGCATAATCCTGTTTTTATCAACTCCTGTCTCATTTCCATAATAAGCAACTTCTAGAATTGTCCAATCAGAAGTGGGACTTTTTATCTTGTTTACATTAGATGCCGCAGCAACATACTGTACTGTAGATGAGATTAACTTATTAAATCCTTTTGTGAGTCTTTTCATTTTATCAGAACTGCTAATGTCTGATTTATAACATCAAGACCTACATCTTTTTAAAAAATATTAATCCTTTAATTTAAGATGTGAGAATGGGCCCGCTCTGACAGGTTCATGTGAGGTAATTTTATACCCCTGGGCAGCACAGAGCGTGACAGGAAGAGACTGAACAAGCTGGTCAGGATGGCCAGCTCTGTCCTGGGCTGCCCACTGGACTCTGTGGAGGAGGTGGGTGAGAGGAGGCTGTCGGCCGAGCTCACAGCCATCATGGACAACAGCTCTTACCCACTGCACCGGACTGTAGAGGAGCTGAGCAGCTCCTTCAGTCTCCATCAGTGCAGGAAGGGGCGTTACAGCAGGTCATTCATTCCCACTGCTGTCAGGCTGTGCTGTACTCCAATGTGTAGTTATTATGTGCAATAACCACTGTTCCTCTCTGATTACAAACATTATAATCAACTTTTGCTGCGCAAAAGACACTTTCTATATTTTTTTCTTAAACTGACATATACATACATGTACATATGACCTTCTGTAAGAGTGAATTTCTCCATCGTGAGATTTATAAGGTTTTATCTAATTTCATCTAATCTATACTAACAGCAATAAAGTATAGTAGCTACGCTATAAGCTATAGTCACATATAGTAGCTACAGTATAAGTAGTTACATTATATGCAGTAATAGTGGTAGTACTGAGAGTTTACAACATTAACTCTTTCATTACGCTTCTCTAATGCTCTTCTGTGGAGAGAGGAATCTGGCAAGGAGTGGAAATCACTTGCACAATCCACATCAAAAGGCCATGAGGTATATGATCAAATCAATCAAATATCAAATATATGTTGGCTTAAGCATGATCAGGGGTAAACTGATGTTGGGAAGGTAGACCACTCTTAGTTATGGTATGTGAGGCCATGCAGGGCCATGGAGGATCAGATCAGGAAAAGGGACACCAGAGGTGGTAAAGTTTATAGAGGGGCTATTAGGACGTAAACCTCCTATAGAGGTAGATATAGATTGTCGCAAAGGAAAACATTCCTCAGTGGGACAATGCCCAGAACATGAACTGGTTTTTGAGTTAGGTAAGATATGGGTGGAGTAAGACAAAACGCCATGCTATGTGTTGTGTTGTCTGTATGTTAAGGGCAGAGTCTTCTGATCTGACCCTGGAGCTCTCTCGAATGGCCGGCATCTGATCTGATACCGCTTGTTCATAAAGGTCTCTTCAACTCAGTTCTTCCTACATCATCATCACACCACTGTTCAGCAGGACCTGGTTGATAAACATCAGCCACTCAGTGTATTGCTGTCAAACCAGTGATACAACCTCAGAGTACATTTATAGTTTAGAGGACGACAGAACATGTCAAACCTCATGCATCCTGAAACATACATTTAATTGAAACAGATCATCATCAGACCACCATCACATTTGAGTTTCCCATAATTAGAATAAGGACAGGTTTTTCTCAAGGAGGTGAATGACTAAAAATGGTGGACAGCTAGCTAGACAACTTCAGTAAAAACAGAGCAAATACAACTCTATTGTTCTCAACAGAATAATTTTCCATTTTATTTGTCTTTAGTGAGGATGGTGCCATCCTGTTGGTGAGAGAGTCTCTGATCCAGTGGCACAGTGTTGCAGGCAGACCCACTGCATGTAGCATTTAGCGCCAGCTTGTCTGGGATGACGGTGTTGAAAGCTGAGCTGACGTAGGTGTTGGGCTGCTGCAGGTGGGTCAGGGCTGTGTGTAGGGTGATGGAGACAGCATCCTCTGTGTACTGATTCCCTCTGTAGGCGAACTGAAGGCTGTCTAGGTCCGAGGGGATGAAGCCTCTGATGTACCTGAGAAAAATCCGCTCAAAGCACTTCATGATTACCGGGGTCAGAGCAACAGGCTGGTAGTCATTCTGGCAGGTGATGGATGTCTTCTTAGGTACCGGAATGATGGTGGAGGACTTGAGGCACTCAGGAACCATACACAGCTGCAGGGACAGATTGAAGATGTCCAGGAACACTCCTGCTAGCTGGTCAACGCATGTCCTCAAAGTCTTGCCTGACACCTTATCCGGTTCTGTAGCTCTGCGGGTGTTGATCCTCCTCAGGGTGGATGTCACCTGGTGCTACTGCAGGACGAGGGGCTGGTGCTGCTCTGCCACCCATGCATCTTCAGTGAACAGAACGGAAGCGAGACCAATCAGAGAGGGTTAAAGTGGAAAATGCTTGGAAATACTTATTTTATTGGCTGACAGGTCTGTCAATTCATCAAGTGATGGGGTCACTGTGACAAACACAAGCTACAGTGAGTCAGTCATGGACGTACAGAGATTTTTTGGTGACAAAATGTAAGCAGTGGCACCACCATCCTCTCATGCTGAGCCAGAAACACAAGGTTTATAAATGTCTGTATGATCTCCAACTTATGTGAACATGATAACAGCAGATCTTAACATGTATGCAACAACATACTTGCATGCCTTGCGCTGTGGCCAGCTAAACCACTAGCAGTGATAGCTTAGTTCTGTTGTGTCTCGTTGTGTCTGTTAATGTGTTTTGTTCACTGGAGTGATGTCTTGTTCTGCACTTCCTGTTTTATTGTGAAACCTAACTCTCCTCTCCTTTCAGACCATTGACTTCCTGGTGTCCTTCCCGCCAGTCTGATTGTCTGCCCTGCTGTGATCGTTTCCACCTGTTCCTTGTTACCTTGTGCATATATAATCTCTTTGTCCTGTGCCAGTTTGTATTGTGTACCTTGCCTTGTTACCTAGCCAGTTTTTGCCTTGCCCAGTGAACCTTGTAACTTTAGTTTTGCCTTGATGAAAACCTTGCGACTTTTGTTTGCCTTGTCTAATTACCAAGCACCTTTTGTTTTTGCCTTGTAAAAATCCTAGAGACTTTTTGCTATTAAAACGAGCCTTCGACTTTGACTTCCTCTTGTGTTTTGAGTTTCTGCATTTGAGTCAAAATCCCTCCAGCCTGAGAGCGTGTTAGGTTCAGCCTTCGCTTGGCTAGTGACACGAAACTAGCCCCGTCTAATTGTGTTCATGGATGTATAATTAGAACTGGATACAACTTTGGAGGTTAAGATCTGTTCATTCCTTTGAACTTTGCTCAGTGGCCCACCAAACAGCAGACAAACATAGAACACAGCAGAGCATTTAGCAGCTAAAGAGACAGATGTTCCTTTTGGGAGTTGTTGGAGACCAAAAACAGAGCAAAAAGGAGAGTGACTATTGGATTCCGTGACAGCTTGATGTGCAAGTTAGCAACACAATTGGCAAAACAACTTTACAAGATTACATTATGTTAAGGTTGTGTTTGCACTGGTTGACCCCCCGAAATTGATATATGCTGTTTTAAGTGCATTGTGAATGTAAAATAACATAACAATCTGTTTTCTACTGGTGGTCACAAGCTTGACTGGTGCCTGAAAGAATTAGATTGAAGATTGGTTCAAATAGCACTTGTTTACAGTGTGTCAGGGACTATATCGAGAAGAACTTCATGATTCAGGGGGACATTTATGCTATCAAGGCTGAGAGGGACCAGTTGCAGTTTCATCACCTGATAAGGGTGCCTCCTGGGTGCCCGTAGGATCTGGAGAAAGACAGCTTCTATTGTGTTGCAGAGATATCTACTAAAGTTAGCACGCTAAGCCAGTTAGCTGTGGCAGAACCTGTCCTGGAATACCACTTTGTACCTCAAGAGTTGATAGTGTAGCCCCTCATAGTTTCAGCTGGGAGATGTGTGTGGGTTTTCATGTATAAGCTGTGTTAGCTTTTCAAGTCAAATAAAAAAATAAATCACTCACTCAGAAAATATGAAGGGAGCAAATGTTCTTACATCGACTTCCTAGTGCTTTGCAAAGGCAGCTAGACTTGCTTGTGAATGGAAGTTTTTGCCTGGAATTCCCTTTTAAGTTTGCCATGTTCAGACCTCACTGACATTAACCTGACATTCTCTCACAGGACAAATGTGTGCATGTGCATGTGTGGGTTTGTGCATTTTTGATTTTTATCAAGGGTGCTGTGCTGAGTCATCATATAGGTGCAATACAAAATACATAAGAAACAGACACAATCCTGAACTTTCCCCAGTCCATCGACCAAAATAGGTCCCAGCCTGAGCAAATACTTTATTTTCAGGGTGAATCTGACCTCCAGTCACTCAGAGGGGTGGATTGGGTGATCTTATCTAACAGTTTGGGATAAAATTGTATTCTATCATAAAATTGTAAAATAAAGTCGCAATATTAAAGATTTCAGTCCTGGTTAATTTGGCGACATCTGTAGATGCTGGTGGTAACAGAAAATGCAGTTAAATACTTCAGGTCACGTAATTCTGGGAGTAGCAAACAAACTGCTGTCATATTCATGAAGAAGTGAGGCAATATTTGACCTTTTTCCATCATTCTGTGAGCAACCGTGATCAGATTTTATGATGCACGCAGCATGAGTCTGTGACCAGCAGGGAACAGTGAAAGGAGTTGGTTGCCTTACAGAGAAGTTGGAGGTTTGCAGCCTCACACCTGCAGGCCTTCAGTTAACAGCTTACTGTGGCTGCTTCTTCTTGTTCCCTTACTCCGTGCAATATTTCAGACTGATCCGCTGTCAGAAAATACTGAAAATAACTGTTGTCTTGCTTATACACTTATATTTGATGAATGAGTGTTAATCCCACGAACTGGATTTCTGGATGGATCTACACTTACACCTGTGGAGGCTAATGAGAGACTGAGGAAATGTGTTCAGTCCACAGACTGGAGCATGCTCTGCAGCTCTTATGGAGATGACATCGACTGCCTCACACACTGTACCACGGACGACATCAGCTTCTTTGTGGACAGCACTGTGCCAACCTGGTGGGTACGGTGCTTCTCCAAAAACCACACCTGGGTCACCCCTGAGCTCAAAGCCCTCCTGAACCAGAAGAAAAGGGCTTTTAACTCAGGGGACAGAGAGGAACACTCACTCCTCCCTCTCCATCACATCAGACCAGGTGAGGAGAGAGCTGCGGCGACTGAAGCGGAGGAAATCTGCAGGACCAGACGGCATCAGCCCCAGGCTGCTGAGGACCTGTGCGGACCAACTCTGTGAAGTCCTCTGACACCTCTTCAACCTGAGCCTCAGCCTGGAGAAGGTCCCCGTCCTGTGGAAGACCTCCTGTTTGATCCCAGTTCCTAAAACAACACACACCAAGGAACCAGCCCACTACAAACCTGTCGCCCTGACCTCCCACCTCATGAAGACCATGGAGAGGATCCTCCTCAGCCACCTCCGCTCCATGGTGAGCTCCACCCTGGACCCGCTGCAGTTTGCCTACAGGCCCAACATTGGGGTAGAGGATGCCGTCATCTACCTGCTGCAACGGGCGCTCACCCATCTTGAGACAGCCGGCTGCGGTGTGAGGGTTATGTTCTTTGACTTCTCCAGCACTTTCAACACCATCAGACCGGCACTGCTGAGGGGGAAGCTGGAGGAGGCTGGAGTGGATGGACATCTTGGTGCCTGGACCATCGACTACCTCACTGGCCGTCCACAGTACGTGCGACTGCGCAGCTGTGAGTCAGAGGTGGTAGTCTGCAGCACGGGTGCACCCCAGGGCACCGTCCTCTCACCTTTCCTCTTCACCATCTACACCTCTGATTTCACCTACAACACTGACAGCTGACATCTTCAGAAGTTCTCTGATGAGTCCGCCATCGTGGGCTGTGTGTCAGAGGGGAATGAGCTGGAGTACCGGTCAGTCATTATGGATGTTGTGGACTGGTGTGAGTGCAACCACCTGTGCTTGGACACCAGTAAAACAAAGGAGATGGTGGTTGACTTCAGAAGGAGGACACTACCACACTCACCAGTGAACATCCAGGGGGAGGACATTGAGACAGGGGATAGTTTCAAGTACCTGGGTGCAATAAACAATAAACTGGACTGGTCCCACAACACCAACGCCCTGTACAAGAGGGGCCAGAGTCACCTCCCCCTCCTGAGGAGACTGAGGTCCTTCAGACTGTGCAGACCCCTGCTCAGGACTTTGTATGACTCTGTGGTAGCCTTTGCTATCCTCTACGCTGTTGTCTGCTGGGCCCCGGGCAGCACAGAGCGTGACAGGAAGAGACTGAACAAGCTGGTCAGGATGGCCAGCTCTGTCCTGGGCTGCCCACTGGACTCTGTGAAGGAGGTGGATGAGAGGAGGCTGTTGGCCAAGCTCACAGCCATCATGGACAACAACTCTCACCCACTGCAATGGACTGTAGAGGAGCTGAGCAGCTCCTTCAGTGGCCGACTGAGACACCCTCAGTGCAGGAAGGAGCGCTACTGCAGGTCACAAAAATCCAAATCCACTACTGCTGGACAAAAGACACGTTCAATTTGAAACAAGGGCACGCAGTTCAAGAACTCCACCGGACAAGAGCGTGATTTCCAATTATAAAAGTCATAGGTTTATTAAACAATTATTTAAAATGAGCACAGACTAAATAAATCAAAATAATGATAATAATGGTCAGGAGTGATGTGAGGAGCAACCAAAAAGAAATGAGGGACAGGGCTGGGGCTTACCACGACAGCAGTAATGAAAAAGGGAGGGATCCAAAACTACACTGCACCCATGACACAGCAAACCAAAAAGTGAAAAGGAACCACCACCAGGGGAACCGCTGCTGCACTGGGCCTCAGCACCTGTCAACAGAAAAACAATATTAAAACCATAAAATCAAGGCAGTCCTCACACACAACATAACCCAAACATACCAAATACCCTGAAACCCAAGAGGAAACTACACTAAATCACAAATGATCAAAATCAGGGGAAACAAGGATTTCTAAACAATAACCCCAATAACCCAGAAACTCAACCAATAATAATTAAAAAAAAAAAGAAAAGAAATAAACTCAGGCAAACAAATGTCTGCTACTCTAAATTAATTTAAAGCAGTCTTTAGAGGGGACGGCTTGGTGTCCACGAGGGTCTGAACCCCCTCTTTCGGCTCACGTCAGCAACTTTCGTCCAGGCTGTATTACCACAGCCTTGGCCCCATTAACAGGGCCAGATAAAAAAGTCAGATGATGGCTGAACCAGAGCGCCGAGTTAAGGCAGTTGGAGTTCCCAAACGAGCCAAACCAAGGGGAGTAGGTCCACCTGAGAAGGGAGAGGAAACCAAACCAAAAGCCAAAAGAAAGCCGAGGCAGAAGCCAAAACAAAGTGAGAGAGAGAGAGAGACAGAGAGAGCCAAGACAGCAGCAAGGCTCACAGCGGTGAGTGACAGCCGCGCATGGAGAGCAGGATCAGGATGTCACAGCGGCAGGAGGAGGAAACCCGCAGCCCAGACTCTACCAGCGATGGCTGGGGGAAACAGTAATTAATACAACTCACCAGACCATCGGCAGCTCAATATAAGCAGCAAACAACTAAGCGTTTTACCCGCAGAGAGCGCACCACGCGCACACCAGCCCGAGGGAGACAGCCCTGCTCCGGTAACAGCACGCTGGCGGGCGGAGCGAAACTTCGGTAAACACCAGGTCCACGACAACGCTGAGAATCTCAAGTAGAACAGAGCATGCATACCTTACTTTGAGATCCAACCTGCAAACTAGCGAGGCACCGCCACACACGCTGTCAGCTCCGTGAAGGAGGAAGAGGAAACGGAAAGGGCGAGGAAGGGTCCCACCTGGTCTATTTATAGGCGATCGCTCGCAAATTGTCTACCACACTGCCCCTCATGGTAGGGAGCGCAGCGCTATCCTGCCACATCTACCCCCAGATTTTGCGTTGTCGGCCCGACGATGAGGTAAGGAAATTACAGATATTAACACCAGGGCCTAAAAATGGCCATTTGGGCATTAGACACAGGCTGTGGCGGAACTCCATGCTGGCCGGCAGGCGAGGGAAGATGATGAGAATTTGAATGGTGGCCAGCTGTAGCGCAAGCAGTCCGATGTGGAACCTGCTGACTGGTGGTTGATCTGAGGGGGACAAGGAATAAAGGGGTGGTACAGTGCCCTTCGATGTAGGAAACGCACCTGAACAGGCCTGAACCTCCAAACAGGTTTCGGCGGAGGAGCTACTCAGACCTGCAGGAGGCAAGGGTGTTTCAGGTACCAAAAGCCACAAGTCACCATCACTGAGGGAGCCAGTATCCACCTGTTCTGATCTACAAGGTGGTTGGGCCCTAGGAGGGGCTGCTAGATTCTCGGGGCCAAGAACAGCTTTCAACATGTCTCGATGGACTGTTCGTGCCTGGTGCAAGTTATGCACTGGAGCAACAGTGTAGACTGCTCCTTGATCTACTGGGGCTGTTAACACCTGGTGAACAACAGAGCTCCAGATATCCTGGATTTTATGCCGACCCCTAGAACTATGATCCTTTAGATACACCAACTGACCCACTGGGAAAGGGGCCTCACGAACACGCTGATCGTGGCTCTCCTTCCGGTGACCAGCAGCAGCCAACAATCGCCCCCGAGCACCCTCAAAAGCCACATTAAGTCTGGCTTGATGTTCAACAACCCGATCGTGTGCTTCCCCTCGTACAGGATCCTGAACTCGCCCTAAGAGGAAGTCAATAGGAAGACGAGGTTCTCTACCAAACATCAGGTAGAAAGGTGACTCTCCTGTACCCTGATGAGGTGTGGTGTTGTATGAAAACAACACTTGAGGCAGACAGGAGACCCAGTCCCGCTTCTTGGAAGCTGGAAGAGTGTGCAAAAGGTTATGAAGCGTTCAATTAAACCGCTCGCACTGCCCGTTGCCCGCCGGATGGTATGGCGTAGTACGAGATTTAGTGACATTGTACAAACAGCAAAGCTGGTGAATCAAGGCGCTCTCAAAACTCCTACCCTGGTCTGAGTGCAGACGACTAGGAACACCAAACTTGTAAAACCACTCAGTAAGTAGGACCTGAGCCACAGTGGAGGCCCGTTGGTCTCGTGTGGGAACAGCAACAGTGAACTTGCTAAACATATCCATCATAATCAGGACATTTTCCACACCATTGCGAGACGGCTCAAGCAGGGCGAAATCAACGGCCACAATTTCATTGGGCTCTGAGGCAAGCAAGTGAACCATTGAAACTGTGTGGAACTGAGCCAGAGTCTTTGACAACCTGGCAACGCTCGCACCCTTGGACCCACCGTTTGATGTCTGCTAACATCCCCGGCCAGTAGCAGCGCTGCCTCACCAAGTCGGTGGTCCGATCAATGCCCTGGTGGCCATGCTCCTGATGTAGCCGATTTAGAGTCTCGTGCTTCACAGCGGCAGGCAAAATCAACTGAAAGGATTCACTCCCACCATCAGGCTGAAAGACTGATGGTGGGACAGAGCACACCCTCTCTTTCAACCAAGCGGTCCCACTGACGCAACAAAGCCATTGCCGGCCCTGAAACCTGTGGTCGCTCGGCAGGAGTTGGCTTAGCCTGTCTCCGCCAGAACACCAGGACTTCCCCTATTGGGGGATCTGCCTCATGCAAGGCACAAATATCGGCAGGGGGATGAGATGGAAAAACTGATACAACACTCTGGGTTGCCACAACTCCCGGGTCTGGATGCGCTGCAAGCTGGAGGGCACTGAGGATGGAAGTGCCTGGCACAAGACCAGAACCAGACATATACTGCTGAGAAAGGGCATCAGCGTTGCGATTACTGTGACCTGAACGATACTTGATGTCAAAATCGAAGGCAGCCAGCTAAGCAGCCCAACGATGCTCAGTGGTTCCAAGCTTTGCAGACTGCAGGTAACTCAGTGGGTTGTTATCAGTGAAAACCAGACACTTATGGCCCAACAGATACTTCCGAAACTTTTCGGTCATGGCCCACTTCAACGCCAAGAATTCTAATTTCATGGAGCTGTAATTATCCATGTTGCGCTCAGTGGGCCTGAGGCCTCCACTGGCATAAGCCACGGGCTGAACACCTCTGTTGGTCTCTTGGGAGAGCACGGCCCCAAGGCCACTTTGACTGGCGTCAACCTACAAAATGAAAGGACGAGAAAAGTCGGCATAAGTCAAGAACATGTCTTGCAAGGATTTTCCTCTAGTAACATTATCAGCAGGGTTGTTGCTAGAGTCCACATATCTCCAGTTTTGACGGTTTGTGAGGGTTTGGATTTCTGCAACTCTTGCTCCTACAAATACTTTAAAGCGACAAGAGTCTGCCTGAATCCAGTGGAGTACAGTTGTGGAATCACTCCAAAGTGTTGTGCCTTGGATTGGCAAAGTCAGTTCATTTCTGATCACATCACAAAGGCGGGCACCAAATGTGCAGCACATAACTCCAATCTTGGGACTAACAGCTGTCGTTTTGGGGAAACACGTGAGCGAGCCAATATGAAACACAGCTCTACTCGTCCTTGGTCATCTTCTGATCTCAAATATGCAACAGCGCCATAAGCATGTTCAGAAGGATCACAAAAGATATGGATTTCTTTGACTGAAGTCGGAGCATGCATTAATGTGGAGGTGTAACAGCGAGGGATAATGATTTGAGGAAGATATTCAAGTTCTCCTTCCCAGGATTTCCAGACTGTTAGAACGTCATGTGGCAGCAGGGGGTCATCCCATTCCCTCTCTTTTCTCCATAGCTGTTGGACCAGGACTTTTGCACGAGTGGTGAAAGGCAGAAGGTAGCCTAGTGGGTCATACAGACGAGCAAGGACACTATATATGTACCGCATTGTTGGAATTTGTGGTTTAGAGTGTTTGTATTTGTACCTGAAGAGATCATGTTTGCAGTTCCATAGTAATCCTAGGATGCGTTCTTGGGGCTCACTTCGGTATTCTGAAAGCCAGAGTTCACAGCTCTCAGACCTTGCTTCAGGTGGTAAATGGTCGATGACAGAGGGATCATTGCTTGCCCATTGACAGATGTCAAAGCCTCCTGTCGAAAGGCTAGCTCTCAGTTTGTCAAGGAGTGTTTGAGCAGCAACAGCAGAGGGAAAGCTTTGCAAACAGTTATCCACATAGAAGCTCGGACTTACTGAATGCTGCACATCTTTATCGAGCTGGTGGTCTTTCGCATGTTTCTGCAGAGCATATGTGGCACAACAGGGGCTACAAGTAGTACCAATGGCAGGTCCTTCACCTGCCATTGGTACACTGAAGGGGGGACCTCTCTATTCATGTTACGCTACAGGAATTGAAGAAGGGGCCTGTCTTGAGGAAGAAGACGGATCTGGTGAAACATGCTTTTAATGTCACCACTTATTGCTACAGCATGTTGCCTGAAGCACAGCAACACACCAAGCAGTGATGGCCCAAGGATTGGTCCTGGTAAAAGGTACTTGTTAAGGCATTGTCCTTGGAAAGTGAAAGAGCAATCGAATACGATGCAATTTTTATTGTTATGGGTTATCATGTGATGAGGGATGCACCAAGCCTCTTTGCTGTTCTGTACCTCTTCAGGGGTTAGCTTGGTCATGTAACCAGCCTTCTCCAGTGTCAAGATCTGATCATTGTAGGATTTTGCTCTGTCAGGGTCCTTGGATAATTGCGATTCTGTGTTTTGAAGTCTTGACATTACAGCAGACTGAGGAATGTTTAATTTGCTAGCTTAAGAAGTGGAGTAGCGTAGCGATTGATATCATTGACTTGGACTCTTGTCGTGGCCTGTCAAGAAGCTCCAAAGCTTGTTGGTCTTGTTTTGATCTAATGACTGCTTTCTCACTTCTTGCAGGTAGAGCATCAAGTTGCCACAGTTTCTCTACATGGTAGCGTAGCTCCTCAAAAGAGAAGCTAATGGATGTGAAAAGACACTGGACAGGCAATGAGGAATGGTTAGATGTAAGCCTCTGATTGGCCCTTGGAGGGTCCAGCCTAAGGGAGTTTTAACAGCAGCGGGTGACCCATAAGGACTCAGTCTGACTGGTGCAACAGGGGGATGAGGTGGATGTGATCTGAGCCTATGAGCAGCAATGGGGATGCCTTGTGGATGTAAGGCAGAGGAATGTCTTGCAGATGCTTGTATTTCCGTTGCAAGGATAACACAGGATAAGTGTGATCTGACAATGCCAGTTGGCTTGCAGTGAAAGCATGATTAATAGTGAAAGTCTTGTATGGGTTGGCAAATGGTGAGATCTGGAAACTGACAGATGAGCCATGAAGTGTTTCAACGTTTTGGCGTACAGTCCTGAGTGATATTTTCTCAGCTTGACCATGTAGGTTGAGATGCTGAGCAGCTGGCTGCAGGAGAATTGTACGTTGCGAGCCATCATCAAGAACAGCATAAGTCTCCAGAGTCCTTTTTCCATTGTGGAGGAGCACTTTCACAACTTTCAGGAGCACACCATTGCAGTCACTAGGTCGATCAAGATACAGTGTTCTCAAAACAGGACTAGTATCATTGTTGGATCTCTTATTTACTTCACACAGTATTTGTAGATGTCTTCCTTTGCAGATGGCACAAAATTTCTTAAGGTCACATTTAGAAGCTTGATGAGCAAGCTTCTAAATATCCATTTCACCTTGTGATCCTTTGACATGTCATTGAAGTCAGGACATTTGCTGATATGGTGTTCAGTGGATCTGCAATATGCACAAGTTGCTCCAGATTTTGAGGGGAAGTCTGAAAATGATGTGGGTTCACAAGATTTGTTTGCTCCACGCAGAATCGTTGTCAGGACAGGTGTGGATTCATGGGGCTGTCTGTGCTGATTGTAAGATGAAAAGGAAATTTCCTTTCTAGGTTGACATCTTGCTTCAGTTTGTAACCAAGAGGAGAACACCAACAAGTCATATGTCATGGCACCTTGATTTCTGTAGACATGTCTTTTGAAAGGGCTGGAATGTTCAGCAGGTAGCTTCTCAAGGAGACGATCAACGTGAGAGCCACATAGAAGTTCTGCGTGTCCTTGATCTTTCATTGTGCTGAGCAGACCAACAAGCGCTTGTACATAAAGGGCAAAGTTGTCCAGACTGTGACCATCCTCTGCTCTGATAGGAGGGAGATCCATGATGTTTCTAAGCTCCTTCAGTGCCAGTTGTCTTGGTTGCCCATAACGTTCGTCAAGAGCCTGTATGGATTGTGTGTATGGATCAGGAGCATAGGAAAAGGCAAGGGCTAGTCGTTTAGCTTGGTCCACTTTAAGATGACCAAGAAGAACATGGTATTTGAATTGTTCTGTCTCATTTGGGTAAAGCAGGTTAGTGAGGGCCATACGCAGCATCCGATACTGCATCTCATCCTCTCTGGTCAGGTTTGGAAAGGAAGGAGCTTCACATTTGTAGACGTGTATCCTGCCAGAGGGTGCCAAAGGTCTCTGTTCCTGCTGATAATGAGAGATGGACTGTGGCCTTGAAGGTGAAGACTGCCTCTGTTGAGAGGAGAAGGAAACTAGAGGCTGAGCAGGATTTATCACTGAAGGATTCAAAGGCTGAGCACTCTGATTTTGTAGGTGAACCTGTAGTGATGCAGGAACAATGGAAGGTAACAAATCTGGAGAAAGGATCGGCCTGGGAAGACCAACCGAAGGAACTGCAGCATCAAGGATTGACAGGTTAGATAATTGGGGAATGGCAGCAGAGATAGCAACAGGATGACGACGGACCTCGGGTGGACATGAGGCAGACTTAGATTGGTAATGTGATTTAACACTGGGCATATCAGGTTGGAGCGTAGGAGAAACTGCTGGCCAGGTTACTCACAGGTGGTTTCTTCCTTGTAGATGACCCAGTTTTGGATGAGGATTTGGAGGAAGAGGATTCAGGAGTACAGGATCTATTCATAAAACGCTGAATACTCCACATCGTGACAAAAAGTTGCTTCATAATTTCAGTCTGATTTGTTGGAACAGGACTAGCACAGTCAATCATATATTCCCCTTCATCACTGTCACTGTCAGGCTCATGTGTTTGTTCCTCTTGTGTGTCATCCTCTTGTCAAGCTTGCAATCCATGTGTGTCATTTACAGCATGTGTGCATTCTGTTTGGCATTCAGCACCTTTGGTTCTAGGATATTCAACTTCATAATCTCGGAGATGAAGAAACACACATGGACCGATGTCTCTGAAACAAAGCAAATCAAGGATTAGAAATGATCAAGTCCATTAAACTTCTCTTAAAGATAAGGATAAATAAAGATCTAATTTAACTTCATGAAAATGCTAAATGTGCAAAACCAGCCCTTACCTGTGCTGCCGCCCCGTGAAATGGTGAAAGACTGAATGAATGGGTGAGCAGGACTTAAATAGGGCGTGCACAGGTGAATGAGGTGAGAGGCAACCAATGAGTGAAGAAGAAAGGGAGGGAAGCGAGGTAAAGGGAAGTGATGTAAAGGAAGTGAGGTGAGCTAAACAGGGTGGGGAGACATGAGAAATAAGAGTCTTTACAACACGTCTGGTCCATAACAAGATGGTGGCGGGTGCAGATTCAGCAGCTCGTTGCTCCCGTGATTCCGTTTTTGTTTGTTTGTTTTTACTTGTTTCCACGTTCACTACTCTTCTGGAAGCTCTAACACGGTACAGCAGTCTGAACTGTACTCGAAAGTTCAACAGTTTCGGACTCCACACACGCCCTAAACTGGACTTTATTCCACCGGAGCTGCTACGGACCCCAGAGACCACCGCCATCCGCCCGCTGCTGCCAAGGAGATGGAGGAGGCACTGTAAACAAAAGCGTGGCAAGAGAGCCAGCTTGTGCTAGGCTACATGCTAACCCTCACAGACCGGCTCTCTCCAGTTTCTTCCTCACTAACACCAGGTGTCTCGCCAACAAAATCGACAAGGTCCGTCTAAGGATAGCCTCTCGCCAGATGGACAGCTGTGTTACCGTTGTCACAGAGACCTGGCTGGATGACAACATCGCGGACGCAGCGGCGGAGATAGCGGGTGCTCTCTTTTCCAGGCGGACAGGACTGCAGCTTCAGGTAAGAGCGGAGGCGGAGGTTTGGCGCTGTATACACAATGCCTGGTGTACAGCCACACACACCGTCAGCACATTCTGCTCTCCTGATTTGGAAGAGCTGGCGGTGAAACGCCGACCATTCAAGCTGGTTAGAGAACTCTCGTCTGTTGTTATTGTGGCCGCCTACATCCCACCGCAGGCTAATGCAAAGTTAGCATTAGAGGAGCTGTACTGCCTAATCAGCGGGCAGATGAACAACAACCCGGAGGCGGCTGTGATAGTAGCAGGGGACTTGAATCATGTTTTTCACAAATACATAAAGTTTCCTACCAGAGACAGTAACATTTTGGATCAGGTTTACTGCAACATCCCTGCTGCTTACAAGGCTGTAGCAGCTCCACACCTGGCCATGTCAGACCCCAGCCATCCAGGCCACAGACTGTTTGTACTGCTTCCATCAGGAAAGCGATAAAGGAACATCCGCACCACCACCAACAGAGACCAGCAGCCCCTCACTGGAGTAAGAGACTGTGAGCACTATGAGCCACTGCACACTGCACACTGCACTTTTACACCTTCACCTCCACCTCCACCTGCACCTTCTGTGTACTTAACATTTAAGTACACAAACACTTAACTAAATGGTCAGCTATTGCACTCAGCAAAAACATTTTAGCATATTTCAGCTGCTGTTGGTACATTTCATTGGTATATTTTATTGTTTATTGTTTAGTGTATTTTATAGTCTTTTCATTTCTGGTATATTTTTATTGCATTTACGAATATTTTTGCTGTATGTTGGTTTATTTTATCCTAGTATTTTAATTTTATTTTATAATCTTTCTTATCTTTCTTATTATCTTGTTTCTAACATGGGGGTTGCAATGCAAATTTCATTGACATGTCATGCTCAATGACAATAAAGAAATCTTGAACCTTGAAACACTGGATCATGCACTGGATTTAGGCAGACACCTGTTGACAACAACAACTGGCTGTCGCAGACACGTACAGACAGTCCTGTCTGCCACTGATGTCGACAGGGGCCGAGTGCTCACGGTTTTGGTTCTGTCTTGAACTGCACTCATTTTGATGTGCTTGTCCTGCCCCGTTTTAGCTTTAATTTTAAACCTAGTGCAACTGTTTTCAATCCAAAGGGTTATGATGTATCTGAGTCGGTACCCACCAGCACACCCATGGCCCATGGATCGAAGCCAACTGCTGCACTGAACCAAAATATTTTAAATTCCAGTTCCCCATGCCTCCACTTCCTCTCATAGATTTACATTCCTTTAAGTCAAAGAGAGGTTTGGACTGAATGCATTTAAGCAGATCAGTGCAGAAATGATAACACTGAATGTGATGGCCTAACATTTAGGTTCTGTGTGCAGCACTAAAGTAGTGTTTGTGGTGATAAATCATTTTCTTCTTTTTTGTCTCAGACTTTTTTCAATAGTTGTTCCAATTACAGACCATATAATGAAGGCATTCAAGACGTGCAGATCAACATCTCTAAATAAAACAACAATAACAATGAATGAAACAGAATTGTTCAGAATGGAGGCAACAACTACGTACATTTACAATCCAGCCCTCAGCAGGAGCAGACAGTTTGAGGCCAGTATCAGGATCATTCCTGCTGGGGGAAATGTGCTCATCCTGCATGTGTTCAATAATTTTTTGGAAAACTCACCCACTAATGTCATTCAGTACATTTAATTTTATTACAAATATGTCTTTTTACTATGCATTTAAAAGTGTGCTAGATTAAACATTTCCAATCAACTTGGAGGTACAGTAATCAGTATTATATTGAATATTTTATTCAGTGTGGGCATCATAAAGCACCAGGAAAAGTTGGAACATGCACAATTAGAATGTGTGCATTTGTACATAGTGTGAATCAGCCATTTACATGATCACATGAACAGTTCATTATATTGAACCTCAGTCTGTGTTTAACTTTAATTTGTTGTTTTTATAACATAATAAAAAAGAATCATAAAATTATACAATAAATAATGCAAAGGTTCAGGCTGCAGAGACTAATGACATGCGTAAACGTTACTATTCCAAATTTGATCAGTACTGACTCATCTGCACTCCAAAGAATAGATCAATGCAGCTTTGAGCCAGAAAAATCACCTTGAAATATTTTTCCAAATATGATCAATCTGAAAGCTGATCTGAACCAGCTGTAAAAGAAAGCATAAATAAATGGGTTGAGCATTGAGTTTGACCGTGTAAGCCAGCTGAGACTTTCAATCACAGCAACTGAAACTGACACATGTTTCAAAAGCTGAAAGGAAAAACAGAGAAAGAAAGGAGACCAGCACATCAGAAACACTCCCATAACAGTTGCCAGAGTTTTAGTGGCTTTTCTCTCCATCTTACTGGCAGTGGCTCCAGACTTTGTTCCCTGGATGCTGCGTACCTGTCTCTGTGCAACAAGGAAAATCTTCAGGTAGATACAGAGCATTAAAATCACTGGGAGGTAAAATGAACAAAGAAGTCCCAAAATGATTGCAAGTTGAACATCAATAGAACACTCTTCTAGACATTTATCTTGGTGTAATCCTGCCATTGCGAGGCCAATTGTAAGTAGAAGAGAAACACTCCAGCTCACCACGATCATGATCACAACAACATGAACATTTATCTTCGTTCTATATGTCAGAGGGTGACACACTGCATAATATCTGTCAATAGAAATACAACACAAATTCAAAATGGAAGCTGTGCACAGTGTTATATCAAGGCTGTTTCGTACTTTGCAAAATACATTTTCAGAGAACTCACATGAACTTACAGAGAATTCCAAGTTGAAAGGAAAAACTACAAGCCCAACAAGCAGGTCAGCTACTGCCAAGGAAAGGATGAGAGAGTTTGTAGGAGTGTGGAGCTGTTTGAAGTAAATGATGGAGATTATTACAAAAAGGTTTCCACATATTGTGACAACAGACATTGAGCCGAGGAACACAGACAATAAAACACATACTGTGGAAGGTGTGCTTGTCAATATGCAAGAAACATTATGTATTTCATAACAGGGATGTAAGTCATCATAAGTGTGCTCGACAGTGACTTCTGGTGCCATGTTTCTGGAGTTCCCACAAATCAGTTTTCCATTAAAAATTAACAATATTTAAAACAGAAAATTTATATAGATATTTATTAATATATTTTGCCCTGTATTAGTGAAACATCAAAATGACATCACCTTTTAAACACTGAAAGTAGTTGATGCATCAGTCTTGATGGGTGTTCTTCATGACTGAACCACTGGGCACAATCCTGCTTTTATCAACCCCTGTCTCATTTCCATAATAGGCAGCTTCTAGAGTTGTCCAATCAAAAGTGGGATTTTTTATCTTGTTTACATTAGATGCTGCAGCAACATATTGTAGATGAGATTAACCTTTTAAATCCTTTTGTGAGTCTTTTCATTTTATCAGAACTGCTAATGTCTGATTTATAACATCAAGACATACATCAAACTTTTGCTTTCATGGCCAAAAATATTAATCTTTTAATTTAAGATGTGAGAATGCGCCCACTCTGACAGGTTCATGTGAGGTAATTTTATAATCATAGCAGTATCTGTATCGTAGCTATGCTAAAAGTAGCTACAGTTTAAGTACAGTATAAGTTGTAGCAGTAATCATGGTAGTACTGAGAGTTTACAACATTAACTCTTTTAGTTATGCTCCTCTAATGCTCTTCTCTGGAGAAAGGAATCTAGCAAGGAGTGGAAATCACTTGCACAATCCACATCAAAAGGCCACTCAGTGTATTGCTGTCAAACCAATGATACAACCTCAGAGTACATTTATAGTTCAGAGGAAGACAGAACATGTCAAACTTTATGCATCCTGAAACATACATTTCGTTACAACAGATCACCAAAGACAGTTGAGTTTTGAATTAGTTTTTCCAAGGAGCTGAATGACTAAAAATGGTGGACAGCTAGCTAGACAACTTCAGTAAAAACAGAGCAAATACAACTCTATTGTTCTCAACAGAATAACTTTCTATGTTTTTGTCTTTCCTGAGGATGGTGCCATCTTCCCCCTTTGTTTTTTTTTTCCAAATCTCTGGCCATTACAGCCATTCCAAGAATTAAAAATTGTGCATGCAGGAGGAAACATGAATGTTACATTACCTGGACATCTGGAGCTGTAGCCAGAATAATTCTCCACTTTAAGCAATTTGTCATTTTGTCATTAAAGAAGACAACAGTCTCGTAATTTTGCATCTTCAGTGAATGGAACGGAGGCAAGACCAATCAGAGAGGGTTAAAGTGGAAAATACTTGGAAATACTTGTGTTTTATTGGGTGACAGGTCTGTAAATCCATCAAGTGATGGGGTCACTGTGCCAAACACTAGCTCGCTCACACAGTGAGTCAGTCATGGACGTACAAAGATTTGGAAGCAGTGGCACAAACATCCTCTCTTTCTGACCCAGAAAAACAAGGTTTATGAATGTCTGTATGATCTCCAACCTATGTGAACATGATAACAATTCAATTCAATTTTATTGATATGGCACCAAATTACAACCAAAGTGGTCTCAGGACATTTTACATTTAGAGCAGGTACAGACCTAACTCTTAATCTACAGAGACCCAACAATTCCTTTATGAGCAAGCACTTGGCGACAGCGGCGAGGAAAAACTTCCTTTTGGGGGCAGAAACCTCGAGCAGAACCAGGCGAGATGAGGGGGAGAGAGAGAGAGAGAGACAGAGAGACAGAGAGAGAGAGAGACAGAGAGAGAGAGAGACAGAGAGAGAGGTTCGGCGTTGGACAGAAATCACTTTGACAGCTGTGATAGATTTATAAGCGTACAAAGTACATATGGCATGGTATATGCCTATGTGATATAGTTATGTATGTGATGCATTAACATATTAATAGTAGATAGTATATGAACATTGTACGGCACTAATGATCTAATAATAATGGCTGCATAGCTTATAACAATAAAAGTTGCAGTGGATGTTCGGCAGGTGAACTCAGTAGTCCAGGCTCAGCCACTCTCCATTCGGACCTGCGAGACGAGGAAGCACAAAAACTCCGGGGAAGAAGCCGAGTCAGTAACGTACCTTGATAGGACAGGAAAGCATACAGATGGAGAGGGAGAGAAGAACAGAGGAAGTCCCGCGGCAGTCTGATTCTGTAGCAGCATAGCTCGGGGCTGGTCCAAGGTAAGCCTGAGCCAGCCCTAAATGTAAGCTTTGTCAAAAAGGAAAGTTTTAAGCCTACTCTGAAATGTAGAGAGGGTATCTGCTTCCCGGACAATAGCTGGAAGATGGTTCCACTGGAGAAGAGCTTGATAAGTAAATGACTCTGGCTCCCATTTCTGGTTTTTGAGACTTTGGGAACCACCAGTAAGCCTGCATTCTGGGATCGCAATGTTATACTGGGGTAATAGGGTGCTACAGTGCCTATCATAAGTATTCACCCCCTTTGATGTTTTACCCTTTTATTGCTTTCATAAATCAATCATGGTCAATAAACTTTAGCTTTTTCAACACAAAAATTTATTGGAAAAAACTCTTTAATGTCAAAGTGAAAACAGATTTCTATAAAGTAATGTTAATAAAAGAAAATTATATAAATGAAAACTACTCAATACTGACTTAAGGGGGGTGAATAATTATGCAAACAATTATTTTTATTTATATATTTTTATTTCATTAACATTGCTTTATAGAAATCTGTTTTCACTTTGACATTAAAGAGTTTTTTTCCAATAAATTTTTGTGTTAAGAGAGCAAAATTTTATTGACCATGATTGATTTATGAAAGCAATAAAAGGGTAAAACATCAAAGGGGGTGAATACTTATGATAGGCACTGTATAAGTCCTTTAAGATAAGATGGTGTCTGACCATTTAATGCTTTGTAGGGAAGGATTTTAACTTCTATTCTGGATTTCACGGGGAGCCGGTGCAGAGTGGCTAATATCGGAGAAATATGGTCTCTTTTCCTGGTCTTTGTCAGAACACGCGCAGCATTCTGGATTAGTTGGAGAGTATTTAGCAATGAATTGGGACAGCCTGATAGTAAGGAATTGCAATAATCCAGCCTGGAAGTAACAAATGTGTGGACTAGTTTTTCTGAATCATTGTGAGACAGAAAGTGCCTGATTTTACAATATTTAGGTCGACTGAATAACACCTCCAGCGTCTCACCTGAAAGGCCCCTAAGCTGCACCAAAGTGCCTGTGTGAGCTTTTCCCACACAGGCACACAAAACAATACATAACAATGAAAATAATACATGAAAGCAGGGAGTGTCCAGTGTCCATTAATATGCTGAAACAGTACTGTGGGTCTGTCAGTTCTTCAGCTGAACTGTTGCTCTACCAAATGCTAGCTAGCTCGCATAGCTCGCAGTTATTTTTCTTTCAGAGATGATAAAAATCCATCAGTTACTATCATATAGACACTATCCTTCAAACTCTTTAAATGCAGAGTCTTGCTAGAGAATCGCTGTTTGGGGTGAAGGGTATAGCTAATGGTTAACTCCTGCCATCTCCTACAGCCCACCTACTTTCAGCAAGTGTGTTTCCATTCATCAGCCCAGTCTCCTGGAACCCTAATCTTAACCAAAGTGCATGTGACCGACTGGCATCATTTTACCAACAGGCTAGGTGTCAAACACTGTAAACTAAAAGCTCAAAGTCCATTGACAGCTGTCTAACTTCACTATTATTCTTCTGTTGTGTGAGTACAGTGTGTGTACAGAGACATAACTCAATGATGTAAATAAAGAATTCCATTTAGGCTGAATCATCATTCCTACACTGAAGAAAATGTCTGATGTGATATTAATTGGGTAAAAAATGTATTCCCCAAACTATAAGGAGGGTTATTCTTTCATTTCTTGTTTGTTTCTTGTTCTTCATTAAATTGGACTCTGTAGGTGTATTATGTCATTATTCAGATCATTAATTGGCCATGAATTTGTTTTGCTCTATTAGTTCTGTTATTGCTAGAAAACATTAAGGCCCCAGGTTGAGGAGGTGTGATGAAGTAGTCAGGAAGTGTGTGTGTGTGTGTGTGTGTGTGTGTCTGTGTGTGTGTGGGTTTGTGACAAAGGCAGCCCAGGGACCAATAACCACAACATCCATTCACACCTCTAATTGAAGGCTGTTGCATCACATCATCTAACTGGAGACATAATTATGATGACATAAGCGGGAATTCGGACCAATGTGCATTAAACTTTTAATTTAAAAAAAATATATGCTCCCCACACCAGGAAGAATAAACATACAGTGATAAAATTATATAAGGCAAACAAAGTGTAAAGTCGTGAATTATAAACACTGCTACAGTTTAAAATAAAACAAACAAGAAAACAGAATGAAAAGAGCTGATTGTGACAACTGTGTGAAGTTCTGTCCTGAACAGCTATTTTAAGCTATTTAACCGATGTTATCCACAGTAGCTTCTCAGGCCTGCTGGAGGTGGAAACCATGACTCTTTTTGCTTCTACTATTCGGTTCGATTCATAGTTGCTGACAATGAACTTCCTTCATTTTTCCTGACCCTGCTGGCATCATCATGCACACACACCTCAGTATGCACATCAATAAACAACCAGCACTCTTTCTGACTGTCTTCAGTTCAGCAGAAAAGTCTTTTGATGGTTCAGTGTTTTGTTCAATTAAAAGTCAAATGTCCTCCCAAATAGAACAACAGAATCAGTTATTTCAACAAGTGTCCCAAAACAAATTGCCATAATAATTATGACTGGAGTGAAGGAGCAAGACATCATTAGAGCAACAAAGAATGTAGCCCTGCCAAAACAATGGATTTAATTTGAGGACTAGGCCGATACAAGGAACATTTCTATGGCTTTTGCTTCAGTAAGCTTTCAACCAGGAAGTAACAGACTGTGTACAATGGCTGAGTTGTCAACACTGCTTTCAGTCAGCACTGAGGGGATCTGAAATACAAAAAACAACTGATTCTGGCAGTAGCACGGATGATTCAGATGGTCAGGTGTGCCTGAGTATTTGATCTTACAGCTTAGTTCATACTCTAAAGCAGGAGCTCTCAAGCTTATTATTCAAAGGCCTGCATTTGATTTTTATTCAAGGTCAGAGGTCTGGAACGATTGACGATAGCAAAATAACATTTGATCTGGTAATTAATGTCACATCTCTTGTGATTGGGACAGCATGAAAGGAAGCGAGACGAGGCTCAGACAGTTGGTCCATATTTGTCTCTGACTGACTCGCACAACTACATTTACACTAACTGTAGAAACTGTGTACTCAAGAACATGGGACACCTTCTATATCTGCGACTGAGGAGCTGATAGCAAAGGTGTAATTTTAGTGTGTGAACTCAGCAGCAACAATGGACAACAATCTCTCCAGCAGTTACCATTGCAGTGTCAACAGTGTCACCAATGAGGAAATAATCCACACATATTTTGACTTTCAGTGTGAACAGACTAAAAATCATGGAAAATCCATAATGATACTTGCTGTCAGACCTCCTCCAAAGAGGCAGTCAGTGCTCAATTCAAAACCTGCAGTTACAATGAAAGAGTCTCTGTCTCAACAGAAAACTCAACTTTGTGATTCCAGGAAGAAAATAAATAATCAGTTTGAGACTTAATACAACATTTGGCCAACAAAGATAAACCCAAGTGACACCTCTTGCTTCTAATTGATAAGCTTTAAGTCAAGTTTAATTTTTATAAGACACATTATTCCTCTAATATTCAAATAATTTCAATTACTTCCTAATTGAAATTATTTGCTTTTATCAGTACCTGTGGCAGTCATGTTTTCATTCGTATTGAAGTGAACTAATGTCATGTTCTACAGATGCCTGTTTGAACTTCAGTTTTCCATAAAGTGTGTGTGTGTCCACAAAAAAAATCAGTCCAGTAAATAGGTGCAGATGAGTAAAACACTGAACAGAAGCGAAAAGGACACAATGACCTCATCAGCTTTTCTTTCTTCAAGAGAATTTTTAGTTAGTAGACCCAGGGGTTTTTATATTTTAATCCCTTCTTAAGATTCAGGTCCCCTTATCGGACTTACATAGCAACAAGCTTACATAGTAAGATAAATCCGATCAAACAGAAGCATTTCTTAACAAATCACTATTAAAGCTTCCATTAATTATATTAGCCACCCAATATGGTGGTTTGTAAGAATGTAGGAACACACAACCAAAGCCAAGGATTTGCAAGATTCTTCATGAACTTCATAGCAAATTTGGTTGTTCATTTGTGGACTCTGTCGTCATCAGTGCACTCTATAGGTTAGCGGGCACTTTAGAACTGCTAACTTTCAAATGCCCCTCACCTCAGTGTTGCAAGCTATAGATTTGCAGCTAACTCTGAATGACCATACTGTACTGCAAACAGCAGTGTCACCATTTGAACAAACGTGCCTAGCCAGCTGTCAACTGCCACCATTAAATCAATGTTTGGATTCAGCATTTATCTCTTTATTTTCCCCTGTGGTTTTATTGTAGCCCAGTTAGCAACATTTCTGTTTGACAGTTGTCAAGCAGCTGAGCTCAATCACGTACAACCAGTCAGAGGTGAGGACCAAGTCAAGGAGAGCCACAACTAGTGTAGGTTCATCAACAGCTGCCCATAAGTTTTCATTAATATCTATTATAACGAGTAGGAAAAGCTTATATGAATCAGTTAGATTCTGTAGAACTAACCATCAGAATTATGGAAATGCATCAAATGACTACATACTGCTTCCACCAACCAGCTGCTCGTCGCCCTCAGGAGACCATCTAGCTGTGTTTGGTTAGGAGACCAAACCCCCACTACATGTACTCAATATTGGACTTAGTTCATTGGGCGACCAGAAACATGACTGCATATTAATCTTTAGATTCTTGCTTTTTGTCTGCTTGATGGGTTTTTCACAAAACATAGGGTATTCATTTGGCTGCAAACTGTGGTTCTGAAACTAATGAGTCATACTTATAATAGGAATAAAAATGACTCTTTCTTGACTCTGAAATGTTGTGAGGGAACATTCAGTGGAGACAAAGCATGCATACTGGTATTGACTGATATTCAAGCTACAGCACAAAAACAAGGCTGGGAGCTGTGAGACTTCAAAAGCACACTCACACAAGCAAACTATTCTGCTCTCCACCTGTGTCTTTATTATTGTGTGAAGCAGGTAACCACAAATGACAAACACTGAAACAGCAAAAACAGTCTTGGAGTCCCATTCCTGAAAACACAATTTTTGTCACATTTGACATAAAATACTGTGCTCAAACTTCCCCCATTGAGAAACTAAAGAATTAAGGCCAATAGATATTTCCTGCAATTCTCAACATCCATTTTATTTCCAAACCTTAGAAGTAGCATAACCTGGATGAATGAGAATCTCCACTGACAGTCCATTTTATTGTCTGTTTCCATACTTTATGTATAACTACTATATAGTAAGTGAGGCATTTTACATTTTTCTATATTTTGTGTTGGGGCTGTGCTGACTATGGTTTAACAGACAGGAGCACTCCAGCAAAACTCTGTCTGACAGGTCTGGCTGTCAGTGGTGCCATCTACTATGATAATATTTTTGGATCCTAAATGGATAGGCTAGCCACAGCCTAGAGTAACTAATGAATATGTGTTGAATCAAGAAAATGCAAACTGAACTGTGTTTAATGAATTTAAAAATGCAGGATTTGTGTGGTTTACTTATAATCTATAAAAACACACTGCAAAACCCCCTAAAACTGAAAAAATCTATCCTAGATATGTTTCTTTCCAGCCAAAGCTGATGAAAACTAGCACAGTCAGCTACGTTTCTGCCAACTCTGATCTGGCAACACCAAATTGAAACACATCATGTGCGCATATTGAAGCACCCTGAAAAAACTGAAAAGCGCACACACACAGTGCATCGTTGTTCAACTTTGTTCTTTTGTTTGTTCATCACATGCAAACAGGTTGCAGTTTCCTATTCCCAACTGGACAACAGTTATGGTGATGAGATGGATGATGAGAAGTATTAAGGTTCTGCACAGTGTTAAATGTCACCAGTCAGCACTAATGCATTGACGATCTTGAGGGTTTCAGAGGTTTGAGATGAAAAATAAATGGATGTGTTTCCTTTTTTCAGTTGATATTGTTGACACTGTGCATTGTTTCTGACTCAGATAATATATTTATGGAAATATATTTTCTATTGCAATTTCTCTATACTGTTAATCATAAAAATTGTATTGATTTGTAGGAACCCTAAAACATGGAACCAGAAGTCACTGTCAACAGGACTGCTGTTAGGACTGACATACATCCCTGCTATGAAATAGATCATTTCAATTACACACTGACAAACACTCCTTACATTGTATGTGTGTTATTATATGTTTTCCTTGCATTATTGTCTGTTATCACAATATGTGGAAACCTTCTTGCCACAGTCTCAATCATTTACTTCAAACAGCTCCACACTCCTACAAACTATCTTATTCTCTCTCTGGCTGTGGCTGACCTGTTGGTTGGGATTATAGTCTTTCCTTTCAGCATGGCCTTCTCTCTTAGCTCATGTCTGTATCACGAGGATTCATTTTGCAAAGTACGGAGCAGTTTTGATATATCACTGAGCACATGTTCTATTCTGAATTTATGTTGTATTTCTATTGACAGATATTATGCAGTGTGTCAGCCTCTGACATATAGAACTAAACTAAACCATCATGTTGTTGTGATCATGATCCTGGTGAGCTGGGGGGTTTCTGCTCTAATTGGAATTGGCGTCATAGTTGCTGGATTAGACAATGAAAAATATGGGGAAAGGTGAATGATCATTTCTGGGAAAGTATTTCAAGGTGATTTTACAAACTCAAATTTGCACTGACATACTTTTTGTGCAAAAATAGACCAAAGAAATGTCAATGTCTCAGTAAATTCTGATACAATGAAAGTGACTGCATTCACACAGGAATTGATGCAGTTTATTTAACTCTACCTAAGCATCACATCCTTAATGGTAATAGAAATATAAATGAAACAGTGTATATGAAATATTATAAAACACAGTGTGTCTGAAGAAGACTTTTATTCAACAAGGTCACATATAAATAAACATGAGTAAGAACTGAACAAATACTTGCAAATTCTTCCGGTTCATCTTTTCCAAGCAACATTATGCAGGAATTGGTATTCTTTGCAACTTGGTGCCCCTGCAGTTTGACACCCCTGTTGTAGCGAAGTGATTTACAGTGGCTATGACTAGGAGTCTGATGGATTGCATTTTATGTAAAAATATTTGCTGGTTTTAACTGTGATGTCTTCCAGCTGCTCCACCTCAGCTCTCTGTGATTTATGGAGTTTCCTATGGACACGTGGCTTTAGTTGTGGCTAACAGTTAACTGCTGCTAACTGTAGCTCCTGTTAGCTAGTAAGCTCAGTCAGCTGTGTGTTTTTTTTTTTTTAATGATCTTTAGTCTAAAAATGACTGATTGCATTTAAGTCAATATTTAGGTAGCTAACCCCACACACAAGCTTTAGCATTATTAATCAATAACAACTAATGTTAATGCAAAGGAAACATGAACTATACTATTTTCGTACCTGAGGTCAAGTGTGAAGCACACTGACTGGAGATGTCGCAAGAGGTCGACAGCTCCAATGAGTGTGCTTCACACTTGACCTCAACGACTCCAGCAACTCCAACAACTGCTGTTACACAGCCAGGAGTCCCCACTAGTGAATTAAAACTCAGGAAGCTCCTTGGACAAGATGCAAAACCTTTTATTCTCTACAAAGAAAGCTAGTCACCCTTAATTTAACTCTCAAAGGGTTAAATCCAAACCAGGCCTGTATTTGCTTTTCAACAGTGAAAAATTGAGTTGTAAGACTAGTTGACCAGCTCTGGCTACATAGAAACAAAGACTGTCATTTATATTTAAAATCAAAGCCATCATGGAAGCCACACAGGACAGGATGGGATGAACAAGTGACTGCAAATGGTCCTGTTTGAGATTACACAGACCCCCTTGAACAGCAAGAATTCTCCTTTGACATTGACACCACTCACAGGGACGAGCATGTCCATGGATTGCAGATTTTTCTGATTTTCCTTTCCAAACTGTCCACAGAAAGTGATATGCAAAAGCTTATCAAATTAAGTCAGACCACTGGCTGCGCTGTGAGGGTCACGTTCTTTGACTTCTCCGGTTCTTTCAACACCATCAGACCGGCACTGTTGAGGGGGAAGCTGGAGGACACGGGAGTGGATAGACATCTGGCTGCCTGGACCATCGACTACCTCACTGACCATCCACGGTACGTGCGACTGCGCAGCGGTGAGTCAGAGGTGATAGTCTGCAGCACAGGAGCACCCCAGGGCACTGTCCTCTCACCTTTCCTCTTCACCATTGAGGTTTATGATCAGATGAACCAAATATCACATATGTTAGATTAAGCATGATAAGAGGTAAACTGATGTTTAAACTGCAAGCCACTCTTAGTGGTGGTATGTGAGATGACACAGGACAGGCCAGCAAGAGGGAGTCCTAATGTGGAGATGTATACAAAGGGGACCGTTTAGAGGTGAATCCCCAACAGAGGTGGACATATATGGGTGAGAGTGGAGGAATGCACTCCTCAGTAAGACAATGTACAGAACATGGCCTTTTTTGTGAGTTATGTAAGATATGGGTGGAGTAGGACAGACCATTATGCTATATATTGTATTGTCTTTAGGATAACGACAGAGTTTTTCTGATCTGACCCTGAAACTCTCTCAGATGGCCGGCATCTGATCTGATACTGCTTGTTTATAAAGTTCTCTTCAACGCAAGCTTGTATCAGCGGAGTCCTTTCTACATCATCATCATCACACCACTGCTCAGCAGGACCTGGCTGATAAACATCACCATCTACACCTCAGACTTCACCTACAACACGGACAGCTGCCATCTTCAGAAGTTCTCTGATGACTCCGCCATTGTGGGCTGTGTGTCAGAGGGGAATGAGCTGGAGTACCAGTCTGTCATCATGGACTTTGTGGACTGGTGCGAGTGCAACCACCTGCCCTTGAATACCAGTCAGACGAAGAAGATGGTGGTTGACTTCAGGAGAAGGACACTACGACACTCACCAGTGAACATCCAGGGGGAGGACATTGAGACCCCTGCTCAGGACTACTTTTTTTTTTTTGACTCTGTGGTAGCCTCTGCTACCCTCTATGCTGTCATCAGGAAGAGACTGAACTAGCTGATCAGGAGGGCCAGCTCTGTCCTGGGCTGCCCACTGGACTCTGTGGAGGAGGTGGGTGAGAGGAGGCTGTCGGCCAAGCTCACAGCCATCATCGACAACAGTTCTCACCCACTGCACCGGAGTGTAGAGGAGCTGAGCAGCTCCTTCAGTGGCCGACTGAGACACCCTCAGAGCAGGAAGGAGCGCCACCGCAGGTCATTCATTCCCACCGCTGTCAGGCTGTACAACTCCAATGTATAGTCAGTATGTGCAATAAAATGTTCCTCTCTGATTACAAACATCCAAATCCACTGCATCTCCAAATCCACTATTGCTGAACAAAAGACACTAATTTTTTTTCTTAAACTTAATGTACATATGAGAATTTATTTTTTAATTTTCAAATCCTTTTTGTGGTTTGCACAGTTGTAATTTATTGTTCTTATTTGCACCTCCTTTGCTGCTTGCCTCCCCCTTCATGGGTTCTGTTTCCCCTAGTTTCTTTAACTTAGTGTGTTCGTGTCATACTTCAGATGTGAATTTAGTCTTTCTCATGTTATTGTGTTAGCAGTGTATATTAACCCCTCTGTAACAGCTATCACAGACTGTGATGGCAGCAGTGGAGCTACAAACAGGAACATCGCTAGTTAGCTACATTTTCAGGAGTGTGGGGGTAGCGTTGCTGTTTTTTGAGTCAAGTAGCTTTTCAGTCACTTCACATTTTACAGACATGTGAGCTTGAGTTTACCTGATGAAAATATGGCAGCGGGTGAGGACAGAGAGGAATTGAACCCAAAGGAGTCAGGATTTTTTCATTTTTCTACGATGGTTTGAGTCATTAGATTTTGAGTTATCTTACAGTTTGTTCTGCGAATGTGCCCATGTCGAAATTGAGCATACCCATGCTTCCACCAGGCTGTCAGGATGCTGAGCCCTCTCCCCTCTGCCCCAGAACGACTTGACTGTAATCCCCGTCCCCTCATCACACACTGTACATATCCAGCACCAGCCACTTTATATGAAGGGACTATATAAATAAAATCCGCTGCCATCTGTTCTTGCACTATGAACCCACCACTGTTAAATTTTTAGCACTCTTCAGTAGTTTTGTGTCAAACTGGGCACATCTCAATTCTCTTCAATTGCCTCCACGTTTCCCTCACTTGCATCTTTTCCTTGCGTCTTAATCCCTGGCACTGGGGATGCATGAAGAGACACAAGGAAACCACGCAAGGAGAGAAGAAACAAGGAAATATGTTTCAGGAGAATTGAGACGTCCTTTCCTCTGAAGCGTCACGTAAAGCAACATCTGTTTCTGGTGACGCGGCACACCTGGATCTGCTGCATTTGCCATTATATTCACACCCCTACCACCCCCGCCCTCAATACTCAGCATAGACAAACTTCACTTATATTGACATTATTAGAAAAAAAGTCTCCAGCACTAGCAAGTAAGTATGTAGTACTTTTATTAATGCACATGAAAATTAATAACTTCATTCTTGGCTGGATGCCTGTTGCTGGTAAACAGGTGGTCATTTTCTGACCTGAACTTTATCAGGTCAGAAAATGAAGGCAAAACCGACAAGCCAGGAAACACATTATTTCACTCAGATAGCATGCAGAACACATGACGAGAGGTCAGTGTGCTTGGTTTATGTATCAGTGACAGTTCTGTAAACATGCCGTGGAAATGTGAAGGCTTGTTATCATAACTTCACAGTTTCCTCCACTTGAAGTTTGATAAATAACAGAGTGCTGTAGTATAATCAAATATGTTACACGCATGCTGGGAGGCTGCTGTAAGTGAGATTTCTAACATAACAAAACAGGTGGTGGATGAAATAAATTTAACTGAAACATGACAGATCCTCATACTCTTGTATTTTTGCTCTTTGGAGAATGTAACGTTAAGTTAGGGACGTCTGAATTACAGCCATTCATTGCAACAGATTCTCTGTCATCTCATTCAAATGTGCCAGCTGTGGGGGCGGAGTCTTCATACCTTTAGTTGAAAGACTTCTGGGAAGGATGCACTCGTGTATCCTCGCTCATGGCTCCTCCGAGATCCCTCCTTGTCCTTGGAGCAGAAATAAGAGCTTTGACCTGCAAGATGGCGGACCATAAGAACTTCCAGTTCGAGCAATGATCGAGGAAATGACAATTAAGAGAATTGAGATGCACCCTCTGTGTTTGCCAAGTCTGAGATTAAAGCTGGTAAAGATTATCTTTATGTTCTGGTGCAGGTTGGTTTGGGTCCTAAACCAACCGGTTACAGTTTCGTGCCTCTGTATTTATTTGCCTTGTTTTATCTTGTCTTCTTTTTATCTTTATATTTTTGCACACACTGTGGGACTGTCAAACAATATTTCGATCCCTCTTCATGTCCTATACATATGGCAAAATTGACAATAAAGTTGACTTGACTTTGACACCCCTTTTGCCCTCCATGTGGTTCCTGGTGACTTAACCCATGCCTCTCTATCTTCCCATTTGTCCACCTTCACTCAATTTGCTGTATGCAACACCAGACACTAGGGGTGGGTGGTACACCAGTGTCATCATCATCACCGGTGTCATATTGTGTCATATCATATTGGATTTTGCCATACTGTCACTACCATGACAAATATATTCCTCACTATAAGGCTAACTTTGGTAACACAATGTGCAGGGTAACATTAGAATTATGATCATAACAATTTTCTTTGTTGTTGGCTGCAAGAACCAAGACAAAAAGCTTCATCAACTCCCACCATCCAAGGAGGTGAGGACCCAGTGGCTGTAGGACTCTATATCTAAACACTAAAAGGCTATGTCTGTCACAGCCCAGCCCTAATCTGTCCTGCAATCTAACATGCAGGGTTGGCCCTGTATATTCCGGCCCACTTTTCCCCTGTGGCCCTGCCCTCTGGTGACAATGGTCTGAACCTACACCACACCACCTGCGACCAATCACCTACCACAGCCCGGCTACAGCTGCTTCCACTCTGCTCATCAGCCACGGCTTTAAAACTAAGCCAAGGACTATGGTCATCGCAAGATTGTTGGTTGCCACTCTGAAGTGTACTCTGCTCCTGTTGCTTGTGCTCAAGCCTTGCTTTGCCTGTTTTTGCCTTGTTGTGACCCTTCTTGCCACGTGAGTTTTGTCTTTGTTATTGTTATCTTTGTTTTGGCTATTGCACATTATAACTATACAGTAGAGTTGTACAGTCTGACAGCGGTGAAGGACCGTCCATGATGGCTGTGAGTTTGGCCAACAGCCTCCTCTCACCCACCTCCTCCACAGAGTCCAGTGAGCAGCCCAGGACAGAGCTGGCCCTCCGGACCAGCTTGTTTAATCTCTTCCTGTCCCGCTCTGTGCTGAACGGGGCCCAGCAGACTACAGCATAGAGGATAGCAGAGGTTACCACAGAGTCAAAAAAAAGTCCTGAGCAGGGGTCTGCACTCTCTGAAGGACCTCAGTCTCCTCAGGAGGTGGAGGCAACTCTAGCCCCTCTTGTACAGGGCGTCAGTATTGTGGGACAAGTCCAGTCCAGAGATGAACACCTAGGTACTTGAAACTGTCCACTGTCTCAATGCCTCCCCCCGTATGTTCACCGCTGAGTGTCGTAGTGTCCTCCTCCTGAAGTCAACCACCATCTCCTTCATCTTACTGGTATTCGAGCACAGGTGGTTGCGCTCACACCAGTCCACAAAGTCCATGATGACCGACTGGTACTCCAGCTGTAGGTGAAGTCGGAGGTGTAGATGGTGAAGAGGAAAGGTGAGAGGACGGTGCCCTGGGGTGCTCCCGTGCTGCAGACTACCACCTCTGACTCACAGCCACCCATTTGCACGTACTGTGGATGGTCAGTTAGGTAGTCGATGGTCCAGGCAGCAAGATGTCCATCCACTCCCGCATCCTCCAGCTTCCCCCCAGCAGCGCCGGTCTGATGGTGTTGAAAGTGCTGGAGGAGTCAAAGAACATGACCCTCTGTGTGCTGCCGGCGGTCTCCAGGGTGGAGTTCACCACGGAGTGGAGGTGGCCGAGGAGGAGCCTCTCCATGGTCTTCATGAGGTGGGCGGTCAGGGTGACAGGTCTGTAGTGGGCTGTTTCCTTGGCGTGCGTTGTTTCAGGAACCAGGATCAAACTGGACAGGGACCTTCTCCAGGCTGGGGCTCGGGTTGTAGAGGTGGCAGAGGACCTCACAGAGCTGGTCCGAACAGGTCCTCAGTAGCCTGGGGCTGATGCCATCTTGTCCTGCAGATTTCCTCTGCTTCAGTCGCCTCAGGTCTCTCCTCACCTGTAAGCGTCCTTCACTTACAGCAGGTCTAGTGTCTTATTATCCCTCGTATGACACTTAACATACTGTGTGAATTTTGGGAGAGAGGCAGAGAGTGAAGCGCAATTGAAGTCCCCACTGATCAGCAGCAGTGCTCGGGGGTGGCGCGTCTGGATCTGGCTGACAGCGCTGAAGCCTCCGCCGAAGGAGGAATGTACACGCAAAACACAATCACTTGCGAAAACTCCCTTGGTAGATAGTAAGACCGCATGGCCACAACAAGAAGCTCCAGGTCCCGCATGCACAGTTGTTCCTTCACGTACACGTTCGTCAGGTTGCACCAGCGCTCATTCACATTCCTACCGCTCTCGGCTGCACTCGCACGCGAGTGTAGATCCGTCAAGAAATCCAGTTAGTGAGATTAGCACTCATTCATCAAATATAAGTGTATAAGCAAGACAACAGTTATTTTCAGTATTTTCTGACAGCGGATCAGTTTGAAATATTGCACGGAGTAAGGGAACCAGGAGAAGCAGCCACAGTAAGCTGTTAACTGAAGGCCTGCAGGTGTGAGGCTGCAAACCTCCAACTTCTCTGTAAGGCAACCAACTCCTTTCACTGTTCCCTGCTGGTCACAGACTCATGCTGCGTGCATCATAAAATCTGATCACGGTTGCTCACAGAATGATGGAAAAAGGTCAAATATTGCCTCACTTCTTCATGAATATGACAGCAGTTTGTTTGCAACTCCCAGAATTACGTGACCTGAAGTATTTTCTGTTACCACCACATTTTCTGTTACCACCAGCATCTACAGATGTCGGCAAATTAACCAGGACTGAAATCTTTAATTTTGCGACTTTATTTTACAATTTTATGGTAGAATACAATTTTACCCCAAACTGTTAGATAAGATCACCCAATCCACCCCTCTGAGTGACTGGAGGTCAGATTCACCCTGAAAATAAAGTATTTGCTCAGGCTGGGACCTATTTTGGTCGATGGACTGGGGAAAGTTCAGGATTGTGTCTGTTTCTTATGTATTTTGCATTACACCTATATGATGACTCAGCACAGCACCCTTGATAAAAATCAAAAATGCACAAACCCACACATGCACATGCACACATTTGTCCTGTGAAAGAACGTCCGGTTAATGTCAGTGAGGTCTGAACATGGCAAACTTAAAAGGGAATTCCAGGCAAAAACTTCCGTTCACAAGCAAGTCTAGCTGCCTTTGCAAAGCACTTAGAAGTCGATGTAAGAACATTTGCTCCCTTCATATTTTCTGAGTGAGTATTTTATTTTTTTATTTGACTTGAAAAGCTTACACAGCTTATACATGAAAACCCACACACATCTCCCAGCTGAAACTATGAGGGGCTACACTATCATCTCTTGAGGTACAAAGTGGTATTCCAGGACAGGTTCTGCCAGAGCTACCTGGCTTAGCGTGCTAACTTTAGTAGATATCTCTGCAACACAATAGAAGCTGTCTTTGGTCCTTCTCAGCCTTGATAGCATAAATGTCCCCCTGAATCATGAAGTTCTTCTTGATATAGTCCCCTGACACACTGTAAACAAGTGTTATTTGAACCAATCTTCAATCTAATTCTTTCAGGCACCAGTCAAGCTTGTGACCACCAGTAGAAAACATATTGTTATGTTATTTTACATTCACAATGCACTTAAAACAGCATATATCAATTTTGGGGGGTCAACCAGTGCAACAAGCTATAAACACAACCTTAACATAATGTAATCTTGTAAAGTTGTTTTGCCAATTGTGTTGCTAACTTGCACATCAAGCTGTCACAGAATCCAATAGTCACTCTCCTTTTTGCTCTGTTTTTGGTCTCCAACAACTCCCAAAGGGAACATCTGTCTCTTTAGCTGCTAAATGCTCTGCTGTGTTCTATGTTTGTCTGCTGTTTGGTGGGCCACTGAGCAAAGTTCAAAGGAATGAACAGATCTTAACCTCCAAAGTTGTATCAAGTTCTAATTATACATCCATGAACACAATTAGACGGGGCTAGTTTCATGTCACTAGCCAAGCGAAGGCTGAACCTAACACGCTCTCAGGCTCGAGGGTTTTGGACTCAAATGCAGAAACTCAAAACACAAGAGGAAGTCAAAGTCGAAGGCTCGTTTTAATAGCAAAAAGTCTCTCGGATTTTTACAAGGCAAAAACAAAAGGTGCTTGGTAATTAGACAAGGCAAACAAAAGTCGCAAGGTTTTCATCAAGGCAAAACTGAAGTTACAAGGTTCACTGGGCAAGGCAAAAACTGGCTAGGTAACAAGGCAAGGTACACAATACAAACTGGCACAGGACAAAGAGATTATATATGCACAAGGTAACAAGGAACAGGTGGAAACAATCACGGCAGGGCAGACAATCAGACTGGCGGGAAGGACACCAGGAAGTCAATGGTCTGAAAGGAGAGGAGAGTTAGGTTTCACAATAAAACTGCAGCAGTCCCTGCAGCAGGGACAGTCCCTGCAGCTGTCTATGGTTCCTGAGTGCCTCAAGTCGTCCACCATCATTCCAGTACCTAAGAAGACATCCATCACCTGCCAGAATGACTACCAGCCTGTTGTACTGACCCCAGTAACCATTAAGTGCTTTGAGCGGATTATTCTCAGGTACATCAGAGGCTTCATCCCCTCGGACCTAGACAGCCTTCAGTTCGCCTACAGAGGGAATCAGTACACAGAGGATGCTGTCTCCATCACCCTACACACAGCCCTGACCCACCTGCAGCAGCCCAACACCTACGTCAGCTCAGCTTTCAACACCGTCATCCCAGACAAGCTGGCGCTAAATGCTACATGCAGTGGGTCTGCCTGCAACACTGTGCCACTGGATCAGAGACTCTCTCACCAACAGGATGGCACCATCCTCACTAAAGACAAATAAAATGGAAAATTATTCTGTTGAGAACAATAGAGTTGTATTTGCTCTGTTTTTACTGAAGTTGTCTAGCTAGCTGTCCACCATTTTTAGTCATTCACCTCCTTGAGAAAAACCTGTCCTTATTCTAATTATGGGAAACTCAAATGTGATGTTGGGCTGATGATGATCTGTTTCAATTAAATGTATGTTTCATGTAACCCAGGTTAAATAAATCTGCCGTACCATTAATGCACTCCGAACACGTCACCCGGTCATGTGACTGAAATCCAACCAATCACGTCCTACCGAGCGAAATTTGTAGCAGCTGCGGCGGATCTCCTCTCAGAGTTGCGGGGAGAGCCGGTCAGCAGCTGTGTGCAGGTTCGTACCATCTCGTTTTTACAGACATTCACTCGTTCGTTTTACTCAGCATACTTAGTATGTCGTAATTTTTAGATCCGACTACTGGGGTGCTTGGAGTCCGTGCCGTCGCCGTCGTGTGCGAGGTTTTCAAACGGAACTGGTGAGTGTGTTTACGTGTTTGGGATGTTATGCTAGCTCCGCTAGCATCTACCGTTCATGATTTACTCTGATTATGTTGTGTTAAGTAATGCAAGTATTACCTTGTGGGTTGGTGGCTATGTCCACTGCTTGTATTATGGCTGTAGCACAAGCTGTTCACAGTGAGTTAATTGTCGTAATTTGCTATTGTGTTAGCGTGTGCAAGCTGTATGCTAACCTGAAGTGCTTGTGGTTATAGCTAAGACAGGGAAACTTCGCTAGCACTTGGGATGGTTGAATGTACTACATTTTCTATATTTAGTTTATTATTTTCCATTTAATTGTGTACACATAAATGGATCAGCTGATAGTTAACACAACCATTGTCTGACACATTGGTTTGACTGGACCTGTTATCTTGATGCAGGCCAGGTGTCTCCTTTTGGAGCTAAAAGATGGCGAGCTAAGGAACATTCGGCTGGGAGCCAAACAACCTTTGCATCATTACAGCATCACAGCCCTGCTGGCCTGGTAGGAGGCTATCACAGCCTGGCCCCCGTAACACTCACTTGACTGCCACATATCCACCCACATCCCTTTTCCCCTGAATGGACAATATTAACTGACAAATCCCTTTGAACACTCACTCACATCCTTGTGGACCCTTGTGGCAGTGTGTAAGCAGCTTGGATTGTGTTATTTTCTCATTATGATTTTTTTGTAAACTGTATGTATTGCGTAAGATCCAGAACCAAACTGAGCTATATGTAAAGTGCACTTTATAGTGATATTCAACCGGTTGTCATAACTGCAGTTTGTATATTTTGGGGTTTTCTATTTTTTTTCCCTTATCATTTGTTGTTGTAAATAGTTTGGGTAATCATTCACTTGCAATACAAGGTACCTGCTAACTTACTGTCTCTAGTGTCCTTATTGATTGCTGACCACCAGCTCCCACAGCCGTGTCTAGACTTCTGTTCAGATCTAGCCCATAACATTGGTTAATATTACCAACGCACTGACATTCAGCTAACAAGTGCAAATACCCGTTACATGAGGTTTGACATGTTCTGTCGTCCTCTAAACTATAATTGTACTCTGAGGTTCTATCACTGGTTTGAGAGCAATACACTGAGTGGCTGATGTTTATCAGCCAGGTCCTGCTGAACAGTGGTGTGATGATGATGTAGAAAGAACTGAGTTGAAGAGACCTTTATTAACAAGCAGTATCAGATCAGATGCCGGCCATTCGAGAGAGCTTCAGGGTCAGATCAGAAGACTCTGCCTTTAACATACAGACAACACAATACATAGCATGGCGTTTTGTCTTACTCCACCCATATCTTACCTAACTCAAAAACCAGATCATGTTCTGGGCATTGTCCCACTGAGGAATGTTCTCCTTTGCGACAATCTATATCTACCTCTATAGGAGGTTTACGTCCTAATAGCCCCTCTATAAACTTTACCACCTCTGGTGTCCCTTTTCCTGATCTGACCCTACATGGCCAAACAGCGAATGGAGGTGCAAATGAGAACAATAAGAACAATAAAGGTGTAAAATAAGAACAAAAGGAGCAATCAATTACAACTGTGCAAACCATAAAATAATTTAAATATGTATTTTTTTTTAATTCAAAAAATAAAAGGTCATATGTACAGTCAGTTTAAGAAAAAATATAGAAAGTGTCTTTTGCGCAGCAAAAGTGGATTATAATGTTTGTAATCAGAGAGGAACAGTGGTTATTGCACATAATAACTACACATTGGAGTTGTACAGTCTGACAGCAGTTGGAATGAATGACCTGCGGTAGCGCTCCTTCCTGCACTGATGGAGTCTCAGTCAGCCACTGAAGGAGCTGCTCAGCTCCTCTACAGTCCGGTGCAGTGGGTAAGAGCTGTTGTCCATGATGGCTGTGAGCTTGGCTGACAGCCTCCTCTCACCCACCTCCTCCACAGAGTCCAGTGGGCAGCCCAGGACAGAGCTGGCTCTCCTGACCAGCTTGTTCAGTCTCTTCCTGTTACGCTCTGTGCTGCCCAGGGGTATAAAATTACCTCACATGAACCTGTCAGAGCGGGCCCATTCTCACATCTTAAATTAAAAGATTAATATTTTTTAAAAAGATGTTGGTCTTGATGTTATAAATCAGACATGAGCAGTTCTGATAAAATGAAAAGACTCACAAAAGGATTTAAAAAGTTAATCTCATCTACAGTACAGTATGTTGCTGCGGCATCTAATGTAAACAAGATAAAAAGTCCCACTTCTGATTGGACAATTCTAGAAGTTGCTTATTATGGAAATGAGACAGGAGTTGATAAAAACAGGATTATGCCCAGTGGTTCAGTCATGGAGAACATCCATCAACACTGATGCATCAACTACTTTCAGCGTTTAAGAGGTGATGTCATTGTCATGCTTCACTAATACAGGGCAAAATATATTAATAAATATCTATATATATTTTCTGTTTTAAATATTGTTTTATGAAAACTGATTTGCAGGAACTCCAGAAACATGACACCAGAAGTCACTGTCGAGCACACTTATGTTGGCTCACATCCCTGTTATGAAATACATAATATTTCATGTAGGAGGACAAGCACACCTTCCACAGTATGTGTTTTATTGTATGTTTTCCTCGGCTCATTGTCTGTTGTCACAATATGTGGAAACCTTCTTGTAATAATCTCCATCATTTACTTCAAACAGCTCCACACTCCTACAAACTCTCTCATCCTTTCCTTGGCAGTAGCTGACCTGCTTGTTGGGCTTGTAGTTTTTCCTTTCAACATGGAATTCTCTGTTAGTTCATGTGTGCTCTCTGAAGAGTTATTTTGCAAAGTACGAGAGAGCTTTGATGTAGCACTGAGCACAGCCTCCATTTTGAATTTGTGTTGCATTTCTATTGACAGATATTATGCAGTGTGTCACCCTCTGACATATAGAACGAAGATAAATGTTCATGTTGTTGTTGTCATGATCGTGGTGAGCTGGAGTGTTTCTCTTTCAGTAGCAATTTGCCTTGTAATGGCAGGATTTCAACAAGATAGATGTCAAGAAGAGTGTGTTATTGATGTTATGCTTGAAAACATTTTAGGACCCATTTTCTCATTTCACCTCCCAGTGATTTTAATGCTCTGTATCTACCTGAAGATTTTCCTTGTTGCACAGAGACAGGTACGCAGCATCCAGGGAACAAAGTCTGGAGCCACTGCCAGTAAGATGGAGAGAAAAGCCACTAAAACTCTGGCAACTGTAATGGGAGTGTTTCTGATGTGCTGGTCTCCTTTATTTCTCTGTATTTCCTTTCAGCTTTTGAATCATGTGTCAGTGTCATTTGCTGTGATTGAAAGTCTTAACTGGCTTGCACTCTCAAACTCAATGCTCAACCCATTTATTTATGCTTTCTTTTACAGCTGGTTCAGATCAGCTTTCAGATTGATCATATCAAGAAAAATATTTCAAGGTGATTTTTCTGACTCAAAACTGCTTTGATCTATTCTTTGGACTGCAGAAAAAGCTAACAGACAACTCAGTACTGACAACATTTGGAACAATCAAAACGAAGAATAGCAATCTAATACAACAATAAAGATCAAGCATGTCATAAGACTCTGCAACGTGTACCTTTGTGCCATGTCTTGAATGATTTTATAACTTTTATGATTCCATAAAAGCTACAAATGAAACACACACTGAGGTTCAATATAATAAACTGTTCATGTGATCATGTAAATGGCTGAAACACACTTTGTACAAATGCACATGTATATTTTAATTGTGCTTGTTTCAACTTTTCCTGTTGCTTTATGACGCCCACATTGAGTAAAATATTCAACATAATACTGATTACTGCACCTCTGAGTTGATTGCAATTGTTTTAACTGGTACACTTTTAAAAACATCTTAAAACATACAATGCATTCAGAAAGTATTCACTTTTTTCACTTTTGTTATTGTTGCAGCCAAATGCTACAATCCTTTTTTATTTTTTTCCCACATTAATCTTCACTCAGTGTGCCACAATGAAAAAGTGAAAATAGAATTTTAGATTTTTTTTGCAAATTTATTCAAAAGGAAAAACTGAACTATCACACTGACATAAATATCCAGACCCTTTGCAACAACACTTCAAATTCTGCTCAACATATTTATATTAAAATTAACTGAACTGAATGACATTAGTGGGTGAGCTTTCAAAAACATTGTTGAACAGTTGCAGGATGAGGACATTTCCCCCAGCAGGAATGATCCTAATACTGACCTCAAACTGTCTGCTCCTGCTGAGAGCTGGATTGTAAATGTACATAATTGTTGCCTCCATTCTGAGCAATTCTGTGTCACTCATAGTTATTATTGTTCTATTTAGAGATGTTGATCTGCACTATGTCTTGAATGCCTTCATTATATGGTTCTGTAATTGGAACAAGGATTGAAAAAATGTCTGAGACAAACAAGAAGAAGAAAATGACCAGAATCACCACAAACACTACTTTAGTGCTGACACAAAAGCTAAACGTTAGGCCATCACATTCAGTGTTATCATTTCTGCACTGATGTGTCAACAAGCTTTTGGAGGCCAAGTTCTTTTTTGACATTTAAACAGAGGTCTTATTCATGTACAGTAAGTGTTCTTTAATGGCCTTCTACAAACATGACACAGTCACCCGCTCAAATCAACTCCTCCCTCTGTAAACCGCATCATTATTAATGTAGGGACAAACGATACTGCCCACCAGCAATCTTAGGTGCTAAAAGCCGGATTCAACAGATTTTTTGAGTCTTTGAAAACTTGTGATAAAACAGTTTACATCAGTGGCCCTCTTCCCACACTCAATCTTGGCTCAGAACGTTTTAGCAGACTCCTGTCCCTTAACTCCTGGCTCCAGGTTGCCTGCAGAGAGCAGGACTTTAACTTCATTGACAATTTTAATCTATTCTGGAACTGTCCCTCCTTTTACCAGGGTGATGGTATTCATCCAAACAGGCTGGGCCGCCGCGTACTGTCTGGCAACCTCCAACACGCAGTAGTGAACGCATGACTGATAACAACTGAATTACCCCCCCGCCCCTGACAGGGGAAAAGCCCACCCCTCCTTCTCCCCCTCTGTGCCCCCTCTCCATCCTACAAGTTTGCAAACTTTCCCAATCTCTAGCCATCTCCGCTCATCATCACCTGACGACGCAGCCTTTACACCGTGCAATTCCCCACTCGTTATTCCTGTCTTCATCTCGTATAGTCGTCGCCCTGCTCAAAGTCACCAACAAGGGGCACATACATGTCTCTAGCGTTCATTGCTTCCCTCCTCCCTTCCTCCTCCCTCGACTATTAAGATGGCACTGATCAATGCCAGATCTCTTAACAATAAGACTTTTATTTTGAAAAACTTTTTTCTGCTCACACTATAGATTTTTTACTGTTAACCGAAAACTGGCAAAAACCAGGTGATGTCACCGCCTTTTCTTAGGTCCTCCCTCCTAGCTGCTCTTTTTTCAGCTGTCCCCGAGCCATAGGCTGAGGTGGTGGTGTAGCCTCTGTGTTCAAGAATAAATTAAAATGCAGATTAATCACAACAAATACTTACTCTAGTTTTGAGCTGCAGGTCTTTGTGTCAGATAGAAATTGTTCCATCCTGTGTGCTATTATCTACCGTCCTCCTAAGGCAAACCAGAATTTTATTTCTGAATTTTCTGAGTTTTTAGCAGAGTTTTTACCAAAATTTGACAAGATTCTTATCTGCGGCGATAATATACATTTAAAATACATGTCTGCTGCTCAGCCAATCAATTGGGTAATGAGATTCTTGGTAGCCGGATAATTACCTATGGTCTCTCGGTGTCAGTCAAAGAAATCAGTGCCACGCCCCTCTCCAATTATCTTCCCATACTCTTCGACCTAATAGTGCCATCTCTGGCAATTAAGCCCCTCGTACCTCCTTGCCGTCGCCACATTATCACCTCTTCCACTGCTAGTGACTTTGCATCAGCATTTCAGAATAGTAATCCCACTACCCTAGACAACCTGTTTTATCCTGCCTCACCTGACGGTTTCATCTTCTCCTTCCACTCGACCTGTACTTTAATTCTCGACTCTGTAGCTCCTGTAAGGATAAAATCCTCAAAGTCCAGGGCTGATCCGTGGCAGAATAATCATACTCGTGCTCTTAGGCAAGACTGCAGACGGGCAGAACGGAAATGGAAGAAACAAAAATCTCCCATTTTGCTGGGTATCTGGAGGGACAAGTTAGCTACTTCCAAGTTAGAATTCCAGACTCATCTCTACGAGCAGCAATCCTCCAAGGGTATTATTCAGTACCATAAACTCTGTCATTCATCCATCCACTAGTAGCCCCACAGATGCTTCAACAGCAATATGTGAAGAGTTTTTAAAATTCTTTGTTGGCAAAATTGTTTCTGTGCGGGAAAAAATTACTGCTAACAACAACGTCGCAGATAATGGGCTGAATTCTGCCTCTTTGCACCCGACTGCTGTTTTTAGGGACGCTGCAGGAGCCAGTGCCTCGGAGCGTGCCCCGAGTCACTTATTACTATCCCGCGCGTTTCTTCTTCTTCTTCTTCTTCTTATTAGGGACACGGGGCAACGTCCCGAGTCACTGATTACTATCCCGCGCGTTTCTTCTTCTTCTTCTTCTTATTTTTCATCCTCCTCCAAGTTTTCGTCCCTTAACTCGCCCCGCAGCTTTGAGAAAACCCTCGCAAATTATATATCAAAACGTGCGTATTGTTCGCGATCGGTGTGCTATTACTTTTCTCAAATTTATCGCAGTTTTTCGCGTCATAAGACGCGAAAAACTGCGATAAATTTCCCATAAGAAATGAATGGGACGGGCGAAAAAAACAAGATTGAAATTGGAGTTTTTCAAACATCTGTAGCTCAGGCATACATTCACCGAGAGACTTCATTTCAACTTTAAAATGTAGACCCAAGTCTGGTCTATTGGTGTGTTCATCCACATTTTGATTGGTCCTATAGTTTTTGATCAGTCACTGTTCAATGACAGTGATTGTTTGGAGGGAAATTTTGAGATTATAATGGGTGTGTATTGCGCGGAATGTTCGCGCTAGAGTGCGTGCTAGAGTGGCACAGAGTCTAAAAACGATCCTAAAATCTTCTCTTTTTCTCGTCGCTACGGCCACAAATTACACTCTACACGCATAATTTTGGGATCAGTTTGTAGACAAACTTGTCCTCTTTCATGCGATGTCCTCGAAAAAGCTGAGAGACTTACTGAATTTAAATAGTGAGGCTTTTTGTGCAGCCAGCTCCCTCCTGCTCTCCCATTAAGTCCCATGTTAAAATTCAGAGCTGTTTTGTGAGCAAAGCAGAAATGCCTCTTGTCTTTAGCTCGCCATAAAACAAAAAGTTGTTGTCTCAGGAATAAAACGAGGAGATGGTCGGACTCAGGAAGTTCTCGGGAGTCCGATGATCTATAGTACACTCTGATACGAGGTACGGTTCTCTCACCAGAGGATTTAGTTCGGGAGGTTCGCCGAACCCAAATCTCACTGCATACAATACAAACTCCTGTTCTCTGAGTCGCAGAGTCTTTTTAAGTCGACCATTTTGTCATTTTTCTAAAGAATATCTGGACACAAAACACACGTACATCTGGCCCAGACTTGTCCGCATCTCACAGTGTAATCGGTTTTTTGATAGCAGCTACGGTTTTGACACAATCGCAAGTTGTTCGGAAGAAACCGACAGCGAAAAAGCCGCTTTTCAAGGGAAGAGTTTAACAGGTGCAACTGTCAGTTACACACACACCGGTCAATAACCCACGCACACACATCTGCAGGACAACAAGCCTGAGAATGATTATCTTAACGAGCTCAGTCAAAACAAGGGCATTGTTTGAAAACAATCTCTGTCCAACAAACAGTTAAACTCAGCTTCAGAAAGCACTTTGCCAAAGAGTTTCAGACAGTAGTCACACAAATGCACACACAAAAAGGGCTAACCAACAGCTAAAAAGTGATTAAAAACAAGCACGTCAAAACTGAACAGGAACAGGTAAACAGTGGGAGAGGTGCAGAGGTAATTATCAGCAGGTGGGGCAGAAGTTACACACGCACACACGCACACACACACACACATTCAGACACACATATACCAGACACATCTCCATGTAGGAGCTGGTTGGGCTGCTTGTGTAGTTCAAGCAGACACACACACACAAACAGATGAAGACACACACATACGCAGTCACACACAATGACAGATACATAAACACACACACACACACAGACAAATGCATAATGAAAACCCCATCCCCCCGCCCCCTTGTTAACGCCGTTAGCTCTATTAGCTCTGTTAGCACAGTTAGCTCTGTTAGCGTTAGCGCCGTTAGCTCTATTCGCACCGTTAGCTGTTCGCTCCGTTAGTGTTAGCTCTGTTAGCTCCGTTCGCATTAGCTCCATTCATGTTTATTGATTCAGTTCATTAATTCATGTTAACAGAGACATGAAGCAGAGGAGAGAAGCAGACACAGACAGCTGAGGTGATCAACAGAGACAGACAAGGAGAAAGCCACAGAAACACAGCTGGGAGCAATTCATTAATCAGGGACTGACTGCCTCTGATATCTGCCGTTTTCTCACATTGCAGCCTTTTTCAATTGTCCGCTGCTTCGCCATAGTTTCTCCTAGAGACTTCATTCAAACTTTAAAACGTAGATAATTTTGTCGGCTCCAAATGACCCTCGGCACATTTTGATATCTCTTACGGTTTTCGAGCTATGACCATCGAAGGCCGACGTAAGACGCGAACAACTGCGATAAATTTCCCATAAGAAATGAATGGGGAAATTTCCTCAAATTTCAGCCTTTTTCAATTGTCCGCTGCTCGGCCATACTTTGTCCTAGAGACTTCATTCAAACTTTAAAACGTAGATAATTTTGTCGGCTCGAACACACCCCGTGTCCCTTTCAAAATTTCCCAGGGGGAATTTTCTAGTTAATCATTTTAACCCTGTTTCCCTCCCACTCCTCATTGTCCCCGCTAAGGTGCTGAGAGAGGTTTTTCATACTGTCGGATCTTACCTTCTTGTTTTTATCAATATGTGCCTTAGCCCAGGTACTGTCCCAGATGTTTTTAAACATGCCGTGGTCAAACCACTTCTTAAGAAACCTCACGTGGATCCCTCAGTTTTATCCAACTTTAGGCCTGTTTCTCACCTGTCTTTTTTATCCAAGGTCTTAGAGAAGGTCGTTTTTATTCAGTTACAATCTTTTCTGGAAGACAATGCCATTTTCGAAAAAATTTCAATCTGGTTTTAGATCCCGCCATAGTGCTGAGTCAGCTCTTCTTAAAATCCATAACAATATCCTCCTTTCAGCTGACAAAAAAAACAAACAAAAAACATGATACTAGTCCTCCTAGACCTTACAGCAGCATTTGATACAGTTGATCACTCCAATCTCATCTCCCGTCTGTCCAACCATGTAGGCATTCAGGGTCCAGTATTGGAATGGCTCTCATCATACCTCAGAAACGGCCCTCTTCTTTTTACCCTTTATCTACTGCCTCTTGGAAAGATCATTTCCACTCATAATCCTCACTTTTACTGTTATGCTGATGACATTCAGGTTCAATGCTCCACCAATGGTTGACTCAAAATTTTCTTCACTTGAACCAGTCTAAAATGGAATGTATTGTCTTTGGTACCTCTGATGTATGTGAAAATGTTTAGTAACTGCGATTCTTCTTCCTTTGCCTCTCTTCTTGAACCTGCTGTAAGGAACTTGGGAGTTATTTTGGACCCTGGTCTATGTTTTGACCAGCAGATTGACTTTGCAGTGAAGCTGAGTTTCTTCCAACTACATCTTTTCACTAAAGTTAAGCCCTTCCTCAGCAGGAACGATCTTGAAGAGCTGTTGTCCATGATGGCTGTGAGCTTGGCCGACAGCCTCCTCTCACCCACCTCCTCCACAGAGTCCAGTGGGCAGCCCAGGACAGAGCTGGCCCTCCTGACCAGCTTGTTCAGTCTCTTCCTGTTACGCTCTGTGCTGCCCAGGGGTATAAAATTACCTCACATGAACCTGTCAGAGCGGGCCCATTCTCACATCTTAAATTAAAAGATTAATATTTTTTAAAAAGATGTTGGTCTTGATGTTATAAATCAGACATGAGCAGTTCTGATAAAATGAAAAGACTCACAAAAGGATTTAAAAAGTTAATCTCATCTACAGTACAGTATGTTGCTGCGGCATCTAATGTAAACAAGATAAAAAGTCCCACTTTTGATTGGAAAATTCTAGAAGTTGCTTATTATGGAAATGAGACAGGGGTTGATAAAAGCAGGATTATGCCCAGTGGCTCAGTCATAAGAACACCCATCGAGACTGATGCATCAACTACTTTCAGCGTTTCAGAGGTGATGTCATTGTCATGTTTCACTAATACAGAGCAAAATATATTAATAAATATCCGTATAAATTTTCTGTTTTAAATATTGTTTTATGAAAACTGATTTGCAGGAACCCAGAAACATGACACCAGAAGTCACTGCTGAGTCCACTTATGTTGGCTTACATCCCTGTTATGAAATACATAATGTTTCTTATTTGAAGACAAGCACACCTTCCACAGTTTGTGTTTTATTGTATGTTTTCCTCGGCTCACTGTCTGCTGTCACAATATGTGGAAACCTTCTTGTAATAATCTCCATCATTTACTTCAAACAGCTCCACACTCCTACAAACTCTCTCATCCTTTCCTTGGCAGTAGCTGACCTGCTTGTTGGGCTTGTAGTTTTTCCTTTCAACATGGAATTCTCTCTAAGTATATGTCTGTTCTCTGAAAATGTATTTTGCAAAGTATGAGTTTTGATGTAGCACTGAGCACAGCTTCCATTTTGAATTTGTGTTGCATTTCTATTGACAGATATTATGCAGTGTGTCACCCTCTGACATATAGAACGAAGGTGAATGTTCAAGTTGTTATTGTCATGATCCTGGTGAGCAGGGGTCCGTTTCACAAAGCAGGTTCAACAAACTCTGAGTGTAACCCTGAACTCTGAGTTGATCTACTCTGAGATAGGAAACTCTGAGTTTTCGATTCCACAACAGCAGATTTGAGTTAGTTTGATTAACTCAGAGTAGGTTCACGTCGAGTTAAGCGCGTGCACTGCAACTTTAAAAAGACAGCATCAATGGAACCCCGATTTAAGGATTCACCATGGCAACGGGGAAGCGGAAGGCTGCCTACTTCACGCCACTGGAAATCAGACATTTTAATGCGCTCATACAGCGAATATGAACACGTTTTTAGACGGAAGTCCAACACCGCTGCAGCTGCGAAGGAGAGGGAGACGGCGTGGGAGAACATTGCTGCTCGGGTCAATGCGTGAGTATAAATGTAGTCCTTTGAAATCACAATAATATTACAGGGCAAAACTGCTTGAATGGTTGCCTATTAATTTATTTCATTTAGGTGCAATCCCGCGGGGGAGAAGCGCACTTGGCAGCATCTTAAAATGAAATATAAAAACATGGTTCAAACAGGTAAGACCTCTGGATGATCTCATGGAGGTAGCTACCTCATTTTGATCATGTTTTACATTGTAAATATTAAGTGGCTCCCTTTCATTGTAAAATTGGGTATATTGTGTTCATATAATGTTTTGTTTTTTGTGAACGAATGAAATAAAATTTAAAAATGAAAAAAGTGTTCTTATCTATATCATGTTATGTTAAATAATTAAGCCTATATTTAAACTAACACAGACTTTTACTTAGCCAACAGAAAGAAGGCAGATGCACGAAGAACGGGTGGTGGCCTAACACCGATAACTGTCTGGAAAAGCAAGAACATCGTGGTCTGATAACTATCTCCCGACGAATATTTAATTTTCTGCGCAGTATCGCTGCACCTTCATCCACGGGATCATGATCAAAAGATGTTAACATGCCATGTTAACGAAAAAAGTCACCACCTACTGTGCCTAATGGACTTCCCACTGGCTGATATTTTTAATGATTTTTTTTAATAACAGACGGCAGAACTATGCCAAAACTCGTCTGCCGACTGAATGAATGAATGAGGAAGTGAATGCGGTGTGCGGTTGAAAGAGGGCGGAGACACAGAGAAACTCGAGGTTCCTTGAGTAAAACCTGGTCCCGACCAGGTTAGGTTCATAGACTCTGTTACTGCGGTAACTGACTCAGAGTTTAACTTACCTCTGTCTGTGAAACAGGCTTGAGTTACCCCTCTTTCTCTGGTTTGACTTACCTTCCTATGTGAAACGGAAAACTCAGAGTTTCCCTCATTTCAGGGTTAACATACTCGGAGTTTTCAGTAAACCTGCTTTGTGAAACGGACCTCTGGAGTGTTTCTCTTTTAGTTGCAATTTGCCTTGTAATGGCAGGATTAGACCAAGCTAAATGTCATGAAAAGTGTGTTATTGATGTTATTGTGACGTATTGATCTGAGAGGGACCCAGGAGCGGAAACGGAGAAGGTTTAAACAAGGTTTATTCAAACAACAGAGGAAGCAAAAAGTCAGACAAATGAAGTACGTGATCCAAACAAACTCAAAAAGGCTTCAGAGAGTGCTGGGCTGTGTGGGCGCGGGAGGCACTGGAAGAAAAACAAAAGAGACACAAAATTACTCAACACGGAAAGTTTACAAGCGAAATAGTTAATAGTTTTACCACTAGAGAGACGTGAAGCCACTGGTACCACGGTACTGAGGAGTATACTCTGGCATCGAGGAGCGTCTCCGCAGAGTATAAATAGGCCTCTTGATTCGGGAAGTGAATCCAGGTGCGCCCAATCACTCCTCGACACAGCAGGGGGGAAGGGAGCCTCAGGAAATAAAAGTAAAGTAAGCGCACCAACACAGCAAAACAGGAAGAGGACCTTCAAAATCAAAGCACCGGAAATACCAACCGCCACAGTTATGCTTGAAAACATTTTAGGACCTATTTTCTCATTTTACCTCCCAGTGATTTTAATGCTGTGTATCTACCTGAAGATTTTCCTTGTTGCACAGAGACAGGTACGCAGCATCCAGGGAACAAAGTCTGCAGCCACTGCCAGTAAGATGGAGAGAAAAGCCACTAAAACTCTGGCAACTGTTATGGGAGTGTTTCTGATGTGCTGGACTCCTTTCTTTCTCTGTTTTTCCTTTCAGCTTTTGAATCATGTGTCAGTGTCATTTGCTGTGATTGAAAGTCTTAACTGGCTTGCACTCTCAAACTCAATGCTCAACCCATTTATTTATGCTTTCTTTTACAGCTGGTTCAGATCAGCTTTCAAAATGATCATATCAAGATAAATATTTCAAGGTGATTTTTCCAACTCAAAACTGCTTTGATCTATTCTTTGGACTGCAGAAAAAGCTGCCCTGGAGCAGCAGACGACTCAGTACTGCCAAATTTTGGAACAATCAAAATGAAGAATAGCAATATAATACAACAATAAAGATCAAGCATGTCATAAGACTCTGCAACGTGTACCTTTGTGCCATGTCTTGAATGATTTTATAACTTTTATGATTCCATAAAAGCTACAAATGAAACACACACTGAGGTTCAATATAATAAACTGTTCATGTGATCATGTAAATGGCTGAAACACACTTTGTACAAATGCACATGTATATTTTAATTGTGCTTGTTTCAACTTTTCCTGGTGCTTTATGATGCCCACATTGAGTAAAGTATTCAACATAATACTGATTACTGTACCTCTGAGTTGATTGGAAATGTTTTATCTAGTACACTTTTAAAATCATCTTAAAACATACAATGCATTCAGAAAGTATTCACTTTTGTTATTGTTGCAGCCAAATGCTACAATCTTTTATCATTTTTTCCCACATTAATCTCCACTCAGTGTGCCGTAATGACAAAGTGAAAATAGAATTTTAGATTTTTTTGCAAATTTATTCAAAAGGAAAAACTGAACTATCACACTGACATAAATATCCAGACCCTTTGCAACAACACTTCAAATTCTGCTCAACATATTTATATTAAAATTAAATGAACTGAATGACATTAGTGGGTGAGCTTTCAAAAACATTGTTGAACAGTTGCAGGATGAGGACATTTCCCCCAGCAGGAATGATCCTGATACTGGCCTCAAACTGTCTGCTCCTGCTGAGAGCTGGATTATAAATGTGTGTAATTGTTGCCTCCATTCTGAACAATTCTGTGTCATTCATAGTTACTTATGTCTTGAATGCCTTCATTATATGGTACTGTAATTGGAACAAGTATTGAAAAAGACCTGAGAAAAAAGAAGAAAATGATTTATAACCACAAACACTACTTCAGTGCTGCACACAAAACCTAAACGTTAGGCCATCACATTCGGTGTTATCATTTCTGCACTGATGTGTCAAAAAGTTTTAGGAGGCCAAGTTCTTTTTTGACATTTAAACAGTGGTCTTGTTCATGTACAGTAAATGTTCTTCAATGGCCCTCTTCAAACATGACACAGCCATTATGGATAGAGATGCACACTGTGTGTCATGGCAAGCCCAGACCTTTCTTTCTTCCCACCACGGTGGCAACACTACTGAAGAGCACTGTTTAGATGAAAACAATATCAAAAACAGCTCTAAAAGTTATTTCACAGTTTAATTTGTAATCATTGTGTTTATGAGGGAAGCTGGACCCCACTTCTGTCACATCTGAACAACCCAAAACCCATCATGATTTTATTTAAAATGTCATAATTTATTGGACAGAATGAAAAGAATTCTCATGCCGTGTGGCACATCGAATCAACTCACGGTGGCCAGTTATTGTCTGACTTCTTTCTCAGCTCAACAATTGGTTGTTAGCTGAATTATGTGACCTGAATTATTTAACCACATTTGCTGTTGCCACCAGTAAGTGCAAGTGTTACCAAATCAAGCAGGACTGAAATATTTGAGACTGACACTTTCAGGGAAAAAACTGTCAGGAAGGGGGGATTTACGGAGAACTGAGGGATAGAACCCAGTAGGACCCAATAGGAACACACTTACACAAAACACAACGGGGCATGGATGAGACAGCACAAGAACTAACTTAGAACGAGACAACTTAAGACACAGACGAGACTAGCAACTGGTGTTAACATAAAACATGGCACGACTAAGACAATGCAAGAAACACACATACATGAAACATGGCAAAACTAAAACACTACGGCTACAAAACTAGACAACCAAAAACGCTCCCGAAGGAGGAAAACACAAAGGGCTATGAAACAGAACTGACCAACTGAAAGAACTAGATAAGAAAAACTAGCAACTCAAAATACACTCCTAAAAACGGAGGAACCAGAATCCAAATAACAAATGTAATCAAACAGAAAATCACTCTTAAAAGAGGAAAATTCGGCAAAGCTATGAACTACAAAAAGAAAACAGAAAGTAAGTTATGAACGTACAAACAAATAACACGCACGACAGAACTATGGCATGAGAAACTCAAAAAACAGCTAGGGAATAGCAGACAATACTAAGGACGGGGAATACTACATATAACACGGCATGAACATGAACTAAGGACAAGAACAAGACGATAAGTTAACTAGAACCGTGGCAAATAAAAGACAAAGACAAACCAAGGATATAATCACATAAATCACGGCGTGGACATGAACAAAGAAAACACACTTACATAGACTGTTAGAATGACAAGAGACAATGACAAAACTAGAAGCAAACTTTACATGGAACGCGACACGGACATGACAAAGAAATCACACGACAAACACTCACTAAGGGACTATGGCTAGAACTATGACAATGCCACAGACTATGACTATGACTATGGTGAGGAGCGTAGACAGCAAGGTTACACAGACAACGACCCGACAAGGACAAGGGGGAAGACACGGACTTAAATACACAAGGGAGGAACACTAATGACACACAGGTGAAACACATCAGACAATCACACAGGAGGGAAAACACAGGAAGTAAAGTAAACCAAAGACACATAACAAGAACCTTCAAAATAAAACAGGATGTAACAAAAACCAAAGACAACACACAATGGGAAACTTAACAAAACACAAACACGATGGGGCAAGGGTAGAGACTAAGACAATACAAAAACTCTCTTACATAAAACATGGCATGACTGAGACAACACTAAGTAAATGAGACAATGGCAAGAATCAAGAAGAGGAAAACTAAACAAAACCGGCGTGCAAGGCACGGGTCATGACAAAAACGATACAAGACTGAGCTCATCAAAACAAATTATGGTAGAATACGACTTGACCCCAAACTGTTTTGTCCAACAACCAAACCCACTCTACTGATTTACCATAGGTCAGATTCAGGAATTGAAAAGCAAAATCAAGTGTGCAAGGGAGGGTACTGCTGTGAAGGAGCTGCGTTTGTGAGATACTGCCCTTTTTATGTAGCACCAGCAGAGCTGTGACAAAAACACATGTGCTTACATTGACCATCAAAATGTCAAGCTGCTTGTGGACAGATTGCATCAGAAAGGGAAAAGACAAAGGGTACATATAGGGAGGAGCAGGTGGACAATAGGGCACAGGTGAAACACATCAGGCTGATTAGTAAGGGGGGGAAACTTGACAGGAACTTGAGGAATGAACAGAAACCTACCAAAATAAATCACTGAGCACAAACTTGACAGATCATGACAGTGCCCCCCCTCAAAGGCACCCGACGGCCCCGCACAACACAGACAGGTCCGTAATGCATCCAGGGTCCATGATATTGCTAGCCGGAACCCAAGATCTCTCCTCCAGGCCGCAACCATCCCAGTCTACCAAGTACTGGAATCCCTGCCATGAGTTTCTTTACTGTATATATTGGTCCTCCATCAATGGACCAGGGGGTAGGTGGGGGTCTGGAAGCTGGGACCAAAGAACTCGCCTTGATAGGCTTAATGCAACTCACATGGAAAGTGGACTCTCATGGAGGGAGAGTCCACTGTATGTCCACTGATGTACAACTGGTGAGACTAGTGATTTGCTTTTTACTCTTTTCTGGACTTCTAAAAACAACATCGGGAGATCCGTTCAGCCATAGCTTCATTGTTTATACTCGGGATCAGCTGTTAGCGCTGTGATAAGGAGACAGAAAAAGGGATGTGGAGCTGGATTTAAGTGCCTGCAAACTACGGATAATTAGCCTCCTGTTAATTGAGGATCTGCATTTTAAGTTGTAGAATTGATTAAACCATGTTGAAATATACAGAATTGTCCTGAGTTATAGAAAGGTTTAAACACTCACTGGCCAAATAATTAGACTTTTCATTGAAGTTTAGCTGCCTGGGAAATTGTTAAATTCTTTTACTCTCAGACTAAAAAATACTTTTGTCATAATTACTTTAAAGAAGAAGACAGGCAACCGGACAGATGGTGGCAGCTTTTGTCAACAGACGAGAGGCAGCTAGGTCTCCCTGCTGAAAGAAAGTGTGTGTTTAAATATCAGAGAACTTCTCTCTAAGCCCTCCTCTCCACAGAGTTGCTAGTACAAGGCAGCAATGATAGCAATAGCAATAGCAACTTTATTTCTATAGCACATTTCATGCACAGGGGCAATTCAGTGTGTTTTACATCAGTTGTCTCCAACCTTTTTATCACCGTGGACCGGTCAACTCTTGACAATTTTACCGCGGCCTGGGAGGGGAGGGGGGTGTACGTAGATTGTTTATACTGTAAATATAAGAGCGGGCTCGGTGCATGGGACTCATCTGTCGCAACAAATCCATATTTCGAGTGGGACTCCTGGTATTGTCTGTTAACAGCTTTCTTTTTTCTTGTAAGTTGTCGGCTCTTCTGTCTCTTCACTGGGCCTTTTCCCCTTCGCAAAGAAACTTTCCAAAGACGTCTGGTTTTTACTCATTTTGCTTGCTTGTGGGTTGAATTTGAGCGCTCAAGTGACCGAGATGTAACCGTGAGAATCCGGTCATTTTTCAAAATAAAAGATTTTTTCAAAATAAAAGATCGTTCGGACTCAGATAATAAATAAAACGGTAATAATCAATTACTTCTTGTGCGGCCCGGTATCAATTGATCCACGGACTGGTACCGGTCCACGACCCGGGGGTTGGGGACCACTGCTTTACATAAATTAAAGCAAAACAACATCCTTATATAAAATCCAATTAAAAGAAAGTCAAAGTGAATAGTTAAAGGAGAATTAAAAGATAGCATAAAAAGAAAGTACTGAATACAATAAAAACTTAGTGCAAGTAGTCTAGACTGTGTGTTTCTCTCTTTTGGAACACCAAACAGAGAAACTTAATGCATAATGAGAGTAAAGTTTTTCTTGCATGCCAACGCCTGGAGAAGGTCTCACTGTTGTGAAAGACATCCCGTCTGGTTCCTTTACCAAAGAAGACCCTCCACAGTGCTGCCAGTAACTATAGGCCAGTAGCACTGACGTCACACATCATGAAGGCTTTTGAAAGACTGGTCCAGGATTTCCTCTTGTCACTGGTCAGCCCTCAAGTTCTCCTACCAACTGGATGTCAGAGTGGATGATTCAAGATTCAAGATTGAAGAGTCTTTATTGTCATTGAGCATGACATGTCAGTGAAATTTTCATTGCAACCCCTATGTTAGAAACAGATAATAAGAAAGATAAGAAAGATTAGAAAGAATAAAATTAAGATAACTACAATAAAATAAACCAACATGCAATAAAAATATTTCGTAAAAGCAATTAAAAATATACCAGAATGAAAATATACTAAGGCAATAAAATATACTAAACAATAAACAATAAAATATGGAAGTGAAATGTGCCAACAGAATAAAATATACAAGCAGAATAAAATATACACAGTGAAATGTACTGACAGCAGCTGAAATATACTAAAATGTATATAAACAGTAAACAATAATATATACCAATGAAATGAAATATACTATACATTATACTAAAAATATATATATATATAGTATATATATAATGTAGTTAAGTATATGTGTGTACTTAAAAGTTAAGTACACAGAAGGTGCAGGTGGAGGTGGAGGTGTAGGTGTAAAGTGCGGTGTGCAGTGGTTCACAGTTCTCACAGTCTCTCACTGCAGTGAGGGGCTGCTGGGGGTGATCGCTCTGACAGCTTTTGGGGAAGAAGCTGTCCCTCAGACTGTTAGTGGTGGTGCGGATGTTCCTGTACCGCTTTCCTGATGGTAGCGGTACAAACAGTCTGTGGCCCGGATGGCTGGGGTCCGTGGCGATGGATCTCGCCCTCTTCCTGACCCGGCCTTCATATATAGAGTCTAGGTCAGGAAGGGGGCAGCCCACGATGCCCTGTGCAGTTTTAACCACCCGTGCCAGTTGTTTCCTCTCCTGTGCCGCGCAGCTGCCACACCACACTGTCACACTAAGGCAGAGGATGCTTTCAATTGTGGCCCTGTAGAAATTGACGAGCAACCGAGAGGAGAGTCCAGCCCATTTCAGTTTCCTGAGGAAGAAGAGCCTTTGTTGTGCCTTCTTCACCAGGCAGGAGGTGTTCATGGACCAGGAAAGATCAGATGTGATGTGGAGGCCCAGGAACATGATGTTGTCCACACACTCCACCACTTCTCCGTCCATAAGGAGGGGGGCGTGATCCGTCTTCCTGGATGCCATCATATATAGGGGTGCACGATAGTTATCCGGCCGATAGTTATCCGGCCGATAACAGGAAATTATGACGTCATTCCGATAAGTCCGATATCATGACGAACAGCCCCGATAACATATGTGTTTTTATCAGTACGGCAGTGCCTCGCTCCCACTATGAGACCCGAATGGCCTGCAGTGAATGCTGCGTTCATGTGAGGTTGGCATAATCAGAAAAACTCTTTGTCACTGGGAAAAATCAAGAATACCTCCTCATGCCAGGAAACAACTCGATAACTCGGTCATAATTTTGGTAGTTGCTGACTTGAATTAACATTCGAATAGAAACATGAACTTAAAAAGTCAAAGTCAAAGTCAGCTTTATTGTCAATTCTGCAGTATGTACAGGACAAACAGAGAATCGAAATTGCGTTACTCTTCAACCTTTTGTGACAGGACATATATTAAAAAAGAGATAAATAAAGACTGTACAATCTAAATAAAAACTGTACAAACTAAGTAAAAACTGTACAATCTAAACAATGAAACATTGAGAATGTAAATGCAAATGTAAACGGTAGTGCAGAAAGAATTAGCTTAACAACTGGTGGTGAATAAAGTGACTGTGTGTTGTTTTCCTGAGGGGAGGATTTCACATCAGTGAGAGTTTGTAGAGTCCAGGGTGTATACGCGTGTGTGTGTGTGGTGGGAGCATTTCAGAGTCCAGGGTGTGTGTGTGTGTGTGTGTGTGTGGGGGGGGGGGGGGGGCAGCAGGGAGTTATAGTCCAGGTTGAGTGTTTGTGTGGAGGAGGGGGAGGGCAGGGAGAGAGTTCAGCATCCTGACAGCCTGGTGGACGAAGCTGTCCCGCAATTTGCTGGTCTTGGCCCGCAGACTCTGCAGTCTCCTCCCTGATGGCAGCAGGCTGAAGAGTCTGTGTGACGGGTGGGTGGGGTCTCTCGCAATGCAGAGGGCTTTGCGAGTGAGGCGGGAGGTGTAGAGGTCGTGGAGGGAGGGGAGAGAAGCACCGACGATCTTCTCGGCTGCTATCACGATGCGCTGGAGGTTCTTCCTGCAGGACGTGGAGCAGGCGCCATACCACAAGGTGATGCTTCTGGTCAGGACGCTCTCGATGGTGCCTCTGTAGAAGGTGTGCATGATGGGGGCCGGGGCTCTAGCTTTCCTCAGTTTGCGGAGGAAGTAGAGGCGCTGGTTCGCTTTCTTGGCCAGTGATGTGGTGTTGGTGGTCCAGGAGAAGTCCTCAGTGACGTGCACACCCAGGAATTTGGTGCTGCTTACCCTCTCCACCGTAGCACCATTGATGGTAAGGGGGGCATACTGGGGGCGTCTTCTCCTGAAATCCACAACAATCTCCTTCGTCTTCTCCACATTCAGAGAGAGATTGTTGTGTTCACACCACAAGGCCAGGCGGCTCACCTCGCTCCTGTAGTCCCACCGCAGCTGTGTCATCGGCGAACTTGATGAGGAGGTTGGAGCTGTGGGACGGTGTGCAGTCGTGGGTCAGCAGAGTGAAGAGGAGGGGGCTCAGCACACATCCTTGGGGGGCCCCCGTGTTCAGTGTGGTGGTGCTGGATGTGTTCCTGCCGACCCGAACTGCCTGAGGTCTCCCAGTCAGGAAGTCCAGCAGCCAGTTGCACAGAGAGGCGTTTAATCCCAGCTGGTCCAGTTTTGTGATGAGCTGTTGTGGGATGATTGTGTTGAATGCTGAGCTGAAGTCTATGAACAGCATTCTGACGTAAGAGTCTTTTTTGTCCAGATGTGTGAGGGCTGAGTGGAGGGCAGTGGAGATGGCGTCATCGGTCGGGCGGTTGGGCCGATAAGCAAACTGGAAGGGGTCCAGGGAGGGTGGGAGGACAGTCTTGATGTGTTTCAACACTAGCCGTTCGAAGCACTTCATTTTTTTTTTTTTTTCAAAGGCCGGCCGAAAGAACGACTACCAAACGAGGGAACGGGGGAATGTACGTTACACCTTGAATGCAGCATGCGGCACAGCGTGCTTATGAAAACAGAGTTTAGACTTCTTTGTTCCGAGCGAGTTCCACGAGGAGGGAGAAATTGCACGAGTTTTAATACTTCAGACCTGGTCAGCCACCTGAAACATAACCACCGCTTTGACAGAGTTTGGAGAGCATATGAGGACGGCCGGCCTGCTAAAGACGCTAACGTTAGCAAGGCAGCCGCAAAGTAGCCACCGGGACTGACACACGTCGGCGAGGCTTTCGAAAAATTCAAGAAATTTGCCAAAGATGACCCACGGGCTAAGGTTATTGAAGATTTAATCAGGGACATGATGGCGCTTGCCTTACTATGGACTGCCCTTTTTTCAGTTTGTTTACATGGATAAGTCTAAGTAAGGGATCATGTATCTTCCTTCAGAATGACATAGAAGCCTGACGCAAAGCGGTGGGGTTTATTTCTCCATAGGAACCTGCTCACTATACGTTATCCCGCTTAGAACACGGCTTACTACTATAGCATTCAATAGTGTGACATAAAATAGTGATTAAAACACATTTTATCGATTTAAAATGAGCCTATCTCGCCTGTCACATCGCTCACTGCGCAGCTACTCTGAAAGTAAACATGAACGTTGCATAGCAACCGCCTCTCACCATGCGCCGCTGTTTTTGGTTTTGTTTGTGGTATTGATGTCATGATGTTAGGTATATGTGTGTGTTATCGGTTATCGGTATCGGTTTTAAAAAACAGTTATCGTGCATCCCTAATCATATACCTGCTCCACCGTGCCTACACCCACCTGGACAGGCCAGGTGGTGTGGCCAGAATCATGTTCTTTGATTTTCCCAGCACCTTGAACACCATCCAGCCTGCACTGCTATGGAAGAAGATGACTGCCATTCAGGTGGAGGATGCTCCTCTGGTGTCCTGGATTGTGGACTAACTGACTGGACAACCCCAGCACGTTCGACTCCAGAACTGTGTGGCAGACACAGTGGTTGGGTCTCAGCAGAGGATTGTCCTGTCCCCTTGTCTCTTCACCCTGTACACCGTGGACTTAAGGTATGACACAGAGACCTGCCACCTACAGAAGTTCTCCAATGACTCTGCAGTTGTTGGAGGCATAAATGGGGAGTATGTATCGGAGTATCAGAAGGGGGTGGACAGTTTTGTGGACTGGTGTGAACTGAACTACCTGAAGCTCAATATCAACAAAACAAAGAAGCTGGTGATGAACTTCAGGACATCCACAACTCCTGCTACTTCAAGATGGTGGAGGTTGTACATGAGTACAAATACCTGGGTGTCCACCTGGACAGCAAACTAAATTGGACCAGTCCTAAAGCCAGAGACTCAGAGTGACCAAGTTCTCCATGGCATGCTGTGGTTAAAAATCCTACTTGGTTTTTGTTCTTTAAGCACATGAGAGATGTATTATGGGCCTAAACCATTCAGTGACTTACAGTCTAGAAGTGGCATAGTAGTGAATCTATTCAGTAACTAACTGGCAGTGTAAAACTCAAAAACAGGTGTACTGACTCTGTTGTCTTTGCTGTGGATAAAACTCTTGCGGCAGAATTGAAGCTGGCAGAGTGCCTGCAGGGAAACAACGGAAACTGCAGGGAAACGTCCTGTGTTGGATGTGGTAGTTTGCAGCACTGGGGCTCCACAGGGTACTGTGCTCTCTCCTTTTCTCTTTATCCTCCACACATCCGACTTCAGAAAAAAACACTGACAGCTGCCTCATCCAGAAGTTCTCCAATGATACAGTCATCGTTGCACCTCAACAACACACTGGACTGTACTACCAATACAGATGCCATGTACAGGGCAAAGTGATCTCCATCTGCTGAGAAGACTGAGGTCCATATTCAGACTGTTTTTGCACTGATGTGTGATTTATCATACACAAATTACCTTGGCCAATATTACTTTTTTTCACTCTCATTATGTACATAACCTATGCATACATACATGTACTCCACTTTGACACATGTATATTCATTACTGTGCAATAGTGTAAATGCTGTACTTACTTTATCCTGAACCCACTATGTGCAATTTGTGCAAAAACTGAAATTCTCTCGAATTTTTGGCAGTATATTTTCATGGCAGTATTTTTCATAGTTCTTTGTGGCAATATATATTCTTTGACATTTTTTTTATATCGGCCTTTGTATAAAATGTACAAATATATATTCAGCTTTTATTTTGCATTTTGTATTTCTCTATGCCAATGCTATTTTTTCCTATCCTTCCGCTATTGCCTGCTGCCTGTAACGCCTGAATTTACCCTGTCTGGGGATTAATTGAGTCTTATCTATCAATCTATCCATCTATGATCTGAATTCTGCACCAGGTGAGGCGTCTTTCTATCTGTAACAATATTTTGATTCCAGTCGACTAAGTTATTTTGTAGCCAAAGATGGTGCAGCTGGTCAAAGTGGTTAGCAGTGACACCTCTTTGGCTACTGGATGGTACTCAGTCAACGGGCAACCCCAGATCCACCACAAACCTCAACACCTGTGCAGTGAAACAGTGCAAATCTGTGCTCACTATCACTCAGTCCCCATTTACTCCTCAGAGAGACACTTCAACACTTTGCTCTCTGCTACATGAAAAACACTGAGGATTCATAAAAATGGTAGTAAAGGCTAATTCTTCTGTATCACTGGAGTCTTTGCCAGAGGCTGTAAAGGTACAAGTGCTCTTCAGAGATGGCTTCATTTGCAGTCTCCTCCAACATAACAATAGAAGACAACATAAATCTGTTTTACCTTAATTTGTAATCGTTATAGCATAAGAAAAAAAGGAATCATAAAATCATACAAGACATGATGCAAAAGTACAGGCTGCAGAGACTAATGACATGTGTAATCTTTATTTGGACTCCAAAGAATAGATCAAAGCAGTTTTGAGTCAGAAAAATCACCTTGAAAGATTTTTCTAGATATGATCATTTTGAAAGCTGATCTGAACCAGCTGTAAAAGAAAGCATAAATAAATGGGTTCAGCATTGAGTTTGACCTTGCAAGCCAGCTGAGACTTTCAATCACAGCAACTGGCACTGACACATGATTCAAAAGCTGAAAGGAAAAATAAAAAAAGAAAGGAGTCCAGCACATCAGAAACACTCCCATAACAGTTGCCAGAGTTTTAGTGGCTTTTCTCTCCATCTTACTGGCAGTGGCTCCAGACTTTGTTCCCTGGATGCTGCGTACCTGTCTCTGTGCAACAAGGAAAATCTTCAGGTAGATACAGAGCATTAAAATCACTGGGAGGTAAAATGAACAAAGAAGTCCCAAAATGATTGCAAGTTGAAGATCAATAGAACACTCTTCTTGACATTTATCTTGTTGAAATCCTGCCATTGCGAGGCCAATTGTAAGTAAAAGAGAAAAACTCCAGCTCACCAGGATCATGATCACAACAACATGAACATTTATCTTTGTTCTATATGTCAGAGGGTGACACACTGCATAATATCTGTCAATAGAAATACAGCACAAATTCAAAATGGAAGCTGTGCACAGTGTTAAATCAAAGCTCTCTCGTATTTTGCAAAATAAATCTTCAGAGAACAGACATGAACTAATAGAGAATTCCATGCTGAAAGGAAAAACTACAAGCCCAACAAGCAGGTCAGCTACTGCCAAGGAAAGGATGAGAGAGTTTGTAGGAGTGTGGAGCTGTTTGAAGTAAATGATGGAGATTATTACAAGAAGGTTTCCACATATTGTGAGAGCAGACAGTGAGCTGAGGAAAACATACAATAAAACACATACTGTGGAAGGTGTGCTTGTCCTCCTATAAGAAACATTATGTATTTCATAACAGGGATGTAAGTCATTATAAGTGTGCTCGACAGTGACTTCTGGTGCCATGTTTCTGGAGTTCCCACAAATCAGTTTTCCATTAAAAATGTACAATATTTAAAACAGAAAATTTATATAGATGTTTATTAATATATTTTGCTCTGTATTAGTGAAACATCAAAATGACATCACCTTTTAAACACTGAAAGTAGCTGATGCATCAGTCTTGATGGGTGTTCTTCATGACTGAGCCACTGGGCATAATCCTGCTTTTATCAACCCCAGTCTCATTTCCATAAAAGGCAACTTCTAGAATTGTCCAATCAAAAGTGGGACTTTTTGTCTCGTTTACATTAGATGCCGCAGCAACATACTGTACTGTAGATGAAATTGACATTTTAAATACTTTTGTGAGTCTTTTCATTTTATCAGAACTGCTAATGTCTGATTTATAATTAAGGTCGTCACACAAAGATCTTTTTTCCAAGGACATGAAACCAAAAGTTTCCTGGCCAAAAAATATTAATCTTTGATCTATTTAAGATTTGAGAATGTGACAGGTTTGTGTCAGGCAATTTTATAGTAATAGCAGTAAAGTATCGTAGCTATGCTAAAAGTAGCTACAGTCACATATAGTAGCTACAGTATAAGTTGTAGCAGTAATAGTGGTAGTACTGAGAGTTTACAACATTAACTCTTTCATTACGCTCCTAATGATCTTCTCTGGAGAAAGGAATCTAGCAAGGAGTGGAAATCACTTGCACAATCCACATCAAAAGGCCACTCAGTGTATTGCTGTCAAACCAGTGACACAACCTCAGAGTACACTAGTTCAGAGGAAGACAGAACATGTCAAACTTAATGCTACCTGAAGCATACATTTCATTAAAACAGGTCACCAAAGACAGTTGAGTTTTCATTAATTAGTTTTTTCTGAAGGAGGTGAATGACTAAAAATGGCGGACAGCTAAATTCAGGCAAAAGAGAGCAAATAATACTTTATTGTTCTCAACAGAATAATTTTCAATTTTGTGTTTCGGGAGGATGGTGCCATCTTTCCCCTTTGTTTTTTAGAATTCCAAGAATTAAAATTGTGCATGCAGGAGGGAACATGAATATCACCTAACCTGGACATCTGGAGCTGTAGCCAGAATAATTCTCCACTTTAAGCAATTTGTCATTTTGTCAAACTACCTCTGACGTGGATGATGTCATTACCGAACGCCGGGGGCTGCGAGCAGCCAGCCACAACACGGCTGACTCTGCGGCGGTCGGCTACGAATACGCAATAACGAACCATAGCTGTGCCAAACTACAGCTAAACTAGCCGATATAGAGGCTGCGCATGGATGCCCCGAGTACTCGCATTATACGGATATACGCACCGCTCCTCTGAGGCTAATTTCTTCAAAGTTTTTTTAGTCTAATCAATAAACATAATAAACTATTCTGACACCCATTTTCCTCATGAAACAGAAGAACACAAGGGTACACCTTCTGAATTCAAGTTTATCTCTTTTATTGAACTTCAGTCCCTGAGCTGTTTGCAAGTTAGCACCTCTTTGGACTCCATCAGCTCTTTTCCTGTATGACTTCTCACAGAAGTTTCACATGCCATACATCAATACAGGCTCCATGTGAGCTCATGCAGCATATTCATCATGGTGGGAAAAGGTGATGATGAAGATGATGAGGCCTTCTACACCACACAGATGTGGACTGTAACCTGCTTCAAAGTCAATCTTGTTGGAACGTCACTTCACAAGGTGCGATACATGCAGTGCTTGCTGGTAGTATCACATGCAATAGCTGCTAGCAACTCTGAAGTGCTGTTTGTGTGAAGAATGCCTTTCTGATGCAATCTGTCCACAAGCAGCTTGACATTTTGATGGTCTATGTAAGCACATGTGTTTTTGTCACAGCTCTGCTGATGTTACGTAAAAAGGGCAGAATCTCACAAACGCAGCTCCTTCACAGCAGTACCCTCCTTTGCACATTTTGCTTTTCACTCCCTGAATCTGACCTGTGGTAAATCAGTAAAGTGGGTTTGGTTATTGGACCAGTTTGGGGTCAAGTTGTATTCTACTATAATTTGTTTTGATGGCCTCTGTCATGAATCGTTTTTTCGCTGAAATTGTCAGTCTCAAACATTTCAGTCCTGGTTGATTTGGCAACACTTGCACTTACTGGTGGCAACAGCAAATGTGGTTAAATAATTCAGGTCACATAATTCAGCAAACAAACTATTGTTAAACTGAGAAAGAAGTCAGGCAATAACTGGCTATTTTTCATCATTCTGTGGGCCACCATGATTTGATTTGATGTGCCACACGGCATGAGAATTCTTTTCATTCTGTCCAATATATTATGACATTTTAAATGAAATCATGATGGGTTTTGGGTTGATTAGACATGACAGAAGTGGGGTCTAGCTTCCCTCATAAGCACGATGATTACAAATTAAGCCACTGACAGAAACCAACATTAAACTGTAACATATGTTTTAGAGCTGTTATTTGATATCATTTTCATCTAAACAGTGTTCTTCAGTAGTGTTGCCACCGTGGTGGGAAGACAGGGCTTGCCATGACACACAATGTGCATCTCTATCCATAATGGCTGTGTCATGTTTAAGGAGGGCAATTAAATAAATATTTACTGTACATGAACAAGACCTCTGTTTAAATGTCAAAAAAGAACTTGGCCTCCTTAAGCTTGCTGACACATCAGTGCAGAAATGACTGAAAACACCTAATGTGATGGCCTAATGTTTAGGTTTTGTGTGCAGCACTAAAGTAGTGTTTGTGGTGATAAATCATTTTCTTCTTCTTGTTTGTCTCAGACCTTTTTCAATACTTGTTCCAGTTACAGTACCATACTGTGAAGGCATTCAAGACATAGTGCAGACCAGGAACAATAGTCACTATGAATGACACAGAATTGTTCAGAATGGAGGCAACAATTACACATATTTACAATCCAGCTCTCAGCAGGAGCAGACAGTTTGAGGCCAGTATCAGGATCATTCCTGCTGGGGGAAATGTGCTCACCCTGCAAGTGATCAACAATGTTTTGGAAAACTCACCCACTAATGTCATTCAGTACATTTAATTTTATTACAAGTATGTTTTTTTTACTATGCATTTAAAAATGTGCTAGATTAAACATTTTCAATCAACTCAGATATACAGTAATCAGTATTATATTGAATATTTTATTCAGTGTGGGCATCGCAAAGCACCAGGGAAAGTTGGAACAAGCACAACTAGAAAATTCCCTCTGGGAAATTTTGAAAGGGACACGGGGGGCTACTGCCGGGGGAACCATCTATGTCAACATACACATGATCATCTTTCACTGAGCAATGATTGAGGAGCTGTAATCACATTAAGTCTTCTGTGTGTGTGTATCTCTGTAATCAAGTTACCTGTATGTGCGTGCATGTGTGTCTGTGTGTGTGTGTGTGTGCGTGTGCCAGTGTTTCTCCTTGTCTGTCTCCTTTGATCACCTCAGCTGTCTGTGTCTGCTTCTCTCCTCTGCTTCATGTCTCTGTTAACATGAATTAATTAACTGAATCAATAAACATGAATAAATTTAATGGAAATGAACCATCTCTATTATCATCCAAAGTTTCCTTTTATTAACAGAGCTAACGGTGCTAATGCTAATGGTGCTAACAGAGCTAATGAAGCTAACGCTAACGGAGCTAACAGAGCTAACACTAGCGGAGCTAGCAGCTAACGGTGCTAATAGAGCTAACGGCGCTAACGCTAACAGAGCTAACGGTGCTAACATTTCTAATAGAGCTAGCAGAGCTAACGGCGCGAATAGAGCTAACGGCGTTGTGCCTGTCTATGTATATGAGGCTGTCTGTGTGTATTTAACTGTATTTGTGTGTGACTGTGTCTGTGTGTATGTATCTGTCGTTGTGTGTGACTGCGTATGTGTGTGTCTTCGTCTGTTTGTGTGTGTGTGTCTGCTTGAACTAAACATTTATCAAATTGTCCCAAGTATTTTGAACAAGCAGCCCAACCAGTTCCTACATGGAGATGTGTCTGGTATATGTGTGTCTGAATGTGTATGTGTGTGCGTGTGTAACTGCTGCCCCACCTGCTGATAATTACCTCTCTATCTCTCCCACTTTTTACCTGTTCCTGAACAGCGACTTCCTCGCTGTCGGTTTCTTCCGAACAACTTGTGATTGTGACAAAACTGTAGCTGCTATCAAAAAAATGATTACACTGTGAGATGCGGACAAGTCTGGGCCAGATGTACGTGTGTTTTATGCCCAGATATTCTTTAGAAAAATGACTAAATGGTCGATTTAAAAAGACATACTCCGGCAGGCTGCGACTCAGAAAACAGGAGATTGTATGGGTTTAAATGGAGCAGCAGAGCAGGGCAGCTGGTGCAAGATCCCTCTTCATTTAAATTTGGTGGGGGCTAACCCTTTAAAATTGAACTTAGACGAGAGAGGAAAGAAAGAAATTCTGGCGGAAGATGAAAAATGGGAAGAAAAAACACACAGGATCGCCTCTATAGCTCTTTGAGCTATAAAGGCGAGTGGCTCTTGTATTGCTTTGAGCCACTAATAATAATAATAGAAGAAACGCGCAGGATAACAATAGTGACTCAGTGCGTTGCCCTGTGTCCCTAATTAGAATATACGTGTATATATATGCAATTGTACATAGTGTGAATCAGCCATTTACATGATTAAATTAACAGTTCATTATATTGAACCTCAGTCTGTGTTTAACTTTAATTTGTTGTTTTTTATAGCATAACAAAAAAAACAATCATAAAATTATACGATACATGATGCAAAGGTTCAGGCTACAGAGACTAATGACATGCATAATCGTTACTATTCCAAATTTGATCAGTACTGACTCATCTGCACTCCAAAAAAAAAAGATCAATGCAGCTTTGAGTTGGAAAAATCACCTTGAAATATTTTTCTAGATATAATCAGTCTGAAAGCTGATCTGAACCAGCTGTAAAAGAAAGCATAAATAAATGGGTTGAGCATTGAGTTTGACAGTGCAAGCCAGCTGAGACTTTCAATCACAGCAAATGACACTGACACATGTTTCAAAAGCTGAAAGGAAACACAGAGAAATAAAGGAGACCAGCACATCAGAAAGACTCCCATAACAGTTGCCAGAGTTTTAGTGGCTTTTCTCTCCATCTTACTGGCAGTGGACCCAGACTTTGTGGCCTGGATGCTGCGTACCTGTTTTTGTGCAACAAGGAAAATCTTCAGGTAGATACAGAATAACAAAATAACTGGGAGGTAAAATGAACAAAGAAGTCCCAAAATGTTTGCAAGTTGAACATCAATGGAACACTCTTCTTGACATTTATCTTGGTCTAATTCTGCCATTATGAACACAATTGTAGATAAAAGAGAAACACTCCAGCTCACCAGGATCATGATCACAACAACATGAACATTTATCTTTGTTCTATATGTCAGAGGGTGACACACTGCATAATATCTGTCAATAGAAATACAGCACAAATTTAAAATTGAAGCTGTGCACAGTGTTAAATCAAAGCTGTTTCGTACTTTGCAAAACACATTTTCAGAGAACACACATGACCTAATGGAGAATTCCATGCTGAAAGGAAAAAGTACAACCCCAACAAGCAGGTCAGCTACTGCCAAGGAAAGGATGAGAGAGTTTGTAGGAGTGTGGAGCTGTTTGAAGTAAATGATGGAGATTATTACAAGAAGGTTGCCACATATTGTGACAGCACACAATGAGCCGAGGAAAACATACAATAAAACACATACTGTGGAAGGTGTGCTTGTCTTCACATAAGAAACATTATGTATTTCATAACAGGGATCTAAGTCATTATAAGTGTGCTCGACAGTGACTTCTGGTGCCATGTTTCTGGGTTCCTGCAAATCAGTTTTCCATAAAAAAATTAACAATATTTAAAACAGAACATTTACACAGATATTTATTCATATATTTTCTCTGTATTATTGAAACGTCACAATGATGTTCTTTAGATGGAAATACAGATCTTCAGTTTTTGTCCTACCTCTTCAGTGCTGAAAGTAGTTGATGCATCAGTGTTGATGGATGTTCTCCATGACTGAGCCACTGGGCATAATCCTGCTTTTATAAACCCCTGTCTCATTTCCATAATAAGCAACTTCTAGAATTGTCCAATCAAAAGTGGGACTTTTAGTCTCGTTTACATTAGACATACTGTACTGTAGATTAGATTAACCTTTTAAATCCTTTTGTGAGTTGTTGTTTTTCAGAACTGCCAATGTATGATTTACAATTTAGGTCGTCATACAAAGAACTTTTTCCAAGGACATGAAACAAAAAATATTAATCTTTGATCTTTTTCAGATTTTTATAGCTACACTGTAAGTAGCTACAGTCACAATTAGTAGCTACAGTAGTAGATTACAGTATTAGCGGTAGCAGTAATAGTGGCAGTACTGAGAGTTTACAACATTAACTCTTTAGTTATGCTCCTCTAATGCTCTCCTTTGGAGAAAGGAATCTAGCAAGGAGTGGAAATCACTTGCACAATCCACATCAAAAGGCCACTCAGTGTATTGCTGTCAAACCACTGATACAACCTCAGAGTACATTTATAGTTCAGAGGAAGACAGAACATGTCAAACTTCATGCATCCTGACACGTACATTACATTACAACAGATCACAAAAGAGAGTTGAGTTTTTAATTAGTTTTTCTCAAGGAGGTGAATGACTAAAAATGGCGGACAGCTAGCTAGACAAGCTCAGTAAAAACAGCAAATACAACTCTATTGTTCTCAACAGAATAACTTTCCACTTCATTTGTCTTTCGTGAGGATGGTGCCATCTTTTCCCTTTGTTTTTACAGATCTCTGGACATTAGAGCCATTCCAAGAATAAAAAATGTGCATGCAGGAAGGAACATGAATGTCACCTAACCTGGACATCTGGACCTGTAGCCCGAATAATTATCCACTTTTTAGCAATTTGTCATTAAAGAAGACAACAGTCTTGTAATTTTTCATTTCTTCTTCATTGAAGGTGAGTAAACAACAGCCAACCATTAGGTACATAAAGTCATGGTCAGAGGAGTCCAGTTTGACACTGAGGGACTGTTTTGACACCACCGACTAGGAAGTGTTGTGCAGTCCTCATGGAGGAGGACACGGAGGACATTGACAGTTTAACAACATGGATCACGTACTACATTAACTTCTCTGAGGACAACACTGTGCCTACCACGAAGGTGCGGCGTTTCCTGAACAACAAACTCTGGGTGTCCCCAACAGAATGAAAAGAAAACGGTTTTTAAGTCTGGGGATAGAACTGAGTTGAAGAGGGTGCAGAGGGAGCTGAAAAGGGAGATCAGGAGAGGCAAGGAGAGCCACAGAAGGAAGCTGGAGGAGTGCCTGCAGAGGAACAATGGCGGAGAGGTTTGGAGGTGCGTGAAAACCAGCAGCAACAGCGAAAGGGGCCCAGAATCAAAGCAGCAAATGAGCTGAACCTGTTTTTTAGCAGGTTTGATTCTACCCCAACCTCCAGATCCCAGATCCCAGATCCCAGACCAGACAGCGTTACCTCTCAGCACCCCCTCCCTCCCTCCTTGTGCATCTTTGACACCAGCAGCTCTGTCCTCACACAACTTCACCCCCCTCCAATCCACATCACAGACCACAGATCCAGCCCCCCATCTCACCCAACAGGAGCCACCCCCTGTCCCCCACCCAGCCTCTACATAACAGCTGATCAGGTGAGAAAGAAGCTCAGGAGGACAAAGACGAGGAAGGATACTGGCCCTGATGGCATCATCTCCAGACTGCTGAGGGACTGTGCAGATCAGCTCTATGGGGTCATTCAGCACATATTCAACATGAGCTTCAGGCTGGAGAGAGTTCCTGCCCTGTGAAAAACTTCTTGTGTGGTTCCAGTGCCAAAGACTGTGTATCCCAGGGAGCCTAACCACTTCAGGCCGGTAGCCTTCACTTTCCAGCTGATGAAGACTCTAGAGAGGATGATACTGAATCACCTCTGTGACCTGGTGAGCAGCAAGCTAGACCCCCTACAATTTGCGTATCGTCCAGGCTTTGTGTGGAAGACGCTATCATCTACCTGCTCCAGGTATGAGGCTCAGGCTTGTTGACTTCTCCAGTGCTTTCAACACAATCCAGCCATCACTGCTGAGGGGGAAGCTGGAAGGAGCCGGAGTAGACTGTCACCTGGCTGCATGGACCATCGACAACCTCACCAACAGACCACAGTATCTGAGGCTTTGCAACTGTGTGTTGGATGTGGCAGTTTGCAGCACCGGGGCTCCGCAGGGTACAGTGCTCTCTCCTTTCCTCTTCACCGTCTATACATCTGACTTCAGACACAACACAACCAGCTGCCACCTCCAGAACTTTTCCGATGATACAGCCATTGTTGGACAGTACAGATATGGACTGAGGAGGCCTCCTTTGCACTTCAGGACTGCTTCGAACTGACAGACTGGACTGTGTTCAGAGAAGAGGCAGACCTTGAGGAGTACACATCATCTGTATTGTCTTATGTTCAGTTCTGCACTGATGCTGTCCTCCCTGTTAAGACCATCACAGTGTTTCCCAACCAGAAACCATGGCTGGACAGCACAGTGCGGTCCCGGGATACTGCCTACAGATCTGGAGACAGGCTGGCTTATAGCAGGGCTCGAGCAGAGCTGAAGAAAGGATTCAAGCAGGCCAAGCTCCAGTACAAAGACAAAATTGAAGATCACTTCAAGAACAACAACCCACAGAGCATGTGGAGAGGCATCAGAACCATAACGGACTACAAGCCGAACACTCAGCTCACCAGCCACGACCCCGCCCTGCCTGACACCTTAAACAGCTTCTTTGCCCGCTTCGACACATCAGGCAGCAGAGAAGCTACACACCTACCCCGGCTGGAGGAGCAGCACCAGCCCCTCGTCCTGCAGCAGCACCAGGTGTCATCCACCCTGAGGAGGATCAACACCCGCAGAGCTGCAGGACCGGATAAGGTGTCAGGCAAGACTTTGAGGACATGCGCTGACCAGCTAGCAGGAGTGTTCCTGGACATTTTCAACCTGTCCCTGCAGCTGTCTACGGTTCCTGAGTGCCTCAAGTCCTCCACCATCATTCCGGTACCGAAGAAGACATCCATCACCTGCCTGAATGACTACCGGCCTGTTGCACTGACCCCGGTGATCATGAAGTGCTTTGAGCGGATTATTCTCAGGTACATCAGAGACTTCATCCCCTCGGACCTAGACAGCCTTCAGTTTGCCTACAGAGGGAATCGGTCCACAGAGGATGCTGTCTCCATCACCCTGCACACAGCCCTGACCCACCTGCAGCAGCCCAACACCTACGTCAGGATGCTATTTGTAGACTTTAGCTCAGCTTTTAACACCGTCATCCCAGACAAGCTGGCGCTGAAGCTACACACGGTGGGTCTGCCAGCGTCTCTGTGCCACTGGATCAGAGACTTTCTCACCAACAGGCCTCAGGTGGTGAGAATCGGGAGCATCACATCATCCCCTCTGGTCCTCAGCACGGGCACACCACAGGGTTGTGTGCTCAGCCCAGCCCTCTTCACCCTGTTTACTCACGACTGTGCTGCCATCCACCCCACCAACACAGTCGTGAAGTTTGCGGACGACACTACAGTAGTGGGTCTCATCTCAGATAACAACGAGACCCACTACAGAGAGGAGATACACCAGCTCACCCAGTGGTGTTCAGCCAACAACCTGGTGCTGAACACAGGGAAAACCAAGGAGGTCATTGTGGACTTCAGGAGGTCCAGGAAGACGGATCACGCCCCCCTCCTCATGGACGGAGAAGTGGTGGAGCGTGTGGACAACATCAGGTTCCTGGGCCTCCACATCACATCTGACCTCTCCTGGTCCATGAACACCTCCCGCCTGGTGAAGAAGGCACAACAAAGGCTCTTCTTCCTCAGGAAGCTGAAACGGGCTGGACTCTCCTCTCGGTTGCTCGTTAACTTCTACAGGGCCACAATTGAAAGCATCCTCTGCCTCAGTGTGACAGTGTGGTATGGCAGCTGCACGGCACAGGAGAGGAAACAACTGGCACGGGTGGTTAAAACTGCACAGGGCATCGTGGGCTGCCCCCTCCCTGACCTAGACTCTATATATGAAGGTCGGGTCAGAAAGAGGGCGAGATCCATCGCCACTGACCCCAGCCACCCGGGCCACAGACTGTTTGTACCGCTTCCATCAGGAAAGCGGTACAGGAACATCCGCACCACCACTAACAGACTGAGGGACAGCTTCTTCCCCAGAGCTGTTAGAGCTATCACCCCCAGCAGCCCCTCACTGCAGTGAGAGACTGTGTGAACTGTGAACACTGCACACCGCACTTTACACCTACACCTACACCTCTACCTCCACCTGCACCTTCTGTGTACTTGACTTTTATGTACACACATATACTATAATTATATACATTTTAGTATATCAGCACATTTCAGTTTCATTGGCATATTTATTCTGTCGGTACATTTCACTGTGTATTTTTTATATTTTATTCTGCTTGTATATTTTATTCTGTTTGCACATTTCACTTCCATATTTTATTGTTTATTGTTTAGTATATTTTATTGCCTTAGTATATTTTCATTCTGTAATATTTTTAATTGCTTCACGATTTTTTTTTTTTTTTAATTGCATGTTGGTTTATTTTATTTTATTGTAGTTATCTTAATTTTATTCACTCTTTCTAGTCTTATCTTTCTTACCATCTAACATGGGGGTTGCAATGAAAATTTCATTGACATGTGCAATGACAATAAAGACTCTTGAATCTTGAATCTTGAATCTTGATGTGTATCACAGGGGAATGATTTGGAATAAAGGGTAGTAGTCGTTAACTTTGTCGACTGGTGTCAACAAAACCACCTGCACATAAACGCCAGCAAGACTCAGGAGATGATGATTGACTTCTGCAGGAAGGCGCCACGGACTACACCAGTGTGCATCCAGACATTGAAATCGTGGAGGAGTACAAATATCTGGGTGTCACCTAAACAATAAACTGGACTGGTCAACTAACACTTATGCCCTGTACAGGAAGGGCGAAAGTCGCTGAGGACTTTTTATGACTCTGTGGTTGCATCTGCAATCTTCTACACAGTGGTCTGCTGGGGCTGTGGAAGCTCTGAAAGGGACAGACAGAGACTGAACAGACTGGCTGGCTGGCAGAGCTGGCTCTGTCCTGAACAACCCCCTGGACTAGGGATGTGGAGATTCACCGATTCATATCGGTGGTCCGATATAAACGTTTGCGATGCGACTGCACCGGTAGAATGAACGTGCATCGGATATAATTCACGGGTGAATTCGCGGTGCATCTCTTCTAGCCCGTCTACACCGGCAAATCCCATTGTTAAATCGACTATTTCTATCTATGTTTTAGTATTTTCAAGGCAACCTGAATGCACCATCGCGTCCCCAGGCAGTGACGCAAGCAGGTGTTGTACACAACAGACAAACGAGAAAGACGATAACTGCGACGAGATATTTAATGCACCAAAAAAGACACATTAATCAAACGTGTGGCAATATTTTGGGGTTTTTTTAAGCGAGGGGGTCAGCGAGACAAGACGCACGCAATTTGCAAACAATGCCGTGCGGCTATCAAGTACGTCGGCAGCACGACGCAACAAGCGTTCCCTCTGAACAGTGTTCAGTACCGCTGGTGACATAGTAATAATAATAATAATAATAATACATTTTATTTGGAAGCGCCTTTCAGAACACTCAAGGACACTTTACAGAGCGGGTAAAACACAAATAACAAGATAAATACAAGCAGAATAAAAAAAAAAATAGTGACTGCTCAGCGCAGTTTGCTATTCCCAGAACATGTAGACCAGTAATATTTCTAAAGAAAAACCTGAAACTAAGCCATATGAGGTAAATCAGTGAGGTGTTTGCAGTAAATGGCATTGTTTGATTGCCAGTAGTTGATGTTTTTTGCTTACATTGTGAGCAGTTAAGAAAGACTTGTTAGGAAATGTTATTTATTTACATGTTTAATTTCTTATAGAAATTACACCAATACGTTTTCCTCCTAATACACAGGAGCACTATGGACATTGCACTTTGGAAAGAAATACCTCTATTTGAGCCCCTTGGTGAGAGTATTGTTTACAGCAGCTGTTACTGGCTGCCAGTTATAGTTTTATTTTTTTTACACTTGATTCTGTAAAACATTGTTATTTGATTTTCATTCTTTGTAAGAAATCAGTCAACTTACTGAAACAAGCACATCATTCTGGCAGACAGTAGTATGTGTTGCTGGTCATGTTATTTGCACTATTCACATGGTTAATACAGTGCTTTCTGAAACTGTTTAACTGTGAAGTTTTATACATTTTGTATAATTATAGAGACAGAGAACATAATTGGGAGTTAGGAGTGCTAATTATAAATACAATTGAATGCTCTGTCTACTGAAATATGTCTTTTTTAAAATATGATTTATTGGTTACTCCATAAAAAACAAATATTAAATACATCCCTCAAATCGATACAGAGAGTAAAGCAGAATTGTGCTATTGAGGTAAAAAACCTGATGTTACTATTACTCTCTCATACTGCAACTAACTGTATTGAATGATCACATCATATCGAAACATCCTTTTATAGTTAAGTCATATCGTTATCAAATCATTTTTGAATCACATCGTATCGTGAGCAGGAGTGAATCGTATCGCATTGTATCGACGGGAGCTTCAGTGTATCGTAACTGTATCGTATCGGTGTCAGCGCATCGAGATGTATATCGAATCGGCCTCAGTGGTGGAGATATACAACCCTACCCTGGACACCACTGAGGATGTAGTTGAGAGGAGGATGTGAGCCAAGCTGACATCCATTATTGACAACCCCTCCCACCCCCTACATGACACAGGTCCCTCAGCAGCTCCTTCAGCAACAGACTGCTGTATCCACTCTGTGAGAAGGAACACTACTACAGGTCCTTCATTCCAATAGCTGTCAGAGTGTTTAACAATAGGTGGTTACACTACTGATTTACACATTAGCGAATTGCTAGTTGCAGCATGGTTTCATATGACATACCATTTCATTTAACATGCAAACTCCAATATACTCTAATTCTCAGGCCGGGACTCAAGACAGGACTCTGACGCAGAGATTGATCAGAAAGCAGACTTCATTTATCACAAACACCAATGACCTCAAGGCAGAGTGACAAAAAAAGCAGGTTATGAAATTATTCTAAGGGAACTCCAACTCTCCAAGGGAAGAGAGCAAAAAACTCACTGAGAAAAGAAAACAGAACTAAAACAGAAACTCACTCTGGAAAGAGGAAAGGGATAAATGCACCAAACAGCTGAGAAAAGGTTAAGAAAACAAAATTCACTGCAGAGGGAGGTAAACCCAAAAGCTATAGAAATAAGTACCAAACAACGCTCCCACTGGAGGAAAAACAGACTATGAGGAAAAGTACAACAGAAACTCGCTCCTAGAAAATGGAGGATCTAAGATACGTTATAAACTTTAAATGACAAACCAAAAATCACTCCTTATGGAGGAAAACAACACAGCTATGAACAAAAACTATGATTAAATGGCATAAAGTAGATTATACAAGTTACAAACCAAAAAAATCACTCATTAGAGGATCAAGGGCTTACGTGCAAATAACTCTGGGGGCAGGGCAAAGGACAAGGACAGGCTCGAGTAAATTGATCATGGGACAAAGCCACTCTGGCACAAGACAAGGGAGACACAGACTACTTTAGCACATGGAGGGTAATGGGGAACAGGTGGAGACAATAGGTAATCAGGGCGGACGCACCGGCGACACATGAGGAAGGGCAAGTGCTCTAAAACGAGAGGAGAGTTAGTCTTTCAAAATAAAATCGGAAATGACAAGACAAAAAAAAAGGACGAGACAAACCTCACCACGGTGTGCATTATACATCTCTGTTGCTACTTTTGTACATCGTTTTACCTATTTTGCTCACCTGGAAGTACAGAAACACAAGCACATCAACATTACATGACTATATTTTGCAGGCTGTTTAGGTCGACTGAATAACACCTCCAGCGTCCAGTATGCTAGCTAGCTTGCACAGTCAGTAAGTCATGGATGTACAAAGATTTATGAACTGAGAAAATGTTGTTCATAACTTCAATCATGTTTTCACTTTTAACATTTCAGAGAGCACTGGTTTCCAGTCAGTTGGGGAATACTACGCAGTTGATATGTCAGTTGTGAATGGGCCTTGAAAATAACGCTTGATTACTACGTTAGGCTAAACTGGCTAGCTGGACGTGCTAATGATTGCAGTTATTTTTCTTTCAGAGATGATAAAAATCTATTCTTTAATCAAATACTGTCTACTATCATATAGACACTATTGAAGGACTCTCTTGCAGAGTCTTGCTAGAGAATCACTGTTTTGGGTGAAGGGTATCGTTAATGGTTAACTCCTGCCATCTACTACAGCCTACCTACATTCAGCATGTGTGTTTTCATTCATCAGCCAGTCTGCTGGAACATTTATATTCAACAAATCTGCAGCAGGAAATACATTTTGAAGTAAGCTAATGCTGACAGAATTATGTTTTCTATGAACCCAACGAGGATCCACTCATAGTGCACTGCGGTTTATCTGATATCACTGTGCTGGTTTTGTTCCTCCAACATTATTATAATGAATGTTGCTGCAGGACCATCACTGCAACTGACCAAGTCCGCCTGGGGAGCAGGTCAAGGTGGGTGAACGAGTCAGGCACAGGACTTTCACCATGGAGACTGGGGTTTGTGCCCCATGTGAAACTTTTTTTTTTTTTATTGTTGACTTATTATTATTTCAAGACTTGGTTCAGTTGTTATTTTCAGTTTCTTCCCTCCGTTGTAATACAGAAAAAGTCAGATGATACTTTCCGTATGCATGTGACCAACTGGCATCATTTTACCAACAGGCTAGGTGTCAAACACTGTAAACTAAAAGCTCAAAGTCCATTGACAGCTGTCTAACTTGACTATAATTCTTCTGTTGTGTGAGTACAGTGTGTGCACAGAGACATGACTCAATGATGTAAATAAAGAATTCCATTTAGGCTGAATCATCATTCCTACACTGAAGAAAATGTCTGGTTTGATATTAATTGAGTAAACAGAATGTATTCCCCAAACTATAAGGAGGGTTATTCTTACATTTCTTGTTTGTTTCTTGTTCCTCATTAAATTGGACTCTGTGGGTGTATTATGTCATTATTCAGATCATTAAGTGGCCATGAATTTGTTTTGCTCTATTAGTTCTGTTATTGCTAGAAAACATTAAGGCCCCAGGATGAGGAGGTGTGATGAAGCAGTCAGGAAGTGTGTGTGTGTGTGTGTGTGTGTGTTTGTGACAAAGGCAGCCCGGGGACCAATAACCACAACATCCATTCACACCTCTAATTGAAGGCTGTTGCATCATATCATCTAATTGGAGGCATAATTATGATGACATAAGCGGGAATTCGGATGAACGTGCATTAAACTTTTGATTTAAAAAAACATGCTACCCACACCATGAAGAATAAACATACAGTGATAAAATTATAGAAGGCAAACAAAGTGTAAAGCCATGAATTATACACTGTTACAGTTTAAAATAAAACATACAAGAAAACAGAATGAAAAGAGCTGATTGTGACAACTGTGTGAAGTTCTGTCCTGAACAGCTATTTTAAGCTATTTAACCGATGTTATCCACAGTAGCTTCTCAGGCCTGCTGGAGGTGGAAATCATGCTGACAATGAACTTCCTTCATTTTTCCTGACCCAGCTGGCATCATGCACACACACCTCAGTATGTACATCAATAAACAACCAGCACTCTTTCTGACAGTTTAGTAGAAAAGTCTTTTGCTGGTTCAGTGTTTTGTTCTATTAATAAAAAAGTCAAATGTCCTCCCAAGAACAACAGTATCAGTTATTTCAACAGGTGTCCCAAAAACAAATGCCATAATAATTATGACTGGAGTGAAGTAGCAAGACATCATTAGAGCAACAAAGAATGTAGCCCTGCCAGAACAATGGATTTAATTTGAGGACTAGGCCCCACAGCAACCAATGAAGCCGGTTCCCTTACAGCCACAAATAATAGGACTATATAGCAGTGAGGATGAATTTGGCCCCAGACAACCACCTCAGACACAGCAACTGTTAAAGGATAACTTTCGTTTTTACAACCTGGACTTTATTTGTAGCATTAATTACGACCATTTAGACACCCCGACAACTTTGGTGGCATTTGGAGTCGTTTTGAAGAAATTAGCCCCAGAGGAGCGGCGCGTATATCCGTATAATGCGAGTTATCGGGGCACCCGTGCGTAGCCTCTATAAACGCATAATCTGCGGCGAAACTCGTTCATATTCCAATATTTTGTTATGATATGCTGGTGCTATTCCCCTCTGAGCCCGTGGTGGCATGTTATCAACATCCAGTGTCTCTAGACAACTACTTCTGACGTGGATGACGTCATTTTCGAGCGCCACACGCTGCGAGCAGCCAGCCACAACACGGCTAACTCTGCGGCGGTCGGCTAGTTTAGCTGTAGTTCGCGACTGTTATTTTTCACAAAATGGATGAATATTTTTCCGACTCAAAACGGTAAGGACGTCCATCGTAAACAAAGTCATCGTCCACTAGCCGACCGCCGCAGAGTTAGCCGTGTTGTGGCTGGCTGCTCGCAGCGCGTGGCGCTCGAAAATGACGTCATCCACGTCAGAAGTAGTTGTCTAGAGACACTGGATGTTGATAACATGCCACCACGGGCTCAGAGGGGAATAGCACCAGCATATCATAACAAAATATTGGAATATGAATGAGTTTCGCCGCAGATTATGCGTTTATAGAGGCTACGCACGGGTGCCCCTGATAACTCGCATTATACGGATATACGCGCCGCTCCTCTAGGGCTAATTTCTTCAAAACGACTCCAAATGCCACCAAAGTTGTCGGGGTGTCTAAATGGTCGTAATTAATGCTACAAATAAAGTCCAGGTTGTAAAAAACGAAAGTTATCCTTTAACAACTACAGCCCTGCCCTACGAGCCCACAGCTTCATATCACAGCTCACAAGCAACACCGAACTATCCTCCACCTCGACCCCCCTCAATCTATAGCCTGCTTCAATATGCACCTATGCCATCATCTGTCGTGCCACCTCAATCACTGCCATTTCCCCCAGTAGTGATTGCTACTCAGCCTCAGTTCCCAACAAGCCAGGCTACAGCCCCACATGACTTTAATCTGCAACCACGCTCTGTATATGGTGTGCCAAAGCCAAAAAACCCAGATTTACCTACAGATAGTGAAAAGGAGTTTGCTAACCTGAAGTTAGCCCTGGATAACCTACTCAAGCCCTATCCTGAATTGATTGAAAAATACAAATACAGTGTGCTACTCGAACACCTCAAGCTCCCAGAAGCACAGATGATCGGTCAGTCCTGCAGACATGATCCATTCCCCTTCACAGCAACCATGCATGCATTACAGCTTCACTATGGTCAGCCACACCAGCTAGCGCAAAGCGAAATAGCAGCTATCCTCACTACACCTGATGTAAAGTCTGGGGATGCACGGACCTTCCAAAGCTTCGCACTCAGAGTCCATCTCTTAGTGAGTATGTTGCTGTCCTTGGAAGGGCCTCAGGGTATGGAACTCAACTGCTGCTCACACATCGACCGCCTGCTCAGTAAACTACCCAAATATCTCAGAGATGGGTTCATCGAATATCTTCAGTTGCAGGGAAAGCTCAACACCACAAGCCACAAGATTTGAATGGTTGGCTTCAAGGTAAAGCTCAGCGACAACATCTGTCAAACAGGCTAGTACAGTGCTATCAACTTGAGAAACCTACCAGTAATGGGAGAGAGAAAATTCCAGTCAAAGGCAAAGGTCAAAGTATAGCAGTGTACCATGGTGTTGAGCCCATACAACCAAGCACTTCAGGCAAGCCCACGTCAGCTAGTGAGTACATCAGCCGCTGCCCTAGCATTAAAGTACAATCCACAGCAGAGCTGGACAGGTGGTTAACAGATGGAAAAAGCTGCTGGAAGTCTTGCAACCTCAAGAAACCTTGCAGTGACTGTGGCTGCATACATCTCCAAGTGCTCCACAGTGTTGCTCAGTGCCGTTTGACAGACCTACAATCAAGAACCTCAGAGAGCCGAGTATATCTGACACCCAGCACAAGCTCTGGCAAAGTGCTCCTGAAGGTGGTTCCTGTCCAGCTGCATAACAATTGTAATTCAGTAGAAACTTTCGCTGTATTAGATGATGGAGCACAACGGACTATGATCTTACCAATGGCTGTCCAGCAGCTGAATGGTGAGTCTGAGACCCTCGCCCTACGAACTGTACGGGCAGATGTCACACACCTACAAGGGTCAAAGGTTAACTTCGAGATCTCCCCCAAAGACAACCCCCAGAAGCAGTTTAAAGTGCAGGGAGCATTTACAGCAGCAGGACTAGATCTAGTAGAGCAAACCTACCTTGTACAGATGCTTCAAAAACGCCATCCCCACTTGCGAGGAATACCACTAGAGTCCTTCAACAAAGTACGGCCACTAGTGTTGCTCGGCTCAGATCACGTGCACCTCATTACAGCCACGGAGCCAGCCCGCAGAGGGTCCAATGGTGGACCCATAGCCATCCACACTGCCCTAGGATGGGCCCTGCAAGGGGCAGAGAGGTGTATGTCAGAGCGCTCATCAGTACAACAGTGCCTTTTCACCTCATTCACCAGCCCAGATGATCTCCTGTATCGGAATGTCGAGAGGTTATGGCAACTAGATGTCTCACCTTTCCGAAATGAGAAAATGGTTGTCCACTCTCGGGATGATCAGGATGCCATGAACCTTCTGGAAACAAAAACACAGCGAGTGGAAGTCCACCGCTATGCAACCTCCCTCCTGAGAAAAGTAGGAGCACCCAAGCTCAACAGCTCCATACATTCAGTCATGGCTCATCTGAGGGCCAGAGAGAAGCGACTCAAGAGGGAACCAGAGAGAGGGGCGATCTACTCAGCTGAGAGCACAAACTTATCAACGCTGGATACGTCAAGAAGCTTCAGCCTAAGGAGGCGGAACAGTCTGCAGAAGCACAGTATCTCCCCCACCATCTTGTGTGCCACAACAACAAACCACGCTTGGTCTTCAATTGTTCATTTCTGCACCAAAATGTCTCCCTGAATGAGCAACTCTTACCTGGGCCTACACTGGGTCCATCGCTGGTAGGTGTCCTCATCTGATTCAGGCAAAACCAGATAGCAGTGAGCAGTGACATCCGCGCTATGTTTCATCAGATCTGCCTGCTACCTGAAGACAGCCCACTCCTTCGATTCATCTGGAGGGACATGCGCTGTGAAGATCCACCAGATGTGTATGAATGGCAAGTGTTACCATTCGGCACAACGAGCAGCCCATACTGTGCTATCTTCGCCCTGCAGCAACATGCTCGTAACCACCAAGACAGCCATCCCGAAGTGCTACAGTCGGTGCAGCAGAGCTTCTATGTTGACAACTGTCTCAAAAGCTTTCCAAACATATCTACAGCCAAGCAAAGAGTCGACCAGCTGCGCACCTTACTGGCGGAGGATTTGACCTCAAGCATTGGGCCAGTAATAAACCAGCGGTGGTAGCCCATCTTCCCACTGAAGCCAGATCTCAAGCTACTGAGCAGTGGCTAAGTCACAGTCGTACAGACCCACTTGAACCCACCTTGGGCTTAAAGTAGAACTGTGCTGCTGACACCCTCAGCTATCAGTATCAGATCATTGAGCATTCTACACTGACGATGAGGACAGCCTATCAAGTGTTAGCCAGCCAATATGACCCTCTAGGGTTCATGGTGCCATTCACAACCCATGCCAAAGTGTTAATCCAGCAGCTTTGGTCCAAACAAAGAGGCTGAGATGATCCTGACCTACCTCCTACCCTCCGAGAAGCCTGGGAAGCCTGGGAGAACGAGCTGAAACATCTTAACAGTGTATCCATTCCCCGTTGTTATTTGCCCCTCCCTGCCAAAAGTACTGAGGCAAAGTGTGATCTCCATATCTTTTGTTACGCCTCGGAGCGAGCGTATGGAGCAGTAGCTTACCTCACGATCAAGACAGGAGGCACCATCCACACCTCCTTTGTGATGGCTAGGTCCAGGGTTGCTCCCAAACGACAACAAACCATACTGTGGTCGGACTCCACCACTGTATTGGAGTGGCTTCGAACAGATTCTTGTCGGTATAAGGTGCTTGTCGGAACAAGGGTGTCAGAGATCCAAGAACTAACTGACCGACAGGCTTGGCGATACATTGACAGCACAAACAATCCAGCAGATGATATAACAAGGGGGAAATTACTGCTGGAGCTAGCAGGACCTGGTCGCTGGAGTCAAGGGCCCCCACTCCTTAAACAGAGTGCAGAACACTGGCTGAAGAAACCAGAACAAATTTCAGCAGTAAGCTCATCTGAACTGAAAGGTATCACCTTCTGCTGCTTCACAGCTGTGGAGCCTGATGACAACATCCCTGATGCTGCCCGGTACAGCTCATGGAAGGGACTGGTGGAGGCAACACGACAAGCGGTGTCAGCGCTGGAGAGCTCAGCCTCAGGTGCCATGGATGGCAGATCTGCCGCAGCAACGCCTTAGACTTCTTTGTCCATCTTTCTATTCGACTGGCATTGATTGTTTCGGGCCTTACCTGGTGAAGATGGGTAGGAGGATGGAGAGGCGCTGGGGTGTGATCTTTAAATGCCTCACGACACGAGCCGTGCACATAGAGCTCCTGCATTCTATGGATGTGGATGCCTTCCTCCTCTCTCTTCGTCGTTTCATTGCCAGGCGGGGTCGCCCAAAGGAACTGCTGTTGGACTGTGGCACCAACTGAGCGAGCGAGAGCTCAGGGAGGCTTTCGCAGTTATGGAACCACAATTAAAAGATCAACTGACAGAATACCAGATTGACTTCAAGTTCAACCCAACAAATGCTCCCCACTTCGGCGGAGCATGGGAGAGAGAGGTACGTTCTATCAAATCTGGCCTCCAAGTTGCAGTGGGCAGCCTATCTGTTTCAGAAGATGTTTTGTACACCGCTTTGGTGGAAGTAGAGGGATCTTAAACTCAAAGCCATTGGGATACGTGTCACCTGATGTAGCTGACCCAGACCCCATCACTCCAAACATCCTCCTGATGGGGCAGCGGGACGCGGCTCTGCCCCAGGGGTCTACACTCCCTTAGGTATGGGGCGTTGTAGATGGCGACACTGTCAGTTCACAAGGAACTACCTGCTGAATCTCCAGACACAGCAAAAGTGGCAAAGGTCATCAAAGAACATCTCAGTGGACTCTGTTGTGCTAATCATCGATCCCTCCCAAGAGCTCAGTGGCCCATTGGGAGAGTTGTAAAGGCCGTTGCTAGCCCGGATGGATGTATCAGAACTGCAGAAGCCAAAATCAAAGACAAAGTCTACCTGAGACCAGTTGCTCGACTTGTCGAGCTTCCTTAACTTCAGGACGATACAAAAGACACTTGAAGAATCCCTGGATTTACACATTTGCAAAACAAATGTGGGGGCGGCTGTTAAGAATTCTCCAAGTGTTCAAGTTAAGAATGTATTCATGCTTTTATTTGAAGTGGTCGTTTTATTTTGAAGACCGTTTATGTCAGTTGCTCTTCCGTTTCATTGCGTTCTCAACTTGACATGTTTACAACGGTACGGCAGTCACTGACGATGTAAGTTATGTTCACACTGATGAGAAATGAATGTGGACAGAATACTTACCTCTTCCAATAGTGTTGTGTTCCTCCTGGTGTATATTTGCACTCTTTAAAATGTCCGTTTTTTTCCTGTTAGTATGATCGCGAGTTAGGAACGTGTAAGCTAACTGAGTGGTTGTTTGGCCGTTAGCCTTCAGATTACCTTCAGTTTGCATGTGTATGTTACATGAAGCAGAACTTATGAAGATTAGATTGATTGACTGATTGAATTGATCAATACAGATGTAATGCATTTTATTTACTGTGAAGTGTTTATTTACTGTACTTGAATTACATCAGGACACAATTTGTTTCTTGTTTTATATTTCAGAAACTGCTCAATGATATCAAACGAAATTTCGATCCCTCTTCATGTCCTATACATATGGCAGAATTGACAATAAAGTTGACTTGACTTTGACACCCCTTATGCCCTCCATGTGGTTTCTGGTGACTTAACCCATGCCTCTCTATCTTCCCATTTGTCCACCTTCACTCAATTTGCTGCATGCAACACCAGAGACTAGGGGTGGGTGGTACACCAGTTTCATTATCATCACCGGTGTCATATTGTGTCATATCATATTGGATTTTGCCATACTGTCACTACCATGACAAATATATTCCTCACTATAAGGCTAGCTTTGGTAACACAATGTGCAGGGTAACATTAGAATTATGATCGTAACAATTTCTTTGTTGTTGGCTGCCAGAACCAAGACAAAAAGCTTCATCAACTCCCACCATCCAAGGAGGTGAAGACCCACTGGCTGAAGGACTCAAAATCTAAACACTAAAAGGCTATGTCATTGTTTTTGCACCAGAGTGGCAAACATGACCATGTCCCAACTTTTTTGAAACGTGTTGCTCTCATCAAATTCTAAATGAGAGTACAATTTTTTAAAACAATTACATTTCTCAGTTTCAACATTTAATATGTTGTCTTTGTGCTATTTTTAATTAAATATGGGGTTTGAGTGTTTTGTAAATCATCACATTCTGTTTCTATTTCACACAGCGTCCCAACTTTTTTGGAAACAGTGGTACTTCATTTTCATGTGTAATTGAAGTCAATATACTTTGAATTGTTTTTATTCTTTTTTTCTTCAGATATGCTTTTGTGCATTGCTAATAAAGGGAAAAGAGGTAGACTCATGTCTTGAGGGAAGTATCCTTTTTTTGTGAGGTCATGATGTAAATTTCAGGTCATATTCCCAACAAACAATAAAATACTGGATTTTTTTTTCATACCAACACCAAGGAGGCAGATAATTCATCACCTCTCCCTCCCCCCTGGGAAGATCTGCTTACAACCTGGTGCACCTCCTGCCTGTGTAGCTGCCAGCTGTCACTCACACAGTGAAAAGACTGTCAAGTCAAACAAGGCTGACGAGGCAGAAAGGACTGTTTTGATGCAGCCGTGGGGGAAGTATTATTGATGTTCTTCGTCTCACACACTGTATAATGTATAAAGTTTGTGTGTGGAGAATATCAGACCACCCCCCAACACACACACACACCCCTGTTCAGTCCTGCAACGCCTTTGTCTGAAGTGGCTGTGTACTGCCCGACCCCCACCTAAATCCCCTTGCCACAACATTCAGCTCACAGCTATCCTGTACACCCACCGCATTTCTGTTACAATGCCCTAATGCCCCAACCACAACCTCCAGCACACAGGCCCCTGGCCCTAATCTGTCCCTCAGAATAAACCAGGTGAGGAATGATGGATCGAGGCAAGAAAGGCTCCAAGTCCAGATGTCATTAGCTCAAGGCTCCTTAAGTCCTGTGCAGACCAGTTGTGTGGGATAGCTGAACACATTTCCAACCTGAGCCTGAAGCTGGGGAGAGTGGGTGAGAGGGGATAAACAGGCTTCATGCTAAACTCAGCATGGGAGCCATTGGAGGAATCCAGTTTCGCCACCATGGCCTTTTTAAAATTATTAATCCCATTTAACAATCCGTCCACGTGTCGAGCTTCCGAATATCAGAGCTTTCGATTGAATTGTTATGGCCCTCATCTTATCCTTCCAGTCCATAGTGTCATGTCCCGCCGTGTCTGATGTGTCTGTTCACAGTGTTTAGTCTTGTCGGGCACTTCCTGTTTTATTGTGAAACCCTAACTCTCCTCTCGTTTCAGACCCTGACTTCCTGATGTGCTTCCCGCTTGTCTGATTGTCTGCCCCGCCTTGATTGTCTCCACCTGTTCATTGTTACTTCATGTATATATAGTCCGCGTCTCCCTTTGTCTTGTACGTCATGTGCTCCCTGTATCTCGTCTTGCTATCAGTCCTGCTAAAAGTAAATTCGTAGTCTATTGTCTTGATTACCGTAGCGTCCTTAGTTCTCCTTTTTGAAATCCTTAGCATTTTTTGTTGCTTGCTTCTGACACGACCTCTGAGCCCTGAGTTTGCCTGTATTGCCTTTTGCTTTTTGTAAATAAATCAGCCATAGTGCTCACCTTTTGTTGGAACTGTGTTTGGTGTCCTGCCTTTGAGTCCTGACTCCTTCGAGCCCTTGGGCCTTTCACATAGCACTACTCACATTAAAGGAAACGTAATCCATAAAAGATCTCAACTTCTTTATCTCCTCCAAGCAAGAAATTATGTCTGCTGGGTCTATTTCTGTCCAGTTTGTACTGTCATGCTTGTCCAAAGAGGGTATTTCAAAACTGGTTCGAACCAAAAGGCTAATGCGAATGGTGAGGCAGGCAAAGGTCAAAACAAAATACAGTTAATCCAAAAAAAAAAAAAAAAAAAAAATGCAAACAAATCCAGACAGAAACAGGCAATAAAATGACCTGACATGAACAGAGTGGGACCATACTCAAAACTTGAAACTGATTGGAGTCAGGGTTAGGGTCAGGGATTGAGAGAAACTTTTGGTTTCATGTCCTTGGACAGAGATCACACAAAATTTTGAAAGATTTTAAAAAGATGATGTCATCTCCACTAGATTAGGTTGCTCTGGCAGCTAATGTCAACAGCATGAACACCCCCACATCTGATTGGACTGTTAATAATGTATTTGTTATGCAAATGAGACATGACTTGATAAAAATCAAGATTGTGTCCAGTGGCACAGTCATGAAGAACACCATCAACACTGATGTAATTAGAGCCTGGTTCTGCTCGAGGTTTCTGCCTCCGAAAAGGAAGTTTTTCCTTGCCACTGTCGCCAAGTGCTTGCTCATGAGGGAGTTGTTGGGCTTCTGTAGACAAAGAGTTTGGTCTGTACCTGCTCTGTATGTAAAGTGTCTTGAGATAACTTTGGTTGTGATTTGGCGCTATATAAATAAAATTGAATTTAATTGCATTGAATGTGTGAACTGTCTTCAGCATTTAGGTATGAGAAAAACTGAATAACTGTATTTCAGATTTTTAGAGAGCTATGATTATAGTTTTGCATTCATGCTGGGCAAAACAGGTTAAGAATAAGCATTATTTTTTTGTTTTAAATATTGTTAATTTTAAATGGAAAACTGATTTGCAGGAACCCAGAAACATGGCACCAGAAGTCACTGCTGAGCACTCTTATGTTGGCTCACATCCCTGTTATGAAATACATAATGTTTCTCATATGAAGCCAAGCACACCTTCCACAGTATGTGTTTTGTTCCATGTTTTCTTTGGCTCATTGTCTGCTGTCACAATATGTGGAAACCTTCTTGTAATAATCTCCATCATTTACTTCAAACAGCTCCACACTCCTACAAACTCTCTCATCCTTTCCTTGGCAGTCGCTGACTTGCTTGTTGGGGTTGTAGCTTTTCCTTTCAGCATGGAGTTCTCTCTAAGTTCATGTGTGCTCTCTGAAAATGTGTTTTGCAAAGTACGAAACAACCTTGATATACCACTATGCACAGCTTCCATTCTGAATTTGTGTTGTATTTCTATTGACAGATATTATGCAGTGTGTCACCCTCTGACATATAGAACGAAGATAAATGTTCATGTTGTTATGATCATGATCGTGGTGAGCTGGAGTGTTTCTCTTTTACTTACAATTGGCCTTGTGATGGCAGGATTTCAACAAGATAAATGTGAAGAAGAGTGTTCTATTGATCTTCAATTTGCAATCATTTTGGGACTTCTTTGTATATTTTACCTCCCAGTGATTATAATGCTCTGTATCTACCTGAAGATTTTCCTTGTTGCACAGAGACAGGTACGCAGCATCCAGGGAACAAAGTCTGGAGCCACTGCCAGTAAGATGGAGAGAAAAGCCACTAAAACTCTGGCAACTGTTATGGGAGTGTTTCTGATGTGCTGGACTCCTTTCTTTTTTTATTTTTCCTTTCAGCTATTGAATCCTGTTTCATTTGCTGTGATTGAAAGTCTTAACTGGCTTGCACTGTTAAATTCCATGCTCAACCCATTTATTTATGCTTTCTTTTACAGCTGGTTCAGATCAGCTTTCAGATTGATCATATCTGGAAAAATATTTCAAGGTGATTTTTCCAACTCAAAGCTGCATTGATCTATTCTTTGGAGTGCAGATGAGTCAGTACTGATCAAATTTGGAATAATAGAGATTAACCATGTCATCAGTCTCTGCAGCCTGAATCTTTGCATCCTGTCTTGTATAATTTTATGATTTTTTTTTTTTGTTATGGAATAAAAACAACAAATTGAAGTTAAACACAGACTGAGGTTCAATATAATGAACTGTTCATGTGATCATGTAAATGGCTGATTCACACTATGTACAAATGCCCATGTATATTCTAATTGTGCATGTTCCAACTTTTTCTGGTGGTTTATGATGCCCACATTGAATAAAATATTCAATATAATACTGATTACTGTATCTCTGAGTTGATTGGAAATGTTTAATCCAGCACAATTTGAAGTGCATAGTAAAAAAAAAAACATATTTGTAATAAAATTTTAGTTAATTTAAACACAAGATACTTGTACTCAAAAAGAGGATTCATTCTCAGTGAAGAATCTTGGACCCCACTGGTCTTTGCCTCTATACATGCCAAAGAGCAGTGATTCCTAACACGTCTCTGGGGGTCATCAGGTGGATACCTCCCTTCAACAGTGTTTCGCCTACTTAGTCCCACTACACCTCCAGGAGGCTAGGCGGTGAACTCCGGCGTCCCAGAGTCACCCCCCTAGTGCCAATTCACACTGGTCCTACACAATCCAAACAGCACTGCCACGTTCAACTGACCCAGGCCTGTTTAGGAGATGCTCCAGTTAGTGGCCAGTACCGATGCTACCATTTAGCTAATGCTAATGCTAACCACTAAGAAGAAAAGAAGAAGACACTACAAGATTCAAGATTCTTTATTGTCATTGAGCATGACATGTCAATGACATTGGCCACATTAACCTAGGATACAAGCCAAACTGCAAGCACCACAACCTCAGTTTTCCTGGGAGCCCTGATTTATCTATTCTCTCCAGCCCTTCTGCAACATCCTTTCTAAATTGCACAACCTGTTCAACATCGTTCAGGTCCACATTATTCCACCGTCCTAGACTCGACTGATTTCTCCCTAATTGTTGGGATTTCCTCACCATCTATAGCAAACTTCCTATCACTTACTTTCCCTCTGTATATTGAAATACTCCTTGACTTACTAGGCTTAATCTTCATACTAGCCCACTTGAGATTCTGATTGACTTTATCTAACAACCTCCTTGTACATGGCACTGTTGAAGTTAGCAGTGTCATATCATCCATATAAGCCCTAATTGGTGGAAGACGCATTCCATTCTGCCGTCTCTCCCCACCTACGACCCACTTGGAAGCCCTAATAATTATCTCCATAGCCATTGTGAAAGCTAGCGGGGAAACTGTACATCCTGCCATAATACCAACCTCCAATCTTTGCCAGCCTGTTGTGAGCTCTGCGATACTTGCACACAGTCTGATGTCTTGGAAATATGCTTTCACCAAGTTAAGTCAAAGTCAAAGTCAAAGTCAGCTTTATTGTCAATTCTGCAGTATGTACAGGACAAACAGAGAATTGAAATTGCGTTACTCTTCAACCCTTTGTGACAGGACATATATTAGAAAAGAGATAAATAAAAACTGTACAATCTAAATAAAAGGGGGCGGGGGCAGCAGGGTGTATTTCAGTGTCCAGCCAGGGAGTGTGTGTGTGTGTGTGTGTGTGTGTGTGTGTGTGTGTGTGTGTGGGGGGGAAGTTATAGTCCAGGTTGAGTGTTTGTGTGGAGGAGGGGGAGGGCAGGGAGAGAGTTCAGCATCCTGACAGCCTGGTGGACGAAGCTGGCCCGCAGACTCTGCAGTCTCCTCCCTGATGGCAGCAGGCTGAAGAGGCTGTGTGGCGGGTGGGTGGGGTCTCTCGCAATGCAGAGGGCTTTGCGAGTGAGGCGGGAGGTGTAGAGGTCGTGGAGGGAGGGGAGAGAAGCACCGACGATCTTCTCAGCTGCTCTCACGATGCGCTGGCGGTTCTTCCTGCAGGACGTGGAACAGGCGCCATACCACACGGTGATGCTGCTGGTCAGGACGCTCTCGATGGTGCCTCTGTAGAAGGTGTGCATGATGGGGGCCGGGGCTCTAGCTTTCCTCAGTTTGCGGAGGAAGTAGAGGCGCTGGTTCGCTTTCTTGGCCAGCGATGTGGTGTTGGTGGTCCAGGAGAAGTCCTCAGTGACGTGCACACCCAGGAATTTGGTGCTGCTTACCCTCTCCACCGTAGCACCATTGATGGTAAGGGGGGCATACTGGGGGCGTCTTCTCCTGAAGTCCACAACAATCTCCTTCGTCTTCTCCACATTCAGAGAGAGATTGTTGTGTTCACACCACGAGGCCAGGCGGCTCACAAACAGGCACGACAGCACCTGTTCGCCGGGAGGGGATGGGGATTTTTGTGCAGGTGTGCTGTTGTGTGCTTCGAAGCGAGCAAAGAAGTCATTCAGCTCATTTAGCAGGGGGGTGGAGCTGTCACAGGTCTGCGGTGGGGGTTTGTAGTCCGTGATGGTCTGTATCCCTCGCCACAGGCTCTGCGTATCCCTGCTGTCGCTGAAGCGATGAGCTATCCTCCTGGAGTACACCTTCTTGGCCTCTCTGATGCCGCGTGACAGGTTGGCTCTGGCTGTCCTCAGGCCCTCCTCGTCTCCTTCTCTAAAGGCCGTGTTACGGGCCTTCAGCAGCCTGTGGACCTCTCCTGTCAGCCACGGCTTTTGATTGGCCCGGACAGTGATGGTCTTTGTTACTGTTACATCATCGATGCATTTGGTGATGTAAGCAGTGACGACAACAACTATCTCCAGCACTTTAAAGTAGTCAAAGGAACTCCAAATAAGGCTATGCCGCACTGACCCAAATGCATTAGCCAGATCTAAAAATACAACATTCAAGTCTCTTTTCTCCCTCTTAGCTGTCTGAATCTGATGCCATATCATGATAGTATGCTCTAAGCATCCTGCAAATCCTGGTATCCCTGCTTTTTGCACTGGCGAATCAATCATACCATTCCTTTCTAAGTAATTAGCCAGCCTCTGTGCTACGATACTAAAGAAAATCTTTCCCTCAACATTTAGGAGAGAAATCATCCGAAACTGGCTAAGGTCCGATGACTCCTTCTCCTCAGGGATGAAAATACCCCCTGCCCTGCGCCATGCTCTTAGAATACTTTGTTTCTCCCAAACTATTCTCAGGTATCTCCATAGTGTCCTTAAGATGCCAGGTGCACTCTTATAGACATGGTAGGGGACTCCATTAGGCCCTGGGGCCGTAGAAGCCTTTGCACGCCTAACCACCTCCACAACTTCTCTCCATCTAGGTGGGCTCACATCCATCTCCTGCTCCACTTCCCCTAATGGTGGCATGTCAGGTGGAAGACCTATGTTCCTATTCTCTGAATCTGAATACGTCGACTTCAAATACTGTTCAATCTCTGATTTCGTTGCCTTAAGTTGCCCTCCTTTTTCTTGATTAAACAAGCCCTTCACAAAATTAAAGGGGTTCCTAAAAAATGCTGACCTTGCACGTTCCTTCTTCTTTCTCTTCTCCCTAAGGTGTTCTGCCCTTCTGAGTACTGCTACCCTGCTTCTCAGTTCCTCCTGCAACACATTAATTCCCTCCCTTTCTTCTTCTGACGCCTTCCTCCACTGCTTTCTTAACTGCCTCCTTTCCTTTACTAACTTCTCTATTTCTCTTTGCTGTCTAGACTTGCCAACCTGCACCCTCTCGCCTTTCCTTTTGACAAGCACCCCAAATCTCTCTAGGCCATAGGAGTAGATCACATCTCCAATTTTATCCAATTTCTCCACTACATCTCCTCTAAGCTTGCTTAGTATGACTGATAAATCTCCATTAACTGCCTCCCACTCTTTACTATCATTTGCCCTCGGCCACCTAACTCTAGCTTTCTGCTCCATGCTTCTCTCCTTGGCTGGCCTGTTGACCTCAACACCAACTGCATCCCCTCTCTGTACCTCCTCCTCCCCAGGGATAGTGTGACTGATATCCTGTGAACTGTGGTTTTCTACCTGTCGCTGGACTTCATCCGACTGATTTGACTGACTTCTCAAGAAATACTGGTCGATGCGTTCTAAGGCCTCGGATTGATGTTATTTTCTGCCAGCCACATGGGCAAACTTGAAGCTTCTTATCCTCTGCTGCACAACTTTTACTCTCCTTAGTTGCCTTCACTGTCACCTCAGTACTGCTACCTCTGGGTCCGTGCCCCCATCCCTCACTTAGTCATGTATCCAAGGCATAGTCATATCTGTTATCCTGTTCATTACCATGCAATCCACCTGTGAGTCATCTTCCACCCCTGCTCTCGCTGACTCTTGGGGTATTTTCCTTATATTGGTTGTAGCTAAGTCTGGTTGTAGCAAGGCTAAGTCTTGCCACTGCTGCCATGGGTTGCTAGCCCATACCAGCACCTGTGGGGTCTTTTCCCTCCTGTCAGCTGTCTTTCCAAGCAGTCACATGGTCTTTCCCTTGTTGTCAGCTGCTCTATTCACAACAGTCACTAGCGAAGCTAGTTGTGAGTTCATTTAAACACAAGATACTTGTGCTCAAAAAGAGGATTCATTCTCAGTGAAGAACCTTGGACCCCTAATCTGCCTCTATACATGCCAAAGAGCAGTGATTCCTATCACACTGCTCCTACACAATTCAAACAGCACTGCCACATTCAACCGACCCAGGCCTGTTTAGGAGATGCTCCAGGTAGTGGCCAGTACCGATGCTACCATTTAGCTAATGCTAATGCTAACCACTAAGAAGAACAGAAGAAGACAATACAGTTCCGATGCAATCATTTAGCTTATGCCAATGCTAAATGCAAAACCGCTACCTGCTAAGAGGAACAGAAGAAGACAATACAGCTAGATTCACCTATACTGTTAATGTTAACTGCTAGATGCCAATACTAACTGCCAAGATACTATCATACGACCACCGCTTTAGCTATTGTTAGCTGCTACAATGCTAGCACAGGCTTAGATGCCACATGTAACTGCCAATTGCCGCACTACCATCTACCATCATCTACCCCTGCCTCTCACCAACTGCACCAATAAAAGCGGGGTGGGAATACAAACCCTGGTTGGGGTAGGGGGAGAAAAAGTAAAGCGGTAGAGTTAAAGATGAAAGTAGGGATTGCATAGGGGGGATTATCATGAATGTTGCTGCAGGACCATCACTGCAACTGACCAATTCCGCCTGGGGAGCAGGTCAAGGTGGGTGAACGAGTCAGGTGAAGGACTTTCACCATAGAGACTGGGGTTTGTGCCCCATGTGAAACTTTTTTTTTTTTTGTTTATTGTTGACTTATTATTATTTCAAGACTTGGTTCAGTTATTATTTTCAGTTTCTTCCCTCCGTTTTAATACAGAAAAAGTCAGACGATATTTGCCATATAAGGTTTTTTAATTCATTTTTAATCAAAATCACAATCTTTCCCTAATCTTAACCAAATGCATGTGACCAACTGGCATCGTTTAACCAACAGGCTAGGTGTCCAACACTATACACTAAAAGCTCAAAGTCCATTGACAGCTGTCTAACTTCACTATTATTCTTCTGTTGTGTGAGTACAGTGTGTGCACAGAGACATAACTGAATGATGTAAATGAAGAATTCCCCAAACTATGAGGAGGGTTATTCTTACATTTCTTGTTTGTTTCTTGTTCCTCATTAAATTGGACTCTGTGGGTGTATTATGTCATTATTCAGATCATTAAGTGGCCATGAATTTGTTTTGTTTTCTTAGTTCTGTTATTACTAGAAAACATTAAGGCCCCAGGTTGAGGAGGTGTGATGAAGCAGTCAAGAAGTGTGTGTGTGTTTGTGACAAAGGCAGCCCGGGGACCAATAACCACAACATCCATTCACACCTCTAATTGAAGGCTGTTGCATTACATCTAATTGGAGGCATAATTATGATGACATAAGCAGGAATTCGGATGAACGTGCATTAAACTTTTGATTTAAAAAAACATGCTACCCACACCAAGAAGAATAAACATACAGTGATAAAATTATAGAAGGCAAACAAAGTGTAAAGTCGTGAATTATAAACACTGCTACAGTTTAAAATAAAACAAACAAGAAATCAGAATGAAAAGAGATGATTGTGAAAACTGTCTGAAGTTCTGTTCTGGACAGCTATGTTAAGCTATTTAACCGATGTTATCCACAGTAGCTTCTCATGCCTGCTGGAGGTGGAAATAATGACTCTTTTTGCTTCTATTATTCGGTTCGATTCATAGTTGCTGACAATGAACTTCCTTCGTTTTTCCTGACCCTGCTGGCATCATCATGCACACACACCTCAGTATGCACATCAATAAACAACCAGCACTCTTTCTGACTGTCTTCAGTTTAGTAGAAAAGTATTTTGCTAGTTCAGTGTTTTGGTCAATTAATAAAAAAAAATGAAATGTCCTCCAAAGAACAGGATCAGTTATTTCAACAATTGTCCCAAAACAAATTTCCACAGCGAAGGAGCTAGACATCCTTAGAGCAACAAAGAATGTAGCCCTGCCAGAACAATGGATTTAATTTGAGGACGAGGCCTATTCAAGGAACATTTCTATGGCTTTTGCTTCAGTAAGCTTTCAACCAGGAAGTAACAGACTGTGTACAATGGCTGAGTTGTCAACACTGCTTTCAGTCAGCACTGAGGGGATCTGAAATACAAGAAACAACTGATTCTGACAGTAGCACAGATGATTCAGATGGTCAGATCTGCCTGAGGATTTGATCTTACAGCTTAGTTCATACTCTAAAGCAGGAGCTCTCAAGCTTATTATTCAAAGGTCTGCATTTGATTTTTATTCAAGGTCAGAGGTCTGGAACGATTGACGATAGCAAAATAGCATTTGATCAGTTAATTAATGTCACATCTCTTGTGATTGGGACAGCATGAAAGGAAGCGAGACAAGGCTCAGACAGTTAGTCCATATTTGTCTCTGACTGACTTGCACAACTACATTTACACTAACTGTAGAAACTGTGTACTCAAGAACATGGGACACCTTCTATATCTGCGACTGAGGAGCTGATAGCAAAGGTGTAACTTTAATGTGTGAACTCAGCAGCAACAATAGACAACAATCTCTCCAGCAGTTACCATTGCAGTGTCAACAGTGTCACCAATGAGGAAATAATCCACACATATTTTGACTTTCAGTGTGAACAGACTAAAAATCATGGAAAATCCATAATGATACCTCCTCCAAAGAGGCAGTCAGTGCTCAATTCAAAACCTGCACTTACAACCAATGAAAGAGTCTCTGTGTCAACAGAAAACTCCACTTTGTGATTCCAGGAAGCAAATAGATAATCAATTTGAGACTTAATACAACATTTGGCCAACAAAGATAAACCCAAGTGACACCTCTTGCTTCTAAAAGATAAGCTTTAAGTCAAGTTTAACTTTTATAAGACACATTATTCCTCTAATATACAATTTATTTTGGTTACTCTACTTCCTAATTGAAATTATTTGCTTTTATCAGTACCTGTGGCAGTCATGTTTTCATTCGTATTGAAGTGAACTAATGTCATGTTCTACAGATGCCTGTTTGAACTTCAGTTTTCCATAAAGTGTGTGTGTCCACAAAAAAAATCAGTCCAGTAAATAAGTGCGATGAGTAAAACACTGAACAGAAGCGAAAAGGACACAATGACCTCATCAGCTTTTTTTTCTTCAAGAGATTTTTTAGTTAGTAGACCCACAGGGTTTTTATTTTTTAATCCCTTCTTAAGATTCAGGTCACCTTATTGGACTTACATAGTAACAAGCTTACATAGTAAGATAAATCTGATCAAACAGAAGCATTTCTTAACAAATCACTATTAAAGCTTCCATTAATTATATTAGCCACCCAATATGGTGGTTTGTAAGAATGTAGGAACACACAACCAAAGCCAAGGATCTACCAAGGATCCCATTGCCACGCCTTCCTCTACGGAAGGCGTGGCAATGGGATTGAGGAGATCCTCAAAGTATTCTTTCCACCGCCCAACAATATCCCCAGTCGAAGTTCAACAGCTCCCCACCACCACTGTAAACAGTATTGGCGGGGTACTGTTTACCCCTTCTGAGGCGCCGGACGGTTTGCCAGAAAATCCTTGTGGCCGACCGATAATCCTCCTCCATGGCCTCCCCAAACTTTTCCCATGCCCGAGTTTTTGCTTCCGGAACTGCCCGGGCCACAGCACGCTTGGCCTACCGGTACCCGTCAGCTGCCTCAGGAGTCCCACAAACCAACCACGCTCGATAGGACTCTTTTTTCAGCTTGACAGCATCCCTTACTTCCGGTGTCCACCACTGGGTTCGGGGATTGCCTCCACGACAGGCACCAGAGACCTCACCACCACAGCTCCGAACAGCTGCGTCAACAAGGGAGGTGGAGAACATGGTCCATTCGGACTCAATGTCTCCAACCTCCCTCGGGATCTGGTCAAAGCTCTCCCGGAGGTGCGAGTTGAAAACCCCTCTGACAGTGGGTTCCGCCAGACGTTCCCAATAGTCCCTCCCCCCTGGAAAGATCCGCTTACAACCTGGTGCACCTCCTGCCTTTGTAGCTGCCAGCTGTCACTCACACAGTGAAAAGGCAGAAAGGACTGTTGCAGCCGTGGGGGAAGTATTATTGATGTTCATAGAGACACGGAGTCTCACGCACTGTATAATGTATAAAGTTTGTGTGTGGAGAATGCCAGACCACCACCCCCAACACACACACACACACACACGCACACCCCTGTTCAGTCCTGCAATGCCTTTGTCTGAAGTGGCTGTGTACTGCCCGACCCCCACCTAAATCCGCTTGCCACAACATTCAGCTCACAGCTATCCTGTACACCCAACGCATTTCTGTTACAATACCCTAATGCCCCAACCACAACCTCCAGCACACAGGCCCCCGGCCCCAATCTGTCCCTCAGAACAAACAATTTGAGGAATGATGGATCGAGGCAAGAAAGGCTGCAAGTCCAGATGTCATTCGCTCAAGGCTCCTTAAGTCCTGCGCAGACCAGTTGTGTGGGATAGTTGATAGTTGAGCCATTGGAGGAATCCCGTTTCACCAGCATGGCCTTTTTAAAATTATTAATCCCATTTAACAATCCGCCCCTGCATGGCCCTCATCTTATCCTTCCAATCCATAGCACTACTCACATTAAAGGAAACATAATCCATAAAAGAGCTCAACTTCTTTACCTCCTCCAAGCAAGAAATTATGTCTGCTGGGTCTATTTCTGTCCAGTTTGTACTGTCATGCTTGTCCAAAGAGGGTGTTTCAAAACTGGTTCGAACCAAAAGGCTAATGCGAATGGTGAGGCAGGCAAAGGTCAAATCAAAATACAGTTAATAAAAAAAATGCAAACAAATCCAGACAGGAACAGGCAACTAGAAAATTCCCTCTGGGAAATTTTGAAAGGGACACGGGGGGCTACTGCCGGGGGAACCATCTCTGTCAACATACACATGATCATCTTTCACTGAGCAATGATTGAGGAGCTGTAATCACATTAAGTCTTCTGTGTGTGTGTGTGTGTATCTCTGCGATACACCAGTTACCTGTATGTGCGTGCATGTGTGTGTGTGTATGTGTGTGTGTGTGTGATAGCATAAAATTACCTTTGTTGTGTGTGGGGGGAGGAATGTGCACACTGGTGTGTGTGTGTGTATCTATAACTGTGTGTGTGTGTGTGTGTATCTATAACACACACAGCGTTGCCTCGAGCCACTAATAATAATAAGAAGAAACGTGCAGGATAACAATAGTGACTCTGTGCGTTGACCTGTGTCTCTAATAAAATTACCTGACATGAACAGAGTGGGGCCATACTCAAAACTTGAAACTGATTGGAGTGGGGGTTAGGGTCAGGGATTGAAAGAAGCCTTTGGTTTCATGTCCTTGGACAGAGATCACACTGCCTCCTAAAAGGAAGTTTTTCCTCACCTCTGTCGCCAAGTGCTTGCTCATGAGGGAGTTGTTGGGCTTCTGCAGACAAAGAGTTTGGTCTGTACCTGCTCTATATGTAAAGTGCCTTGAGATAACTTTGCTTGTGATTTGGCACTATATCAATTAAATTGAATTAAATTGAATTGAATGTGTGAACTGTCTTCAGCATTTAGGTATGAGAAAAACTGAAAACCTGTTTTTCAGATTTTTAGAGAAATATGATTATAGTTTTGCATTCATGCTGGGCAAAACAGGTTAAAATGAGCATTATTTTTTTTTGCTTTAAATATTGTTAATGTTTAATGGAAAACTGATTTGTGGGAACTCCAGAAACATGGCACCAGAAGGCACTGCTGAGCACTCTTATGTTGGCTCACATCCCTGTTATGAAATACATAATGTTTCTCATATGAAGACAAGCACACCTTCCACAGTATGTGTTTTATTGTATGTTTTCCTCGGCTCATTGTCTGTTGTCACTATGTGGAAACCTTCTTGTAATAATCTCCATCATTTACTTCAAACAGCTCCACACTCCTACAAACTCTCTCATCCTTTCCTTGGCAGTAGCTGACCTGCTTGTTGGGGTTGTAGTTTTTCCTTTCAGCATGGAATTCTCTGTTAGCTCATGTGTGCTCTCTGACCATGTGTTTTGCGAAGTACGAAATAACCTTGATGTACCACTGTGCATAGCTTCCATTTTAAATTTGTGTTGTATTTCTATTGACAGATATTATGCAGTGTGTCACCCTCTGACATATAGCACGAAGATAAATGTCCATGTTATTATGATCATGATCCTGGTGAGCTGGAGTGTTTCTCTTTTACTTGCAATTGGTCTCGAGATGGCAGGATTTCGAGATAAATGTCAAGAGGAGTGTTCTATTGATCTTCAACTTGCAGTCATGTTGACTCTTCTTTGTTCATTTTACCTCCCAGTGATTTTAATGCTCTGTATCTAACTGAAGATTTTCCTTGTTGCACAGAGACAGGTACGCAGCATCCAGAGCACAAAGTCTGGAGCCACTGCCAGTAAGATGGAGAGAAAAGCCACTAAAACTCTGGCAACTGTTATGGGAGTGTTTCTGATGTGCTGGACTCCTTTCTGTCTCTGTTTTTCCTTTCAGCTTTTGAAACATGTGTCAGTGTCATTTACTGTGATTGAAAGTCTCAACTGGCTTGCACTGTTAAATTCCATGTTCAACCCATTTATTTATGCTTTCTTTTACAGCTGGTTCAGATCAGCTTTCAGATTGATCATATTTGGAAAAATATTTCAAGGTGATTTTTCCAACTCAAAGCTGCATTGATCTATTCTTTGGAGTGCAGATGAGTCAGTACTGATCACATGTCATTAGTCTCTGCCGTCTGAACCTTTGCATCATTTCTTGTATAATTTTATGATTCTTTTTTATTATGGTATAAAAACAACAAATTAAAGTTAAACACAGACTGAGGTTCAATATAATGAACTGTTCATGCGATCATGTAAATGGCTGATTCACACTATGTACAAATGCACATGTATATTCTAATTGTGCATGTTCCAACTTTTCCTGGTGGTTTATGATGCCCACATTGAATAAAATATTCAATATAATACTGATTACTGTACCTCTGAGTTGATTGGAAATGTTTAATCTAGCACACTTATAAATGCATCATAAAAAAACATATTTATAACAAAATTAGATGTACTGAATGACATTAGTGGGTGAATTTTACAAAACATCATTGAACACTTGCAGGATGAGGACATTTCCCCCAGCAGGAATGATCCTGACACTGGCCTCAAACTGTCTGCTCCTGCTGAAAGCTGGATTGTAATAGTATGTAATTGTAGCGTCCATTCTGAACAGTTCTGTGTCATTCATAGTTATTCTTGTTCTATGTAGAGATGTTGATCTGCACGTCTTGAATGCCTTCATTATATGGTTCTGTAATTGGAACAAGTCTTGAAAAAGGTCTGAGACAAGCAAGAAGAAGAAAATGATTTATCACCACAAACACTACTTTAGTGCTGCACACAGAACCTAAATGTTAGGCCATCACATTCAGTGTCATCTTTTCTGTACTGATGTGCTTAAATGCATTCAGCCCAAACCTCTCTTTGACTTAAAGGAATGTAAATCTATGAGAGGAAGTGGAGGCATGGTCAACTTGGATTTAAAATATTTGGGTTCAATGCAGCAGGTGGCTGAGATCCATGGGCCATGGGTGTGCTGGTGGGGTCCGACTCAGATACATCATAACCCTTTGGATTGAAAACGTTACACTAGGGTTAAAACTAAAGCTAAAACGGGGCAGGGCAAGACAGAACCAAAACCGTGAGCACTCGGCCCCTGTCGACATCAGTGGCAGACAGGACTTAGTCTGTACGTGTCTACGACAGCCAATTGTTATTGTCAACATGTTAGAAAGAAGATAATAAGAAAGATTATAAAATAAAATTAAGATACAAGGATAAAATAAACCAACATACAGTAAAAATATTCGTAAATGCAATAAAAACATACCAGAAGACAATATATATATTTTTTTATTAAACCTTTATTTTACCAGGAAAATTGGCCCATTAAGATTAAAAATCTCTTTTCCAAGGGCGTCCTGGCCAAGTGGCAGCACAAGTTACAAAGTGAAAAATTTCACTTCTGATATTGTCTCACAACTGTTACATTTTCTGTAAGAAGAACCTTGTATCAGATGAGTTCATGGGGGAAAGCAAGTTAATTGTGAAAGAGATGTATATGATGTGACATTAATATGTTTTAGTTAATAGTAAAAGTATGAATTTGAACATGTGGGAAATGTGTTTTGGTCACAGTATTGGCAGAATAAAATGATGCTTCCAGCGGCACACAGATAATTGTGTCTGTTCCTTACTGCTCCACAGTTATTTAGGGTTGTGAAGCAACAACGCTGCTGCAACAACGCTAGCACTAGCATTCCGGCTGAAAACAAACCGTGCTAGGCAAACCGGTACAAGTTAGGAGTCAAACTTTATGTGGTGGTCTCCTCAACTTAATGTCACACAAGCCCAGTGATTAAAGCCAGTAAAAACACAAAAACAGAGGTAAAATGTAAAAAAGAGAGTCTCATTCACGCAGTCTGAGGAGTGGCTACAAGCAGGGCTGCTAGGTTTTCTCAGCTTAATCCTTAAAAACAAGCTGTTCGACGATTAAAACCAACCATCCAGTTAAAAGTGACAGTTTTAAACAACAGCGATCTAAAAAGGCATAATGTAAAAATATTTCTTAAAACTGGATAAAAAGTCAGCTAATGACAGCCTTTCTTGTGCGGAACCACAACGATGACCGGAAGCAATCAAGCAGATTTTCCCTCCAAAACCGTTGACTCCTTGAACTCGGTTGTATCACACAGAAATCCGGTGTGAGTGTGTGGCTCTGGTCTTTTAACTGATGAAGTGCAGCCAACTGGCTTGATCACAATTCCAGAGTCCAGAGTCACAGTCCATCTGGTGCATCCATCGGCGCTCCTTTGAAGTCAGATGGTGATGGGGCTATTACGTCACTTCCTGTGTGGTTTAATGGCAGGCTGGTTCTCGTAGTCAGCAGAGGAAAACAGTGGACACAGTTGAAAGGGCCCAGGCTTATCCTTAGGTGTTATAATGTGTCTCCTGTAGCAACTCATCTCAGTGGAAAGACAAGGTGAAGCAGGGAGCGATGATTGTCATGTCCTTGATGACATCATGGCCATGTTGTAGGGATTCCCTTGAGTCCAATGTCCAAATGGAAGGCCTGACGGGGTTTTGCAGGTTTTTCTTTGTTCCCTGTCCTGAGGATTTTACTCAGGCTTTAGATTGTACATGTCGGCATATCTTTGTTCATCTATGTGGTGACGTTCCACAGTCTGTTACCACAGAAGCAGTTAAGAGTACTTTTCCAGGTGTTTATACATCTGTTTACGGACAGAATTCGTCAACGCAATAGAGTGTGTAATTGGGATAAAAATGAAGGCCGATTTTGATGATTGGTGTGCTCCAAGCAAGCGCGCTGGAAATCAGGATCTGGTCATGAGGAAGTAGGGAAGGGGGTATTTGCCCCCATACTGGATGCCCCTGACACATTTATTTTAACTTGCAGGTGGCTGTAAGCAAATTTCAATCATTCCTGTCCACGCTAATGTATTAGGTAAAACTAGAGGCTGGATATTAAGACTATTACACCATCTGCAGTTTTCCCTCCCTTTTGTCCTATTGTGCCTTTGTGTTTCCCATCCCCTCTGTCTCCTGTCTGTCGGTCGTGTGTGTGTCTAATTGCAGGTCCTGGACCTGGCAGGTCTGGTCCTGCCTCCCCCTTTCCTGAGCACACCTGACACCACCCAGTGTTTGGAATCTCAGTTCCACTATGATGAACAGACAATTTGACAGATCTACTAAGTATTTTTGCTACTGGTGCCTTGTCTACATCGTCAGTCTATGTCATGAGTAATCTGGAACTGGACTCCCTGCCTGTTCACTTTCTGTCGACTCGTCACCTTCAGTGTGTGGTTCTCCTCAACTCGTCTGTTGCGCATTCTTAGAACCTTCATTAAATCATTGCCTTTTTCACATGCTCCTGCCTCTGTGTCTGAATTGGGTCTGCTTACTCCTAGTGACTAAAATGTAACAAGACCAGCCCAATACCAAGTCGGTATGTATGGTGCAGTGAAACACACGACAAGGGAGAAGTGAGTTTAAGAGGTCAACTCTGTCAGCTCTATTCAATATGCCCAGCCAACGTGGCATGATCAACTTTTTGCCTATATTAATAAGGACATACATTATGCATGTGTTTTGCTGAATTACTTTCTAATTCTATAGACAGAATGTATAACGTATGTATAACAATGCAACCATTGTTAGTTTTTATCATATTTAGTGAACCTCATCCTGTTTAGCTGACAAAAAGTCTGGCCATTTTAGTTTTCGTCAAAGTAAACCATAACTAAAATCCATATTCTAAAAAGGTTGGGACGCTGTGTAAAACATAAATAAAGACAGAATGCAATCATTTGCAAACAAAGTGTGTCTAGTGACAGTAGTTTTGCAAAGTGTTCCTGAGCCCATGTAGTAACATCCTTTATGCAATCATGTGTTCACAAAGTGGTGAACCTCAGTTGTTACCAATGAACCTGTTTGCCTGTGGAATGATCCAAACAGGTGTTTTTGGAGCGTTCCACAACTTTCCCAGTCTTTTGTTGCTCCTGTCCCAACTTGTTTGAAATGTGTTCCTGCATCAAATTCGGAACAAGCAGATATGTACAAACTTGGGAATTGACATTAAAATTGACATTGGAACACTTTCTAACAGTATTGAACCTGGTCTTTGAAATGTTGTGACTGAAATACTATGCAGGTCATCACATTTCTTAATTGAAAATAAATCACCGGACATGGCTGTAGGAGGACTGATGGGATTATCAGGAGTAAAAAGATATATGTATTGTATGGAATGGAAAGCAGTTCGTGAACATCTTATGTTTTGTATGATGACATTGAAATTAGTACCTTCCTGCGACATGTTTCGTAACCATGAAAAGCTTGTCCACCAGTTATTTTTGCAAGGGAAACACTCAAATATTACAGGATAAGAAACCAACAAGCACATTTTAAACTGTAATACTACTACTCTACCTTTACATGTGGCACGATGGTGGCATTTAACTGTGTGTAGTCATTGTTTGGGTCATTACAATGACAGTTGGATCATCAAGATCATCAATATTTGTTCAGACACATAAAACTGCATAAGAAATATAAGTTATCATGCCAAAGTTTCCAAAAATACCAAATATTTCAGTCAGCATTATATGGAAAGATTAGAAAAATAATTGCAGAAGACAAACAAAATTATTATATCTGGCATGATGGTGAAGGTAAAAACTTTGATGTAAGCATCTTGAAGGAAGATCATTAATATGGGATGTGGTTAAACAATGTGGAAAGGCCACAACATCACATTGTGAGACAGGTGTGTTAACATGATTTCATTATGATATCATTATGATATCATATATATGATTTTCATTATGTTACTCTATGACTCTCACAGCCAGTCTTTCAAATGCCTGCCTGAGGAGTGACTTTAAATTAACTCTTCATTTACACTAAATACATACTGTCAAATTCTGCAAGAACGTGTTGCAATATCATGTGTTTCGTGCATGGTGTGTAAATCTGTTGCACAAATCCCAGATATTCACAAGAAGATACTCTGAAATCACATGAAGAGTTGACCAAATGCATTGTGACACTTTCCATTTGCAATGAAGTTTTATATTTAAATAAAAACATAAATATCTGAAACCGAGATACAGTGTAAGATGTAATATCAGTAAAACTATACAATGCAGAGTAAAGAGGTCGAACTTTGTGGTCCAAGCCTTTAAAGCAGCTTTGAGTTGGTAAAATCACCTTGAAATATTTTTCCAGAAATGATCATTCTAAAAGCTGATCTGAACCAGCTGTAAAAGAAAGCGTAAATAAATGGATTGAGCATTGAGTTTGACAGTGTAAACCAGTTAAGGGTTTCAATCACAGCTACTGGTGTTATATCATATGTTAAAGGCTGAAAGATCATGCAAAGAAAATAAGGAGTCCAACATAAGAGAAAAACTCCCATAACTATAGCCAGAGTTTTGGTGGCCTTTCTCTCCATTTTACTGACAGTTGTTCCAGACTTTGAGCTCTGACAGGATGTGTTCTGGATGCTGTTTGCCTGTTTCTGTGCAACAATGAAAATCTTCAGGTAGATACAGAGCATTATTATGACTGGAATGTAAAATGAGAAAATACATGCCAGAGTGGTTGATATTAGAGCATCAATTAAACAACTTTCTTCACATTTTCCTTGATTAAACCCTGCAATTACAATGCCAATTCCAATTAGAGCAGCAACTCCCCAGCTCACCAGGATCATAATCCCGATAGCACGATCATTTATTTTACTTCTATAAGCGAGAGGCTGACACACTGCATAATATCTGTCAATAGAAATACAGCATAAGTTCAAAATAGAGGCTGTGCTTAGAGTCACATCAAAGCTCCCTCGTACTTTACAAAATAAACCTTCATGATACCAACATGAGGTTACAGTGACTGCCATGCTGGAAGGAAAAACCAAAACTCCTACAGACAGGTCAGCCACAGCCAGAGACAGGATGAGGTAGTTAGTAGGGACATGGAGCTGTTTGAAATAAACGATGGAGATTATCACAAGAAGATTTCCACATACTGTGACAACAGACAATGAGCCGAGGAAAACATATAATAATACACATATTAGTGAAGGGTTGCTTGTAAATACATAAGTTCCATTATCTAACTCATAGCAGGGATGTATGTCATCAAGAGTGTACGTCCTGTTGACAGTCCCTTCTGGCTCCATGGTCCTTGATTCCTGCAATTCAATTTTTCAATATTAACCAATTACAGTGAGAAAACCTTTTAGATACTGTGATATTTACTTCAGCATGTGTAACCACAACAACATCAATGTTCTTTGGAAACAAAGATATGAAGTTAAGATTACAAAAGAATTGTAGTTTAAGTTTCATACCATAATGACACATCAGTGTTGATGTGAGTCCTTATTCACTATGCCACTGTGCAGAAGACTTTCTATTTAAATTATCAACTCCCTCATAGATTTACATCTATCATGAATATAAATGTTTCTTGTCCAATCAGATGGGATACACTACATCATGTTTGCATGTGATACGATAATACATAACACAATAACGGAAGAATACAGTAACTGTGTATGTGTGTGTCCTTGAGTCTGTTTTACCAGTTTTTAACAATTTAAACTTTTGAAACTAGAAAAGCTAAAGGATCTACTGTTCTTTATACAGACACCCTAACCCTAACTCTAACCCAACATCCTTTCTAAATTGCACAACCTGTTCAACATCATTCAGGTCCACATTGTACCACCGTCCTAGACTCTTGACTGATTTCTCCCTAATTGTTGGGATTTCCTCACCATCTATAGCAAACTTCCTATCACTTACTTTCCCTCTGTATATTGAAATACTCCTTGACTTACTAGGCTTAATCTTCATACTAGCCCACTTGAGATTCTGATTGACTTTATCTAACAACCTCCTTGTACATGGCACTGTTGAAGTTAGCAGTGTCATATCATCCATATAAGCCTTAATTGGTGGAAGACACATTCCATTCTGCCGTCTCTCCCCACCTACGACCCACTTGGAAGCCCTAATAATTACCTCCATAGCCATTGTGAAAGCTAGCGGGGAAACTTTACATCCTGCCATAATACCAACCTCCAATCTTTGCCAGCCTGTTGTGAGCTCTGCGATACTTGCACACAGTCTGATGTCTTGGAAATATGCTTTCAACAAGTTAACAACTATCTCCGGCACTTTAAAGCAGTGAAAGGAACTCCAAATAAGGCTATGTGGCACTGAGCCAAAAGCATTAGCCAGATCTAAAAATACAACATTCAAGTCTCTTTTCTCCCTCTTAGCTGTCTGAATCTGATGCCAAATCATGCTAGTATGCTCTAAGCAGTAAGTAATTAGCCAGCCTCTGTGCTACGATACTAAAGAAAATCTTTCCCTCAACATTTAGGAGAGAAATCATCCGATACTGGCTAAGGTCCGATGACTCCTTCTCCTTAGGGATGAAGACACCTCCTGCCCTGCACCATGCTCTTGGAATACTTTGTTTCTCCCAAACTATTCTCAGGTATCTCCATAGTGTCCTTAAGATGCCAGGTGCACTCTTATAGACATGGTAGGGGACTCCATTAGGCCCTGGGGCTGAAGAAGCCTTTGGACCACCTCCACAACTTCTCTCCATCTAGGTGGGCTCACATCCATCTCCTGCTCCACTTCCCCTAATGGTGGCATGTCAGGTGGAAGACCTATGTTCCTATTCTCCTTTGAATCTGAATACGTCGACTTCAAATACTGTTCAATCTCTGATTTTGTTGCCTTAAGTTGCCCTCCTTTTTCTTGATTAAACAAGCCCTTTACAAAATTAAGGGGGTTCCAAAAATGCTGACCTTGCTTCTTCTTTCTCTTCTCCCTAAGGTGTTCTGCCCTTCTGAGTACTGCTAACCTGCTTCTCAGTTCCTCCTGCAACACCTTAATTCCCTCCCTTTCTTCTTCTGACGCCTTCCTCCACTGCTTTCTTAAATGCCTACCTGTCGCTGGACTTCATCCGACTGATTCGACTGACTTCTCAAGAAATACTGGTCGATGCGGCCACTCTAACCTTCCACCGCTGAACACTTCCTCCTTCCCTGATTAGTTCTAAGGCCTCAGATCGATGTTATTTTCTGCCAGCCACATGGGCAAACTTGAAGCTTCTTATCCTCTGCTGCACAACTTTTGCTCTCCTTAGTTGCCTTCACTGTCACCTGAGTACTGCTACCTCTGGCCCTAAGAGATGGGTCCGTTCCCCCATTCCTCACTGAGTCATGTATCCAAGGCATAGTCATATCCGTTATCCTGTTCGTTACCGTGCAATCCACCTGTGAGTAATCTTCCACCCCTGCTCTCGCTGACTCATGGGGTATTTTCCTTATATTGGTTGTAGCTAAGTCTGGTTGTAGCAAGGCTACGTCTTGCCACCTCCCTTCAACAGTGTTTCGTGGAGGCTAGGCGGTGAACTGTGGCATCCCAGAGTTCCCCCCCCCCCACCCAGGCCTGTCTAGGAGATGCTCCAGGTAGTGGCCAGTACCGATGCTACCATTTAGCTAATGCTAATGCAAATGCTAGCGGTAATAATAGCGGTAAACCAAACTCTGTCGCCAGCTACGTCTCTCTCAGGTCCCATCACTTCTCCACATTTGACATGATTACGCTGAATAACTGTAAAGAAATAAGTTTTCTGCTTGCCGGCACAGTGAGAGCGGTGACAGACGAGAGTAGGCTTATTTTAAATCAATAAAATATGTTTTAATCACTATTTTGTGTCCCTTTATTAAATGCTTTCGTAGTAAGCAGAGTTCTAAGCGGGATAATGTATTGTGAGCAGGTTCCTATGGTCCCTGCTCACTATACATTATGCCGGATCCTCATGTTCTTGTATTATTACTCTTTGGAGAACGTAACATTAAGTTAGGCTCGTTTGAGAATTACAGCCATTCACTGCAGGAGCAGTTTTGAAGGCTTCATTGCCTCATTAGAAAGCCGGTCGCCGCTCATGATGATGAGCGGGCTCGGTGTGTGGGAATCACCTGTCACGACAAATCCATATTTCAAGTAGGACTCCTGGTGTTGTCTGTTAAAAGCTTTCTTTTTCTTGGAAGTTGTCAGCTTTTCTTCTGTTTCTTCACTGGGCCTTTTCCCCTTCGCAAAGAAACTTTCAAAAGACGTCTGGTTTTTACTCATTTTGCTAGCTTGTGTGTTAAATTTGATTGCTTGAGTGACTGAGATGTAACCGTGAGAATCCGGTCATTTTTCAAAATAAAATATTTTTTCAAAATAAAAGATTGTTTGGACTCAGATAATAAATAAAACGAAATAATCAATTTTTTGTGCGGCCCAGTATCAATTGATCCACGGGGGTTGGGGACCACTGCTTTACATAAATTAAAGCAAAACAACATCCATATATAAAATCCAATTAAAAGAAAGTCAAAGTACATAAAATAGTAATTAAAGGAGAATTAAAAGATAGCATAAAAAGAACAGAATACAATAAAAACGTAGTGCAAGTAGTTTAGACTGTGTGTTTACCTCCTTTGGAACACCAAACAGAGAAACTTAATGCATAATTAGAGTAAAGTTATTCTTGCATGCCTACGTCTGGAGAAGGTCTCAGTGTTGTGGGAGACATCCCGTCTGGTTCCTTTACCAAAGAAGACCCTCCACAGTGCTGCCAGTAACTATAGGCCAGTACTAGTACTAGTCCTCAGGGACTATAGACGTCGGGGAAAAACAGAGGTGGGGGTGTCTGTGTGTACATCAATGACAACTGGTGCGGGCACCACACGGTGCGGGAGACCACCTGTAGCCCCGACGTGGAGCTTCTTTGCCTGAGTCTGAGGCCTGTTTATCTGCCAAGGGAGTTTGGGAACATCACCCTCTGCGCTGTGTACGTCCCCCCCAGCGGGAACACTGCCAGTGCAGCTGCCTATATCACAGACTGCGTTCAGCAGTCTTCAACCACTGCAAACTGGAACTGTCCCTCGCAGGTTTTCATCAGTATGTGAAATGTAGAACAAGAGGAGACAGAATCCTGGACAAATGCTTTGGAAATGTGCAGAATGCTTATGTGAGTAGAGTGTGAGGGACCAAGCTGGCAAGCATGAGGAGACACAGGTGGATTTCCAAAAAAAAAAAGGATTTATTTACAAGAAAATAAAGTCAATACATAAAGTTCTGGGCCCATAAAAGAGGCCAACTGAACAGTGCTTAACTGAATAGAACTGAACTGACCAAACTAATATAATAAAGACAAAATAGACCTAACTGACTTAACCAACACAAGAACAGACCTAACACACACAATAGACCTCACAAACTGCACACAAAGGGGAACATATATAGTCGCTGATCAGACCATTGTGAAAAGAAGGGGATAACAAGAAACAAACATTACCAACTAGATTACAAATAAAACACAACAGGACAACTTGTCTGTCAGTAAGGCTATCTTGATATTTAATCTAAACAAAAACACCAAAGGCTTTACTATAATTTGAAGAAACAAAGAAAATCCTAAACTAAACATTTAAAAATCACACCCCGATGCTGCAGGCACTTGGTGTAGCCCAATTGGCCACTTCCTGCATTTAACAGGTCTGCTCCAGCAGTCATGCCTTTTGCTCAGGCCTGGCCCGAATGTCCCTCCAGCAGCAGCGAGACCCTCAACACTGGTAACTCAAAAAAAAAACAACATTAGAACTAAAGACAAACTAAATAGACAAAGTGCAATGTGACTGTACAGAAGCTAACTAAATGTGTGGCTACAAATAGAAACCACTGTACTGTCAACTTATGCTAAATAAATATGTATGTGTTGTATGAAACCAAAAGGTCTTTGTAATCCTTAATGTATTTGCTGTCTGTATGTGCAATGTGGATGTCATGAGGTCAAAAAGGTCAACTAAATGAATAATTAAACGTAAAGAAAACTAAGGTGAGTGTAGGAGGGTTACCGACATTTATACCAGCTGCGTGGCAGCAGTTGCAGCCATCACAAGAGCCAAACCCCCACTCTCTAACTCAGACCGCAAGACAATACATCTCATCCCCACCTACAAAACAGCCCTCAAACATAGCAAACCACAGAGAAAGACTGTTCAGGTCTGGACTGAGGACAGCATTGAGACCCTTTAAGGATGTTTCCTCTGCACAGAGTGGAACATCTTTCATGGGCTGGATGGGGACACTGCTGCAGAGACTGTCACAGACTACATCCAGTTCTGTGTGGACACAACCATACCAAAAAAGCAATGTCGAGGACAGTCTCTAAAATCTCTGGTCCTCTGGGTTCTTTTAATGAAGCAATAGGAGAGGATGTTGAGTCCCAAAAAATCAGTTTAAGTTTAACATCAGTAGAATAATTAAGATTATAGAGCTCTCGACCTTTCCCTGATCCACAACAGAGTTGGGTCAGTTCACGAAGTCTGACACACTATCTCTCCCTGACCCAGTATTTTATAGACAGAACATGAGGAAATGCTGAAAACGTTGTTGGCTCCTTCTCATTGACTCCAGGCGCTCTCTCTCCTCTGCTTGGTCATCTTTGACAATCTAACATCACTGGCCCAGCAACCTGTTTGCAAGGACAAATCTAGAGACACCCTTATCCCTGACGCCAACCTGTTTTGTCTTAAGTCGAGGGCTCCAAGATTTCCCCCATGCCAGGCCTTTATCTCAAAACCTCCTGTTCTAGGTCACACTGGCCTTAGATATATTTTGCACACAAAGAATCACTCCTCGTCTAAATCACTTCTATGAATAATAAAGGAAAAACTTACCCAGGAGAAATAGAATTTCTGTTCAGTCACACAATCCATCAGCAGAAATATGAATAAAATCAAAATATCAGGATCCAACTATCATTAATGTAAGCATATGCATGTAATCTAACTATTAACAGAATATATGTGTGTAATCAAACTTATTAAAGTATAGGAATATGACCCAAATTTACGTCAGGAAATAACTGTCTACCCCAACAATAAACAATATATCACCAAGGAGGTTAAAGACTGCATTAACTGTAAGAAAAGAGCATTCAGGAACCAGGACAGGGTTCAACTCAAACTGGTACAATAGGAACTGAATCACATGCTCAAGGAAGCTAAAAAAAAAAAAAAACACAAAGAGACAATAGAAAAAAAACTTTGCGGCAAACAACTCCAGACAAACGTGGGACACTATGAGGAGAATCACCAACATACTGCTCAAAAACGTCTCAGCACCCTGAATGACCAGCAGAGGGCAACAGAGCTGAATGACTTTTATTTAAGATTTGAAACCCAGGACTTCTCTGAATGTGAGGAGGTTCTGAGGTCGATATCAGCAACTGAGCAGGACCCAATGCTGGTGATTCATCCTCACAGGGTCCAATCCATGTTCAGGTCTGTTTGCACCAAAAAGGCCACAGGACCAGATGGGATATCTGCTTTTCTGCTCAAATCCTGTGCAGAGGAGCTTACAATAGCTTGGTACCCCATCTTCCAGAGATCTGTAGATTCATACACCATCCCCAGTCTCTGGAAAAAATCAGTAATCACTCCGGTGGCTAAAAAACTATGTCCTGTGGTCAACAATGACTTTAGGCCTGTGGCTCTAACCTCCATAGTCATGAAGTGTTTTGAGAGGATGATGGTGACTCTGCTCAGGAGGGAAGTAGATACACACTTGGACTCCTTTCAGTTTGCCAATAAGCAGGGTCAAGGCACTATTACAAGCGTCACTCATCTGGTCAGCAAACACCTCGAGGACCCCAGAGCTTATGCACGTGTGTTGTTCGTTGATTTCAGCTCAGCGTTCAACACTATGCAGCTGCACCTGCTTATGGGAAAACGGAAGGAGATGAATGTGAATTCTTGCATTCTGAGGTGGTATCACTCCTTCCTGACACAGCGCACACAGCAAGTCAGGGTCAACAGCGCCCTCTCGGAACCAAGATTGATAAGCACAAGCGCCCCACAGGGTTGTGTCAGCTCCCCGACCTCTTCACATTGTACACAATGATTGTGTAACAACACACTCAGAGAACTTTATTATAAATTCTCTGATGACACAGCTAAAATCAGCTTGTTGCATGCTGACGGTAGCCCACTGGACTATTTCTCAGAAACAGAGGAATTTGTCCAGTGGTGTGACCAAAATCATCTTGTGCTGAATGTGGGAAAGACAGAGATGATATTTGACCCAAAGTCCGTCGGGGACCATAGGCCAGTTGTCATTGAGAACTATACTAACTATATGGACTATAAGAACTATATGTATACTAACACATCAGTGAGGTGGGTTCATACAGGTATCTGGGGGTCCACATCGACAACACACTCAGGTGGAAGGTACATGTTGGAAGCCTCTGCTCCAAACTCCAACAGCGTCTCCAATTTCTACGCAGACTAAGGGTCTATGGAGTGGAGCAGAGGATCATGTTGCTCTTCTATCGGGCTGCACTGGAATGTATAATCAGATACGGCATTGCGGCCTGGTATGGCAACCTGACTGTGCAGTCGAGCTCACAGATTGCCAGTCTGCTGCAGACTGCCATGAAGATTATAGGGGTCAGGAATCATTCTCCCCTCCAGTTGCTTAATGAGCTGTCCGTCACCAGACTCGCACAGAAAATTGTGTCTGACCTGACTCACATTTTACACCATAAGTTCCAGCTCCTACCTTCCGGCAGGAGACTCAGGGTCCCCAGAACCAGGCTGAACCGCTATAAAAACTCATTCCTGCCAACATCCATCAGACTGCTAAACAACCAACAGTACCTCTTAGTGCAATAGGATACATGATGCAATAATTTCCTATCCGTGCAATATAATTTGTTTATATCTCTCTTGTATATAGGTGTGTATGTGTATGTATGTATATACATATGTGTATATATATATATATATATATATATATATATATATATATATGTGTGTGTGTGTGTATTTGTATATTTTTAATATTATTTTGTTTATATATATATTTACTTCAGTGAAGTATGTCGCTGCTGTACTTTCTTGTTTGGTTCTCTCCTTTCTGTTTACACTTGTAAACTGCAGCTGGACGGAGTCCAGGAAAAATTTCCCCACAGGGACAATAAAAGTATATCTTATCTTATCCTAAAGCCAGAGACTCAGAGTAACCAAGTGTTCCATGGAATGCTGTGGTTAAAAGTCCTACTTTTTTTTTTCTTTTTTTCTTTAAGCATATCAGGGATGTATTATGGCCCTAAACCATTCAGTGACTTACAGTCGAGTAGTGGCATAGTAGAATCTATCTATTCTGTAACTAACTGGCAGTGTAAACTCTTAAAACAGGTGTACTGTCTCTGTTGTCTTTGCTGTGGATAAAACTATTGCGGCAGAAGAGTATGTGGGACACTGTTTATAACATTATATGACATAAAGTGCCCAGTGGCCTGCTAGGGCTGTAGAAACTCTGAGAGGGACAGAAAGAGATGGAACAATGTGGTCTGGAGAGCTGGCTCTGTCCTGGCCTGCCCTCTGGACACCACTGAAGATGTCGGTGACAGGAGGATGTTAGCCAAGCTGACATCCATCATTAACATCTCCTCCCGTCCCCTTCATGACACAGTGGGGGTCCTCAGCAGCTCCTTCAGCAACAGATTGCTGCATCCACACTGTGAGAAGGAACGCTACCGCAGGTCCTTCATACCAACAGCTGTCAGAGTGTTCAACTGCAGTGTTGCTTAATGTAGCACTGGGTCCATATTCAGACTGTTTTCGCACTGATGTGTGATTTATCATACACAAATTACCTTGGGCAATATTACGTTTTTTTACTCTCATTACGTACTCAACCTGCATACATACATGTATTCCACTGTGAACAATATATATTCATTAGTGTGCAATATTTTAAATGCTGTTCTTACTTTATCCTGAACCCACTATGTGCAATTTGTGTAAAAACTGTGAAATTCTCTCACATTTTCGGCAGTATATTTTTATGCTAGTATTTTTCATTCCTCATTGTGGCAATATATATTCTTTGACATTTTTTTCTTTTATATCGGCCTTTGTATAAAATGTACAAATATATATTCAGCTTTTTTGCATTTTGTATTTCTCTATGCTGTTGCTATTTTTTCGTATCCCTATTGCCTGCTGCCTGTAACACCTGAATTTACCCCGTCTGGGGATTAATTGAGTCTTATCTATCAATCTATCCATCTATGATCTGAATTCTGCACCAGGTGAGGCGTCTTTCTATCTATAGCAATATTTTGATTCCAGTCGACTAAGTTATTTTGTAGCCAAAGATGGTGCAACTGGTCAAAGTGGTTAGCAGTGACTCCTCTCTGGCTACCGGATGGTACTAAGTCAACGGTCAACCCCAGATCCACCACAAACCTCAACACCTGTGCTGTGAAACAGTGCAAATCTGTGCTCACTATCACTCAGTCCCCATATACTCCTCAGAGAGACCCTTCAACACTTTGCTCTCTGCTGCATTAAAAACACTGAGGATTCATACAAATGGCAGTAAAGGCTAATTCTTCTGTATCACTGGAGTCTTTGCCAGAGGCTGTGAAGGAACAAGTGCTCTTCAGAGATGGCTTCATTTGCAGTCTCCTCTAACATAACAATAGAAGACAACATAAGTCAGTCTGTGTTTCACCTTAATTGGTAATCTTTATAGCATAATAAAAAAAGAATCATTAAATCAGACAAGATGCAAAAGTACAGGCTGCAGAGACTAATGACATGTGTAATCTTTCCAACTCCAAAGAATAGATCAAAGAAGTTTAAAGTCAGAAAAATCACCTTGAAATATTTTTCTAGATATGATCATTCTGAAAGCTGATCTGAACCAGCTGTAAAAGAAAGCATAAATAAATGGGTTGAGCATTGAGTTTGACCGTGCAAGCCAGCTGAGACTTTCAATCACAACTGAAAACTTCAACTGAAACTGACACATGATTCAATAGCTGAAACGAAAAACAGAGACAGAAAGGAGTCCAGCACATCAGAAACACTCCCATAACAGTTGCCAGAGTTTTAGTGGCTTTTCTCTCCATCTTACTGGCAGTGGCTCCAGACTTTGTTCCCTGGATGCTGCGTACCTGCCTCTGTGCAACAAGGAAAATCTTCAGGTAGATACAGAGCATTAAAATCACTGGGAGGTAAAATGAACAAAGAAGTCCCAAAATGATTGCAAGTTGAAGATCAATGGAACACTCTTCTTGACATTTATCTTGATGTAGTCCTGCCATTGCGAGGCCAATTGTAAGTAAAAGAGAAACACTCCAGCTCACCATGATCATGATCACAACAACATGAACATTTATCTTCGTTCTATATGTCAGAGGGTGACACACTGCATAATATCTGTCAATAGAAATACAACACAAATTCAAAATGGAAGCAGGGCACAGTGTTATGTCAAAGCTCTCTCGTATTTTGCAAAGCAAATTTTCAGAGAATACACATGAACTAATAGAGAATTCCATGCTGAAAGGAAAAAGTACAACCCCAACAAGCAGGTCAGCTACTGCCAAGGAAAGGATGAGAGAGTTTGTAGGAGTGTGGAGCTGTTTGAAGTAAATGATGGAGATTATTACAAGAAGGTTTCCACATATTGTGACAACAGACAATGAGCCGAGGAAAACATACAATAAAACACATAATGTGGAAGGTGTGCTTGTCCTCCTATAAGAAACATTATGTATTTCATAACAGGGATGTAATTCATTATAAGTGTGCTCGACAGTGACTTCTGGTGCCATGTTTCTGGGTTCCTGCAAATCAGTTTTCCATTAAAAATTAACAATATTAAAAACAGAAAATTTGTATAGTTATTTATTAATATTTTTTGTTCTGTATGAGTGAAACATCAAAATGACATCACCATTTAAACGCTGAAAGTAGTTGATGCACCAGTCTTGATGGGTGTTCTTCATGACTGTGCCACTGGGCATAATCCTGCTTTTATCAACTCCTGTGTCATTTCCATAATAGGCAACTTCTTGAATTGTCCAATCAAAAGTTTTCTTCTTGTTTACATTAGATGCCGCAGCAACATACTGTACTGTAGATTAGAGTAACCTTTTCACTCTTTTTGTGATTTTGTGATTTTTGTGTATCATTTTATCAGACCTGCTAATGTCTGATTAAAAAAATTCCTGGCTAAAAATATTAATCTTTGATCTATTCAAGATCTGAGAATGTGACAGGTTCGTGTCAGGCAATTACCAGATTACAAACATGGAGCAGAAACATTCAGATTCCCTGGTCACTGTTCTTTGGGTCATCAAATCTCAGACATAAACCGCCAAAATGCAGACAGCGCATATAGTGTTCCACAAGGGACGGTAGTACAGTCGACCACTGCTGCACAATACACTGTAAAAAGTGAACATGGGCAACCATTGATGTAAGGAAGGATATCTATTTGAACTGACCTATTATCGCTATGTTTCTGTCGTTGGTCCGGTTTAATGTATTATATTACTTTCATTCAATGTAAATCAAGGCCTCATTGGTTCAAAGTATTTGGCAGACTTAAAATCAAATATCAATTTTCCATTCAAGTGAAAACGTAGTATGTCACGTGATGTGCGTACGTACTGACGTCACGCCACCACAACCAGACTTGAACTGAATTTTGGATCCGCCATTTTCTTTGACCGCACGAAACCCATAGCTCCACACCGACGGGAAGACCAGAGAAAGAAATCGTGAAGAAATGTTCATGACTGTTGAATATGTGCATACATTATACACCACTCTTATACAAGGCGACTTTCCGCTGTCTTTTACCACACGATGTCGATGATAAGCCATGACTGTTATGCATATGTCGTCGTTCACGTTGAGCTAACATTAGCTTGCTCGTTTTGGGTGATGTTAGCTTAGCGGACTCCACTTTGAGATGAGTCTGCTAAGCTTTGAACTCGTCGTACATGTGTAATGTGTAGGGTGACCAGACATCTTCTTTCTCCCGGACACGTTTTCCTTTTGAGACTTTATGAAATGTCCGGGCGGAATTTCAAAAGCGTCTGGAATGTCCGTTGCATTTATGTCGTAGCCAGCCACCCACCCCCTCCTCCCGACAGTAGAGTTACCATCGTCGGTTGAAAATCTTGACCAGCCAGCCAGCACCCCCGCCCCCGGCGCACTTTTCTCACGTTTTTTGTCGAGTTTTCACGTATACATACGCAGTAAGTTAACAAATGTTTGTGAGGAGCCCTAACATAGTGCTCAGGTTGGTATACCCCCACGTCCACGTACACGTATAAACACAGGCCTTTCTGCTACCGTGGTCTAATGTTAGATGTCGGTAGTGTAGACAGGTAGAAGGGGGTGTATTCACCAGCCCCCGCCTGCACATACACGTACACATACATACAGGCCTTTTTGCCACCCCGGTCAAATGTTACATGTCGGTAATGTTAGGAGGAAAGGGATGTATACAAAAGTGAAAATGGAGGTCTTAAAAAACGTGCACTTTGCCTGAACGTTTCTCCAATGATAGTTTTCAGTGACTTTAAACTTATGTTTTGTTTAAACAAAAGGTGAAAAACAGCATTTTTGTGTGTTCCAATGGAAAAAAAACGGTCTTGTTTGTCACTTTGCTCTCATTAACAAGTGTGTCCTTTCTTCTAGGCCTGAAATCAAGTGGATAAAAGCAGCAACGTTTAATGGGTAAGTGTTCATATTTGAATGCCATTTGAGTTCTGCAGCTGAGAAACATTATTTTTGTTCAACACCCATGATGGGGAGTTTTATTACATAAATTGAGTTTTCACTATCTCTTCCACTTCTACCAACAATGCCAACAATTTGGGTCTTTCTTGTGCTCCAATCACCCCATCCTCCCCTTTTCAGTCATCTGCTGAATGTGGACGTGTAAAGATTGTGGTGTCACCAAATTACGCCAATCTGAACTTCTTTTTGGACGCCGCCGTGGCTATCCTTGCACATATTCAGGCTGCCCTTGTTCCTTTACCACCTGGAGTTCCCTTAAGAGCCATGTGTCAAGAAGCCACCCTAGACTGAATCCACAAAAGGACGAGCAGACAACTTTGAGATGCCTTTTGTGTAAATACAAGCAAAATTCAATTCTCAACAAGTATTTACAGCACTTAGGACAGCATTAGAAAAATCACGAGACTTTAAATTGCATTTTAAAGTGCAGTTGCTCGTACAAAACAAATGTTTATGGTTCATTCAGGACTCATCGGTACAGAAATCACAGGTTAGCCTCTGTAAGCGATTAAAAAGCTGAAATTGCTGTGGGCGTACAGCCAATCCACCATTTCTCTGAAGACATTAATGCTGATGATTTACATGAGGATTTTTCAGAGGATGAAGTAGCTAGTTCTGCCTTTGACAGACAAGATACTTAAGACTTGTCCAGTGCTATAGAACACAAAATTGCTTCAGTGCTATTGAAACTAGAGCATGTTTTCCTGGTCCCTAGTGTGGCCATTGATTATCTTTTGCAGGAGCTGTACTATTTGATTAGAGTAGTTTCAGTCCCTGTGACCTATGACACCATAACCCAGCTACTGCAGGAATATAACTGTCAAGTTGACATTGCAGTGGTACAGGAGTTAGCCTCTGTCCTGTGTGAGTCAAGTCCCATTCAAACCGCTGTTGGGAAACCTTCGTACCCACCTGAAGGGACTTGGATGCCCTGAGTTAGCAGTCAATTCTCTAAAGACCAAAGCTACAGCTGATGCCCATCCAGCAAAAAATGTCAAGCGACCTAAATGTGGTGAGGCCAACCATGTGCCGTCCTATCCAGTTGGTAAGACGGCAGATAATCTTGAGATGGAGCGACAGGTACTTTTGAAGGAAGTGAAGAAACGGAACAACGGGAAGATCATCCGTGAAAAAATGGCCAAGACATTTGCCCTCTGTCGACAAGAAATTGTGGAAAAACAGCCCAGGGTAGAAGAACTCCAGGAGCGGTGGCCAGCGATGTTTCAAGAAGATGAGGTAGGCTCACTGTCAAAATCTGTTAAAACTCTATTCCAGAGTCAAGTCTGCAAACACTATTTTCCTGATCATTTTCAACTTTGCCAATCATATCCCTTAACATGAAATGTGTTGTCTAATCTGTGTATTTCAGATCAATGCTGAATTTCTACGGATCACAACAGTACCACTACAAGCACGATTCTTTGCTGGTTTGGATAAGCAGAGCAGTCAGCTCCTTCGGGGCATGAGGGAAAAAGGTGGAGCCGTCGGGGAGAAAATCAGGGACGCCCTTAAGCCTTTGGATCAGGTATGAAATGCAGATGTAAAGCATTTGAGCTCCTCTTTTATCAGTTCAGTTCGCTCTAGTGAGTTGAAAGCTGATGTGTATTTTATCTTTTGATATGGCTTTGTTGCTACAGGGTGTGGACTTGAACATAAGAAGAGAGTGCATCCTGAAGTCACTTGTGATCTACCTGTGTGAAGACGTAAGGCACCTGATCAAAGAGTACCTGGTAAGTGACTGCTCTGAGATCAGGGTGTTTTCTGACAGGAGAGTAGGCGTTGGAGAGGGGGAGTAGAGGGGAGGAGAACTAGGGCAACAAGAGGGTAAAATTAGACAATAGAGGATTGGAATAATGTTGCCTGGTCTGATGAGTGATTTTTACTGCAATGCTCTGGTGGTATGGCCAGAATTTGGTGTCAACAAAATGAAAGCATGGATCCTGCTCGCCTTAAATGAACGGTTTAGGCCGGTAGTGCAATGGCGTAGGGATATTTTCTTGGCCCCATTTTGGCCCCTTAGTACCAACTGAACTTTGCTGGAATGGCACAGCCTACCTGAATGATGTTTCAGTCAGTTAAGGCAGTTCTGAAAGGGGGTCCAACCCAGCACTAGCAAGGTGTACCTAATAATACAGTGGCCGGTGTGGTATGTTTGTTTTTTTTTCTTCACGTGTGAAGTGTGGCAACCCTGACACGTCACGGGAAAAATAAAAAACTAAGTGGGAGCAAAAAATACTGGTTGTAGCGGACTTAATTTCATTTTTATTATGAGTGTAAACAAGTATAATCATTTACTGAATGAGTAATCCCCCTCTCCCCCTCCATGGGGAATTATCTGATTTTAGGTTGTCCAAAAGGAAGAGGCAGAGGCAGAACTTGAAAATGCCACCATGGCCATCTTTGTCCTCCGCGATGGTGACGATCTCGCCCCTCCAAAGGACATTGGCCTTGTTATCGATGGTGTTGAGGTACTTAACAACTTGTTCTCCATTGCATCGGCTTGTGCCATGCTATTTGGCCTGACTTATGCAGTCAACCTGAGTTACCCATTGGAACTCAAATATACTTTTGAGACCTTTCAAAAAATCATCATGGATATTGAAAGTAGGCAAATGTCAAGAAGGATTCAGAACCTCTCTGCTAAGCTGCAGGACTGAAAACTTGTAACTAGTCTGAGCCTTAGTATTAATCAGATTGCTTGTTGCTGTTGCACAAGCCGATGCAATGGATAACAAGTTGTTGAGTACCTCCATCGAACACCATCGATAACAAGGCCAATGTTCATTGACAGTCATTCAGTGATTTTGTTCATGTTCCATTTTAAAACAAACATGTTTCAGTTCAAATGGCACTTGTTTTATTGAGGCTGTTGCTGTCATAGTCGATTATCGGAAGGCCGTGATTTGTTGATTAGTGGAGGGCAGTGCACTTGTGCGTGTGTGTGTGTGTATGTGTGCGCGTGTGCGCTATTCTGTGCTAAATGCACTGTCAGAATTTATTTTTATATTTTTTTTCATTCAATGTTTTATTTATATATTGCCTACTTTTATTTTTATATATGGCCTACCTCACCATTTTGAACGGTTTCTTGTGCCAACTAAAGTTGAGAATGTAAAAGTATTTATTTTTATATATATTTTTATTTCATTTATATGCAGTTGTACTCTAAAGACTATGCCAATAATAAAAGAAATGTGAAGTTGGAAATTTGTCTCTTCATAATTTTATGTTGGCGTTAAGTAATTTGATTACTTGTGATAAGACAAGATGCAATTTCATTAGTTTTTCTCAAAGTGAAAAAATGCATTGTATTCATAGAAGATATTACTTTGAAGTTATATAAGATTTTGGCTCAAGCCAGGTTGATAATATAAGTTAATGCAAAGCATAAACTGCATATTACAAGTTGAAATTATGATTTCATTGTATTTGAAAACTGTCCTTGGTTCAAATTATATTTTGAAGGTAATATTACTACATTATTTACTTTGTTCAGACATTTTTTTTTAATTTGAGAGAAACTAAAAAAATTACATGTGACAAGTTGACGCAGATTTTTTAATTTGATCCAAAGAGTCAATTTTTACAGTGTATGAAAGGACGCATATCGCTCATTGTATTGTTGATACATGTGCAACTTTGCCAGCCAAGAAATTTGCCTTGTTTTGCTTGCTTGTCTTGCCAGTTGTACTTTTTCGCCTGCCAAACTGTTGACTTACACCTGTTCTCCTTGTCTTCAGGATTAGCAATCAGCTAACCTGCCTCTCCAGTTTGCCAAGCATGCCAGTCAGCTCACATACCTGGGAGACTGTCTGACAAGCCTTCCCTCTACATGCCTTTCCCATCTCCTCAGGCCAACTTCACCGGCCACAGTATGTGAGGATACAGGTGATACACTGTGAGTTATTCTTGTTTGCAGCATGGGGGACCTGCAGAGAACAGTCCTCGCTCCTCATAGTTTCAAATGGGAGATGCATGTTTGCAATTTATTACATTTCACAAACTCTCTTAGCTTTTTTAGTCTAATAAATAAACATAATAAACTTACAAAATATGACGAAAGGAAATATTCTGACACCCGTTTTCCTCATGAAACAGAAGAACACAAGGGTACACCTTCTGAATTCAAGTTTATCTCTTTTATTGAACTTCAGTGTACCTTTCACAGCTGGGACATACTGCAGACGTATGTGTCATTGTTGTTAAGTCCCTGAGCTGTTTGCAAGTTAGGACCTCTTTGGACTCCAGCAGATCTTTTCCTGCATGACTTCTCACAGAAGTTTCACATGCCATACTTCAATTCAGGCTCCATGTGAGCTCATGCAGCACATTCATCATGGTGGGAAGAGGTGATGATGATGTTGATGAGGCCTTCTACACCACACAGATGTGGACTGTAACCTGCTTATGGCAGCCACTGAAGAGGAAAGCCTGACTTTCAGTGCTGAGCTTGCAGCAGTCATTCTCAGACAGAGATCTTCACATGTGTCTACCCTGGACCACAGCTGTTTGATCAGTGCCCTCCAGAGGTCCTTCGAAGTCAATCTTGTTGGAACGTCACTTCACAAGGTCCGATACATGCAGTGCTTGCTGGTAGTATCACATGCAATAGCTGCTAGCAACTCTGAAATGCTGTTTGTGTGAAGAACGCCTTTCTGATGCAATCTGTCCACAAGCAGCTTGACATTTTGATGGTCTATGTAAGCACATGTGTTTTTGTCACAGCTCTGCTGATGTTACGTAAAAAGGGCAGTATCTCACAAACGCAGCTCCTTCACAGCAGTACCCTCCTTTGCACACTTGATTTTGCTTTTCACTCCCTGAATCTGACCTGTGGTAAATCAGTAAAGTGGGCTTGGTGATTGGACCAGTTTGGACCAGTCAAGTTGTATTCTATCATAATTTGTTTTGATGACCTCTGTCTTGAATCGTTTTTTCGCTGAAAATTGTCAGTCTCAAATATTTCAGTCCTGGTTGATTTGGCAACACTTGCACTTACTGGTGGCAACAGCAAATGTGGTTAAATAATTCAGGTCACATAATTCAGCAAACAAACTACTGTTAAACTGAGAAAGAAGTCAGGCAATAACTGGCTATTTTTCATCATTCTGTGGGCCACCATGATTTGATTTGATGTGCCACACGGCATGAGAATTCTTTTCATTCTGTCCAATATATTATGACATTTTAAATGAAATCATGATGGGTTTTGGGTTGATTAGACATGACAGAAGTGGGGTCTAGCTTCTCTCATAAGCAGGATGATTACAAATTAAGCCACTGACAGAAACCAACATTAAACTGTAACATAAGTTTTCGAGCTGTTAAGAAAGAAAGGTCTGGGCTTGCCATGACACACAGTGTGCATCTCTATCCATAATGGCTGTGTCATGTTTAAGGAGGGCAATTAAAGGACATTGACTGTACATGAACAAGACCTCTGTTTAAATGTCAAAAAAGAACTTGGCCTCCTCAAGCTTGTTGACACATCAGAGCAGAAATGATAACACCTAATGTGATAGCCTAACGTTTAGGTTTTGTGTGCAGCACTAAAGTAGTGTTTGTGGTGATAAAACATTTTCTTCTTCTTGTTTGTCTCAGACCGTTTTCAATACTTGTTCCAGTTACAGTACCATATTGTGAAGGCATTCAAGACATAGTGCAGAACAAGAACAATAGTCACTATGAATGACACAGAATTGTTCAGAATGGAGGCAACAATTACACACATTTACAATCCAGCTCTCAGCAGGAGCAGACAGTTTGAGGCCAGTATCAGGATCATTCCTGCTGGGGGAAATGTGCTCACCCTGCAAGTGATCAACAATGTTTTGGAAAACTCACCCACTAATGTCATTCAGTACATTTAATTTTATTACAAATATTTTACTATGCATTTAAAAGTGTGCTAGTTTCAACATTTTCAATCAACTCAGACATACAGTAATCAGTATTATATTGAATATTTTATTCAGTGTGGGCATCGCAAAGCACCAGGAAAAGTTGGAACAAGCACAACTAGAAAATTCCCTCTGGGAAATTTTGAAAGGGACACGGGGGGCTACTGCCGGGGGAACCATCTCTGTCAACATAGACATGATCATCTTTCACTGAGCAATGATTGAGGAGCTGTAATCACATTAAGTCTTCTGTGTGTGTGTATCTCTGTAATCAAGTTACCTGTATGTGCGTGCATGTGTGTGTGTGTGTGTGTGTGTGTGTGTGTGTGTGTGTGTGCCAGTGTTTCTGTGGCTTTCTCCTTGTCTGTCTCCGCTGACCACCTCAGCTGTCTGTGTCTGCTTCTCTCCTCTGCTTCATGTCTCTGTTAACATGAATTAATTAACTGAATCAATAAACATGAATAAATTTAATGGAAATGAACCATCTCTATTATCATCCAAAGTTTCCTTTTATTAACAGAGCTAACGGTGCTAATGCTAATGGTGCTGACAGAGCTAATGGAGCTAACGCTAACAGAGCTAACAGAGCTAACGCTAACAGAGCTAACACTAGTGGAGCTAACAGCTAACGGTACTAATAGAGCTAACGGCGCAAACGCTAACAGAGCAAACGGTGTTAACATTTCGAATAGAGCCAGCAGAGCTAACGGCGTGAATAGAGCTAACGGCGTTGTGCCTGTCTATGTATATGAGGCTGTCTGTGTGTATTTAACTGTATTTGTGTGTGACTGTGTCTGTTTGTATGTATCTGTCGTTGTGTGTGACTGCGTATGTGTGTGTGTGTGTGTCTGCTTGAACTACACATTTATCAAATTGTCCAAAGTATTTTGAACAAGCAGCCCAACCAGTTCCTACATGGAGATGTGTCTGGTATATGTGTGTCTGAATGTGTATGTGTGTGCGTGTGTAACTTCTGCCCCACCTGCTGATAATTACCTCTCTATCTCTCCCACTTTTTACCTGTTCCTGAACAGCTACTTCCTCGCTGTCGGTTTCTTCCGAACAACTTGTGATTGTGACAAAACTGTAGCTGCTATCAAAAAAACGATTACACTGTGAGATGCGGACAAGTCTGGGCCAGATGTACGTGTGTTTTATGCCCAGATATTCTTTAGAAAAAGGACTAAATGGTCGATTTAAAAAGACACACTCCGGCAGGCTGCGACTCAGAAAACAGGAAATTGTATGGGTTTAAAAGGAGCTGCAGAGCAGGGCAGCTGGTGCAAATTCCCTCTTTATTTAAATTTGGTGGGGGCTAACCCGTTAAAATTGAACTTTGACGGGAGAGGAAAGAAAGAAATTCTGGCGGAAGATGAAAAATGGGAAGAAAAAATGCACGGGATCGCCTCGATAGCTCTTTGAGCTATAAAGCGAGTGGCTCTTGTATTGCTTCGTGCCACTAATAATAATAATAGAAGAAACGCGCAGGATAACAAAAGTGACTCAGTGCGTTGCCCTGTGTCCCTAATTAGAATATACGTGTATATATATGCAATTGTACATAGTGTGAATCAGCCATTTACATGATTAAATTAACAGTTCATTATATTGAACCTCTGTCTGTGTTTAACTTTAATTTGTTGTTTTTTATAGCATAATAAAAAAAAACAATCATAAAATTATACGATACATGATGCAAAGGTTCAGGCTACAGAGACTAATGACATGCGTAAACGTTACTATTCTAAAATTGATCAGTACTGACTCATCTGCACTACAAAAAAAAAAAGAGATCAATGCAGCTTTGAGTTGGAAAAATCACCTTGAAATATTTTTCTAGATATAATCAATCTGAAAGCTGATCTGAACCAGCTGTAAAAGAAAGCATAAATAAATGGGTTGAGCATTGAGTTTGACAGTGCAAGCCAGCTGAGACTTTCAATCACAGCAAATGACACTGACACATGTTTCAAAAGCTGAAAGGAAACACAGAGAAATAAAGGAGACCAGCACATCAGAAAGACTCCCATAACAGTTGCCAGAGTTTTAGTGGCTTTTCTCTCCATCTTACTGGCAGTGGCTCCAGACTTTTTGCCCTGGATGCTGCGTACCTGTCTCTGTGCAACAAGGAAAATCTTCAGGTAGATACAGAATAACAAAATAACTGGGAGGTAAAATGAACAAAGAAGTCCCAAAATGTTTGCAAGTTGAACATCAATAGAACACTCTTCTTGACATTTATCCTGGTCTAATTCTGCCATTATGAACACAATTGTAGATAAAAGAGAAACACTCCAGCTCACCAGGATCATGATCACAACAACATGAACATTTATCTTCGTTCTATATGTCAGAGGGTGGCACACTGCATAATATCTGTCAATAGAAATACAGCACAAATTTAAAATTGAAGCTGTGCACAGTGTTAAATCAAAGCTGTTTCGTACTTTGCAAAACACATTTTTCAGAGAACACACATGACCTAATGGAGAATTCCATGCTGAAAGGAAAAAGTACAACCCCAACAAGCAGGTCAGCTACTGCCAAGGAAAGGATGAGAGAGTTTGTAGGAGTGTGGAGCTGTTTGAAGTAAATGATGGAGATTATTACAAGAAGGTTTCCACATATTGTGACAGCACACAATGAGCCGAGGAAAACATACAATAATACACATACTGTGGAAGGTGTGCTTGTCTTCATATAAGAAACATTATGTATTTCATAACAGGGATCTAAGTCATTATAAGTGTGCTCGACAGTGACTTCTGGTGCCATGTTTCTGGGTTCCTGCAAATCAGTTTTCCATAAAAAAATTAACAATATTTAAAACAAAACATTTACACAGATTGTGTTGCCTGTAATGCAATTGTTCATTTGGTTCAGTTCATCTTGTGATGCAGAGTGTTTGTAGTGTAGTATGTGTAGTTGCCACTAGGTGGAGCCAGTCCACCATAATGCAGACTGTTGTCTACTATGCACTCCTTCCAATGCTGTGTTGCTCTTAAGGTGATTCTTTTCGTAAATAAATAAGTTCATGGGTTTAACATATGAATACAAGGCTAAAAACAATTGTAATTTCATTAAGCATTGTTATATATAAATATTTCATGGTTATTTGTACGTTTAGAAGAATTAAGAAGAATTTTAGCGAAATAATACCATTTCCGGTTTTTCCGACCCACTTCCGGTTTCGCATCGTTGCACGGTAAACAGCAGGTATGCCATGGCTGGTGTGACGGTAATTAAACGAATCTGTTCCCATCTTCCTTGAAGAGTCAACAAGGCAATGCCGTAAGTGTCAAAATGTGTTTATAAGACGTTTAGTTATTATATTTTTGTGTTAGTTTAAAGACAGATGAAGTTTGTGCACTTTATTTTTGCGATCTCAAGAGCTCATATGCTCAATGCATTGTAATGTATTTTCAGTTTTCACCATTCGAAGAAGGAAAGTAAATCTTCAAAAACACGTCCCCTGTGGTCCTGGTCCTTCTTTAATGGTTTAGCTTGATGCTGTATCGATGGCATTACACAGATATTTATTAATATGTTTTCTCTGTATTATTGAAACGTCACAATGATGTTCTTTAGATGGAAATACAGATCTTCAGTTTTTGTCATACCTCTTAAACGCTGAAAGTAGTTGATGCATCAGTGTTGATGGATGTTCTCCATGACTGAGCCACTGGGCATAATCCTGCTTTTATCAACCCCTGTCTCATTTCCATAACAAGCAACTTCTAGAATCATCCAATCAAAAGTGGGACTTTTTGTCTCGTTTACATTAGATGCCGCAGCAACATACTGTACTGTAGATGAGATTAACCTTTTAAATCCTTTTGTGAGTTGTTTTTTTTTTTTTTTTTTTTTTTTCCCAGAACTGCCAATGTATGATTTACAATTAAGGTCGTCATACAAAGAACTTTTTCCAAGGACATGAAACAAAAAATATTAATCTTTGATCTTTTTTCAGATTTTTATAGCTACACTGTAAGTAGCTACAGTCACATATAGTAGCTACAGTAGTAGCTTACAGTATTAGCGGTAGCAGTAATAGTTGTAGTACTGAGAGTTTACAACATTAACTCTTTCGTTATGCTCCTCTAATGCTCTTCTCTGGAGAAAGGAATCTAGCAAGGAGTGGAAATCACTTGCACAATCCACATCAAAAGGCCACTCAGTGTATTGCTGTCAAACCACTGATACAACCTCAGAGGACATTTACAGTTTACAGTACAGGAAGACAGAACATGTCAAACTTCATGCATCCTGACACATACATTTCATTACAACAGATCACAAAAGAGAGTTGAGTTTTTAATTAGTTTTTCTCAAGGAGGTGAATGACTAAAAATGGCGGACAGCTAGCTAGACAAGCTCAGTAAAAACAGCAAATACAACTCTATTGTTCTCAACAGAATAACTTTCCACTTCATTTGTCTTTCGTGAGGATGGTGCCATCTTTTCCCTTTGTTTTTACAGATCTCTGGACATTAGAGCCATTCCAAGAAATAAAAAATGTGCATGCAGGAAGGAACATGAATGTCACCTAACCTGGACATCTGGACCTGTAGTAGATTTGTCATTAAAGAAGACAACAATCTTGTAATTTTGTATCTTCATTGAAGGTGAGTAAACAACAGCCAACCATTAGGTACATAAAGTCATGGTCAGAGGAGTCCAGTTTGACACTAGCTGCGTTTCCATTGCCCCTAGAAATGCACAAATCCTAAATATCGCAATAAAAAAACGGTAATGGAAACACCTAAATTTCGAAAATCCTCCCAAATATCGCAAAAACATTTTTACGCTCTCATGAGGTGGTTTTTCAGACGTGTCGATATTTAGGTGTATCGCAAAAGTGTAATGGAAACACTTTTTTCGAATTTACACGTCTCCGAGGTCAGCAGACTCCCCGTTTCGGGACGTCCGCATGCAGTCAGATATAACGTCTTGTCAATTTTGTAGTGTATTTTGTATGTTTTCTGGATCTCAATAAGTAGCAGACAAAAACACTACAGCTGTTCCAGCTGTCACGCTGGCTGATCTGTTAAAGACAAGCTTACAGCTGTGATCTCGTCCTGTGCGCACTTTGCAAAATCTAATCATTCCGTTTTCATTAATCGTGAGATGAACTTGTGATGAGTGTGTGCACCTCAGCTATGTGGGAGACACGTGTGCACGCCATTAACTTTAATATTTACACATAATTGCTGATAGAAAATATGTTCAAAGGACACTTTGTTTTACAATTCACAGTCCTGTATTCTGCTGCTGCTCCACCGGCGCGAGCTGACGCTGTCAGAGCGAGCCTCGCGTATTAACAAAGTGATAAATGAAAGAAGTCAACAGATAATTTCTTTATTTCACCTTCAGCATGTGCTTTTGAATTATAGGGCTTTGTGTTAAGTTTTACTGACGCACAGCACGCACACACATCTCGTGGGACGTCCGAGAACTTACGAGAATTTCGGCTGGTTCGCAAAACACTGTTCAATGGAAACACCTGCAAGTCGCATTCCAACTTTGCCGAAATTTCAGAAATATCGCTTTTATTTTGCGAACAACTGTAATGGAAACGCAGCCAGTGGGGGACTGTTTTGACACCACTGACTAGGAAGTGTTGTGCAGTCCTCATGGAGGAGGACACGGAGGACATTGACAGTTTAACAACATGGATCATGTACTACATTAACTTCTTTGAGGACAACACTGTGCCTACCACGAAGGTGCGGCGTTTCCTGAACAACAAACTCTGGGTGTCCCCTACAGAATGAAAAGAAAACGGTTTTTAAGTCTGGGGATAGAACTGAGTTGAAGAGGGTGCATAGGGAGCTGAAAAGGGAGATCAGGAGAGGCAAGGAGAGCCACAGGAGGAAGCTGGAGGAGTGCCTGCAGAGGAACAATGGCAGAGAGGTTTGGAGGTGCCTGAAAACCAGCAGCAACAGCGAAAGGGGGCCCAGAATCAAAGCAGCAAATGAGCTGAACCTGTTTTTTAGCAGGTTTGATTCTACCCCAACCTCCAGATCCCAGACCAGACAGCGTTACCTCTCAGCACCCCCTCCCTCCCTCCTTGTGCATCTCTGACACCAGCAGCTCTGTCCTCACACAACTTCACCCCCCTCCAATCCACATCACAGACCACAGATCCAGCCCCCCATCTCACCCAACAGGAGCCACACCCTGTCCCCCACCCAGCCTTTACATAACAGCTGATCAGGTGAGAAAGGAGCTCAGGAGGACAAAGACATGGAAGGATACTGGCCAAAGACTGTGTATCCCAGGGAGCCTAACCACTTCAGGCCGGTAGCCTTCACTTGCCAGCTGATGAAGACTCTAGAGAGGATGATCCAGCAAGCTGGACCCCCTACAATTTGCGTATCGTCCAGGCTTTGGTGTGGAAGACGTTATCATCTACCTGCTCCAGGTATGAGGCTCAGGCTTGTTGACTTCTCCAGTGCTTTCAACACAATCCAGCCATCACTGCTGAGGGGGAAGCTGGAAGAAGCCGGAGTAGACTGTCACCTGGCTGCATGGGCCATCGACTACCTCACCAGCAGACCACAGTATCTGAGGCTTTGCGACTGTGTGTTGGATGTGGCAGTTTGCAGCACCGGGGCTCCGCAGGGTACAGTGCTCTCTTTCCTCTTCGCCGTCTGTACATCTGACTTCAGACACAACACAACCAGCTGCCACCTCCAGAACTTTTCTGATGATACAGCCATTGTTGGATGTGTATCACAGGGGAATGATTTGGAATAAAGGAAAGTAGTCGTTAACTTTGTCGACTGGTGTCAACTAAACCACCTGTACATAAACGCCAGCAAGACTCAGGAGATGATGATTGACTTTTGCAGGAAAGCACCACGGACTACACCGGTGTGCATCAAGACATTGAAATCGTGGAGGAGTACAAATATCAGGGTGTCACCTAAACAATAAACTGGACTGGTCAACTAACACTTATGCCCTGTACAGGAAGGGCGAAAGTCGTCTCCATCTAATGAGAAGACTAAGTTCCTTTGGAGTATGTAGGACATTACTGAGGACTTTTTATAACTCTGTGGTTGCATCTGCAATCTTCTACACAGTGGTCTGCTGGGGCTGTGGAAGCTCTGAAAGGGACAGACAGAGACTGAACAGACTGGTCAGGAGAGCTGGTTCTGTCCTGGACAGCCCTCTGGACACCACTGAGGATGTAGTTGAGAGGAGGATGTTAGCCAAGCTGACATCCATTATTGACAACCCCTCCCACCCCCTACATGACACAGGTCCCTCAGCAGCTCCTTCAGCAACAGACTGCTGTATCAAACTCTGTGAGAAGGAACACTATCAAAGGTCCTTCATTCCAACAGCAGTCAGAGTGTTTAACAATAGGTGGTTACACTACTGATTTACACATTAGCGAATTGCTAGTTGCAGCATGGTTTCATATGACATACCATTTCATTAAACATGTAAACTCCAATACACTCTAATTCTTAGGCCGGGACTCAAGACAGGACTCTGACGCAGAGATTGATCAGAAAGCAGACTTTATTTATCACAAACACCAATGACCTCAAAGCAGAGTGACAAAAAAGGAGGTTATGAAATTATTCTAAGGGAACTCCAACTCTCCAAGGGAAGAGAGCAAAAAAAACTGACTGAGAAAAGAAAACAGAACTAAAACAGAAACTCACTCTGGAAAGAGGAAAGGGATAAATGCACCAAACAGCTAAGAAAAAGTTAAGAAAACAAAATTCACTGCAGAGGGAGGTAAACCCAAAAGCTATAGAAATAAGTCACAAAAAACACTCCGACTGGAGGAAAAACAGACTATGAGGAAAAGTACAACAGAAACTCGCTCCTACTGTGATTAAATGGCATAAAGTAGATTATACAAGTTACAAACCAAAAAAAATCACTCATTAGAGGATCAAAGGCTTATGTGCAAATAACTCTGGGGGCAGGGCAAAGGACAAGGACAGGCTCGAGTAAATTGATCATGGGACAAAGCCAATCTGACACAAGACAAGGGAGACACAGACTACTTTAGCACATGGAGGGTAATGGGGAACAGGTGGAGACAATAGGTAATCAGGGCGGACGCATCGGCAAAACATGAGGAAGGGCAAGTGCTCTAAAAAGAAAGGAGAGTTAGTCTTTCAAAATAAAATAGGAAATGACAAGACAAAAAAAAAAAGGACGAGACAAACCTCACCACGGTGTGCATTATACATCTCTGTTGCTACTTTTGTACATCGTTCCACAACCTTTGCTCACCTGGAAGTACAGAAACACAAGCGCATCAACATTACATGACTGTATTTTGCAGGCTGTTTAGGTCGACTGAATAACACCTCCAGCGTCTCACCTAAAAGGCCCCTAAACTGCACCAAAGTGCCTGTGTGAGCCCCACACAGGCACACAAAACATTACATAACAATGAAAACAATAAATATGTCGAAACAGTATGCTAGCTAGCTTGCACAGTCAGTAAGTCATGGATGAACAAAGATTTATGAACTGAGAAAATGTTGTAAATATGTAGTATTGGAAAGCTAGTGAATAACAAACATCATCTCCAGTACCAGACTGATTGGTCAGCCACAGGTAAGGGTCTTAATTTAATGGACAGGAGGCTGGCAACTTCAATGTAATTAGCCACTTTATTTACACATTCAATAGTACATCAAACAAATAACTACAGGGCAATTTATCGAGCTGGACTGCACTGTCATACACCGTCATTCATAGCATGGGATGCAAGGCGATACAATACACTAGGCTAAGATGCAGGACAAGATGCTCGTGGTTTCCAAGCAATTACTTGGCAACAACCTCAGAGACAGGTAATTAGTGGCCCAACAAACAAAATCAAGATAACAAACTCACAGCAAACAATAATAATTATATGATCACACAAAAAGAATGAATGCCACTGCAAACTCACACAAGGGACCTTTAAACAGGCTGTCTCTTTGTTGAGGAAAGGGATTGCAGATGCCCATAAATGTATTGCACTTCACCTGTAAAACTTATTGCACATTGCCCATGACAGCATCACTCAGCTCAGATTAATTACCAAAATATAATATGAACTCAAGGAGGAATAAATAATAAAATAAATAGCCTCCTCCCAATCATGCCATTTTCAACCATTACACATAACTTCAATCATGTTTTCACTTTTAACATTTCAGAGAGCACTGGTTTCCAGCCAGTTGGGGAATACTACACAGTTGATATGTCAGTTGTGAATGGGCCTTGAATATAACGCTTGATTACTACGTTAGGCTAAACTAGCTAGCTGGACGTGCTAATGATTGCAGTTATTTTTCTTTCAGATGAAAAAAAATCCATTCTATAATCAATTACTGTCTACTATCATATAGACACTATTGAAGGACTCTCTTGCAGAGTCTTGCTAGAGAATCACTGTTTTGGGCGAAGCGTATTGTTAGTGGTTAACTCCTGCCATCTCCTACGGCCTACCTACATTCAGCATTTCCATTCATCAGCCCAGTCTCCTGGAACTTACATTTATATTCAACAAATCTGCAACAGGAAATACATTTTGAAGTAATGTTGACAGAATTATGTTTTCTATCAACCCAACGAGGATCCACTCATAGTGCACTACGGTTTATCTGATATCACTGTGCTGGTTTTGTTCCTCCAACATTATTATAATGAATGTTGCTGCAGGACCATCACTGCAACTGACCAAGTCCGCCTGGGGAGCAGGTCAAGGTGGGTGAACGAGTCAGGCACAGGACTTTCACCATGGAGACTGGGGTTTGTGCCCCATGTGAAACTATTTTTTTTTATTTACTGTTGACTTATTATTATTTCAAGACTTGGTTCAGTTGTTATTTTCAGTTTCTTCCCTCCGTTGTAATACAGAAAAAGTCAGATGATACTTTCTGTATGCATGTGACCTGGCATCGTTTTACCAACAGGCTAGGTGTCCAACACTGTAAACTAAAAGCTCAAAGTCCATTGACAGCTGTCTAACTTGACTATTATTTTTCTGTTGTGTGAGTACAGTGTGTGCACAGAGACATAACTCAATGATGTAAACAAAGAATTCCATTTAGGCTGAATCATCATTCCTACACTGAAGAAAATGTCTGGTTCGATATTAATTGGGTAAACAGAATGTATTCCCCAAACTATAAGGAGGGTTATTCTTACATTTCTTGTTTGTTTCTTGTTCCTCATTAAATTGGACTCTGTGGGTGTATTATGTCATTATTCAGATCATTAAGTGGCCATGAATCTGTTTTGCTCTATTAGTTCTGTTATTGCTAGAAAACATTAAGGCCCCAGGATGAGGAGGTGTGATGAAGCAGTCAGGAAGTGTGTGTGCGTGCGTGCGTGCGTGCGTGCGTGCGTGCGTGCGTGCATGTGTGTGTGTGTTTGTGACAAAGGCAGCCCGGGGACCAATAACCAAAACATCCATTCACACCTCTAATTGAAGGCTGTTGCATCATATCATCTAATTGGAGGCATAATTATGATGACATAAGCGGGAATTCGAGTGAACGTGCATTAAACTTTTGATTTCAAAAAACATGCTACCCACACCAAGAAGAATAAACATACAGTGATAAAATTATAAAAGGCAAACAAAGTGTAAAGCCATGAATTATACACTGTTACAGTTTAAAATAAAACAAACAAGAAAACAGAATGAAAAGAGATGATTGTGACAATTGTGTGAAGTTCTGTCCTGAACAGCTATTTTAAGCTATTTAACCGATGTTATCCACAGTAGCTTCTCAGGCCTGCTGGAGGTGGAAATCATGCTGACAATGAACTTCCTTCATTTTTCCTGACCAAGCTGGCATCATCATGCACACACACCTCAGTATGTACATCAATAAACAACCAGCACTCTTTCTGACTGTCTTCAGTTTAGTAGAAAAGTCTTTTGCTGGTTCAGTGTTTTGTTCTATTAATAAAAAAGTCAAATGTCCTCCCAAGAACAACAGTATCAGTTATTTCAAGGTGTCCAAAAAACAAATTGCCATAATAATTATGACTGGAGCGAAGGAGCAAGACATCATTAGAGCAACAAAGAATGTAGCCCTGCCAGAACAATGGATTTAATTTGAGGACTAGGCCCCACAGCAACCAATGAAGCCGGTTCCCTTACAGCCACAAGTAATAGGACTATATAGCAGTGAGGATGAATTTGGCCCCAGACAACCACCTCAGACACAGCAACTGTTAACAACTACAGCCCTGCCCTACGAGCCCACAAGCTTCATATCACAGCTCACAAGCAACACCGAACTATCCTCCACCTCGACCCCCCTCAATCTATAGCCTGCTTCAATATGCACCTATGCCATCATCTGTCGTGCCACCTCAATCACTCCCATTTCCCCCAGTAGTGATTAACACTTCCCCGGCTACTCAGCCTCAGTTCCCAACAAGCCAGGCTACAGCCCCACATGACTTTAATCTGCAACCATGCTCCGTATATGGTGTGCCAAAGCCAAAACCCCCAGATTTACCTACAGATAGTGAAAAGGAGTTTGCTAACCTGAAATTAGCCCTGGATAACCTACTCAAGCCCTATCCTGAATTGACTGAAAAATACAAATACAGTGTGCTACTCGAACACCTCAAGCTCCCAGAGGCACAGATGATCGGCCAGTCCTGCAGACATGATCCATTCCCCTTCACAGCAACCATGCATGCATTACAGCTTCACTATGGTCAGCCACACCAGCTAGCGCAAAGCGAAATAGCAGCTATCCTCACTACACCTGATGTAAAGTCTGGGGATGCACGGACCTTCCAAAGCTTCACGCTCAGAGTTCATCTCTTAGTGAGTATGTTGCTGTCCTTGGAAGGGCCTCAGGGTATGGAACTCAACTGCTGCTCACACGTCGACCGCCTGCTCAGTAAACTACCCAAATATCTCAGAGATGGGTTCATTGAATATCTCCAGTTGCAGGGAAAGCTCAACACCACAAGCCACAAGATTTGAATGGTTGGCTTCAAGGTAAAGCTCAGCGACAACATCTATCAAACAGGCTAGTACAGCGCTATCAACTTGAGAAACCTACCAGTAATGGGAGAGAGAAAATTCAAAGGCAAAGGTCAAAGTATAGCAGTGTACCATGGTGCTGAGCCCATACAACCAAGCACTTCAGGCAAGCCCACGTCAGCTAGTGGCAAGAAGCCATTGAAAGTGCACTGCCTCTTCTGCGACAGCAAAGAACATTACATCAGCCGCTGCCCTAGCATTAAAGTACAATCCACAGCAGAGCTGGACAGGTGGTTAAGAGATGGAAAAAGCTGCTGGAAGTCTTGCAACCTCAAAAAACCTTGCAGTGACTGTGGCTGCATACATCTCCAAGTGCTCCACAGTGTTGCTCAGTGCCATTTGACAGACCTACAATCAAGAACCTCAGAGAGCCGAGTATATCTGACACCCAGCACAAGCTCTGGCAAAGTGCTCCTGAAGGTGGTTCCTGTCCAGCTGCATAACAATTGTAATTCAGTAGAAACTTTCGCTGTATTAGATGATGGAGCACAACGGACTATGATCTTACCAATGGCTGTCCAGCAGCTGAATGGTGAGTCTGAGACCCTCGCCCTACGAACTGTACGGGCAGATGTCACACACCTCCAAGGGTCAAAGGTTAACTTCGAGATCTCCCCCAAAGACAACCCCCAGAAGCAGTTTAAAGTGCAGGGAGCATTTACAGCAGCAGGACTAGATCTAGTAGAGCAAACCTACCTTGTACAGATGCTTCAAAAACGCCATCCCCACTTGCGAGGAATACCACTAGAGTCCTTCAACAAAGTACGGCCACTAGTGTTGCTCGGCTCAGATCACGTGCACCTCATTACAGCCACGGAGCCAGCCCGCAGAGGGTCCAATGGTGGACCCATAGCCATCCACACTGCCCTAGGATGGGCCCTGCAAGGGGCAGAGAGGTGTATGTCAGAGCACTCATCAGTACAACAGTGCCTTTTCACCTCATTCACCAGCCCAGATGATCTCCTGTATCGGAATGTCGAGAGGTTATGGCAACTAGATGTCTCACCTTTCCGAAATGAGAAAATGGTTGTCCACTCTCGGGAGGATCAGGATGCCATGAACCTTCTGGAAACAAAAACACAGCGAGTGGAAGTCCACCGCTATGCAACCTCCCTCCTGAGAAAAGTAGGAGCACCCAAGCTCAACAGCTCCATACATTCAGTCATGGCTCATCTGAGGGCCAGAGAGAAGCGACTCAAGAGGGAACCAGAGAGAGGGGCGATCTACTCAGCTGAGAGCACAAACTTATCAACGCTGGATACGTCAAGAAGCTTCAGCCTAAGGAGGCGGAACAGTCTGCAGAAGCACGGTATCTCCCCCACCATCTTGTGTGCCACAACAACAAACCACGCTTGGTCTTCAATTGTTCATTTCTGCACCAAAATGTCTCCCTGAATGAGCAACTCTTACCTGGGCCTACACTGGGTCCATCGCTGGTAGGTGTCCTCATCTGATTCAGGCAAAACCAGATAGCAGTGAGCAGTGACATCCGCGCTATGTTTCATCAGATCCGCCTGCTACCTGAAGACAGCCCACTCCTTCGATTCATCTGGAGGGACATGCGCTGTGAAGATCCACCAGATGTGTATGAATGGCAAGTGTTACCATTCTGCACAACGAGCAGCCCATACTGTGCTATCTTCGCCCTGCAGCAACATGCTCGTAACCACCAAGACAGCCATCCCGAAGTGCTACAGTCGGTGCAGCAGAGCTTCTATGTTGACAACTGTCTCAAAAGCTTTCCAAACATATCTACAGCCAAGCAAAGAGTCGACCAGCTGCGCACCTTACTGGCGGAGGATTTGACCTCAAGCATTGGGCCAGTAATAAACCAGCGGTGGTAGCCCATCTTCCCACTGAAGCCAGATCTCAAGCTACTGAGCAGTGGCTAAGTCACAGTCGTACAGACCCACTTGAACCCACCTTGGGCTTAAAGTAGAACTGTGCTGCTGACACCCTCAGCTATCAGTATCAGATCATTGAGCATTCTACACTGACGATGAGGACAGCCTATCAAGTGTTAGCCAGCCAATATGACCCTCTAGGGTTCATGGTGCCATTCACAACCGATGCCAAAGTGTTAATCCAGCAGCTTTGGTCCAAACAAAGAGGCTGAGATGATCCTGACCTACCTCCTACCCTCCGAGAAGCCTGGGAAGCCTGGGAGAACGAGCTGAAACATCTTAACAGTGTATCCATTCCCCGTTGTTATTTGCCCCTCCCTGCCAAAAGTACTGAGGCAAATTGTGATCTCCATATCTTTTGTTACGCCTCGGAGCGAGCGTATGGAGCAGTAGCTTACCTCACGATCAAGACAGGAGGCACCATCCACACCTCCATTGTGATGGCTAGGTCCAGGGTTGCTCCCAAACGACAATAATCCATACCCCGCTTAGAACTCTGTGCAGCACTAGCCGGAGCTCAACTGTCCAAGCTCATAAAGAATGAGATGACACTCCCCATTCAACAAACCATACTGTGGTCGGACTCCACCACTGTATTGGAGTGGCTTCGAACAGATTCTTGTCGGTATAAGGTGCTTGTCGGAACAAGGGTGTCAGAGATCCAAGAACTAACTGACCGACAGGCTTGGCGATACATTGACAGCACAAACAATCCAGCAGATGATATAACAAGGGGGAAATTACTGCTGGAGCTAGCAGGACCTGGTCGCTGGAGTCAAGGGCCCCCACTCCTTTAACAGAGTGCAGAACACTGGCTGAAGAAACCAGAACAAATTTCAGCAGTAAGCTCATCTGAACTGAAAGGTATCACCTTCTGCTGCTTCACAGCTGTGGAGCCTGATGACAACATCCCTGATGCTGCCCGGTACAGCTCATGGAAGGGACTGGTGGAGGCAACGCGACAAGCGCTGTCAGCGCTGGAGAGCTCAGCCTCAGGTGCCATGGATGGCAGATCTGCCGCCGCAACGCCTTAGACTTCTTTGTCCATCTTTCTTTTCGACTGGCATTGATTGTTTCGGGCCTTACCTGGTGAAGATGGGTAGGAGGATGGAGAAGCGCTGGGGTGTGATCTTTAAATGCCTCACGACACGAGCCGTGCACATAGAGCTCCTGCATTCTATGGATGTGGATGCCTTCCTCCTCTCTCTTCGTCGTTTCATTGCCAGGCGGGGTCGCCCAAAGGAACTGCTGTCGGACTGTGGCACCAACTGAGCGAGCGAGAGCTCAGGGAGGCTTTCGCAGTTATGGAACCACAATTAAAAGATCAACTGACAGAATACCAGATTGACTTCAAGTTCAACCCAACAAATGCTCCCCACTTCGGCGGAGCATGGGAGAGAGAGGTGCGTTCTATCAAATCTGGCCTCCAAGTTGCAGTGGGCAGCCAATCTGTTTCAGAAGATGTTTTGTACACCGCTTTGGTGGAAGTAGAGGGATCTTGAACTCAAAGCCATTGGGATACGTGTCACCTGATGTAGCTGACCCGGACCCCATCACTCCAAACATCCTCCTGATGGGGCAGCGGGACGCGGCTCTGCCCCAGGGGTCTACACTCCCTTAGGTATGGGGCGTTGTAGATGGCGACACTGTCAGACACTAGTGGATCAGTTTTGGCTTCAGTTCACAAGGAACTACCTGCTGAATCTCCAGACACAGCAAAAGTGGCAAAGGTCATCAAAGAACATCTCAATGGACTCTGTTGTGCTAATCATCGATCCCTCCCAAGAGCTCAGTGGCCCATTGGGAGAGTTGTAAAGGCCGTTGCTAGCCCGGATGGATGTATCAGAACTGCAGAAGCCAAAATCAAAGACAAAGTCTACCTGAGACCAGTTGCTCGACTTGTCGAGCTTCCTTAACTTCAGGACGATACAAAAGACACTTGAAGAATCCCTGGATTTACACATTTGCAAAACAAATGTGGGGGCGGCTGTTAAGAATTCTCCAAGTGTTCAAGTTAAGAATGTATTCATGCTTTTATTTGAAGTGGTCATTTTATTTTGAAGACCGTTTATGTCAGTTGCTCTTCCGTTTCATTGCGTTCTCAACTTGACATGTTTACAACGGTACGGCAGTCACTGACGATGTAAGTTATGTTCACACTGATGAGAAATGAATGTGGACAGAATACTTACCTCTTCCAATAGTGTTGTGTTCCTCCTGGTGTATATTTGCACTCTTTAAAATGTCCGTTTTTTTCCTGTTAGTATGATCGCGAGTTAGTAACGTGTAAGCTAACTGAGTGGTTGTTTGGCCGTTAGCCTTCAGATTACCTTCAGTTTGCATGTGTATGTTACATGAAGCAGAACTTATGAAGATTAGATTGATTGACTGATTGAATTGATCGATACAGATGTAATGCATTTTATTTACTGTGAAGTGTTTATTTACTGTACTTGAATTACATCAGTACACAATTTGTTTCTTGTTTTATATTTCAGAAACTGCTCAATTATATCAAACGAAATTTCGATCCCTCTTCATGTCCTATACATATGGCAGAATTGACTCTCTATCTTCCCATTTGTCCACCTTCACTCAATTTGCTGCATGCAACACCAGAGACTAGGGGTGGGTGGTACACCAGTTTCATTATCATCACCGGTGTCATATTGTGTTATATCATATTGGATTTTGCCATACTGTCACTACCATGACAAATATATTCCTCACTATAAGGCTAGCTTTGGTAACACAATGTGCAGGGTAACATTAGAATTATGATCATAACAATTTCTTTGTTGTTGGCTGCCAGAACCAAGACAAAAAGCTTCATCAACTCCCACCATCCAAGGAGGTGAAGACCCACTGGCTGAAGGACTCAAAATCTAAACACTAAAAGGCTATGTCATTGTTTTTGCACCAGAGTGGCAAACATGACCATGTCCCAACTTTTTTGAAACGTGTTGCTCTCATCAAATTCTAAATGAGAGTACAATTTTTTAAAACAATTACATTTCTCAGTTTCAACATTTAATATGTTGTCTTTGTGCTATTTTTAATTAAATATGGGGTTTGAGTGTTTTGTAAATCATCACATTCTGTTTCTATTTCACACAGCGTCCCAACTTTTTTGGAAACAGTGGTACTTCATTTTCATGTGTAATTGAAGTCAATATACTTTGAATTGTTTTTATTCTTTTTTTCTTCAGATATGCTTTTGTGCATTGCTCATAAAGGGAAAAGAGGTAGACTCATGTCTTGAGGGAAGTATCCTTTTTTTTGTGAGGTCATGATGTAAATTTCAGGTCATATTCCCAACAAACAATAAAATACTGGATTTTTTTTTCATACCAACACCAAGGAGGCAGATAATTCATCACCTCTCCCTCCCCCCTGGGAAGATCTGCTTACAACCTGGTGCACCTCCTGCCTGTGTAGCTGCCAGCTGTCACTCACACAGTGAAAAGACTGTCAAGTCAAACAAGGCTGACGAGGCAGAAAGGACTGTTTTGATGCAGCCGTGGGGGAAGTATTATTGATGTTCTTCGTCTCACACACTGTATAATGTATAAAGTTTGTGTGTGGAGAATATCAGACCACCCCCCAACACACACACACACCCCTGTTCAGTCCTGCAACGCCTTTGTCTGAAGTGGCTGTGTACTGCCCGACCCCCACCTAAATCCCCTTGCCACAACATTCAGCTCACAGCTATCCTGTACACCCACCGCATTTCTGTTACAATGCCCTAATGCCCCAACCACAACCTCCAGCACACAGGCCCCTGGCCCTAATCTGTCCCTCAGAATAAACCAGGTGAGGAATGATGGATCGAGGCAAGAAAGGCTCCAAGTCCAGATGTCATTAGCTCAAGGCTCCTTAAGTCCTGTGCAGACCAGTTGTGTGGGATAGCTGAACACATTTCCAACCTGAGCCTGAAGCTGGGGAGAGTGGGTGAGAGGGGATAAACAGGCTTCATGCTAAACTCAGCATGGGAGCCATTGGAGGAATCCAGTTTCGCCACCATGGCCTTTTTAAAATTATTAATCCCATTTAACAATCCGTCCACGTGTCAAGCTTCCGAATATCAGGGCTTTCGATTGAATTGTTATGGCCCTCATCTTATCCTTCCAGTCCATAGTGTCATGTCCCGCCGTGTCTGATGTGTCTGTTCACAGTGTTTAGTCTTGTCGGGCACTTCCTGTTTTATTGTGAAACCCTAACTCTCCTCTCGTTTCAGACCCTGACTTCCTGATGTGCTTCCCGCTTGTCTGATTGTCTGCCCCGCCTTGATTGTCTCCACCTGTTCATTGTTACCTCAGTTACCTCATGTATATATAGTCCGCGTCTCCCTTTGTCTTGTACGTCATGTGCTCCCTGTATCTCGTCTTGCTATCAGTCCTGCTAAAAGTACCTTCGTAGTCTATTGTCTTGATTACCGTAGCGTCCTTAGTTCTCCTTTTTGAAATCCTTAGCATTTTTGGTTGCTTGCTTCTGACACTACCTCTGAGCCCTGAGTTTGCCTGTATTGCCTTTTGCTTTTTGTAAATAAATCAGCCATAGTGCTCGCCTTTTGTTGGAACTGTGTTTGGTGTCCTGCCTTTGAGTCCTGACTCCTTCGAGCCCTTGGGCCTTTCACATAGCACTACTCACATTAAAGGAAACGTAATCCATAAAAGATCTCAACTTCTTTATCTCCTCCAAGCAAGAAATTATGTCTGCTGGGTCTATTTCTGTCCAGTTTGTACTGTCATGCTTGTCCAAAGAGGGTATTTCAAAACTGGTTCGAACCAAAAGGCTAATGCGAATGGTGAGGCAGGCAAAGGTCAAAACAAAATACAGTTAATCCAAAAAAAAAAAAAAAATGCAAACAAATCCAGACAGAAACAGGCAATAAAATGACCTGACATGAACAGAGTAGGACCATACTCAAAACTTGAAACTGATTGGAGTCAGGGTTAGGGTCAGGGATTGAGAGAAACTTTTGGTTTCATGTCCTTGGACAGAGATCACACAAAATTTTGAAAGATTTTAAAAAGATGATGTCATCTCCACTAGATTAGGTTGCTCTGGCAGCTAATGTCAACAGCATGAACACCCCCACATGTGATTGGACTGTTAATAATGTATTTGTTATGCAAATGAGACATGACTTGATAAAAATCAAGATTGTGTCCAGTGGCACAGTCATGAAGAACACCATCAACACTGATGTAATTAGAGCCTGGTTCTGCTCGAGGTTTCTGCCTCCGAAAAGGAAGTTTTTCCTCGCCACTGTCGCCAAGTGCTTGCTCATGAGGGAGTTGTTGGGCTTCTGTAGACAAAGAGTTTGGTCTGTACCTGCTCTATATGTAAAGTGTCTTGAGATATCTTTGGTTGTGATTTGGTGCTATATAAAAAAAATTGAATTTAATTGCATTGAATGTGTGAACTGTCTTCAGCATTTAGGTATGAGAAAAACTGAATAACTGTATTTCAGATTTTTAGAGAGCTATGATTATAGTTTTGCATTCATGCTGGGCAAAACAGGTTAAAAATAAGCATTATTTTTCTGTTTTAAATATTGTTAATTTTTAATGGAAAACTGATTAGCAGGAACCCAGAAACATGGCACCAGAAGTCACTGCTGAACACACTTATGTTGGCTTACATCCCTGTTATGAAATACATAATGTTTCTTATATGAAGCCAAGCACACCTTCCACAGTATGTGTTTTGTTCCATGTTTTCTTTGGCTCATTGTCTGCTGTCACAATATGTGGAAACCTTCTTGTAATAATCTCCATCATTTACTTCAAACAGCTCCACACTCCTACAAACTCTCTCATCCTCTCCTTGGCAGTCGCTGACTTGCTTGTTGGGGTTGTAGTTTTTCCTTTCAGCATGGAGTTGTCTCTAAGTTCATGTCTGTTCTCTGAAAATGTGTTTTGCAAAGTACGAAACAACCTTGATATACCACTGTGCACAGCTTCCATTTTGAATTTGTGTTGTATTTCAATTGACAGATATTATGCAGTGTGTCACCCTCTGACATATAGAACGAAGATAAATGTTCATGTTGTTATGATCATGATCGTGGTGAGCTGGAGTGTTTCTCTTTTACTTACAATTGGCCTTGTGATGGCAGGATTTCAACAAGATAAATGTAAAGAAGAGTGTTCTATTGATCTTCAATTTGCAGTCATTTTGGGACTTCTTTGTATATTTTACCTCCCAGTGATTATAATGCTCTGTATCTACCTGAAGATTTTCCTTGTTGCACAGAGACAGGTACGCAGCATCCAGGGAACAAAGTCTGGAGCCACTGCCAGTAAGATGGAGAGAAAAGCCACTAAAACTCTGGCAACTGTTATGGGAGTGTTTCTGATGTGCTGGACTCCTTTCTTTTTTTATTTTTCCTTTCAGCTATTGAATCCTGTTTCATTTGCTGTGATTGAAAGTCTTAACTGGCTTGCACTGTTAAATTCCATGCTCAACCCATTTATTTATGCTTTCTTTTACAGCTGGTTCAGATCAGCTTTCAGATTGATCATATCTGGAAAAATATTTCAAGGTGATTTTTCCAACTCAAAGCTGCATTGATCTATTCTTTGGAGTGCAGATGAGTCAGTACTGATCAAATTTGGAATAATAGAGATTAACCATGTCATCAGTCTCTGCAGCCTGAATCTTTGCATCCTGTCTTGTATAATTTTATGATTTTTTTTTTATTATGGAATAAAAACAACAAATTGAAGTTAAACACAGACTGAGGTTCAATATAATGAACTGTTCATGTGATCATGTAAATGGCTGATTCACACTATGTACAAATGCCCATGTATATTCTAATTGTGCATGTTCCAACTTTTCCTGGTGGTTTATGATGCCCACATTGAATAAAATATTCAATATAATACTGATTACTGTATCTCTGAGTTGATTGGAAATGTTTAATCCAGCACAATTTGAAGTGCATAGTAAAAAAAAAAAACATATTTGTAATAAAATTTTAGTTAATTTAAACACAAGATACTTGTACTCAAAAAGAGGATTCATTCTCAGTGAAGAATCTTGGACCCCACTGGTCTTTGCCTCTATACATGCCAAAGAGCAGTGATTCCTAACACGTCTCTGGGGGTCATCAGGTGGATACCTCCCTTCAACAGTGTTTCGCCTACTTAGTCCCACTACACCTCCAGGAGGCTAGGCGGTGAACTCCGGCGTCCCAGAGTCACCCCCCTAGTGCCAATTCACACTGGTCCTACACAATCCAAACAGCACTGCCACGTTCAACTGACCCAGGCCTGTTTAGGAGATGCTCCAGTTAGTGGCCAGTACCGATGCTACCATTTAGCTAATGCTAATGCTAACCACTAAGAAGAAAAGAAGAAGACACTACAAGATTCAAGATTCAAGATTCTTTATTGTCATTAAGCATGACATGTCAATGACATTGGCCACATTAACCTAGGATACAAGCCAAACTGCAAGCACCACAACCTCAGTTTTTCTGGGAGCCCTGATTTATCTATTCTCTCCAGCCCTTCTGCAACATCCTTTCTAAATTGCACAACCTGTTCAACATCGTTCAGGTCCACATTATTCCACCGTCCTAGACTCGACTGATTTCTCCCTAATTGTTGGGATTTCCTCACCATCTATAGCAAACTTCCTATTACTTACTTTCCCTCTGTATATTGAAATACTCCTTGACTTACTCGGCTTAATCTTCATACTAGCCCACTTGAGATTCTGATTGACTTTATCTAACAACCTCCTTGTACATGGCACTGTTGAAGTTAGCAGTGTCATATCATCCATATAAGCCCTAATTGGTGGAAGACGCATTCCATTCTGCCGTCTCTCCCCACCTACGACCCACTTGGAAGCCCTAATAATGATCTCCATAGCCATTGTGAAAGCTAGCGGGGAAACTGTACATCCTGCCATAATACCAACCTCCAATCTTTGCCAGCCTGTTGTGAGCTCTGCGATACTTGCACACAGTCTGATGTCTTGGAAATATGCTTTCACCAAGTTAAGTCAAAGTCAAAGTCAAAGTCAGCTTTATTGTCAATTCTGCAGTATGTACAGGACAAACAGAGAATTGAAATTGCGTTACTCTTCAACCCTTTGTGACAGGACATATATTAGAAAAGAGATAAATAAAAACTGTACAATCTAAATAAAAGGGGGCGGGGGCAGCAGGGTGTATTTCAGTGTCCAGCCAGGGAGTGTGTGTGTGTGTGTGTGTGTGTGTGTGTGTGTGTGTGTGTGTGTGTGTGTGTGTGTTGGGGGGGAAGTTATAGTCCAGGTTGAGTGTTTGTGTGGAGGAGGGGGAGGGCAGGGAGAGAGTTCAGCATCCTGACAGCCTGGTGGACGAAGCTGGCCCGCAGACTCTGCAGTCTCCTCCCTGATGGCAGCAGGCTGAAGAGGCTGTGTGACGGGTGGGTGGGGTCTCTCGCAATGCAGAGGGCTTTGCGAGTGAGGCAGGAGGTGTAGAGGTCGTGGAGGGAGGGGAGAGAAGCACCGACGATCTTCTCAGCTGCTCTCACGATGCGCTGGAGGTTCTTCCTGCAGGACGTGGAACAGGCGCCATACCACACGGTGATGCTGCTGGTCAGGACGCTCTCGATGGTGCCTCTGTAGAAGGTGTGCATGATGGGGGCCGGGGCTCTAGCTTTCCTCAGTTTGCGGAGGAAGTAGAGGCGCTGGTTCGCTTTCTTGGCCAGCGATGTGGTGTTGGTGGTCCAGGAGAAGTCCTCAGTGACGTGCACACCCAGGAATTTGGTGCTGCTTACCCTCTCCACCGTAGCACCATTGATGGTAAGGGGGGCATACTGGGGGCGTCTTCTCCTGAAGTCCACAACAATCTCCTTCGTCTTCTCCACATTCAGAGAGAGATTGTTGTGTTCACACCACGAGGCCAGGCGGCTCACCTCGCTCCTGTAGTCCGCCTCGTCGTCGTTGCTGATGAGACCCACCACAGTTGTGTCATCGGCGAACTTGACGAGGAGGTTGGAACTGTGGGACGGTGTGCAGTCGTGGGTCAGCAGGGTGAAGAAGAGGGGGCTCAGCACACATCCTTGGGGGGCCCCCGTGTTCAGTGTGGTGGTGCTGGATGTGTTCCTGCCGACCCGAACTGCCTGAGGTCTCCCAGTCAGGAAGTCCAGCAGCCAGTTGCACAGGGAGGTGTTTAGTCCCAGCTGGTCCAGTTTTGTGATGAGCTGTTGTGGGATGATTGTGTTGAATGCTGAGCTGAAGTCTATGAACAGCATTCTGACGTAAGAGTCTTTTTTGTCCAGATGTGTGAGGGCTGAGTGGAGGGCAGTGGAGATCATCGGCGTCATCGGTCGAGCGGTTGGGCCGATAAGCAAACTGTAAGGGGTCCAGGGAGGGTGGGAGGACAGTCTTGATGTGTTTCAACACTAGCCGTTCGAAGCACTTCATGAGGATGGGGGTGAGTGCTACCGGACGGTAGTCGTTGAAACAGGAGGGCGACGACTTCTTCGGGACAGGGATGATGGTGGTGGTTTTGAAGCATGTGGGGACAACAGCTTGGCTCAGCGAGATGTTGAAGATGTCTGTGAAGACATCCGTGAGCTCTCCGGCACAGTCCCTCAGCACGCGACCAGGAATGTTGTCAGGACCAGAAGCTTTGCGAGCGTTGATCCTCACAGTGTGAGGAGGACACTCGGCGTTGATCCTGCTGAGTTGATCCTGCTGAGTGTCCTCCTCACACTGTGAGGAGGACACTCAGCAGGATCAACGCTCGCAAACAGGCGCGACAGCACCTGTTCGCCAGGAGGGGATGGGGATTTTTGTGCAGGTGTGCTGTTGTGTGCTTCGAAGCGAGCAAAGAAGTCATTCAGCTCATTTAGCAGGGGGGTGGAGCTGTCACAGGTCTGCGGTGGGGGTTTGTAGTCCGTGATGGTCTGTATCCCTCGCCACAGGCTCTGCGTATCCCTGCTGTCGCTGAAGCGATGAGCTATCCTCCTGGAGTACACCTTCTTGGCCTCTCTGATGCCGCGTGACAGGTTGGCTCTGGCTGTCCTCAGGCCCTTCTCGTCTCCTTCTCTAAAGGCCGTGTTACGGGCCTTCAGCAGCCTGTGGACCTCTCCTGTCAGCCACGGCTTTTGATTGGCCCGGACAGTGATGGTCTTTGTTACTGTTACATCATCGATGCATTTGGTGATGTAAGCAGTGACGACAACAACTATCTCCAGCACTTTAAAGTAGTCAAAGGAACTCCAAATAAGGCTATGCCGCACTGACCCAAATGCATTAGGCAGATCTAAAAATACAACATTCAAGTCTCTTTTCTCCCTCTTAGCTGTCTGAATCTGATGCCAAATCATGATAGTATGCTCTAAGCATCCCGCAAATCCTGGTATCCCTGCTTTTTGCACTGGCGAATCTATCATACCATTCCTTTCTAAGTAATTAGCCAGCCTCTGTGCTACGATACTAAAGAGAATCTTTCCCTCAACATTTAGGAGAGAAATCATCCGAAACTGGCTAAGGTCCGATGACTCCTTCTCCTCAGGGATGAAAATACCCCCTGCCCTGCGCCATGCTCTTAGAATACTTTGTTTCTCCCAAACTATTCTCAGGTATCTCCATAGTGTCCTTAAGATGCCAGGTGCACTCTTATAGACATGGTAGGGGACTCCATTAGGCCCTGGGGCCGAAGAAGCCTTTGCACGCCTAACCACCTCCACAACTTCTCTCCATCTAGGTGGGCTCACATCCATCTCCTGCTCCACTTCCCCTAATGGTGGCATGTCAGGTGGAAGACCTATGTTCCTATTCTCTGAATCTGAATACGTCGACTTCAAATACTGTTCAATCTCTGATTTCGTTGCCTTAAGTTGCCCTCCTATTTCTTGATTAAACAAGCCCTTCACAAAATTAAAGGGGTTCCTAAAAAATGCTGACCTTGCACGTTCCTTCTTCTTTCTCTTCTCCCTAAGGTGTTCTGCCCTTCTGAGTACTGCTACCCTGCTTCTCAGTTCCTCCTGCAACACCTTAATTCCCTCCCTTTCTTCTTCTGACGCCTTCCTCCACTGCTTTCTTAACTGCCTCCTTTCCTTTACGAACTTCTCTATTTCTCTTTGCTGTCTAGACTTGCCAACCTGCACCCTCTCGCCTTTCCTTTTGACAAGCACCCCAAATCTCTCTAGGCCATAGGAGTAGATCACATCTCCAATTTTATCCAATTTCTCCACTACATCTCCTCTAAGCTTGCTTAGTATGACTGATAAATCTCCATTAACTGCCTCCCACTCTTTACTATCATTTGCCCTCGGCCACCTAACTCTAGCTTTCTGCTCCATGCTTCTCTCCTTGGCTGGCCTGTTGACCTCAACACCAACTGCATCCCCTCTCTGTACCTCCTCCTCCCCAGGGATAGTGTGACTGATATCCTGTGAACTGTGGTTTTCTACCTGTCGCTGGACTTCATCCGACTGATTCGACTGACTTCTCAAGAAATACTGGTCGATGCGTTCTAAGGCCTCGGATTGATGTTATTTTCTGCCAGCCACACGGGCAAACTTGAAGCTTCTTATCCTCTGCTGCACAACTTTTGCTCTCCTTAGTTGCCTTCACTGTCACCTCGGTACTGCTACCTCTGGGTCCGTGCCCCCATCCCTCACTTAGTCATGTATCCAAGGCATAGTCATATCCGTTATCCTGTTCATTACCATGCAATCCACCTGTGAGTCATCTTCCACCCCTGCTCTCGCTGACTCTTGGGACTGTTTTGACACCACCGACTGGGAAGTGTTGTGCAGTCTGCACAGGGAGGACATTGACAGTTTGACAACATGCATTACGTACTACATTAACTTCTGTGTGGACAACGCTGTGCCTACCAGGAAGGTGCGGCGTTTCCCGAACAACTAACCCTTGGTGTCCCCTACTGAATGAAAAGAAAAGGGTTTTTAAGTCTGGGGATAGAACTGAGTTGAAGAGGGTGCAGAGGGAGCTGAAAAGGGAGATCAGGAGAGGCAAGGAGAGCCACAGGAGGAAGCTGGAGGAGCGCCTGCAGAGGAACAATAGCAGGGAAGTTTGGAGGGGACTGAAAACCATCAGGCCACAGCAGCAACAGCAGCATAGGGCCCAGAAGCTAGAGACCAGCAAATGAGCTGAAACTGTTTTTTAGCAGGTTTGATCCTACCCCGGTCCCCTCCCCAAACCACCAGATCCCAGACCAGACAGCATTACCTCTCAGCACCCCCTCCCTCCCCCCTAGTGCATCTCTGACACCAGCAGCTCCGTCCTCACACAACTTCACCCCCATCCAATCCACATCACAGACCACAGACCCAGCCCCCCACCTCACCCAACAGGAGCCACCCCCTGTCCCCCACCTGGCCTCTACATAACAGCTGATCAGGTGAGAAAGGAGCTCAGGAGGACGAGGACACGTACGGCTACTGGCACTGATGGCATCAGCTCCGGACAGCTTAGGGACTGTGCAGATCTTCTCTGTGGGGTCGTTCAGCACATATTCAACATGAGGTTCAGGCTGGAGAGAGTTCCTGCCCTGTGGAAAACTTCCCGTGTGGTTCCAGTGCCAAAGACTGTGCATCCCAGGGAGCCTAACCACTTCAGGCCGGTAGCCTTCACTTCCCACCTGATGAAGACACCGGAGAGGAATATACTCAACAATCCTCGTCGCCTGGTGAGCAGCAAGCTGGACCCCCTGCAGTTCGCATATCGACCAGGCATTGATGTGGAAGACGCTATCATCTACCTGCTCCATCGCTCTCTTTCCTATCTGGAGAGCACAGGGAGCACAATGAGGGTCAGGCTTGTTGACTTCTCCAGTGCTTTCAACACAATCCAGCCATCACTGCTGAGGGGGAAGCTGGAAGGAGCCGGAGTAGACTGCCACCTGGCTGCATGGACCATCGACTACCTCACCAACAGACAACAGTATGCAAGGCTTTGCAACTGTGTGTTGGATGTGGCAGTTTGCAGCACCAGGGCTCTGCAGGGTACTGTGCTCTCTCCTTTCCTCTTCACCTCCTATACATCTGACTTCAGACACAACACAACCAGCTGCCACCTCCAGAAGTTCTCAGATGATACAGCCATTGTTGGATGTGTATCGCAGGGGAATGATTTAGAATATAGGGAAGTTGTCGCTAACTGTGTCAACTGGTGTCAACTAAACCACCTGCACATAAAAGCCAGCAAGACTAAGGAGATGATTGACTTTTGCAGGAAAGCACCACAGACTACATCGGTGTGCAACCAGGGTTTTGACATTGAGATCGTGGAGGAGTACAAATATCCGGGTGTCACCGAAACAATAAACTGGACTGGTCCACTAACAGTGATGCCCTGTGGGAAGGGCCAAAGTTGTCTCCATCTACTGAGAAGACTGAGGTCCTTTGGAGTATGTAGGACATTACAGAGGACTTTTTATGACTCTGTGGTTGCACTCTCTCTGCAGTCTTCTATGCAGTGGTCTGCTGGGGCTGTGGAAGTTCTGAGAGGGACAGACAGAGACTGAACAAACTCGTCAGGAGAGCTGGCTCTGTCCTGGACTGCCCTCTGGACACCACTGAGGATGTAGGTGAGAGGAGGATGTTAGCCAAGCTGACATCCATCATTGACAACCCCTCCCAACCCCTACATGACACAGTGGGGGTCCTCAGCAGCTCCTTCAGTAACAGACTACTGCATCCACTCTGCAAGAAGGAACATTACTGCAGGTCCTTCATTCCAACAGCTGTCAGAATGTTTAACAATAGGTGGTTACACTACTGATTTACACATTAGCGAATTGCTAGTTGCAGCATGGTTTCATATGACATACCATTTCATTAAACATGTAAACTCCAATATACTCTAATTCTTAGGCCGGGACTCAAGACAGGACTCCTACGCAGAGATTGATCAGAAAGCAGGCTTTGTTTATCACAAACCCCAATGACCTCGAATCAGAGTGACAAAAAAGCAGGTTGTAAATCATTCGAAGGGAACTCCAACTCTCCAAGGGAAGAGAGCATAAAACTCACAGAGAAAAGAAAACAGAACTAAAACAGAAACTCACTCTGGAAAGAGGAAAGGGATAAATGCACCAAACATCGAAGAAAAGGTTAAGAAAACAAAATTCACTGCAGAGGGAGGTAAACCCAAAAGCTATAAAAATAAGTCACAAAAAACACTCCGACTGGAGGAAAAACAGACTATGAGTAAAAGTACAATAGAAACTCGCTCCTAGAAAATGGAGGATCTAAGATAAATTATAAACTTTAGATGACAAACCAAAAATCACTCCTTATGGAGGAAAACAACATGGCTGTGAACAAAAACTGTGACCAAAAGGCAAAAACTATACAAGTTACAAACAAAGAAAATCACTCGTTAGAGGATCAAAGGCTTCCGTGCAAATAACTCTGGGGGCAGGGCAAAGGAAAAGGACAGGCTCGAGTAAATTGATCATCGGACAAAGACACTCTGACACAAGACAAGGGAGACACAGACTATTTGAGCACATGGAGGGGAATGGGGAACAGGTGGAGACAATCAGGGACGCACCGGTAACACATGAGGAAGGGCAAGTGCTCTGAAACGAAAGGAGCGAGAGTCTTTCAAAATAAAATAGGAAATGACAAGACAAAAAAAAAACCCAGGACAAGACAAACCTCACCATGGTGTGACACAAATTTTGATATTAACCACAGTCTGCCAATTGTACACACGCACTATGCATCTTTCCTGCTATTTTTGTACATCGTTTCACCACCTTTGCTTACCTGGAAGTACAGAAACACAAGCACATCAACATTATATGACTATATTTTGCAGGCTGTTTAGGTCGACTGAATAACACCTCCAGCGTCTCAACTAAAAGGCCCCTAAGCTGCACCAAAGTGCCTGTGTGAGCTTTACCCACACAGGCACACAAAACAATACATAACAATGAAAACAATAAAGCAGGGAGTGTCCATTAATATGTCGAAACAGTATGCTAGCTAGCTTGCACAGTCAGTCGGTCATGGATGTACAAAGATTTATGAACTGAGAAAATGCTGTTCATACCTTCAATCATGTTTTCACTTTTAACATTTCAGAGAGCACTGGTTTCCAGCCAGTTGGGGAATACTATGCAGTTGATATGTGAGCTGTGAATGGGCCTTGAAAATAACGCTCGATTGCTGTGTTAGGCTAAAATAGCTAGCTGGACATGCTAATGATTGCAGTTATTTTTCTTTCAGAGATGATAAAATTCCATTGTTTAATCAATTACTGTCTACTATCATATAGACACTATTGAAGGACTCTTTAAATGCAAAGTCTTGCTAGAGAATCGCTGTTTTGGGTGAAGGGTATCGTTAATGGTTAACTCCTGCCATCTACTACAGCCTACCTACATTCAGCATGTGTGTTTTCATTCATCAGCCAGTCTGCTGGAACATTTATATTCAACAAATCTGCAGCAGGAAATACATTTTGAAGTAAGCTAATGCTGACAGAATTATGTTTTCTATGAACCCAACGAGGATCCACTCATAGTGCACTGCGGTTTATCTGATATCACTTTGCTGGTGTTGTTCCTCCAACATTATTATAATGAATGTTGCTGCAGGACCATCACTGCAACTGACCAAGTCCGTCTGGGGAGCAGGTCAAGGTGGGTGAACGAGTCAGGCACACAAATTTTACCATGGAGACTGAGGTTTGTGCCCCATGTGAAACTTTTTTTTTTTTTTTGTTTATTGTTGACTTATTATTATTTCAAGACTTGGTTTAGTTATATTCAGTTTCTTTCCTCCGTTTCAATACAGAAAAAGTGAGACGATACTTGCCAAATAAGGTTTTTTAATTAATATTTAATCAAAATCACAATCTTTCCCTAATCTTAACCAAAGTGCATCATTCTATCATTTTTCCAACAGGCTAGGTGTCCAGCAATGTAAAATAAAAGCTCAAAGTCCATTGACAGCTGTCTAACTTGACTATTATTCTTCTGTTGTGTGAGTACGGTGTGTGCACAGAGACACAACTCAATGATGTAAATGAAAAATTCCATTTAGGCTGAATCATCATTCCTACACTGAAGAAAACGTCTGGCTTGAAATTAATTGAGTAAACAGATATATTCCCCAAACTATAAGGAGGGTTATTCTTACATTCTTGTTTGTTTCTTGTTCCTCATTAAATTGGACTCTGTGGGTGTATTATGTCATTATTCAGATCATTAAGTGGCCATGAATTTGTTTTGTTTTCTTAGTTCTGTTATTACTAGAAAACATTAAGGCCCCAGGTTGAGGAGGTGTGATGAAGCAGTCAAGAAGTGTGTGTGTGTTTGTGACAAAGGCAGCCCAGGGACCAATAACCACAACATCCATTCACACCTCTAATTGAAGGCTGTTGCATCACATCATCTAATTGGAGACATAATTATGATGACATAAGTGGGAATTCGGATCAACTTGCACTAAACTTTTGATTTAAAAAAAACATGCTACCCACACCAAGAAGAATAAACATACAGTGATAAAATTATAAGGCAAACAAAGTGTAAAGTCGTGAATTATAAACACTGTTACAGTTTAAAATAAAACATACAAGAAAACAGAATGAAAAGAGATAATTGTGAAAACTGTCTGAAGTTCTGTTCTGAACAGCCATTTTAAGCTATTTAACCTATGTTATCCACAGTAGCTTCTCATGCCTGCTGGAGGTGGAAATCATGACTCTTTTTGCTTCTATTATTCAGTTCGATTCATAGTTGCTGACAATGAACTTCCTTCATTTTTCCTGACCCAGCTGGCATCATCATGCACACACACCTCAGTATGCACATCAATAAAAAACCAGCACTTTTTCTGACTGTCTTCAGTTTAGTAGAAAAGTCTTTCGCTGGTTCAGTGTTTTGTTCAATTAATAAAAAAGCGAAATGTCCTCCCAAGAACAATAGTATCAGTTATTTCAGTGTACCAAAACAAATTGCCATAATAATTATGACTGGAGCGAAGGAGCAAGACATCATTAGAGCAACAAAGAATGTAGCCTTGCCAAAACAATGGATTTGTTTTGAGGACTAGGCCTATACAAGGAACATTTCTATGGCTTTTGCTTCAGTAAGCTTTCAACCAGGAAGTAACAGACTGTGTACAATGGCTGAGCTGTCAACACTGCTTTCAGTCAGCACTGAGAGGATCTGAAATACAAAAAACAACTGATTCTGACAGTAGCACGGATGATTCAGATGGTCAGATCTGCCTGAGGATTTGATCTTACAGCTTAGTTCATACTCTAAAGCAGGAGCTCTCAAGCTTATTATTCAAAGGTCTGCATTTGATTTTTATTCAAGGTCAGAGGTCTGGAACGCTTGACGACAACAAAATAGCATTTGATCAGTTAATTAATGTCACATTTCTTGTGATTGGGACAGCATGAAATGAAGCGAGACAAGGCTCAGACAGTTAGTTCATATTTGTCTCTGACTGACTCGCACAACTACATTTACACTAACTGTGGAAACTGTGTACTCAAGAACATGGGACACCTTCTATATCTGCGACTGAGGAGCTGATAGCAAAGGTGTAACTTTAATGTGTGAACTCAGCAGCAACAATGGACAACAATCTCTCCAGCAGTTACCATTGCAGTGTCAACAGTGTCCCCAATGAGGAAATAATCCACACATATTTTGACTTTCAGTTTGAACAGACTAAAAATCATGGAAAATCCATAATGATACTTGTTGTCAGACTTCCTCCAAAGAGGCAGTCAGTGTTTAATTCAAAACCTGCACTTACAACTAATGAAAGAGTCTCTGTGTCAACAGAAAACTCCACTTTGTGATTCCAGGAAGCAAATAGATAATTAATTTGAGATTTAATAAAACATTTGGCCAACAAAGATAAACCCAAGTGACACCTCTTGCTTCTAAAAGATAAGCTTTAAGTCAAGTTTAACTTTTATAAGACACATTATCCCTCTAATGTACAATTTATTTGGTTACTCTACTTCCTAATTTAAATTATTTGCTTTTATCAGTACCTGTGGCAGTCATGTTTTCATTCATATTGTAGTGAACTAATGTCATGTTCAACAGATGCCTGTTTGAACTCCAGTATTCAATAAAGTGTGTGTGTCGACAAAAAAATCAGCCCAGTAAATCAGTGCAGATGAGTAAAACACTGAAAAGAAGCGAAAAGGAGACAATAACCTAAGCGTTTCTTTCTTCAAGAGAATTTTTAGTTTTTGCAGACTTCCATCGTAACAAGCCTACATAGATACATCTGATCAAATAGAAGCATTTCTTAACAAAACACTATTAAAGCTTCCATTAATTATATTAGCCACCCAATATGGTGGTTTGTAAGAATGTAGGAACATACGAAAGCCAAGGATCTGCAAGATTCTTCATGAACTCCAGAGCAAATTTGGGTGTCCATTTGTGGACTCTGTCTTCATCAGTGCGCTCTATATGTTAGGGGGCACTTTAGAAATGTTAACTTTCAAATGCCCCTCACCTCAGTGTTGCAAGCTATAGTTTTGCAGCTAAATCTGAATGACCATACTGTACTGCAAACAGCAGTGCCACCATTTGAACAAACGTGCCCCGCCAGCTGTCAGCTGCCACCATTAAAGCAATGTTTGGGTTCAGCATTTACCTCTTTATTTTCCCCTGTGGTTTTATTGTAGCCCAGTTAGCAACATTTCTGTTTGACAGTTGTCAAGCAGCTGAGCTCAAGCACTTACAACCAGTCAGAGGTGAAGACCAAGTCAAGGAGAGCCACAACTGGTGTAGGTTCATCAACAGCGGCTCATAAGTTTTCATTAATATCTATAATAACGAGTTGGAAAAGCTTATATAAATCAATTAGATTCTGTAAAACTAACCATCAGAATTATGGAAATGGATCAAATGACCCCATACTGCTTCCACCAACCAGCTGCTCATCGCCCTCAGGAGACCATCTAGCTCTGCTTGGTTAGGAGACCAAACCCCCACTACATGTACTCAATATTGGACTGTTATGTCTCGTCGGGTCTGTTAAGGTGTTGTTCACTGTTGTCTGGTCTGTGTCTTGCACTTCCTGTCTTATTGTGAAAACTAATTCTCCACTCGTTTCAGCCCTTGACTTCCTGGTGTTTCCCACATGTCTGATTGTCTGCCCCATCCTGATTGTCTCCACCTGTTCCTTGTTACCTCATGTACATATTGTCTGCGTTTCCCCTGTCCTGTGCCAGATTCTCTCGTGCCAACCCTGTGTTACACGTCAGTCCAGCGTTTGTCCTAGTGAATCTCCACATTACGAAAAGAGTCTTGTTTTTTGTTTTGCCTTCAGAGAATACCCTTAGCATTTTTGTTGTATTTTAGTGTTTCTTTTGTACTTTGCATTTTTGACACCCTTCGTTCTATTTTTGTGAAATCATTTTGAGTTTTGTAATAATTCGGCCTGAAGCCTTTTGTTTTGAAAGAAGTGTCTGAGTCGTGCATTCGAGTCCAGTACTTTGAGCCTTGCCAGCATCACATGGACTTAGTTTCATTGGGCGACCAGAAACACGACCGCATATTAGTCTTTAGATTCTTGCTTTGTGTCTGCTTGATGTGTTTTTCACAAAACATAGGGTATTCGTTTGGCTGCAAACTTTGGTTCAGATGAGTCATACTTAAAATAGGAATAAAAATAACTCTTTCTTGACTCTGAAATGTTTACACATGGAAAAGCTCCATTCAGTGGAGACAAAGTATGCATACTGGTATTGACTGATATTCAGGCTACAGCTGTGGGAGCTGTGAGACTTCAAAAGCACACTCACACAAGCAAACTATTCTGCTGTCCACCTGTGTCTTTTATTATTGTGTGAAGCAGGTAACCACAAATGGCAAACACTAAAACAGCAAAAACAGTCTTGGAGTCCCATTCCTGAAAACACAATTTTTGTCACATTTGACAGAAAATACTGTGCTTAAACTTCCCTGATTGAGAAACTAAAGAATTAAGGCCAATTATACCATGGTCTGGGTGAATACTCAATTCTGATTGGCTGCAGGTTGTCCGTTAAAAAGTGTTATAAGACACCTATAAAAGAAGTTCCGGTCAAATAGCCTGATTGTTCTAAATTATTGCGCTGGCTCAAACGCTAGTTGGTGACCGTGGCAACAGAAACTCAGAACATACGTTAACATGGACATCAACTTTGAGAGGTGCACTGCCACTATGACAATGACATTTTGCGACTGTTTTATGCGTCTGTCCAGTCGACTAAGGAAGGAGGAGAATACAGTGTTGCCAGTTTTAGGAGTTTGAGCGCCTACATTAATCGACACTTTAGAAACGTCAACATCATTAGCGACACTGTGTTCAAGGGCAGTAATGCTGTTTTTAAGGCGATACTGAAGCGTTACAGAAAGAGTGGGAAAGACACCAGCTTCCACCATCCTCGTATCCCTGAGTCGGACCTTGAGATAACCAGATGTTCATCTGCGCTGTCTCCCGAGACACCCCTCGGCCTCGTCAGAAAGGTGTGGTTTGACATCCAGCTGTGTTTGGCTCGGCGTGGCAGGGAGGGGAACCGTGAGCTGACCATAACATCTTTCAGCATCCAGACAGACGAGGATGTCAGATATTAAATAGTCTGCTCAGCCGCTTCTTGTGAAAAACTTAGGATTTTAACAGTAAAAAACAACATTAAGGTATTCATAATTGATTTAATATTTGTTTTTTTCGTAAGTGACCATGGTATAAGCGGGATAATGCCCTTCGAGGTGTCCATTGTCAGGAATGAATGGACTTCGCGGAAGCACGACACCTCATCGGGCATTATCCCTTACTTAACGGACACCCTGCAGCCAATCAAAATCGAGTATTCACCCAGACCATGGTATAAACTATTTTAATACTTTGTCAATATATTCAAGAAGCTTTAGTCAGTTGTATACTACACCGTAAATAATTACCAGGATTTCACTATAGTCAACTGTAAAATTTCACTCTCAATTGCAGTGTTATCACTTTACAGGTTCACGCCTCCGCGTCGTCCATTAATTTCTGATAATGGACACCTCGTTGGGCATTATCCCTTACTAAATATTTCCTGCAATTCTCAACATCCATTTTACTTCCAAACCTAGAAGTACCATAACCTGGATGAATGAGAATCTCCACTGACAGTCCATTTTATTGTCTGTTTCCATACTTTATGTATAACTACTATGTAGTAAGTGACACATTTTATATTTTTCTATATTTTGTGTTGGGGCTGTGTTGACTATGGTTTAACAGGCAGGAGTACTCCAGCAAAACTCTGTCTGACAGGTCTGGCTGTCAGTGGTGCCATCTACTATGATAATATTTTTGTATCCTAAATGGATAGGCTAGCCACAGCCTAGAGTAACTAATGAATATGTGTTGAATCAAGGAACTGCACAGCGTTGTGTTTAATGAATTTAAAAATGCAGGATTTGTGTGGTTTACTTATTATCTATAAAAACACACTGCAAAACCCCTGAAAACTGAAAAAAATCTATCCTAGACATGTTTCTTTCCAGCCCAGCCGATGAAAACTAGCACAGTCAGCCACGTTTCTGCCAACGCTGATCTGGCAACACCGAATTGAAACACATCATGTGCGCATATTGAAGCACCCTGAAAAAACAGAAAAGCGCGCACACACAGTGCATCGTTGTTCAACTTTGTTCTTTTGTTTGTTCATCACATGTGAACAAGTTGCAGTCTCCCATTCCCAACTGGACAATAATTATGGTAATGAGATGGATGATGAGAAGTATTAAGGTTCTGCACAGTGTTAAATGTCACCAGTCGGCACTAATGCATTGACGATCTTGAGGGTTTCAGAGGTTTGAGATGAAAAATAAATGGATGTATTTCCTTCTTTCAGTTGATATTGTTGACACTGTGCATTGTTTCTGACTCAGATAATATATTTATGTATATATATATTCTATTGCAATTTCTCTATGTTGGTAATTATAAGAATTTTATTGAATTGTAGGAACCCTAAAACATGGAACCAGAAGTCACTGTCAACAGGACTGCCGTTAGGACTGACATACATCCCTGCTATGAAATAGATCATTTCAATTACACACTGACAAATAGTCCTTCCATTGTATGTGTGTTATTATATGTTTTCCTTGCATTATTGTCTGTTATCACAATATGTGGAAGCCTTCTTGCTACAGTCTCAATCATTTACTTCAAACAGCTCCACACTCCTACAAACTATCTTATTCTCTCTCTGGCTGTGGCTGACCTGTTGGTTGGGATTATAGTCTTTCCTTTCAGCATGGCCTTCTCTCTTAGCTCATGTCTGTATCACGAGGATTCATTTTGCAAAGTACGGAGCAGTTTTGATATATCACTGAGCACATGTTCTATTCTGAATTTATGTTGTATTTCTATTGACAGATATTATGCAGTGTGTCAGCCTCTGACATATAGAACTAAACTAAACCATCATGTTGTTGTGATCATGATTGTGGTGAGCTGGGGGGTTTCTGCTCTAATTGGAATTGGCGTCATAATTGCTGGATTAGACAATGAAAAATGTGGGGAAAGGTGTTTAATTGATGTTCTTATTGAAAACACTATTGGACCTATTTTATCATTTTACCTCCCAGTGATTTTAATGCTCTGTATCTACCTGAAGATTTTCCTTGTGGCACAGAGACAGGTACGCAGCATCCAGAACACAACCTGCCAGAGCACAAAGTCTGGAGCAGTTGTTAGTAAAGTGGAGAGAAAGGCCACCAAAACTCTGGCTATAGTTTTGGGAGTTTTTATTTTATGTTGGACGCCTTTCTTTCTGTGTATCACCTTTGTACCCTTTAGTAGTAATTCAGTACCAGTTGCTGTGATTGAAAGTCTTAACTGGCTTACACTCTCAAACTCAATGCTCAATCCATTTATTTATGCTTTCTTTTACAGCTGGTTCAGATCAGCTTTTAGAATGATCATTTCTGGGAAAGTATTTCGAGACGATTTTACAAACTCAAATTTGCACTGACATACTTTTTGTGCAAAAATAGACAAACGAAATGTCAATAATGTCTCAGTAAATTCTGATACAATAAAAGTGACTGCATTCACAAAGAAATTGACACAGTTTATGTGACTCCCACCTTAATGGTAATAGAAATATAAACAAAACATGTGAAATATTATACAACACTGTGTGTCTGAAGGAAGACTTTTATTTAACAAGGTCACATATAAATAAACATGAGTAAGAACTGAACACATACTGGCAAATCCTTTCGGTTCATCTTTCGTAAAAGCAACATTATGCATGAACTGGTATTCTTTGCAACTTGGTGCCCCTGCAGTTTGACAACCCTGTTGTACCGAAGTGATTTACAGTGGCTATGACCAGGACTCGGCAAAATATTTTCTGATTTACGGAGTTTCCTATGGACACATGGCTTCAGTTGTGGCTAACAGTTAACTACTGCTAACTGTAGCTCCTGTTAGCTTGTAAGTTCAGTCAGCTGTGCTGTTAGTTTTTCTAAAAATGATCTTCAGTCTAAAAATAACTTTGTGCTCTAAAAAGGACTGACTGCATTTAAGTCAATATTTAGGTAGCTAACCCCACACACCTAGCAAGCTTTAGCATTATTAATCAGCACAACTAATGTTAATGCAAAGTAAACATGAACGATGTAAGGGATAATGCCCGACGAGGTGTCCATGGTGTCCAGGTGTCCAACACTTTTTATACCATGGTCTGGGTGAAGACTCGATTCTGACTGGCTGCAGGTTGTCCGTTAAAAAGTGTTATAAGACACCTATAAAAGAAGTTCCGGTCAAATAGCCTGATTGTTCTAAATTATTGCGCTGGCTCAAACGCTAGTTGGTAACCGTGGCAACAGAAACTCAAACTCTTGCGACTGTTTTATGCGTCTGTCCAGTCGACTAAGGAATGAGGAGAATACAGTGTTGCCAGTTTTAGGAGTTTGTGCGCCTGCATTAATCGACACTTAAGAAACGTCAACATCATTAGCGACACTGTGTTCAAGGGCAGTAATGCTGTTTGTAAGGCGATACTGAAGTGTTACAGAAAGAGTGGGAAAGACACCAGCTTCCACCATCCTCGTATCCCTGAGTCTGTCTCCCGAGACGCCCCTCGGCCTCATCAGAAAGGTGTGGTTTGACATCCAGCTATGTTTGGCTCGGCGTGGCAGGGAGGGGAACCGTGAGCTGACCATGACATCTTTCAGCATCCAGACAGACGAGGATGGCGTTGAATATGTCAGCCTAGCGCATAATTCTGACTTTCTTGAAACCATTTAATGATCAGAGTGAGGATATTTCTTGCAATAAAAATGAGTTAGGAAACTATCTGTGGACTTTGATTCTTTGAAACAAATTTTTCGCATCATCCTCTGGACAAACACAAGCGGTAAGAGGTGCACTTGTCCTCTGAAATGATACTTTGTAACGTAACACAACGTTAAGCACTCATCTCACTTCCCTCCACTGATTAGGCCTAATATAAGAGCTGCGGCCGACTGAGCTGCAGGTTCTGTGGCCAGAGCTGGTTACCTTGGCAACGCGTCACAACGAGAGATATTAAATAGTCCGCTCAGCCGCTTCTTGTGAAAAACTTAGGATTTTAACAGTAAAAAACAACATTAAGGTATTCATAATTGATTTAATATTTATTTTTTTCGTAAGTGACCATGGTATAAGCGGGATAATGCCCTTCGAGGTGTCCATTGTCAGAAATGAATGGAATTCGCGGAAGCACGACACCTCATCGGGCATTATCCCTCACTTAACGGACACCCTGCAGTCAATCAAAATCGAGTATTCCCCCAGACCATGGTATAAACTGTTTTAATACTTTGTCAATATATTCAAGAAGCTTTAATCAGTTGTATACTACACCGTAAATAATTACCAGGATTTCACTATAGTCAGCTGTAAAATTTCACTCTCAATTGCAGTATTATCACTTTACAGGATTTAACTTTAATGTTTACAGTATGACACTGTGATTTAGAAGTTTACTATACAAACAGTGCCATCACAGTAAACTACTGTATTATTTGTTGTTTTAATTATTACTGGGATTTCACAGCATTTTATTGTGTTATTTCAGTGCAAAATACTGTATTAAGACCACGCAAAAATTACATGAACCACACTGAATTGTGGGACCTGCCTTTTTAAACGAGTGTGATGTTCGTCGTATTAATCACTCTTTATTCTTTGACGCGTTTATTTCTACACAGTCAAACCGAGTGACACCCACCTCACCGAAGGCTGTGAGGGACAATCACCCAGAGGATTAACACGGTTAGTTGGTTTGATTAACTGTTTGTGTGAGCCAAAAAGACGTTTTTGTGTCACTGTTTGCCCCACATTTTGATTTGAGGCTGTGGCTGCAGTAACGTTAGCAAGTTAGATAGTTGGTTTGATACGGTGCAACACCCCGCTAACGTTAGCTTACCTTTCTCTTTCATCTTGCATGTGAAATTCTCAGTAGAGCAGCACCTAGGCTAATATAACGCCAGTGCTTTTTTTTTTTTTGTTCTAATTTTTCCAAGCACTTCTTGATTCATCAACGGTTTGTCTTTTAGGCCTTAACAACTTTTTTTTTTTTTTTTTTTTCATATGCTTCCTGGGTATCAATCCAGAAAAGGGATCAACACACTCTAATGCGCAAACTGGTCGATTTCGAGTGGCAGGCAATGTAGACGGTTTTGTTTTGTTTTTTTGTTTTTTTTAAACTTGTGAATGTCTCTATCTAAAAAAATAGCTTGAACTGACAATTAAAGATAATGGACCTACTGACTATGACTATAGGGGTTATGGCAATGGGCCAGTTTGCCAAAACGTTGAACTGTTCCTTCAAAACATGCCTGAATTGTAGTGGTTATACTGTTGTACAGTTTCGCTGTTGCACATTTTAAATCGTTAATTTTTCAAAGCTGCTTGTAAATTGTGTCCCTTTTGTCATGACCCCTCGATTTCATTTGCATCCATTTGATTTTATGTAAGAGCCAAAAAAAATCTGTATTTCCCGTGAGTGGTTTCATGTTGCACATTTTATACATTTTGTAAAGGTGCTTGTATGCTTGTTCTGAATATGTTGGCAGCATGTTTGCCCAGGAAAATTTCCTGTTAAATGTAATATTGCACTTTGCACTTATCACAAGCTTGATTAAAAAGTAAAAAAAATCATCATTTTGTTTTGTATTCTTTTTTGAGCATAAAGTGAGAGGGTGCAGTAAAATTACAATTAACAAATTCATTTTACAATATATTACGCTATTAATTAAATTGTAAATTTACAGCAAATTATTGGTTAATAATTGCATAACTTTTTCAGGAATTCAACGTAAATATTTTCACAGGAATTTACTGTACTGTCACATTAGCCTACAGTAAGTCCACAACTAATTACTGCTATATCACGGTAATTCCTTGGGCATGGCAACCATGTATTTACAGTAAAGTGTTGTTGTTTTATTGTAAATTACTGTGGAATAATTACAGTAAAGTACTGTGAATTAATTACGCTAAATTGTTGTGAAAATATTTACAGCTAATTGCAAGTAATGCAATTGTTAACCAATAATTGACTGTCATTTTACAGTGAAATTTCTTACAGTGTAGAGTTACCTCACTGTCGACCTCATGCGACATCTCCAATGAGATTGCTTCACACTTGACCTCAGGTGACTCCAACGACTGCAACAACTGCTGTTACACAGCCAGGAGCAGTAATGACCCGAGTGGTATGAATCACCTTGATCATGAAACCACCACCCCAATACCTGGGAGTCCCCACCAGTGAATTAAAACTCAGGAAGCTCCTTGGACAAGATGCAAAACTTTTTTAAGTTTCTACAAAGAAAGCTAGTCACCCTAAATTTAACCCTCAAAAGGGTTAAATCCAAACCAGGGCCTGTATTTGCTTTTCAACAGTGAAAAATTGAGTTGTAAGACTAGTTGGACAGCGCTGGCTACGTAAAAAACCAAGACTGTTATTTATATTTAAAATCAAAGCCATCCTGGAAGCCACAGAGGACAGAATGGGATGAACAAGTGACTGCAAATGGTCCTGTTTGAGATTCCACAGACCCCCTTTAACAGCAAGAATTCTCCTTCTTTGACATTGACACCACTCACAGGGACGAGCACGTCCATGGATTGCAGATTTTTCTGATTTTCCTTTCCGAAATGTCCACAGACAATGGTATGCAAAAGTTTGGGCACCCCGGTTAAGGTTTCTATTAGTGTGGGTAGTGAGCAGAAAATGGACTGAACTCATTAAATTAAGTCAGACCACCGGCTGCGCTGTGAGGGTCATGTTCTTTGACTTCTCCAGTGCTTTCAACACCATCAGAATGACACTGCTGCGGGGGGAGCTGGAGAATGCCGGAGTGGATAGACACGCCTCCACCTCCTGAGGAGACTGAGGTCCTTAAGACCCCTGCTCAGGACTTTTTATGACTCTTTGGTAGCCTCTGCTATCCTCTATGCTGTCGTCTGCTGGGCCGGGACAGTAAGAGACTGAACAAGCTTGTCAGGAGGGCCAGCTCTGTCCTGGGCTGCCCACTGGACACTGTGGAGGAGGTGGGTGAGAGGAGGCTGTCGGCCAAGCTCACAGCCATCATGGACAACAGCTCTCACCCACTGCACCGGACTGTAGAGGAGCTGAGCAGCTCCCTCAGTGGCCGAGTGAGACCCCCTCAGTGCAGGAAGGAGCGCTACCGCAGGTCATTCATTCCAACTGCTGTCAGACTGTACAACTCCAATGTATAGTTATTATGTGCATTAAACTCTGTTCCTCTCTGATTACAAACATCCAAATCCACTGCAACTCCAAATCCACTATTGCTGAACAAAAGACACTTTTTTTTTCTTTGCACAGTTGTAATTTATTATTCTTATTTGCATCTCCATTTGCTGTTTGCCCCCCTGCCATGGGTTCTGTTTCCCCTAGTTTCTTTAACTTAGTGTGTTTGTGTCGTACTTCAGATGTGAATTTAGTCTTTGGTCATTTTATTATGTTAGCAGTGTATATTAACCCCTCTGTAATGGCTATCACAGACTCTGATGGCAGCAGTGGAGCTACAAACAGGAACATTGCTAGTTAGCTACATTTTTCAGGAGCGTGGGGGTAGCTTTGCTGTTTTCTGAGTCAAATTGGTTTTCAGTCGCTTCGCACTTTCACGATCAAGTAGTGCAGTAGTGTCGACTGAAGCTACATTGATGGTGACATCACGGACCAATCCTTGGGCTTATGCCTACAACGTGTCTGCTACAGACATGTGAGCTTGAGTTTAACTAAAGAAAATATGCCAGAGGGTGATGAAAGAGAGGAATTGACCCCAAAGGAGTCAAGATTTTTTTCATTTTTTTTCGAAGGTTTGAGTCATTAGATTTTGAGTTATCTTACAGTTTGTTCTGCGAATGGGCCCATGTCTGAATTGAGCATACCCATGCCTCCACCAGGCTGTCAGGATGCTGAGCTCTCTCCCCCCTCTCCCACCTCTCCCCTCTGCCCCAGAAAGACTTGACTGCAATCCCCCTCCCCTCATCACACACATACCCATATCCAGCACCAGCCACTTTATATGAAGGGACTATAAAATAAAATCTGCTGCCATTGCGATGCTGGCAAAGGCTCAAAGTACTGGACCAAATGCATGACTCAGACACTTCTCTTTAAACAAAAAGGCTTCAGGCCTATTTATTATCAAACACAAAATAATCTCACAAAAATAGAAACGAAGAATGTTCAAAAATGCAAAGTACAACAAAAATACAAAAGTACAACCAAAAGCGCTAAGGATGTTCTCCGAAGAAAATATGTAAACACAAGACTCTATACTCAATGCAGGGATCACTAGGACAAAAGGACTGACGTGTAACACAGGGTTGGCACGAGACAATCTGGCGCAGGACGGGAAATGCAGACACCTCAACAGACCCGACGAGACATAACAGCCATCTGTTGTTGCACTATGAACCACCATATTTGCACGATATGGCAGTTTTATCCTAAAACTGTTGTATTTTTAGCACTTTTCATTAGTTTTGTGTCACACTGGGCACATCCCAATTCTCTGAAATTACCTCCACGTTTCCCTCAATTGCATCTTAGTCCTTGCCAATGGGGATGCATAAAGAGACACAAGGAAACCACGCAAGGAGAGAAGAAGCGAGGAAATATGTTTCAGGAGAATTGAGATGTCCTTTCCTCTGAAGCGCCACATGAAGCAGCGTCTGTTTCTGATGACGCAACACACCTGGATCGGCTGCATTTGCCGTTATATTCACCCCCCTACCACCCCCATAGCAAATCACACAGGTTTATTTTTACTAGAGTGTAACCAAAAGGCTATGAAATTACTCAATGAATATACTAGCAAGATATATAATGAGAAAACAACAAAGTAACAAAAAAAAACGCTCTAAAAGGAGGATAAGGAAAAGAACAACTATATTAATGTCAGTACAGAACAAAAAACGCTCCCAAAGGAGGAAGAAAACAAAGTCTATGAAAGAACTACCTAACTACCTATCAAAACAATAGAAACAAAAGATCACTCCTAAAAACATGGAGGAAAATAAACACTACTATGAGAAATAAACAAAACAAAAGGACACTCTTACAGAGGAATGAAATTCAGCTATAATCTATCAATAAACAAAACAACCAAAACTAGACTATAGAATTTACAACAAAAAACACTCATGAAGAGGATTAAATAAATCGAAGGCAATAACTCTGTGGCTCTGGTAATGAACAAAGCAGGCACGGGTGAATTGACCAAAGGACGAAGACACACTGGCACAAGACAAGGGAGACGCTGACTATTTAACACATGGAGGATAATGAGGAACAAGTGGAGACAGCAGGTGATCGGGGTGGACACACAGGTGACACATGAGGAAGGGGAAGGGCTCTGAAACGTGAGGGGAGTTAGACCTTCAGTTAATTTAAACACAAGATACTTGTGCTCAAAAAGAGGATTCATCTCAGTGAAGAACCTTGGACCCCTAATCTGCCTCTATACATGCCAAAGAGCAGTGATTCCTAACACGTCTCTGGGGGTCATCAGGTGGATAACTCCCTTCAACAGTGTTTCGCCTACTTAGTCCTACTACACCTCCAGGAGGCTAGGTGGTGAACTCCGGTGTCCCAGAGTCACCCCCCCCAGTACCAGTTCACACTGCTCCTACACAATCCAAACAGCACTGCCATGTTCAACTGACCCAGGCCTGTTTAGGAGATGCTCCAGGTAGTGGCCAGTACTGATGCTACCATTTAGCTAATGCTAATGCTAACCGCTAACTGCTAAGAAGAACAGAAGAAGACAATACAGTACCGATGCTACCATTTAGCTAATGCTACATGCTAACCGCTAACTGCTAAGAAGAACAGAAGAAGACAATACAGTACCGATGCACCTATACTATTAATGTTAACTGCTAGATGCCAATGCTAACTGCTAAGATACTATCATACTACCACCGCTTTAGCTATTGTTAGCTGCTACAATGCTACTACAGCCCTAGATGCCACATGTAACTGCCAAGTGCCGCACTACCATCATCTACCCCTGCCTCTCACCAACTGCACTAATAAAAGCTAAATGCAAAATTTAAAATAAAACAGGAAATGACAAGACAAAAAACCCAAGACGAGACAAACCTCACCACGGTGTGACAGCTTTCAATTGAATTGTTATGGCCCTCATCTTATACTATCAGTCCATAGCACCACTCACATATGAGGAAATATAATCCATAACAGATCTCAACTCATTTACCTCCTGCAAGCAAGAAATATGTCTGCTGGGTCTATTTCTGTCCAGTTTGTACTGTCTTGCTTGCCCTAAGAGGGTATTTCAATACTTATTCGAACCAAAAGGCTAATGCAAATGGTGAGGCAGGCAAAGGTCAAATCAAAATACAATCAGTCCAAAAAATGCCAACAAATCCAGACAGAAATGCAATCAAATTACCTGACATGAACAGACTGGGGCCATACTCAAACTTAAACTGATTCGAGTTAGGGTGAATAGTTTTTTTTTTGCCCAAGAAACTTTAGGTTGCATGTCCTTGGGCAGAGATCACACAAAATCTTTAAAGATTTTAAAAAGTTGATGTCATCTCCACTACATTATGTTGCTCTGGCACCTAATGTCAACAACATGAACACCCCCACATCTGATTGGACTGTTGACAATATATGTCTTATGCAAATGAGAGAGGACTTGATAAAAATCAAGATTGTGTCCAGTGGCACAGTCATGAAGAACACCATCAACACTGATGTGTGAACTGTCTTCAGCGTTTAGGTATGACAAAAACTGAAAATCTATATTTCAGATTTCAGAGAACTATGATTATAGTTTTGCATTCATGCAGGGCAAAACAGGCTAAAATAAGCATTATTTTTCTGTTTTAAATATTGTACATTTTTAATGGAAAACTGATTTGTGGGAACTCCAGAAACATGGCACCAGAAGTCACTGCTGAACACACTTACGTTGGCTTACATCCCTGTTATGAAATACATAATGTTTCTTATATGAAGCCAAGCACACCTTCCACAGTATGTGTTTTATTCCATGTTTTCTTTGGCTCATTGTCTGCTGTCACAATATGTGGAAACCTTCTTGTAATAATCTCCATCACTTACTTCAAACAGCTCCACACTCCTACAAACTCTCTCATCCTTTCCTTGGCAGTAGCTGACCTGCTTGTTGGGCTTGTAGTTTTTCCTTTCAACATGGAATTCTCTGTCAGTTCATGTGTGTTCTCTGAAGAGTTATCTTGCAAAGTACGAGACAGCTTTGATGTAACACTGTGCACAGCTTCCATTTTGAATTTGTGTTGTATTTCTATTGACAGATATTATGCAGTGTGTCACCCTCTGACATATAGAACGAAGATAAATGTTCATGTTGTTGTGATCATGATTGTGGTGAGCTGGAGTGTTTCTCTTTTAGTTGCAATTGGCCTCGTAATGGCAGGATTAGACCAAGCTAAATGTCAAGAAAACTGTTTCATTGATCTTCAACTTGCAAACATTTTGGGGCTTCTTTGTTCATTTTACCTCCCAGTGATTTTAATGCTCTCTATCTACCTGAAGATTTTCCTTGTTGCACAGAAACAGGTACGCAGCATCCAGGGAACAAAGTCTGGAGCCACTGCCAGTAAGATGGAGAGAAAAGCCACTAAAACTCTGGCAACTGTTATGGGAGTGTTTCTGATGTGCTGGTCTCCTTTCTTTCTCTGTACTTCCTTTCAGCTTTTGACTCATATGCCAGTGCCAGTTGCTGTGATTGAAAGTCTCAGCTGGCTTGCACTCTCAAACTCAATGCTCAACCCATTTATTTATGCTTTCTTTTACAGCTGGTTCAGATCAGCTTTCAGAATGATCATATCAAGAAAAATATTTCAAGGTGATTTTTCTGACTCAAAACTGCATTGACTTCTTATTTAGAAAGCTGAATTGTAATGTAAACGGTCAATAATTAAATGTAATAATAAAGGCTGGGACAATATGTTCATCACTCCTCAGGCAGGCATTTGAAAGACTGGCTGTGAGAGTCTGGTTCGATAATGAAATCATATAAACACACCTGTCTCACAATATGATGTTGTGGCCTTTCCACATTGTTAAACCTCATGCCATATTAATAATCTTCCTTCAAGACGCTAACATCAAAGTTTTGTATGCCTTCACCATCATGTCAGAGAGAAAAAAATTGTTTGTCTTCTGCATTTGGTATTTTTGGAAACTTTGGCACGATAATTTATATTTCTTATGCAGTTCTATGCATGTTAACAAATATTGTCCTCACAAAACTAGTTTGTGATGATTGACCCACTTTAGCTTTTTTATTTGTTATCATTATTTTCTGGTACTTTTTAGTTTCATTGACATGAGTAGTTTTTGGAAACACAACATAGCAAAAGCTATAACATATATTTGAATGTATTTCAATTTTACAAAGAGTGCTGCTATTCCACTTCTAAAACGCTACATCCTGTTGTGGGCAGGCTGTGTTAGTCATGGCTAATCAAATCCCCACTTTCATCCCCTTGAAACACAGGGCTCTCCCCGTCATGAAGCACTGACAGTTTGTGGAGACACTGTGGAGTTTTCCTCAGAGGAAACGCATTGTTATTCCCACTGTCACCATTTTTTGTTTATGTTGTTTACCATAGTGCCATATGTAAAGGTAGAGTACAGTTTAAAATGTGTTTGTTGGTTTCTTATCCTATAATATTTGACTGTTTCACTTGCAAAAACAACTGGTGGACAAGCTTTTCATGGTTACGAAACATGGTGCAGGAAGGTCAAGTTTCAGAAGTGGACAGTCATGTAAATGGTTGACTCACACTATGTATAAATGCACATGTATATTCTAATTGTGCTTGTTCCAACTTTTCCTGGTGCTTTATGATGCCCACATTGAATAAAATATTCAATATAATCCTGATTTCTGTATCTCTGAGTTGATTGGAAATGTTTAAACAGCACACCTTTTCAATGCATAGTAAAAACATATTTGCAAGAAAATTAATTGTACTGAATGACATTAGTGGGTGGGTTTTCCAAAACATCATTGAACACTTGCAGGATAAGGACATTTCCCCCAGCAGGAATAATCCTGATACTGGCCTCAAACTCTCTGCTCCTGCTGAGAGCTGGATTGTAAATGTACATAATTGTTGGCCCCATTCTAAACAATTCTGTGTCATTTACAGTTATTATTGTTCTACTTAAAGATGTTGCTCTGCACTATGTCTTGAATGCCTTCATTATATGGTACTGTAAATGGAATAAGCATTGAAAAAGGTCTGAGACAAACACAGAACAGAAGAAGAAAATAATGATTTATCTCTACAAACAATATTTGTCGCATGAGGTCGACAACTCCAATGAGTGTGCTTCACACTTGACCTCAGGTGACTCCAACGACTCCAACAACTGCTGTTGCACAGCCAGCAGCAGTAATGACCCGAGTGGTATGAATGACCTTGATCATGAAACCACCACTCCCAATACCTGGGAGTCCCCACCAGTGAATTATAACTCAGAAAGCTCCTTGGACAAGATGCAAAACTTTTTCAAGTTTTTACAAAGAAAGCTAGTCGTCCTTAATTTAACCTTCTAAAGGGTTAACCCCCATGGTGGCTGGGCCTTCCCCACGGGGTCCGGCCAGGCTAAGCCCGAAAAAACAACGTGGGCCCACCCTCCAGTTGGCCCATTACCCGCAGGAGGAATCAGAAGGGGCCGATGCGTCGGGATTTGTGTGGCAGTCGTGGGCCCCGGCAGCCCAATCCCTGGACTCCGAATCTGGCAATGGGGACATGGTAGTCACTTCACTGGGGCCTTCCCAATTTGAACCCGACTGGTGTTCTGTTATTGGACTTCTGTGCTAGTCACAGTTTGTCCTTAACGAACACCATGTTCAAGCATAATGAGGTCAATGATCAACTTCTTGGTCGTGTCATCTGACCTTCGGCCGTATGTCTTGGACACACGGGTGAAGAGAGGGTCTGAGCTGTAAACTGATCACCACCTGGTGGTGAGTTGGATCCGCTGGCAGAGGAGAAAGCTGGACAGACTTGGCAGGCCCAAACATGAAGTGAGGGTTTGTTGGGAACGTCTGGCGGAACCCTCTGTCAGAGGGGTTTTCAACTCGGACCTCTGGGAGAGCTTTGACCAGATCCCGAGGGAGGTTGGAGAAACTGAGTCTGAATGGACCATCTTCTCCACCTCCATTGTTGATGCAGCTGTTCGGAGCTGTGGCGGTGAGGTCTCTGGTGCCTGTCATGGCGGCAATCCCCGAACCCGGTGGTGGACACCGGAAGTAAGGGATGCTGTCAAGCTGAAGAAGGAGTTCTATCGAGCTTGGTTCGTTTGTGGGACTCCTGAGGCAGCTGATAGCTGGGTACCGGCAGGCCATGCGTGCTGCGGCCCGGGCAGTTGTGGAGGCAAAAACTCAGGTATGGGAGGCCATAGAGGAGGATTAGAGATTCTGGCAAACCAGAATGGGGAAGCAGTACCCTGCCAATATTGTTTACAGTGGAGGTGGGGAGCTGTTGATTGCAACTGGGGATATTGTCGGGCAATGGAACGAATACTTTCAGGATCTCCTCAATCCCATTGTCACACCTTCTGTAGAGGTAGCAGGGGCTGGGGACGAAGAGGTTGGCTCATCCATCACTCAGGGTGAAGTCACCGAGGTAGGTTGGAAGCTCCTCGGGGGCAAGGCACTAGGGGTGGGTGAGATCCGCCCTGAGTTCCTCAAGTCTCTGGATGTTGTAGGGCTGTCTTGGCTGACACATCTCTGCAACATTGTGTGGCAGTTGGGGACAGTACCCCTGGACTGGCCAACCAGGGTGGTGGTCCCTCTATTTAAGAAGGGGGACCGAGGGTGTGCTCCAACTACAGGGGGATCACACTCCTCAGCCTCCCTGGTAAAGTCTATTCGAGGGTACTGGAGAGGAGAATTCGGCCGATAGTCGAACTTCGGATTTAGGAGTTGTTGTGGAACAGCAGACCAGCTCTACACCCTCCGCAGAGTGCTCGAGGGTTCATCTGAGTTTGCCCAACCAGTCCACATGTGTTTTGTGGACTTGGAGAAAGGCATTCGACCATGTCCCTTGTGGCATTCTGTGGGAGGTGCTTCGGGAGTATGGAGTCCGGTGCCCTCTACTACGGGCCGACCGGTCTATGTATGACCGGAGCAGAAGCTTGGTTAGCATTGCCGGCAGTAAGTCAGACCTGTTCCCAGTGCACATTGGACTCCAGCAGTGCTGCCCTTTGTCACCGGTTCTGTTCATTATTTTTATGGACAGAATTTCTAGGCACAGCCAAGGGCCGGAGGGAGTCTGGATCTCAAGATAAAAGGATCTCTTGTCTGCTTTTAGCGGATGATGTTGTCCTGTTGGCTTCCTCAAACCAGGACCTCTGGCATGAGTTGGAGCGGTTTGCAGCCGAGTGCGAAGCGGCAGGGATGAGAATCAGCACCTCCAAGTCCAAGGCCATTGTTCTCGACTGGAAAAAGGTGGCTTGCCCCCTCTGGGTTGGAGGAGAGATCCTGCCTCAAGTGGAGGAGTTTATGTATCTTGGGGTCTTGTTCACGAGTGAGGGAAGGATGGAGCGTGAGATTGACAGGTGGATGCGGCGGCTGCAGGAATGCGGTCGTTGTACTGGTCTGTCTTGCTAAAGAAGGAGCTCAGCAAAAGGCAAAGCTCATGATTTACCAGTCAATCTACGTTCCTATCCTCACCTATGGTCATGAACTTTGGGTCATGACCGAAAGAACGAGATCTCGGATACAAGCGGCTGAAATGAGTTTCCTCAGCAGGGTGGCGGGGTGCTCCTTAGGGTGAGGAGCTCTGTCACTGGGGAGGTGCTCAGAGTAGAGCCGCTGCTCCTCCACGTTAAGAGGAGCCAGCTGAGGTGGCTCGGGCATCTTTATAGGATGCCTCCTGGACGCCTTGCTGTGAGGGTGTCCTGGGTGAAGACCCAGGACACGCTGGAGGGACTATGTTGCTCGACTGGCCTGGGAACGCCTCGGGGTCCCCCCGGAAGAGCTGGAGGAAGTGTCTGGGGAGAGGGACGTCTGGGCATCCCTGCTTAGACTGCTGCCCCCGTGACCCGGCCCCGGATAAGCAGAAGAAAATGGTATAGCATGGTATGGTACCTGACTTTAATTAGCCTGATAGGGCTATAGCTTTGATTCTAAATGTACTACTGTTTTTACCAGCTGCTTCCAGAGAGGGTTCATATCTTTATTTGGTTAATTTTTTCTGCTTCATACTTTCCCTGCCAAACTTAATTAATTTTTTCACTGTATCTCTCTGCGTCCAGTGCCACACGAGTGGCAGCCTAACCTTTCACCCACTCCCATTGAGCTGTTTCCCCTAGTTTCTTTAACTTAGTGTGTTTGTGTCATACTTCAGATGTGAATTTAGTCTTTGTCATGTAATTGTGTTAGCAGTGTATATTAACCCCTCTGTAACGGCTATCAAACTGTGATGTCAGCAGTGGAGCTACAAACAGGAACATCGCTAGTTAGCTACATTTTTCAGGAGCGTGGGGGTAGCATTGCTGTTTTCAGTCAAATAGCTTTTCAGTCGCTTCACACTTTTATCGATCAAGTAGTGCAGTAGTGTCTACTGAAGCTACATTGATGGTGACATCACGGACCAATCCTTGGGCTGATGCCTACAACTTGTCGGCTACAGACATGTGAGCTTGAATTTACCTGATGAAAATATGGCAGCGGGTGAGGACAGAGACGAATTGACCCCAAAGGAGTCAGGATTTTTTCATTTTTCTGCGATGGTTTGACTCATTAGATTTTGAGTTATCTTACAGTGTTACTGTTCTGCGAATGTGCCCATGTCTAAATTGAGCATACCCATGCTTCCACCAGGCTGTCAGGTTTCTGAGCTCTCCCCTCTCTCTCCCATCTCTCCCCTTTGCCCCAGAAAGACTTGACTGTAATCATCAAATCAATCAATCAAACACACATACCCATATCCAGCACCAGCCACTTTATATGAAGGGACTTTAAAATAAATTCCGCTGCCATCTGTTCTTGCACTATGAACCCACCGTATTTGCACTGTATGGCAGCTATTTATCCTGAAACTGTTAAATTTTTAGCACTTTTCAGTAGTTTTGTGTCACACTGGGCACATCCCAATTCTCTTCAATTGCCTCCACGTTTCCCTCACTTGCGTCTTAGTTCCTGCCACCAGGGATAAATGGAGAGACACAAGGAAAGCACGCAAGGAGAGAAGAAACAAGGAAATATGTTTCAGGAGAATTGAGACTGTTTCTAATGACATGGCACACCTGGATTTGCTGCATTTGCTGTTATATTCACAACCCTACCACCCCCCACCTTCAATACTCTGCATACACTTCACTTATGTTGACATTATCAGAAAAAAGTCTCCAGCACTAGCAAGTAACTATGTAGCACTTTTATTCATGCACATGAAAATTAATAACTTCATTCTTGGCTGGATGCCTCTTCCCGGTAAACAGGTGGTCATTTTCTGACCTGAACTTTATCAGCCTCGCTGTGTTTTCTTTCCCTGTTCAATGAGACATATTTCAGATATGTCAGTAAAGGCAAACCTACAAGCCAGGAAACACATTATTTCACTCAGATAGCACGCAGAGCACGTGACGAGAGGCCGATGTGCTTGGTTTATATATCAGTGACATTTCTGGAAACATAACATGGCCACGTGAAGGCTTGTTATCACAACATCACAGTTTCCTCCACCTAAAGTTTGATAAATAACAGAGTGCTGTAGTCTATATATGATCAAATATGTTACACGCATGCTGGGAGGCTGCTGTAAGCGAGATTTCTAACAAAACAAAACAGGTGGTAGATGAAATAAATTTAACTGAAACATGATGGTGTGATGCTGGCAAAGGCTCAAAGTACTGGACCCAAATGCACGACTCAGACACTTCTCTCAAAACAAAAAGGCTTCAGGCCTATTTATTAGCAAACAGAAAATGATCTCACAAAAATAGAAACGAAGAATGTTCAAAAATATGAAGTACAACAAAAATGCAAAAGTACAACCAAAAGCGCTAAGGATATTCTCTGATGATAATCAAACACAAGACTCTATACTCAATGCAGGGACCACTAGGACAAAACGCTGGACAGACGTGTAACACAGGGTTGGCACGAGACAATCTGGCACAGGACAGGGGAAACGCAGACAATATATACACGGTGGTAACAAGGAACAGGTGGAGCCAATCAGGGCGGGGCAGACAATCAGACATGTGGGAAACACCAGGAACTCAAGGGCCTGAATCGAGAGGAGAATTAGTTTTCACAATAAGACAGGAAGTTCAAGACACAGACCAGACAGCAGTGAACAACACCTCAACAGACCCGACGAGACATAACAGATGGATCCCCATATTCTTGTATTATTGCTCTCTGGAGAACGTAACACTAAGTTAGGGATGTCTGAATTACAGCCATTCATTGCTACAGATTCTCTGCCATCTCATTCAAATGTGCCAGCTGTGGGGGCGGAGTCTTCATACCGTTCAGTTGAAAGACTTCCGGGAAGGAAGCACTCATGTATCCTCGCTCATGGCTCCTCCGAGATCCCTCCTTGCTCCTCAGAGCAGAAATAAGAGCTTTGACCTGCAAGATGGCGGACCATCGAGGAAATGACAATTAAGAGAATTGAGATGCACCCTTTGTGTTTGCCAAGTCTGAGAATAAAGCTGGTAAAGATTACTTTGTGTTCTGGTGAGACTGCATTTGGGTCCTAAAACAACCGGCTACAGTTTCGTGTCTCTGTATTTATTTGCCTTGTTTTATCTTGTCTTGTTTTTATCTTTATATTTTTGCACACACTGTGGGACTGTTAAACGATTTTGACACCCCCCATGCCCTCCATGTAGATTCTGGTGACTTAACCCATGCCTCTGTATCTTCCCCTTTGCCCACCTTCTCTCAATGTGCTACATGCAACACCAGAGACTAGGGGTGGGTGGTACACCAGTTTCATCATCATCACCGGTGTCATATTGTGTCATATCATATTGGATTTTGCCATACTGTCACTACCATGACAAATATATTCCTCACTTTAAGGCTAACTTTGGTCCCACAATGTGCAGGGTAACATTAGGATTATGATCGTAACAATTTCTTTGTTGTTGGCTGCAAGAACCAAGACAAAAAGCTTCAACAACTCCCACCATCCAAGGAGGTGAGGACCCAGTGGCTGTAGGACTCTATATCTAAACACTAAAAGGCTATGTCTGTTGTTCTTGCAGACCTGACATGACATGACCATGTCCCAACTTTTTTGAAACATGTTGCTCTCATCAAATTCTAAATGAGAGTACAATTTTCAAAACAATTACATTTCTCAGTTTCAACATTTAATATGTTGTCTTTGTGCTATTTTTAATTAAATATGGGGTTTCAGTGTTTTGCAAATCATCACATTCTGTTTCTATTTACTTTTTGCACAGCGTCCCAACTTTTTTGGAAACATTGGTACTTCATTTTCATGCCTAATTGGAGCCAACTAACCTTTAAGTTTTTTTATCCTGTTTTTCTTAAGATAAGCTCCCTTGCATAGCTAGACTCATGTCTTGAGGGGAGTACCCTTTTTATTTCTGTGAGGTCATGATGTAGATTTCAGGTCATAATGTCCACCTCTACCACAGACAATAAAATACAAGATTTTTTTTTATATATACCAACACCAAGGAGGCAGATAATTCATCACCTCTCCCTCCACCCTGGGATTCACTTACAACCTGGTGCACCTCCTGCCTTTGCAGCTGCCAGCTGTCACTCACACAGTGAAAAGGCAGAAAGGACTGTTTTGATGCAGCCGTGGGGGAAGTATTATTGATGTTCATAGGGAGTCTTACACACTGTTTAATGGACTTTATTCGTTTCTGTGTGGAGAATGCCATATCCCCCCCACCCCCCACCCCCACACACACACTAACACACACACCTGCAACCCCTTTGTCTGAAGTCGCTGTGTACTGCCCGACCCCCACCTAAATCCCCTTGCCATAACATTCAGCTCACAGCTATCCTGTACACCCACCGCATTTCTGTTCCAATGCCCTAACGCCCCAACCACAACCTCCAGCACACAGGCCCCCGGCCCCAGAAAGAAAGGCTGCAAGTACAGATGTCATTAGCTCAAGGCTCCTCAAGTCCTATGCAGACCAGTTCTATGGGATAGTTGAACACACCTTCAGCCTGAACCTGAAGCTGGGGAGAGTGGGTGATAGGGGGTAAACAGGCTTCATGCTAAACTCAGCATGGGAGCCACTGGAGGAATCCCGTTTCGCCAGCATGGCCTTTTTAAAATAATAATCCCATTTAACAATCTATCCACATGTGGCGCTTCCGAATATCAGGGCTTTCGATTGAATTGTTATGGCCCTCATCTTATCCTTCCAGTCCATAGCACCACTCACTTAAAAGGAAACATAATCCAAATTTCGTGTTTGGCGCCGTCCCAGGTGGCAGCCTGTAGCAGCAGCTCCCGTCGTGTTTTTTTAAGTTTTCGTTTATTTGTCCGTTCGTTCTTTTTTTTTCTGTTTTCTGATCAATCACAACCTGTTCGTTAGAGTTGTGACAATGTCTGGACTTAAGTTTGCTACCCTTCTCCGTGTTTTTCTTTTACTTTCCCTACTTTTTGTAACTGGGAACGATGCCGACGGCAGCGGTGGCAGCATTGTTTACATGCGCGAACAGCTGATTGCGCTGTGTAGACCCGTGCTGCTGCCCGGAGAGAGACCTGTGGTCCCGCAGGAGTTACGGAGGAGAAGCCGGGGCTGCAGGTCTGGAGTAAAAAGGAGGGAAAAAAGGAGAAGACACAAACCAGCGGTCCCAGCGATTATAACGGGGAACGTGAGGTCTTTGGGGAATAAAACGGACGAGCTGGCAGCGCTGGTGAAGACCCAGAGGGAATACCGTGAGTGTAGCTTATTTTGCTTCAGTGAAACATGGCTGCACTCGCACATCCCGGACAGCAGCGTTGAGGTCCCAGGATACAGTTTGGTACGGGGAGACAGAGACTTTTCCAAAAGTTTGAAGAAGAAGGGTGGCGGACTTGCACTTTATGTCAGTGAGAGGTGGTGCAACCCCGGACATGTTAGCGTGAAGGAACGTCTCTGTACCCCCGACATTGAACTGCTGGCTGTGGGAATGCGCCCGTATTATCTACCGAGGGAGTTCACGTCCACCATTGCTATCGCTGTTTACATCCCCCCGTCAGCTGATGCAGCGGTAGCCTGTAACGTCATCAGCTCCACCGCCGCTAAACTACTGACTGAACACCCGGATGCATTCATGGTTATTACAGGTGATTTTAATCATGCTTCACTGAACAACACCTTAAATAACTATGCAGAGGGAAAGTAAGTGATAGAAAGTTTGCTATAGATGGTGAGGAAATCCCAACAATTAGGGAGAAATCAGTTAAGAGTCTAGGACGGTGGTACAATGTGGACCTGAATGATGTTGAACAGGTTGTGCAATTTAGAAAGGATGTTGCAGAAGGGCTGGAGAGAATAGATAAATCAGGGCTCCCAGGAAAACTGAGGTTGTGGTGCTTGCAGTTTGGCTTGTACCCTAGGTTAATGTGGCCAATGTCAGTATATGAAGTCCCATTATCTGTAGCAGAGAGAATGGAAAGGCTAGTTAGCTCTTATATTAGAAAATGGTTGGGTGCTCCCAGGTGCTTAAGCAATGTAGCTTTGTATGGGAAAGGAATGCTTCAGCTGCCAGTATCCAGTCTAACAGAGGAGTTTAAATGCACTAAGGTTAGGACAGAACTTTTATTATCTGGGAGTAAGGACATGTTAGTTAGCAATGTGGTTCCGAACCCTTCTGGGGGGAGGAAATGGAACCCAAGGGCAGCAGTGCAGGAGGCAGAGGCAGCTCTTAGGCATGCAGAAATAGTAGGAAATGTTCAATTTGGCCGGGGAGGCTTGGGGCTTGGCCCAGGCAAACCAGTGTGGACCAAAGCAGGTCTAAAGGAGAAAAGAAAGCTTGTAGTGGAACAGGTGCGTAGACAGGAGGAGTTGTTAAGAGGGGCAAAAGCAGTTGGTCAAGCCAAACAGGGACAATGGTTGAATTGGGAAGGTGTTGAGAAGAGGAAACTTAGTTGGAGGGAGATGTGGAATATGGAGGAAGGCCGTATTAAATTTCTGATAGGGGCGACATACGATGTGTTGCCAACCCCGCAGAACCTAAGTCTCTGGGTACAGGGCGATCAATCGTGCCCACTCTGCTCAGGTACAGCAAGTTTAAAGCACATTTTGTCAGGTTGTAGAATTAACTTATCACAAGGCCGGTATACATGGCGGCATAATCAGGTGCTGAGAAGCTTAGCCGCAGGCATTGAGGAGAGAAGGAAGCAGGTGAATTCTGGAAGTTCTAGAAAGGAGAGGTTAGATGTGCAGTTTGTTCGAGAGGGGGAGAAAAATAAAGCTGCTAAGTCAGGGAGAAAGCAGGTAGGTGGCTGCCTGGTAGGGGCTGATGATTGGCAAATGCAGGTCGACTTGGGAGGAAAGCTAGTTGTGCCCCAGGAAATAGTTTATAGTAATCTGAGGCCAGACATTGTCTTATGGTCCATGAGGAAAAAGACTGTGTATTTTATTGAGTTAACAGTCCCTTGGGAAAATTCAGTGGAGGCAGCTTATGAAAGGAAGAAGACTAAGTATGCAGATTTAAAGACAGAATCTGAGCAGAGGGGATGGAAGACCAGGGTCTGTCCGGTTGAAGTGGGGTGTAGAGGTTTTGTTGCAGGGTCAGCTGTTTCACTGTTGAGGGAGCTGGGAGTGCATGGGCAAAATTTAAGAAAGACAGTGAGGGAGATGTCAGATGAGGCTGCTAGGTCTAGTCAGTGGATATGGATCAGGAGAAATAATAGTAGTTGGGGGGTGAAATAGGGACAGTGAGGGAGGGGGGAGGGGGCAGAGGACATGCATGCCTAACCCGGCAAGAGAAGAGGTTAAAGTCTGAACAAGACACCTCTCCTCTGCTCTGCTTTCCCCGCCCATCTTCTCGCGCTGCCAATAGGAAGAGAACCAGGAAGTTTAGATAAGGTGGGGGTGTGGCCAGCTAGAGTCTCTCTTTGGGACCATGCGGCCTGTTCAGGTGAGTTTGCGTGGTAAGATACAGAGTTGGCTTGTTTTTTGATCTTTTTGGTTGTTTTCCTGTTTTGTTTGCTTCTTGAAGGAAATGTTAGAGTTTGTTTTCCTGCTCTGTTTGCTTTTTGAAGGAAATGGTAGGGTTTGCTGCTTCTTGAAGGAAATGTTAGAAGAGGCTGTTAAATCTAGTCTGTGGTTTAGGCCTCCACCTTCAGCACCCTCTAAATTTTCCACCCCCTACCCGAACAAGGGTCTGTATCCAATCCCTACTTTCATCTTTTGACTCTACCTCTTTATTTTCCATCCCCTACCCGAACCAGGGTTTGTATTCCCACCCCGCTTTTTCTTGGTGCAGTTGGTGAGAGGCAGGGGTAGATGATGGTAGTGTGGCAATCAGCAGTTACATGTGGCATCTAGGCCTGTGGTAGCATTGTAGCAGCTAACAATAGCTAAAGCGGTGAGAGTACGATAGTATCTTAGCAGTTAGTATTGGTAGCTAGCAATTAACATTAACAGTATAGGTGAATCTAGCTTTATTGTCTTCTTCTGTTCCTCTTAGCAGGTAGCGGTTAGCACGTAACATTAGCTAAATGGTAGCATCGGAACTGTATTGTCTTCTTCTGTTCTTCCTAGCGGTTAGCATTAGCATTAGCAATAGTTAAATGGTAGCATCGGTACTGGCCACTACCTGGAGCATCTCTGGGTCAGTTGAACGTGGCGGTGCTGTTTGGATTGTGTAGGAGCAGTGTGAACTGGCACTAGGGGGGGTGACTCTGGGACGCCGGAGTTCACTGCCTAACCTCCTGGAGGTGTAGTGGGACTAAGTAGGCGAAACACTGTTGAAGGGAGGTTTCCACCTGATGACCCCCAGAGACGTGTTAGGAATCACTGCTCTTTGGCAGGTATAGAGGCAGATTAGAGCTCCAAGGTTCTTCACTGAGAATGAATCCTCTTTTTGAGCACAAGTATCTTGTGTTTAAATCAACCCCGGACATGTTAGCGTGAAGGAACGTCTCTGTACCCCCGACATTGAACTGCTGGCTGTGGGAATGCGCCCGTATTATCTACCGAGGGAGTTCACGTCCACCATTGCTATCGCTGTTTACATCCCCCCGTCAGCTGATGCAGCGGTAGCCTGTAACGTCATCAGCTCCACCGCCGCTAAACTACTGACTGAACACCCGGATGCATTCATGGTTATTACAGGTGATTTTAATCATGCTTCACTGAACAACACCTTAAATAACTTTCATCAGTACATCGACTGCCCCACCAGAGACAATAAAACCCTGGATCTTCTCTATGCCAACGCCATTGACGCATATGATGCCACTGCCCTCCCCCCCCTTGGCAGGTCAGACCACAACCTGGTCAGGATGACTCCAAGGTATGTCCCTCTGGTGAAAAGACAACCCAAGCTACCAGGACAGTAAGGAGGTGGACACATGATGCCACTGAAGCACTGCAGGACTGCTTTGAGTCGACGGACTGGAATGTACTCTGTGAGCCACATGGGGAGGACATTGACAACATGACCGACTGCATCACAGAGTACATCAGATTCTGTGAGGACACCACCATGCCAGCCCGGACTGTATGCTGCTTCTCCAATAACAAGCCCTGGATCACCAGCGACCTGAAGGCACTGCTGAACGAGAAGAAGAGGGCTCTCAGGTCTGGAGACAGAGAGGAGCAGAGGAGAGTGCAACACAGACTCCGAGACATGCTGAGGACATGCAAGGACAACTACAGGAGGAAGCTGGAAGCCAAACTCCAACAGAACAGTGTGAGAGATGTGTGGACAGGAATGAAGCACATCACAGGGATGAAGGGGAAGGACAGGCAGACATCAGGGAGCCTGGACAGAGCAAATCAGTTCAACCTGTTTTTTAACAGGTTTAGCTCACCTCCTGCCACCTCTCAGACGCCCCCTGCCTCCCACACACCCACACTGTCCCAAACGGCTCACACCACCCCCCAGCATTCTCCTGCACAACACCTCTCCATCTGCCCCCCCTCCTCCTCCCCCTTCTCCTCCCCTTCCCCCACTGAGGACACCAGCATTTACCACCCAACGGTGACTTCAGGCCAGGTAAAGAGGCAGCTGGAAAGACTCAACCAGCGAAAGGCAGCAGGCCCTGATGGCATCACACCCAGGATCCTGAAGACCTGTGCTAGCCAGCTGTCTCCTGTACTGGAACATCTGTTCAACCTGAGCCTGAGGCAGGAGAAAGTCCCGAGGCTGTGGAAGACGTCCTGCTTGGTTCCAGTCCCCAAGAAGCCGAGGCCATCTGACCCAGCTGACTACAGACCAGTCGCCCTCACATCCCATGTGATGAAAGTCCTGGAGAGATTGGTCCTAGCCCAGCTGAGTCCACAGGTGAAGACATTCCTGGACCCCCTGCAGTTTGCCTATCAGCCCCATTTAGGAGTCGATGACGCTGTCATTTACCTGCTGCAACGAGCCCATATGCATATTGATGGTGGAGGAGGCACTGTAAGAATCACATTCTTTGATTTCTCCAGTGCCTTCAACACCATTCAACCTCTGCTATTGGGTGAGAAGCTGCGGGGGATGGGTGTTAACGACGCAGTGATCTCCTGGATTACTGACTACCTGACAGGCCGGCCACAGTTTGTCCGTCTGGGCAGCGGGCTGTCTGATGTGGTGGTCAGTGATACAGGAGCTCCACAGGGGACTGTGCTTTCTCCCTTCCTCTTCACCTTATACACCACTGACTTGTCACCTGCAGAAGTTCTCTGATGACTCAGCTGTTGTCGGGTGTATAAGAGAGGGAGAGGAGGGGGAGTACAGGACACTGATAGACAACTTTGTCGAGTGGTCCGAACAGAACCACCTGAGGCTGAACATCAGCAAGACAAGAGAGATGGTGATCGACTTCAGGAGGAAGATGACGCCTTCACAGCCACTACGGATCAAAGGGGAGGTGGTGGAGGAGGTGGAGGACTACAAATACCTCGGAGTGGTGATCGACAACAGACTGGACTGGAAATCCAACACAGAGACTGTGTACAAGAAGGGGATGAGCAGACTCTACTTCCTGAGGAAAATGAGATCCTTCAACGTGTGCAGCAAAATGTTGGAGATCTTCTACCAGTCTGTGGTTGCCAGCGCCATCTTCTTTGCTGTTGTTTGTTGGGGAAGCAGCATCAGAGCCAGCGACACTAACAGACTTGATAAGATCATCAAGAAGGCTGGCTCTGTACTTGGACTCAGACTTGAGTCTTTTGAGACTGTGGTGGAGAGGAGAATGCTGAATAAACTGCTATCCATCATGGACAATGATCAGCACCCTCTCCATCACACGGTGGACAGACAGCGGAGCACCTTCTCCCACAGGCTGCTACAGCTCCACTGTCGAAGGGACAGATACAGGAAATCTTTCCTGCCACATGCCATTACACTGTACAATAACAGCTGAAGATGATAATAATAATACAATACTTCTTACCACGACTGTTTGCTTTTGATATTTTATTATTATGTATATAATTTTTTACTGCTGCTATTTCGATATTTTATTATATATAGTTTGTTCTTACAGTCACGGTACACTTTATTTTCACTGCCATTTGCTTTTGATATTCTTATTTTGATATTCATTTGCATTTGATATTCCTTTTGTGCAATACTTTTTACTACTGTTTACTATTTGGCTATTTTATTATTTTGTTATGTATATAATCTTTTTACTGCTCGCTATTTTTATATTTTTATTATGTATAGTTTGTTCTTCATAGTCTTATTTTCACTTATTTCACTGTGTGTAATGCTGCTGCTACACTGCAATTTCCCAGCTTGGGATAAATAAAGTATATCTATCTATCTATCTATCTAAAACAGATCTCAACTCTTTTACCTCCTCCAAGCAAGAAATTATGTCTGCTGGGTCTATTTCTGTCCAGTTTGTACTGTCATGCTTGTCCGAAGAGTGTATTTCAAAACTGGTTCGAACCAAAAGGCTAATGCGAATGGTGAGGCAGGCAAGGGTCAAATCAAAATACAGTTAGACCAAAAAATGCAAACAAATCCAGACAGAAACAGGCAATAAAAATACCTGACATGAACAGAGTGGGGCCATACTCAGAACTTAAAACTGATTGGAGTCAGGGATAGGGTCAGGGATTTTCTTGGACAGAGATCTTTGTATGTCCACCTATAGGACAAATGACATATTAAATATAAAAATGAAATTCACATTACACTTTTTTACTTTTTATATTGCTGTAAAATGAAATTGCTCACAAAATTTTTAAAGATTTCAAAGAGTTGATGTTATCTCCACTATATTATGTTGCTCTGGCACCTAATGTCAACAACATGAACACCCCCACATCTGATTGGACTGTTGATAATGTATTTGTCATTCAAATGAGACAGGACTTGATAAAAATCAGATTGTGTCCAGTGGCACAGTCATGAAGAACACCATCAACACTGTTGTGTGACTACCTTCTGCATTTAAAAGGTATGACAAAAACTGAAAATCTGTATTTCCATCTAGAGAACTGTTTATTACAGTTTTGCATTCATGCAGGACAAATAAATAAGCATTATTCTTCTGTTTTATATATTGTTCATTTTTAATTGAAAACTGATTTGCAGGAACTCCAGAAACATGGCACCAGAAGTCACTGTCGAGCACACTTATGTTGGCTTACATCCCTGTTATGAAATACATAATGTTTCTTACAGGAGGACAAGCACACCTTCCACAGTATGTGTTTTATTGTATGTTTTCCTCGGCTCATTGTCTGCTGTCACAATATGTGGAAACCTTCTTGTAATAATCTCCATCATTTACTTCAAACAGCTCCACACTCCTACAAACTCTCTCATCCTTTCCTTGGCAGTAGCTGACCTGCTTGTTGGGCTTGTAGTTTTTCCTTTCAACATGGAATTCTCTGTCAGTTCATGTGTGTTTTCTGAAAATGTATTTTGCAAAATAGGAGAGAACTTTGACATAACACTGTGCACAGCTTCCATTTTGAATTTGTGTTGCATTTCTATTGACAGATATTATGCAGTGTGTCACCCTCTGACATATAGAACGAAGATAAATGTTCATGTTGTTGTTGTTATGATCGTGGTGAGCTGGAGTGTTTCAGTTGTAGTTGCTATTAGTTTTGTAACGGCAGGATTAGACCAAGATAAATGTCAAGAAAAGTGTTTCACTGATGTTCAACTTGCAAACATTTTGGGATTTCTTTGTTCATTTTACCTCCCAGTGATTTTAATGCTCTGTATCTACCTGAAGATTTTCCTTGTTGCACAGAGACAGGTACGCAGCATCCAGGGAACAAAGTCTGGAGCCACTGCCAGTAAGATGGAGAGAAAAGCCACTAAAACTCTGGCAACTGTTATGGGAGTGTTTCTGATGTGTTGGTCTCCTTTCTTTCTCTGTTCTTCCTTTCAGCTTTTGAATCATGTGTCAGTTTCTGTTGCTGTGATTGAAAGTCTGAACTGGCTTGCACTGTCAAACTCAATGCTCAACCCATTTATTTATGCTTTCTTTTACAGCTGGTTCAGATCAGCACACACGATATTGCAAGATGTCCTTTCAGAATTTGACAGTATGTATTGGAAATAAAGAGTTAATTTAAAGTCACTCCTCAGGCAGGCATTTGAAAGACTGGCTGTGAGAGTCTGGTTAGATAATAAAATCACATAAACACACCTGTCTCACAATATGAAGGTGTGGCCTTTCCACATTGTTTAACCACATCCCATATCAATTATCTTCCTTCAAGATGCTTACATCAAAGTTGTGTATGCCTTCACCATCATGTCAGATAGAATAATTTTGTTTGGCTCTGCAATTATTTTTCTAATCTTTCCATAAAATGCTGACTGACATATTTGATATTTTTGGATAATTTATATTTCTTATGCAGTTCTATCCGCCTTTACAAATATTGTCCTCACAAGTTTGTAATGATTTACCCATTAAAAACCATTATCACTATTTTCTGGTGCTTTTAAGGTTTATTGACATGAGTAGTTTTTGTAAACACAACATAACATCTTTTTATTTGAATGTATTTCAATTTTACAAAGAGTGCTGCAATTCCACTTCTAAAACGTTACATCCTGTTGTGGGCAGGCTGTGATAGTCATGACTAATCAAATTCCCACTTTCATCCCCTTGAAACACAGGGCTCTGCCCGCCATGGTGCACTGACAGTTTGTGGAGACACTGTGGAGTTTTCCTCACAGGAAACGTATTGTTATTCCCACTGTCACAATTTTTTGTTTATGTTGTGTTGTATGTATGCTGTTTATATTTTATAAGTGGAAAGTGCTCTCACTATCAGAGGTAGGATCACACAAACACCAATCCCAGTAAAATTCCTAATCATTGTGTGTGGTATATTCTATTCCTTGAAGTGCAGAAAAAGCTAGTTATTACTGATGAAATTTGACACAATAAAGATTAGCATGTCATTAGTCTCTGCAGCCTGAACCTTTGCTTCATGTCTAGTGTAATTTTAGAATTTATTTTTTATTATGCTATAAAAACAACAAATTTAGGTAAACACACACTGTAAAAAGCGATTTTGGAGGGTGGTAAATATAATCTATGTAAAACGTATAAAAATGACTCGATTATTGTAGTCAGCCAAGGAATTATAAAGTACTGGGTAAATTCTACACATACTACCTGTTCATTAACTATCTATCTATCACATGAAACATGGCATCGATCAAGCAGTATTCAGTGGCTGCTGGTGGTGAAATATGGTGGGTGGGCTATCAAATGCATATTACTGATAAAATAGTTAACATACAGTAGCTGCAAAAGCAACATCACCTATGATACACACAATCAATTACAGGTACACTATACTTTTTCAGTGCTCTACATCAACTCTTTCTCTCTCTCTCTCTCTCTCACACACACACACAGATACGCACTACAAAACGTGTTCCAACTGCACCAACTGCCCACAGATAGCCTGCTGCAGCTGTTTTATTACAGCTGTTTGGCGACATGCTGTCTCTGTCTAACTATCTCGGAGCCTCTCTCTGCATTCTCCTCCAAATCCAAAAATGATGGATCTGGTCAGCTGGTCTCTCAATGCAATTGACCATATTTTCTCCACAATGAAGTTGGGTAAAGGAGAACCCGCCTGCCCTGACGGAACGTTCGCAGCCGGCTACACGTTGGACTCCTGGGAGAAGTGGAGGATCGTGTGTCTGTCGGTTCTTTCCGTTGAGGATGTTGAAGATGCATACACAATTGGATTTATGATCTTAGGCTTTCTGCTGTTTGGCTTTGGCGGATACCTGATCTACTGCATAATAAGGAAGATGCTGGCGGAAATTGGCAAGCTGCTTGCCTTGATCGAGGGAATGTGCAGGGCTGCCAGCACTCAGACTCAAGCGATTTGTGAGCTCAATCGCAAACTGGATGCAATTCCTGAGCTCCTTCGCCGGTCGGATAACAACTTGGAGAAGCTGTCGGCTCGGCTTGGCTGAATCTGGTCACTAATTCTGACATTTTGGAGCAAGCCACCGTGAGACCAGAGAGACTCAAGGGCAGACAGAAAAATTCCAGGTCGGCCCGTCCCAAAACAATTGTTATCTCCATTGGCTCCCAGACATAAACGGCCTTCTCAAGGACGCTTATCTCTCCACTCTCCTGGATGTTTCTGCAGACAAGATGCTCCGACCCCCACCTCGTTCTGGGACATTCACCCTTACCCTCAATTCAACGCCTTCTTTGGCTCCTCACCCCCCTCCTTCCCCCGTGCGGCATAGTAGGCCAAGGGTTGAGGACGGCGCCCTGTAGGAGCTGCAGCCCTCCCCCGGGCGACTGTGCTGTGACCCCCCCCCCCCCCGAACTTCCTTCCCCCACCCACATGTGCAGGTGTTACAGTCTTGTTATGATGTCTTAAATGTTGCTTGTGCTGAGGTGTTTTTTTTTTTACCAAGCCCACACTGTGCCCCCCCCCCCCAATGGGCACAGTCTGAGATTAGCTTTTTTTTTTCTCTCTCCTCTCCCTCCCCTCCTGTTTTCATTTGTTTTTCATCTAAGTAAGCGAGGCGCCGCCCTGCTGGTTGCATCGTAGTTCTCCTGTCCCTGTCTTCCCATGTCAATTATTTGTACTGTCTTTTGTGCCATTGTGTCCTCTGGGACGGTGTAACTGAACAGAATTTCGTTGCACTTGGAAACTTGTGTGATGACAATAAATGATTCCTGATTCCTGATTCCTGATGTAGTGCCAAAAACGCCTTCAGTACAACAGATAACGTCAGCAAAAACAACGCATCACAGTCCTTTAACAGGTCTACATGGGCCTACCTTATTTGAAAAGAAGCTCGCATCATTCTGGGATGCAAACAGGTTAATCACCATGTCTGGGAATTTTTAGATGTTTATTTTTAGATCTCAATAGACAGCACGGGAAGTGCATTCAATCTGTCCTGCCCCATCGTACTTTCTGAGAAACGCTTTAATCCTCTGGAGCGTACTGAAACACCTCTCTGACTCTGCTGATGTCAACGGAATTGTGATGGCTATTGTGTTAATTTCAGTGTCTCAGAAAAAGTGCCCTGAAGGTTGTTCTCCATCAGCATCCTCAGAAGTGACAAAGCCGACTTTAACCCCCGAACTCCGCGTGACTGTACATCACAATCAGCTCACTTTTCAATTTCTCTTCACATCGTTTGGCTGATGTGATCCCAGTCTCTTAACTTCCAGCTTTTCCTCCAAAGACATTGAGGAAAATGGACAAGAAAGCAAATAATCCACCTCGTTCATGCCAACGCCCGCCACAGCTGAACTTTTTCTCCCTCCTTCCCAACTGCAGCAGGGCACCACTGCCTTAACTCACTGCTATTGGTCAAAAGTCAGCGGCCTGACTGAAGTTAGCCCAAATGATCAGTAAATCACGGGGGCGTGACATGACACCTGTCAATCACTTACAAGAATGAAATGAATGAAACCTGCTGGGGCTGTAAAAAATAAGCCCATTTAGAGATATTCTATGTTTTTCTTTTGACCGATTGCTGCTGTTGCTACCTTTGGTTTCACCTAAATTCTAAACAATCTATTGTAGGTTATTTAAAAAAAAAATTCTCATCTTTTGTGTGCTAACTTGGGAGGGCTTAGCCCTGTCAAAGTCAAAGTCAAAGTCAGCTTTATTGTCAATTCTGCCGTATGTACAAGACAAAGAGAGAATCGAAATTACTCTCAACCTCAGTGACAAGACATATATTAAAAAGAAATAAATAAAAACTGTACAATCTAAACAATGACAGATTAAGAGAGTGTATTAGTGCAAATATTAAAAGTGCAAATATCATATTCATTCGTCCCTGAAGTTTGTGCTTTTTGCCTTGTTTTTTTCTGATGCTTTCAGTTACTGCGGACACAGCCGTGTTATCTCCCAATAAATAAAACAGGAGACACAAGACATTTGCCCACAATATAGAGCATGGCGGTGCTGTTAAATATGGCAATAAAAAAAGCCACTTTCAGGGCAGAAGGCAGTCACAGTAATGAGCAGTAACCTTGTTGCCGTAAGCCCATCCTCGTCGTCTAGTTCTGAACAGCAAATGTTGCAAGTTACTAATGTGTGTGTTATATTCTGGTGATGATAATGTTATGTTTCATCAGAATGGCCCACCAACCTCAACACCCAGCAGGTGTGAAGAAGCACCACCTGACTGCCATGTTCAGCGTCACCGCTTTACTTTCACTAGACCAGTGATATTTTAAAGAATTTCTAGCTGGCTGACTGCATTGATTTACAGAACTAATGATTCTGAATGATGAAGGCCATGTCCACTAGCAAACAGCAAGGTGATGCAAGTTTGAGGTAACTAAACCACTGTAGGCTAAATCTTTAAATTATACATTTCTTGTAATGTATAATTTGATTAATGGAAGGGAAATGTGGTCTTTTCAAAAAGACTACAAAGCCTATGACTACATCCCCTCTCTCTAGGCCCACATTTTCTCTAAAAGGTGGCCTGCAGATTCAGAGCTGGTAATTTTAGCCAATTTTATTGAGTAAGTAGCTGTTGAATATATACATAAATGTGAGGTAAATTTAACCCAATTTATTTAAGTATTTCATAGCTTTTTATTTCAGTTATTTCATACTCAATATATGGAAGAAAATCTGCCCAAAAAAGTGGATGCACCCCAATTTTATTGGGCAAATTCTATAGGTTACTTTTATCAGTGCAGACGGAGGTTCAATATAAAGAACTGTTCATGCAATCATGGAAATGGTTGATTCACACTATGTAAAAAATCAGAGTTAGCATTTGTACACAGTGTGAATTGACACTGACCCTAACCCTAACACAAAAACTGAATGTACTGAATGACATTAGTGGGTGAGTTTTCCAAAACATCATTGAACACTTGCAGGATGAGGACATTTCCCCCAGCAGGAATGATCCTGATACTGGCCTCAAACTTTCTGCTCCTGCTGAGAGCTGGATTGCAAAAGTACGTAATTGTTGCCTCCATTCTGTGCAATTCTGTGCCATTCATGGTTATTTTTGTTCTACTGAGAGATGTTGGTCTGCACTATGTCTTGAATGCCTTCATTATATGGTACTGAAACTGGAACAAGTATTGAAAAAGGTCTGAGACAAACAACAAGAAGAAAATGATTGATCACCACAAACACTACTTTAGTGCTGCACACAGAACCTAAATGTTAGGCCATCACATTCGGTGTTATCATTTCTGCACTGATGTGTCAACAAGCTTCTGGAGGCCAAGTTCTTCTTTGAAATTTAAACAGAGGTCTTGTTCATGTACAGTACATGTTATTTAATGGCCTTCTACAAACATGACACAGCCATTATGGATAGAGGCTGTTCGGTCTCTGTATGACCGGAGCAGATGCCTGGTTCGCATTGCCAGCAGTAAGTCGGACCTGTTCCCAGTGCACGTAGGGCAGCCCTTTGTTACCGGTTCTGTTCATTATTTTTATGGACAGAATTTCTTGGCGCAGCCAAAGGCCGCATAGTGTCTGGTTTGGGGACCACAGGATCTCTTCTCTGCTTTTTGCGGAGGATGTTGTCCTGCTGGCTCCTTTGAACCAGGACCTTTAGCATGTGTCGGGGCGGTTTGCAGCCGAGTGCTGGGATGAAAATCAGCACCTCCGAGTCCAAGGCCATGGTTCTCGACCGGAAAAAGGTGGTTTGCCCCCTCTGGGTTGGAGGAGAGCTCCTGCCTCAAGTGGAAGAGTTCAAGTATCTTGGGGTATTGTTCACAAGTGAGGGAAGGATGGAGTGTGAGATTGACAGGCGGATCAGTGCGGCGGCAGCAGTAACGCAGTCGTTGTACCGGTTTGTCTTGGTAAAGAAGGAACTGAGCCAAAGCTCTTGACTTACCAGTCAATCTACGTTCCTACCCTCACCTATGAACGAGATCTCGGATACAAGCGGCTGAAAGTTGAGTTGAGTTTCCTCCGCAGGGTGGTGGGGCGCTCCCTTCGAGAGGAGGTGAGGAGCTCTGTCACTCGGGAGGAGCTCAGAGTAGAGCTGCTGCTCCTCCACGTCGAGAGGAGCCAGCTGAGGTGGCTTGGGCAAATACAGTATATCGGATGCCTCCTGGACGCCTTCCTGGGAGGGTGTTCCGGACATGCCCCACCGGGAAGAGGCCCCGGGGAAGACCCAGGACACGCTGGAAGGACTATGTCGCTCGGCTGGCCTGGGAACGCCTCAGGGTCCCCCCAGCTGGAGGAAGTGTCGGGGGAGGGGAAGTCTGGGCATCCCTGCTTAGACTGCTGCCCCTGCGACCTGGCCCTGGATAAACAGAAGAAGATGGGATGGATGGATGGATACCCACTGTGTGTCATGGCAAGCACAGACCTTCCTTTCTTCCCACCACGGTGGCAGCACTACAGAAGAACACTGTTTGAAATGAAAATAATATCAAATGACGGCTCAAAAAGTTATTTTACAGTAATGTTGGTTTATGTCAGTGGCTAAATTTGGAATCATTGTGCTTATGAGGGAAGCTAGACCCCACTTCTGTCACATCTAATCAACCCAAAACCTATCATGATTTTATTTAAAATGTCATAATCTATTGGAAAGAATGAAAAGAATTCTGATGCCGTGTGGCGCATCGAATCAAATCATGGTGTCCCACAGAATGATGACAAATGGCCAGTTATTGCCTGACTTCTTTCCCAACAATAGTTTGGTTAGATGAATTGTGTGACCTGAATTATTTAACCACATTTGCTGTTGCCACCAGTAAGTGCAAGTGTTGCCAAATCAACCAGGACTGAAATGTTTGAGACTGACACTTTCAGGGAAAAAATGATTCAAGACAGAGGCTATCAAAACAAATTATGGTAGAATACAACTTGACCCCAAACTGTTGGGTCCAATAACCAAACCCACTCTACTGATTTACCACAGGTCAGATTCAGGAATTGAAAAGCAAAACCAAGTGTGCAAAGGAGGGTACTGCTGTGAAGGAGCTCTGTTTGTGAGATACTGCCCTTTTTATGTAACACCAGCAGAGCTGTGACAAAAACACATGTGCTTACATCAACCATCAAAATGTCATTTTGATGGTTGAAACAGCATTTCAGAGATCAACTGAACATAACTTAACTGAACAGACCAAACTAACCTAACAGACCTAAGGAGCTGCACACAAGGGGAACATATATACTGGCTCATCAGACCATTTGTGAGACAAAGGGGATAACAAAAACAAACATTACCAACTAGACTACAAATAAAACAAAACAGGGCAACTTGTCTGTCCGGAGGAATATTAGAATAATGAACCTAAGCAAAAACGCCAAAACCTCTACTGTAATTTGAATAAATAAAGAAAATCCTAAACTAAACATTTTAAATCCCACCCTGATGCTGCAAGCACTTAGTACAGTCCAATTGGCCACTTCCTGTATTTAGCTGCTCTGCTCCAGCAGCCTTCTTTTGCTCAGGCCAGGCCTGAATGTCCCTCCAGCAGCAGCCAGAACCTCAACACTGGGAGCTCAAAAGACAAACTACATAGACAAACTGCAATGGGACTGTACAGAAGCTAACAAAATGTGTGTACTACAAATAGAAACTATTGTACTGTCAACTTACGCTCAATAAAAGTGCCATGTACAAGAAGGTTGTTAGATAAAGTCAACCAGAATCTCAAGTGGGCTAGTATGAAGATTAAGCCTTGTAAGTCAAGGAGTATTTCAATATACAGAGGGAAAGTAAGTGATAGGAAGTTTGCTATTGATGGTGAGGAAATCCCAACAATTAGGGAGAAATCAGTTAAGAGTCTAGGACAGTGGTATAATGTGGACCTGAATGATGTTGAACAGGTTGTGCAATTTAGAAAGGATGTTGCAGAAGGGCTGGAGAGAATAGATAAATCAGGGCTCCCAGGAAAACTGAGGTTGTGGTGCTTGCAGTTTGGCTTGTATCCTAGGTTAATGTGGCCAATGTCAGTATATGAAGTCCCATTATCTGTAGCAGAGAGAATGGAAAGGCTAGTTAGCTCTTATATTAGAAAATGGTTGGGTGCTCCCAGGTGCTTAAGCAGTCCAGCTTTGTATGGGAAAGGAATGCTTCTGCTGCCAGTACCCAGTCTAACAGAGGAGTTTAAATGCACTAAGGTTAGGACAGAACCATATCCAAGATGGCGGCGCGTGCAGACGCAGCGGCTCGTAGCTCCCGTGTTTACGTTTTTGTTTGTTTGTTTTTACTCGTTTCCACTTTTACTTCTCTTCTGGAAGCTCTGACACAGTACAGCAGGTCTGAACTGTGGAACTTTGGAGTACAGTTCGGACTTCACACACGCCCTAAACTGGACTTTATTCCACCGGAGCTGCTACGGACCCCAGAGCCCACCACCATCCCCCCACTGCTGCCAAGGAGACGGAGGAGGCACCGTAAACAAAAGCAGGGCAAGAGAGCCGGCGTGCGTGCTAGGCTACAAGCTAACCCTCACAGACCGGCTCTCCCCAGTCTCTTCCTCACCAACGCCAGGTCTCTCACCAACAAAATCGACGAGGTCCGTCTAAGGATAGTCTCTCGCCGGATGGACAGTTGTGTTACCGTTGTCACAGAGACCTGGCTGGACGACAACATCCCGGACGCAGCGGTGGAGATAGCGGGGCGCTCTCTGTTCCGGGCGGACAGGACTGCAGCTTCAGGTAAGAGCAGAGGCGGAGGCTTGGCGCTGTATGTACACAAGGCCTGGTGTACAGCCACACGCACCGTCAGCACGTTCTGCTCTCCTGATTTGGAATACCTGGTGGTGAAATGCCGACCGTTCAAGCTGGTTAGAGAACTCTCGTCTATTGTTATTGTGGCCGCTTACATCCCACCGCGGGCTAATGCTAAGTTAGCATTAGAGGAGCTGTACTGCCTGATCAGCGGGCAGATGAACGACAACCCGGAGGCGGCCGTGATTGTGGCGGGGGACTTTAATCACGTTGAACTGAAGGCGGTGTTTCCCAAATTTCATAAGTACATAAAGTTTCCTACCAGAGACAGTAACATTTTGGATCAAGTTTACTGCAACATCCCTGCTGCTTACAAGGCTGTAGCAGCTCCACACCTGGGCATGTCAGACCACATCTCCGTGAAACTCATTCCTGCCTACAAGCCTCTGGCCTGCAGAACAAAGCCGACCACCAGGACAGTACAGATATGGACTGAGGAGGCCTCCTCTGCACTTCAGGACTGCTTCGAACTGACAGACTGGACTGTGTTCAGAGAAGAGGCAGACCTTGAGGAGTACACATCATCTGTATTGTCTTATGTTCAGTTCTGCACTGATGCTGTCCTCCCTGTTAAGACCATCACAGTGTTTCCCAACCAGAAACCATGGCTGGACAGCACAGTGCGGTCCCTGCTGAAAGCCCTGGATACTGCCTACAGATCTGGAGACAGGCTGGCTTATAGCAGGGCTCGAGCAGAGCTGAAGAAAGGAATCAAGCAGGCCAAGCTCCAGTACAAAGACAAAATTGAAGATCACTTCAAGAACAACAACCCACAGAGCATGTGGAGAGGCATCAGAACCATAACGGACTACAAGCCGAACACTCAGCTCACCAGCCACGACCCCGCCCTGCCTGACACCTTAAACAGCTTCTTTGCCCGCTTCGACACATCAGGCAGCAGAGAAGTCACACACCTACCCCGGCTGGAGGAGCAGCACCAGCCCCTCGTCCTGCAGCAGCACCAGGTGTCATCCACCCTGAGGAGGATCAACACCCGCAGAGCTGCAGGACCGGATAAGGTGTCAGGCAAGACTTTGAGGACATGCGCTGACCAGCTAGCAGGAGTGTTCCTGGACATTTTCAACCTGTCCCTGCAGCTGTCCACGGTTCCTGAGTGCCTCAAGTCCTCCACCATCATTCCGGTACTGAAGAAGACATCCATCACCTGCCTGAATGACTACCGGCCTGTTGCACTGACCCCGGTAATCATGAAGTGCTTTGAGCGGATTATTCTCAGGTACATCAGAGACTTCATCCCCTCGGACCCAGACAGCCTTCAGTTTGCCTACAGAGGGAATCGGTCCACAGAGGATGCTGTCTCCATCACCCTGAACACAGCCCTGACCCACCTGCAGCAGCCCAACACCTACGTCAGGATGCTATTTGTAGACTTTAGCTCAGCTTTTAACACCGTCATCCCAGACAAGCTGGCGTTGAAGCTACACACGGTGGGTCTGCCTGCGTCTCTGTGCCACTGGATCAGAGACTTTCTCACCAACAGGCCTCAGGTGGTGAGAATAGGGAACATCACATCATCCCCTCTGGTCCTCAGCACGGGCACGCCACAGGGTTGTGTGCTCAGCCCAGCCCTCTTCACCCTGTTTACTCACGACTGTGCTGCCATCCACCCCACCAACACAGTCGTGAAGTTTGCGGACGACACTACAGTAGTGGGTCTCATCTCAGATAACAACGAGACCCACTACAGAGAGGAGATACACCAGCTCACCCAGTGGTGTTCAGCCAACAACCTGGTGCTGAACACAGGGAAAACCAAGGAGGTCATTGTGGACTTCAGGAGGTCCAGGAAGACGGATCACGCCCCCCTCCTCATGGACGGAGAAGTGGTGGAGCGTGTGGACAACATCAGGTTCCTGGGCCTCCACATCACATCTGACCTCTCCTGGTCCATGAACACCTCCCGCCTGGTGAAGAAGGCACAACAAAGGCTCTTCTTCCTCAGGAAACTGAAACGGGCTGGACTCTCCTCTCGGTTGCTCGTTAACTTCTACAGGGCCACAATTGAAAGCATCCTCTGCCTCAGTGTGACAGTGTGGTATGGCAGCTGCACGGCACAGGAGAGGAAACAACTGGCACGGGTGGTTAAAACTGCACAGGGCATCGTGGGCTGCCCCCTCCCTGACCTAGACTCTATATATGAAGGTCGGGTCAGAAAGAGGGCGAGATCCATCGCCACGGACCCCAGCCACCCGGGCCACAGACTGTTTGTACCGCTTCCATCAGGAAAGCGGTACAGGAACATCCGCACCACCACTAACAGACTGAGGGACAGCTTCTTCCCCAGAGCTGTTAGAGCTATCACCCCCAGCAGCCCCTCACTGGAGTGAGAGACTGTGTGAACTGTGAACACTGCACACCGCACTTTACACCTACACCTACACCTCTACCTCCACCTGCACCTTCTGTGTACTTGACTTTTATGTACACACATATACTATAATTATATACATTTTAGTATATCAGCACATTTCAGTTTCATTGGCATATTTTATTCTGTCGGTACATTTCACTGTGTATATTTTATATTTTATTCTGCTTGTATATTTTATTCTGTTTGCACATTTCACTTCCATATTTTATTGTTTATTGTTTAGTATATTTTATTGCCAAAGTATATTTTCATTCTGTTATATTTTTAATTGCTTCACGAATATTTTTTTTATTGCATGTTGGTTTATTTTATTTTATTGTAGTTATCTTAATTTTATTCACTCTTTCTAGTCTTATCTTTCTTACCATCTAACATGGGGGTTGCAATGAAAATTTCATTGGCATGTGCAATGACAATAAAGACTCTTGAATCTTGAATCTTGAACTTTTTATATCTGGGAGAATTGTAGAATTAGCTTATCACAAGGTATACATGGCGGCATAATCAGGTGCTGAGAAGCTTAGCCGCAGGCATTGAAGAGAGAAGGAAGCAGGTGAATTCTGGAAGTTCTAGAAAGGAGAGGTTAGATGTGCAGTTTGTTCGAAAGGGGGAGAAAAATAGAGCTGCTAAGTCAGGGAGAAGGCAGGTAGGTGGCTGCCTGGTAGGGGCTGATGATTGGCAAATGCAGGTCGACTTGGGAGGAAAGCTAGTTGTGCCCCAGGAAATAGTTTATAGTAATCTGAGGCCGGACATTGTCTTATGGTCCATGAGTAAAAAGACTGTGTTTTTTTATTGAGTTAACAGTCCCTTGGGAAAATTCAGTGGAGGCAGCTTATGAAAGGAAGAAGACTAAGTATGCAGATTTAAAGACAGAATCTGAGCAGAGGGGATGGAAGACCAGGGTTTGTCCGGTTGAAGTGGGGTGTAGAGGTTTTGTTAAGGGAGCTGGGAGTGCAGGGGCAAAATTTAAGGAAGACAGTGAGGGAGATGTCAGATGAGGCTGCTAGTCTTGTCAGTGGATATGGATTAGGATAAATAATAGTATTTGGGGGGTGAAATGGGGGGCATTCGATGCCACAGCAACAGTATGCTGCTGTGGCATCGAATGTCAACAGGATGAAGAGTCCAACATCTGATTGGACTGCTGATAATGTATGTGTTATGGAAATGAGACAGGGGTTGATAAAAATCAAGATTGTGTCCAGTGGCACAGTCATGAAGAACGCCATCTACACTGATGTGTGAACTACCTTCAGCATTGAAAAGGTGTGACAAAAACTGAAAATCTGTGTTTACATTTAGAGAACTTATTATAGTTTTGCATTCATGCAGGTTAAAAACAGGTTAAAATGAGAATATTTTTTCTGTTTTAAATATTGTTAATTTTTAATGGAAAACTGATTTGCAGGAACCCAGAAACATGGCACCAGAAGTCACTGCTGAGCACACTTATGTTGGCTCACATCCCTGTTATGAAATACATAATGTTTCTTATAGGAGGACAAGTACCCCTTCCACAGTATGTGTTTTATTGTATGTTTTCCTCGGCTCATTGTCTGCTGTCACAATATGTGGAAACCTTCTTGTAATAATCTCCATCATTTACTTCAAACAGCTCCACACTCCTACAAACTCTCTCATCCTTTCCTTGGCAGTAGCTGACCTGCTTGTTGGGGTTGTACTTTTTCCTTTCAACATGGAATTCTCTGTCAGTTCATGTGAGTTCTCTGAAAATGTGTTTTGCAAAATACGAGAGAGCTTTGACATAATACTGTGCACAGCTTCCATTTTGAATTTGTGCTGCATTTCTATTGACAGATATTATGCAGTGTGTCACCCTCTGACATATAGAACGAAGATAAATGTTCATGTTGTTGTGATCATGATCCTGGTGAGCTGGAGTGTTTCAGTTGTAGTTACAATTGGCCTCATAATGGCAGGATTTCAACAAGATAAATGTCAAGAAGAGTGTTCTATTGATCTTCAACTTGCAATCATTTTGGGACTTCTTTGTACATTTTACCTCCCAGTGATTTTAATGCTCTGTATCTACCTGAAGATTTTCCTTGTTGCACAGAAACAGGTACGCAGCATCCAGGGAACAAAGTCTGGAGCCACTGCCAGTAAGATGGAGAGAAAAGCCACTAAAACTCTGGCAACTGTTATGGGAGTGTTTCTGATGTGCTGGTCTCCTTTCTTTCTCTGTTTTTCCTTTCAGCTTTTGAATCATGTGTCAGTGTCATTTGCTGTGATTGAAAGTCTCGTCTGGCTTGCACTCTCAAACTCAATGCTCAACCCATTTATTTATGCTTTCTTTTACAGCTGGTTCAGATCAGCTTTCAAAATGATCATATCTAGAAAAATATTTCAAGGTGATTTTTCTGACTCAAAACTGCTTTGATCTATTCTTTGGAGTGCAAATAAAGATTATGCATGTCATTAGTCTCTGCAGCCTGTACTTTTGCATCATGTCTTGTATGATTTAGATTACAAATTAAGGTGAAACACAGACTGATTTATGTTGTCTTCTATTGTTATGTTAGAGGAGACTGCTTGATTGTTTCTAGAAAAATATTTCAAGGTGATTTTTCTGACTCAAAACTGCATAGACTTCTTATTTTGAAAGCTGAAATGTGGAATTAAAGTGGTCAATAATTTTATGTAATAATAAAGGCTCGTACAATATGTTTGATCAACTCTTCATGTGATTTCAGAGTATCTACTTGTGAATATCTGGGCTTATTGCAGCAGATTTACACACCATACACAAAACACACGATATTGCAAGATGTTCTTGCAGAATTTGACAGTATTTATTTGAAAAGAGAAAGAATAAAAAGAGTTAATTTAAAGTCACTCCTCATGCAGGCATTTGAAAGACTGGCTGTGAGAGTCTGGTTAGATAATGAAATCACATAAACACACCTGTCTCACAATATGAAGGTGTGGCCTTTCCACATTGTTTAACCACATCCCATATTAATTATCTTCCTTTAAGATGCTTCCATCAAAGTTGTGTATGCCTTCACCATCATGTCAGATAGAATAATTTTGTTTGTCTTCTGCAATTATTTTTCTAATCTTTCCATAAAATGCTGACTGACATATTTGATATTTTTGGAAACTTTGGCACCATAATTTATATTTCTTATGCAGTTCTATGCATCTTAACAAATATTGTCCTCACAAAACTAGTTTGTGATGATTGACCCACTTTAGCTTTGTTGTTTGTTGTTTGTTATCACTATTTTCAGGTACTTTTAAGGTTTATGAGTAGTTTTGGTCAACACAACCTAACATCTTTATATTTGAATGTATTTCAATTTTACAAAGAGTGCTGCAATTCCTCTACATCCTGCTACATCCTGTTGTGGGCAGGCTGTGTTAGTCATGCCTCATCAAATCCCCACTTTCATCCCCTTGAAACACAGGGCTCTCCCCGTCATGATGCACTGACAGTTTGTGGAGACACTGGAGTTTTCCTCACAGGAAACGTATTGTTATTCCCACTGTCACCATTTTTTGTTTATGTTGTTTACCATAGTGCCATATGTAAAGGTAGAGTACAGTTTAAAGTGTGTTTGTTGGTGTCTTATCCTATAATATTTGACTGTTTAACTTGCAAAAATAACTGGTGGACAAGCTTTTCATGCTTAAAAACATGGTGCAGGAAGGCCAAGTTTCATAAGTGCAAAGTGCTCTCACGATCAGAGGCAGGATTGTCAGGAAGGTGGGGGACTAAGGGGGATCTATGAGGGGAATCTAAGGGTTGAACCCAGGTGCAGACAAACAAAGGGGACGTAGACTATGGTAAGACACTATGGGAAAACATTGACAAGGTACATGGCATGGTAACACAAACAAAGACAAGACCAGTTAACACTTACATGAGACGTGGCATGGACATGATCACAGACAAGACACGGAAAACCACTCACGACTGGAAGGACATGAACACAGACAAACTAAGGAATGCACTAGAATCAAATTAATACGTTTATTACTCACAACAAAAGACAACTATGGGAACTAAAATTAACACACTCTAAGGACAAGGGCTATATATACACAACAAGGCAACACAGGGAAAAGCTGAGCAATGGAAACGCGCTAACTCAAGAAACACAATGGGGCATGGATGAGACAGGGGCAATACTAGGACTCTAACACAAAAGGTGGCGGACTATAACAAGAGAAGAAACTTAATTACATAAACTTGTGGCAGAACTAACACATTGACAAAACTAGAAACAAACTTTCAGTGAATAAAATAAAGAACAGAAAACACTCCCGAAGGAGGAAAGGACAATGGGCTAAGAAAACAGAACTGACTACTGAAGGAACTAGATATGAAAAAACTAACAACTCAAAATTCACTACTAGTAAATGGAAGAACGAGAATCTAAATTACAAAAGTAATCTAACAGAAAATCGCTCTTAACGAGGAGAACAATCCGGCTAGGCAGAAAACTAAATTATAAACTTTTCAAACAACACACCTGAACAGAACATGGCATGGGACTTTAACAATCAAGGGAAACACGGACAACACTAAGGACAGGGACCCTACATAAAGCAAGACATGAACAAAGGCAACGCAGCAAAAACACACTTAGATGAAACACGACTCGGACATGACAAGGAACCACACGACAAACACTTACTATGGGACTATGGCATGAAGTATAACAAGAACACAGACTTGGACTATGACTTTTGTTTCTCAGACGACGAACCGACCAGGACAAAGGGAAGACACGGACTTAAATACACTAGGGGCAAACACTAATGACACAGGTGGAAACGATCAGACAATCACACGGGAGGGAAAACACAGGAAGTAAAGTAACAAAAGGACACATAACATGAGCCTTCAAAATAAAACAGGAAGTAACGAAAACCAGGCAAAGACAAGACACAATGGGGAACTTAACAAAAATACCAACAAGACAGGGCAAGGGTAGAGAACTAAGACAATACAAAACTCTTACATAAAACGTGGCATGACTATAGACTAAGACAAGACTAGAAACTCAAGCACATAAAACATGGCATGACTAGAAGACATTAGGAATACACAGAGAAACGAACCTGAACAAAGACACTACAATGAACACTTACAAACTGAATGAGGCAAAATCAACAAGAGAACACTTAACAAAAACCGGCGTGCAAAGCACGGGTCATGACAAGGATCAGACAAACACAATCCCAGTAAAATTCATAATCATTGTGTATTGTATATTCTATTCCTACAGACGAGTCAGTACCGATGAAATTTGGCACGGTAAAGATTTAGCATGTCATTAGTCTCTGCAGCCTGAACTTTTGCTTCATGTCTTTTATAATTTTATGATTGTTTTTTATTATGCTATAAAAACAACAAATTGAGGTTAAACACAGACTGAGGTTCAATATAATGAACTGTTCATGCAATCATGTAAATGGCTGATTCACACTGTGTACAAATAAAATTAAAATTAAATGTACTGAATGACATTAGTGCGTGAGTTTTCAAAAACATTGTTGATCACTTGCAGGGTGAGCACATTTCCCCCAGCAGGAATGATCCTGATACTGGCCTCAAACTGTCTGCTCCTGCTGAGAGCTGGATTATAAATGTGTGTAATTGTTGCCCCCATTCTGAACAGTTCTGTGTCATTCATAGTTATTGTTGTTCTACTTAGATATGCTGATCTGCAGTATGTCTTGAGTGCCTTCATTATATGGTACTGTAATTGGAACAAGTATTGAAAAAGGTCTGAGACAAACAAGAAGAAGAAAATGATTGATCACCACAAACACTACTTTAGTGCTGCTCACAGAACCTAAATGTTAGGCCATCACATTAGGTGTTATCATTTCTGCTTTGATGTGTCAACAAGCTTGAGGAGGCCAAGTTCTTTTTTGACATTTAAACAGTGGTCTTGTTCATGTCCAGTCAATGTTCTTTAATGGCCCTCTTCAAACATGACACAGCCATTATCCCACCACAGTGGCAACACTACTTAAGAACACTGTTTAGATGAAAATAAAATCAAATGATGGATTCTGAGACTAATGTTACTGTTTAATGGATGTTTATGTCAATGGCTTAATTTGTAATCATCATGCTTGGAAGGGAAGCTCGACCCTACTTGTCTAATGTCAATTCAACCTTAAGCCCATAATTATTTATGGCATAATTTATTGATAGAATATATAAGATTCTTTATAGTCTGCAATCTGACAGTGCCCAAGCAAGAATCTACAGTCATGCAAGTGACTCCAGGCAGTATTTTGGCCCATTAGTGCTGTAAGTTAAATGCTATTTTCAGCATGCTGACATTCTCACAATGACAATGCCAACATACTGATATTAAGGAAGTGTCGTATTTACCATTTCACTACTTAAGTCTAGTGTGTTTACATGTTTACATTTGCTAATTAGCACTGAACACAAGCTGAGGCTGGTGAATGTTCTTATATTTGTACTTTTTACAAATGAAGCAGAGTATGTGGCACGTTGAAGGTACGAAAGGGAAAGCTCAGTAATTACCAAAATTATTACAATTCATGCTAATGAGAACATGAAGACCAATTTTAATGGCAATCCATCCAACAGTGGTGGAGGCATTTAACTCAAAACCGCAAATTTGGACCTGATGGTGGTGCTACAGGAAGTTAATAGGATTCATCGTCTGGGCATCATGAATGTCTGAACATTTTTTTTTGCCAATCCATTTGGTAGATGTTCAGAAAATTCACAGAATAAGTGGAAAAATTGACCTGCTGATGGTATTAGAGGAAAAGTTTTGGTGTCACCAAAGACAAAAGGATTTATCCTCTGGACACCAAATTTCATGTCAGTCTATTCAAATGTCAAGAAATGCCAAACTCACTTTGACACAAGAGGACAGGTCATAGGAACCAACAAGTTAGAAGGATTTATCCTCCGGGGAGACTGACAGTCTGACCACCATTCCTCAGGGTGGGACAAAATTCAACCCTTGCGATTTTTGATTGGACTTTCAATTATTCATCTGTCAAAATACACTGCTCGAAACCACAAACATTACCAAATGCAAGGTCTAAAAATCTCAAAGCAGGAAGATTTTAAAAGCCTAAATTGATAATTAATTGGTCATACCTTCTGTGATGCATTCATGCTCTTTCATGGTACGTTAAAATGATTTTATGCTCTTCTTTTTATCAAAAATGACACTTACCTGACAAATTTATTACAGTACAGTATGAAGTAGTCACAAGAAATGCAGTCCGTGAGATGAGCACTTACTTCTATCATTCATCAAAAACACTTTTATAAGCAAGACAACGGTTATTTTCAGTATTTGTTTTACAGCAGATCAGTTTGAAATATTGCAGGGAGTAAGGGAACAAGAAGAAGCAGCCACAGAAAGCTGTTAACTGAAGGCCTGCAGGTGTGAGGCTGCAAACCTTCAACTTCTCTGTAAGACAACTAACTCCTTTCACTGTTCCCTGCTGGTCACAGACTCATGCTGCGTGCAGCATGAAATCAGATCACAGTGGCTCACCGAATGATGGAAAAAGGCCAATTATTAGCTCACTTCCTCATGAATATGACAGCAGTTTGTTTGCTACTCCCAGAATTACGTGACCTGAAGTATTTAACTGCATTTTCTGTTACCACCAGCATCTACAGATGTCGCCAAATCAACCAGGACTGAAATCTTCAAGACTGCTACTTTATTTTACAGTTTATGGTAGAATACAATTTCACCCCAACCCGTTAGATAACAACACCAAATCCACCCCTCTGAGTGACTGGAGGTCAGATTCACCCTGAAAATAAAGTATTTGCTCAGGCTGGGACCTATTTTGGTTGATGGACTGGGGAAAGTTTAGGATTGTGTCTGTTTCTTATGTATTTTGATTTGCACCTATATGATGACTCAGCACAGCACCCTTGATAAAAATCAAAAATGCAGAAACCCACACATGCACATGCACATGCACACATTTGTCCTGTGAGAGAACGTCAGGTTAATGTCAGTGAGGTCTGAACATGGCAAACTTTAAAGGGAATTCCAGGCAACAAATTCCATTCACAAGCAAGTTCAGCTGCCTTTGCAAAGCACTAAGAAGTCGATGTAAGAACATTTGCTCCCTTCATATTTTCTGAGTGAGTATTTTATTTTTTTATTTGACTTGAAAAGCTAACAGAGCTTATACATGAAAACTCACACACATCTCCCAGCTGAAACTATGAGGGGCTACACTATCGTCTCTTGAGGTACAAAGTGGTATTGCAGGACAGGTTCTGCCACAGCTACCTGGCTTAGCGTGCTAACTTTAGTAGATATCTCTGCAACACAATACAAGCTGTCTTTCTCCAGATCCTTGAAAGACAACCAGGTGTACATCCCCAAAGACAGGCACCCAGGAGGCATCCTTAACAGGTGATGAAACTGCAATATTACTATATAGTCCCTGACACAAACTGTAAACAAGTGTTATTTTAATCAATCACACTACAGTTTAATTCTTTCAGTCACCAGTCAAACTAGTGATCACCAGTATAAAACATATTATGTTCTTTTAAATTCACAATGCACTTATCACGGCATCCGTCAGTTTTTAAGCATCTGCTGTTGTTATCATGTTCACATAAGTTGGCGATCATACAGATATTTATAAACCTTGTTTTCTGGCTCAGCATGAGAGGATGTTGGTGCCACTGCTCCCATTTTACCACAAAAAGTCTTTGCACATCCATGACTGACTCACTGTGTGAGCAAGCTAGTGTTTGGCACAGTGACCCCGTCACTTGATGGATTGACAGACCTGTCAGCCAATAAGACATGGGTATTTCCAAGTATTTTCCACTTTAACCCTCTCTGGTTGGTCTTGCCTCCATTCCGTTGACTGAAGATGCAAAATTACAAGACTGTTTTCTGTCTTCTTTAATGACAAAAATGACAAAAAAGTGGAGAATTATTTGGGCTACAGCTCCAGATGTCCAGGTTAGGTGACATTCATGTTCCCTCCTGCATGCGCATTTTTTAATGGCTCCAATGGCCAGAGATTTGGAAAAAAACAAAGGGGAAAGATGGCACCATCTTCAGGAAAGACAAATAAAATGAAAATTATTCTGTTGAGAACAACAGAGTTATATTTGCTCTGTTTTTACTGAAGTTGTCTTGCAAGCTTAAAGAAAAACCTGCCCCTATTCTAATTATGGCAAACTCAAATGTGATGGTGGTCTGATGATGATCTGTTGTATTGAAATGTATGTTTCAGGATGCATGAAGTTTGACATGTCCTGTCTTCCTCTAAACTATAACTAAACTATAGGTTGTAACACTGGTTTGACAGCAATACACTGAGTGGCCTTTTGATGTGGATTGTGCAAGTGATTTCCACTCTTTGCTCGATTCCTTTCTCCAAAGGAGAGCATTAGAGGAGCGTAATGACAGAGTTAATGTTGTAAACTCTCAGTACTACCACTATTACTGCTACAACTTATACTGTAACTACTATATGTGACTGTAGCTATTTATAGCGTAGCTACGATACTTTACTGCTATTAGCATAAAATTACCTCACATGAAACTGTGGAGTGGGCCCATTCTCACATCTTAAATTAAAAGATTAAAATTTTTTGTCCAGGAAAATTTTGGTTTCACGTCCTTGGAAAAAGATGTTTGTATGACGACCATAATTATAAATCAGACATTAGCAGTTCTGATAAAATGAAAAGACTCACAAAAGGATTTAAAAAGTTAATCTCATCTACAGTACAGTATGTTGCTGCGGCATCTAATGTAAACAAGATAAAAAGTCCCACTTTTCATTGGACAACTCTAGAAGCTGCCTATTATGGAAATGAGACAGGGGTTGATAAAAGCAGGATTATGCCCAGTGGTTCAGTCATGAAGAACACCCATCAACACTGATGCATCAACTACTTTCACTGTTTAAAAGGTGATGTCATTTTGATGTTTCACTAATACAGGGCAAAATATATTAATAAATACTGATATAAATTTTCTGTTTTTAATATTGTACATTTTAATGGAAAACTGATTTGCAGGAACCCAGAAACATGGCACCAGAAGTCACTGTCGAGCACACTTATGTTGGCTTCCATCCCTGTTATGAAATACATAATGTTTCTTATAGGAGGACAAGTACCCCTTCCACAGTTTGTGTTTTATTGTATGTTTTCCTCGGCTCATTGTCTGCTGTCACAATATGTGGAAACCTTCTTGTAATAATCTCCATCATTTACTTCAAACAGCTCCACACTCCTACAAACTCTCTCATCCTTTCCTTGGCAGTAGCTGACCTGCTTGTTGGGGTTGTTGTTTTTCCTTTCAGCTTGGAATTCTCTCTAAGTTCATGTGTGTTCTCTGAAAATGTGTTTTGCAAAGTACGAGAGAGCTTTGATGTAGCACTGAGCACAGCTTCCATTTTGAATTTGTGCTGCATTTCTATTGACAGATATTATGCAGTGTGTCACCCTCTGACATATAGAACAAAGATAAATGTTCATGTTGTTGTGATCATGATCATGGTGAGCTGGAGTGTTTCTCTTTTACTTACAATTGGCTTCGCAATGGCAGGATTACACCAAGATAAATGTCAAGAAGAGTGTTCTATTGATGTTCAACTTGCAATCATTTTGGGACTTCTTTGTTCATTTTACCTCCCAGTGATTTTAATGCTCTGTATCTACCTGAAGATTTTCCTTGTTGCACAGAAACAGGTACGCAGCATCCAGGGAACAAAGTCTGGAGCCACTGCCAGTAAGATGGAGAGAAAAGCCACTAAAACTCTGGCAACTGTTATGGGAGTGTTTCTGATGTGCTGGACTCCTTTCTTTCTCTGTATTTCCTTTCAGCTTTTGAATCATGTGTCAGTTTCTGTTGCTGTGATTGAAAGTCTTAACTGGCTTGCACTGTTAAATTCCATGCTCAACCCATTTATTTATGCTTTCTTTTACAGCTGGTTCAGATCAGCTTTCAAAATGATCATATCAAGAAAAATATTTCAAGGTGATTTTTCCAACTCATAACTGCTTTGATCTATTCTTTGGAGTGCAGAAAAAGCTAACAGACGACTCAAGAGTGACAACATTTGGCACATTAAAGCATGTCATTAGACTCTGTAACCTGTACCTTTGTGCCATGACTTGAATGTTTTTTATCAGTTTTATGATTCCATAAAAACTACAAATTAAAGTTGTAGGTTATAGACTGAGGTTCAACATAAAGGACTGTTCATGCAATCATGTAAATGGCTGAAACATACTTTGTACAAAAGCACATGCATATTCTAATTGTGCTTGTTCCAACTTTTCCTGGTGCTTTATGATGCCCACATTTATTAAAATAGTCAATATAATACTGATTGCTGTATCTCTAAGTTAATTGGAAATGTTTTATCTAGCGCACTTTTAAATGCACCATTAAATACATACAGTGCATTCAGAAATTATTCACTTTTTTCAGTTTTGTTATATTGCAGCCAAATGCTTGTTTAATTTTCTTTCACATTAATCTACACTCAATATGCCATAATAACAAAGATTAATGTGGAAAAAATAACTTAAACGATTGTTGCGTTAGGCTGCAACATAACAAAAGTGAAGGGGGTCTGAATACTTTCTGAATGCATTGTATTTGTATTAAAATAAATGTACTGAATGACATTAGTGTGTGAGTTTTCAAAAACATCGTTGAACACTTGCAGGATGAGCACATTTCCACCAGCAGGAATGATCCTAATACTGACCTCAAACTGCCTGCTCCTGCTGAGAGCTGGATTGTAAATGCACATAACTGCCTCCATTCTGAACATTTCTGTGTCATTCATAGTTATTATTGTTCTATTTAGAGATGTTGATCTGCACTATGACTTGAATGCCTTCATTATATGGTTCTGTAATTGGAACAAGGATTGAAAAAAGGTCTGAGACAAACAAGAAGAAGAAAATGATTTATCACCACAAACACTACTTTAGTGCTGACACAAAAGCTAAACGTTAGGCCATCACATTCAGTGTTATCATTTCTGCACTGATGTGTCAACAAGCTTTTGGAGGCCAAGTTCTTTGACATTTAAACAGAGGTCTTATTCATGTACAGTTAGTGTTCTTTAATGGCCTTCTACAAACATGACACAGTTACCTGCTCAAATCAACTCCTCCCTCTGTAAACCGCATCATTATTCATGTAGGGACAAACAACACTGCACACCGGCAATCTGAGGTGCTAAAAGCTGGATTCAGCAGACTTTTTGAGTTTTTGAAAACTTGTGATAAAACAGTTTACGTCAGTGGCCCTCTTCCCACACTCAATCTTGGCTCACAACGTTTTAGCAGACTCCTGTCCCTTAACTCCTGGCTCCAGGTTGACAATTTTAATTTATTCTGGAACTTTCCCCTCTTTTTACCAGGGTGATGGTATTCATCCAAACAGGCTGGGACGCCGCGTACTGTCTGGCAACCTCCAACATGCAGTATTGAACGCATGACTGATAACAACTGAATTAGCCCCCCCCCCCCCCCCCCCCCCGACAGGGGAAAGCCCCTTTCCCAATCTCTAGCCATCTCCGCTCATCATCACCTGACACCGCTCCCATTGATGCATCTGCCGCCCTCACCACAGCCTTTACACCATGTAATTCCCCACTCGTTATTCCTGTCTTCATCTCGTATAGTCGTCGCCCTGCTCCAAGTCCCCAACAAGGGGCACATACATGTCTCCTGCGTTCATTGCTTCCTTCCTCCTCCCTCGACTATTAAGATGGCACTGATCAATGCCAGATCTCTTTACAATCAGACTTTTATTTTGAAAAACTTTTTTTCTGCTCACACTATAGATTTTTTACTGCTAACCGAAACCTGGCAAAAGCCAGGTGATGTCAGTGCCTTTTCTGAGCTCCTCCCTCCTAGCTGCTCTTTTTTCAGCTGTCCACGAGCCAAAGGCCGAGGTGGTGGTGTAGCCTCTGTGTTCAAGAATAAATTAAAATGCAGATTAATCACAACAAATACTTACTCTAGTTTTGAGCTGCAGGTCTTTGTGTTAGATCGAAATTGTTCCATCCTGTGTGCTATTATCTACCGTCCTCCTAAGGCAAACCAGAATTTTTGAGAGCGTTTTTACCAAAATTTGACAAGATTCTAATTCCCGCCATAGTGCTGAGTCAGCTCTTCTTAAAATCCATAACGATATCCTCCTTTCAGCTGACAATAAAAACCCCATGATACTAGTCCTCCTAGACCTTACAGCAGCATTTGATACAGCTGATCACTCCATTCTCATCTCCCGTCTGTCCAACCATGTGGGCATTCAGGGTCCAGTATTGGAATGGCTCTCGTCATACCTCAGAAACAGGTCTTTTTCTGTTATGATTGGAGACCTCTCATCCTCCTGTGCCCCCCTCTCTTGTGGCATCCCTCAGGGTTCCATTCTCGGCCCTCTTCTTTTTACCCTTTATCTACTGCCTCTTGGAAAGATCATCACTCATAATCCTCACTTTCACTGTTATGCTGATGACATTCAGGTTCAATGCTCCACCAATGGTTGACTCAAAATTTTCTTCACTTGAACCAGTCTAAAATGGAATGTATTGTCTTTGGTACCTCTGATGTATGTGAAAATGTTTAGTAACTGCGATTCTTCTTCCTTTGCCTCTCTTCTTAAACCTGCTGTAAGGAACTTGGGAGTTATTTTGGATCCTGGTCTATGTTTTGACCAGCAGATTGACTCTGTAGTGAAGCTGAGTTTCTTCCAACTACGTCTTTTAACTAAAGTTAAGCCCTTCCTCAGCAGGAACGATCTTGAAATGGCTATCCATGCTTTTATCAGTTCTAGGTTAGATTCCTGTAATTCCTTGTACTTCGGCATCTCTCTCATCTTCAATTGGTACAAAATGCTGCAGCACGCCTTCTAACCAACACCCCCCGTTACAGTCACACCACTCCCGTTCTTGTTGCACGACATTGGCTCCCAGTTAAATTTAGGATCATTTTTAAATTGATAATGTTTGTTTTTAAAGCTATCCACGGTCTTGCTCCAGAGTATCCGTCTGATTGTAAAAAACTTAGACGACACTGTAGAGCCCCCCGGTCCTCAGAACAGCCCCTGTTGTGAGTTCCTTTTTATAATTTTAAACAGTGGGGGGATCGTGTTTTCTCAATAGCGGCCCCGAAATTGTGGAACTCTCTACCCCCTGAATTGCATTCTATTCATGACTTGGCACTTTTTAAATCACATCTTAAAACTCATTTATTTAGACTGGCTTTTAATATTGTGTAACTTTTCCCCTTTGATATGCATTTCACTGTTGCATTACTGTTTTTTATTTGTTTTGTTTTTTTGCTTTGTATCTTTTATGTAAAGCACTTTGATCATCTGTCTGATGTTGTAAGGTGCTATATAAATAAATATTATTATTATTATTATTATTATGATTGATCAAAGAACGAGGAAGACTACGTCGCCCGGACTGGCGTTACCAGGGCCCCACCCTGGAGCCAGGCCTGGGGTCGGGGCTTGTAGGCGAGCGCCTGGTGGCCGGGCCTTTGCCCACGGGGCCCAGCCGGGCACAGCCCGAAGGAGCGACGTGGGCCCACCCTCCAGTAGGCCCATCACCCGCAGGGCGGATCAGAAGGGGCCGATGCGGTGGGATTTGGGTGGCAGTCGTGGGCGGGACTCAGAATCTGGCAATGGGGGCATGGAATGTCACCTCGCTGGGGGGGAAGGAGCCCGAGCTAGTGCGGGAGGTTGAGCGGTAGAGATATTTGGGCTCACCTCCACGCACAGTCTGGGTTCTGGAACCCAACTCCTTGAGAGAGGCTGGACTCACTTCTACTCTGGAGTTGCCCACGGTGAGAGGCGGCGGGCTGGTGTGGGCTTGCTTATAGCTCCCCACCTTAGCCACCATGTGTTGGAGTTTTCCCCGGTGAACGAGAGGGTCGCTGCCCTATGCCTTCGGGTTGGGGACAGGTGCCTCACTGTTGTTTCGGCCTACGGGCCGAACAGCAGTGGAGAGTACCCACCCTTCTTGGAGTCCGTGGGAGGGGCGCTGGAAAGTGGTCCGACTGGGGACTCCATTTTTCTACTGGGGGACTTCAACGCTCACGTGGGCAGCGACAGTGTTACCTGGAGAGGCGTGATTGGGAGGAACGGCCTCCCCAATCTGAACCCGAGCGGTGTTCTGTTATTGGACTTCTGTGCTAGTCACAGTTTGTCCATAACGAACACCATGTTCAAGCATAAGGGTGTTCATCAGTGCACGTGGGACCAGGACACCCTAGGCCAGAGGTCAATGATCGACTTCGTAGTCATGTCATCTGACCTTCGGCTGTATGTCTTGGACACTCGGGTGAAGAGAGGGGCTGAGCTGTCAACTGATCACCACCTGGTGGTGAGTTGGATCCGCTGGCGGAGGAGGAAGCTGGACAGACTTGGCAGGCCCAAACGGGTAGTGAGGGTCTGTTGGGAAAGTCCGGCGGAACCCTCTGTCAGAGGGGTTTTCAACTCGCACCTCCAGGAGAGCTTTGACCAGATCCCGAGGGAGGTTGGAGACATTCAGTCCGAATGGACCATGTTCTCCACCTCCATTGTTGATGCAGCTGTTCGGAGCTGTGGCCATAAGGTCTCTGGTGCCTGTCGTGGCGGCAATCCCCGAACCCAGTGGTGGACACCGGAAGTGAGGGATACCGTCAAGCTGAAGAAGGAGTCCTATCAAGCCTGGTTGGTTCGTGGGACTCCTGAGGCAGCTGACAGGTACCGGCAGGCCAAGCGTGCTGCAGCCCGGGCAGTTGTGGAAGCAAAAACTGGGGTATGGGAAAAGTTCGGGGAGGCCATGGAGGAGGATTATCGGTCGGCCTCAAGGATATTCTGGCAAACCATCCGGTGCCTCAGAAGGGGGAAGCAGTACCCTGCCAACACTGTTTACAGTGGGGGTGGGGAGCTGTTGACTTCGACTGGGGATATTGTCAGGCGGTGGAAAGAATACTTTGAGGATCTCCTCAATCCCATTGCCACGCCTTCCGTAGAGGGAGCAGGGGCTGGGGACCCAGAGGCTGGCTCATCCATTACTCAGGCTGAGGTCACCGAGGTAGTTCGGAAGCTCCTCGGTGGCAAGGCACCGGGGGTGGATGAGATCCGCCCTGAGTACCTCAAGTCTCTGGATGTTGTGGGGCTGTCTTGGCTGACACGCCTCTGCAACATCGCGTGGCAGTTGGGGACAGTGCCCCTGGACTGGCAGACCGGGGTGGTGGTCCCTCTATTTAAGAAGGGGGACCGGAGGGTGTGCTCCAACTATAGGGGGATCACACTCCTCAGCAACCCCTGTAAAGTCTATTCCAGGGTACTGGAGAGGAGAATTCGGCCGATAGTCAAACCTCGGATTCAGGAGGAACAATGCGGTTTTCGTCCTGGTTGTGGAACACTGGACCAGCTCTATACCCTCCGCAGGGTGCTCGAGGGTTCATGGGAGTTTGGCCAACCAGTCCACATGTGTTTTGTGGATTTGGAGAAGGCATTTGACCGTGTCCCTCATGGCATTCTGTGGGAGGTGCTTCGGGAGTATGGAGTCCGGGGCCCTCTACTACGGGCCATCCTGTCTCTGTATGACCGGAGCAGGAGCTTGGTTCGCATTGCCGGCAGTAAGTCAGACCTGTTCCCAGTGCATGTTGGACTCCGGCAGGGCTGCCCTTTGTCACCGGTTCTGTTCATTATTTTTATGGACAGAATTTCTAGGCGCAGCCAAGGGCCGGAGGGAGTCTGGTTTGGGGACCACAGGATTTCATCTCTGCATTTTGTGGATGATGTTGTCCTGTTGGCTTCTTCGAACCAGGACCTCCAGCATGTGTTTGGGCGGTTTGCAGCCGAGTGCGAAGCGGCTGGGATGAGAGTCAGCACCTCCAAGTCCGAGGCCATGGTTCTTGACCGGAAAAGGGTGGCTTGCCCCCTCCGGGTTGGAGGAGAGATCCTGCCTCAAGTGGAGGAGTTTGAGTATCTTGGGGTCTTGTTCACGAGTGAGGGAAGGATGGAACGTGAGATTGACAGGCGGATTGGTGCAGCAGCTGCAGTAATGCGGTCGTTGTACCGGTCCGTTGTGGTGAAGAAGGAGCTAAGCCGAAAGGCGAAGCTCTCGATTTACCGGTCAATCTACGTTCCTACCCTCACCTATGGTCATGAACTTTGGGTCATGACCGAAAGAACAAGATCTCGGATACAAGCGGCTGAAATGAGTTTCCGCCGCAGGGTGGCGGGGCGCTCCCTTAGAGATAGGGTGAGGAGCTCTGTCATTCGGGAGGAGCTCAGATTAGAGCTGCTGCTCCTCCATGTCGAGAGGAGCCAGCTGAGGTGGCTCGGGCATCTTTACCGGATGCCTCCTGGACGCCTTCCTGGGAGGGTGTTCCGGGCATGTCCCACCAGGAAGAGGCCCTGGGGAAGACCCAGGACACGCTGGAGGGACTATGTCACTCGGCTGGCCTGGGAACGCCTCAGGGTCCTCCCGGAAGAGCTGGAGGAAGTGTCTGGGGAGAGGGAAGTCTGGGCATCCCTGCTTAGACTGCTCCCCCTGCGACCTGGCCCTGGATAAGCAGAAGAAGATGGATGGATGGATGGATGGATGGATGCATGCACACTGTGTGTCATGGCAAGCCCAGACCTTCCTTTCTTCCCACCACGGTGGCAGCACTACAGAAGAACACTGTTTTCAATGAAAATAATGTCAAAATAACTCTCAAAGTTATTTTACAGTTTAATGTTGGTTTATGTCAGTGGCTAAATTTGTAATCATTGTGCTTATGAGGGAAGCTAGACCCCACATGATTTTATTTAAAATGTCATAATATATTGGACAGAATGAAAAGAATTCTAATGCTGTGTGGCGCTGCAAATCAAATCACAATGGCCCACAGAATGATGAAACACTTATTTTTCAGTTCAACAATAGTTTGTTAGCTGAATTATGTGACCTGAATTATTTAACCACATTTGCTGTTGCCACCAGTAAGTGCAAGTGTTGCCAAATCAAGCAGGACTGAAATGTTTGAGACTGACACCTTCAGGGAAAAAGATTCATGACAGAGGCCATTAAAACAAATTATGGTAGAATACAACTTGACCCCAAACTGTTGGGTCCAATCACCAATCCCACTTCACTGACTTATCACAGGTCAGATTCAGGGAATGAAAAGCAAAATCAAGTGTGCAAAGGAGGGTACTGCTGTGAAGGAGCTCTGTTTGTGAGATACTGCCCTTTTTATGTAACATCAGCAGAGCTGTGACAAAAACACATGTGCTTACATAGACCATCAAAATGTCGAGCTGCTGGTGGACAGATTGGATCAGAAAGGCGTTCTTCACACAAACAGCATTTCAGGGTTGCTAGCATGCTATTGCATGTGATACTACCAGCAAATACTGCATGTATCACACCTTGTGAAGTGACGTTCCATCAAGATTGATTTGAAGGGCCTCTGGAGGGCACTGATCAAACATGGCAGCTGTGGTCCAGGGTAGACACATGGGAAGAAGGAAAAATGTTTGCTAACTAACAAAAGTCATAGAAAGTGACTGACATGAACCTGTGAGAGTGGGGCCATATTCAAAACTTCAATAGAATAGGGTTAGGGTTAATAATTATTTATGCCAGAAAAGTTTTCAACTTGTGTCCTTGGAAAAATATCTTCATATGTCCATCATAATGATAAATCAGATGTCAGCAATTCTGATGATGAAAAGGACTCACAAAAGGACTGGAAAAATTAATCTCATCTACAGTCCAGTGTGTTGCTGTGGCATCGATTGTCAACAGGATGAAGAGTCCAACATCTGATTGGACTGCTGATAATGTATGTGTTATGGAAATGAGACAGGGGTTGATAAAAATCAAGATTGTGTCCAGTGGCACAGTCATGAAGAACACCACCAACACTGATGTGTGAACTACCTTCAGCATTGAAAAGGTATGACAAAAACTGACAATCTGTATTTTTTTCTGTTTTAAATATTGTTCATTTTTAATGGAAAACTGATTTGCAGGAACCCAGAAACATGGCACCAGAAGTCACTGTTGAGCACACCTATGTTGGGTTCCATCCCTGTTATGAAATACATAATGTTTCTTATAGGAGGACAAGCACACCTTCCACAGTCTGTGTTTTATTGTATGTGTTCCTCGGCTCATTGTCTGTTGTCACAATATGTGGAAACCTTCTTGTAATAATCTCCATCATTTACTTCAAACAGCTCCACACTCCTACAAACTCTCTCATACTTTCCTTGGCAGTAGCTGACCTGCTTGTTGGGCTTGTAGTTTTTCCTTTCAACATGGAATTCTCTATTAGTTCATGTGTGTTCTCTGAAAATGTGTTTTGCAAAGTACGAGAGAGCTTTGATGTAACACTGTGTACAGCTTCCATTTTTAATTTGTGTTGTATTTCTATTGACAGATATTATGCAGTGTGTCACCCTCTGACATATAGAACAAAGATAAATGTTCATGTTGTTGTGATCATGATCGTGGTGAGCTGGAGTGTTTCTCTTTTAGTTGCAATTGGCCCTGAAGTTGCAGGATTAAACCACGAAAGATGTGAACAAAACTGTATTATTGATGTTCTTCTTGCATACATCTTGGGAACCAACTTCTCATTTTACCTCCCAGTGATTTTGATGCTCTGTATCTACCTGAAGATTTTCCTTGTTGCACAGAGACAGGTACGCAGCATCCAGGGAACAAAGTCTGGAGCCACTGCCAGTAAGATGGAGAGAAAATCCACTAAAACTCTGGCAACTGTCATGGGAGTGTTTCTGATGTGCTGGACTCCTTTCTTTATCTGTATTTCCTTTCATCTTTTGGATCATGTGTTGGTGACAGATGCTGTGATTGAAAGTCTCGGCTGGCTTACACTGTCAAATTCCATGCTCAACCCATTTATTTATGCTTTCTTTTACAGCTGGTTCAGATCAGCTTTCAGATTGATCATATCTAGAAAAATATTTCAAGGTGATTTTTCCAACTCAAAACTGCTTTGAGCTATTCTTCTAGTCTGTCAGGGATGACAAAATTTGACACAATAAAGATTCATCATGTCACTCGTCTCTGCAACCTGTACCTGCGTCATGTTTTGTACAATTTGTTTTCATATGCTTTAAAAAATACATATTAAGATGAAACTTAGCCTGAGGCACAAACAGAGTAACACTAATAGTTTCAGTTTAAGTCACCTCAAATATGAATAAAAATAAGATTTAAAAAAATCTCAAATTGATAATAAAATAATCATACCTTATGTGATGCATTCATGCTCTTTCATGGTGTGTTAAAATTATTTTATGTTCTTTTTTTAAATCAAAAATGAAAATGAAATGACAAATGTATTACAGTGCAGTATGAAGTAGTCTCAGGACTTGCAATGCGTTTATCAGTGTGATTAGCACTTACCACTATCATTCATCAAAAATGTGTCTTTTAAAAGGACAACGGTCATTTTCAGTATTTTCTGACAGCAACATGCAGGGAGTAAGGGAACAAGAAGGAGCAGCCACAGTGAGCTATTAACTAAGGAGTTGCAGGTGACAGGCTGCAAACCTCCAACTTCTCTGTAAGACAATCAGCTCCTTTCTCTGTTCCCTGTTGCTCTGCAGGCTCATGCTATGTGCAGCATGAAATCAGATCACGGTGGCCCACAGAAATATGGAAAAAAGGCCAACTATTGCCTCAATTCTTGATCAATTAAACAATCGTTTGTTTGCTGCACCGAACTATTGTTGGGTACGAAAACCCAACATACCCTGCTAGTTACCAAAGGTCACATTCAGGTAATGAAAAATAAAATCAACTGTACAAGGGAGGGCTCACTGTCTAAAGGAGCTCCATTTGTAAGATACTTCTGTAACACCAGCAGAGCTGTGACAGAAATACATGTGGTTACACAGGCCATCAAAATGTCAACAGGTTGCATCAGAGAGGTTTTTTTTCACATAAACAGCATGTCAGAGTTGCTAGCAGCTATTGCACGAGATACTACCAGCAAGCACTGCATGTATCGCACCTTGTGAAGTGATGGGTGTAACCCAGGTTAAATAAATGAATCTGCCGTACCATTAATGCCGAACACCTCAACGTCACCTTATGTCAACTTCACGTCACCCGGTCATGTGACTGTAATCCAATCAATCACGTCCTACCGAGCGAAATTTGTATCAGCTGCGGCGGATCTCCTCTCAGAGTTGCGGGGAGAGCCGGTCAGCAGCTGTGTGCAGGTTCGTACCATCTCGTTTTTACAGACATTCACTCGCTCGTTTTACTCAGCATACTTAGTATGTCGTAATTTTTAGATCGACTACTGGGCTGCTTGGAGTCCGTGCCGTCGCCGTCGTGTGCGAGGTTTTCAAACGGAACTGGTGAGTGTTTGTTTACGTGTTTGGGATGTTATGCTAGCTCCGCTAGCATCTACCATTCATGATTTACTCTGATTATGTTGTGTTAAGTAATGCAAGTATTACCTTGTGGGTTGGTGGCTATGTCCACTGCTTGTATTCTGGCTGTAGCACAAGCTGTTCAGTGAGTTAATTGTCGTACTTTGCTATTGTGTTAGCGTGTGTAAGCTGTATGCTAACCTGAAGTGCTCGTGGTTATAGCTAAGACAGGGAAACTTCGCTAGCACTTGGGATGGTTGAATGAACTGCATTTTCTATGTTTAGTTTATTATTTTTTATTAATTGTGTACACATAAATGGATCAGCAGATAGTTAACACAACCATTGTCTGACACCTTGGTTTGACTGGACCTGTTATCTTGATGCAGGCCAGGTGTCTCCTTTTGGAGCTAAAAGATGGCAAGCTAAGGAACATTCGGCTGGGAGCCAAACAACCTTTGCATCATTACAGCATCACAGCCCTGCTGGCCTGGTAGGAGGCTATCACAGCCTGGCCCCCGTAACACTCACTTGACTGCCACATATCCACCCACATCCCTTTTCCCCTGAATGGACAATATTAACTGACAAATCCCTATGAACACTCACTCACATCCTTGTGGACCCTTGTGGCAGTGTGTAAATTGTGTGCAAGCAGCTTGGATTGTGTTTATTTTCTCGTTATGAATTTTTTGTATGTTGTATGTATTGCGTAAGATCCAGAACCAACTGAGCTATATCTAAAGTGCACTTTATAGTGGTATTCAACCGGTTGTCATAACTGCAGTTTGTATATTTTGGGGTTTTCTATTTTTTTCCTCCTTATCATTTGTTGTTGTAAATAGTTTGGGTTATCATTCACTTGCAATACAAGGTACCTGCTAACTTACTGTCTCTAGTGTCCTTATTGATTGCTGACCACCAGCTCCCACAGCCGTGTCTAGACCTCTGTTCAGATCTAGCCCATAACATTGGTTAATATTACCAACGCACTGACATTCAGCTAACGAGTGCAAATACCCATTACATGTTACAAAAAAATTGACTTTGAAGGACCTCTGGAGGGTACTGTTCAAACACGGCAGCTGTGGTCCAAGGACACATGTGAAGATCCACAGCTGGAAGAGAAGCTGTGAGAATCACTGTCTGAGAACGATTGCTGCAAGATCAGCAGTGAAAGTCAGGCTTTCCTCCTGGTGGCTGCAATAAGCAGGTTACAGTCCACATCTGTGTGGTGCAGAAGGCCTCATTATCATCATCATCTCTTCCCACCATGATGTATGTGCTGCATGGGCTCACATGGAGCCTGTATTGAAGTATGGCATGTGAAACTTTTGTGAGAAGTCATACAGGAAAAGAGCTGCTGGAGTCCAAAGAGGTGCTAACTTGCAAACAGCTCAGGGACTTAACAACAATGACACATACATCTGCAGTATGTCCCAGCTGTGAAAGGTACACTGATGTTCAGTAAAAGAGAAAAGCTTGAATTCAGAAGGTGTACCCTTGTGTTCTTCTGTTTCATGAGGAAAATTGGTGTCAGAATATTTCCTTTCATCATATTTTGTGAGTTTATGTTTATTTTTTAGACTGAAAAAGCTAAGAGAGTTTGTGAAATGTAATAAATGCACATGCGTCTCCCAGTTGAAACGATGAAACTATGCTAACTTCAGGAGATATCTTCGCCATACAATACATGGATGTCTTTGACATACTGTCAGAACTGTTACTTTCTTAGCAACTTCCTCACCAATCACTGACTTCCCCATAATTCAAGCAATGGTCAGTGGTTCTCTCCGTCCCAGGAGCGATTCTTGGGTTTCAGGATATTCAGGGCTGAGTCTGACCCTCTTTAGTTGGCCACAGCGGATTACTGCCCTATTTTTTTTTTTTTTTTAAGTGAACAAGCTGGATTTTGTTGAATGCACTCTGGCACCTTATTTTTATTTGATATAATCATTGAAAAATTGAAATGTGCAGGCCCGCCTCAGAAACGGTCATTAAATGAGGCAGAATTCAAATGCAAACAACAGAACAGCAAGTCAGGTAAAACAAAGGTCGACTTCCGGTTATGGTGGCTTGATGAGGAGATGCGTGTAAGTCTGCTACTGCTACTTCTAAATCCTTTCTAAAAAGCTCAACTTGTAAGCATCATTCAGCCAAACTACAACACAAGCGTTAAAGAAAAAAACGATGTCACAAAAGAGAGCAAATCGTGGCCGGACACAACAATCCAACCTTACTAATTTTGCTGCACCGATGGTCAAAGCCTAGCTTACCGCTACCAAGGCCATGAATGCTAACGTTGACGCTAACACCTCCTCTAGCGTTAGCCCTGAGGAACAGTCGGAGGGAGATATTACTATAGCCAAGGAGGAGTCCAGTGCCTCTCTGTCAATAATAATGACAGCTATTAACACCTTGAAGTCTGAGTTCTCATCCAAATTTGATGGCAGTCTTACTGCGATTGAAAACGTAAAGAAAGACATTACAGACTGTTCAGAAAGAGTCACACAGGCAGATGTGGCACCTATGTTAAATTAATCATTGTATGTTATCAGGGTCATGTGCTTCATCCGCCAGCAGGTGGCAGCAAAAGCTGTTTTCGTGGTGTGTTGCGTATGCGGAACGAAAAGTAAGCATGTCGATGTCGGAGCCCGGAGGTGTGTGTGCTCGGTGCCATGTTATGTTACCTGCCCGTTTTGTCTTCGTGTTGAAGTAAATAAATCAAAGTCTTTTGCACCACAAGTGTCGTCAGTCTAAGTGGTGTAACAATTCGGAGGTTCCACCGAGATTGTACATTACTTCACGATGGAGGACTACGCGGCTTTAACAAAAAGAAAACACGGTAAAACCCAGGTGTGTCAGAGGGTAACTGAGGTTAGCTAGCAGCTAACAGTTAAAGTGTAGCTTGTACGACACCAGCCCATTTTATTGTTTTGTTAAGTGCAGTGTTAGCAACGCAAGATGACGGAACACCGAGAAGAGTATCTGCTGGAAATTGAAAAGAAGCTATTTGAACTGACTGTGAAAGAACTGTATTGAGAATGTGAGTGTTGTGCAATTGCTGGCAGAGACCATGAAGAAATCAAAAGCAAAACTCGTTGTGCACTTGTTAAGCACGTTATAAAGTTTTGTGAACGTGACGAGTTGCTGGACAGGGAAGATGAAGGTATGTCTGTGCATTTGGACTTGAACGACACACTGGACGGCCTGCTAGAGAGACGGCTGGAGACTGACGACGCGGGATCGGAGCCACTCGTCTCTTCACCTGCAGTCGGCGAGGGGGCAGAAGAGGCGGCTCAGGCAACGGACCCGGCGTCGGAGGCGATCCAAGCAGCAGATATCATGACGGGTGAACAGAGAGACAGCAAGGGACGAGCTGCGCGAGACAACGGGACACCGCGCCGAGGCAGAGATTCCACAAGCAGCCGCTGTGCTTCCTTCACCTAACACCTAACACTTCCAAGATGCAATGTCTCACCTGGAGGCAAAAAAGTGATGACTCATCACAAAACAAGTTACAGAATAGATGGGTTAAGAATCTGTCTGACAGAGTGCTTACCCAGCCGGAGAAGGAGGTTTTAGCTAAAGGATTGAACTTTGCCATGACACCAAAACAAGTCCCAATAGTTGATCTGATCACGGCAACAGAATCAGCCATAAAGAAAAACAACCTAACGGAAACGGAAGGCGAACAGCTCAGGTTGAAAGTGTCGGCAGCTCTCTCCAATGCTAAACCTCCCCCTTCTAACCTCACCTATGAGGAAAGAAAAGCCGTGACATCACTGAGCAAGGACAAAAACATCACAATCTTGCCAGCAGACAAAGGGAGATGCAGGGTAATTCTAAACACTAACGATTACCATGACAAGATTCTTTCACTACTCAATGACAGTAACACATATGAATGCCTGAAACGAGACCCAACCAGCAGGTACAAGAGAACAATCATAGAATATCTGCAAAGTTTGCAGAAAGATGGAGCCATTGACTGTTTGCAATACCACCAGTTATACCCACAAGAGTCCATCCCGGGCATCTGTGGTCTCCCGAAAATACACAAAGAAGGAGCGCCTCTCAGACCTATTGTCAGCAGCATCAACTCTGTGACATACAACATTGCTAAGTTTGTGGCCAACATCTTAACACCACTGGTTGGCAAAATGCCACACCACATCCAGAACTCACTGGACTTTGTAAATAAGGTCCGGGACTTAAAACTAGACCCATCAGAAACAATGGTTTCCTTCGATGTCACATCGTTGTTCACATGCATTCCAACTCAGGATGCTGTGGAAACAGTGAGACAGCAGTTGTTACAAGACAACACTTTGCGGAACAGAACTACCCTTAACCCGAAGCAAATATGCCATTTACTGGAACTCTCACTTTCAATTTAGGGGAAGGTTTTACAGGCAAAAACATGGGTGTGCGATGGGCTCACCAGTATCCCCCATTGTGGCTAATCTGTACATGGAGAACATGGAAAGAACGGCTCTGAACTCTTTCAAAGGAACAACATCAAGTCATTGGTACAGATATGTGGATGACACTTGGGTAAAAATCCAAAGCCAAGAAGTGCAAGCCTTCACCGAGCACATTAACTCAGTGGACAAGAACATCAAATTCACTCGAGAGGATGTCAAGGACATGAGTTTGCCTTTTTTGGACTGTGATGTCCACATTGGAGAGAACAGGCGCCTCCATATTGGGGTTTACAGAAAACCAACTCACACAGACCAGTACCTCCTTTTTGACTCACATCACCCACTGGAACACAAACTAGGTGTTATCAGAACTCTCCAACACAGAGTTGATAATGTTCCAACCAGCCAACAGGCCAGAGACAAGGAACACAAACACCTGAGGGGGGCCCTCAAAACCTGTGGTTATCCTAGCTGGTCTTTTGTGAAAAGTTCAGCTGCTTCCAGAAAGAACAGGGTGACAGAGGAAGAAAAGAGGGACAGACGGCATAACATCGTCATTTCATATGTGTCTGGTGTATCAGAGAAACTCAGGCGAATCTTCAACAAACACAACATCCCGGTACATTTCAAACCTGGGAACACTTGTCAGAGTGAGATCTCCTGTTGATTTTATGTGCTTTGTCTGAGTTGCTGTTTTACTCTAAATGCATGTTTTTAATTGTGTGTATTTCTGGATTTATTTGACTGTTAGTTATGTTTATATTTTTATCAAGTCCTTTTATTGCATGGTTTATGGTTTTACTTTTGTTTTGCATGCATATAGAGAATGTTGATGGGCATGCTGTGTGGACCGAGGAGGAAAATGGCTTATTAACTGACCACATCCCCCAAGACTCACGATTGGCCAGTACAAGCCAGCGCATTGTTTTTAAGGTGCTCGGACACAGGTCTCGGGAGCGGAAGAGGAAAGCAAGGTGGCACACGCAAAGACGGGGAGGACGAGAGAAGGACAACGCACACACGCGACTCCGAGGTGGAACGCAGAGCAGAGGCCACCGGACAGAGGACCTGCATCGCGGAAAGCAGAGCAGGAAAGCTGCCGAGACGAGGCAGCGGCCAGCGCGTGTACGCGGAGCGACAGAGACTTGATCAACGCCTTCATAGAGATAAGTAAAAGAAAGTTGATCAAGCAAAGCGTATCGGCGTGTGTGTGTGTCTATGGTATCCCCTGTTTGGTGACAACGTGACTGAGAACGAGCTCTTCTTCCCACAGCACCGCCGCAGTCGGGGAGAGGAGGAGCAGCGGAAGCACGAGGAGAGGAGACGCCAAGCGACCCAAGGAACTGAGAGAATACTTCAATGCCTACCCCTTACCACCACCCCTTCCAAACAAATAAGTAGAAGCTTCCCCTTCCTGAACTGTTTTTAAGGACTCTATCGGGCAAACTGGTTGAACTGAAGGTTTTTTTTTATTTGAACATCGGTATCTCTGTCAGCCATTTTTAAAAAAGCCCTTTTAACTGTTGCATTTCAACTGTTACCTTCATTGATTACATCCCTGCATTTGTAAATGCTGTGATTTTTTTTGTTGGGTTTAAATAAATTGTTTTAAAGTCACTAAGCGAGTCATTTTTTAACAGTGGAAATATCAAGTGCTGGTATAAATAAGAACCCTCACACCCTTGTGTGACACTTTTAATTTGGCGTTGTCGGCAGGATACCAGCTCCACTGTTTAAAAAAATGGACACAGCACAGCAGAGTAATACTGTTGCACCTGTAACTGCACAGTTTGTAATGCCATGGTTTATGGGGGCTGCTTGGATTCCTAGATTTTATGGTGATAAAACCAAATTTGTAGAATGGAGGGCCAGGTGGACGCCATGCTGCAAGCACAAGGACTGACTCAACAGCAGCAAGCTGATTTTGTGTTATGTGCCCTAGAAGGTGAGGCTAAGCGTGAGCTACAACTTATTAATCCAAGAGATAAAGAGACTGGACGGCAAGTACTTGATGTCTTACAAAGACTGTATGCCAAACCAGCCACTAAAGCACAGCTTCTTGCTAGTTTTTTTTAACTGTAAACAGCGGGCTGATGAAACTGTGGGTGCTTTCATACTGAGATTGCGAGAACTGTTTTTCAGATGGCAAGGACGGGATGAAAGGGGAACTGAAGATTGTGATGACCTGTTGCTCGACCAACTGATGGTTGGATTACAAACTGGGCCCATCAAACAGGAGCTGAGCAGACACATAAGGTGAAACGAACAGATGACCTTCGAGGCCATGTGCAAAGAAGCTCAGGCCCTTGAACAGGAGCTGCAAGATGGGGAAGAGGCCATCTTGTCTCAGAGGGTCACTGCGCCAGCGCCATGCCACCCAACTACCACCACCCTGGGAGAGCTAAAAGATCAGATACAGGCCGAACTGCAACAGGGGTTGATGGGAGAAATGAAAAAGGAGCTCGTGGAGCAGATGAGGGCCCTTTCAGCTAATCTGATGGAGGAGGTGAGGTCACAACTGTCCACCAGGGAAGCACGGCCGACTCCTGAAACCCTGCCTCGGCATCACCACAGACCTGCCATGCAAGCCCCTCGGGTGAGACGGCGGCCCACAGGCACAACAGCAACTGCCTACCAATGGGATGCACAGGGCAGACCTATCTGTCAAAGTTGTGGTGCAAAGTTGTGTTCAGCGCCGGTGCCCCCACAGACCATCAGGGTCCCAGGATTTTTAATTCCCCCTACAGCCGAGGGCCAAGCAGTAGGGGCAGTCACTCATGATAAGGAGCCCACAGCACAGCCAAAGTCAGCCTTGGTCGGTGAGTGCCCTGAAGTTATTGTTAAAATTAATGGATGCTCTGTACCCTTTGTGCTTCATACAAGATCACAAGTCACATTACTGAGCCAAAGCTTATTCCGGAGGTATCTAGACGGTACTGGTGTGACCAGTGCTGTTGATGTTCCCTGGCTGACCCTTCGTGCTGCTAATGGTTTGACGATCCCCTATGTTGGCTATGCTTTGGTCGACTGTATAGTAGGAAGTGTGCATGTTCCTGAAAAAGGGGTAATAACTGTCAATGATGAGTGCCTGGGTCCAGATAAAGGTATACTTGGCATGAACATTATTAAACCTGTTTGGTCTGCTCTCACTCAAGGAAACCACCCGGGATTGTCGGCTTTCAAAACCACCATGCCTCCTACAGAAGGACAGATGTGGGCCCGAGCCTTTACAGAGTGCCAGCGGATCACCAACCGAGGTCCCCTTCCTCCTTATCAAGGTGTGGCAAAGTTACCACGACAGCAAGCAGTCATCATCCCACCCCAGTCTGACATGGTTGTGTGGACTCAGGTTACTGAAGGTGCTTCTAACCCATCTTGTACTGTCATAGTAGAGCCACTCCCTGACAGCGACACAGAGTGGCGTGTGGGTCGGACCCTGGGCAGCTTAAATGGAGGACGGGTGCCTTGTAGGATCTGCAACCCCAACCCTTACCCAGTAGAGGTCCCCCAACGCCAGCCGTTGGCCCAAGTGACAGAGGTGTCCACAGCAGACATACAAGGGGAGCAAGAGCTGGTACTCAACAGCGTGGCACCCGACGTGGTGGGAGTCGCAGTGAGGCGAGTAGGTGTTACAGACGGAGGTGAAGAACTCGAGTCACATCCTGTGATGTCCTTAAAGGGAGAAGGGCTGACCCCTGACCTACAGCGGGAGATGACGGGCCTGCTACAAAGGTGGACAAAGTTGTTTTCTCGCCATGATGAGGACTTCGGCCGTACTGGTGTTGTGAAGCACCAGATACCAACTGGTACAGAACCCCCAAGTCGTGAGAGGTACCGACCTGTCCCTCCAAGCCTGTATGCTGAATTACGAACCTTGCTTCAGAACATGCTGGACAGTGGGGTTGTTCGGGAAAGTGCCAGTCCTTGGGCAGCCCCTATTGTGCTTTTCAGGAAGAAGGATGGAAGCTGGAGGTTCTGTGTCGACTACAGGAAATTGAATGCACTCACACATAAGGATGCCTACCCTCTACCTCGCATCGAGGAGTCACTGACTGGTCTCAAAGCTGCCAAATGGTACTCTACGCTGGATTTGGCAAGTGGCCTTGGCAAGTGGAAATGGACCCGGTTGATAGAGAGAAGACGGCCTTTACAACACCCTTCGGCCTCTACGAGTTTGAGCGAATGCCATTCGGCCTGTGCAATGCCCCGGCGACGTTTCAGAGGCTGATGCAGATGTTTGCTGATGTTTGGGCAACATGGTAAATGACTCATTGCTGATTTATCTGGATGACATGGTTGTGTTCTCCCCAGATTTCAGCAGCCATATGCGCCACCTGGAAGAGGTGTTCCAGCGGCTCTACCAGCATGGACTAAAACTACAGCCCAAAAAGTGCCACCTTTTCCAGCGAGCAGTGACCTACCTGGGGCATGTCATCAGTGAGGAAGGGGTAGCCACTGACCCAGCTAAAACAGCAGCGGTGAGAGACTGGCCAGTACCTGAGACAGTGAAGCAGGTAAAATCTTTTCTTGGCTTTGCGGGCTACTACCGCCGATTTATACCTGGCCTCTCCAAGATTGCAATGCCATTGAATGCCCTAACACACGGCACGAACAAACATGGTAAAAAGTCAGCCCCAGTTAGCTGGTCCTCAGAGTGCCAACAAGCTTTTGACTTCTTGAAAGAAGCCCTGTTGAATACACCTATCCTTGCCTATGCTGACTTCTCTCTTCCTTTTAGGCTATATACAGATGCCAGTTTTGAGGGCCTGGGGGCAGTGCTGACTCAGGTACAAGAGACCAGAGAACGGGTAATTGCCTATGCCAGCCGTAGCCTCCACCCAGCCGAACGCAATGACCAGAACTATAGCTCCTTCAAGCTAGAACTGTTGGCTCTGAAATGGGCAGTCACAGAGAAATTCAAAGACTATCTCTATGGTGCAGAATTCACTGTTTTCACAGATAACAACCCGCTGGTGCACCTCGACACAGCTCGGCTTGGGGCAGTGGAACAACGATGGGTGGCTCAACTAGCTAACTTCAAGTATACCATGAAATACCGTCCAGGTACGCAAAATAAAAATGCTGATGCTTTGTCCAGATTGCCTGAACAAAAGGAGATGGCTCCAGTGCATGCTGACCAGATCGTGGCTGAAGAAGATGGAACGTGGGTGGAACGCCAATCCAAGGACCCGGACCTTGCCCAGATACGACAACGGAAAGAGCTGAAATTGTCTCGGCCCGAGGTATGTGATACCTCATCCCCCAACATGAAGCAACTAATTAGAAAATGGGACAGAATTGTGCTACAAAATGGGGTGCTGGGAAGATGGTGCCAAGAGTCTGGGCTTGAGATATTCCAGGTGGTTGTCCCAAAGCAGGAAGCAAATGGCGTGTGGAGGGCATATCATGAAAGAGAGGACCTTGGCAGCTCTGTGACAGCGCTGTTATTGGCCCAGAATGACCCTGGATGTGAAGGAGTGGACCGAGACCTGCTTACAGTGTGTGTGTGCTAAAGCAGGACCTGAGGTAAGAGCCCCTCTGGTACCTATCACTACCTTCTACCCATTTGAAGTTGTTGGGGTTGATTACCTCTCCCTGGGGCGTCCAGAGGACCGGTACCCCTATATCCTGGTGATGACTGACCTGTTCTCAAAGTATGCTCTTGCAGTACCTACCAGGGACCAGTCTGCTAACACTACAGCCCGAGCCTCGTACAACAGCCTTATCCAGACATTTGGCTGCCCAGAACGTATCCTGACAGACCGGGGGGCTGCGTTCGAATCATCATTAATAAAGGAGTTGTGCCAGCTCTATGGATGCCAAAAGAGCCGCACCACGTCATACCACCCCCAAGGTAATGGAGCCTGCGAAAGGTTCAACCAAACATTGCTGAGATTGCTAAGCTCCCTGACCGAGACAGACCAGACACAGTGGCCCAACCAGCTGCCAACCCTCATCCAAGCATATAACAGCACCACCCACAGCACAACCGGGATCACTATGTGGTGTTTGAAAGGCACGCCAGGCTACCTGTGGACTGGGCAACCGGCCTGAGCCCTGCAGTAGAGTCTGTAAAACAGCACCAAAAAGCTCTGAGTCATGCATATCAAGCAGCAAAGAGACAGTCACAACACCAACAAGAACGAGACCAAGCCCGCTACAACCGGCGAACAAAGCTGGCACCTTTACTCCCAGGTGAGCCTCCCAATGACAACAATGGGACACTCAGAGGATAAATACTTGAACCTAACACCATTGCATTGGACTAGAGCTGTCCTATCTAGTCTGGTGCGCATGAACTGATGAAGCCTGCTCGGATGAAAGGCGAAACGTCTTCTAAGACAAACTGACGAGGTCCAGTTGCGAACGATTGAATGCCCTAAGCTTCCTTCACCTACATTGGTTTCCATAAAGACTTTCGAATAAATGGGCATGTTGGTGAGTCAAACTCCAAAGACACACTGAGCTTTAGCAGTCTAGAGCACCAGATTGAAAGTGGTTTAAGAAAGGGATATAATGAAAATTTGTGCAAGCAGTGATATGTTCTGTGAGCCCTGGATTGAAATTAAGGAGCTACTTAGAGGGAAAAACAGATCTCACGCTGGCCACTCTGAGACAAATCTTAAGAGCTCACTGTGCAGAAAAGGATGCAACTGTATTGTACCAACAACTAACAAAATCAGTGTAGGGACCTGGTGAAATATCCCTTGATTTCCTCGTCCGTGTACTTGATCTACGCAAAAAGTCCTGCTTGCATCTAAGTGTGCCCAGTCTGGCCTGAAATATAACAAAGAGCTAGTTCAGAGTCAGTGTTTTCAGTCTATCATGACAGGCTTGTCAAATGATAATATAAGAGCAGAGATGAGAATGTATTTGCAAGATGAAAACAGTAGTGATGAGCTGCTGCAAAAAAAAAATGCAGATTGCTCAATAAAACTAAAACGAGCGGGCAGAAAAGATTAAAGCCACGAACAAGGTCATCCACAGAGCAAATCTGAAGCTAGTGGAAACCAGTGAGGAAGAGAACAACCCTCTGACAACTCCACCCTCATCTAAACCTACCAAGCCAACCAAAGAAAACCCCCTATTTACAAAAATTGAGGAGAGCAACACAGCGATTAGGGAGCTCACAGGCCAAGTAGCATTGCTAGTTCAATCTGCCCAGCATGACAGAAAAACTACTGATAATCATCAGACAAAGCAAGCCACTAATGCTTGTAAGAGACCCAAGAGACATTGTGTAGCATGTCACCAGGAAGGCATTGACTGTAACCACTGTTTTAAATGTGGAAGTGACACACATTGGGCTAAGGGGTGCAGAGTAGGAGAGAAACAGAAGCTGCAGGGAAACTGGCGGAAGTTGTGACTGAGGGGTGCGCCACCACCTGTAGCCCAAAGTCCCAAAACGGTCCAAATCTGAATGTCAACTCATCGCCAGAGTTTACAAACACAAAATGGAGGACAGCAAAAAGACAGCCCACTCATTACCATCAAGTACCTGGAGAGCCAAAATCAAAACACAGAGACAAACCTTCCCAGCCACACAACCCTCTCACAAAACGTAAACAAGTTGCACAGTTGCTAGGCAAAAAGTGTCTCATCTGGTTCAAGCTGAACAACATAAAGACTCAGGCCCTGTGGGACACAGGAGCACAAGTGTCCATAATGAGTGGGGGATGGGAGTCCAAAACCTTACCTGATGTAAAAATCCTTCCAATCAGTGACCTGTTAAGTGAGGATGAACAGTTGGATTTGAGAGCAGCCAATGGCTCAGAAATACCATTTGAGGGGGTGGGCGGAAGTTAACCTCAGTCTGTATGATCCAAAAACAAAAACATCAGGGTCTGATGAGATACTAGTTCCAGTGCTCGTAAGCAGGGACATAGTCCAAAGACCCATAATAGGGTTTAATGCAATTGAGGAGATAATGAGGGACAGGGAGGATCAGGCCCAGCCCAATGACAGAGTAACCCCGCTCAGAAATTCACTGAGACTAGGTACAGGAAAGGCAGAAGCACTTTTAAACCTGATTCAAGCCTCTACAAATGAAAATGTTACCTGCACTGTCAAAACAGGTAGGGCATCAGTTGTAGTTTCCGGGAAACAAACTAAGTGTATCAGCTGTCTGGTCAAAACAGATCTCAAAGCGAACACTGAAGTGCTTTTTGAACCTGAGGAGAACCTGTCATTGGATGAAAAACTCAAAATAACATGTCAGCTGGTTAACATATCCTGCTCCTCACGTAAAGTGAATATATATGTGAAAAACACCACACATTATGACATTGTCATCCCAGCTAAAACTGTGTTAGGGAGAATACAGAGAATAATAGACTGTTATCCGGTGTACCCAGAGGGACACAAGGTTAATGCTGTATTAGTTGAAAACTCCCAGGCTCCACCAAATTCAAATTCAAAGAAAGTTTCAGAGTGAGCCTCAAGACAAATTGTGGGATCCACCTGTAAATCTGGATCACTTAAACTGTGAACAACAAGCTATGGTTAAACAAATGCTTAGGGAGGAATCCAGTGCGTTTGCCAGGCACAAAGATGAAATTGGCTACATAAAACATTTAAAGATGGATATAAAGCTAACTGATGATGTTCAAAACTTATAATGCTATACCTCGACCATTGTACGACGAAGTGAAGAACCACATACAGGACTTGAACAAAGGCTTCATCCGTAAATCCACCTCCCCATATGCATCTACAGTCGTTTGCGTGAGGAAGCGAGACGGAAGCCTAAGACTTTGCATTGACTACAGAGGGCTCAATAATATTCCATTTGGCCTCACAAATGCACCCTCAGCCTTCCAGCGTAGTATGGAAGAGAGCCTGGAAGATCTCAGAGACAAAATATGCATTCCATACTTGGATGATGTTTTAGTCTACAGCAAAACATTTGAACAGCATGTTGAAGATGTGAGATCAGTTCTCAAACGTCAGCAAGCTTGGGGAATTAAGCTGAGGCCAGATAAATGTGAACAGTTTAAAAATGAGGTGCGCTATGTGGGAAAAGTTATCTCAGCTGATGGCTACAAAATGAACAATAAAGAAATAGCTGCAGTGCAGGCACTAAAAACAAAACCACCCACAAACATTAAGGAGCTGTGCAAACTCCTAGGTTTTTTGGGGTATTACAGAAGTTATGTGCAAGACTTTTCACGCCATGCTAAATGCTTGTATGACCTGCTCTCTGCAGATACAGCCTCAAATCCAAAGTCCAACACTCAGTCAGCAAAGGTAGGACAGCTTCCCCTGCACCAGAAAATAGTGTGGACTGATACTCACCAGAAAGCTTTAGACTATTTAGTCGATGCACAGAACAGGACCTCAGGGCCGTTTTATATCAGAGGCAGGCAGGGAAACTCTGTAATTGGGTATGGCTCACGTACACTGACACCTGCAGAAAAAAAACTATTGGTTGTGGTAGTGCTTAAGTGGGCAGTCACAGACAGGTTTAGAGATTATTTGTTTTATGCTCCCTCTGTGACAGTATATAGTGATACAACCCCTTAACGTATGTCTTAAGTACAGCTAAACTAAATGCGACTGGTCATCGTTGGGTGTCAGAGCGGGCTGATTTCAACATAACTCTGAAAAACTGGGTGCAATATTTAGTGCAGTTGAAATGCAACAGCAGTGTGATGTGGACTGGATCTCAGCCATTAGCTGCAGCCCACATGTCCAAGAAGTGACTGCAGATACCCAGCTGGACATAAAAGTACAATGACCTGGATGAATGAGAATATTCACAGGCATACATGGTTGATATACCTGTAGAGCGGTTTAAATCATAAGTTAACTGGTTAAAATTGAGTCATGGCCTTGAAACAACGTATGTGGAAAGTTTTTGTTAATTGTCAAAAGTCTCCGGAGAAGATAGTGAAGTGATAAAACGATTTTTGGTTTCAGAGTGATAGTAAACTATTAGTGTAACAACTGCTTGTGATGATGCTACAACAGTTTTAATGCTGTAGTAGTCTATTATTTTAGAGCACAGAGTGTGATGAAGTCACATGGTATACAATAGCAATGTACTGTAAAGGTAAAACCTATTGAAATACACTTAAAACATTTACTTGTTTCTAACTAGAAAGCAATAGCCATTGACCAAAAATTTTGACTGCAAGGATGTTTCATATTACATTTGTGTTGTGTTATTATTTGGTTCATACTGTATTACAGAAAAGTGCTAATGTTGAGGACAACATTTATTTTGCAGGGGAGGATTGTGGCACCTATGTTAAATTAATCATTGTATGTTATCAGGGTCATGTGCTTCACCCGCCAGCAGGTGGCAGCGAGAGCTGTTTTCGTGGTGTGTTGCGGCATGCGGAACGAAAAGTAAGCGTGTCGATGTCGGAGCCTGGAGGTTGTGTGCTCGGTGCCATGTTATGTTACCTGCCCGTTTTGTCTTCATGTTGAAGTAAATAAATGAAAGTCTTTTGCACCACAAGTGTCATCAGTCTAAGTGGTGTAACGTAGAGACGAGAATCTCAACAACAGAAGACGATGTGACTGCGCTCCAAGAGAAAGTGAAAAATCCAGAAGGCAAAAATAAAGGTCTGGAAGAGAAAGTACTGGACCTGGAGGCTCGGTCATGTCGTTCCAATATATGGCTCGTTAATTTGCTTGAGGGCGTGGAGGATGAAGACACCTGTGGATTCCTAGAGAGTTGGATACCAGAGGCGCTGGAGCTAGCTCCGCTCCGGGAGAAAGTCACAGTGGAAAGAGCACACAGGCTTGGCCCACAATACAACAGAATAAAACCAATTCCGCACCTAGAACCCTTATGGTGAATTGCAAGGACAAAGAAGCAGCGATGAGAGCGGCAAGGGCAAAAAGGCAGATCCTCTATAGGAACCAGTCGGTGAGATTTTACCAAGATATGACAGCACAGACGCACAAGAAGGTGAAAGAGTTCGAGGAGGCAAGGTGACAATTCCGATCACTGGGTCTACGGTACAGCATTATCCTTTTGGCCCAGCTCATAGTTACCTTCAAGGAACGCTCACACATCTTCAACAGCGCAGATGAAGCCGAACATTTAGAAAATCCAGTTGAATAATAAACCAGACTGGGGTATGGATGAACAGATGACCCGTTGAAAGGTGGTTCAAAACTGTTGTTGGAACACTAGTCTGATATCCTGAGGCTCTGGAGACGGGAGTGAAGTACAGAGTGAAAGTTAATCTGTTACACGGTTCTGATTTCTCTCACTCCCCTGTTGATTGATCAGGAACAATTCACTGATTTAATCTGCACTGTTCAGTTAAGAAATTGTGGATGCCCTTTTCTTTTGTTGTGCTGTTTTGAAAGATTTATCTGAATTACAGTAGCAGAGTAGTTAGATTTATTTTGTATTTTATTTTTGCATCAGCACAGTTATCCTGCTCCTCACGCTGCGTGGACCAGCTCTTTGCTTTCTGGAAGTCTAGTCGATGAAGGGAGGGTAACACCTGATGGGGGAACATTCAGGTGGATTGATAATGGTTGAGGAAAATATTTTTTTGTTCTTGTTTCTTTTGTTTGGTCTGAAATTACTCAAAGTGTTGGGGAAATTCCAGATCATTTATCCATGTGTCTGTTGATCGAAAGGTTAAAATTCCACCCTGGAACTGCAGAGGGCTACAAAAACAAACAAAAAAATCAAAAATCAAAAATCAAACAAGTTATGAACAGGATCAAATCATTACAGTCTAATATAGTATTCCTTCAAGAAACCCATCTAACACAAGACGATAAGCTTTGGGTGGAGAGGAGGTGGAAAGGTAAAATTATATCCACCCCCTTTACCTCTCAGGCCAGGGGTGTCATGATTTTGATTCATGATTCTATTCCACTACAGATTCAAAATGTTATCTAGCACAAGCCAGGACGATACCTGATTATTCAGGGAAGAATTATTCGGGAACAATTAATTCTGATAAATATTTATGCTCCAAATACAGATGAACCCAAATTTTTCCAAAACATTTCTTACTATTGCTTGCTTAGAATGTTTCCTATAATGCCATTCTCCTGTCAGACCATGCTCCAACCTCTTGAGTCTATTATGATCCCAAATTGACTAGTCATATTCCCAAATAGAGATTTAAAACAAAGCGGTTGGCGGATACTGGCTTTTTTACTTTTCTAGATGAACAAATTAAACATTATTTTGAAAAAAAAAATACAATAGAAACCTCAGCAAGTATTCGATGGGGAGCGTTTAAGGCCTTTATTAGAGGACAAATAATTAACATTACGAGCTGTAAAGCCTGTGTCCTTGGAGAAAGTATGTTCGTATGTTCACATAAATGATAAATCAGATGTTAGCAATTCTAATAAAATGAAAGGACTCACAAGAGGATTTGAATAATGAATCTCATCTACAGTACATTATGTTGCTCTGGCATTGAATGTCCAACATCTGATTGGACTGTTGATAATGTATGTGTTATGGAAATGAGACAGGGGTTGATAAAAATCAAGATTGTGTCCAGTGGCACAGTCATGAAGAACACCACCAACACTGATGTGTGAACTGTCTTCAGCATTGAAAAGGTATGACAAAAACTGAAAATCTGTATTTACAGCTAGAGAACTGTCTATTATAGTTCATTAGTTAGTTCATCCATGCCAGGCAAAACAGGTTAAAATAACCATAATTTTTCTGTTTTAAATGTTGTTAATTTTTAATGGAAAACTGATTCGCAGGATCTCCAGAAACATGACACCAGAAGTCACTGCTGAACACACTTATGTTGGCTCACATCCCTGTTATGAAATACATAATGTTTCTTATAGGAGGACAAGCACACCTTCCACAGTATGTGTATTATTGTATGTTTTCCTCGGCTCATTGTCTGCTGTCACAATATGTGGAAACCTTCTTGTAATAATCTCCATCATTTACTTCAAACAGCTCCACACTCCTACAAACTCTCTCATCCTTTCCTTGGCAGTAGCTGACCTGCTTGTTGGGGTTGTTGTTTTTCCTTTCAGCATGGAATTCTCTTGGAGTTCATGTCTGTTCTCTGAAAATGTGTTTTGCAAAGTACGAGAGAGCTTTGATGTAACACTGTGCACTGCTTCCATTTTGAATTTGTGTTGTATTTCTATTGACAGATATTATGCAGTGTGTCACCCTCTGACATATAGAACAAAGATAAATGTTCATGTTGTTGTGATCATGATCGTGGTGAGCTGGAGTGTTTCTCTTTTAGTTGCAATTGGCCCTGAAGTTGCAGGATTAAACCACGAAAGATGTGAACAAAACTGTATTATTGATGTTCATCTTGCATACATCTTGGGAACCAATTTCTCATTTTACCTCCCAGTGATTTTGATGCTCTGTATCTACCTGAAGATTTTCCTTGTTGCACAGAGACAGGTACGCAGCATCCAGGGAACAAAGTCTGGAGCCACTGCCAGTAAGATGGAGAGAAAAGCCACTAAAACTCTGGCAACTGTTATGGGAGTGTTTCTGATGTGCTGGACTCCTTTCTTTCTCTGTTTTTCCTTTCAGCTTTTGAATCATGTGTCAGTTTCAGTTGCTGTGATTGAAAGTCTCGGCTGGCTTGCACTGTCAAACTCAATGCTCAACCCATTTATTTATGCTTTCTTTTACAGCTGGTTCAGTAATTGCACAAGTATTGAAAAAGGTCGGAGACAAAAAATAATGATTTATCACCACAAACAATATTTCAGCGCAGCATCCATAACCTAAACGTTAGGCCATCATATTAGGTGTTATCACTTCTGCTCTGATGTGTCAAAAAGCTTGAGGAGGCCAAGTTCCTTTTTGACATTTAAACAGAGGTCTTGTTCATGTAAATATTCTTTAATGGCCCTCTTCAAACATGACACAGCCATTATGGATAGAGATGCACACTGTGTGTCAGGGGGACCCCAAACCCTACTGTCTGTATGAGAGGAAAAGTTTTGGTGTCACCAAAGACATAAGGATTCATCCTCTGGGCACTAAATTTCATGTCAGTCAATTCAGTTGTCAAGAAATGCCAAACTCACTTTGGCAGCAGAGGACAGGTCATAGGAACAAAAAAGTTTGGTCACAAATTTAATGGAAATTCTTTTAGAAGTTGTTGGCATATTTCAGTTTAGACTGACTGACCAACATCACCATTTTGCACGGTCGGTCTTCGAAAAAAATTCAAATCTTGCAATTTTTGTCTGGACTTTCAATTTTTATTTTTCATCTGTCAAATACACTGCTCTCAACCACTAATAGTTTAAGTTACCTCAAATATGAATAAAAATAAGATTTAAAAATATCTCAAATTGATAATAAAATAGTCATACCTTATGTAATGCATTCATGCTCTTTCATGGTGTGTTCAAATTATTTTATGTTCCTTTCTTTAAATCAAACGTGAAACTTAAATTACAAATTTATTACAGTGCAGTACGAAGTAGTCTAAGTACTTGCAGTGCATTTGTTAGTGTAATTAGCACTTACCACTATCATTCATCAAAAATTAACAAGACAACGGTCATTTTCAGTATTTTCTGACAGTGGACCAGTTTGCAACATTGCAGGGAGTGTTATGGCTCAGGCAATGAGAACCGGGTCCCAGATGCACAGAGGAAAACAAATGTGTTTATTCAACGATAACAAAGTACAACTGAGGACACCAAACGGGAAAGATATCAAAACCTCAAAGTATCAACTAAAGACAATGCGTGGCGACGTGAGGGAATAATCTGGCACTGGAGGAGTGTGTGGTCTGGGCTTAAGTAGCCAGCGCTGATGGGCTGATTAGTGTCAGGTGTGTGCAGTCAGATTCGCTCCTGAGGAGATCGGCTCCGCCCCTGCTCATGTACCTGTGGGCAGAGGGAGAGAGATAGACTGGAATGAGCACTGGATAACAGACAGAGATCAAGACATGACAGTACCCCCCCTCAAGGCATGTCACCTGGCGTCCTACCTGGTTAAGATGGATACTATTGTGTTGGATACTTATTAAAGAAGCCACGCAGCAGATGTGGGTCGAGGATAAGGGAGCGCCCTATCCATGAGTGCTCCTTGGGACCATACCCCTCCCAGTCCACGAGGTACTGGAAACCTCCTCTCGTCTGTGGACGTCCAGGATCCGGGTGACAGTGTACGCCAGGTGACGATCAATGAAGGGCGCTCTCTGTGACTGGCTTGAGGAGGGACACATGAAACACAGGGTGGACGTTGAGGGAGGCTGGGAGGCGGAGCCAAACATAATTTCATGAAAGAAATTAATCTAGTTGTCTGGCGAGCAGACAATCCCAAAGGGAAAAAAATATTCACGTTGCTCCAGTACACACCAGTCATATTCCCCCATAGATTTCTTTCTGGTTTCAGCACTAAAAAGATGTAAAATGAAGAATGTTTCCTATGATGCCATTATCCTGTCAGTTTTTAAGTTTATTTACTTTATTGATCCCAAACTGGGAAATTACTTCTCTGCATTTAACCCATCACTGATTGAAACACACACATGCAACATGCAGCGTTCTGCATTCAAGCGCCATATTGGGGGTTAAGTGCCTTGTTCAAGGGCACATCAGCCGGCTAATGGAGGGGGAGGGGATACTCCACCACACCCAAATTTTCATGCCAGTCCTGCCAGTCCGGCAACGTGAATATTTTTTTCCCACTGGGATTGTCCGCTCGCCAGACATCAACTAGATTCAATAGCAGGCAATAGCATTAAGAACACACCAAAACATAACCGGTATATCAATTGGACAACAGGAATACCGTCTGGCTCTATTTGCGGATGATGTAATTATATTTCTTAAAAAGATGGAAAAATCAATTCCTGAATTATTAGAACTTATTAACATATTTGGAAAATTTTCAGGATATAAATTAAACCAATCAAAATCATCAATAATGTTTCTAAATCCATTACAAATTAAAAGCCCTCCTAATATTGCCGCTCAATTTAAAATCATTGATTGTTTTACATATGTGGGCATTCAAATTGTCCCACGACTTAAATATATTGCAACCAGTAAATATGAACCATTAATTCAAGAAATCTCAAAATCACTAGACAGGTGGATACCCGTACAGATGTTGTTTTTACTTTCAAAGACAGGACAAGAATTTCAGCTGAAGTTAACTTGTTATCAGGACTGCTGGTGAGGGCCAACTCAGCATGCTGGACCTGCATCGCTACACAGGGAGAAAAAAACTGTTGCACCCTGGAAAAGGTGAAAGCCAGGCAAATGTAAAGCATTGTCCAGTGTGGGCTTACAAAAGCACAGAGCAGCAGATCTCCAAAAGTCCGTGTTCAGAGCACTTTATGAAATTGGTGTGAAGACAGGTATGAGTGCAGGTATGTACAGCATCATGCAAGCTCTTACACACTGTGGTCTCACAGCTGCAGACATCGCACCCCCAGGCCTTCCTCCTCATCTCTGGAGATTTCAATCACACTTCCCTGTCCTCAACTCTCCCCACCTTCACCCAGTACTGGACTTACTGTATGCAAACACTAAGGATGCTTACAGTTCTTCACCTCTTCCCCCACTAGACCGATCTGATCACAACCTGGTTCATCTGCTCCCTATTTACATACCCTTGGTGATGAAACAACATCCAACCATTAGGTATGTGAAGACATGGTCAGAGGAGTCCAGTATGGCACTGAGGGACTGTTTTGATACCACCGACTGAAGTGTTGTGCAGTCCACACAGGGACATGGACATCATGGGCTACATTAACTCCTGTGTGGACAACACTGTGTCTACCAGAAAGGTGCTGTGTTTTCCTAACATCAATCCCTGGGTGTGTCCTGAACTGAAATCCCTATTGAACGACAAGAATAGGGTTTTTAAGTCTGGGGACAGAACTGAGTTAAAGCGGGTGCAGAGGGAGCTGTAAAGGGAGATCAGGAGAGGCAAGGAGAGCTATAGGAGGAAGCTGGAGGATCGCCTGCACCTCTCAGCGACACCCCCCCCCCGTGGACTTGTCCATGAACACTGATGCCCTGTACAGGAATGGCCAAAGACATCTCCATCTGCTGAGAAGACTGAGGTCCTTTGGAGTTTGTAGGACATGACTAAAAACTTTTTATGACTCTGTGGTTGCATCTATTACCTTTTAGCAGTGGTCTGCTGGGGCTGTTGAAGCTCTGAGAGGGACAGGAAGAGACTCAACAGACTGGTCAGGAGGGCTGGTTCTGTCCTCTTAACACCACTGAGGATTTAGGTGAGGGGAGGATGTTAGCCAAGCTGACATCCATCATTAACAACCCCTCCCACCCACTGCATGACACAGTGGGGGCCCTCAGCAGCTCCTTCAGAAACAGACTGCTGCATCCACTCTGCAAGAAGGAACGCGACCACAGGTCCTTCATTCCAACAGCTGTCACAGTGTTCAACTCCAGCGTTGCTTAATGTAGCACTGGTTTCCATATCCAGACTGTTGTTCGCACTGATGTGTGATTTATCATACAATATTCCTTTTTTCCCACTCTCAACTCTTAACCCACTGTCACATACATATATATTTATTCATTAATGTGCAATAGCTTTCATGCTGTAGACACTTTATCCGCCATGTGCAATTTGAATAAAATCTGTTTAGTTCTGGCAGTATATTTTTTATGGCAATTTTCCATAGTTCTTGCAGCAAATTATATTTTTTAATATATTTTTCTACATGTTTTTTTCTTTTATATAGCCCCTTGAATAATATGTACATATGTATTGTCAGCTTTTATTTTGTATTTTGTTTTTAGAATTTCTCTATTTCTGTTGCTGTTTTCTTTTCCAACTGCTATTACCTGCTGCCTGTAATACCCAAACTTCCCCAGCTGGGGATTGATAAAGTCTATCTTATCTTATCTTATCTTATCTTATCTTATCTCATCTTATAAAAAGTACTTTTTTCCCATAGACTTACATTGCAAATGAACTGGCTGTAACATTGTGGATAAAGATTTATGAGCATCATAACCCTCATGAAGTGGTTAATTTCACCATCAAAATTTGAACTATAAATGTACTCTGAGGTTGTATCACTGGTTTGACAGCAATACACTGAGTGGCCTTTTGACATGGATTGTGCAAGTGATTTCCCCTCCTTGCTAGATTCCTTTCTCCAGAGAAGATCATTAGAGGAGCGTCATGAAAGAGTTAATGTTGTAAACTCTCAGTACTACCACTATTACTGCAAAAGCTTATACTGTAACTACTTAAACTGTAGCTACTATATGTGACTGTAGCTACTTTTAGCATGGCTACTATACTTTACTGCCATTACGATAAAATTGCCTGACACAAACCTGTCACATTCTCAAATCTTAAACAGATCAAAGTTGAATATTTTTGTCCAGGAAACTTTTGGTGTCATGTCCTTGGAAAAAGATCTTTGTATGACGACCTTAATTATAATTAGCAGGTCTGATAAAATGAAAAGACTCACAAAAGGATTTAAAAGGTTAATCTCATCTACAGTACAGTATGTTGCTGTGGCATCTAATTGAAACAAGATAAAAAGCCCCACTTCTGATTGGACAATTCTAGAAGTTGCTTATTATGGAAATGAGACAGGGGTTGATAAAAGCAGGATTATGCCCAGTGGCTCAGTCATAAGAACACCCATCAACACTGATGCATCAACTACTTTCAGCACTGAAGAGGTATGACAAAAACTGAAAATCTGTATTTCCATCTAGAGAACATCATTGTGACATTTCACTAATACAGGGAAAATATATTAATACATATTTGTTTACATTTTCTGTTTTGAATATTGTAAATTTTTAATGGAAAACTGATTTGCAGGAACCCAGAAACATGGCACCAGAAGTCACTGTCACGCACACTTATAATGACTTAGATCCCTGTTATGAAATACATAATGTTTCTTATATGAAGACAAGCACACCTTCCACAGTATGTGTTTTATTGTATGTTTTCCTCGGCTCATTGTCTGCTGTCACAATATGTGGAAACCTTCTTGTAATAATCTCCATCATTTACTTCAAACAGCTCCACACTCCTACAAACTCTCTCATCCTTTCCTTGGCAGTAGCTGACCTGCTTGTTGGGGTTGTGCTTTTTCCTTTCAGCATGGAATTCTCTATTAGTTCATGTGTGTTCTCTGAAAATGTATTTTGCAAAATACGAGAGAGCTTTGATGTAGCACTTAGCACAGCTTCCATTTTGAATTTGTGTTGTATTTCAATTGACAGATATTATGCAGTGTGTCACCCTCTGACATATAGAACGAAGATAAATGTTCATGTTGTTGTGATCATGATCCTGGTGAGCTGGAGTGTTTCTCTTTTACTTACAATTGGCCTCGCAATGGCAGGACTACATCAAGATAAATGTCAAGAAGAGTGTTCTATTGATCTTCAACTTGCAATCATTTTGGGACTTCTTTGTTCATTTTACCTCCCAGTGATTTTATTGTTCTGTATCTACCTGAAGATTTTCCTTGTTGCACAGAGACAGGTACGCAGCATCCAGGGAACAAAGTCTGGAGCCACTGCCAGTAAGATGGAGAGAAAATCCACTAAAACTCTGGCAACTGTCATGGGAGTGTTTCTGATGTGCTGGACTCCTTTCTTTCTCTGTTTTTCCTTTCAGCTTTTGAATCATGTGTCAGTTTCAGTTGCTGTGATTGAAAGTCTCAGCTGGCTTGCAAGGTCAAACTCAATGCTGAACCCATTTATTTATGCTTTCTTTTACAGCTGGTTCAGATCAGCTTTCAAAATGATCATATCTAGAAAAATCTTTCAAGGTGATTTTTCTGACTCAAAACTGCTTTGATCTATTCTTTGGAGTCCAAATAAAGATTACACATGTCATTAGTCTCTGCAGCCTGTACTTTTGCATCATGTCTTGTATGATTTTATGCTTCTTTTTTTATTATGCTACAAAAATTACAAATTAAGGTGAAACACAAACTGATTTTTCTTGTCTTTTATTGTTATGTTGGAGGAGACTGCAAATGAAGCCATCTCTGAAAAGCACTTGTACCCTCACAGCCTCTGGCAAAGACTCCAGTGATACAGAAGAATTAGCCTTTACTGCCATTTGTATGAATCCTCAGTGTTTTTAATGCAGCAGAGAGCAAAGTGTTGAAGTGTCTCTCTGAGGAGTATGTGGGGACTGAGTGATAGTGAGCACAGATTTGCACTGTTTCACAGCACAGGTGTTGAGGTTTGTGGTGGATCTTGGGATGCCTGTTGACTGAGTACCATCTGGTAGCCAGAGAGGAGTCACTGCTAACCACTTTGACCAGTTGCACCATCTTTGGCTACAAAATAACTTAGTCAACTGGAATCAAAATATTGTTACAGATAGAAAGATGCCTCACCTGGTGCAGAATCGGGATCATAGATGGATAAATTGATAGATAAGACTCAATTAATCCCCAGACAGGGTAAACTGGCAGCAGGCAATAGCGATAGGAAAAAATAGCAACAGCATAGAGAAATACAAAATGCAAAATAAAAGCTGAATATATATTTGTACATTTTATACAAAGGCCGATATAAAAGAAAAAAATTGTCAAAGAATATATTTCTCCACAAAGAACAATGGAAAATACTAGCATAAAAAATATACTGCCAAAAAATATGAGAGAATTTCACAGTTTTTACACGAATTGCACATAGTGGGTTCAGGATAAAGTAAGTACAGCATTTACACTATTGCACAGTAATGAATATATATGTGTCACAGTCGAATACATGTATGTATGCAGGTCGAGTACGTAATGAGAGTGAAAAAAAGTAATATTGCGCAAGGTAGTTTGTGTATGAAAAATCACACATCAGTGCAAAAACAGTCTGAATATGGACCCAGTGCTACATTAAGCAACACTTCAGTTGAACACTCTGACAGCTGTTGGAATGAAGGACCTGCGGTAGCGTTCCTTCTCACAGTGTGGATGCAGCAGTCTGTTGCTGAAGGAGTTGCTGAGGACCCCCACTGTGTAATGCAGGGGGTGGGATGGGTTGTCAATGATGGCTGTCAGCTTGGCTAACATCCTCCTGCCACCAACATCCTCAGTGGTGTCCAGGCGGCAGGCCAGGACAGAGCCAGCTCTCCAGACCACATTGTTCAGTCTCTTTCTGTCCCTCTCAGAGTTTCTACAGCCCTAGCAGGCCGCTGGGCACTTTATGTCATAAAATGTTATAAACAGTGTCCCACATACTCCAAAGGACCTCAGTCTTCTCAGCAGATGGAGATAACTTTGGTCTGTACATGGAATCTGTATTGGTGATGCAGTCCAGTGTGTTGTTGAGGTGCAACGATGGCTGTATCATAGGAGAACTTCTGGATGTGGCAGCTGTCAGTGTTATGTCAGAAGTCAGATGTGTGGAGGATACAGAGAAAAGGAGAGAGCTCAGTACCCTGTGGAGCCCCAGTGCTGCAAACTACCACATCCATCACAGGAAAAACACCATTGTTTTCCTGCAGGCGTTCCACCAGCTTCAGTTCTGCCGAGTTTTATCCACAGTCAAGACAACAGTGTCATTACACCTGTTTTAACAGTTTTACACTGCCAGTTAGTCACAGAATAGATTCACTACTTTGCCACTACTAGACTGTAAGTCACTGAATGGTTTAGGCCGATTATACATCTCTGATATGCTTAAAGAATAAAAACCAAGTAGGACTTTTCACCATGGCGTTCCATAGAGCACTTGTCACTCTAAGTCTCTGGCTTTAGGACTGGTCCAATACAGTTTGCTGTCCAGGTGGACACCCAGGTATTTGTACTCATGTACAACCTCCACCATCTCTCCCTTAATGGCAATTGAAGTAGCAGGAGTTCTGGATCTCCTGAAGTTCATCACCAGCTCCTTTGTTTTGTTGATGTTGAGCTTCAGGTAGTTCAGTTCACACCAGTTCACAAAACTGTCCACCCCCTTCTGATACTCCGATACATACTCCCCACTTATGCCTCCAACAACTGCAGTCATTGGAGAACTTCTGTAGGTGGCAGGTCTCTGTGTCATACCTGAAGTCAACGCTGTACAGGGTGAAGAGACAAGTGGACAGGACAATCCTCTGTGGAGACCCAACCACTGTGTCTGCCACACAGTTCTGGAGTCGAATGTGCTGGGGTTTTCCAGTCAGTTAGTCCACCATCCAGGACACCAGAGGAGCATCCGCCATCTGAATGGCAGTCATCTTCTTCTGCAGCAGTGCAGGCTGGATGGTGTTCAAGGTGCTGGAAAAATCAAAGAACATGATTCTGGCCACACCACCTGGCCTGTCCAGGTGGGTGCCGGCATGGTGGAGCAGATATATGATGGCATCATCCACTTTGGCATCCAGTTTGTAGGAGAACTTGAGGGCTCACCAGTGACAAGAGGGAATCCAGGACCAGTCTTTTCAGTGCTTACTGGCAGCACTGCGGAGGGTCTTCTTGGGTAAAGTTTTTCGTAAAGTCTTCCATAACACTGAGACCTTCTCCAGACGTTGTCATGCAAGAAAAACTTTACTCTAATTATGCATTAAGTTTCTCTGTTTGGTGTTCCAAAGGAAATAACCGCACAGTCTAAACTACTTGCACTACGTTTTTATTGTATTCTCTACTTTGGATTTTCTTTTTATGCTATCTTTTAATTCTCCTTTAATTACTATTTCATGTACACGACCTTCTTTTAAATGGATTTTATATATGGATGTTGTTTTGCTTTAATTTATGTAAAGCAGTGGTCCCCAAACGTGGATCAATTGATACCGGGCCGCACAAGAAATAATTGATTATTACCGTGTTATTTATAATGTGAGTCTGAACGATCTTTTATTTTAAGAAAATGACCGGATTCTCACAGTTACATCTTGGTCACTTGAGCGCTCAAATTTAACCCACAAGCTAGCAAAATGAGTAAAAACCAGACGTCTTTGGAAACTTTCTTTGCAAAGGGGTAAAGGCCCAGTGAAGAGACAGAAGAAGAGCCGACGACTTCCAAGAAAACAAAAGCTTTTAACAGACAATACCAGGGGTCCTATTTGAAATATGGATTTGTTGCGACTGGTAATTTCCACACACCGAGCCCGTTCTGCATCATGAGCCGTGACCAGCTCTCTAATAAGGCAATGAAGCCTCAAAACTGCTTCGCCACTTGGAGACCAAGCACCCTGAGATAAATGCCAATGTTGTTGGTGCAATGTTACGAGTAATCTGCTAATAAAGTTGCATACAAGTACTTAGTGGATTTACGTTTATCATTATATTTACAATATAAACAATCTAAGTACACCCCCTCCCCTCCCGGGCCGTGGTAAAATTGTCAAGAGTTGACTGGTCCACGGTGACAAAAAGGTTCGGGACAACTGATGTAAAGCACACTGAATTGCCCCTGTGCATGAAATGTGCTAACGAAATAAAGTTGCTATTGCTATTGCTATCATTGCTGCCTTGTACTAGCAACTCTTCGGAGAGGAGGGCTTTGAGAGAAGTTTGTGTCTCTGATATTTAAACACAGGGAGACTCTTTCTTTCAGCAGGGAGACCCACCTGCCTCTCGTCTGTTGACAAAAGCTGCCACCATCCATCCGTTTGCTTGTCTTCATTAATATATGTTTGCCATTTGAGAATGGTTGGCAATGTGGATAATTATCAGTGAATCAGTTTCCAGCAATTTAGTACAACTTATCCAGATTTTATCTAAAACCAACTGCCATGGTCAGGCAATTCCTTCCTATCCTCGCCACACAGGACATCTGCCTTGTTTTGTTTTGTGTGATCAGCTCTGTGGGGTTTAAATGCCCGGGACTTGTTCCAGCTAGGATTGACAGAGTTGCTGAAAATACACCTCCATGTCTACTGCGCATTATCATTACAGGCCACCATCTTGGAATACCTGATACCTGATTTGCGTAATATATAATCCAGCTAATCTGTATCTCAACTAATTAGGTTTTAAACAATGACTATCAATTAAACAATTGTTTGTTTGCTGCACCCAACTGTTGTTGGTTACGAAAACCCAACATACCCTGCTAGTTACCAAAGGTCAGATTCAGGTAATGAAAAATAAAATCAACTGTGCAAGGGAGGGCTCACTGTCTAAAGGAGCTCCATTTGTAAGATACTTGTGTAACACCAGCAGAGCTGTGACAGAAATACATGTGGTTACATAGGCCATCAAAATGTCAACAGGTTGCATCAGAGAGGTATTTTTCACACAAACAGCATGTCAGAGTTGCTAGCAGCTATCGAATGAGATACTACCAGCAAGCACTGCATGTATCGCACCTTGTGAAGTGATGTTACAACAAGATTGACTTCGAAGGACCTCTGAAGGGAACTGTTCAAACAGCTGTGGTCTAGGGTAGACATGTGAAGACCCAAAACACACAGCCGAAAGAGACGCTGTGAGAATCACTGTCTGAGAACAATTGCTGCAAGCTCAGCAGTGAAAGTCAGGCTTTCCTCTTCGGTGGCTGCCATAAGCAGGTTACAGTCCACATCTGTGTGGTGTAGAAGGCCTCATCATCATCAACTCTTCCCACCATGATGAATGTGCTGCATGGGCTCACTTGGAGCCTGTATTGAAGTATGGCATGTGAAACTTCTGTGAGAAGTCATACAGGAAAAGAGCTGCTGGAGTCCAAAGAGCTGCTAACTTGCAAACAGGACAGGGACTTAACAACAATGACACACACATCTGCAGTATGTGAAAGGTACACTGAAGTTCAGTAAAAGAAAAAAAAAGGCTTGAATTCAGCAGGTGTACCCTTGTGTTCTTCTGTTTCATGAGGAAAATTGGTGTCAGAATATTTCCTTTCATCATATTTTGTGAGTTTATGTTTATTTTTTAGACTGAAAAAGCTAAGAGAGTTTGTGAAATGTATTAAATGCACATGCGTCTCCCAGTTGAAACTATGAGGAGCTCTCTCTCACTCCCGGACTATTGCTTCTTGAGGTACAAAGTGGCATTATGAGACAGGTGTGTGGCACGTGGCACCAGGCACTTTTCGTTTGTTACGCTTTTTTGAAAGATTTATCTGAATTACAGTAGCAGAGTAGTTAGGTTTATTTTGTATTTCATTTTTGCATCAGCATAGTTATCCTGCTCCTCACGCTGCGTGGACGAACTCTTTGCTTTCTGGAAGTCTAGTCGATGAAGGGAGGGTAACGCCTGATGAGGGAACATTCAGCCCCCTTTACCTTTCAGGCAAGGGGTGTCATGATTTTGATTCATGATTCTATTCCACTACAGATTCAAAATGTTATCAAGGACAAGGCAGGACGATACCTGATTATTCAGGGAAGAATTCTTAGGGAACAATTAATTCTGATAAATATTTATGCTCCAAATACAGATGAACCCAAATTTTTCCAAAACCCATTTCTTACTATTGCTTCTTTACCTGGTGCTTGTATTATGGCAGGTGACTTTAATTGCACTTTAGATCCATGGAAAGACAGATCTAGTTTTAGTTTGTTGACTGACGTAACCTAAGCCAATCCATTTCTGGGAAGCTGCACTCTAGGCCAATCAGAGCTTGATCTGGGTGAAAAGGATTGGAGAAAGACTGTTTTTTGGGCAAACGAAAGGGATATGTGAGAGAGACGAGCTGTGTGTTGGTCAAGATAAGAAGTTAAGTTTTACGTTGAGGTATATAATATTTGTAGACTGAAAATACTATAAGTATCTATAATTGTTGGCACAAATATTATCCTGCAGATAAACTTCTTGTGTATCTTGCAGTGACTTGTTTCGCTAGTTTAAAGTGAGAGTGCAGTCAGTTTAACCACATTTGTTGTATTCATTAACACTGAAAAAAGTGAAAACCTATAAAGTTGTGGACATTTTGTTCGAGCCGTCATGAGAGACAGTGAGCTGTAAACAATGCGTAGCTTTCACTCAAAGACAGGACAAGAATTTCAGCTGAAGTTAACTTGCTATCAGCACTACTTTTGAGGACCGACTCATCATGCTGGAACTGCTTCACTACACAGAGAGAAAAAAACTGTTGCACCCCAGAAAAGGTGAAAGCCAGGCAAATGTACAGTGGCTTGAAAAAGTATTCATACCCCTTGAACTTTTCCACATTTTGTCACGTTCTGACCACAAACATAAATATATTTTAATTCCATTTTATGTGAAAGACCAACACAAAGCGGCACACAATTGTGAAGTAGAAGGAAAATTCTACATGATTTTCAAATTTTTTCACAAATAAAAAACTGAAAAGTGTGGTGAGCAACTTTTGCTCCCCCTGTGTCAATACTTGGTGGAATCGCCTCTTGCTGCAATTACAGCTGCAAGTCTTTTGGAGTATGTCTCTACCAGCTTTGCACATCTAGGGACCGAAATGTTTTTCCCATTCTTCTTTGCAAAACAGCTCAAGCTCAGTCAGATTAGATGGAGAGCGTTTGTGAACAGCAGTTTTCAGATCTGCCACAGATTCTCGATTGGATTTAGGTCTGGACTTTGACTGGGCCATCATAACACATGAATATGTTTTGTTTTAAACCTTTCCATTGTAGCTCTAGCTTTATGTTTAGGGTCGTTGTCCTGCTGGAAGGTGAACCTCCGCCCCATTCTCACGTCTTTTGCAGATTCCAAAAGTTTTTCTTTCAAGATTGCCCTGTATTTCACTCCATCAATCTTCCCATCAACTCTGACCATCTTCTCTGTCCCTACTGAAGAAAAGCACCCCCAAAACATGATGCTGCCACCACCATGTTTGACAGGGGGCATGGTGTGTTCAGAGTGATGTGCAGTGTTAGTTTTCTGCCACACATAACGTTTTGCATTTAGGCCAAAAAATTCAACTTTGGTCTCATCTGACCAGAGGACCTTCCTCCACATGTTTGCTGTGTCCCCCACATGGCTTCTGGAAAACTGCAAACGAGACTTCTTATGGCTTTCTTTCAACAATGGCTTTCTTCTTGCCACTCTTCCATAAAGGCCAGATTTGTATAGTGCACAACTAATTGTTGTCCTGTGGACAGATTCCCCCACCTGAGCTGTGGATCTCTGTAGCTCCTCCAGAGTTACCATGGGCATGCGGTGTTTCCCTAACAACAAACCCTGGGTTTCTCCTAAACTGAAATCTCTATTGAATGAGAAATGAAAGCGGGTGCAGAGGGAGCTGAAAAGGGAGATCAGGAGAGGCAAGGAGAACTACAGGAGGAAGCTGGAGGATCACCTGCAGGGGAACAATGCCAGAGAGGTTCAGAGTCTAACATTCAGACAATCAGACAGGCGGGAAACACACCAGGAAGTCAAGGGCCTGAAACAAGAGGAAAGTTAGGTTTCATAATAAAACAGGAACTGCTAGACAACATCATGACACCAGTGACCAAAACCTCAACAGACACGACGGGACATGACAGTACCCTCCCTCTACAGCCGGCACCGGACGGCCCAGGCTCTTCAGGGTGCTGCTTCTTGAAGTCAGTAATTAGTGTCTTGTCAATGATGAAGCTGGATGGAACCCACAACCTTTCCTCAGGACCGTAACCCTCCCAGTCTACCAAATACTGGATGCCCTGACCTCTTCTGCATGCGGCAAGAAGTTTCCTGACAGCATAGACCGGACCCCCATCAACCAATCGTGAGGGTGGAGGAGGCTTGGTAGCGGGAACCATCGGGCTCTCCTGGACCGGCTTTATCTTGGACACATGAAACGTGGGATGCACTTTCATGGACCTGGGAAGCTTAAGACGTATGGAGACAGGGTTGATGATATTTTAAATAGGGAATGGTCCCACAAACCTGTGTGACAGTTTTCGTGAGTGAACATGAAATCCCGTGTGGACAGCCTAACCCACTGGGGTGACGATCCGCTGCTGCCTTAACCCGGGTCTGGTTCCTCATCAGCATGTTCTGCGCGGCTGCCCAAGTGCGTCGACATTTTCTCACCAAGGCATAAACAGAGGGAACCACCACTTCCTGCTTGTTAACTTTGAATAGCGGCAGTTGGTAACCATACATCACACTGAATGATGTGGAAGACGCTATCATCTACCTGCACCATTGCTCTCTTTCCCACCTGGAGAGCACAGGGAGCACAGTGAGAGTCATGTTTTTTTACTTCTCCAGTGCTTTCAACACGATCCAGCCATCACTGCTGAGAGGGAAGCTGGAAGGAGACTGCCACCTGGCTGCCACCATCAAATACCTCTGTGTGTCGGATGTGGCAGTTTGCAGCACTGGGGCTCTGTGGGGTACTATGCACTCTCCTTTCCTCTTCACCCTCTACACATTGGACTTCAACCAACTGCCTCCTCCAGAAGTTCTCAGATGATACAGCCATTGTTAGATGCCCAGGGGAACAATTTGGAATATAGGGAAGTCGTCACTAATTTGATCGACTGGTGTGACATCAACGCCAGCAAAACTAAAGAGATGATGATAGACTTCCACAGGAAAGCACCACAGACTACTGGTGTTTGTGCATCCAGGGTTTGGACATTGAGATCGTGGAGGAGTACAAATACCTGGGTGTCCACCTCAACCATAAACTGGACTGGTCCACTAACACTGATGCCCTGTACAGGAAGGTCTAAAGTCATCTCCATCTGCTGACAAGACCTTTGGAATATGTAGGACATTACTCAACTTTTTATGACTCTGTGGTTGCATCTGCAATCTTTTAGCAGTGGTATGCTGGGGCTGTTGAAGCTCTGAGAGGGACAGGAAGAGACTCAACAGACTGGTCAGGAGGGCTGGTTCTGTCCTGGACTGCCCTCTTGACACCATTGCAGATGTAGATGAGAGGAGGATGTTTGCCAAGCTGACATCCATCATTAACAACCGCTCCCACCCACTGCATGACACAGTGGGGGCCCTCAGCAGCTCCTTTAGCAACAGACTACTGCATCCACTCAGCAAGAAGGAACACTACCGCAGGTCCTTCATACCAACAGCTGTCAGCATGTTCAACTCCAGCGTTGCTTAATGTAGCACTGGTTTCCATATACAGACTGTTGTTTGCACTGATGTGTGCTTTATCATACAATATTCCTTTTTCCCACTCTCATTTTAACCTATTGTCACATAAATATATATTTATTTATTAATATGCAATAGCTTTCATGCTGTAGTCACTTTATCCAACATGTGTAATTGCTACCCATGCGCAATTCGTGTAAAATCTGTTATTTCTGGCAGTATAGTTTTATGGCAATTTTTCCATAGTTCTTGTGGCAAATTGTATTTTTTTAATGTAATTTTTTATTACATTTTTTTTTTTTTTTTGTATTTTGTTTTTTTTAATTGCTCTGTTTCCGTTGCTGTTTCCTTTTCCAACTGCTATTACCTGCTGCCTGTAATGCCCAAATTTCCCCAGCTGGGGATTGATAAAGTCTGGCTGTAACATGGTGGATAAACATTTATGAGCATCATAACCCTCACAAAGTGGCTAATTTGCCATCAAAAGTTTATCCATTTGGTTCAGGAATTTTTCGAAAGTCTACAAGAGCTGCACGATTAAATCAGTATATCCCAACTCAAATTGGCAGAGGGATAAACTGGAAGTTGGCCGGCCGGCAGAAGTCTCTATTGTGAATGTTCACAGTTTGCATTCATCAAAGTGGCTTTTTTCGCCTCGTGGGCCACTGAACACAGTTAATGAGAATGAACAGATCTCAACCTCCACGTGTGGACATGTGTGGATGGTGCCACCTTTCCCACCATCCACCCCATTGCACTGGGGCAGCCGTGGCCTAGAGGTTGGAGAAGGGGCTTGTGACCGTAAGGTCGCCGGTTCGATTCCCCCACCGGAGAGGAGGGGAAGAGAAACTTGGGTGTGGTGGAGTATCCACTCCCCCCCTCCATTAGCCGGCTTAACCCCCCAATATGCTCCCCGGTCGTGTGTCTCACTGCATGTTGCATGTGTGTGTTTCAGTAAATCAGCGATGAGTGAATGCAGAGAATAATTTCCCAGTTTGAGTTAATAAAGTGAATAAAATTAGAAAGTTGTCTAGCTAGCTGTCATTTTTAGTTATTCACCTCCTTGACATAAACTAATTAATGAAAACTCAACTTGGTGATTTTTTTAATGAAATGTATCTTTCAGGATGCATGAAGATTGACATGTTCTGTCTTCCTCCAAACTATAAATGTACTCTGAGCTTGTATCACTGGTTTGACATCAATCCACTGAGTGGCCTTTTGATTTGGATTGTGCAAGTGATTTTCACTCCTTCCTAGATTCCTTTCTCCAAAGGAGAGCATAGAGGAGCGTCATGAAAGAGTTAAAGTTGTAAACTCTCAGTACTACCACTATTACTGTTACAGCTTATACTGGAACTGCTTATACTGTAGCTACTATACGTGACTGTAGCAAATTTAAGCACAGCTACTACACTTCACCACTATTACTATAAAATTGCCTGACACGAACTTGTCACATTCTCAAATCTGAAATAGATCAGATGGTTAATATTTTTTGGCCAGCAAACTTTTGGTTTCATGTCCTTGGAAAAAGATCTGTGTATGATGACCTTAATTATAAACCAGACATTACCAGTTCTGATAAAATGAAAAGACTCACAAAAAGATTTAAAAGGTTAATCTCATCTACAGTACAGTATGTTGCTGTGGCATCTAATGTAAACGAGACAGAAGTCCCACTTTTGATTGGACAATTCTAGAAGTTGCTTATTATGGAAATGAGACAGGGGTTGATAAAAGCAGGATTATGCCCAGTGGCGCCCATCAACACTGATGCATCAGCTACTTTCAGCATTGAAGAGGTATGACAAAATCTGAAAATCTGTATTTCCATCCAGAGAACATCATTCTGATGTTTCATTAATACAGGGAAAATATATTAATAAATATCTGTATAAATCTTTTTTTTTATTTTATTTTTTATTTTGTAAATTTTTGATGGAAAACTGATTTGCAGGAACCCAGAAACATGGCACCAGAAGTCACTGTCGAGTACACTTATAATGACCTAGATCCCTGTTATGAAATACATAATGTTTCTCGTATGAAGACAAGCACACCTTCCACAGTATGTGTTTTATTGTATGTTTTCCTCGGCTCATTGTCTGCTGTCACAATATGTGGAAACCTTCTTGTAATAATCTCCATCATTTACTTCAAACAGCTCCACACTCCTACAAACTCTCTCATCCTTTCCTTGGCAGTAGCTGACCTGCTTGTTGGGCTTGTAGTTTTTCCTTTCAGCATGGAATTCTCTATTAGTTCATGTGTGTTCTCTGAAGATTTATTTTGCAAAATACGAGAGAGCTTTGATTTAACACTGTGCACAGCTTCCATTTTGAATTTGTGTTGTATTTCTATTGACAGATATTATGCAGTGTGTCACCCTCTGACATATAGAACAAAGATAAATGTTCATGTTGTTGTGATCATGATCCTGCTGAGCTGGAGTGTTTCTCTTTTACTTACAATTGGCCTCGCAATGGCAGGATTTCAACAAGATAAATGTCAAGAAGAGTGTTCTATTGATCTTCAACTTGCAATCATTTTGGGACTTCTTTGTTCATTTTACCTCCCAGTGATTTTAATGCTCTGTATCTACCTGAAGATTTTCCTTGTTGCACAGAGACAGGTACGCAGCATCCAGGACACAAAGTCTGGAGCCACTGCCAGTAAGATGGAGAGAAAAGCCACTAAAACTCTGGCAACTGTTATGGGAGTGTTTCTGATGTGCTGGTCTCCTTTCTGTCTCTGTTTTTCCTTTCAGCTTTTGAATCATGTGTCAGTGCCAGTTGCTGTGATTGAAAGTCTCGGCTGGCTTACACGGTCAAACTCAATGCTGAACCCATTTATTTATGCTTTCTTTTACAGGTGGTTCAGATCAGCTTTCAAAATGATCATATCTAGAAAAATCTTTCAAGGTGATTTTTCCAACTCAAAACTGCTTTGATCTATTCTTTGGAGTGCAAATAAAGATGAAGCAAGTCATTAGTCTCTGCAGCCTGTACTTTTGCATCATGTCTGGAATGATTTTATGATTTTTTTTATTATTATTATGCTATAAAGATTACAAATTAAGGTGAAACACAGACTAATTTATAGTGTCTTCTATTGTTATGTTGGAGGAGACTGCAAATGAAGCCACCTCTGAAGAATTAGCCTTTACTGCCATTTTTATGAATCCTCAGTGTTTTTAATGCAGCAGAGAGAAAAGTGTTGAAGTGTCTCTATGAAGAGTATATGGGGACTGAGTGATAGTGAGCACAGATTTGCACTGTTTCACTGCACAGGTGTTGAGGTCTGTGGTGGATCTGGGGTTGACAAGGTAAGTATCAGGTGAAAGTGCAAATTGAGACTTCTCTTCGGTTCTTTTGTTTACTCAATTGTTTACTCAAACTTCTCATCTAACTCTCAGCAACAAAGTGAAAGAGCTTATTTCCCAAAATGTCAAACAGTCTTCTCAGCAGAGGGAGATGACTTTGGCCTGTACATGGCATCTGTATTGGTGGTACAATCCACTTTGTTGTTGAGGTGCACATCCAGGTATTTGTACTCCCCCACACTCTCAGTGTCCAAGCACTGGATGCTCACTGGTGTGATCTGTGACCCTTCCTGTGGAAGTCTATCACCATCATTCCTTGGTCTTGCTGACATTGATGTGCAGGTGATTCAATGTACACCAGTTGACAAAGTTGGTGATGACTTCCCTGGATTCCAGTTCTTTTCCCTATAATACACGTCCAACAATGGCTGTATCATTGGAGAACTTCTGGATGTGGCAGCTGTCAGTGTTATGTCTGAGGTCAGATGTGTAGAGGGTGAAGAGAAAAGCAGAGAGCACAGTACCCTGTGGAGCCCCGGTGCTGCAAGCTACCACATCAAACACACAGTCCTGAAGCTGCACATACAGCCAGGTAGCAGTCAACTCCAGCTCCATCCAGCTTCCCCCTCAGCAGTGATGGTTGGATTGTATTGAAAACACTGGAGAAGTCAGAAATTTTTAAGATGTGCAGAATGACTCCGCAGAGCTGATCTGCACAGTCCCTGAGCAGAGAAGTGGGCTGGGCTGGTCTGGGCTCTGGTGGGTGGCGAAGGGAACGGGGGTAGAATCAAACCTGTTGAAAAGCAGGTTCAGCTCATTTGCCCATTCCCGGTCTCCACCTTCTGGGCCCCTGCCGTTGTTGCAGCTGTGTCCTGAGATGGTCTTCAGGCCCCTCCAAACCTCTCTGGCATTGTTCCCCTGCAGGCACTCCTCCAGCTTTCTCCTATAGCTCTCCTTGCTCCCCTGATCTCCCCTTCAGCTTCCTCTGCACCCTCATCAACTTTGTTTTGTCCCCAGACTTAAAAACCCTCTTAGGGTAGGGCTTTCAGTTCAAGGGACAGCCAGGGTTTGTTGTTTGGAAAACAGCGGACCTTCCTGGTAGGCACAGTGTTGTCCACACAGAAGTTAATGTAGTCCGTGATGCATGTTGTTCAACTGTCGATTCCCTCCCCGTGAGGACTGCACAAAACTTTGAAATCAGTGTCAAACTGGACTCCTCTGACCATGTCTTCATGTACTTGGTTGGTTGGCTGTTTGCTGTCCCAAAGGTATGTAAGCAGGTAGCAGATGAACCAGGTTGTGGTCAGATCGTGACCCCAGTGGGGGGAGGGGGGAAGGAACTGTACGCAGTCTTTGTGCTTGCGTACAGGAAGTCCAGTGTTTTATTGTCTCTGGTGTGGCATTTGACATTCTGGGTGAAGGTGGGGAGAGTTGAAGACAAGGAAGCTTGATTGAAATCTCCAACTCGTGCATCCACCACTCATACCAGTACTCTCATCGTGGGCAACAAAGAGAAGAAAATAGTATTCATAAACAACTCTGTCTCTAAAAAACAAAAAACAAGTTTGAAATGTCAGCTTTGTAATAAACTCGGGTCTGGCTTTCACCAGACAGGTAAAAGCAATCACAAAAAAATGCCTCCTATCATCTCTAAAATACAGCCAGAATCAAGGGTTTGGTGTCCCAAAATGACCAAGAGAAGCTCATCCATGCTTTTATTTCCAGTAGGGTGGACTACTGTAATGGTGTCTTAACAGGTCTTCCCAAAAAGACCATTAAACAGCTGCAGCTCATTCAGAATTCTGCCGAGTTTAATCCACAGCCAAGACAACAGTGTCATTACACCTGTTTTCAGGGTTTTACACTGCCAGTTAGTAACAGAATAGATTCACTACAGTGCCACTACTAGACTAGACTGTAAGGCACTGAATGGTTTAGGCCCATAATACATCTCTGATATGCTTAAAGAATAAAAACCAAGTAGGACTTTAAACCATGGCATTCCATGGAGCACTTGGTCACTCTAAGTCTCTGGCTTTAGGACTGGTCCAATACAGTTTGCTGTCCAGGTGAACCCCAGGTATTTGTACTCATGCACAACCTCCGCCATCTCTCCCCTAATGGCAATTGAAGTAGCAGGAGTTCACAATCCAGGACACGAGAGGAGCATCCACCTGAATGGCAGTAATCTTCTTCTATAGCACTGCAGGCTGGATGGTGTTCAAGGTGCTGGAAAAATCAAAGAACATGATTCTGGCTGTGCTGCCTGGCCTGTCCAGGTGGGTGTAGGCACGGTGGAGCAGGTATATGATGGCATCATCCACTATGACATCCAGTTTGTAGGAGAGCTTTGAGGGCTGACTTGTGACAAGAGGGAATGCATGACCAGTCTTTCAAAGGCCTTCATGATGTGTGAGGTCAGCACTACTGGCCTGTAGTTACTGGCAGCACTGGGGAGCGTCTTCTTTGGTAAAGGAACTAGACGGGATGTCTTTCACAACACTGAGATCTTCTCAAGACGTAGGCATTCAAGAAAAATATTTACTCATTAAGTTTCTCTGTTTGGTGATCCAAAGGAGATAAACACACAGTCTAAACTACTTGAACTACATTTTTATTGTATTCTCTACTTTGGATTTTCTTTTTATGCTATCTTGTAATTCTCCTTTGATTACTATTTCATGTATTTTGGCTTTCTTTTAATAGGATTTTATATATGGTTGTTGTTTTGCTTTTATTTATGTAAAGCACTGGTCCCCAACCCCCGGGCCGTGGACCAGTACCGGTCCGTGGATCAATTGATACCGGGCCGCACAAGAAATAATTAATTATTACAGTTTTATTTACTATCCGAGTCTGAACGATCTTTTATTTTGAAAAATCTTTTATTTTGTAAAATTACTGGATTCTCTCAGCTACATCTTGGTCACTTGAGCGCTCATATTTAATCCACAAGTTCGCAAAATGAGTAAAAACCAGACATCTTTTGAAAGTTTCTTTGCGAAGGGGAAAATGCCCAGTGAAGAGACTGTCAAGGACATTGTTGTGGTCTAAGTTTTGTTTTGCTTCTGTTTGTTTGGAGGGTGTCTGCATCCTGGGCCTCTGTTTCTATCTACAGCACTGCAGGCTGTGGCTGGGGGGCGTGGCTGACCTACTTTCTGGCTGTGTGCAGCTGGGCACACCTGATGGCACTCTGCAGCCAATTCACCTCTCCATAAAGACCGGCTCTTCCTCCACTACTCTGACAGATAATTCCGTCTCATTCGGTAGAGCCAGGTTCAGGTGGCTTTGTCAAAGATGTCTGAAAGTTCTTCCTGTTCTGATCATTTTTGCCTTTGTGTTTCTTCAGATAGGTGCCTCGCCGACACACCTCTCTTGGATCTTCAGCCAGCCTCCAGCAGCTGCAGCCTGCAGAGATTTCTTTCTTGTTTGATTTTGGTGCACCTTTTTCTGTGTCTCTGGTGAGACAATAAAGACATTGTTTAACTGCCTTGACGTCTCCTGCCTTTTTGGGTCCAGCTTAGAACCCAGGCCCTAACAGACATGTCTCAAAAATCTCTCTGGTCCTCTGGGTTCTTTTAATGAAGCAATAGGAGAAGATGTTGAGTCCAAAAAATCTGTTTTATTCTAACATCAATAGAATGTGCAAGGTTACAGAGCTCTGGGTCTCAACTTAACCTTTCCCTGATCCACAACAGAGTTGGGTCAGTTCATGAAGTCTGACACACTACATCTCCCTGACCCAGTATTTTATAGACAGAACATGAGGAAATGCTGAAAACAGTCGTTGGCTCCTTCTCGTTGCCTTCGGGCGCTCTCTCTCCTCTGCTTGGTCATCTACGAGAATCCAACGTCCCCGGCCCAGCAACCTGTTTGCAAGGACAAATCTAGAGACACCCTTATCCCTGACACCAACCTGCTTTATCTTAAGTCGCGGGCCCCAAGATGTCCCCCATGCCAGGCCTCTACCTCAAAACCTCCTGTTCTAGGTCACACTGCACACAAAGAATCACTCCTCGTCTAAATCACTTCTATGAATATTAAAGGAAAAACTTAACCGGGAGAATTAGAATTTCTGTTTATTCAGTCATACAATCCATCAGCAGAAAATATTAATAATCATAATCATAATAATCAACATATCAGGATCATCATTAATATAAGCATATGCATGTAATCTAACTATTAGCAGAATATATGTGTGTAATCAAACGTATCAAAGTATAGGAATATGACCTAAATATCCATCAAGACAGAAGGAGAGCCGACGACTTCCAAGAAAAAGAAAGCTTTTAACAGACAATACCAGGAGTCCTACTTGAAATATGGATTTGTTGCGACTGGTGATTGCCACACACCGAGACCGCTCTGCATCATGAGCGGCGACCGGCTCTCTGATGAGGCAATGAGGCCTTCAGAACTGCTTCACCACTTGGAGACCAAGCACCCTGGATTAAAAGACAATGTTGTTGGCGCAATTTTACAAGGAAGCTGCTAATAAAGTTGCATACGAGTACACAGTGAATTTATGTTATTATTATATTTACAATAAAAGCACTACGTACCCCCAGTGAATCAGTTTCCAGCAATTTAGTACAACTTATCCAGACCTTATCTAAAACCAACTGCTGTGGTCAGGCAATTCCTTTCTATCCTCGCCACACAGGACATCTGCCTTGTTTTGTTTTGTGTGATCAGCTCTGTGGGGTTTAAATGCCCGGGACTTGTTCCAGCCAGGATTGACAGAGTTGCTGAAAATACACCTCCATGTCTACTGCGCATTATCATGACAGGCCACCATCTTGGAATGTGACATTAGAACCCCTGATTTGCTTAATATGCAATCCAGCTAATCTGTATCTCAACTAATTAGGTTTTAAAGAATGACTTAGATGCTGGCTCACCAATAATGGTCCCCCGACTGCAGGTGATCAGCCTGAATGGTGCTATTCACCGCCTGAACCAACAACTCTGTCACACTTCAGAACTCAGAGGCTCAGGTGCAGACACAAGACTCGGCAGACACAAGGAGGGCAATATATATAGGGTTTATTTTTCAACACAAAATGCTATGCCGGTCAGGCATAGGAAAAAACCAACATACAATGAACTGAAAGCCAACACAGTCCTCTAACAGGCTGGTGGATAACTATGAGGTTAAACTACCTAACACAACACTAAACCTAACCGGAACGGAGATACTAGATAACTAACACAAAATCCCTTGCCTAGGTTTATTGTAAGGACGAACAGAAATGGTAAGCACAAGCACACTGAATTAGCAACAGAGCCGGAGTAGACTGACTGGAATGGAGGGCAGGAACAACTCCTGGATGACGGAGGGTGAGGGTAGATGAAGGTAGAGCAGGAGCCAGTAGAAGCAGCAGAGCAGGTTGAGCAATGGCAGGAGATGAGATGCAGCGGGGAGGAGGGTATCTGGATCACAAACAAATCAGGGTTAGAGCAGAACCATTCAAAAGCCAGAGGACAAAAGTGCTAGGCAAATACAGACAGACTGACTGAAGAACTTTTACAATCCGGCGTCGAGTCGTGGTCAGCTGGCTTCTTAAAACATAGGTTGCAGTGTGAACAAAGGAGGCCACTCCTCGCCGCAGCTGTGATCATCAGATTGGAAACAGGCGCGCCCCCAGCCAGTGGGAATGAGCAGGAACAGGGTAACAGAATACTCCACTAGGTGGAGCCCGAAGCGGAGGGCATGACAAACTCAGGCTGTTGAAGTATAAATGTTCAAAGTGTTGAACCTAGGTGTTCAGCTAGGTGTTTCTCATCACCAGAATCTAGTAGGTCAGACTTCTGTGCTATGTTTCATTGGTGTGAGAACGCAAACTTCCCAATTAGTCTAATTACACCATTACTTTAGAGAGGGTTTGGTAATTTTGTCCAGGTAGTGCCACCCTGCAGCTGGAATTACTGATTATCCTCCAGACACTCACAAAGAAGCCTTTTGAACCCATCTATCATCCATTATGCAATTTCCAGTGTATGGGTCTGATAGGATGAGAAGTTAAAAGGAAATTTACTGTTTATTACAACTTTGTGGGCTGACAGATGATCTCACAGTTTGTAAACAAGCAAGATTAGATTTTGCCAGATTAGGTACTAAAACTGCCAGCGAGTATACCTGTAATGTTGGAGTTCAACCAGGACTTTGTCTGTGCCTCTAAAATATACTCAAAATATTAAGATGTTTGTTGAGTGTATTCCCTAATGCAACAGTTAATAATATGACATTAAGTGTGCCTACTGCATGGATATATATTTTTAATGCAAAAATAGCACAGGTTGGGCCATTTTAATTAAGAGAGATGCAGGTGATACCCCTGAAGTCAGTGTCAAACAATCATTTCAGTCAATTTGAAAGGTCATTGTCCTTACTGTGTTTACCCGTTGTGACACAGTTCATGTGTGGCATTTAGCAAAATAACCCCAAAAACTGATTATACTCTAAAAACAGCCATCTAAGGCAAAACCATTGTGTTTTATATGTTGTGTTTATTGTTATGTTTGACAGTTCAGAAAGACCTGAATGCAAGACACTCAGGCAGGTAGAAGAATCAAAATGTTAGCTTTAATAACAAAAGCTGATTCCAGCCTATAGAAACTGGCAGGCAACAAAAGGTGAGGGATCAGGCTGGGGCAAAATCTAAGAACAAGAAAAATACAAACAACAAACCAGCATGGCATGAGGGAATACACATGAGGAACACAAGCAACAAAGGCAGGACAAGGAAACACAAGCGACGTGACAAGTGAAAGATTAAAAAACACACTGATTAAATACATGAGAGCGAAGACTGACGAGGGAAAGGTGAAACTAATATACAACTACAAGGGCAGCAAAGAGACAAAGCAAGGAAGTAAAACAAAACACGGCACATGTGGAGAAACTCTTTCAACATAAAACAGGAAATATCTCAACTAAAATCCAAACCATCACACAACAGACTGCACTCTGGTAATCTGAGTAAAATAATTTGTTTTTATTTTTAATTTCCCAGGAAGCTAAACTTTAATGAAAAGTCTAATTATTTGGCCAGTGAGTGTTTAAACCTTTCCATAACTCAGGACAACTCTGTATATTTCAACATGATTTAATCAATTCTACAACTTAATATGCAGATCCTTAATTAACAGGAGCCTGTTCGCGCTGAGGTTCGTGGAGTTCAGTACAGTAAACTGCAGACATGCAAACTCTACATTATCACCAACTCCTTCAAGTTGAAGTATTGCTTATTCAACCTCGTAAGGGGTCAACATTAAACAATATTTTTTCATCATGCTATTTTCTTAATTAAATGTACTATCATCCCATGAACTTGATGTGTTAATGTGTTGAAAATGACACCTTAATTAATATGCAATGTCTAGTTGAACTTTCACAATGAAGCTTGCTGAGAAACATTCCAGGTGATGGTCACACTTTGGTAAGATTCAGACACCAAAATTACCTGGTTAGGTTTCTGAAAAGATAATGGTTTGGCTTCAGATTCATTAGACTCCGTTACACTTGGACTCCAATGTGTTAAGAATTTTTATTTCATCTGTCGTGTCGCAGCCACTGATGTGACCGCGTCGGTGGCCTCTCCTCAATCTATTTTGGGTTTGTTATCACAGGTGAGCACTGCTGCTGCTGCAGGTGCAGAAGGAGGGGCTCTTCTTCTGCCTCTTCTCTCAGTGACTGTAAAGTGTAATGCAACCCAGTGTAGAAATATAAAAACTAAACTAAACTAAATCCACTGAAGTAAAACCCAGATCCATGAAAAATGTGGAAAAAGAACAGTAACGAAGCACTTGTGCTTGAAGTAGAAGTAACGACTTTCAACCACTGCTGTCTCCTAAAATGTTTAACTAACCTGGGATTTTGTTCAGGACCGGTCTGATTGTGCGTCGTCTCACTGAACCTGTTTATGTAGATTTATAAGATAAACATTTTTTTTGACTTCTGAAGAAGTATAACTTCCGTGAGTTTTCACCATTGTCTTTGTTAGGAAAAAACAAACATCCACAGTGTTATCAAAGACTTTACCACAGCAAGTTCTGCTATCGATGTGCCTTCCACAGCCTCCACACAATTCTCAACCCAGTCTCTAAAATACAGTGAGAAAAGGCTGTCAACAGCCACACTGGTGGCTCTGCAAAGCAATACTCAGGCACAGCCGTGCTTTGAACTAAATTTAAGTTAATCTATCCTTTAAGTGGAACAGAATGGAAATGTTAAGATATTCTACAGGATTAATGAGAACTCTGACAGCTGGTGGTGTAAGATGAAAAGTGTGGAGATCACCGAAGTCAATAGGCTTCGTCTTCAGGGACCGCGAATGTCTGAACAGGCTCAGTTCAAACCATGAGACCATGACCACCATGACTCTGTCAATCAGCACAACTTCCAGCAAACACTCAAACTGACATATTCACTCATGTGCAATATCAGTGCATCCTAAACTGAATATACCAATATTTGTCATACCGTGCTTTTTTGATGCTTTTTATAATTACACTATCCCATTTGCTGTGCAGTAACACTGCAAAGTCCCCTGCTGTGGGGTCGATAAAGGATTATCTATCTTATCTTTACAGGTTGTGACTTCATCCTGTAATTTCCTCTGATGTGGAAACTAAGGGGAGTTTACTTTTCAAAACATTCATATTAATTATGGTAATGAGACAGTGCTTGATAAATATGCATCAAAGAAGTCCACAGGTTCTGCATGTGGTTCAGTGCAAACACACATCAAACACTCAGGCAGGTATTGTATGCAATTTAATGAGAGAGATGTGATGAGTTGATAATGGTGCTCTTTGTCAGAGAATGCTTGTAATGAAATTGTGAATTCACAGTGAAGAGGGTTTCTTAAAAACTTATAAGTATTATCAGTATTATTGATCACTTGCAGGAGCTGAGAAGCATGGAACCAGAATCCATCCTTAATAGAACCTATGTTGTTAATGATATACATTCTTGCTATGAATTAAGCAATACATCTTACATATTGCTAAGCAGCACTTCTACAGTATGTGTTTTATTATCTGTTATACTTGGCTCTTTATCTGCTGTCACTGTATGTGGAAACCTTCTTGTAATAATCTCCATCATTTACTTCAAACAGCTCCACACTCCTACAAACTATCTTATTCTCTCTCTGGCAGTAGCTGACCTGCTTGTTGGGGTTGTAATCTTTCCTTTCAGCATGGCCTTTTCTGTAAGTTCATGTTGGAATGAAGATTTATTTTGCAAAGTACGAGACAGCTTTGATATATCACTGTGCATGTGCTCTATCTTGAACTTATGTTGTATTTCTATTGACCGATATTATGCTGTGTGTCAGCCTCTGACATACAGGACTAAAATAAATGATCATGTTGTTGTAATCATGATCCTGGTGAGCTGGACTATTTCTGCTCTAATTGGAATTGGTGTCATAGTTTCAGGATTAAACCAAGATAAATGTGAAGAAAACTGTTCAAATAATGCTCTGTTGGCAAACACCATGGGTCTTATTTTGTCATTTTATCTCCCAGTGATCATAATGCTCTGTATCTACTTTCAAATTTTCCTTGTGGCACAGAGACAGGCACGCAGCATCCACAACACAAAGTCTGGAGCAGCTGTCAGTAAGATGGAGAGAAAGGCCACAACAACTTTGGCAATTATTATGGGAGTGTTTCTGAGCTGCTGGACTCCGTTCTTTCTTTGCATGACATTTCTGTCTTTTAGTAATGATTCAGTATCAGTGGCTGTGTTTGAAACCCTTAACTGGCTTGCACTCTCAAACTCAATGCTCAATCCATTTATTTATGCTTTCTTTTACAGCTGGTTCAGATCATCTTTCAAAATGATAATTTCTGGTAAACTATTTCAAGGTGATTTTTCTGACTCAAAACTGCCTTGACTTCTTAACTAGAAAGCTGAATTGTAATGTAAATTGTCAATAATCTTATATAATAATAAAGGCTGGTACAATTTTGATCAACTCTTCATGTGATTTCAGAGTATCTACTTGTGAATATCTGGGATTATTGCAACAGATTTACACACCATGCACTAAACATGATATTGCAAGACGTTAGTGCAGAATTTGACTGTATTTATTTGAAATGAAGAGTTAATTTAAAGTCTCTCCTCCGGCAGGCATTTGAAAGACTGGCTGTGGTTAGATAATGAAATCATATAAACACACCTGTCTCACAATATGAAGTTGTGGCCTTTCCACATTGTTTAACCACATCCCATAGTAATTATCTGAATGATGCTTACATCAGAGTGTTTTTATGCCTTCACCATTAGTCAGATAGAATAATTTTGTTTGTCTTTGTCTCTACAATTATTTAAATATGTATTTCTATAATACGATTTAATAATAATAAGCAATCATTTTAATTGAAATGTAATTGAAATATTGTCCTCACAAAGCTAGTTTGTAATGATTGACCCACTTTAGCTTTGTTATTTGTTAGCTGTTATCATTATTTTCTGGTACTTTAAAGGTTTATTGACATAAGTAGTTTATGGTAACATAATATAACATCTTTACATAGAATGTACATCAATTTTACAAAAAAATGCTCCTATTCCTCTTCTAAAATGTTACATCCTTTTGTGGCTGTGATAGTCATGGCTAATTAAATTCCCACTTTCATCCCCTTGAAACACAGGGCTCTCCCCGTCATGACGCACTGACAGTTTGGAAATCTTGTGGAGTTTTCCTCAAAGGAAGCTATTTGCTTTCTGGGACGTTCAGTTGAAAATATCCATAAAGAAAATTAAAATTCTGATGACTATTTTTAAGTTAAATTTACTTTTCTGTATATCTTGATGATCCACTTGTCTCCATTACCCAATAACTACACACAGTTAAATACCACCATAGTGCCACATGTAAAGGTAGAATCAAGTTTTAAATGTGCTTGTTGGTTTCTTATCCTGTAATATTTGACTGCTACAATTGCAAAAATAACTGGCAGACAAGCTTTTCAATGTTACAAAACATGGTGCAGGAAGACCAAGTTTCATAAGTGGAAAGTGCTCTCACTATCAGAAGCTGGATCACACAAACACAATCCCAGTAAAATTCATAATCATTATGGACAGTACAAAATGAATAGATTGACAGTATATTTCATTAGTGAGTCAGTTCCCACTGCAGAAGGTCACGCCTTAGATGGTATTATCCTACTAATGTCATGGGCATTTGCCTACTAATTTCCATGTCATCACACAAAATATCAGATCTTCACTGACTGCTTTCCATTCCATACAATGCATATATCTTTTGACTATCAGTCCTCCTACAGCCATGTCCAGTAAATTGAATTTGGATTTTAGTTATGGTTTTCTTTGAATAAAACTAAAGTGGGCAGACTTTTAACAAGTAAAAGTTGATTAAAAAGAAGGAAGCACAAAAACAAAAACAGGATGAGATTCACTAAATATAATCACAATTAACAGCCGTCATTTGGCAGGACGAAGACTTAATGTAAAATAGCTGACAAAACAATTCAATGCAATATCCTCGTTCGGACATCGCCTTTACAGGCATGAACGCACAGACCTTAAAAGTGCAGATTGTGGTTGTATAGCTCAGCATTGCTCCATGCCATGTGTTCAGAGGTGTGTAAACACGTCCTCCATTGTGCTTCCCATATCTTTGTCAAGTTTTGCAGTCTTGAACCTCTCTTGTCGCAGCCACTGATGTGACCATGTCTGCCATCTTGCCTGGTTGTCATGCACTCATGTGGACGCCAACATTTTTCATTTTTCGTTGCTGTGACTTATCTTCAATTTAGCCCTGCATCCTTTCATAACTCATGAACTGTTTGTCACACAGCCACTGTACAGCACTGTACCTAACTGTTTCACAAAGCTGTATCCATCCTACAGCAACCGCGACTTTCTTTCTATGAGGCATTAATTTGCCATTGAGGTGTTGTAAGGTAGTGTGTGTGAATGCATGAACGTGTGAATGCATGCATTTACGTGGTCGCAGCTATTGCAAATTTGTGCTTGTTCTAAAAGAGAGATGTGACACTAAACAAGTTGCTGGCTCAGTTAAAGTCACTACATGCAAGGACACGATGATAATTGACAGTGAACTTGAGGTACAAAGGTATAAATGTTTTGACTTTAAATTAATGTTGCAGTTTTTCTATGGTACTGTTGCAACACAGCTAAAAGCAGTGGCAACCTATGTGTGTGGGCCCAATTTCTGAGGAAGTAACAATGACATTCAATGAACTATAAACAATAAACTCAGTTTTGACCAACATACAACCAATATACGTGAAAAAATGACAGTGAAGGCTCCATGTTATAATCATCATACTCAATAAACTCACTGCAGCAGAATTCAGCCCAAACTGCTCTAATGTTCTTGCTTCTTCAACGTGCTGCATAACTGTTTCCAAACGGACCAGCATCATTCCTACCACCTCCAAAGTCACCGGCCTCAGAAGTTAGCTACAGAGCTATCACGCAGTTAACGCTCAGAATAAGAAAGTGGCTATGTGCACGCTGTGAAAACTGTTTGTCTATTAGACTGCAGTAAAACTGGGATTCTAAAACTTTTGTTTCCCTTGGATTGAATTCCTATTGACTACATCCAAGATTCTTGCTTTTTCACTAATATCGTGTCTCCTGACACTTATATCACTGCCATCTTCCCTTGTGTTTTGGGTGGACCAGCAGAGATCTTGAGGTGTTGTTTGTGGTAAAGGCAAACTGCTTATGAATTCAAGAGTCTAGCAACATGTTCTGACAGCTCAGCCATGTAAGAGAGTCCTGCTGGGAGGCTTCTGCTGGTTGTCACTGGCTTGGAAATGTCTGTCCAAGGCACGAGTGGCCCCAAAATTTAGTTATTATTACTAATTTTTGTATTATATAGCAAATGATCCCGCACCACATCGAAGGTGGTCCCCTGGCCTCTGGATTGAGGAATTCAGACAACCCTGACTTTTGTTCAGTTATGCCAGAATGAGTTTAGGATTATCATGATAACAGGTCAGCCACAATGAATAAACTCTTCAGCTCAAGTTCAAGGGGTCCACACATAGGCAAAACTAACAAGACACAGGGTAGCCGTAACTGTCTAAAGTGTTATGACAGAGAAATATACATTTATCGGAGAGCATTTTCTAGTTAGGTGCTTTGCATTGTGTCTGTATAACGAGCAGATCCTTCATCTTTTCTAGTTTCAAAAGTTTGAGTTTGCCCAACCAGTCCACATGTGTTTTGTGGATTTGGAGAAGGCATTTGACCGTGTCCCTCATGACATTCTGTGGGAGGTGCTTTGGGAGTATGGAGTCCGGGGCCCTCTACTACGGGGCCATCCGATCTCTGTATGACCGGAGCGGGAGCTTGGTGTGCATTGCCGGCAGTAAGTCAGACTTGTTCCCAGTGCGTGATGGACTCCGGCAGGGCTGCCCTTTTCTGTTCATTATTTTTATGGACAGAAGTTCTAGGCGCAGCCAAGGGCCGGAGGGAGTCTGGTTTGGGGACCACAGAATCTCATCTCTGCTTTTTGCGGACGAGAATCAGCACCTCCAAGTCCGACCAGAAAAAGGTGGATGCCCCCTCTAGGTTGGAGGAGAACTCCTGCCTCAAGTGGAGGAGTTCAAGTATCTTGGGGTCTTGTTCACGAGTGAGGGAAGGATGGAGCGTCAGCTTGACAGGCGGATCGGTGCGGTGGCAGCAGTAATGCGATCGTTGTATCGGTCTGTCGTGGTGAAGAAGGAGCTGAGCCGAAAGGCAAAGCTCTTGATTTACCAGTCAATCTACGTTCCTACTCTCACCTTTGGTCATGAACTTTGGGTCCTCCACGTCGAGAGGAGCCAGCTGAGGTGGCTCGGGCATCTTTATAGGATGCCTCCTGGACGCCTTCCTGGGAGGGTGCTCTGGGCATGCCCCCCCGGGAAGAGGCCCTGGGGAAAACCCAGGACACGCTAAAGGGACTATGTCACTCGGCTGGCCTGGGAACGCTTTGGGGTCCCCCTGGAAAAGCTGGAGGAAGTGTCTGGGGAGAGGGATGTCTGGGCATCCCTGCTTAGACTGCTGCCTAGAAGAAGAAGAAAATGGATGGATGGATGGATGGACTCAGGATGATAGGCGGAGGTCAGGCTCGACGTGGCACCTATCTTGTCACAAAACTCTTTCCAAAATAAAGAACTGGGGACCTCAATCAGACACAATATCTTTAGGGAAACCATGGATTCGAACGACTTCTTTTAACAAAATTTCTGTTGTCTCTTTGGCAGAGGGAAGTTTAGGTAAGGCAATGAAATGGGTCATCTTTGAAAACCTGCCTACCACAGTCAATATGGTGGTGTTACCTTTAAATGTGGGTAGCCCGGTAACAAAATCCACCGACAGGTGTGTTCATGGTCCCTGGGGAACTTCCCATTCTGTCTTGACGTTTTATTCCTGGAACAAACCTCACAAGCACTGACACATTCACGGCCACCAAAGCCTCTGTTTTACTATGAACTTTGTTTGTTTAGCCCCAGGGTGACATGTAAGCAGTGACGTGTGTGCCCATTGAATTACCTGTACCCGTAGTTGAACCAGTACGAACAACCGGCCACCAGGGCAGCCTGCAGGTGCGTTCGAGCCTTCACTGGCCGGTTGCACCTCTTTCTCTATTTGCCAGGTGCCTCCTACCACACAGTTTAGTGGCAGGATTGGTTCTGGCTCCTTGGCGGTCGGTTCCGGTTCATGCAGTCATGACAGCGCATCAGGCTTAGTATTTTGCGACCCGGGTCTGAACGACAGGGTGATCCGGAACCGACTAAAAAATAAAGGCCATCAGGCTTGTCTCGCATTCAGTCTCTTTGCCTTTTTGACATATTCTAAATTTTTATGGTCCATCCAGACCAAGAAGGGTTGCTCAGCACCCTCCAACCAGTGTCTCCACTCTTCAAGAGCCATTTTGACCACTAACAGTTCACTGTTACCTACGTTGTAACGTCTCTCTGCAGCGGACAGGAAAGGTAAGCGCACGGATGGATCCTGTTGTCCTGTTCGGATCTTTGCGACAGGACAGCTCCTATCCCGTCATTAGATGCATCCACCTCCACCACGAACTGCTGCTGCGGTTCGGGAACGGTTTGCACCGGGGCTGAGGTGAAGGCTGTTCTCAGGCGTCGGAACGCCTCCGGAGACCACTGAAAAACAGACTGCATGCACTCACAGAGGTGCAGAGGTGCGGCTATGGTACTGAAGTTCCTTATGAACTTCCTGTAAAAGTTTGTGAAAAAAATGTGGTAGACATTAGAGGAAGAGGATAACGATTCTTTACAGTTATTTCATTGAGCGGACTGTAGTCAATATATGGCTGTAGCGATCCGTCTTTTTTACCCACGAAAAAGAATCCAGCCCCAGCAGGGACTGGCAAGGGCCGGATTATACCTGTTTTTAATGAGATTTGAATGTACTCATCCATGGCCTTGCGCTCTGGTCCAGAGATGGAATGCAACCTCTCCTTAGGAATGGGGGCTCCAGGGAGCAAATCAATAAAGGAACGGTGCGGAGACAGGGATGTAGCCTTGTCTTTATTGAAGACCTCTTTCAGATCCCAGTAACACAGCGGCACTTTGGACGAGTCCGGGTATCAGCTTGCCTCCTTCTCGGTCAGCGAGACTGGTTCCGGTTTCAGTTGTGCTGGAGAGAGGTTGAGAAGCACAGGTGGTCATACATTCTCTGCCCCACCCCAAGATTTTTCCCGTTCCCCAGTCTATGTGCGGGTTATGATGCTTAAGCCAGGGATAACCCAGGATGAGCATGTGTCAAATAACTGAAAGGTTATAGTTTCAGGCACTTTCGCCTCTACCATCAGTTCACACGGTTCAGTGCAGTGGGTTACCTGGAAGATGAAATGCCCATTTAATGCACTAGCTTGCTAGCTTCCTTCTGATTGTCTCCACCTGTTGCTTGTTGCCTCGTGTATATATTGTCTGCGTTCCCCCCTGTCCTGTGCCAGAATGTCTTCTATGACCCATGGTTCACGTCAGTCTTGTCTTTTCTACCTTGCCTTGTACATTACCTCATCATCTAAGAGTTTTTTGTTGTTTATTGCCTTTTGAGAAGAATCCTTAGCGTCCTTAGTAAACTTTGATCACAGTACACCTTTTGTTGGTTTTTGTAAACTTTGAGATTTTTGTTATTAAAACCGTCTTTGAACCTTTTTGTTTTTCTACAAGTGTCTGACAGTTATTGCTTTTGAGTCCAGCCACCTTGTGCCTGAGCGCTCTGATAGAACATTCTGGCCAAAGATGGACTCAGCAGACTCTAGTCACTTGAAGAACGCCTTATCAGCTCAGGTGAGCCTCCTTCACAAACATGAGGACCAGCTCCAGAGCATACAACAAGGTGTCAGAGATCTCTCAGATCGTCAGCTGGAGTTACAACAGACGGTGATGACGCAGATTCACAATTCACCAAGCATTTCCAGCGCATGACCAGCCACATGGCAAACGCCACTACTCTCCATGGCACCTCCAGTAATCACCTTGCCCATCAAGGAAGTCAGGGACCTGAAACAAGAGGGAAGTTAGGTTTCACAATAAAAGAGGAAGTGTTAGACACAAAAAGGAACAAAACTCAACAAACACAACAGGACATGACATTAACAAACTCCTCTTAATTTAGGATCAATTTGAAAGCAAAAACACAAAGAATTGATTTTTTTTATATAATTCTTGATAAATTCAGGCGTCAAGGGGTTAATTCTCTGCTTTCCACTGCGCATCACTGCCCTCTGAATTTTATTGGACTTTTCATGAACTGAATATACAGTGAATATCAGCATTCTCCTGTGCCACTCGGTACCAGACACCATTCTCTTTAACTTGCACTTGGTTCCTGACATCATAATATTTGAAGGCACACTAACGGTTTCAGAGTTCTGTCATTATGTTACCATTATATTCTTCAGAACTTTTTCTGCTGAAGTCTATCACCATCTCCTTAGCCTTGCTGGCGTTGATGAGTAGGTGTTTCAGTCCACACCATTCACCAAAGTTAGTGATGACTTCCCTGTATTCCAAATTGTTCCCCTGGGATACACATTCAAAGATGGTTGAATCATTGGAGAACTTCTGGAGGTGGCAGCTGGTTGTGTTGTGTCTGAAGTCCAATGTGCAGAGGGTGAAGAGGAAAGGAGAGAGCACAGTACCCTGCAGAGCCCCGGTGCTCTGCCACATCCAACACACAGTCGCAAAGCCTCACATGCTGCGGTCTGTTGGTGAGGTAGTCGATGGTCCATGCAGCCGGGTGACATTCCACTGCGGCTCCTTCCAGCTTCCCCCTCAGCAGTGATGGTTGTGATGATTGTGTTAAAAAAAACTGGAGATGTCAAAAAACACTACCCTCATTGTGCTCCCAGTGCTCTCCAGGTGGGAAAGAGATCTGTACAGCACTTCTTCCACATCAATGCGCGGTCGGTATGCAAACTGTAGGGGTCCTTGATCAGATGGGGAATCAACAAGACAACAAGCCACTGTTCTGGGCTACAGCAATCATCAAGACGATGACTGTCTCACAGTGGAAAGTTTAAGTGTGGAAAACATCCCCTCCCTGTGTTGCGGGGAATGGGTTAAAGCCACTCTGTGTTCCTATCCCTTCACAACATTCATGAACAATCAAGGATGATCAAAACATTGAAAACTACAAATCATTATTACATAATAATAAATTGTGTTAGGGCAGGGTAAGGGGAGACATATCCTATGTTACCTTTTCATGGTACCTTATCAAATGTTGTGGCTTGCAGGTGACTGGGGAGCTCCACCCTGTACAGGGCTTGATCAGGTGGAGCTACTTCAGCTGGACATAACCATTAATTTCCTGCCCATTGTTGCAGTCTGTTCAGTTTGTTTTTAAGCGAACATGGATAGTTCCTCGAAATGAAATCCCATCTCACTGTGACTGTGCTCACATTGATCATTTTCCACATTATGGTCAGCAGTCGCCTGATTAGCTTCACTGTGTGTATCCCTTCTGCAGCTTTTCCCGCAATCCACATTTGCTTATACATTCCACAAGGCCAGGGGATTCTTGAAATTCCACCCAAACATTGATCCGTGTCCCAATCTCCAAAGTGATTTTTGAACAAAAGTTTTCTGAGCACTTCTGTAAGTCTGTCATGAGGAACTGAGCCAGGGTCAGCAACATGCAACCTGGGCCAAACTTTGTTTTTATCTAATTTTATCTCTTCCTTGATTAAGTCCATGTTCAAATCTGCAAATTGTTTTTCGCATCTACTTTCTGACAGATATTTTTGTCTATTTCTGCTGTCTCTTCATTCAGTGAGTAGGTGTCCCATACAAAATCACAGATATGTTTCTCTTTGACTTCATTTTCGACCTCTATTTTGGAGATCAGGTGTTGCCCAGCTGTGGTATTAACCATACACCATGCTGCAGTCATTAGTATAACTACTATTATCCCCAGAGTTGTCCCTATTCTAACCAATGCAGATTCCCAAGATAAGGAGAACAACCAACCCCACCCTGAGTGCACTTCCTGTGTAATTTTTACATTATCCCCCTCCGCCGACCCCCCAACAATCCTCAGGATGTTGTCTGTATAATTCCGTCATGGGTTCAGGGTCCCTGATGTTGCTTGCTGGAACCCAGGATCTCTCCTTCGGGCCGTAATCCTCCCAGTTGACCAAGTACTGGAATCGCCAGCGATGTGCTGCCATGAGTCGCTTTACTGTATATACTAGTCCTCCATCAATGAACCAGGGGGAAGGTGAGGGTCTGGAGGCTGGGACCAAAGAATTCTGTTTGATGGGCTTCATGCAACTTAGAGGGGTCATTCCTGGGTGGACAACCAGACTTTCTGGCCACACTGGTAGGTAGAGGCAGGAACTTGATGTTGGTCTTGTATTATTGCCCTCTTGTATTTCTCTGATGTGTGCAGCAGAACCTGACAGGACCAAATCCACCGCAGTGGCAGCAGCGGTCGAGAGTGAGTGCAGAAGGGACGCTGACCTCGCGTTCCAATGCTGGGAACAGGGGAGGTTGGTAGCCAAACACACACTGTAAAGCAAACATGCCTGTTGATGAGCATGGCATGTCTTTCGATCTGTCCTGTGGTCTGGGGTTGATGTCTGGAAGACAAGCTGACTGTGGCCCTCCAGAACTGGGCCGCAAACATCATGTGGGGATTGTGTTTGCGGATCCATGGGTGTCCCAATATGAGGGGGTGCAAAGGGCCTTGGTAAAGGTGAAACGTAATAGTCTCGGAATGGGAGTCAGCAAAGGCAAGGGTGAGGGAAAGAGTGCAGTGGCTCACCTGGCACAGTAGCCGACTATCCAGAGCACTAGCATTGAGGGGCTGAGAAAGAGGTTGGGAGGACAGATTGAGTTCTTTTGCTATTCTGTAGTCCATTTAATTAGCATTAGCCCCGGAATCAACGAGGGCTGGATGGCTGAGGAAGGAAGAGGAGGAAGAGAGTAGCACAGAGGTTAACTGGCGAACAGGGCTCGAGTACACCAAGGTAGGACTCACCAGCATTCTCTGTCTCCCTGTTGCTTGCCTGCTCTTCCCAGAGCAGTTGGCCAGGAAGTGTCCTGACTGGCCACAATAAATGCAGCGTCGCTCTTCCATGCGACGCTGCTGCTCCTCTGGAGAAAGTCTGGTTCGAAAGGAGATGGGGACGCTTTCCTTAAGCTGGAGCGCCCTCTGACAACCTCTGAGCAGGATCAATGTTGGCTGGATCTTCCTTGTTCTCGCACTTGCTCATACCTTCTTGGACCTGTTGTTTCTCCATCTGGTCTACCAGGAAACCCATCTGTGAACCAAACGCAGCCAGCAAGCCCTCCAGACAGTCTGCCATTTCTCTCAACTCCTGGTGGAGAACATTCAGCTGCTCCTCCTGATGATGGATCTTTTGCCCCTGTGCCTGGAGAATGACCTGGAGCGGATCTGAGTCTGAGTCCATTTTGTTGCCAGATAACACTGTCAGGGCTCACAGAAGAAGTGGACTCACCAAGCAGTCTTGACACAAATGAGGAGTTTAACGTCTGTAGAGTAGTACATCTGACAAATTAAGGTATCCAAAGGCAAAGGCAGAGAGAATCGTCAAAATCCAAAAGAGGTCATACCCAAGGAGCATTGGAATCATAAGAAAATGCTGGATAACAACACACATGGGATGAAGAAAGGGGAAAGACAAAGGGTATATATTGGGAGGGACAGGTGGACAATACGGCACAGGTAAAACACATCAGGTTGATTAGGAAGGGCAGGAAACTTAACAGGAACGAAAGGAATAATACCTACCAAGAAAAAAAACGGAAGTGAATCACGAAACACAAAGTTGACAGATCATCACAGTACCACACATAATGATGATGAGTGTTCTGGACTAATAGTGACCAAGCTCTCAGTCAACACCACGAGTGTACAAATCCCCATCGACTGTTGCTCCAATGTGGCCTGAAGCTGCTCACCCCCCTCAAAGTACCTAAACACATCTGCTGAAGCAAGTGTGCCACCAGAATAGTCTTGCAATGCGAAACGCTGACAAGTTACTGTTCCATAAGGTGCTTTGCACACAAGTAGAGGTACACTATTCCCAGTTAGTTCAGTGCATCTTATCTTTGTCTCATTTGCATCACATTTTTGTGTGGATAAATAGTCGCTGGCCTGTAAAGCTGTCTGATTCATGCTCCCGACAATACAAAGTGGAAACCTTCTTTCTTTATGCCGTCAACTGTTGGAGGTATGAGCGAACTTTTCCTTTCCGTTATTGCACTGATACATTTCTTGCCATGAAAAAAATTATCCAAGCAAAGTAACATTTACCCCTCTTTTTGTGAGCTGCTGCACATTCATCCAGGCAAACTGCAATGGTGGAAGTCTACCCTCATTATAATATGTTATGCATGTTTCCTGAATTGTTTGTGCAACTGAATATTTCATCCTTTCATAAAATCATTTCTTTTTTCCTCACAGTGTCTGCAGCTCACTCAATGACAACAGCTGAGATTGTGTATGGTGCTGCACTAACACTGTCCCCTGTGTCCTCCTGTTCTATGCCTCAGCTGGCCACAACCTCACCAGACACTTTGCTCTGTCCTCGACAGCAAGCCTCTCCGAATCAACATTTGCACAATTCTCACTCAAGCATCAGGTAAATACCCATGAGTAAATAGAGATTAAACGTAGGATAAATATTTGCCACACTTTACATAGAGATTATGAATTTTACTGGAACTCTACTCTGACAGTGACTCTTTCAACTTATGAAACTTGCCTTTCCTGCACCACGCATGTTGCAAACATGAAATGTTTTCCCAGCAATTATTTTTCAATATACAACCATCAAATCTTTTTGAGATAATTGTTTGACATAAAAAAATACAATACGCAAAAAAAAAAAAAAAACTTGGCTACATTTTGAACTGTGCTGTTACTCTCTATGTGGCACTATGGTGGGATTTAACTGCAGGTTGTTATTGTATGGATCATTGCAATAACACAATTGCATTAGCAAGTTGCACATGAAAAACATGGTGCCAGTCAGATCATCAACATCCTGAAAAGTAAGTACCACTGGGAGGCTCATGGTGGTCATTGAAGTAGAAGTGTTTGTCCGAGCCGAAGATGTGAAAAAGTATGTGACACTGAGTGTGACACAGCAGGAAAAAAAATAAAACAGACAGCCGAACTCATCTACTGGCAATAGGAAAGGAGTCACTTGCCTATTTTTAGCAGAATTACCTGAATTCAAACAACCTGCATATGTGTGCTAGTTTTCATGGAAAGTAGTAAAACACACATTCACACACACACACACACACACACACACACACACACACACACACAGCTACTGTATTATTGCATCACTGTATGATCATACCACATGCAAACATGAATGTAGTGTATCCCATCTGATTGGACAAGAAACATTTGTATTCATGATATATGTAAATCTATGTGAGAGTTGATTATTTAAATACAAAGTATTCTACACAGTGGCACAGTGAATAAGGACACACATCAACACTGACCTGTCATTATGGTATGAAACTTGAACTACAAGTCTTTTGTTGTCTTAACTTCATGTCTTTATTTGTTAAGAACATTGATGTTGTTGTGATTAAACATGCTGAAGGAAATATCACAGTATCTAAAAGGTTTTCTCACTGTAATTGGTTAATATTGAAAAATTGAATTGCAGGAATCAAGGACCATGGAGCCAGAAGGGACTGTCAACAGGACGTACACTCTTCATGACATACATCCCTGCTATGAGTCAGATAATGGAGCTTATGTATTTACAAGCAACCCTTCACTAATATGTGTATTATTATATGTTTTCCTCGGCTCATTGTCTGTTGTCACAGTATGTGGAAATCTTCTTGTGATAATCTCCATCGTTTATTTCAAACAGCTCCATGTCCCTACTAACTACCTCATCCTGTCTCTGTCTGTGGCTGACCTGTCTGTAGGAGTTTTGGTTTTTCCTTCCAGCATGGCAGTCACTGTAACCTCATGTTGGTATCATGAAGGTTTATTTTGTAAAGTACGAGGGAGCTTTGATGTGACTCTTAGCACAGCTTCTATTTTGAACTTATGCTGTATTTCTATTGACAGATATTATGCAGTGTGTCAGCCTCTCGCTTATAGAAGTAAAATAAATGATTGTGGTATCTGGATTATGATCCTGCTGAGCTGGGGAGTTGCTGCTCTAACTGGAATTGGCATCGTAATTGCAGGGTTTAATCCAGGGAATTGTGAAGAAAGCTGTTTAATTGATGTTCTAATATCAACCACTCTGACATGTATTTTCTCATTTTACATCCCAGTTATGATACTGCTCTGTATCTACCTGAAGATTTTCATTGTGGCACAGAGACAGGTACGCAGCATCCAGAACACAACCTGTCAGAGCACAAAGTCTGGAGCAGCTGTCAGTAAAATGGAGAGAAAGGCCACCAAAACTCTGGCTATAGTTATGGGAGTTTTTCTCTTGTGTTTGACCCCTTTATTTCTTTGCATGTCCTTTCAGCCTTTAATATATGATATAACACCAGTTGCTGTGATTGAAAGTCTGAACTGGTTTACACTGTCAAACTCAATGCTCAATCCTTTTATTTATGCTTTCTTTTACAGCTGGTTCAGATCAGCTTTTAGAATGATCATTTCTGGAAAAATATTTCAAGGTGATTTTACCAACTCAAAACTGTGTTGACTTGTTTTGATCATTCAAATACCAATTTAATTGCAGAATAATGATAAAGGTTGAAACAGTAAATACTGACAGTCCGCCACTGTTATTCTGTTCACTGCCTGAGCAAATTTTACTGTATATACACTGGTATTTCTTATTTAACAATATTTAACACTAAGCACTTGAGTCAAACTAAAACATTTTCGATTTCAACTCGATAACACATGCAGCTGATAGATCAAATTGGAATCCACAAAAAGCCATAATCTGTAAAAGAGTGTCTTGTGATGCTGTTTTACAAAACCTGCCAGCCGGTAGTACTTAGATGAGATTAGATAAGACTTTATTTATCTCACAGTTGAGAAATTTACTGTTACAGAAGCTCTTTAGATCACACTGCAATCAGTTATGGAAGGTGCAAATAAGAAAAAATAAAAAGAATTTAAGAAATTTAAAAAAATTAGAAAATAAGGTATCAGTGAATGCAAGAAAAAAATAGGGCATTCCATTCTGTGGCTCTATGACAGATATTGTCTTTGTCTCTTTCATTGTCTTTTACATAAAAACATCTTTATCTATGTATCTTCCTCAAAGTCATTACTAAGATCTGGTCTGACAGGAGGTTAACAAATTACATTATATCACTGAATAGTTTTGCTGAAGCCATTGTTCTTTACTTTATACTGCCCAAGAGACAACCATTAAAGACACCTTCAAAACACCTGTGGTGTGTTCACAATTTTTCAGGTCTGTCAAAAATCAAACACCCATTTGTGTTTTGAAAGAGTTTTTGGTTGCTGTAATCATTCCTCCTCTCTATACTCCCTGTGAAGTGGTGCTGCATAGAGGAAGTACACTGTAAGTCATGGGGGTCAAAGTCCAGTTGCTGGAAACACATGTTCTAAGAAGTTCAGCCAAAGCTAATACTGTATGTCTGAGTTGATCAAATCAAGTTGGCATCTTCTAAATTGAGGGACCAGTAAATCTGCATTTGAGCATGTATTGTTTGAAGACAAACTTGTAAATCCTGTAAAATGTGTGAAATACAGCACTCAATATATCTTAAGATCACATATCTTTGTCCATGCGGGGAATAACACAATTTATGAACATCCTCATGTGGTGATGCCTCAGGCCTTGTGCAACACCCTCCACCACCACCTGCTGGGTTACACTGTTTTGAAAATGCTACACAGCAACACAACACACAAATGTTGGCCTTTTCATGAACTGAATATACAGTGAATATCAGCATTCTCCTGTGCCACTCAGTACCAGACACCATTCTCATTAACTCATATCTTCATGAAAGTGGGCATCAAACACATTCCTGTTCCACTTGGTTCCTGACATCATAATATTTGAAGGTACACTCACAGTTTCAGACTTCTGTCATTCTGTTACCATTATATTCTTTAGGTCACACAAAAATGCATGTATATTAACATGAATATACAGGGAATATGTAATTATGGTGATAGTAAATGTATACCAAATGTAATATGTAATTATGATGATAGTACATGTATACTGAATATAATCAGTGTTATTAAATTAACTATGAGTAAATACAGATTGAACGTAAATATTTCCCACTGTTGTCCCCCCTCTGTGACTGCCAAGTCACACACAGACTCCCCCTATCATCTGCTGTTGAAGATAAGATAAGATAAGATAAGATAAGATAAGACTTGATTAATCTCCAGCCAGGGAAAGTGTAACAGGCTGCAGGCAATAACAGTCGGAGTAACAACAGAATATAAAAATACAAGATGAAACTTGACTACATATATGTACATTTTATACAAGAACTATAAAAAATATAAAAGAAAAATAAATTAAATATATGTATATCTTATATATATGAGATTGAAAAGCTAATATTGCACAAGGTATTTAGTGTATGTGATAATTCAATTAAATTTTCAATTTAGTTCAATTCAATTTTATTTATATGGCGCCAAATCACAACCGAAGTTGTCTCACACTTTACATGTAGAGCAGGTACAGACCAACTCTTTATCTACAGAGACCCAACAATTCCTTCATGAGCAAGCACTTGGCAACAGTGGCGAGGAAAAACTTCCTTTTAGGAGGCAGAAGCCTCAAGCAGAACCAGGCTCTGGGTGGGCGGCCATCTGCTTCAACCGGTTGGGTGAGAGAGAGAGAGAGAGAGGGGTTTGGGGTTGGGCAGAAATCAAAGTTTTGACAGCTGTAATAGATTTATAGATATACAAAGTACATATTGCATAGTATATGCCTATGTGATATATTTATGTATGTGATATATTATTAGCAGATAGAATATGAACATAGTGCGCCACGAATGATCTAATAATTATGGTAGCGTAGCATAGCTTATAACAATAAAAGCTGCAGTGGATGTCCATCAGGGACACGGCAGGAGATGCAGCTGTAATCAGTAGTCCAGGTCCAGCCGCTCTCCATTCAGACCTTAAATGACGAGAAAGCACAAAGACTCCAGGGAAGAAGCCAAGTCAGTAACATGCCTTGATAGGACAGGAATACATACAGATAGAGAGGGAGAGAAGAACAGAGGAGGTTTGCATGTCATTGGAAGTCCCCTGGTAGCCTAATCCTATGGCAGCATAGCTCGGGGCTGGTCCAAGGCAAGCCTGAGCCAGCCCTAAGTGCAAGTTTTATCAAAAAGGAAAGTTTTAAGCCTACTCTGAAATGTAGAGAGGGTGGTCTGCCTCCCGGACAGGGACTGGAAGATGGTTCCACAGGAGAGGAGCTTGATAGCTAAAGACTCTGGCTCCCATTCAGGTTTTAGAGACTTTAGTTACTTTAGAATGTAGTGTTCTACTGGGGTAATAGGGTACTATGAGCTCTTTAAGATAAGATGGTGCCTGACCATGTAATGCTTTGTCGGTAAGAAGAAGGATTTTAAATTCTATTCTGGATTTTACAGGGAGCCGGTGCAGAGCGGCTAATATCAGAGAAATATGATGTCTTTTCCTGGTCTTTGTCAGAACACGTGCCGCAGCATTCTGGATTAGTTGGAGAGTATTTAGCAACGAATTGGGACAGCCTGATAGTAAGGAACTGCAATAATCCAGACTGGAAGTGACAAATGCATGGACTAGTTATTCTGCATCATTTTGAGTCAGAAAGTGCCTGATTTTTACAATGTTGTGTAGGTGGAAAAAGGCAGTCCTTGAAATGTGTTTTACGTGAGAGTTAAATGACATATCCTGATCAAAGATGACTCACAAATTCCTTACAGTGGTCCTGGAGGCCAGCGCAATGCCATCCATAGTTACTATCTCATCGGATAGTGAGTTTCTAAGGTGTTTAGGCCCAAATATGATAACTTCAGTTTTGTCTGAACTCAGTAATAAAAATTTGCAGGTCATCCAGGTCTTTATTTCTTTAAGACAGACTTGGAGTTTTGTTAACTGATTGATTTCCTCTGGCTTCATTGATAAATATAGCTGAGTATTATCTGCATAACAATGAAAATATATGGAATGTTTCGTAATTACAGTTAGGCCTGAAAATATTTGGACAGTGACACAAGTTTTGTTATTTTAGCTGTTCACAAAAACACATTCCGAAATACAATAATATAATTAATGTGGGCTTAAAGTGCACAATCTCAGCTGCAATTTGAGACTTTTCACATCCAAATCGGAATAAGGGTTTAGGAATTATAGCCCTTTACACTCTTTATACCCCTTTCAGGGGACCAAAAGTAATTGGACAATTCACTCAGAGGGCTGTAATTGACTCAGAAGGCTTCTCCCTTGTTAACCTGCCATCAATTAAGTAGTGAAAAGGTCTGAAGTTGATTCCAATTGTGTGGTTTTGCATTTGGAAGCTGTTGTTGTGACCACACATCATGCGTTCAAAGGAGCTCTCAATGGAGGTGAAGCAGAAGATCCTGAGACTGAAAAAAAAAAGAATAAATCCATAAGAGAGATAGCTGAAATGCTTGGAGAAGCCAAATGAACAGTTTGGTAAATTCTAAGAAGAAGAGGAATGCACTGGTGAGGTTGACAATTCAAAAAGGCCTGGACGTCCACGGAAGACAAAAGTGACGGATGATCACCGAATACTCCATGGTCAAGAAAAAATCCATTTACAACATCTACTGAAGTGAAGAACACTCTCCAGGAAGTGGGTGTATATGTCTCTAAGTCTACAATAAAGAGAAGACTGAATGAAAGTAAATACAGAGGGTTCTGCACAAGGTGCAAGCCATTCATCAGTCCCAAAAATAGACAGGCCAGACTTGACTTTGCCAAAAAACACCTCAACAAGCCAGCCCAGTTCTGGAAAAGTGTTCTATGGACAGATGAGACAAAGATAAACCTGTACCAGAATGATGGGAAGAAGACAGTTTGGAGAAAAAAGGGAACGGCACATGATCCAAAGCACACCACATCATCTGTGAAACATGGTGGAGGCAGTGTGATGGCATGGGCATGCATGGCTTCCAAGGGCACTGGGTCACTTGTGTTCATTGATGACATTACAACAGATAAAAGTAGCCGGATGAATTCTGAAGTATACAGGGATACACTTTCTGCTCAAATTCACAACAACTCAAGGCTGCTGCTGTAAAGGCCTGGCAAAGTATCAAGGAGGAGGAAACCCAGCCTTTGGTGATGTCCATAGGTTCCAGACTTCAGGCAGTGATTGCCTCCCAAGGATTTGCAACAAAATATTGACAACAAACTTTTTTGTTTAAATTATGCTTAATTGTCCAATTACTTTTGAGCCCCTAAAAGTGGTGTGTTTGTAAATAAAAATTTATACAATTCCTTCATTTTCAGTAAGATGTTGTTGTTCAACCACTTGAATTAAACATTACTGTCTGCACTTCAATTCTGGTCAAGATATTTCATTTCAAGTCCAATGTGGTTGCATGTAGAGCCTAACTTGTGAAAATTGTGTGTCTGTCTCAATATTTTCTGGCCTAACTGTATGTTGCCTAAAGGAAGCATATATAGAGTGAATATGATCGGCCTGAGCACAGAACCCTGCGGAACTCCATGACTTGCTTGAGTGTACACAGAGGAGTCATCATTAAACTGTACAGATTGTGGTGAGGGTGACGGGTGTGGGGTGAAGTAGAAGTATAAGAGTTTTTGGTCAGATTGTACACTAAACCGACAACGCCACCTGGGGAATTTCACCCCAGGAAGTAAGTTTCAACAAAGCTCACACAGTTCGTTTTACTCAAAACAGTAGACACGTTCCAATCAAACATACATGTTCTTTATTTTAACAAACTAATACTTAACTTTTACTTAACTAAAACACTTAAAACACCACTCACACGGGGACAAATCAACAGGGGGAACTAATTTAAAGCTGAGGCTTACGGGGTTGCGTGGGCTACTGCCTGATGCAGAGAATCCCCAACCAAAAATATAAACACCCAGGCACACTTGACAGTCACACACAGCACACGCTCAGTGAGGAGACCCAGAACCCAGGGGAAGCACAGCACACGAGAAAGGGGGGACCCCGCCAGGTTACCACCACCACCGGACCTCAGCAACTAAAGAGGAAAACAAAAAGGAATTAGTGGGGTCACAAAATTCAATGAACAGAAATGTCCAAAACTTACATACAAATCAGCAACTAAACAATACAAACTACCTGTCACGGCCCTGGCCGTGTCACAGGTTTCCTTGTGTTTCCTTTTTTCTTGTCCTCTGTTTCTCCCCCTCCCCCTGTCTGGGTCTGTGTGATTGTGCTGTGGGCGTGGCAACTCCCTCACTCTCCTGGGTCCCTGATCGCTGTGATTCAACTCACCTGCTCCCTGCTGCTCACCTGACATCCATCCAGTAATCAACCCTGCAGTATAAAACACCGGTTCTCCTCTCCAGTCTTCGCCAGATCGTTGTGTCTACCAGTGTGGATCACCACCTGCCTGCCTGCCTGCCTGCCTGCCTGCCTGCCAGCCTGCCTGCCTGCCTGCCTGCCATCACTTCCAGCCAACTCAAACCCCTCCAGCCTGGTTAGCTTCCCTGCCTTCAACCCACTCCCTCAGTCTCCATTCTTTGTAATAAACACCTTTTTGCACTCTCCTTTTGAGTCTGTGTCCTGCATTTGGGTCCTCCTCCGTGTTTGCAACACTACCAACCACAAATGAAAGAAATAAAGACAAATACTGGAAGAATAGCCCTTTGCCCAACCAAAATATCAAAACCAAAGAAGTTAAATAACTAAGTAAGCAAACAGAGAAACTGAAGTAACTAATGAGGACAAAAATGAAATAAAACAAATGTAGAGAGGATCTAACCCCACTATTCAGTCACTTCATTAAATAGGTGCGTTAAATGCCAATTAAAACCTTGGTTCAAAGCAAAAGCATGAAAAGCAAAACAGAAAGCATTGCACCAAAAGCAACACATAAAACAAGGAAAACAGAGCTGCAAACAAAGCAGTGGTCAAAGCTGTGGTACGACAAAGCAGCAGTACGACAAAGCAGCAATACAGAGACAAAAGAGCGGAGACAAAACAGCAGTACGGAGACAAAAGAGCGGAGACAAAACAGCAGTACGGAGACAAAAGAGCAGCAGCCCCCTGTAGCTCTGGCGATGTGTCCCTTTAAACCCGCCGCACCCGATCAGCTGATGCCGACGTCACTCGCGCATGGTTCGGCAAACGACGCTCGTACACTCTTGGGCGGCTGGGATCGTTAGCAGGGATGGCTGGATATGACACACCAAAGGAAGAGGGAGAGAATCGCGCAGCTACTGGCGTTCACCGCAGCAGGCCATCTAGGTGACACACACACACACACACAGGAGTCTCTGGAAGCCCCAAGTCAGCCGCTCTGTCCACGCGTAAAGGTCCGACCCGGAAATGACGTCACCGTCAGGAGCAGCGAGAGAGAACTGGCCGGGAGGGATCGACCCCTTTTATAGAAGGGTGCGCCTCTAGTGGTTTGCTGTGGTGTTGCCAATTAGGCAGGCTCACCCACAGGTCTCTATCCTGCCACAAAGCTACTACTCTGAAACTACTCTGTAGCTACTTCCATGGTTTCTGTATTTGAAGATAAATCAGTACCTACTGAAGTTAATACTTGCCGAATTCTGTCTCTAACAGTTAGAGTTTTATCATGAAAGAAGCTCATGTGTTCAGGGTCCATGATGTTGCTTGCCAGAACCCAGGATCTCTCCTCCAGGCCGTCATCCTACCAGTTGACCAAGTACTGGAATCCCCGGCGACATGCTGCTGTGAGTCTCTTTACTGTTTACACTGGTCCTCCATCAATGAACCGGGGGGGAGGCGGGGGTCTGGAGGCTGGGACCAAAGAACTATCGTTGATGGGCTTCATGCGATTCACGTGGAAAGTGGAATGTACTCGAATGGACTAAAGGAGTCTGAGTCTCACAGCCACAGGATTAATGACCTTTGATATTGGGAATGGACCAATGAATCTGGGAGCCAACTTACGCGATCCTCGGTGGCAACCAAATATTCTGGCCACACTGCTAGGAACCTGACGTCTGCGACCCTCTTGTAGTTCTCTGACATGTGCAGCAGAACCCGACGGGCCCAAAGAGAGGGAGTGCAGAAGGGATGCTGACCTCGTGTTCCAACTCCGGGAACAGTGGAGGTTGGTAACCAAACATGCACTGGAAAGGAGACATGCCTGTTGATGAGCATGGCAGGGTGTTATGTGCAAATTCGACCGATGTGAGATGTTTACCCCATGGTATAACACACACTCACTCCCACACACACACAAACAAACACATACACAGTTACTATATTGTTGCATTATTGTATTATCATATCACATGCAAACATGAACGCAGTGTATCCCATCTGGTTGGACAAGAGATCTTTGTATTCATGAGAGATGTAAATCTGTGAGGGCATCGATTATTTAAATATAAAGTCCAAAGCTTCTGCACAGTGGCATATTGAATCAGGACTCACATCAACACTGATGTGTCATTATGATATGAAACTTGAACTACAATTCTTTTGTTAACTTCATATCTTTGTTTTGTTTTTGTTGTGATTACACATGCTGAAGTAAATATCACAGTATCTAAAAGGTTTTCTCACTGTAACTGGTTAATATTGAAAAACTGAATTGCAGGAATCAAGGACCATGGAGCCAGAAGGGACTGTCAACAGGACGTACACTCTTCATGACATACATCCCTGCTATGAGTCAGATAATGGAACTTACATATTTACAAGCAGCCCTTCAATAATATGTGTATTATTATATGTTTTCCTCGGCTCATTGTCTGTTGTCACAGTATGTGGAAATCTTCTTGTGATAATCTCCATCGTTTATTTCAAACAGCTCCATGTCCCTACTAACTACCTCATCCTGTCTCTGTCTGTGGCTGACCTGCTTGTAGGAGTTTTGGTTTTTCCTTCCAGCATGGCAGTCACTGTAACCTCATGTTGGTATCATGAAGGTTTATTTTGTAAAGTACGAGGGAGCTTTGATGTGACTCTAAGCACAGCCTCTATTTTGAACTTATGCTGTATTTCTATTGACAGATATTATGCAGTGTGTCAGCCTCTCGCTTATGGAAGCAAAATAAATGATCATGCTATCGGGATTATGATCCTGCTGAGCTGGGGAGTTGCTGCTCTAATTGGAATTGGCATCATAATTGCAGGGTTTAATCAAGGAAAATGTGAAGAGAGCTGTTCAAGTGATGCTCTCATATCAACCACTCTGGCATGTATTTTCTCATTTTACATCCCAGTCATAATAATGCTCTGTATCTACCTGAAGATTTTCATTGTTGCACAGAGACAGGTGCGCAGCATCCAGAACACAACCTGTCAGAGCACAAAGTCTGGAGCAGCTGTCAGTAAAATGGAGAGAAAGGCCACCAAAACTCTGGCTATAGTTATGGGAGTTTTTCTCTTATGTTGGACTCCTTTCTTCCTTTGCATGATCTTTCAGCCTTTAACATATGATGTAACACCAGTTGCTGTGATTGAAACCCTTAACTGGCTTGCACTGTCAAACTCAATGCTCAACCCATTTATTTATGCTTTCTTTTACAGCTGGTTCAGATCAGCTTTTAGAATGATCATTTCTGGTAAACTATTTCAAGGTGATTTTGCCAACTCAAAACTGCGTTGACTTGTTTTGATCATTCAAATACGAATTCAATTGCAGAATAATGATAAAGGTTGAAACAGTAAATACTGACAGTTCGCCACTGTTATCCCGATCACTGCCTGAGCAAAGTGTACTGTATGTACTGTATATATACCGGTAATTCTTATTTAACAATATTTAACAGCACTTCAGTAAAACTAAAACTGTTTCGATTTCAACACGATAACACATGCATCTGATAGATCAGATTGGATTCCACGAAAAGTCATAATCTGTAAAAGAGTGTCTTGTGAAGCTGTTTTACAAAAGAATATTTCATTTCACCAGCCTCTAGTACTTAGATTAGATGGGGGGTGCAATCAGCAATGAAAGGTGTACATAAGAACAGTGCAATCGTGCAAATTGCAAAAAAAATAATAATAAATTAAAATATGGTATCCTATGTTCATTAAATAGGGCATTCCATTCTGTGGCTCTGTGATAGATATTGTCTTTGTCTTTCAATGTCTTTTACCTAACCATCTTTATCTGCGTATCTGCCTCAAAGTCATTACTTACATATGGTCTGACAGGAGGTCGGGGAACTAATGCCATTATATCACTGAATAGTTTTGCTGAAGCCATTGTTCTTTACTTTATACTGCCAAAGAGAAAACCATTAAAGATACCTTCAAAACACCTGTGGTGTGTTCACAATTTTTCAGGTCTGTCAAAAATCAAACACCCATTTGTGTTTTGAAAGAGTTTTTGGTTGCTGTGATCATTCCTCCTCTCTATACTCCCTGTGAAGTGGTGCTGCATAGAGGAAGTACACTGTAAGTCATTATATTCTTTAGGTCACACAAAAATGCGTGTATATTAACATGAATATACAGGAAATATGTAATTATGGTGATAGTAAATGTATACTAAATATAATATGTAATTATGATGATTGTAAATGTATACTGAATGTAATCAGTGTTATTAAATACCCATGAGTAAATATAGATTTAACATAAATGTTTCCCACTGTTGTCCCCCCACTGTGACTGCCAAGTCACACACAGACTCCCCCTATCATCGGCTGTCGAGGTTTAGACAAGATAAGATAACATAAGATAAGACTTGATTAATCCCCAGCCAGGGAAATTCGAGTGTTACAGGCCGCAGGCAATAGCAGTAAGCAGAAGAACAGAGGAAGTCCCCTGACAGTCTAATAGATAGACAGATAGACTTTATTTATCCCAAGCTGGGAAATTGCAGTGCAGCAGCCGCATGACACACAGTGAAATAAGCGAAAAATTGTGAAATAAGACTATGAAGAACAGAACTATATATAAAAAAATATCAAAATAGCAAGCAGTAAAAAATTACATACATAATAATAAAATATCAAATATCTTTTTTTTTTTAGCTGTTATTGCACAGTGTAATGGCATGTGGCAGGAAAGATTTCCTGTATCTGTCCCTTCGACAGCGGAGCTGTAGCAGCCTGTGGGAGAAGGTGCTCCGCTGTCTGTCCACTGTGTGATGGAGAGGGTGCTGATCATTGTCCGTGATGGATAACAGTTTATTCAGCGTGCTCCTCTCCACCACAGTCTCAAAAGACTCAGGTCTGAGTCCAAGTACAGAGCCGGCCTTCTTGATGATCTTATCAAGTCTGTTGGTGTCACTGGCTCTGATGCTGCTGCCCCAACATACAACAGCAAAGAAGATGGCGCTGGCAACCACAGACTGGCAGAAGATCTCCAACATTTTGCTGCACACGTTGAAGGATCTCAGTTTCCTCAGGAAGTAGAGTCTGCTCATCCCCTTCTTGTACACAATCTCTGTGTTGGATTTCCAGTCCAGTCTGTTGTCGATCACCACTCCAAGGTATTTGTAGTCCTCCACCTCCTCCACCACCTCCCCTTTGATCCATAGTGGCTGTGAAGGCGTCTTCTTCCTCCTGAAGTCGATCACCATCTCTCTGGTCTTGCTGGTGTTCAGCCTCAGGTGGTTTTGTTCGTACCACTCAAGAAAGTTGTCTATCAGTGTCCTGTACTCCCCCTCCTCTTCCTCTCCTATACACCCCACAACAGCTGAGTCATCAGAGAACTTCTGCAGGTGACATGACTCAGAGTTGTACTTAAAGTCAGTGGTGTATAAGGTGAAGAGGAAGGGAGAAAGCACAGTCCCCTGTGGAGCTCCTGTATCGCTGACCACCACATCAGACAGCCCGCTGCCCAGACGGACAAACTGTGGCCGGCCTGTCAAGTAGTCAGTAATCCAGAAGATCACTGCGTCGTTAACACCCACCCCCCGCAGATTCTCACCCAATAGCAGAGGTTGAATGGTGTTGAAGGCACTGGAGAAATCAAAGAATGTGATCCTTACAGTGCCTCCTCCAACATCAAGATGCATATGGGCTCGTTGCAGCAGGTAAATGACAGCGTCATCGACTTCTAAATGGGGCTGATAGACAAACTGCAGGGGGTCCAGGAATGTCTTCACCTGTGGACTCAGCTGGGCTAGGACCAGTCTCTCCAGGACTTTCATCACATGGGATGTGAGGGTGACTGGTCTGTAGTCAGCTGGGTCAGATGGCCTCGGCTTCTTGGGGACTGGAACCAAGCAGGACGTCTTCCACAGCTTCGGGACTTTCTCCTGACTCAGGCTCAGGTTGAACAGATGTTCCAGTACAGGAGACAGCTTGCTAGCACAGGTCTTCAGGATCCTAGGCGTGTTGCCATCGGGGCCTGCTGCCCTTCGCTGATTGAGTCTTTCCAGCTGCCTCTTTACCTGGCCTGAAGTCACCGTTGAGTGGTTAATGCTGGTGTCCTCAGTGGGGGAAGGGGAGGAGGAGGAGAAGGAGGGGGGGCAGACGGAGAGGTGATGTGCTGGAGAATGTTGGGGGGTGGTGCTAGCCATTTGGGACAGTGTGGGTGTGTGGGAGGCAGGGGGCGTCTGAGAGGTGGCAGGAGGTGAGCTGAACCTGTTAAAAAACTGGTTAAACTGGTTTGCTCTGTCCAGGCTCCCTGATGTCTGCCTGTCCTTCCCCTTCATCCCTGTGATGTGCTTCATTCCCGTCCACACATCTCTCACACTGTTCTGTTGGAGTTTTGCTTCCAGCTTCCTCCTGTAGTCGTCCTTACATTTCCTCAGCATATCTCGGAGTCCGTGCTGCACTCTCCTCTGCTCCTCTCTGTCTCCAGACCTGAAAGCCCTCTTCTTCTCGTTCAGAAGTGCCTTCAGGTCGCTGGTGATCCAGGGCTTGTTGTTAGAGAAGCAGCATACGGTCCGGGCTGGCATGGTGGTGTCCTCACAGAATCTGATGTACTCTGTATTGCAGTCGGTCATGTTGTCAATGTCCTCCCCATGTGGCTCACAGAGTACATTCCAGTCTGTCGACTCAAAGCAGTCCTGCAGTGCTTCAGTGGCGTCATGTGTCCACTTCCTTACTGTCCTGGTGTGCTTGGATTGTCTTTTCACCAGAGGGACATACCTTGGAGTCCTGACCAAGTTGTGGTATGAACTACCAGAAAGGGGGGGGGGGGGGGGATCCAGGCTTTTGTTTTCTCTGGTGGGGCAGTCCATGTACTGATGAAAGTTATTTAAGGTGTTGTTCAGTGATGCATGATTAAAATCACCTGTAATAACCATGAATGCATCCGGGTGTTCAGTCAGTAGTTTAGTGGTGGTGGAGCTGATGATGTCACAGGCTACCGCTAGATCAGCTGACGGGGGGATGTAAACAGCGATAACAATGGTGGACGTGAACTCCCTCGGTAAATAATACGTCTGCATTCCCACAGCCAGCAGTTCAATGTCAGGGGTGCAGAGACGTTCCTTCATGTTAACATGTCCGGGGTTGCACCACCTCTCACTTCCATAAAGTACAAGTCCGCCACCCTTTTTCTTCAGACTTTTGGAAAACTCTCTGTCCTCCTGCACCAAACTGTATCCTGGGACCTCAACGCTGCTGTCCAGGATGTGCGAGTGCAGCCGTGTTTCACTGAAGCAAAATAAGCTACACTCATGGCATTCCCTCTGGGTCTTCACCAGCACTGCCAGCTCATCAGTTTTATTCCCCAAAGACCTCACGTTTCCTGTTATAATCGCCGGGACCACTGGTTTGTGTCTTCTCCTTTTTTCTTCCTTTTCGCTCTAGACCTGCAGCCCCAGCTTCTCCTCCATAACTCCTGCGGGGCCACAGGTCTGTCTCCGGGCAGCAGCACAGGTTTACACAGCGCAATCAGGGAGTAGTAGGGAAAGTAGAAGAAAAACACGGAGAAGGGTAGCAAAGTTAAGTCCAGCCATTGTCACAACTCTAACGAACAGGTTGTGATTGATCAGGAAAACAGAAAAAAAAGAACGAACGGACAAATAAACGAAACTTAAAAAACACGACGGGAGCTGCTGTTACAGGCTGCCACCTGGGATGGCGCCAAAGCATGAACCTATAGCAGCATAGCTCGGGGAGGTCCAAGGCAAACCTGAGCCAGCCCTAAATGTAAGCATTATCAAAAAGGAAAGTTTTAAGCCTGCTCTGAAATGTAGAGAGGGTATCTGCATCCTGGACAAGGACTGGAAGATGGTTCCACAGGAGAGGAGCTTGATAGCTAAAGGCTCTTGCTCCCATTCTGGTTTTAGAGACTTTAGGAACCACCAGTAAGCCTGTATTCCGGGAACGTAGTGTTCTAATGGGGTAATAGGGTACTATGAGCTCTTTAAAATAAGATGGTGCCTGACCATGTAGTGCTGTGTAGGTAAGAAGAAGGATTTTAAATTCTATTCTGGATTTGAGAGGGAGCCTGTGCAGAGCGGCTAATATCAGAGAAATATGATGTCTTGTCCTGGTTTTGGTCAGAACACATGCTGCAGCATTCTGGATTATGTCCAGCAGATGAGAGCGAGTGCAGAAGGGATGCTGACCTCGCGTTCCAACGCCGGGAACAGGGGAGGTTGGTAACCAAACATGCACTGGAAAGGAGACATGCCTGTTGATGAGCATGGCAGGGTGTTATGTGCAAATTCTACCCATGTGAGATGTTTACTCCAGGTGGTTGGTTCTTTAGAAACCAGATTCGGTTCTGGTCCAGTCTCTCGATCCTTCCGTTGGTCTCGGGGTAATGTCTGGAAGACAGTGGCCCCATGGTATAACACACATTCAGTCACACACACACACACACACACACACACACACAAACAAACACATACACAGTTACTGTATTATTGTTGTGATTATGACATCACATGCAAAACATGAACGCAGTGTATCCCATCTGATTGGACAAGAGATCTATGTAATCATGAGAGATGTAAATCTGTGAGGGCGTCGATTATTTAAATATAAAGTCCAAAGCTTCTGCACAGTGGCATATTGAATCAGGACTCACATCAACACTGATGTGTCATTATGGTATGAAACTTAAACTACAATTCTTTTGTTATCTCAACTTCATATCTTTGTTTCCTAAGAACATTGATGTTGTTGTGATTACACATGCTGAAGGAAATATCACAGTATCTGAAAGGTTTTCTCACTGTAATTGGTTAATATTGAAAAACTGAATTGCAGGAATCAAGGACCATGGAGCCAGAAGGGACTGTCAACAGGACGTACACTCTTCATGACATACATCCCTGCTATGAGTCAGATAATGGAGCTTATGTATTTACAAGCAACCCTTCACTAATATGTGTATTATTATATGTTTTCCTCGGCTCATTGTCTGTTGTCACAGTATGTGGAAATCTTCTTGTGATAATCTCCATCGTTTATTTCAAACAGCTCCATGTCCCTACTAACTACCTCATCCTGTCTCTGTCTGTGGCTGACCTGCTTGTAGGAGTTTTGGTTTTTCCTTCCAGCATGGCAGTCACTGTAACCTCATGTTGGTATCATGAAGGTTTATTTTGTAAAGTACGAGGGAGCTTTGATGTGACTCTAAGCACAGCCTCTATTTTGAACTTATGCTGTATTTCTATTGACAGATATTATGCAGTGTGTCAGCCTCTCGCTTATGGAAGCAAAATAAATGATCATGCTATCGGGATTATGATCCTGCTGAGCTGGGGAGTTGCTGCTCTAATTGGAATTGGCATTGTAATTGCAGGGTTTAATCAAGGGAAGTGTGAAGAGAGCTGTTCAAGTGATGCTCTAATATCAACCACTCTGACATGTATTTTCTCATTTTACATCCCAGTCATAATAATGCTCTGTATCTACCTGAAGATTTTCATTGTTGCACAGAGACAGGTGCGCAGCATCCAGAACACAACCTGTCAGAGCACAAAGTCTGGAGCAGCTGTCAGTAAAATGGAGAGAAAGGCCACCAAAACTCTGGCTATAGTTATGGGAGTTTTTCTCTTATGTTGGACTCCTTTCTTTCTTTGTATCATCTTTCAGCCTTTAACATATGATGTAACACCAGTTGCTGTGATTGAAACCCTTAACTGGCTTGCACTGTCAAACTCAATGCTCAACCCATTTATTTATGCTTTCTTTTACAGCTGGTTCAGATCAGCTTTTAGAATGATCATTTCTGGTAAACTATTTCAAGGTGATTTTGCCAACTCAAAACTGCGTTGACTTGTTTTGATCATTCAAATACCAATTTAATTGCAGGATAAAGATAAAGGCTGAAACAGTAAATATTGACAGTTCGCCACTGTTATCCTGATCACTGCCTGAGCAAAGTGTCCTGTAAATACGGCAGTATTTCTTATTTAACAATATTTAACAGCACTTGAGTCAAACTTTTTCAATTTCAACTCGATAACACATGCAGCTGATAGATCAGATTGGAATCCACACAAGTCATAATCTGTAAAAGAGTGTCTTGTGAAGCTGTTTTACAAAATAATATTTCAATTCACCAGCCTCTAGTACTTAGGCAGGGCATTCCATTCTATGGCTGTGCGACAGATATTGTCTTTGTCTTTCATTGTCTTTTGTCGAAACATCTTTATCTCTGTAGGAAGTCCCTGCCTCAGGTCATTATGTCACTGAATAGTTTTGCTGAAGCCATTGTTCTTTACTTTATATGGCCCAAGAGAAAATCATTAAAGATACCTTCAAAACACCTGTGGTGTGTTCACAATTTTTCAGGTCTGTCAAAAATCAAACACCCATTTGTATTTTGAAAGAGTTTTTTGTTGCTGTGATCATTCCTCCTCTGTATACTCCCTGGAAGTGGTGCTACATAGAGGAAGTACACTGTAAATCAGTGGTTCCCAACTGGTACATGAAGCACATGAAGCTCTTAAGCACATGAAATGTGCTTAAGAGTGCAACCATGGCTAAAAACCAGATGAAATGAAAAGGCATATCGGCCAATGTTGTTTTTTTAACACAATTAAACTAGTAATGCATCCTTATCAAGATGCAAAACTCTAAATTGAGCTGTCTGAAATATAAAAAGAGTTTTTCTTGAATTAAGTTAAAAAAGCAGACTTGTCCAGAATAACAGGTGTAATTTAAACAAATAGGCCTGCATAAGAATGCCTTCTTTTTAAACAGATAAACCAGGTAATGCACATCAAATCTCAAGAAACTTCCCTCAGATTATCAATGGATACATGCTGAACTGCGGGTATTATGAAGATTTTTCAGTAGCACTTTATTTGAATTCTATAAGGTTGACATAACAGACCTAAATTTAAGGGAACTAATGGGATAACTGAGGATGCTTTTTGCTCCTGACAAGAACCTCAAAGTCTGGAGTGATGGTAGACAAAGCTACTCTGAGGTCGCACTCAACGTGCAGTCTGTTTCTCTGCTTTGTCTTCAGCTGGACCAGAGTTGAGAAGCCACTCTCACAAAGATAGGTAGTGCTGAATTAGCTTAGACAAGATAAAATAAGATGGACTTGGACCCCAGCTGGGGAAATTTGGGCATTACAGGCAGCAGGTAATAGCAGTTGAAAAAGAAAATAGCAAGAGAAATAGAGAAATTCCAAAAACAAAATACAAAATAAAAGCTGACTATATATATGTACATATTATACAAGGGACTAAATAAAAAAAATATGTAGAAAAATATATATATTGTCGCAAGAACTATGGAAAAATTGCCAATTTTACACAAATTGCACATGGTGGATAAAGTGCCTACAGCATTAATGCTATTGCACAGCTGTGTATATATATGTATATATATATATATATATGTGTGTGTGTGTGTGTGTGTGTGTGTGTGTGTCAGTTTTTTCATGGTTCTTGTGGCAATATAAATATAAATATTTTCTACACACACACATATATATATATATATATATATATTTCATAGAATAACAGTATGTACTGATAGGTAGAGTACTCAATGACAGTGGAAAAAAAGGAATAGTGTATGAAAAATCACACATCAGTTTAAACAACAGTTTGGATATGGAGACCAGTAATACATTAAGCACCGCTGGAGTTAAACACTCTGACAGCTGTAGGAATGGAGCAGAGTGGATGCAGCAGTCTGTTGTTGAGGGAGCTGCTGAGGGCCCCCACTGTGTCATGCAGGGGATGGAAAGGGTTGTCAATGATGGACGTCAGCTTGGCTAACATCCTCCTCTCACCTACATCCTCAGTGGTGTCCAGAGGGCAGTACAGTACAGAACCAGCCCTCCTCCTCAGTTTGTTCAGTCTCTTTCTCTCCCTCTCAGAGCTTCCACAGCCCCAGCAGACCACTGTGTAAAAGACTGCACATGCAACCACAGAGTCATAAATAGTTTTTAGTAATGTCCTACATACTCCAAAGGACCTCTCTCAGCAGATGGAGACAACTTTGACCCTTCCTGTACAGGGCATCAGTGTTCGTGGACCAGTCCAGTTTATGGTTGAGGTGGACACTCAGGTACTTGTACTACTCCACAATCTCAATGTCCAAACCCTGTCACTGTGGTAAGGTATGGTATGGTACACACACCAGTGTAGTCTGTGGTGCTTTCCTGCGGAAGTCAATCACCATCTCCTTGGTCTTGCTGGCATTGATGTGCAGGTGGTTAAACCCACAAAGTTAGTGATGACTTCCCTGTGTTCCAAATCATTCCCCTGGGCTACACATCCAACGATGGCTGTATCATCGGAGAACTTCTGGAGGTGGAAGCTGGTTGTGTTGTGTCTGAAATCCGATGTGTAGAGGGTGAAGTGGAAAGGAGAGAGCACAGTACCCTGCAGAGCCCTTGTGCTGCAAACTGCCACACCCGATAAACAGTCGCAAAGCCTCATATACCATGGAGCCAGGTGGCAGTCTACTCCGGCTCCTTCCAGCTTTCCCCCCAGCAGTGATGGCTGGATTGTGTTGAATGCACTGGAGAAGTCAAAAAACATGACCCTCACTGTGCTCCCTGTGCTCTCCAGGCGAGAAAGAGAGCGATGGAGCAGGTAGATGACAGCGTCTTCCACACCAATGCCTGGTCGATATGCGAATTGTAGGGGGTCCAGCTCGCTGCTCACCAGGTGACAAAGATGGTTAAGTATAATCCTCTCCAGTGTGTTCATCAGGTGGGAAGTTAAGGTTACCGGCCTGAAGAGGTTAGGCTCCCTGAGATGCACAGTCTTTGGCATTGCAACCACACATCAAGTTTTCAAAAGGGCAGGAACTCTCTCCAGGGTGAGGCTCATACTGAAGATGTGCTGACAACCCCTGATCCGCACAGTCCCTGTGCAGTCTGGAGTTGATGCCATCAGAGCCAGTAGCCTTTCTCACCTTTGTCCTCTTGAGCTCCTTCCTTACCTGATCTGCTGTAATGGAGAGGCTAGGTGGGGGGCAGGGGGCTGGCTCCTGTTGGGTGAGGTTGGGGGCTGGGTCAGTGGTCTGTGAAGTGGAATGGAGGGGGATGAAGTGGAGTGAGGATGGAGCTGCTGGTGTCAGAGATGCACTGGGGGGGTGCTGAGAGGTAAGGCTTTCTGGTCTGGGCTCTGGTGGTTGGGGGAGGGAACGGGGGTGGAATCAAACCTGTTAAAAACAGGTTCAGCTAATTTGCCAATTCCTGGTCTCCAGATTCTGGTCCACTCTCACTGTTGTGGCCAGAGATGGTTTTCATGTCTCTCCAGACCTCTCTGGTGTTGTTCTCCTGAAGGCGCTCCTCCAGCTTCCTCCTGTAGCTGTGCTTGCCTCTCTTTATCTTCCAAACCCAGGGTCTCAGTTCTGTCCCTAGAATTAAAAACCTCTTCTTCTCTCTTCTTTTAATTCAATAGGGTTTTCAGTTCAGGGGACACCCAGGTTTTGTTGTTTGGGAAACACTGCACCTTCCTGGTAGGCACAGTGTTGTCCACACAGAAATTAATGTAGTCCGAGATGCATGTTGTCAAACTGTCAATGCCCTCCCATGAGGACTGCACAACACTTCCCAGTCAGTGGTGTCAAAACAGTCCCTCAGTGCTGAACTCCTCTGACCATGACTTCACATACTTAATGGTTGGCTGTTGTTTACTCACCAAGGGTATCTAAGTAGGTAGCAGATCAGCCAGGTTGTGATCCGAACGGCCCAGTGGGGGGAGGGATGAAGAACTGTAAGCATCCTTTGTGTTTGCATACGGTCCAGTGTTTTATTGTCTCTGGTGTGACATTTAACATCATGGGTGAAGGTGGGGAGAGTTGAAGACAGGGAAGCATGATTATTTTATTAAAACATAATCTAATGTTGCCAGATTTCAAACATGAAATTTACTGGTACCTCAATTCAGAAGATGCCAACTTGATTTGGTAAACTCAGACTGTCAAGACTTTAGTTATTTGACCTTTATTTGTGAATCTAGCTCTTTTATTTTGAAAGGGTCCGCATGATTTCGGGTGTTATGGCAGTTGTGTTGGGTATTTTGGCAAAAGCACACGGCCCATTTGTAAGCTGCAGCTAAAGAGACTGCTAGCAATGTGTAACATAAAAATATATCGTTTTGGTGTTCGTTTCATTGCTAGGCAGTCTTAGAGAGGGATATGAGACTGTTGAGTGTGAGATAATTTTGTTGATTGCTCCCGATTAGCGCTGCTAGCTCGCGGTTAGCATCGCCGGTTAGCATGTTAAGCTAACGCCGTTAGTCTTCTAAGCTAGCGTTTAGCTAGCTGTTGTTAGCATTTAGCTTAAATGTTAGTTGCTAATGGTTACACTTTGATTAATCATTTGGGTCTGCTGTGTGTATTTCAGTTCATGGCTTTAATTCATAGGAGTATATTTCATTGATAAATATTAAAAAGTCTATGTTTGTTTACATTAAAAAAGTTACTATATGTAACGTGTGATTTTGATTAACCATTCCAGGTTTATGACCTGTGTTGCCTGTGACAAATGTGTCACCTGAGGTCCCTTTGCTATAAAATAAAAGAAGACAAAGGATAACACGAGTTGTACCTACTGTGTGCTTCCTGTCAAGCCTTTTTGGAGGGCTAAGAACTTAAAAGTCCGAACACAGACATGCAGTATTAGCTTAGGCTGAACTTTCAAACATGGTCAGATTTCAGCAGCCTGCCCCCAACAACAGAAACTGCTGCTGCTCTACTAATGTGCTGCTTTTGCTCCTTTGGCTGTGTAGACTGTGTCAGAGTGTACTGTTGTCACTAGAATACTAGATACTACAATTTTAAAATTCAATACAATACCAGTATAAAAAAGCAATAGTCTATGCTTCTTTACATGTCACACCAAACAGAAATAAAGTCCTTGGCACAGCAAAACTTGTTTTATTAACAACCTGCACACAGTGCTGGAAAAGTCACTGAACATGCATCAACACATTTGCAATAATGTCAGTAGTAATGGTCGAGGGCCAGTTGATTGTTGTCACTGTTGTGTCATCCAGCCTGTAATGAAAGTGTGATTACAGATCTGTTTTTTTGTTTTTTATTATAGCTTCCACGCTTTTGACACTATTAAGTGTACATTAATGTGAAGACAGTAAACTCACAGTATTGAAAAAGTATTCAACTATCTATACTTTTGACATCTTCATCGTAGGGAGGCTCCAAGACTCTCTCTCATAAACCAGGCAATGTACAGTCCATTAGTAGGTGATCTTGTTGACATAATGAGTATGACTGATTATATTCTGTATGATATGCCTGTTCCACTCCACCAGGGGGTGTTATCGATTTTTATTAGGTCAAATAAAATGGGTGATGTCACCCACCATATATAAATGAATGTTCCCCCTGGTAATCTCTCTTGGCCCTCTTTCAATGTGAATCCTCCCCGAGAGCAGTTTATGTTTGCCTAATAAATATGCCTGAAAGGCTGAAGAGAAGATTCTACGTTTCGTCTACTTTTCTAAGTTGAACTATTATTCTGCTGCATATTCGTGCACCTGCTAACAGGTTATGGGCCCAGTAACGACGAAAATAGTTGCAACGACGGAAAGTTCGGCGACGAGCACGTTAGCTAATTAGCTAAAAGTGTGGTAGCTAGTTTAGCGCGGTGAAACCGGGGAGTTAAGCTGAGAAGAATGGCAAACCATAACAAGACAAAGTGGCCGACGTTCAATGGTAGAGCCGAGGAATATGAGCTCTGGGAAGAACGGATGCTGTGCTGCATGCACCGTGTTGCATAAAAAGAGACTATTCTGAGCGAGCCAGGCGGACCACTGACCGTGGAGGAACAAGCCGCGGACGACAAGCTGAATGCTGACGCATACTGCGCATTGGCTCCACTACTGGACAATGTGAGTTTGGGACTGATATTCAGAGACACTAAAAACAAGGGACGCGAGAGTCTGCAAGTGTTGAGAGAGCACTACATTGGCAAAGGTAGGCCAAGAATTGTCTCCATGTACATAACATTGACCTCGCTGAAGAAAGCAGATACAGAGACTGTAACTGAGTACATTATCCGTGCAGAGCAAATCATTACGGCACTCAAGGGTGCAGGCAAAGCACCGAGTGAGGGACTAATGATGGTATGATTATGAGAGGACTCCCAGAGAAGTACAAGCTTTTTACGCTGATGGTAACGCATGGTTCAGCGGACATGAAGCTCTACTCTTCGAGGAAGATAATGACGTTCTTGTGGTGCCAAATGGCTTAACATTAAAGTGTGTAACATTAAAGTGTGTAACAGAATGTACTACTTGCAAACAGAATCTGATGAGAATGATGTGTGCAATGTTAGCCATGATATCCAAACCTGGCACGAGATTATGGGTCATTGCAATTACGATGATATACTGAAACTGCAGGACGTAACAGTAGGCATGCACATTAAAGGTGCAAAGCGTAAGCCTGATAAAGAATGTCATGTATGCATTGAGGGGAAGTTTACTCAGACGAGAAACAGAAATGCAACTGACAAGGTGAACACACCACTTGAGCTGGTGAATACGGATCTAGCTGGTCCAGTGACCAACGAGTCAATTGATGGGTACAGGTATATGCAGTCTTTTACAGATGTGTGCACAGGAGCAGTTTTCACTTACTTTCTCAAAGCAAAGAGTGATGCCGCACAGGCTACTGAAAAATTCCTGGCTGATGCAGCGCCTTATGGCACTGTGAAGTGCATCCACACCAGAACGGGATAGCTAAGAGGGAAGGGCGCACTATCTTCGAGATGGCTAGGTGTAAGCTTATTGACAGCAACTTACCTAAGAGCCTATGGCATTATGCCGTTCAGGAAGCAGCCTACACCAGGAACCAATGCTTTAACAAGCACATTGGCACAACGCCTTACACAGCACTGACAGGGAAGAAGTGTGATTTAGCCAAGATGCACAAATTTGGGTCAGAGACTCAGGGGTTAGGATTTGAGCCCATTGTAAATAATGAGAAAACCAAAGCATCACAACCCAGTGCTACTAGCACAGACGTACAGACTGACAGTCCACAATCTCCAGGAGATGATGGCGAGGAGCACCACAGGGTGACGCCACAGGCCCCAAGCAGTGGAAGATACCCCACTAGAGAGCGTAAGCCCCCGAGTTATCTAAATGATTATACTCAGGAAGATAGTGGCGATGATGACAGTAAGCTCACTACCGTAGACTATTGCTACCGAGCAGTGTGTGGAGTGCCACTGACCTTTAAAGAGGCTATGGCATCACCACAGTCAGGTAAATGGAAGAGGGCAATGGACGAGGAGATGCAGTCACTAGAGGAAAACCAGACCTTTACCCTGACCAGAAAGACAGTGGAGGGTAGGTGGGTATACTCGATTAAGGAGGGTAGTGACGGACATGAACAGTACAAGGCCAGATTTGTAGCGAAGGGATATAGCCAGAGAGCGGAGATAGATTATGGTGAGACATTCTCCCCCACGGCCAATCTGACCAGTGTACGTGTAGTCATGCAGAAGGCAGCCCAAGAGAACTTGGTACTACACCAAATGGACGTATCTGCATGCACCCATAGACCGAGACATCTACATGGATCAACCTGAAGGTTACGAAAAAGTTGGAGAAAACTTAGTGTGTAAACTAGAGAAGTCTCTCTATGACCTGAAGCAATCGGGACGAAATTGGAATGAGATGCTGCACAAATGTTTGATAAATGACAACTTCACACAGAACCCAGCGGACCATTGTGTCTGCACAAAAGAGTCTAGGCAGGCAGGGAAGGTGATTATAGTCATTTGGGTGGATGATCTTATCATCGCAGCGAATAACACGAGAAGTCTAGAGCAAGTGAAGGCAATGCTTTCTACCAGGTTTAAAAGAAGGACCTAGGCAGGTTGAAAAATTTTCTAGGCATAGACTTCAGTCAATCTGACGATTAGGTAACAATGTCACAAAAGAGATATGTGGAAAAGATTCTCAACCGTTTTGATATGCAGGAGTGCAGAACACGTGAGACACCGTGTGAACTGAAGATTGACTACTCTGATGATGCACCTAAGATGGCTGATGTGAGGAAGTACAGGGAAGCTGTTGGTAGTCTCATCTACTTAGCTACTTGTGCGAGACCTGATTTATGTTTTGTGGTAGGCAAGCTATCACAACATTTTGCAAACCCCACAGATGAAAATTGGACGACAGTGAAACATGTACTGCGTTATCGAAGAGGTACTACTGACAAGCAGCTGACTTTTAGGAAGAGCAGCGATGGTTTAGGCCTCCGGGCATACAGTGACGCAGATTGGGGGACAGACACCACCGACAGATGGAGCATGTCTGGCTACTGTGTGAGCATGAGCAAAGACAGCTCACTGGTACCTTGGAGAAGTAAAAAGCAACCCACAGTAGCATTATCCACATGTGAAGCCGAATACATGGATTTAGCTCTTACAATACAGGAGTGTATCTATTTGGAGCAATTACTGAAGGGTATTGATTCCTATGAATATGTTAAAACTGTTGTTTATGAGGAACACCAGGGAACTATTGCACTTGTGAAGAACCCTGTGTGCAGACAAAGGTCCAAGCATGTGGACATCAAGTATCATTTCATTAGGTCAAACATTAAAGAAGGGAAAATGACACTTGTTTACTGTCCTAAAGATGAGATGATTGCAGATGCTTTAACCAAACCTGTCTCAAAGGTTAAGTTAATGAGGTTTTCAGGAGCCATGTTTGGTGTAAGTGTCTGATCATGTATTGTATATGTTAAGTACATGGGAATGTACTGTAAATGTTTTGAGTTGACCTCTGTCATTTATTTTTGGGTTTGTTATTTTGATTGTTAAAAGCTGTACAGTATACAAGTCATTCATAAGTGGGAGTGTTGACATAATGAGTATGACTGATTGTATGCTGTATGATATACCTGTTCCACTCCACCAGGGGGTGTTATCGATTTTTGTTCGGTCAAATATTATTGGTGACGTCACCCACCATATATAAATGAATGTTCCCCCTGGTAATCTCTCTTGGCCCTCTTTCAATGTGATGCCTCCCCGAGAGCAGTTTATGTTTGCCTAATTAATAAATATGCCTGAAAGGCTGAAGAGAAGATTCTACGTTTCGTCTACTTTTCTAAGTTGAACAATTATTCTGCTACGTATTAGTGCATCTGCTAAGCGTGAAACGCAGCAGCATCCTATTCTCTTTTGACACGCAACCAACGCAACTATCCTCGGACCTGAGCAACAAAACACAATAATATCCCTAAGTGTCATTCCAAATATATACTGACAAAAATCATAAATCACTTTATAAAAACAGCCACTTTGTTATTAAATATGTGCCTATGACAGGATTGTGTTCTTACCCGTTTAATGTGACTTCTCAACATCACTGGTCAGCTTCTCAACATCGGGCATGTAAGATATAACTTTAATCTTGACGCAGGACTGCAAGGACTGCAGTAGCTATATCAGCCATTTCCATTTCAAGGTCAGCTTGAATGTGCTCAACAAGGACGGGTCAATCTCCAGGGGTGTGACAGGGAAAGACAGTGTCATTTTTTCCTTTTGGAACTCGCAAAATCTGCTCCCAAATGCAGTTTGCATATCAACGATCGCACCTTGTAAATAATCACCGTTGAGTGTGTGATCGTGATGGGCTTCTTTGAATTCTCTCAGGGAGGGAAAGTGGGAGAGCGTGCCTCGCTGCACATCTCTGGCAAAGACAGTCAGCTTGCTCTCGAATGACAAAACAGCTTCCAGCATTTGCAGTGCAGTGTTTCCCCGTCCCTGGAGACTTTCATTCAGCTTGTTTAGGTGGCTTGTCATATCCACTATAAAGTGCAGTTTTTCGAGCCACTCGGTATCATCTTCCAGTTGCGGGTAGTTCAGGTCTTTGCTTTTCAGGAATGTTTTCACGTGTTCTAAACAAGCCACAAAGCGACGCAAAACCTCACCCCTGGACAGCCATCGGACTTTGTTGTGTAGCAGGAGATCGGAATATTCGCTGTCAACTTCATCAAGAAATGCACGGAACCGACGGTGGTTCAATGCTCTTGCTATTATCTTGTTCACCATCTCGGTGACAAGGTTCATCACCGGCATACACTCCGATGGGAATGTTTGTGCACACAGTGCCTCTTGATGCATGATGCAGTGGAATGCAAGCAGATTTTGATCCAATGCTTTCTGTAGCAAAGTCACAAACCCCCCTTTTTGATCCTCTCATGCTGGGTGCCCCATCTGTAGCCACTGAAATCAGGTGGTTGGTGTTAATTCCATTGCCATTTAAACACTTCAGCACAGCCTCACATATGTCCTCCCCCCGTGTTTGGCCTTTCAGTGGTATTAATTGGATCATTTCTTCTTGCGGCCCATCGGAGTTCACATACCTGCATAAAAGCACAGTCTGTTCAATATTGATCACATCACAGGACTCATCACAGGCAATTGAGTATGCTGGCACTGAATTAATGTCCTTGATTTGCTGATCGGTGATGTTGCCTGCCATTTTAATGGCCCTTTTCCTTCACTGTCTTAGGCATGTCTTTAATTTTCTGTATTATCTCGGTTTTGTTTTTGAAGTCTGCAAATAGGTGTTCTGATATGTTGATGAATGACTCCTTCATGTAGTCACCATCTGTGAAGGGTTTTCCACGCTTTATTATCTCCCGGGTTGCAACAAAACTTGCAGCAGTAGTGGTGTTTGGAGATGCAATCCACTTCTTAAATCTATTTTTGCGCTCCTCTAATTTCTCCAGAAGTAATGCAATCACACTTTTTCTCTCACTCCCAACTGGGTACTCGGCTGCAAATGTAGCATGCCTTCCCTGGAAATGTCTTTCCACATTACTCTTTTTGTTATTTGACAACTTCTCACTACAGAGCAAACATTCAGGCAATCCTTCCGCGTTGGCAATGAATGCAAATGATTCGGTCCAAGAAACGTTGAATCCTCTGTTCTCCTCAGTTATTTTTCTCTTTTTCTCTTAGGGATCCATGGCCCATCGCACTGTTGTTTACAACAGCTACCTGCCTGGCATCCCGCCCTGCTGATAGAAATGTGTGTCCCAGGCTATGACGCAAATCTTCGTTGACAGAAATGTTGAAATTTAATATTTGTTCTACACATTTTTACAGCATTGGAAAATGTTCAATGTTTGTGTCATGTTTGTCCTCCTACAGAAACCATATTAAAACAAAAAATATTTCCCTCCCCCCCCCCTTTTTCCATTTTCAAACATTTTTGAAAAAGCTCCAGGGAGCCACTAGGGCAGCGCTAAAGAGCCGCATGCGGCTCTAGAGCCGCGGGTTGCCGACCCCCGTGCTAACAGATTTAATCAGGATGATCTGCATTAAACCAAGTGCTCCTATTATTTCAACAACGTCAACAAATGTGTGTGTAACACATGATGAACTGCGCACAAGAACTGGTGGCAGATTGAACAACAAATGTAACATGTGAGAGATTCAAAACTTCAACTCGAGAGTGGAAAATTGAAGAAATGAGAAAAATACAGTGTTTGTCAAGAAAGCTCTATCTAGATGGTCAGGAAGAGAAAATAAATGTTTCCAAATATAATTGGGGCAGAAATTTCATTTCATTATGCTGTTTTTGTATTGAATACTAGATGTTAAAGTACATGTGAATTTAAACCGCTAGGTGAAGGTTTTTATTTCCTGTATTGTATTAACAAAGAGGAAACAATCACTCCAGACCTCTTTGTATGCAAACACCTCTGGTCCAGTTACTGATACTAGCAGGTGGTAGGGTATACTACACAAAATGCTTATTTTCAGCTGCAAGTCAAACTATATCACTATACATGTTAAGATAGAGAACCTGTTTCTTTATAGTCTTACTCCCACGTACATGCAGTGTTCTATCATCGTAGCTAATCAAAAAGGGGAATAGACATTTAAGTGGAGGCAACAGACATTTACATTTACATGTTATATTAAACATCTTTCCATTGGTTTGCAACCCTCACAACCTTGCAAAGTCGTGTGCATCACTGAATCATAACGTAAACGATCATCCATCAATAAACAATGCTCAATACTTGATAATCATTGCTTATCACTCATAGCCACAAGTTCAAAAATAATAGTAATGTGTGCCTCAAAGACATTGGTGCTACGTTAACTGTAAGTAGGCTTTATGTCTGACTGATAGGGCAAGCAGTGTACTCCGACAGAGGGAATAACTGATCATCTATTGTTATCTACTTGTTGGCATATTCTACATTGACTAGCTGTAGTGGCAGATACAGAATCTGTTGCCATGTTGTTAGGAGCGACTTGCTAATTCAAATCCAGAAGCAATTCAGAGCTACTAGCTAAAATCACTCGCTGTCATAGGACAATTATGATCACACATTACACAAGAAAGCAGAACTGCACGACCTGGTCCTTTCTTATTAATGAAGTCCTTCTTCTTTGTCAATCACCTCCCATTGTCTGTTTGATGGCTACGCTGAAGATACTACACCTGTGTCTGTTGATGTTTCTGTTCACTGCATCATGTCTTGTTGTGCACTTCCTGTTTTATTGTGAAACCCTAATTTTCCTCTTGTTTCAGACCATTGATTTCCTGATGTCTTTCCCGCCTGTCTGATTGTCTGCCCTGCCCTGATTGTTTGCACCTGTTCATTGTTACCTCGTGTATACATAGTCCGCATGTCCCTTTGTCCTGTGCCAAATTGTCTTGTACGTCTTGTGCATCTCGTGATCCCTGTCTTGTGTCCTAATCAGCGTAATTGTCTAGCATTCTAGTTTTATATTATAGTTTGCCTTTTTGAGATCCTCAGCGTCTTCTGTTAATGATCCTTTTTGCCCAAGCACCTTTTGTTTTTGCCTGTTTGTAGAAGAACCTTGTGTTAAAAAAAACAGCCATCGTGCTTGCCTTTTGTTGGGTCTTTTGGGTTCTGCTTTTGAGTCCTGAAAACCCTCGAGCCCAACGGGCTTATCATGTATGCATCAATGTATGCCCTCAAAGCCACTTTTTAATTCAGAGCTATCAGCAACTCAAGGTCACTAGCTAACATTAGTAGTTAACTTGTAGAACAATTACCTTTAGTGAAGAATCCAACATGTCCAAATACCAAAGTACCACAGCTTCTCCATGTACAGCCACAGCAGTGCGCCCCACTCACTGAAGCTTCTGTTGACCAGAAAACAACCTACATAGTGCATTCTACATTTGTACATTTTAAAGTTCTTGGACCGACCTTACACTTTTCTGTGAGGGTTTTTTCCAGACTTTAATGCATTAACACACAAAGGTTCTCTCAGGCAACTGCTGGACTTCAGCTGTGTCAGTGATCGAACCAAACAGCCGATCAAAGGTCATGGTCAGAATTCAAGGTGAGCAATCAAAGGAGGGGACACCACTGTATTCCATCCCTGCCTCCAAGTCTCAACCGTCGGCTTCACTAACAAATGAGTGTTGAGCACTTAGGGGGCACATGAGGATGCTTGAGCTTCAGTTAGCAAATACAAACCTGTAAGGAACATTCTGGAAATGTTATTGGTACCTATTTGTGCTAGTTGGGTATAGGGTTTTTGACATATTGCCAAGGAGAAGCTTTGTGTTTCAAATGGGCATAGTATCATATTTCAGTCCTATTAGTGAAATGAAATAAATTTATTTGCAATCTTTTTTATTGTTATTAAAACACTTGCAAGCGAGCATCCATGCACAAACACACACAGCTGGTGTGTCATAATGCGTCATTTTGCATCTCATGCAAACAGGATGTAGGTCCCCATATCTGACTGGATCACCAAAGGTTGTCTTCATTTAAGTAATGAGATGGGGATTTATAAATACTGTTCTGAATGTGAAGGTTGTCCAGAGTGGCACAGTGACTGAGGACACACAACATTGTTCTTGCATGATTGTATTCAGGTGCTACTAGGTAGGGGGGAAAGCTTAATAGAAAGTTGTTTTTTTTTCTTCAGATGATGTTGCTGTTTCTGTTGTACACACTAATTATTATTATTATTATTATTATTTTTTTTTTTTTTTTTCAGAAATCAAGCACCATGGAGCCAGAAGGGACTGTCAACAGGACGTACACTGTTAATGACATACATCCCTGCTATGAGTCAGATAATGGAACTTACGTATTTACAAGCAACCCTTCACTAATATGTGTATTATTATATGTTTTCCTCGGCTCATTGTCTGTTGTCACAGTATGTGGAAATCTTCTTGTGATAATCTCCATCATTTATTTCAAACAGCTCCACGTCCCTACTAACTACCTCATCCTGTCTCTGGCTGTGGCTGACCTGCTTGTAGGAGTTTTGGTTTTTCCTTCCAGCATGGCAGTCACTGTAACCTCGTGTCTCTATCATGAAGGTTTATTTTGTAAAGTACGGGACAGTTTTGATGTATCGCTCTGCACATCATCTATTCTGAACTTATGTTGTATTTCCATAGACAGATATTATGCAGTGTGTCAGCCTCTCACTTATAAAAGTAAAATAAATAACTGTGTTATCGGGGTCATGATCCTGGTGAGCTGGGGGATTTCTGCCCTGATCGGAATTGGCATCATAATTGCAGGATTCAGCCAAGGAACATGTGAAGACATGTGCTCAGTTGATGTTTTAATGGCAAACACTATGGGACCTGTTTTCTCATTTTACTTTCCAGCGATCATAATGCTCTGTATCTACCTGAAGATTTTCATTGTTGCACAGAAACAGGCAAACAGCATCCAGAACGCAACCTGTCAGATCACAAAGTCTGGAGCAGCTGTTAGTAAAATGGAGAGAAAGGCCACCAAAACTCTGGCTATAGTCATGGGAGTTTTTCTCTTATGTTTGACTCCTTATTTTCTTTGTATTGTCTTTCAGCCTTTAGCTCATGTAACCCCACCAGTTACTGTGATTGAAACACTTAATTGGCTTACACTGTCAAACTCAATGCTCAACCCATTTATTTATGCTTTCTTTTACAGCTGGTTCAGATCAGCTTTTAGAATGATCATTTCTGGAAAAATATTTCAAGGTGATTTTTCTAACATGAGATTTTTTGGATTATTCAATGTCATGTGAAATTTTGTTTCAAAATAAACATTTCTACTCTGAAATATACACTTATTTATCTCACACCATCTCTGCATTGTATCATTTTTTTAATTTAACAAACAAAAATAACAGAAATAAAAACAATCAAGATAACAAACAAAAACAGTGAGTAAACCAAACTGAAAAACTGCTGTGTGGGATAAATCACAAGGCTGTGTATGGATAAAATTAATACAGTTTTCATCTAAATTAATCATACTCTAGCTTGTTGTAAAGGTCTGCTTTGTAAAGCTTTTTGTCATTGATGGTGTGACCATTATACTGATTTTACATGGTATACAATTTAATCAATCAACAGATAGGCCTAGATATCAACTATTAGATTTCAAGATTGCAGCAGCCTGTTCTAATGGACCTCTCTGTGTGTTTTGTGTGATTTTTGTATCAAATTACTTTGATTTTACTCATTTTGTTAGCTTTGTTAGCTCTGAAGATGGATATTGTGCAGTTTAAACCTTATCGAATGTTTTTTGTTTTTTTTTTCAGTGCACCGCACAGACCAGGGGTAATGTTAACTTCCATGTCACAAACTTGCCCAGGGAATGTGACAAGGAGGGAGCCCAAGCAAGAAATTAACATAAAACGAACACAAGTTATTAAACTGAGGTTAGCACAAAAGAACAGTGAGTCGAGTGAGGAAATCAGCAATGAAAGCAGCGGGTGTGTGTCATGTGTGCTGTGGAGGTGTTGAAGGGGACAATTATGCAGGCTGGCTTTTACTGTCCTTTGCAGTGGATGCACTGAAAAAAACATATCATATTTTATATATCTACTAATATAGTTTTTAAAACAACACACAAAATTTGAGCATATGTTGCCCAATGAATGGAGCCTGTCTAGATGTAGAAACAGCTCTTTAGCCATCCTATCTTTGGTGGTGTTGCACTGAAACACGTCCCAGTGGCTTTGCTGACTCATGTTGTTTAGATGCAAGCGCGCGCGCACACACACACACACACACACACACACAGTGCATATTACTCATCATATCTTTTTTTGTGTGGCAACTGACTCAAACCTTCTCACAGCTGATTCGTCAGCTGAAGGATAAATTACTTATGATAATAAGTTAGGGCTTGACATACTTCATCATCACACGTTAATCTCTAATAACAATAGGGGTTAACAACCATGGTAAGAAGCTGCACAACGAGCAAAACTACAGTGACAATGTCGTATGTCTGCTGAGAGAGCTGTTGCTGCTGGAATCATTTTCATTTGTGCTTAAAGAAATAATATTGTTATTGAGCCAGGAAGCATGGACCTCCAACTAATTTTGAAAGGAACTAATCCTTTTCAGGACAAATACACCTGTAATGACTCACAAACTGTATCATGCTCAATGACAATCAGCCCTTTAATAATAAGTGTATTGTTATGTATTTTCTATGGATGCCTTTCTATAATTATAACATGTGGAAACATCCTCGTAATAATGTCCATCATTTATTTCAAACAGCTCCACACTCCTACAAACTACCTCATCCTCTCTCTATCTGTGGCTGACCTGTTTGTTGGGGTGCTAGTTTGTCCTTTTAGCATGGCACTCACTGAATCTTCATGTTGGTATTATGAAAGCTTGCTTTGCAAAATAAGAGGAAGTTTTGATATAGCGCTGAGCAATTCGTCAATACTTCACTTGTGCTGTATTTCAGTTGACAGATACTACGCAGTGTGTCAGCCTCTGAGATATGCAACTAAAATAAATGATCGTGTTGCAGCCATCATGATCCTAGTGAGCTGGAGTGTTTCTGTTGTACTTGGAATTGCAGTGATGATTGCAGGATATCATACAGAAAAATGTGAGGACAGTTGTTCATTTGATATTCAGATCGCGCCCACTTTAGGGTGTATTTTATCTTTTTATCTCCCAGCAAGTGTCATGCTCTGCATCTACTTGAAGATCTTCCAGGTGGCACAAAAACAGGCGCGCAGCATCCAGAACACGACTTGTCAGACCACAAAGTCTGGAGCAGCTGTCAGTAAGATGGAGAGAAAGGCCACAACCACTCTGGCTATTGTTATGGGCATTTTTCTCATCTGCTGGACTCCATTTTTTCTTTGTGTCACCTTTCAGCCCGTGAGTAACTATGCAATACCAGTTCCTGTCATTGAACTGTTTAGTTGGCTTGGAAGGTCAAACTCAATGCTCAACCCCTTTGTTTACGCGTGGTTTTACAGCTGGTTCAGGGCAGCTTTCAGAATGATCATTTCTGGCAAAATATATCAAGGTGATTTCGGAAACTCCAAGCTCCTCTAGTGTTGCTTCTACATATTACAATTGTGAATAAATATCTAATTTCCACTTCTTACATGTCTGGATTTTTACAAAACTTAACTCACCATGACATTGCTTATTGCCTTTGGAACAACATATATATATGTAGTCAAGGAGTGTTAAAAAAGGTAAATTAAAAGAGAAATGAATGCGTAACTGCTATGACTATGATACTCTCAAGGATTATGTTCTTTAAAAAGATGCTTATTATTGACGGTGATGCTTTGAGCAGCAGTAAGACACAGTAATTATCTTTGTTTCAGATGAGACATATTATATAATAATAATTAAATAGACTGATAATTAAATAGACTGAAAAACCATAGAGTCCTTACATTTTGACATTATGACAGAAGCCTTTCGTATTACATAGTCATTTGATCCATTGGTAATATAGAAATAGTGATTAGTGCAGCTTTATATCCATAACCAGGTTTTTAACAATTTTTACTTTGATTGCTGTTTGCCACAATATATTTTTGATTCTATCAAGGGTAACCAATGTCAAAATGTTTCATTGCATACACATTTCATCCTCCTTTTAGTAATTTCATGTCCTCACATTGCTCATGGCACAAAGAAATGAGACCTCCACATCAATGCGGTATTGTGAGACAAGGTGGATATTCTTTATTTCGTTCCATATTAGCTAGAAGCTAACGAGCCATATTAACAGCCCAAAATCACAGCATCAATAAGAGAAAATGCAAAATGAGCCAAAACACAAAAATCAGATAATATGTGGAAACAATACACATGAAACAATAGATAGCAACAACCTAATGAACAGGTGCTCCTGTTCAAAGCACCAAAAAATGATGAGCAATAATGAAATATCCAATGTTCATAGATAAAAGCCGATTTGGATGGAGCTAATGGTTTGATGAGATCTGTTCTGTTGAAGGTGGTGAAGTTGCCCGTGCTTGGGATGTTTTTGGTACTGCAGTAGCCCTGAAGCCGGATGTGTAGCTCAACAGATAAACTTTCTGTTTATGTTCTTTATAAGAGAGGGCACGGGGCCTGAGGTTATGCTTTGTTTGCCAGTGTTCAAAACAGTGTCAGAACATAGGACCACAAAAGTGGCTAACATGCAAAACAAATCAGTCAATTGACAGGGAGAACAACAAGACAACAGAGTTACAGCTGCAAATGTTTTGTCAGGTGACCGATCAAACATAGTCAATCTGATTGTCAAACTAGTTTTGTCACAACTGAAGCACATTTCAAGGTTGAATAGACACAGACAAATGTTTCGTGTGACGTACATTTGGCACAAGCAGAACCTCATAGTTGCATGAGTTGGGCTGGCATAGGTGTGGCAACCAGGTGTCAAAGATTTGGGCCAAATGGAGTTTGGCAAGCTATTTTGGCCACCTGGGTCTCACGTGGATTTATTTGGAAGTTTAATAGAGCCTGCAATGGTATGTACTGCTTCCAGTAAATAAACCTGTCTGTCATATATTTAGCATGTGGGTGGTGACATTTGTTTTCCCCCTGGGGTTTCCCGTTCTTCCTGTAGTCTATTATTGTGCTGAGAAAGACTTAATTATTACTTGTGTTACCTGAAAACTGGAACATGTGACTCTGCATGCCGACAATCGCGCTGACATGTAACACTGATGGCATCATTTAGTTCTTACTGCAATGCTGGGGTGGCCTAGAGAGCTCCACGCACTGCAAGATTAACTTGTGCACACAAGATATTATCTTGTGGGAGCAAGTTATTATCTGCAGAGTAAAGGCAGGATAAGCCCATGCTTTGAAGACCCGGGACATAAATTGTGTTTGTATCTTTGCGTTTGTTGGTTCCTGGATTATGTTTGGCAAATAGTGGCCTTCATTGCTTTACTTGGGCACTCCAATTGCTTTGTTTTGGGTAGGTAAGCTGGCTGAAGATAGCTTTCTGCTACTCACTTGTTACATGAGGTCATTTTTTGGTTTGTTAATTATATCCAAAGCCTCATACATAGTGGCCTTGTGCCCTTGTCTTTGGCTAAGGAGGATTGCTTATTTCAACATGACCACAGATACCTCCTCTACCCACTCACTAATACCACAGGGATCTGGAAGTCGGTCACCATTTGTCAAAGTCAGTTTGTTTAGGTAGTATTCGACATCTTTGGTGGTTAATGCCCTGGTATAGCTTGACAAAGCATTGCACTCCGCCAAACCTCTATTGCCAAACTGAGCGCCCACGCTTGAGTGCATCATTGTTGTTTACAAACTAAAAGGGCCTATTAATTTGCAGTTTTCATGCATTTCGGTCATGGGTCCTACCATAATAGTGTCAATGAGCAGACAAACTTTGTTATACAAAATCAAATGTTAACTAGTTGCTATTTCACTGTTCATCTGGTAAACTGTTACATAAATAAATAGAAACTCATGCAGTCACACAAAGACCAAGCAACAAATGTTACAAATGAAGGAAACTGTCCATTTTCCTTGTAATTCATATTTTCAAATGGTGAAACAAATCTATTTGATCAACAAGAAGTCTTGTGTGACAATGATAATTTCATTTACATGAAATTTTCATGGTGTGGTCTATACATGATATACTGGCATATAATGTATAGTTGGGTGTTGTCTGGCGCCACATGCACACATGAAGTGACACTGAAGTCCTTTATGCAGTGTTCAAAACACATGGCCAACCAGTCAGTGTCTGGTGATGACGCTGCCCTTGCTGCATGCCTGGATGCATGTGTGATGCATCTTTTTTTTCTTACTGCGTGGAAAATGACTGCCGCGATGTCGTTTTATTCATAACTTTGGAAATAAAGACATTTAATAAAAGACAAATAACAATCAAGACAATTTTGTACAACTGGTATTAAAAACATCAGGGAATGCCTGAGGGCTGCCGTGTTTACACAAGAGAGATGAACAACACAATTTCAACCTCACATAATGTATGCAAAGACTGATGATGGACAAATATCTTTCTCAGCATCTCGCTCATGTATAACATTAATAAAAACATGAATCTTTTGTTTTCTTTACCTAGCATAGGCCCTAAATTAGCTTAGCTTGTTATCAAGACAGTCACCCAACTTTATGTTAGCTTAGCAGAGTTCTAATTGATTCATATTTATTTGTTTCCTGTAAAAACAGGAAGCAAAGGAGGGATTTATCGCAGATATTGATTGCTGTTTACAGCAGCCAATAGTGCTGAATGTGCATGACGTTGCCCTGACAAATTCTTGACTAGAATTGGAAAACTGTTGTATTTCTGTTTTTCCATGATGTCACCGTAACTGCTGCTATCTGTAACCGTCCTTTGCTATTTGGCTTGGTTAGCCATGGAGAGTGCTCCTACTAATGTTAAGTGAGCCCTGCATATTTATGTGTTTCCTGTAAACATGTTCATATTGATTGATATTGACAGAAGCCAATTCTGCTGAATGTGCTTTATGTCCCCAACTGACAAATCATACCACTGTAGTTGAAGTCAAGAAAATTATTCATGACACTGTTAAAAAAGCATTTGATAGCGTAATTCAAGTTTGGAAACACACACAGCGCTTCGGCAGGACCAGTGACTCTGGCAAAAATAAAGGAGGTGGGTTGTGCATCTACAGTACATCAACAACAACTGGTGTAGCAACATAGAGACTGTAGCCAGCCATTGTTCCCCAGTTTTGGAATATTTGACTGTGAAATGCCGACCGTTTTACATTCCTCTGGTGTTTACTGGCATCATGCTAGCCGTCGTTTACATTCCACTGGATGCAAATGTTACCTCGGCCCTTGAACTGTTACATAACAGCGTTAGCCTGCAGCAGAACCATCCACATACAGTGCATATCATTGCTGGTGATTTCAATCACGTGGACTTAAAATCAGCGCTCCCTAAACTCCATCAGCATGTAAAGTGTGCGACAAGAGGAGCTAATACACTGGACAAGGTTTACACCAACATCAAGCTGGGCTACAGGGCCAGACCTGCACCACATCTTGGCAGGTCAGACCACATCTCCCTACAATTAATCCCTGCATACACCCCCCTCCGGAAATCCACCCCAACCATCACTAAGACTATCAGGACGTGGCCAGATGATGCTTCTCAGCAGCTGCAGGACTGTTTCAACAGTACTGACAGGGACATCTTTAAGGACGAGGACCTGGATGTATTTACGGACACTGTGCTGTGTTACATCAAGAACTGTGTGGACATGGTCACAGTGGAAAAACGCATCCGGGTCTATCCCAACCAGAAACCCTGGATGACCAGAGAGGTGAAGCAGCTGCTGAAGGACAGAAACGCCTCCTTCAGAGCTGGTGACAAGGCTCTCTACAGCTTAGCCCGCGCCAATCTGAAGAGAGGAATCAAGAAGGCCAAGGTGGGCTTCAGGAGGAGGATCGACAACCATCTGGACAGCAACAACAGCAGGCAGGCGTGGATGGCGGTACAGCACTTCACCAACTACAAACCCAGCATCAGAGCTGCTGAGGGCGACGCTGAGCTGGCAGAAAAACTCAATCACTTCTTTGCTCGCTTCGAGACTGAACCAGCAGGAGCAGTCCCGTTGCCACCAGCGGCCGAGAGGAGCCCAGCCCTCACAGTGGGAGTGCACAAGGTGAGGCGCACACTTAAGGGGGTCAACCCAAGGAAAGCAACGGGCCCTGATGGCATCTCTGGGTGGGTTTTGAAAGACTGTATAGACCAGCTCGCTGGAATCTTCAACAGGATTTTCAACCTCACACAGTCTGCTGTCCCATCCTGTCTGAAGACCTCCACTATCATCCCCCTACCCAAGAAACCCTCCACAACTAGCCTTAACGACTACCGACCAGTGGCGCTCACACCAGTGGTGATGAAGTGTTTTGAAAAACTGGTGAGGAGTCATATCATGACTTTCATTACCCCCAGCTTGGACCAATACCAGTTTGTCTACAAGGCAAATCTTTGTGGATTTTAGCTCAGCTTTAGCTCATGGTCTAGTGGGGAAACTGCTGAACCTCGGCCTACCTCATTCCACATGCCTCTGGATTAAGGACTTTCTGACAGAGCCCCCACAGAGGGTCAGAATTGGCTCCCACACCTCCACACCCCTCACACTCAGCACCGGTTCCCCCCAAGGCTGTGTGCTGAGCCCCCTGCTTTTCACCCTCTATACTTCAGACTGCACCACCATCCACTCAAGCAACACCTTCATTAAGCATGCGGACGACACCACAGTGGTAGGCTGCATCACAGGAGGTGATGAGTCTGCTTACTGTGATGAGGTGTAACAGCTGACTGTGTGGTGTAGAGAAAATAACCTGCATAGCCAAAACAAAGGAGCTCATTATAGACTACAGACGGAACAAAACGGACATTCAGCCCATTCGCATCGGTCGAGCCTGTGTCGGAAGAGTCAGTGACTTCCGTTTCCTGGAGTCCACATTGAGGAGAAGCTGACCTGGAATCACAACACCACACAGCTGGTAAAAGGAGCACAAAAAAGACTCCACTTCCTGAGAATCCAGAGACTGCTTGTGTCCTTTTACCGTTCCACCGTGGAGAGCAACCTGACATACTGCCTCTGTGCGTGGTTTGCCAGCTACACAGTGGCAAACAGGAACGAGCTCCAGAGGTTCACCAAAATGGCTGAGAAAATCACTGGGTGCCCTCTGCCCTCGCTGGAGGACCTTCATGGCTCCTACTGTCTCAAGAGAGTCAACTCAATCCTGAAGGACTCCTACCACCCAGGTAGAGGATTATCAAAACCAGAACTAAGAGACTGAAAAACAGCTTTTTTCCAACTGCTGTAAGAGCCTTGAATGCTGTTTTTAACCTTAATGACTACAGACACATGCAATTTTTTCCACTGTGCATACTTTTTCAGCTTTTTGCACTTTATGTACAGATGTCTTTCTACTGTGTATTTTTATATTGTGTTTTTATTATAACATTGTTTATATATATATATTCTATGTCTCTGCAATGTATGGCTTGCACCTTACATTTCTGTTGCACTTGTTGCAATGACAATAAAGTAAATCTGAATCTGAAATAAGGCCTGCTACGATGTGTTTAAGGTTATTTTGTCTTGGTTAATGTCAAGCAGTCTAATGGTAACAAAGACAGGAGCAGAAAACATCGGGACTCCCTGGTCACTGTTCTTGGAGAAATCAACAGAGCAAACCTCTGGCACGGCCTTCCAAAATGCAGACAGCACGTTCAGTGCTGTTGTTTAGCTGCATTCTATGTCTGTGTGAGTACACTGACAGCAACGAACCAAACACCGAAGTCACATTCCTTGTATGTGTGCAAATATGTGTTCAATAAAGCTGATTATGACTCTCGAAAAGCAGGAAATATTTTTGCAAGTGATTTTTTTTTTCGAAGCAAAGGTTTTCATGCTGCATCACGGAGCAGGGCGATGTGGATATTTATTTGGTCTTATGGTCACTGGAGTGTGAAATTTAAAGTTTGCTTTAAAAGAGTTGCTTGAGATTGTAGTAATTAATTTAAAAGAGGTAACCTGAAATTGTGTATTTGTGTGGGAGATTAAACACGTACACAAGGAGCCGTGCAATTACTCATCATATCGACCAACATCAAATGCCACTCCCTTGAACATAATATGCAAATGAGCCCAGAATAATGAATGTTGTCCATGTGTGCTCAGCTGCTCAGAGACCAAACACCGTTATTACTACAGATGCACAAACCAGGATTCATAGGCATGGTGTTAAACACACAGAGCACTAAAATGAACTTAAAATATATCTCTACAGTAAACTGGATGCTGCTGTGTTATATTGTCTTGATTTAAGACATGATCATTTATACATGGAACCTAAATTCTTTGTCAACAGGTCTGACGATGTTGTTGAGGACAAACATCTGTGTAATGAATCAGCAAATGTTTCTGAGATAACAGTCACCTCTTCATATTTACTATGTATTTTTGTTGGCTCTTTATCAGTTCTTATAATGTGTGGAAATCTTCTTGTAATAACCTCCATTGTTTACTTCAAACAGCTCCACACTCCTACAAACTTCCTCATCCTCTCTCTGGCAGTGGCTGACCTGCTTGTTGGGGTTTTTGTCTTGCCTTTTAGCACAATGCTGTCTGTAAGCTCTTGTTGGTATCTTCAGGATGTACTCTGTATCATACGAGGTTGCTTTGACATCTTTCTGTGTGCATCCTCTATTTTGAACCTGTGCTTTATTTCTGTTGACAGATATTACGCTGTGTGCCAGCCTCTGAGGTACAGAGCTAAAATAAATGTTCGTGTTATCATGATCATGATCCTGGTGAGCTGGACTTTTTCTGGTCTAGTTGGAATTGTCGTCACAATTCGGGGAGTGAACGAAGGGCAAAACAGCAGGTGTGTTTTATTTGAAAATACAAGTTCAGCAGTCATTGCAACTGTTTTTGCATTTTACCTCCCAGCTACAGTAATGTTTACCATCTACCTAAAGATTTTGATGGTGGCACAGAGACAGGCAAACAGCATCCAGAAAACAGCCTATCAGAGCACAAAGTCTGGAGCAGCTGTCAGCAAGATGGAGAGAAAGGCCACCAAAACTCTGGCTGTTGTTATGGGAGTTTTTCTCATTTGTGGGACTCCTTTCATTCTTTCTGTGACATTTAACCCTTTGACTAATTACACAATACCAGTTCCTGTGATTACAGCATTTAAGTGGCTCGGATGGTCGAACTCAATGCTCAATCCATTGGTCTATGCTTTCTTTTACAGCTGGTTTCGATCAGCTTTCAGAATGATCATTTCTGGGAAAATATTTCAAGGTGATTTCACTAATTCTAAGCTTGTTTGACTCATTATGTGAAGTGCTGGCATGTCTGTACTTCATTCACCACTGACGATTAACATCTCTTGTCCACTGCATGTCATATATTTACATTAACATTGTCACGGTACTGTGCATACACCTGTACATCTGCATGTGCACTGCCCGGTGCACTGATAGCCCTTCAAACAGCATGTTATCTCATTGTGAATGTCTGTTTAGAGACAAGTCCTTTGTCTGATGCAATTAGAAGGTCGTTTGTGACTTTAACCAATGCTGTCTCTGTGCTATGGTGCACTCTAAATCCTGACTGGAAATCCTCAAATAAACTATTGTTATGTAAAAAGTTGCACAACTGACTAGCAACTGCTTTCTCAAGAATTTTAGAGAGAAAGGGTAGGTTAGCTATAGGTCTATAGTTGGCTAAAACCCCTGGATCAAGAGAAGGCCTTTTGAGGAGAGGCTTTATCACAGCTACTTTAAAGGACTGTGGTACATAGCCTGTTCACAGAGGCAGGTTGATCATGTCGAATAAAGAAGAGCAAATTAAGGGTAAAACATCTTTAAACAGCTTGGTCAGGATGGGATCAAAGATACAGGTTGATGATTTTGATGAGGAAATTGTTGAGATTTGTTTCTGTTTTTGAAGATAAATCAGTACCCACTGAAGTTAGTAGTTGCTGAATTCTGTCTAATAGTTAGAATTTTATCATTAAAGAAATTCATGTAGTCATTACGACTGTGGCTGAAGGGAATACGTGGTTCAATGGAATAATGACTGTCTGTCAGCCTGGCTACTGTGCTGAAGAGAAACCTGGGATTGTTTTTATTTTCCTCTATTAGTAGAGCGTAATAGGCTGCTCTGGCAGTTCAGAGGGATTTCCTGTATGTTTTAAGACTGTCTTGCCAGGCAAGACGAAATACTTCTAGATAGGTGGAACGCCACTTCCTTTCAAGTTGCCGTGACGTTTGCTTCAACTTGTGGGTTTGGGGGGTATACCAAGGAGCTAACCTCTTCTTCTCTGTTGTTTTTTTTTTTTTAAGGGGGCGCAATTGAGTCAAGGATCATACGCAATGAACCTGTAGCACTATCAATCAGATGATCAATTTGAGAATGACTAATCTAACAACAGAAGTCCACTGTTGTAGTGAGACATGGCACTGAATCACATCCCTAAATTTAGCAATCTGATAGGCATCTGGTGTAGGAATTTTTGCCTAATGGCGGCTAGTCTGGTAATAGGAATTCAAAAGTAATCAAATGATGATCTGACAAAAGAGGATTCTGTGTTGAAATTATTAAGCGTTCACCTTCAATGCCATATGTCAGAACAAGATTGAGAGTGCGGTTATAACAGTGAGTAGACCACGAACACTCTGACAGAAGCCAATTGAGTCTAATAATGAGATAAATGCAGTACTAAGGCAATCATTATCAACGTCCATATGAACATTAAAGTCACCTATAATAATTATTTTGTCTGTTTTAAGGACTAACCCTGATAGAAGCTCTGAGAATTCCGATATAAATTCAGAATAAGGACCAGGAGGGTGGTACACTATGACAAATAAAACTGTGATGTTTTTCAGGTTTGTTTTGAAAGATTAAGAACAAGGCTTTCAAATGAGTTATCAGTGAGTTTAGGTCTAGTGTTAATTACTAAGCTAGAGTCAAAAATGGCTGCAACTCCACCTCCTCTGCCGCTGCCTCGAGGAACATGAGTGTTAGTATGACTCGGGGAGTAGCTTCATTTAGGCTAATATACTCATCATGAGACAGCCAGGTTTCAGTTGGACAGTTAATTTAAACACAAGATACTTGTGCTCAAAAAGAGGATTCATTCTCAGTGAAGAACCTTGGACCCCTAATCTGCCTCTATACATGCCAAAGAGCAGTGATTCCTAACACATCTCTGGGGGTCATCAGGTGGATACCACCCTTCAACGGTGTTTGGCCTACTTAGTCCCACTACACCTCCAGGAGGCTAGGCGGTGAACTCCGGCGTCCCAGAGTCACCCCCCCTAGTGCCAGTTCACACTGCTCCTACACAATCCAAACAGCACTGCCACGTTCAACTGACCCAGGCCTGTTTAGGAGATGCTCCAGGTCGTGGGCAGTACCGATGCTACCATTTAGCAAATGCTAATGCTAATCGCTACCTGCTAAGAGGAACAGAAGAAGACAATACAGCTAGATTCACCTATACTGTTAATGTTAACTGCTAGATGCCAATACTAACTGCTAGGATACTATCATACTACCACCGCTTTCGCTATTGTTAGCTGCTACAATGCTACTACAGGCTTAGATGCCCATGTAACTGCCAATTGCCGCAGTACCATCATCTACCCCTGCCTCTCACCAACTGCACCAATAAAAGCGGGGTGTGGGAGTGCAAACCCTGGTTCGGGTAGGGGTTAGAAAGTAAAGAGGTAGAGTCAAATATGAAAGTAGGGATGGATACAAACCCTTGTTCAGGTAGGGGGTAGAAAGTTTAGAGGGTGCTGAAGGTGGAGGCCTAATCCACAGACTAGATTTAACAGCCTCTTCTAACATTTCCTTCAAGAAGCAAACAAAACAGGAAAACAACCAAAAAGATCAAAAAACAAGCCAACTCTGTATCTTACAACACAAACTCACCTGAACAGGCCACATGGTCCCAAAGAGAGACTCTAGCTGGCCACACCCCTTCCTTATCTACACTTCCTCTTCCTGGTTCTCTTCCTATTGGGAGCGCGAGAAGATGGGGCGGGGAAAGCAGAGCAGAGGAGAGGTGTCTTGTTCAGACTTTAACCTCTTCTCCTGCCGGATTAGGCATGCATGTCCTCTGCCTCCCGCCCCTCCCTCACCGCCCCTATTTCACCCCCCAACTACTATTATTTCTCCTGATCCATATCCACTGACTAGACCTAGCAGCCTCATCTGACATCTCCCTCACTGTCTTTCTTAAATTTTGCCCATGCACTCCCAGCTCCCTCAACAGTGAAACAGCTGACCCTGCAACAAAACCTCTACACCCTACTTCAACCGGACAAACCCTGGTCTTCCATCCCCTCTGCTCAGATTCTGTCTTTAAATCTGCATACTTAGTCTTCTTCCTTTCATAAGCTGCCTCCACTGAATTTTCACGAGGGACTGTTAACTTAATCAAATACACAGTCTTTTTACTCATGGACCATAAGACAATGTCCGACCTCAGATTACTATAGACTATTTCCTGGGGCACAACTAGCTTTCTTCCCAAGTCGACCTGCATTTGCCAATCATCAGCCCCTACCCGGCAGCCACCTACCTGCCTTCTCCCTGATTTAGCAGCTCTATTTTTCTCCCCCTCTCGAACAAACTGCACAACTAACCTCTCCTTTCTAGAACTTCCAGAATTCACCTGCTTCCTTCTCTCTTCAATGCCTGCGGCTAAGCTTCTCAGCACCTGGTGTAAACTTAAACAGAGCAGTTATGTACATCAATGAGACAGCTGTGCAAGAGCTGGACAGCCTGCTGGCGGTCCGTCCGATCAGTCGGGAAGGTTAACCCCACTCCAAGATTTTTTGTTGTTGTTAGACTGTTGTCTAAATGTGTCTAAACTACAAAGCCCCAAACCTTAATTGTCTTCTTTATTCTAGCTTTCTGTCCTTGTTTTTGTAGCTGTATTCTATTGGCATTATTTTAGGCAATAGTATGAATAGAAAATAATATTTTCAGTAAAATATCACTCTTGCCAAAGCCACCAGCCTCCATTTACAGAGACAGTGATGCAAGGTGTAAAGTTTATTAGTCTTTTCTTTAACTGAACATAGTTAATATGAGCACAGTCCTGTGCCACTCCGTATCAGACATCATTTTCATCAACTAACGTCTTCTATTCTCATTACTTGATATCTTCATAGGACCGGGCATCAAACACATTCTTTTTCCACCTGCTGTCATCATTCTGTTTGAAGTCACACTCACATTTTCAGACTTGCTTTATTTTATTACCATTCCATTCTGCAGGTCACTTCATGATCAGGGGCAAGAAGCAAGAAGAGTGTCTGGGTCACATGGGCCAGCGGGTTCACTGTAATGGCATTCATCTACTGAATGTCAGTGCCCAGGGCTGGGATTAATAAACCAATAAATCTTTACCTATATTGGTAATTAAGCTGTCAGGCTCACTTGTTACTGACAGCCTTTTTCCCCCTGCAGTGACTACAGTGGCATTCAGCACGCAAACCCACTGCTTTCAAAATAATCCTAACAATGCACAGCATCATAGTCACCGCATAATTTCCGTTTGTCCACGTCAGGTGATATTCTGCCTTGACTGCAGTTATGTGTTAAACGAGCTACACATTGATCCAGCACTATCATTCTTTTTCAGTCCGTGTCCTTTTTTTCTACTTGCAGGTAGTTTGTTTCCTGCGACAACACTGATCATTTAAAAAAAGAAAAAAACAAAAGCATTAAATATCTTCAGTTGTAAAAATGAGTACAATTTTACGTAAGTTAAAACAGATGAGGAATTTCTGGCACAACTTCAGTGATGCATGGACAACAGAAAAAGTCTCAAGAGGTCAAAACTCCAACAACAGCTTTTTTTTCCCCTTTTTTTTAAAAGAGTGAGCTAATGGCACCCCTCCAGGATCACCACCTTAAGATGGGCAGGGGATTTGTGCGTTCCTGTGACGCTTGGACCTGTGTTGTCGGGAGCAATAGCTCTTGATAGGGTCCCCTAAGAGGTGGGTGCCTGACTAACAGTGATTCACAGATCCCACATGAATTGACCGAGAACAAACAGCAGCATCTCGCACAGGACAGGGAAAGACAATAAGATAAATCCCACTTGATAATTAAAGAAAATAAACCAAGAATAAAATGAGAAAATATCCCTTTACTACAGTGGCAGCCAGCAGTTTGAGACTTATCAGGCAAGAACCATGCCATCAAAACCCCTGTTCATCTCCTGATTCTCCCATATTTTACCCTTCTCCCTCACTGTCCTCCTGCTTAAATATATTCCTGTAAATCACCTGTATGTTTAAATTAAAAAAGCCCCTCACTGCAGTGAGAGACTGTGAGGACTATGAGCCACTGCACACTGTCCACCTTCACCTGCACCTTCTGTGTCCTTAACATTGAATTATATATTCAGCTGCTGTTGGTATATTTTGTTGTTTATTGTTTTAGGATATTTTTATTGTCTTAGTATATTTTCATTTCTGGTATATTTTTATTGCATTTACACATATTTTAACGGCATGTTAGTTTATTTTATTCTAGTATCTTATCTATTTTATTTTATTATTTTTCTTATCTTTCTAATATGGGGGTTGCAATGCAAATTTCATTGACATGTTATGCTCAATGACAATAAAGGCAATCTTGAATCTTGAAAAAGTTGACAGGAGACGTCGTTCCTAATTTGATGTGTTTATAATACAGTGTATGTATGTTTGTATGTAGAATAGTAGCTGTAACATCTAGTGATAAGGTGTCAGTCCCTCAAATGGCACCCAGGAATAATAAAAAAGAAGAATGATGATGAACATGAGAGGAGCGGTGTTTCTCTTGGGAATGTTTATGCTTGGTAATTTGTCATGCTGCCTCACATCCATTTTCGGTGTGTAAAAAAACAAACAAACAAAAAAAACAGAAACAAAAAGCATGACTTTGACCGCCGTATGGGTGAGCGCCCTCCTTTGGTGAGATACTTGCACAAAGTTTTAGCCTTCACTTTTGCAAGTACTCCCCCATCCCTCTCCCATTTGTCCCCCTCTCTCTGTCCCTCTGTTGCAGGCCCGAGCCGAGGCTTGGGAGCATAGAGGCCTAAACCTGCACATGGAGTTGTATGATTACTCATTATACTGACCAACATGAAATGCCACTCCCTTGACCGTGATATGCAAATGAGCCCAGAATAAAAACTCTGAACCTGAACCTGCTGTTCAGTCGCACAGAGACCAAGGGCTCCAGTGAGGATGCGCAAATCAAATAGGTATTGTATTTAACATGCAGCGCTAATTTAACTTCTCTACAGAAAACGTGATGCTGATGCCTCATTTTTAATGATCATTTATACATGGAACCTAAATTCTTTCTCAACAGGTCTCAAGATGTTTTTGAGGAAGAACATCTCTGCAATGAATCAGCAAATGTTTCTGGCTTGACAACAATGACCACCACCACATATTTATTATGTATTTTTGTTGGCTCTTTATCAGTTTTTATAATGTGTGGAAATCTTCTTTTAATAAGCTCCATCATTTACTTCAAACAGCTCCGCACTCCTACAAACTTCCTCATCCTCTCTCTGGCTGTGGCTGACCTGCTTGTTGGGGTTTTTGTCTTGCCTTTCAGCACAATGCTGTCTGTAAGCTCATGTTGGTATCTTCAGGATGTACTGTGTAAGGTACGAAGCAGCTTTGACATCTTTCTTTGTACAGCTTCTATTTTTAACCTGTGCTTTATTTCTGTTGACAGATATTACGCTGTGTGTCAGCCTCTGAGGTACAGAGCTAAAATAAATGTCTGTGTTATCATGATCATGATCCTCTTGAGCTGGACTGTCCCTGCGCTAAATGGAATTGTCATCACAATTTTAGGAGTGAACCAAGAACAATCTAACAGGACGTGTGTCTTATTTCAACATATACGTTTCGCAATGATAGGAATTGGTTTGGGATTTTATCTCCCGGCTATCGTAATGTCCACCATCTATCTAAAGATTTTGATTGTGGCACGGAGACAGGTATCCAGCATCCAGAACACAACCCATCAGAGCACAAAGTCTGGAGCAGCTGTCAGTAAGATGGAGAGAAAGGCCACCAAAACTCTGGCTGTTGTTATGGGAGTTTTTCTCATCTGTTGGACTCCCTTCTTTCTTTGTATGACCTTTAACCCTTTGACTAATTACACAATACCAGTTCCTGTGATTGCAGCATTTAAGTGGCTCGGATGGTCAAACTCAATGCTCAATCCATTGGTCTATGCTTTCTTTTACAGCAGGTTTCGATCGGCTTTCAGAATGATAATTTCTGGGAAAATATTTCAAGGTGATTTCACTAATTCTAAGCTTGTTTGACTCATTACTTGAATTGCTGAACTGTCAGCAGAGTCTTCAGTAATTTGCCACTGAAGATTTGTATATTTTTCACTGCATGTCATATATCTGCCTCGGTCACTGTATTGTTCATGAAATCTGTACAACTCAGTGCACAGATAGCAGAACAGTACATTGTAAACAGTATGTGCAGAAATCTCAATGTCAATGTTTTAATTAATGTAATTTATGTCACTGCTTACCTCATTTGCTGTATGTATTTAGTTGCAGACGCTGCTGTTTTTGCTGCAGATGGCATTAAGAAATAGATGTTTCATCATTCTAAAGGGTAACTGCAAACTACTGCATAAGAGATAACTGAAGAAAGACAAGTGCTTGTGTGTCACTGTACAAAGCCAGCTACAGTAAAAAAAAAAAAATGTTGGGAAATAACACATTTATGGATTAAGATCATTTATCATTTAAGCACATTTTGGTGCAAGTTAATGAGTTCTAATTCTCTCTCTGCTTTGACACTGTTGAAGATGCTGTGAATCCAAGACAACAGAGAAAATGTCCACATTTCTGGCCCCTCACGATCAGTCTTCAGTAGTCAATGACTTTTACATAATTTACTTCTGGTGTGATATGAATAATGACTCAAAGAAACCCTCTGAATCACTTATATACAGTTGAGAGTGAGTGAGAGTTTTGAGAATTGCACATGGATTGAAATTGCACATGCTGGGTATGGATAAATTAGGTTCAGTGTTTACTCTACTGCACAGTAATATATATGTGTCACAGTAAAAAAAAAAAATTATATATATATATATATGTTGAGTACTTAAAGAGATTGAAAATGTAATATTGCACAAGGTATTTCTTGTATGTGATAGCAGGCTGAAGTAAACATAAATCACACAGTAGTGCAAAAAACTGCAAGTGTGTCATATATTGTTTTATTCTGGGTACAGTATCAACAAGTGCTGATCAGTCCAGGACAGAACCAGCTCTCCCGACCACTTTGTTCAGTCTCTGTCTTTTTTTGTTTTTTTTTCCAAATGCACTCTGGTACCTTATTTACATTCAAAGTATGTGTTATAACCAATTATTTCTGAATTATATGAAAACTATTAGTTGCTAGTAATTAGTATAGTATTGAGTACATACAATTGCTGTCATTAAATAATTGTGCCTTATATAATTTCATGTTTCTGTCTTTCCTGAATAAAAGAGTGGTGTAGCACTGAGAGGGCAGACTCTCAGCTGTAAAGCTGAGGGGCTCGCTCTGCGCAGAGCTAACGGCCACGACAAAGACAATACCGTTTGACTGAGTGCTTTATTTCTCATCTCACATGGGCAGGCATAGATGTGGGATTTCCACTACAACAGTTGAATAGTAATAAAAATAAAACTTTAGCACCGTACATACAAGAATTTCAGCTGAAAGTGGTTTATAACAAAGATTTCACATGCACCAAGTGCTTCACACAAAAAAAGCAATGAATGAACATAAAGTAAAGATGGAGAAAAAGGCCACCAGAGCTCATCTGTTGGACTCCTTTCATCTTTGTATGACCTTTAACCCTTTGAGTAATTACACAGAACCAGTTCCTGTGACTGCAGCAAGTGGCTTGGACGGTCAATTCCAATTCTCAGTCCACTGGTTTCATTCAGTTTTCAAAATAATCATTTCTGAGAAAATATTTCAAGGTGATTTCACTAATTCTAAGCTCTTTAGACTCATTATTTGAAGTGCTGAGATGTCAGGAAAGTAGTTTGGCATCTTTTCCACTCCATGTCATACTGTATGTACACATAAAATTTGTCACTGTAATATGTATGAAGTACCTGTTTGAACTCAGTGCACAGATAGTAGCACACTACATAGAAAACCATATGTACAGTAAGCTCAGTGTAAATGTTTAAATAAATCTATAATTTCTCATTGTTTGCCTCATTTTCTGTAAGTATTTAGTTGTAGATGCTGCATCTGTTGATTGCTGTTGAATGTAGGAGCTCTGAATTTCTGTCTTTGTGAACAAAGTTTTAGGAAGAAATGAATGGTGAAAGTATTTTTCTAGTTTTTAGTCAGAGCCTCCATGCTTTGTGTTGGCTGCAAATGGCAATAAGCAGACGGCAGTGAATGAACCGTTATGTTGTAAGGTTGGCAGGTCAATAAATTTTGATCACCCAAACCTTGTTAGTGCTTCTATTACATAATACTTTGAAGGGAGTCATCTCAGCTTGCTCTTTATGTATGGATCAATAGCAGAAATTATCTTCCATGTTGATTTTGTTAAGTCAATTAAGTCTGCACTTAGTGGCATGGAAGGACTTTCCCCTGTTTACAGGAACACATCCTTGTGTTTCAAATTCTCAGACACGCCTCATTTTAACTGTACATTCATTTTCTCCTCGAATTCTCAACCTTTATGACTAATTTTCTGAAGTTGTCCTATTCGGGTGGTGGGTATTTGACAGCCTGGGAATGAGGAGGGTGCACTGAGCAGGAGTTTGGGGGCGGATCACTGTTCACCAGTCACTGAAAGCTGAAACCAGTCGCTGGCCTCAGAATCTATTTGACACCCTCTACTTATCATCTAGCATTATTTTACTATTCTTAACAACATTGTACATTAGGTATTTAAGTTAAGATATTTGAATGTATTGCAAATTGACAACATGCAACATGTTCCACTGTCTCTCAGCGACACAACTCCAACAATAGCAGCCAACCCTGGGTTTTGGAAGCATCTTAGAGCTTTGGAAATACAGCTTTCCTATGGAATAAGATTTATTGTGAAAATAAGGAGCGCTATGTGGCCGAGAAATGTTACCAGGCCAGTGAGTACAACAGTCTGGCAAAGACTGGTGAGACGATCCTGGTTTTTACCCTGTGGCTGGTGATTAGGGATTGGCTGCAGCTGTGGTGGCTGATTAGCACGAGGATCAGGTGGAGGTGAGTCATGATTGAGGAGGAACCGCCCAGTCCACACACACACACAAAAGGACAGACATAAGGAGAGACTAACATGACACAAAGGGGCGGGGGGAAAACACAGGGAAACACAAGGAAAGGGCGGAGGAAGGAGGCTCCCTAATAAGACTCTAAAACACCAGCACACCTGCCGTTCATCTTCTCATTTCAGGGAATCAAATTACCATTTAACGTTTGTTATCACATACATAAATGTACTTATTGTAACCAAAACCATGATCTTTTCCAAATCCTAACCAAGTATTTTGGTGCCTTAACCTAACCAAACTACAAATGTTTAACAATGTTAAGTAAAGAAAAGACGGTATAAACTATTCATACTGTGTCTAATTATGGGGAACATGAGATCTCTCCCCGAAAAGATCTCCCCACTGGGCTGCTCTCATCACAACCTGGTTCATCTTCTCCCTGCCTACAAACCTTTCATGATTTAACAACTGCCAACCACAAGGTTTGTGAGGAGACCAGCATGGCACTGAGGGACTACTTTGACACCACTGATTGGGGAGTGTTGTGCAGTCCAGATGGGGAGTTCTACACCTGCATCACAGTCTGGAAGGTGCAGTGTTTATCAAATAACAGACCCTGGGTCTGGGAGATCAGGAGAGGCAAACACAGCTACAGGAGGAAGCTGGAGGAGCGGTTTCAGGAGAACAACACCAGAGAGGTCTGGAGAGGGCCGAAAACCACAGCAGTGACAGTGGGAGGGGCCCAGAACATGGAGACCAGGAATGGGCAAATGAGCTGAACCTGTTTTTCAACAGTTTGATTGTACCCCAGTTCCCTCCCCCACCCACCAGAGACCAGACGGCATTACTTCTCCATACCTTCCTCCACATGAGCTGGCTCGGTCCTGGACTGCCCCCTGGACACCATCGAGGAGGTGGGTGAGAGGAGGATGTTAGCCAATCTGACATCTATCATTGACAACTCCTCCCAGCATCATTTAATGGAGCACTGTGTTGGTGTTTTTTGTATTTTCTTTTTAAATATATATAGTTTTTATTTGTATCCTTTTTATTGTATTTTTGTGGCTCTTTTATTAGAGTGTCAGCGTGCATTTCTTGACGTCCCCAGAGATAGATACCTGGATCGATGCTCACACACACACATGCATCACAATAAAAGGCAAATGGCAAAGCCACAATTTGTAATGGGCCTGGCTTGTTAGGCCTGCCCTGACTGGCAAGTGAGATAAATTAATTGTTCGAACTTGGTGTGTTGTGCACATTCAGCTTTTATCCAAATTTTATTTATTTTATTCCACAGGAAAGCTCTATTTGTTAAACTCTAGGATGCTCCCAATATAGCAGCAGAATTTCTGTCATTGATCATTGATCCATATATAAAGAGAACTCTAGATGACAACCTTAAAAGCAAAATGTAATAGAAGCAATAACAAGGGTTGGTTGATCACCACAATTTATTTGGTTGGAGATTTTTCAATAGAAAGGGACATAAACTGCCATCTGAAGGCCCTTTCAGACACAATGCAATACTACCACTGCCCTCTGAAACCAAATATTTTCAATTGCTTGCGCCACACCATGACAGCTTTTCACTTTATAACTAGTTTAGGCTTCGGCTGCAAGATTGCCAACTAAGCGCTGAACCCAGCAGCTAACGCAGCTCAAACGGCATGGTGTCTGAAACGGCCTCGATTCTTCAAGTTGTTCTTCAAGAAAATTGTTCTAAAACAATTGTAGGCATCTACCTTGTAATCACCCAGAAGCCTGCTTCATCACTAATAAAAGTGTTCAAGTAAAGGCATTTAAAAAAGTCTATTTCATGACGAAAGATGTGCAAATTGACAATGAACATGTGCAACAATTAAGACAAATGTTATACATAATTAGTGAGTTTCAGTAACTAAATGTTTTGGTGTTTTTACACACACAATATAAAGTGAATTCATGATGTGGGGTAAGATCAGTTTTGTTCAGACCAGTCAGTTTTAGCAACATGTAGCACAAGGCTGTTTATCCAAAGTTATCAGTCCAAAGTGAAACCCAGAATACAGTGCCAGTAAGCTTTTGATTTATAATACAAAAATAAAAGTATATGTATTTTTTTATCAGCACAATGCACATTAGCACTGAATATGTTGAATAATCAATTACAATTACAATAACACAGTACATTATAGCCCTCTACGGGCAAGGGAGGCCATAGAAAATATGTGTGAACTACTGTGCTGGCACGAAGCCTACTCACGAAGCTGTCATTAGATGACGGCAATTTAATGATTTAATAAAATCTAACTGATTTAGTCTAAGGTAAGTGGCTAGCACTTAGCTGACACTGTTTTCCCAGCAGTGTGCATGCAAACACGAAGAAATTATCATGGCATAATTCAAATGTAACATTTAACATTACCAACTCAAAAGAAGGTGAATGATTTTTAATTCCTGTAATTCTCGTATGTTTTTACAGTGTGAAGACTCCTGAACCAGCATTCACCTGATTGATTTCTTCTTCTCTGCTTCTTTTTTTCGCAACTTTAATGCATCAGTAAAATGCCTCTTTTTTACAACTGGTCCAGAAAGATGAGACCAAATAGCAACATGTTGAAGGCAAGTTTTCAGTGGAAAGGCTGTCATTGTTAACAATCTAACAACAAAGTAAAGGTGATGTAAAACTACAACTTTTGTGACTATTAGAAGTTACAGATTTCAGGCCTAAACAGTGGTAACATTTTACAATCAAGTAAAATCATCCAGGTTGTTTGTCTACTTTGTTGGAGCCTTTGCAGTTAAGTAGCATGATGCGCTTAAGGGAACATAGACATGGTACGTAACGGTAACGTAACCACGAAAAACCTCGACACCAGTCACGACTTGTTCATTCAAATAGTAACATGTTACATTACATGGGCATATTATTCATTAATGACAAGTTGCATCCCTGCCTTGGTAACTTCTCTGGCTTTTGTGTATCTCAAGTCTTACCAAACAAAGCAGAACTGTACTTCAAATGTCAGCATCTGCAGTTATCAGCAAGACAAGTGGCAGTTGTTTCAAAAATACCATGTCATAATTTCATTCAAACTATTGTGTATCTGATACTTACATTTCAGATAGGTCACACTTGCTTTCCTAGGGATATTCATTATGGACATAATGAACACTAACATTTCCATGCAAACATCTCGTTAGCGCACTAGTGTGCACAGTATGGTCCCAGTGAACTTTAACTTGTCACAAAAACAGTTTCAGATGATGTAATGAAGAATCTTACAATACCTGTCAGTGATAAAATAAATTTGACATGTACAGATCGCTGCATTTATTCATATACTAACGAATGACTCCGATGCACCAGTGCTGCTTGAGTTTGCGGCTTCTGACAGACGGTAGACATCTGAAAGACAAATGAACTGTTACTGAGGCAGTTTGAAGCAAACAGAAAAACAGTGAAATTAAAAAAAAACAACTTACATCTCCTTCGACGCAATCGACTTATCCAGTTTAGTTCACTGAGAGAGGAAATGCCACCACTCGTACTCTATAGTGGGAACAAATAAATACAAATGAAATTAGAAGATTGCAATTTCTGTAGCATTTAGCAGGTCTACAAATTCAACTACAGGCTATATTAACAAACAAAGAACATTTTAGGGTTATGCAATGGTTTTGGATTATATATGCAAAAAAAACAACACTTACTCTTGTTGGATTAGAGCCTGTGCTCGATGTAGCTGATCGCCGTGAGAGGATAGAGCGGATCTACAGGCACAATCAGATTCATGACATCGTCATCAGTCGTATTCAAGTACTGCGCAATTTGCGAAACATTCAGCAAAATTAATACTTTAAAAAAGCACTTTGCCTCTTTGGGAAATACGTTTATTCACTTCCTTTTGAAGAGTTAGATGAGAAGATAATTTACTACAACAGCAAAAAGCTAATTGCTGCTAATAAATTGCACTTTTACTTGACAAGGATTTTGAATGCATCAAGTTGTAATGGAGTATTTTTACACCAGGGCACTGATACCTTTACTTAAATAAAGGATTAATACTTCCTGCACTATTGTCAGATGGATCATTTTACCTAATTCTCTCTAAAAAAGTAAGAATATTGTATTTCCCAAAATGTCAAAGTATTTTTAAGTCAATAATTAAGTCAACATACCTTTGAATCTAACAGTGTCCCGAACACTAAAATGAAGAAACCCTGAGGAAAGACAGATGACATGCACATATCATCATCATCATCAAAATACTACCTTGTAAATATTAAATGACAACTTTTTAGTTTGATAGATGCAAATACCTGTAGTGAATTGAAGAATGCAAAGGCAATGTGGATTCCTTTATTTGTTGATGACACCATGGTTCCCACTCCTAAAGACCAAGTGAGTCCAAATAAAGGTGTCAAAATGATCACACACCTTGCAATGACCACCAGTGTATGCCTTTCATCTGTTTGGGCCGAGTCTCCCACGCCTCGTCTCAGCATTTTAAACAAGACCACGATAACTATTAAAATGTTGATAAAAACAATGGTCAAGGCAGGTATCACCAAGGCCAGCAGGGCCTTCGTTTCAACCCAGTTGAGCCAACAAGCATTGTGCGTCCTTGTGTATCCATTTCCTGGTGCTGTGACAGCAACAGTGATAACAGCTATAATCAGAGGGCACCCATAGCCTAAACTGAAGCCAATGGCCAACATGGTTGACTTGGACATGTGGGAGAAGACCATAACCGTCCGGTAAAAGAGCAGAAGACCTGATACAAGCATCCAAAAGAACAGAGCAAGGTAGAAAAAGTGCATAAAAAATGTTGCCGTGCTGCATGGCCCAACTGGAACTTTATAGTCCTCCCCTGGGTTTTCAAGGGGGTTTTTGGCAATAGAGGCACCAATGATGAAACAGATGTCAGCAATCAGCAGAGACAGGGCGGTGTTAATGATGGAAAGATGGCGCATGAAGGCAGTGCTATTTCTGGTGATGGCTTTCCAAACGTATCCTTCAATAATGAGACATATAACCAAGCTTGCCATAGATATCCCAACTCCAACATAAGTGATTACATCCAAGGCATTTCTCAGTTCTTGAGGGATGTCCGTTGCCATCAGAACTGAGAAGGAGGTGAGATGGTTGCAGCTGCAGGTTACCGTGTTGTTTATGTCTGAAACAAACGTACACCCCTCGTCATCCCAAGCGCCCAGATTACCGAAGAGGGTGAAGTTCCAGAAGACGCACTGCGGGTTGAGTGACAGGGAGTTGTTCAGCTTGTCAAAGCTCAATGTGACATTCTGAATGGTTGCGTTTACTTGGACTAACACCACAGCAGCATTGATGGCATCATCAATGACGGTTTCGTTGCTGGTGCTGTTCAAGAGGCTGACATCAAAGCTGGAGTTCCGTGCTGGCATAACAATATTCAGGGTGGGGAAGGTGATGGTGGTGATAAAGACGTTGCTAACGGTGGTGGGTGGAATGTTTATGATGATGCTGGAGTTGAGATCTGCCGTGAAAGAGTTGTCAAACTTGGTTCTGTTGAGCAGGATCCGTGGAGTTTCGATCGCGAACTCCCCGACCAAGTCCTCGGCGATGCTCTCCAGTGAATCCAGTAACCCTGAGCTCGCACTGTGGGTTTCATTTGCATTCAAAACTGCCCAGGACTCTCTTGTATCATCACCAATGATGACATCAATTGTTATAAGTACATTCTGCAGATGGAGAGATTTCATTGTGAGGGTGCAACCTTAATAGAAATTAAAAAAGTGCATTTGTTGTCTTAGTTGCAGAGGGGAAGGTTTAACCTACCTGCATGACAGATTCACCGACAGCAGTGGTTACATTTGCAATGGTGTTTAAGATCTCAACAATAGCTGATATAGTTGCAGATGAATTTGCAATTTCTGTTTTGTTTTCCTGGACAGTTTTACTCAGATTTGCTGCAAATTGTGGCACTTCCTCCACAACCAAATCCTGAAAAGAACGAAGCATTAAAAACACAGTAGCAAGGGCCAGCTAAAAGAATGTGCTGGCATCTGTGACTTCTCATTCAGGTTACCCGCAATCTGCTGTTACTGAGTCCAATACAGTGTTTACTTAAACAGAACTGTCGCTATTAAATCTCTAAATCTGCTGAAATTGATGTGATGTGAGCATCTAGAGAAAAGACACATGGCTCTGGTGGAATTGGTGAAAATACAAAAACACTACTTCACTAGTGACTGGACAGCATCGTCCTTCCCTCACAAACAATTCTTTGCTGACTACAGTTGATGTGACCTGTCGCTGATACCCTTCGTCATTTTAACTGGTGAGGGCGAAAGTGCTGGCTTTAAAATGAGAAGCTGCTACTGCACCTGGATGTTCAGTATACAGCGCTTTGCTAATAAGAAAGAGAGAGGAGGCAACAGATTTGTAGTATTGGAAGTTGTAGTATAAATCTGTGGATTGAGCCATCTCTGGGAACTGATTTGGTGTAAATAACTAACATCTTCCTGTATGGTACACTGTATATTTCAGGAGATTCTAATGGGGATGTGGTATCCCCAGCAGATCACCTACCTGTGAATCAATTAATAATTCCTTGATTTGAGTTATGATGCAGGAGTCCGTCATAAGTCGCCACTCTCCCGTTTCCTGACAGACCGCAGTCTTGCTCCCCTCTTGACCTTTGCCACATCCTATGCGTGATATGTCATTTGTTCGTCCAGTCCCGTACTCAGCATCATCACATGTAATATCTTAGAGAGTTAAATAATCAATTAGTGTTACACATCTGCTAATCCAAAAGCAGCAAAGGAACAGTATAGTCACATTTGAAATGTTGGTCTTACCATCATTAAAAATGATCACTGTTGTTGTCATTTGATAACCCTCTGGTTCATCTACCTTACATGTAAAACTTATTTCGTTTTGCTGTGATCCACTGCAGCTTTCTAGCTGGTAATCGTGCTTGATACAGTAGGTTTCTCCATCGTCAGTGACAGCTGTGAACATTTAACAGTGTCGTTAACAAGATGAACTGTTAATAGCTGTGCCCAGCTTCTCAGCATGGTCACACTGAAGAGTTTTCAACACTCACTTCATACTTACCTGAGGATAGTTTAGTCGTGCCTTGAAACCACTTGATTCTGTAGGAGGACTGTACGCAACACTGAAGTTGTTGTATCTGTCCCACTTTGCATTTAACATTAACTTTACTCTGCAGTCGCACAATGGGAGCTTGTTTGATATTATCTCCTGTTACAAGTCTTGTTTGGAGGAAATTCATTACTTTGCCTCTCAGAGTACATTCATAAAGCCCTGTAATTAAGAGAAGTAAGTATTAATGAATGCACCGGCAAACTGCAAAACATAAATGTGAATATGTTTGTATTTCACGATAGCTGTGACTAAATATTTCTATACTGATACATTAACAATAGCTGTGTATGTTGGTGCTTTCAGTGCAACATTTAATGGGAGAGGCAACAACAGTGAGTGAGTTTCACAGCATCATGTAATGTAGAACCCAGCTTTTATAGTTAAATTAATGCATTTTTCAAATTTTAAGCCTGTAGGGCTTTCTTGGTTGCTGATTTCTTATTACTTAACAAATTTAGCCAGCTTTGACTCACCAATATCAGCAAGGATGACGTTGTTAACTGTAAGTATAGACTTTGTGCCAGAGGCAGTTATTTTAATTCTTCCGCTGTTTTTAATTTCCAGTCCTTTAAATTTCCACACAGAAGCAGAAATTTGTCCCAAAGTAATGTTTTTAGGAGGCCCACATGTCAGTGTCATGGTGTTACCAGTATAAATCAGACCTGATAAAGGGATTGGAGTTGAACCTTTGGAGAAAGAAAAATAGACCAGTTAGGAATTCAAGTCAAACAAGAGGTATTAAACTACTTGCCTTTGTGAACTTACTGTTGTAAAATGCAGTAACTGAGCCAATGACTGGAGCTATAGGCCTCATTGCTTCTTTGAGTTTCTCATTTGCGTCAGCCATTTCATCTACAATTACTTCTGTTGTCTGAACAACAAAGTCTGTAATCACACTTCCTTCTCTGTAAGAACAAGCAAAAGCCAAAGTGATGATGTTAAATGTGCATAGAGTCCTACAACAGTCCAAATGTTTTCAATGCCAGAATTACTTTACCTGAATGCCTTCACAAAAACGTTGATAAACCCGGTGATTCCCTTATACTGCTGCTGCAACTGTGGAAACATATGGGATATAACATGACAACACGAAGAACTGAAAATATAAGTCAGAACTGGATTTGACATTAACAATGCACTCACCACTGTATGAACCTTTGATTCGAGATCCTTGTATTCAGAACTTGTCGCATCATTTAATTCTGCCGTGTATTCCAGGTCTAATCTTATTGACATTTCCACATCAAATCCTGTTTAAAATAAATGATTGATAAACATGAGCAAAGCTATGGACACACATTTCATTTTTGTGATTTTTAATTCACTTTTTTACTTGCAGTGCCCTAAATCACGCAGGGTAATTTTGGTATGTTAATTGGCATTACACTGTAAGACATGAAAGTTTTGGGCTCCACCGACATCATGATCAAGAACTGAACTCTCAAGACATAAATGAAGTAAAGTTCAAATAAATGTATTTCAATATATGCATGATTTCTTCATGCCTGAAATTCATCTTTCTTTCAGACCTCTTCTGTGCCTACACTGAGGAGCAATGGAGATGCCATTGCTTCTTCCTTGACCCAGTGTGGTGCAATTAACATCATGTTATACCAATCAAATTTGGCCCTTCTAATGGCCAGCAAACTGGATCAGTGTTCTTTAAAACGGCTGATATAAGGTCATCCATAAGATAGTACTCTGCGATGGATCACACCCCCTCTTTGTTGATAAAACAATACCTGTAGGCGGTATTATAACTTCAGGTGTGGTCGTAGTTGCCCTAGTTGTTGAAAGGGTACTGGTAGCAGTTGTGCTGGTAGTGGTGGTGGTAGCTCTGGTGGTGGTCGTGGTAGGGGCAGTGGTGATAACTCTGGCAGCGGTTGTGGTAGGCATTGTGGTGGTAGCTCTGGTGGTGGTCGTGGTGGGGACAGTGGTGATAACTCGGGCAGTGGTTGTGGTGGGGATTGTGGTGGTAACTCCGGTGGTGCTCGTGGTGGGGACAGTGGTGATAACTCGGGCAGCGGTTGTGGTGGGGATAGCAGTGGTAACTCTGGTGGTGCTCGTGGTGGGGATAGCAGTGGTAACTCTGGTGGTGTTCGTGGTGGGGATAGCAGTGGTAATTCCGGTGGTGTTCGTGGTGGGGATAGCAGTGGTAATTCCGGTGGTGTTCGTGGTGGGGATAGCAGTGGTAATTCCGGTGGTGTTCGTGGTGGGGATAGCAGTGGTAACTCCGGTGGTGTTTGTGGTGGGGATAGCAGTGGTAACTCCGGTGGTGTTTGTGGTGGGGATAGCTGTGGTATCTCCGGTGGTGCTCGTAGTGGGGACAGTGGTGATAACTTCGGCAGCTGTTGTGGTTGGGTTAGTGGCAGTTGTTGTGAAGGCTGTGGTTGAAATTGGGATGGCGGTAACCTCTGATGTTGCGGAGCTAACTGTGGTATTTTGGCTGCTCACACTAGTAGCTGAAAATGCAACAATTTAAAAGAACGTAATAATTACTGTAAATTTCATCAAATGTACAGTGCAGAAAAAGTAGAGTTTCTCAACAATTTGTAAATACTACAAGTCCCAGCAGAGGGTTTTGTTATAACATATACATATTTTACATATCCTTAATTTTATCAATAATTATCTTATCGTGTGACAATTATTTTGAAGCTTGCCGTTGTAGCACCAGATGTAAGAGAATATACTGATTTCTTGTGTACAAATAATGTCCTTGAAGTTGAAATAAATTACTGGACATTTTCAAACAAATGTCATCAGAAGCATCTTTATATAGTCACAATTATTTTCACTTACTCGTTACATTTGTTGTAGGCGGTGTTGTGTTAACATCTGTCGTAGCAACTGTTGTGGAATCTGAAAAGACAATTTTATAATTACGTCAACGTAAAAACTAAGTATAGTTTCAAACAAACGTAAATCAGGGCAAAGTTATCCCTATTTTGAAATACTGACTGGGGATGATAGTACTTGCTAGAGATGTTGGTGTTGTGGCAATAGGCATTGGCTCTCCATTTTAGAACATTGTGTTAATGCTGACAGTAGAAGCCAGAATTATTCAAGCCCAGATCACATGCTTCAGCTGCATTTATACAACTATAATATAATATATAACTACTGTAGTTTGAATACCAGATATCATATACCATGGTAAACTTACATTGCTATAACTATGAAGACCATTGTAACTGGTCTTCGAGTAGTTTGGGCGTTGAAGAATTAAGATGTGTTTTAGCAATAGGTGCTTAGTCAGGATCAACAATATTCTAGTCATACTGTATGTACTTCCTGACAATAAAAACAAAATGGTTCAAGCCCAGATCAATACATTTTCACATTGTGCCAATTATTGTCAAGCATTCACTTCACACTAAAATTGTTGTTTGGGTTGTGGCAAGTGCTGTAGCAACTGTTGAGTCTGCAAAAAATGACAATTGTGAATTTTTAAATTGAGAAGTAAAAAATCTTTCAAGTGAGGAAAATGACTAAATTGTTTTGCCTTGCATCTGACAACTGTTGGTGTAATTGTTGGTATGTGTGATGTGGTGCTCTGATATGCTGAAGCATGAGGTGTTAAATCTGCAGAGACAATTTTAAGATCCTGCCGTATTGCTCACAATACATAAGATCAATGTATCATTCAAGCCCAAATAGTCTGTTGTATGGTTTTGACTACACACATGTTTCACTGCCCGGTTAAAGAAAAACACTGCGAAAGTTACTTCTTAACACTGACCTATAACTGTTGTTGATGGTGCAGCTGCTGTAGTGTTCACATCAACGGGTGTTGACTCTGAAATTTGTGAAAACATATTGCAATTTCCTTTAAGTGAATAAGAACTGAATTTTTTCAACAACAATAGAGAAAAGAAGCACAACTTCATCCCTCATTATTATTATAAAACTCACTGGTAACTGTAGCTGAGGTCAAGGCTGTTATAGTGTTTTGATGTGTTGTGGCAGTAGACGTTGAATCTGCAAGACCGATGTCACAACCATCAATTACAAGTTATTGATAAAGCAAAAACCAAAATTATTCAAGCCTAATCTCTTATTAAATGTTGTGCTGCATATTAATAAGTATATCACGTTTAATTATTCAAAGACTATACCTTAGCATTTCTTTTGAAGCACTTACTTGTTACGACTGTTGTTGGTGTTGTGGTAACTGTTGTTGTGTTCACATCTGTTGTAGCAACTGTTGTTGAATCTGATGAAATATGTATCATTTATTACTGTATGTATTTTATGATTATGATGTATTTTATTATTATTATGATTTATTAACTGAAAAGTGAAATCTGACAACTCAGTTAAGACAGTAAGTGCATTGCCACAACAAGGAAGATGCCTGTGAATATTCCCATACAACAAAGAAGATAAATATTCTGAAGCACTCACATGTTGGTGACAATGTGGCTGGTGTCGTGGTCACACTTATTGTTGTTGTAGTGTTCAGATGTGTTGTAGCAACAGGTGTTGAATCTGAAAGGAACATTTTGCCATATTACATCTGACAATAGAAAACATTTGCATAGTTGCACTCAATTCAATCAATTGCATTGCACAAGTATGCCACATGATCTTAATTCACATAGTATAAGTATATTCTAACAATCTTTGATGCAATTGTGGGTATTTTAATGTTCAAACATGTTCCCACAATTGGAAGTGATCTCAATAGACCATTTTACAACCACATGTAACCACAGGGGCAGGAAATCAGGGGCTGCCAGGGCTGCAGCCCCCTCTAGTGGCAGCTGCAGAGAATCTTTAAATGCAACTAATAATTTTAAAACCCCATAGCAGTGGAATATCCCTATTAGCGCTGAAATCCTTGATTTGAGGTGATGGGAACTGTAATGACCCACTGAAATGGCTTATTTCATTGGCTATTCGAAGCGTTAATTAGCCACCTGATATTTTGAGGTTCAGGTTTCAGCTCTGACTGCAGCATAGTGACAGATTCCTTCTAACTAGGTCTGCCTTTTAAAGAGCAACCACATAATGAACAGTGCACCTAAACAATAGCAATCAATAATGCCTTCCTACGGTACTTGTCATTGTAGACTGTGATTTTAGACTGACTGACTGAGTTCCCGCTCTCCCCGTTAGATGTGTCTGGTGTGGAATAAAATCCCTTTCCGGTTAAACTCAGACTGTTATTAGCTTCTCTGTTTGCTAGGCTTCATATGGTAGATCGTGGCTGATCAAATTCAAGTCAGGTGTCATTTGAAACCTGAGACTCCACAGGGAAAGAGACAAGCGGAAGACGAGCAAATGGCTTGTTGATTTTATCTTATATTTATACAATGAAAAAATAATTCATCAACACTTACTTGTTACAATTACTGCTGTCGTTGCAGCTGTCGTAGTGTTCATATCTGTTGTAGCAACAGGTGTTGAATCTGGAAAAAAAAGCATGATATGCAAGGGAAAGTCATGTGAAGAGAAAAAAAAGGTTAACTAGAGGAAAGCAATCCTTTATATATATATATATATATATGAACATACTGGTAACTACAGCTGTTGGTGAAGTGAACGGTGCTGAAGTGTCCAGATGTGTTGTAGGGCCAGGTGTTGAATCTGCAGAGACCATTATTTGCCCAATAGTCATTGCCTATCATAGAAATATGAATTCAGGTTGGTTTATATAATGTTAAAATAATTCATAAACACTTACTTGTTACAATTACTGTCGGCGTCGCAGCTGTCGTAGTGTTCATATCTGTTGTAGCCACAGGTGTTGAATCTGGAAAATAATATAATACTAAAGGTCAAATCCTTCATGCGAAGATAAAATGAGATTTAAGCAAACTATAACATGAAATGTTGCATAATCCCTTAATTCTAAAAACATACTCATAACCCCAGCTGTTGGTGGAATTGTGGATGTTGTAGTGTTCAGATGTGCGTCAAAAAAGTTCAATGATCGTACATAATTGTTGACAAGGTATTCAAGACCAGATCACTGGAAAAAAAATTTCACTCCATTTTCATATTGTGACAGTATTTTTTAGGCATTATAACAATTGTCATAAAGTAAAATCCTTCAAATGACTATGAATTACTGAAATGGTCAAACAAGTGCTAACCAGAGAAGTGTCACCCCATCCCATATATGTGAAAACGTACTGGTCACTACAGCTGTTTGTGAAGTCAACGGTGCTGAAGTGTCCAAATGTGTTGCAGGGCCAGGTGTTGAATCTGCAATTCACAAACACGGTAATGGTAAATCAGCACATGGATTCTGTCTTTTAAGCTTCAAAAAAGGCGATTGACTCCATTCCTGTTGCAAGCAGACGACTTTGTCTTTCTGTGTTTTTTCTGGTGTTCGATCACAAATGTACTGGAAAACAGGGAACAGTTGAAAGCAGCGTGGAGGCCATTGACAGTATAACGCTGGTTCCTTTTGGTGATGATGAGATGAAAACAGAAAGCAATATCTGGAACAATGTGCTTCACCATCACACTGAACAAGAGGTAAAAAGTTATTGAATTATTAATTTAATTTAATTATTTATTAAGCTGATGAAGGCAGGGCTAATTTGACTGACTTTATATGCTGTTAGGTAGCGTGTGAATTTCCTCCTAGGGATCAACAATGATATGAATCTATAATTAGCTTTATTTGTTCATTTTGGATCATTAATATGAGCAAAGAACCGGAAGGTATCAAATAAATAACCAAGTAAAAAACACAGTATTCCTTGTCAAGTATAATGTCAAGTATAAAAGTAGCTCAAGTGGACTCAAGTGAAGTACAAGTACCTCAGAATTGCACTTCCTACCACTGTTTGAACAAAGAAGGACACTAGCTAACTGTTCCTTGTGGAGTTGCATGTGTTGCTGTCTTCATATCTGTTGGAGCAGTCGGTTCTGAATGTGCAAATATCATTCTGTTATAATGCAACATATAAGACCAGCTGGGATTTTTCTACTACATTTCTATGCTGTCCTATCCTTTTTTGAACACTCACTTGTAACTGCCGTAGGTGGTGTTGCACTTGTTGTAGTGTTCACATCCGTTGTAGCAACAGGTGTTGAATCTGAGCAGAAGTGTTTGCAACCATAGTTGAATCAGAAAACTCACTCCTGACAACAGTGCATTGGTGAAATTGTGGGTGTTGCAATACTCAGACTTGTTGAAACAAAGCTAGTTGAGTCTGCAGAGTCTCAATTTGATCATTTTTTGATGTCACATGATCAGCTGTGCGAGGGTACAGTGCCACGGCATTTGCTCTAAAGTCCAGCAAGTGACTTTCATTGAAAAGCACTGACTCCCTAGTTTCGTTTTTTTAACAGTTTTTTAGCACTTACTTGTCACAAATGTTGTCGGTGTTGCAGCTGTTGTAGCGTTACCATCTGTTGTAGCAGCAGGTGTTGAATCTGAAAAGAATATTTTGAAATGATGAACTATAAGTTATCATGTAAATGATGTAATCTTTTTTTCTCTCTCTGGAGTAACTGCAGTTACTCCAGCACTTTTGCAAAGCTTCTACTAAGAGTGTTAGAACAAAGCAAATTTACCGCGCAGCTGTTTCTGACTTGTCACTTTTTACAGTGCTGGCTGAAGAGCAGCTGATGTCTTCATAGTTGCATGTTATTTCTGACTAAAAAGCAAAACTGAACCCTGATGATGTGATGTTCCACTTTAACAACACGTCTATATTTCTATTTGTGTTTTAATTTAGAGTGAAATATTGTGTTGATTATAGAAAACTAACCTATCCCCTTCTTTTAAAACACTTACCTGTCACAGTTTTTGGATCTGTTGTAGCGACAGAGAGCGTTTTAGTTATTTATGTGCTACCTTCAAACACCCTATCCTCCAAATGAAGATAATTTAGGGAATTTGTCAAACAAATATTTCATATTCATTAATACATACTGGTAACAGTTTGTGGTCTGGTTGATCGTTCGCAGTAGCCATTTTTACTGTACATCGTTTACATATTACTGTAAAAACTTCAAATCAGCCCACCTATAATACGTAACAGCACCGTTAGAATTCCACTTACTTGTTACGGCCGTCATGGGTGTCGTTGTGGCTGAAGTCGTGTTCAGATCTGTTGTAGCAACAGGTGTGGAAGCTAAACGGAACAGTTCACAAACCACTTATTTTCTCCAAGCAATGAGGTCAAGATCATAACACGCACATGTAATGCAGTGCACAATTTTCACCCACACCTGTTCTTAGCCCGCAGAGTGTGGATTCAAAATACTTACTGGTAACTACAGCTGGTGTTGTAGTGTTGAGGTCTGTTGTGCCAGCAGGTGTTGTGTCTGTAAAGAACATTTTCTGTTATCCTTTCTGTTTTGGTATTTTGCAGGAGTTGTGCACAGTAGCCTCATTTATATTAACATGCAAGAAGAGCTTTACTGTATATCACCTGTTACAGTTGATGGTGTTGTTATAACTACTGTAGTGTTTCCATCTGTTGTAGCAGCAGGTGTAGAATCTGAAAGGAACATCTTAGGTATCACTTCAACTGGAAATCTAAATCCTTCAGATTAAGATTACTGATATTTCTTATTTTTGAATATGTTGAAACTCAAATTATGGGTCTTGTAGCGTTTTGATGTTGTGTGGCAGAGGCAGTGATTGAAAGATTGATTATGCAATAACTTAAAAATTGACAGTAAAACAATACAAGTGTTGCATGTGTTAGCAGTTCGAGAAAAACAAGAGGTAATCAATGAAATCTGAGGCACTGTACAAATTTGACCTACACCTGTTTTTTTTTTTTGCTTTTTTTTTAAGCATTTTATTTGCACACAACTCTGCATAAGCCATGAATGCTCATTGGCAGTGTCAACATGCTTTTCATATGGCACGGCTAAAAGGTGAGAGGCAGGAGCATCAGAATTTTATTCATAGAATTTGGATGCTGAGGATGCTGAGGTCTGTTGTACCGTTGAGAACTAAATCATTCGAGTAAAAATAAAATTCACCTACAATACGTTTACTGTACACCCACGTGTTTTAATGTGTGGCACATACTGTTCTCAGAGCCTGGATGAGTTGCTGGAAAGTTTTAACCACCCATGTCGCCTGGCTGTTGCTTGTACATACTTACTGGTCACTGCAGTTGCGGGTCTTGTTGTGTACAGGTCTGTCGTATCGACACGTGTTGTGTCTAAAAAGACAATTTATGATCATGTGTTATTACTGACAACACGTAACACTCACTGTAAGGCTTAACAGGCTCGTGACAGCCGTGAATGGTGCAAACAGCCAAGCCTCAGCGTTTAGATCTGTTTTAGCAACAGGTAATGAGTTTCTAAATGTCAATTTTGTTCAAATCAATTTATTGGGCTATTCATACACTCTGCTCTAGTTTACTGTGTAAGTTTAACCTTTTGTTCAAATTGTATTTATTACATTATTTAAGAGGTAGCTGTGAATTTTGTAGCGACATGATTGGTTGCAGCAAATCTAACAGAGGAGGCAAAGACAAATTCAATGGGATGACTAATACCTACCAGTTCTGATAGTTGGGGTTGCTGTTAAGAGTGTGGTATACTGTGTTGTTGGAACAGTTGTGGTATCTGTGATCAAATCACATCACATATCACACGTCAGAAGATCAGTGAAGCATGACAGGCCAAGTAAAGAGGCAGAAAAAGCAGCGTGTCAGCAGCCAAAATGTTTGTGGTATCTACACTTAGTGTGGTACAGAATCGGTATTTCGTACCGTTTGGAGGAGCTGGCGACGGGCAGATGAAGAGTTCTGCATGTGAAAGAAACAGTGAAAACAGGAAGTGCACGTGTTGAATGTATGAATGTGTTTATCGTACTGGAAAGCACAATAGTATGATCCATTATACCACTTGTTGTGGCCGGGTCAAATTTGACCGGGAAGACCACAGATGCTATACATTTTAATAAAACACACATTATTCAAAGAATATAGTCAAAATTAACATTACTTGCAAAGAGCATAGTCTGGAACCATCCATGTCATTTTCAAGCAATTATATCAGAGAAAACCACAGTTATGATATGCAAACACTTGAAAACGGGTCAAAACAGGAGGGTTAAACAGCAGAGAAATGCACGTGTTGAATGTAGCTGGGGAATGAAAGCAATTCAGAAGCGGCTCTCGGCTCCCACCTGGCGGGGTCTGGCAGTAAGGCCCATCTGGAGGAATGGCATTGATGCATCCACAAGTATTGTCGAACATGTCGTCACATTTGCCAAAAGTGGAGCACATATGACAAGGCCAGCGGTACTGCTCCTCACATCTGCAGTGGTATGTCGTACCATTCGGGTAACAAACTACAATGACAACGAAGCACACACATAAAATGTAAGATTGTTAACATGACATTGATTTCCATATCCATTTCCATTCATTCTGTGGATATGTCACTGTTACCTGTGGAAATGTTGATGCTACTGATCTGTGTGTGGTCGCTGATGCTGACGGGGAAACTGATGTTGCTCAGAATGGTCCTCAGTTGATTTATCAATGCAGCATCCGAGACGTTCAACTCGACAGAAATCAGGTATTCGTAAAGAACAGGAGGAGCTGTGATGAGAGAATTCAAAAGGAATAGATGAACTACAGCTGCTGTATCACACGCGGTCAGTACTGTGCTCATCTGTCTGTGTTTTCACAAATGAAATGTTGCCTTACTAGTTGGTGAAGGAGTTGTTGTGAGAGGACACGTTGTAAAGTCTGTAATCAGGAGGAGAGAGAGGAGCAGCTGCTGAATGAATACAAATACAGAGTGATGCACTGAGGACAATCACCACTGTCCCCCAAAGCTACACCCTGCAGTGAGTAGCTGTTGTTCTTCATTTTCAACAACAGGTGGCACTGTTTCCAAAGGTCTCCCTCTGACTGAAGCAAGCAACAACTCCACAGCCAGGAATGACACAGAGAGACACAGATCTTTAATACCAAAGTGGCTGTGGAGAAGCCAGCTATGAAGGTTTTCAAGGCTTTAGTGGGCTCTGATCAACATTTTTGGAGCGTGCTTATCAAAACGACACAGTCATCAAATAACTGCTAAACATGCCAAAAAGTAGATCCACAGAATGTAACACTGAATGATTATGAAAAACAACATTTTAAACAGCAGAGAAATGCTCCTGATTCCAAATATATATACAAACCAAATTCAACCACCTGTAACCTTGACATGAGATAGAAGGAATGGATCTTAATACAGCCTGTTTTTCTTCTTAAAGTTTTAGAAATCACTTATCACCAGAATTCACCAAGTTTGACTCACTGTGCTGATCAGCAGACTTGCAGTATTGTCTGTCAGGAGGAATGGCATTGATGCATCCACACGTGTTGTTAATGATGCCGTCACAGGATCCGTACAGGAGACACTGGTCACATGACCAACGATACTGATCCTCACATCTGCACTGGGAACCACCGCTGCTCAGAGAGCAAACTGGAGACAGAAACTCGAGATGACTTTCATCCATGAAGAAACCTCATGTTTCCAAAACATCAAACAGCAGTGAAAACAGACAGGATTCTGCAGTGGACGCCACTGTGAACGCAGTTCATCTCTGCAGCCACAAACAGAGGCTGAAACTCGACCATGCAAAGAGGAAACAGGAAGTAAACCAGATCCAGAAACTGTTGAGCAGCTGAAATCAAACATCAAGCAAGAGCAGGAAAACACTCCACTTTCAGAGTGACAGCAGTCTGTCTCCTTACAGACTGCTGGTAAAAGAAGAGGTGATGCAGCAGAGTGATAAACATGAGCCTGACCCAACGTTTGAAACGTGTTGCTGCCATCAGATCCCTCTCTCTTTTTTTATACTAGCTTTAAAATATCATACCTGAGGGTTGTAATATAGGATAAACACATATTTCACATACTTACTGTATGAAAACTCTGAATAAAGTAAACCAAAATGAAAGAAGGTGTCAGCTGTACCTGTAGAAATACTGATGTCTGAGATCTGTGTGTGTTCGCTGATGCTGATGGGGAAACTGATGTTGCTCAGAATGGTCCTCAGTTGATTTATTAACGCAGCATCCGAGACGTTCAACTCGACGGAAATCAGGTATTCGTAAAGAACAGGAGGAGCTGTGATGAGAGAATTCAAAAGGAATAGATGAACTACAGCTGCTGTATCACACGCGGTCAGTACTGTGCTCATCTGTCTGTGTTTTCACAAATGAAATGTTGCCTTACTAGTTGGTGAAGGAGTTGTTGTGAGAGGACACGTTGTAAAGTCTGTAATCAGGAGGAGAGAGAGGAGCAGCTGCTGAATGAATACAAATACAGAGTGATGCACTGAGGACAATCACCACTGTCCCCCAAAGCTCCACACCGCAGTGAGTAGCTGTTGTTCTGCATTTTCAACAACAGGTGGCACTGTTTCCAAAGGTCTCCCTCTGACTGAAGCAAGCAACAACTCCACAGCCAGGAATGACACAGAGAGACACAGATCTTTAATACCAAAGTGGCTGTGGAGAAGCCAGCTATGAAGGTTTTCAAGGCTTTAGTGGGCTCTGATCAACATTTTTGGAGCGTGCTTATCAAAACGACACAGTCATCAAATAACTGCTAAACAGGCCAAAAAGTAGATCCACAGAATGTAACACTGAATGATTATGAGGCCAAAAACATTTTAACCTTCGTATTGTCTTCCCATCTATGCACCTTTTGTCTTCCCGGGTCAAAATTGACCCGGTCTGGTTTGACTGCTTGTAAAGCATGAAGTATAAAATAATCATCAAATTCTGTGTTGAACCTTTTTAGTCAACTTGTTTCCAACACATCAACATATATTTTACACTTCTTTTTGTAATGTATGATATAATAGATGCAATTTATAAAAAACTGCACTTCATTTTTTATTTAAAAAAAACAGAAATTCTGATTATTTTGACTATGGTTATGATCTGAGGCACATAAATTGATGTATTATCACAGACTGGCATATGTCAAAGTTTAGTCAGGACACTGTTATGAAATAATGTAAAATTTTTTAATGGCAGCAAATAGTCACACCTGTTGTTCTCCCGGGTCAAAATTGAGCTGGTGTGGTTTGACTGTTTATAAAGCATGAAGTATAAATGTGTGTGTGTGTGTGTGTGTGTGTGTGTGTGTTTATTGTACTGGAAAGCACAATAGTATGATCCATTATACCACTTGTTGTGGCCGGGTCAAATTTGACCGGGAAGACCACAGATGCTATACATTTTAATAAAACACACATAGTTCAAAGAATATAGTCATAATTAATTTTACTTGCAAAGAGCATAGTCTGGAACCATCCATGTCATTTTCAAGCAATTATATCAGAGAAAACCACAGTTATGATATGCAAACACTTGAAAACGGGTCAAAACAGGAGGGTTAAACAGCAGAGAAATGCTCCCGATTCCAAATATATATACACACCAAATTCAACCACCTGTCAGCTGGACATGAGATAGAAGGAATGGATCTTAATACAGCCTGTTTTTCTTCTTAAAGTTTTAGAAATCACTTATCACCAGAATTCACCAAGTTTGACTCACTGTGCTGATCAGCAGACTTGCAGTATTGTCTGTCAGGAGGAATGGCATTGATGCATCCACACGTGTTGTTAATGATGCCGTCACAGGATCCGTACAGGAAACACTGGTCACATGACCAACGATACTGATCCTCACATCTGCACTGGGAACCACCGCTGCTCAGAGAGCAAACTGGAGACAGAAACTCGAGATGACTTTCATCCATGAAGAAACCTCATGTTTCCAAAACATCAAACAGCAGTGAAAACAGACAGGATTCTGCAGTGGACGCCACTGTGAACGCAGTTCATCTCTGCAGCCACAAACAGAGGCTGAAACTCGACCATGCAAAGAGGAAACAGCATGCAAACCAGATCCAGAAACTGTTGAGCAGCTGAAATCAAACATCAGGCAAGAGCAGGAAAACACTCCACTTTCAGAGTGACAGCAGTCTGTCTCCTTACAGACTGCTGGTAAAAGAAGAGGTGATGCAGCAGAGTGATAAACATGAGCCTGACCCAACGTTTGAAACGTGTTGCTGCCATCAGATCTCTCTCTCTCTTTTTTATACTAGCTTTAAAATATCATACCTGAGGGTTGTAATATAGGATAAACACATATTTCACATACTTACTGTATGAAAACTCTGAATAAAGTAAACCAAAATGAAAGAAGGTGTCAGCTGTACCTGTAGAAATACTGATGTCTGAGATCTGTGTGTGGTCGCTGATGCTGATGGGGAAACTGATGTTGCTCAGAATGGTCCTCAGTTGATTTATTAACGCAGCATCCGAGACGTTCAACTCGACGGAAATCAGGTATTCGTAAAGAACAGGAGGAGCTGTGATGAGAGAATTCAAAAGGAATAGATGAACTACAGCTGCTGTATCACACGCGGTCAGTACTGTGCTCATCTGTCTGTGTTTTCACAAATGAAATGTTGCCTTACTAGTTGGTGAAGGAGTTGTTGTGAGAGGACACGTTGTAAAGTCTGTAATCAGGAGGAGAGAGAGGAGCAGCTGCTGAATGAATACAAATACAGAGTGATGCACTGAGGACAATCACCACTGTCCCCCAAAGCTCCACACCGCAGTGAGTAGCTGTTGTTCTGCATTTTCAACAACAGGTGGCACTGTTTCCAAAGGTCTCCCTCTGACTGAAGCAAGCAACAACTCCACAGCCAGGAATGACACAGAGAGACACAGATCTTTAATACCAAAGTGGCTGTGGAGAAGCCAGCTATGAAGGTTTTCAAGGCTTTAGTGGGCTCTGATCAACATTTTTGGAGCGTGCTTATCAAAACGACACAGTCATCAAATAACTGCTTAACAGGCCAAAAAGTAGATCCACAGAATGTAACACTGAATGATTATAAGGCCAAAAACAACATTTTAACCCTCGTATTGTCTTCCCATCTATGCACCTTTTGTCTTCCCGGGTCAAAATTGACCCGGTCTGGTTTGACTGCTTGTAAAGCATGAAGTATAAAATAATCATCAAATTCTGTGTTGAACCTTTTTAGTCAACTTGTTTCCAACACATCAACATATATTTTACACTTATTTTTGTAATGTATGATATAATAGATGTAATTTATAAAAAACTACACTTCATTTTTGATTAAAAAAAACCAGAAATTCTGATTATTTTGACTATGGTTATGATCTGAGGCACATAAATTGATGTATTATCACAGACTGGCATATGTCAAAGTTTAGTCAGGACACTGTTTTGAAATAATGTAAAATTTTTTAATTGCAGCAAATAGTCACACCTGTTGTTCTCCCGGGTCAAAATTGAGCTGGTGTGGTTTGACTGTTTATAAAGCATGAAGTATAAATGTGTGTGTGTGTGTGTGTGTGTGTGTGTGTGTGTTGATTGTACTGGAAAGCACAATAGTATGATCCATTATACCACTTGTTGTGGCCGGGTCAAATTTGACCGGGAAGACCACAGATGCTTTACATTTTAATAAAACACACATAGTTCAAAGAATATAGTCATAATTAACATTACTTGCAAAGAGCATAGTCTGGAACCATCCATGTCATTTTCAAGCAATTATATCAGAGAAAACCACAGTTATGATATGCAAACACTTGAAAACGGGTCAAAACAGGAGGGTTAAACAGCAGAGAAATGCTCCCGATTCCAAATATATATACACACCAAATTCAACCACCTGTCAGCTGGACATGAGATAGAAGGAATGGATCTTAATAGAGCCTGTTTTTCTTCTTAAAGTTTTAGAAATCACTTATCACCAGAATTCACCAAGTTTGACTCACTGTGCTGATCAGCAGACTTGCAGTATTGTCTGTCAGGAGGAATGGCATTGATGCATCCACACGTGTTGTTAATGATGCTGTCGCAGGATCCGTACAGGAAACACTGGTCACATGACCAACGATACTGATCCTCACATCTGCACTGGGAACCACCGCTGCTCAGAGAGCAAACTGGAGACAGAAACTCACGATGACTTTCATCCATGAAGAAACCTCATGTTTCCAAAACATCAAACAGCAGTGAAAACAGACAGGATTCTGCAGTGGACGCCACTGTGAACGCAGTTCATCTCTGCAGCCACAAACAGAGGCTGAAACTCGACCATGCAAAGAGGAAACAGCATGCAAACCAGATCCAGAAACTGTTGAGCAGCTGAAATCAAACATCAGGCAAGAGCAGGAAAACACTCCACTTTCAGAGTGACAGCAGTCTGTCTCCTTACAGACTGCTGGTAAAAGAAGAGGTGATGCAGCAGAGTGATAAACATGAGCCTGACCCAACGTTTGAAACGTGTTGCTGCCATCAGATCCCTCTCTCTTTTTTTATACTAGCTTTAAAATATCATACCTGAGGGTTGTAATATAGGATCAACACATATTTCACATACTTACTGTATGAAAACTCTGAATAAAGTAAACCAAAATGAAAGAAGGTGTCAGCTGTACCTGTAGAAATACTGATGTCTGAGATCTGTGTGTGGTCGCTGATGCTGATGGGGAAACTGATGTTGCTCAGAATGGTCCTCAGTTGATTTATTAACGCAGCATCCGAGACGTTCAACTCGACGGAAATCAGGTATTCGTAAAGAACAGGAGGAGCTGTGATGAGAGAATTCAAAAGGAATAGATGAACTACAGCTGCTGTATCACACGCGGTCAGTACTGTGCTCATCTGTCTGTGTTTTCACAAATGAAATGTTGCCTTACTAGTTGGTGAAGGAGTTGTTGTGAGAGGACACGTTGTAAAGTCTGTAATCAGGAGGAGAGAGAGGAGCAGCTGCTGAATGAATACAAATACAGAGTGATGCACTGAGGACAATCACCACTGTCCCCCAAAGCTCCACACCGCAGTGAGTAGCTGTTGTTCTGCATTTTCAACAACAGGTGGCACTGTTTCCAAAGGTCTCCCTCTGACTGAAGCAAGCAACAACTCCACAGCCAGGAATGACACAGAGAGACACAGATCTTTAAATAGCAAAGTGGCTGTGGAGAAGCCAGCTATGAAGGTTTTCAAGGCTTTAGTGGGTTCTGATCAACATTTTTGGAGCGTGCTTATCAAAACGACACAGTCATCAAATAACTGCTAAACAGGCCAAAAAGTAGATCCACAGAATGTAACACTGAATGATTATGAGGCCAAAAACATTTTAACCTTCGTATTGTCTTCCCATCTATGCACCTTTTGTCTTCCCGGGTCAAAATTGACCTGGTCTGGTTTGACTGCTTGTAAAGCATGAAGTATAAAATAATCATCAAATTCTGTGTTGAACCTTTTTAGTCAACTTGTTTCCAACACATCAACATATATTTTACACTTCTTTTTGTACTGTATGATATAATAGATGCAATTTATAAAAAACTGCACTTCATTTTTTATTTAAAAAAAACAGAAATTCTGATTATTTTGACTATGGTTATGATCTGAGGCACATAAATTGATGTATTATCACAGACTGGCATATGTCAAAGTTTAGTCAGGACACTGTTATGAAATAATGTAAAATTTTTTAATGGCAGCAAATAGTCACACCTGTTGTTCTCCCGGGTAAAAATTGACCCGGTGTGGTTTGACTGTTTATAAAGCATGAAGTATAAATGTGTGTGTGTGTGTGTGTGTGTGTGTTTATTGTACTGGAAAGCACAATAGTATGATCCATTATACCACTTGTTGTGGCCGGGTCAAATTTGACCGGGAAGACCACAGATGCTATACATTTTAATAAAACACACATAATTCAAAGAATATAGTCATAATTAATTTTACTTGCAAAGAGCATAGTCTGGAACCATCCATGTCATTTTCAAGCAATTATATCAGAGAAAACCACAGTTATGATATGCAAACACTTGAAAACGGGTCAAAACAGGAGGGTTAAACAGCAGAGAAATGCTCCCGATTCCAAATATATATACACACCAAATTCAACCACCTGTCAGCTGGACATGAGATAGAAGGAATGGATCTTAATAGAGCCTGTTTTTCTTCTTAAAGTTTTAGAAATCACTTATCACCAGAATTCACCAAGTTTGACTCACTGTGCTGATCAGCAGACTTGCAGTATTGTCTGTCAGGAGGAATGGCATTGATGCATCCACACGTGTTGTTAATGATGCTGTCGCAGGATCCGTACAGGAAACACTGGTCACATGACCAACGATACTGATCCTCACATCTGCACTGGGAACCACCGCTGCTCAGAGAGCAAACTGGAGACAGAAACTCACGATGACTTTCATCCATGAAGAAACCTCATGTTTCCAAAACATCAAACAGCAGTGAAAACAGACAGGATTCTGCAGTGGACGCCACTGTGAACGCAGTTCATCTCTGCAGCCACAAACAGAGGCTGAAACTTGACCATGCAAAGAGGAAACAGGAAGTAAACCAGATCCAGAAACTGTTGAGCAGCTGAAATCAAACATCAAGCAAGAGCAGGAAAACACTCCACTTTCAGAGTGACAGCAGTCTGTCTCCTTACAGACTGCTGGTAAAAGAAGAGGTGATGCAGCAGAGTGATAAACATGAGCCTGACCCAACGTTTGAAACATGTTGCTGCCATCAGATCTCTCTCTCTCTTTTTTTACACTAGCTTTAAAATATCATACCTGAGGGTTGCAATATAGGATAAACACATATTTCACATACTTACTGTGTGAAAACTCTGAATAAAGTAAACCAAAATGAAAGAAGGTGTCAGCTGTACCTGTAGAAATACTGATGTCTGAGATCTGTGTGTGGTCGCTGATGCTGATGGGGAAACTGATGTTGCTCAGAATGGTCCTCAGTTGATTTATTAACGCAGCATCCGAGACGTTCAACTCGACGGAAATCAGGTATTCGTAAAGAACAGGAGGAGCTGTGATGAGAGAATTCAAAAGGAATAGATGAACTACAGCTGCTGTATCACACGCGGTCAGTACTGTGCTCATCTGTCTGTGTTTTCACAAATGAAATGTTGCCTTACTAGTTGGTGAAGGAGTTGTTGTGAGAGGACACGTTGTAAAGTCTGTAATCAGGAGGAGAGAGAGGAGCAGCTGCTGAATGAATACAAATACAGAGTGATGCACTGAGGACAATCACCACTGTCCCCCAAAGCTCCACACCGCAGTGAGTAGCTGTTGTTCTGCATTTTCAACAACAGGTGGCACTGTTTCCAAAGGTCTCCCTCTGACTGAAGCAAGCAACAACTCCACAGCCAGGAATGACACAGAGAGACACAGATCTTTAATACCAAAGTGGCTGTGGAGAAGCCAGCTATGAAGGTTTTTAAGGCTTTAGTGGGCTCTGATCAACATTTTTGGAGCGTGCTTATCAAAACGACACAGTCATCAAATAACTGCTAAACAGGCCAAAAAGTAGATCCACAGAATGTAACACTGAATGATTATGAGGCCAAAAACAACATTTTAACCCTCGTATTGTCTTCCCATCTATGCACCTTTTGTCTTCCCGGGTCAAAATTGACCCGGTCTGGTTTGACTGCTTGTAAAGCATGAAGTATAAAATAATCATCAAATTCTGTGTTGAACCTTTTTAGTCAACTTGTTTCCAACACATCAACATATATTTTACACTTATTTTTGTAATGTATGATATAATAGATGTAATTTATAAAAAACTACACTTCATTTTTGATTAAAAAAAACCAGAAATTCTGATTATTCTGACTATGGTTATGATCTGAGGCACATAAATTGATGTATTATCACAGACTGGCATATGTCAAAGTTTAGTCAGGACACTGTTTTGAAATAATGTAAAATTTTTTAATCGCAGCAAATAGTCACACCTGTTGTTCTCCCGGGTCAAAATTGAGCTGGTGTGGTTTGACTGTTTATAAAGCATGAAGTATAAATGTGTGTGTGTACGTGTGCGTGTGTGTGTGTGTGTGTGTGTTGATTGTACTGGAAAGCACAATAGTATGATCCATTATACCACTTGTTGTGGCCGGGTCAAATTTGACCGGGAAGACCACAGATGCTTTACATTTTAATAAAACACACATTATTCAAAGAATATAGTCATAATTAATTTTACTTGCAAAGAGCATAGTCTGGAACCATCCATGTCATTTTCAAGCAATTATATCAGAGAAAACCACAGTTATGATATGCAAACACTTGAAAACGGGTCAAAACAGGAGGGTTAAACAGCAGAGAAATGCTCCCGATTCCAAATATATATACACACCAAATTTAACCACCTGTCAGCTGGACATGAGATAGAAGGAATGGATCTTAATACAGCCTGTTTTTCTTCTTAAAGTTTTAGAAATCACTTATTACCAAATTCACCAAGTTTGACTCACTGTGCTGATCAGCAGACTTGCAGTATTGTCTGTCAGGAGGAATGGCATTGATGCATCCACACGTGTTGTTAATGATGCTGTCGCAGGATCCGTACAGGAAACACTGGTCACATGACCAACGATACTGATCCTCACATCTGCACTGGGAACCACCGCTGCTCAGAGAGCAAACTGGAGACAGAAACTCGAGATGACTTTCATCCATGAAGAAACCTCATGTTTCCAAAACATCAAACAGCAGTGAAAACAGACAGGATTCTGCAGTGGACGCCACTGTGAACGCAGTTCATCTCTGCAGCCACAAACAGAGGCTGAAACTCGACCATGCAAAGAGGAAACAGGATGTAAATCAGATCCAGAAACTGTTGAGCAGCTGAAATCAAACATCAAGCAAGAGCAGGAAAACACTCCACTTTCAGAGTGACAGCAGTCTGTCTCCTTACAGACTGCTGGTAAAAGAAGAGGTGATGCAGCAGAGTGATAAACATGAGCCTGACCCAACGTTTGAAACGTGTTGCTGCCATCAGATCCCTCTCTCTTTTTTTATACTAGCTTTAAAATATCATACCTGAGGGTTGTAATATAGGATAAACACATATTTCACATACTTACTGTATGAAAACTCTGAATAAAGTAAACCAAAATGAAAGAAGGTGTCAGCTGTACCTGTAGAAATACTGATGTCTGAGATCTGTGTGTGTTCGCTGATGCTGATGGGGAAACTGATGTTGCTCAGAATGGTCCTCAGTTGATTTATTAACGCAGCATCCGAGACGTTCAACTCGACGGAAATCAGGTATTCGTAAAGAACAGGAGGAGCTGTGATGAGAGAATTCAAAAGGAATAGATGAACTACAGCTGCTGTATCACACGCGGTCAGTACTGTGCTCATCTGTCTGTGTTTTCACAAATGAAATGTTGCCTTACTAGTTGGTGAAGGAGTTGTTGTGAGAGGACACGTTGTAAAGTCTGTAATCAGGAGGAGAGAGAGGAGCAGCTGCTGAATGAATACAAATACAGAGTGATGCACTGAGGACAATCACCACTGTCCCCCAAAGCTCCACACCGCAGTGAGTAGCTGTTGTTCTGCATTTTCAACAACAGGTGGCACTGTTTCCAAAGGTCTCCCTCTGACTGAAGCAAGCAACAACTCCACAGCCAGGAATGACACAGAGAGACACAGATCTTTAATACCAAAGTGGCTGTGGAGAAGCCAGCTATGAAGGTTTTCAAGGCTTTAGTGGGCTCTGATCAACATTTTTGGAGCGTGCTTATCAAAACGACACAGTCATCAAATAACTGCTAAACAGGCCAAAAAGTAGATCCACAGAATGTAACACTGAATGATTATGAGGCCAAAAACAACATTTTAACCCTCGTATTGTCTTCCCATCTATGCACCTTTTGTCTTCCCGGGTCAAAATTGACCCGGTCTGGTTTGACTGCTTGTAAAGCATGAAGTATAAAATAATCATCAAATTCTGTGTTGAACCTTTTTAGTCAACTTGTTTCCAACACATCAACATATATTTTACACTTATTTTTGTAATGTATGATATAATAGATGCAATTTATAAAAAACTACACTTCATTTTTGATTTAAAAAAAACAGAAATTCTGATTATTTTGACTATGGTTATGATCTGAGGCACATAAATTGATGTATTATCACAGACTGGCATATGTCAAAGTTTAGTCAGGACACTGTTTTGAAATAATGTAAATTTTTTAATGGCAGCAAATAGTCACACCTGTTGTTCTCCCGGGTCAAAATTGACCCGGCGTGGTTTGACTGTTTATAAAGCATGAAGTATAAATGTGTGTGTGTGTGTGTGTGTGTGTGTGTGTGTGTGTTTATTGTACTGGAAAGCACAATAGTATGATCCATTATACCACTTGTTGTGGCCAGGTCAAATTTGACCGGGAAGACCACAGATGCTATACATTTTAATAAAACACACATAATTCAAAGAATATAGTCATAATTAACATTACTTGCAAAGAGCATAGTCTGGAACCATCCATGTCATTTTCAAGCAATTATATCAGAGAAAACCACAGTTATGATATGCAAACACTTGAAAACGGGTCAAAACAGGAGGGTTAAACAGCAGAGAAATGCTCCCGATTCCAAATATATATACACACCAAATTCAACCACCTGTCAGCTGGACATGAGATAGAAGGAATGGATCTTAATACAGCCTGTTTTTCTTCTTAAAGTTTTCGAAATCACTTATCACCAAATTCACCAAGTTTGACTCACTGTGCTGATCAGCAGACTTGCAGTATTGTCTGTCAGGAGGAATGGCATTGATGCATCCACACGTGTTGTTAATGATGCTGTCGCAGGATCCGTACAGGAAACACTGGTCACATGACCAACGATACTGATCCTCACATCTGCACTGGGAACCACCGCTGCTCAGAGAGCAAACTGGAGACAGAAACTCACGTTGACTTTCATCCATGAAGAAACCTCATGTTTCCAAAACATCAAACAGCAGTGAAAACAGACAGGATTCTGCAGTGGACGCCACTGTGAACGCAGTTCATCTCTGCAGCCACAAACAGAGGCTGAAACTCGACCATGCAAAGAGGAAACAGCATGCAAACCAGATCCAGAAACTGTTGAGCAGCTGAAATCAAACATCAGGCAAGAGCAGGAAAACACTCCACTTTCAGAGTGACAGCAGTCTGTCTCCTTACAGACTGCTGGTAAAAGAAGAGGTGATGCAGCAGAGTGATAAACATGAGCCTGACCCAACGTTTGAAACATGTTGCTGCCATCAGATCCCTCTCTCTCTTTTTTATACTAGCTTTAAAATATCATACCGAGGGTTGTAATATAGGATCAACACATATTTCACATACTTACTGTATGAAAACTCTGAATAAAGTAAACCAAAATGAAAGAAGGTGTCAGCTGTACCTGTAGAAATACTGATGTCTGAGATCTGTGTGTGGTCGCTGATGCTGATGGGGAAACTGATGTTGCTCAGAATGGTCCTCAGTTGATTTATTAACGCAGCATCCGAGACGTTCAACTCGACGGAAATCAGGTATTCGTAAAGAACAGGAGGAGCTGTGATGAGAGAATTCAAAAGGAATAGATGAACTACAGCTGCTGTATCACACGCGGTCAGTACTGTGCTCATCTGTCTGTGTTTTCACAAATGAAATGTTGCCTTACTAGTTGGTGAAGGAGTTGTTGTGAGAGGACACGTTGTAAAGTCTGTAATCAGGAGGAGAGAGAGGAGCAGCTGCTGAATGAATACAAATACAGAGTGATGCACTGAGGACAATCACCACTGTCCCCCAAAGCTCCACACCGCAGTGAGTAGCTGTTGTTCTGCATTTTCAACAACAGGTGGCACTGTTTCCAAAGGTCTCCCTCTGACTGAAGCAAGCAACAACTCCACAGCCAGGAATGACACAGAGAGACACAGATCTTTAATACCAAAGTGGCTGTGGAGAAGCCAGCTATGAAGGTTTTCAAGGCTTTAGTGGGCTCTGATCAACATTTTTGGAGCGTGCTTATCAAAACGACACAGTCATCAAATAACTGCTTAACAGGCCAAAAAGTAGATCCACAGAATGTAACACTGAATGATTATGAGGCCAAAAACAACATTTTAACCCTCGTATTGTCTTCCCATCTATGCACCTTTTGTCTTCCCGGGTCAAAATTGACCCGGTCTGGTTTGACTGCTTGTAAAGCATGAAGTATAAAATAATCATCAAATTCTGTGTTGAACCTTTTTAGTCAACTTGTTTCCAACACATCAACATATATTTTACACTTATTTTTGTAATGTATGATATAATAGATGTAATTTATAAAAAACTACACTTCATTTTTGATTAAAAAAAACCAGAAATTCTGATTATTTTGACTATGGTTATGATCTGAGGCACATAAATTGATGTATTATCACAGACTGGCATATGTCAAAGTTTAGTCAGGACACTGTTTTGAAATAATGTAAAATTTTTTAATGGCAGCAAATAGTCACACCTGTTGTTCTCCCGGGTCAAAATTGACCCGGCGTGGTTTGACTGTTTATAAAGCATGAAGTATAAATGTGTGTGTGTGTGTGTGTGTGTGTGTGTGTGTGTGTGTGTGTGTGTTTATTGTACTGGAAAGCACAATAGTATGATCCATTATACCACTTGTTGTGGCCGGGTCAAATTTGACCGGGAAGACCACAGATGCTTTACATTTTAATAAAACACACATAATTCAAAGAATATAGTCATAATTAACATTACTTGCAAAGAGCATAGTCTGGAACCATCCATGTCATTTTCAAGCAATTATATCAGAGAAAACCACAGTTATGATATGCAAACACTTGAAAACGGGTCAAAACAGGAGGGTTAAACAGCAGAGAAATGCTCCCGATTCCAAATATATATACACACCAAATTCAACCACCTGTCAGCTGGACATGAGATAGAAGGAATGGATCTTAATACAGCCTGTTTTTCTTCTTAAAGTTTTAGAAATCACTTATCACCAAATTCACCAAGTTTGACTCACTGTGCTGATCAGCAGACTTGCAGTATTGTCTGTCAGGAGGAATGGCATTGATGCATCCACACGTGTTGTTAATGATGCTGTCGCAGGATCCGTACAGGAAACACTGGTCACATGACCAACGATACTGATCCTCACATCTGCACTGGGAACCACCGCTGCTCAGAGAGCAAACTGGAGACAGAAACTCACGATGACTTTCATCCATGAAGAAACCTCATGTTTCCAAAACATCAAACAGCAGTGAAAACAGACAGGATTCTGCAGTGGACGCCACTGTGAACGCAGTTCATCTCTGCAGCCACAAACAGAGGCTGAAACTCGACCATGCAAAGAGGAAACAGCATGCAAACCAGATCCAGAAACTGTTGAGCAGCTGAAATCAAACATCAGGCAAGAGCAGGAAAACACTCCACTTTCAGAGTGACAGCAGTCTGTCTCCTTACAGACTGCTGGTAAAAGAAGAGGTGATGCAGCAGAGTGATAAACATGAGCCTGACCCAACGTTTGAAACGTGTTGCTGCCATCAGATCTCTCTCTCTCTTTTTTATACTAGCTTTAAAATATCATACCTGAGGGTTGTAATATAGGATAAACACATATTTCACATACTTACTGTATGAAAACTCTGAATAAAGTAAACCAAAATGAAAGAAGGTGTCAGCTGTACCTGTAGAAATACTGATGTCTGAGATCTGTGTGTGGTCGCTGATGCTGATGGGGAAACTGATGTTGCTCAGAATGGTCCTCAGTTGATTTATTAACGCAGCATCCGAGACGTTCAACTCGACGGAAATCAGGTATTCGTAAAGAACAGGAGGAGCTGCAGAGGCAGAAAACAAAACAATACGACAACTGAACTCATGTCAAGAGAAAAAGTGCAATAGAAATCAAGTGGATCATCGATAAAAAAAGATTCTTCTTCATGTGTTTTCTTTTTAGCTTTAAACCAGCAGCATCTTCTCGGCTTTACCTGTTGATGGTGTTGTCGTAGGACACACCGAAAAGTCTGTAGACAGAAAGAAGGATTTGACAAAGACAAAAAATGATTTAAAAGATAAAGTTCAAGTATGGGCACTTTTCAAAAAGAGGTATTTTTGAGACAAAACAAAAAGAAGAAAAAGCTCACTGAAATAAAATAACTTATAAACAAGAACATACTGTAGCAAAGGAGGGTCACATTGTCTCAATCAGTTTCAACATATATATCAAACAGACAATGTTTTACAGACAGTAAAGGATTTGGACATTAAAACTGAGATTGTGCAGCCACAGTACTCACTTTGATGGCGTACTGACTGACAAATCTGTCCGTCTGTGGGAAGAGCTTTAATGCACCCACACGTGCTGCTTGTATCACCATCACATTTCCCATAGGTGGCACACTTGTCGCACGGCCAAAGGTAGTGATCCTCACAGCGGCACTGGAACTCAGAGCCATCTGTGCTGCAGACTTTTTAAAAGAACACGTTTGCTCTCAAAACTGTAAACAATACAACACACCCTCTGAGGGTTAAAATGTGTTTTCTTACCTGTGGTGATATCAGCAGCTGAGATGTTTACTTGCAGGCCGAGTTGGATGGGGAAACTGATATTTGTCAAGGTGTTTCTCAGTCGATCGACATCTGTCGTGTTCACCTCAATGAAGATCTGGTATTCATAAACAACTGGAGGCACTGGTGGAAAAGAAGAATTTGGGGCATTATGTCACGTGATGACAGCTGAAGCAACTCCATTTGCTGAATGAGGACTGCGAGATGCAGCTCAGAATGCCAGTGCAGTACGTGCACCTATGCTATTGAGTGTAGTCCTACACCAGGCGCATGTAAAATATTAGGTCAACTTCAGTTAAAGAAAAAAAAAGTTAAAAATCACATGAAGGCTTGGGCTATTTTATCACTTTTCTAATAACCACATACAGATTCCTGTGCCAAGTATTATATTGTGACCAGTAAATATTATGTCAATTTGTGTGATTTTGATTGTGTTGATTTCAGCTTTAAGTTTCCAGTGGGCAAAAAGCAGTTTACTACAATACTGAAAGACGCAGTGTTTTTCATAGAATAGAAGATAATAGAATGAAAATGTAAAAAAGTCTGAAATATCACCTTTCTTTGGCTGGCAGTATCGCCCATCGGATGGAATACTGTTGATACACCCACACGTGTCATTGGTGATCTCATCACAGGCTCCGTACGTACTACAGTTTCTATATGACCAGACGTACTGATCCTCACATCTGCACTGGTAGTTGGTTCCATTTGGGTAACACACTAAACAATAACAACAAAACACACATGTAAACTAAGAGAGGACATCTGAGAGACAGAGAGAGAGAGAAGGTGTCACGAGATATGCAGTTGTTTAATAGACCCACAGCCGACTCACATGTATTTTACACTTGGTTGAGAACTATAAGTAAAATGAAGCACAGTTATCAGATCAATCATTGATTGGCCACCTGTGGTAGGTCTGGGCAGGGTGAGGTCCCCTATGCTGCCCACTGATCACAGATTTTATATTGTTCCTTGTTGAACTTTAACCTGGATGTTTGCACAGGCCATGCTAGCACGTCGCCTGTGAAGCCCAGGAAGTACATTTCTGTTGACATACAGTGCAGTTCATAAGTGCCTGGATGGTGATACATTTTCTATTCTGTTGGCTCTGTACTCCAGCTCACTTTCAGTTCAAACAGTCCTTTAGGTTCAAGTGCTGGTTATCTTCAAAGGTATTTCAACATGCAGCATGGCAATGAACTGGCCATTATTCCTCCACTGTTTACCCAGTCTGAAAGTAAACCTCATCAAATCAAAGTGGAAATCCAGCAACTTATCCTTAATGGTAACTGTTTCTGGTCTGATGTGCCGGACCAGAAATCCAAAACGCCTGAAACTGTGTGGTTACAGACTGCGCTGCAATTTTGTCGTGAAGCATTAACTTGGCCACGCCTCGTGCTATTAACATATTAAAGGCTTGCATTCAACGAGCAAGTTTAAAGATTGTTTGTCACACTAGCTCACACTGAACCAGAAGGAATGTTCACAGGAAATCTAGCACATTTTTTGACAAGTAATTGAATTGAAGTAAATGATTTCATAGTGCTGCAGTTTGATCATAGGATTGATATTGCAAGAGAGAAGAACATTTACAACTGTGTCTCGTCAGAATATCAAACATAAGTTATATTAGGTTATATTCATTTTGTTTGTATCCGAACATCATGTATCCGAGGGCTGACCCTTGTGTGGCCCCTGTTTCAACAGATTAATAACTGCCAATGGAAACATAGATGGTCAGAAGTGGATTATTTATTATTATTAATAATTAAGTTATTATTTTTCCCAAAAAGGTGAGATTATGGCATGCTTTTGAGAGGCAGGTTCAGACCCATGTTGTATGGGTCTTAATATTTAATATAATGTGTAAAAACAATGAGAGACAAACTTGAACACTTCAAGGTCGAGAGAGCAGGTGCACGGCTAAGATGCTGTATCACTTCCTCCAGATATCTGAAGTTAATAGGTGACAAATTACACTTGATTTTGCATTGATGCAAAGGTGGACTGATCAGAGGGATTCTTATCAGAAACTATCTTTAACATGAGAAATGTTTCAATGAAAGAAACCAGTAATATACACAGAAAATCATCAGGAAGTGATATGAAGGAATAAATCACTAAGTCAACTGTGGGGAAAAACAGCACGGCGCATTAGCAACCGTGTTGTTCAGATCAGAAGAACCTCCGCTCTTACCTGTGGTGAGGTCAATGTGTGTGACGTTCAGGGTGGGACCCAAGGTCAGGGAAAAGCTGCCGTTCTTCAGGAGGCTCCTAAGGTAGTCCACTGTCTGCAGATCTGTAACATTCAGCTCCACATCCACGGTGTACTCAACCTCACCTAGCAGCGCTGTAGGACAAATACAACATGACTTACAGGATTTTTAATTTTTTTTTGTCATTGGAATATCTGTCAAAAACTCATTTAACTTAACAAGAAACTAGGTTCAGTTCCTTGTGGAGGTCTTAAGCCAGACAGTTTACTGAGCACGGGGTTATAGCATATAATTATGTATGTTTTTGTCTTCTGTTTGGTGCTGAGCGGTAGTCTATGGTAGCTTCACTAGCTTTACGTTGTATGTATATGTCTTTGCTAAAAACAGCCACCCGTTGCCTCTGGAACCAAGCCTTCAGTGGTGAGACAAGACCACATCAGTACAGTTGCAGGACTGAAATCAAAACAGTGAGCTGAAAGACAATAAAACACTCGACACAAGTTGAGAGGAAATGCAGAGTAAGTTCTCATGTGATCCATTGTTAATATAAAAGTATGGATTATAGCAGCTTAAACTCACCTGTTGGGGATGAATGCAGTTTATTGTACTGAATTAACATGCACTGGATTGCACTGAATTGAACTGAACTGACCCATGGCAGACTATTACGCCCCTTCTGGTCAATGCTGGGAATTAGCAAGAACAAGACATGATGCCTCTGAAGTCTTTGCAGTTAGATTTAATAATAAATTCTAACTAGGTTACCTGAAATTGGCTGGCAGACCTGGCCATCATCTGGAATGGCATTGATGCATTTACAGGCCCCACCAGAAATGTAGTCACAGGCTCCGTACGAGACGCAGATGCTGTATGGCCAGGCAAACTGTTCCTCACATCTACACTGGAAGCCAGCGCCAGTTGACGAGCACACTGTCAGAAGCAAAGAACAGTGTTTTTCTGCTTTCAACCTGTCATCGCGTTGTTCAAAGAGGGCCAGGATTGCTGCTCACCTGTTGTGATGCTAATGTCAGAGATATTTGTCTTGTTATCCAGTTGTATGGGGAAACTTGTAGCATTCAAAGAGGACCAGAACTGCTCAAATGTTTCGACATCAGAAGCGTTCACCACAACATCAATCGTGTAATTCCATTGGCCTGGAAGTGCTGCAAAAAATGTACGAAAAAAACAAACAATGTGAATTTTTGACATCCACACATATACAAGATATTAAAGTAGGAGGGCGATATTTTAGGAAATATTCTTAATAAGCTTCTTGCAGAGAATTACATGAGAAGATCGATACTGCACTCATGTCTTCATGTTGAATACAAAGCTAAAACTATGTGCTAGCTTAGCTTAGCATAAAGACTGAAAATAGGGGAAAACTAGTCTGGCTCTGGTGAAAAATTCTCCCAACCAGCACTTTGAAAGCTCATTTATTAGCATGTTGTTTTGCGTTTGTTTAATCTGTTAAAGCTAAAAAAACAAGTTGTGGTTTTAAGCGGGGCTTCGTCCTGGACTGTGTATTGGCTTAGTGCAGTCCTGGACAGTTTGCTGACAAGTCTCAAGACCAGCTGTTTCCCCCAAACTAGAAAAGTCAAGCTGAGCTAATCGGACAGAGAGTGGTATCAGTCTTCTCACATAGCTCTCAACGAGAAATCAAATAAGTGTATTTTCCAAAATGTTGAATAATTCATTTCCATTTAATTTTTCCATATTAATTATTAAGACAAACCACTCCTTTTCTCCCGGGTGTGAGGTAGAATGTGTTGTTCTTCAGGGTGTACCTGGAACAGCAATTACAAAAAACCTCAGATCATCAGGTTCATATAATTGCTTTGTGTTTATATCCAAACCTGTTATTAGGCACAAGTCCCATATTTTCTGTTCATTATCGTAAACACAGTGGACCTACCGGTAAAGCCGGACTTGAAAATTCAACGAAGTTATCTGTTTCCAAAATAATAAGGGTCGCCAGAAGGACAAAGATTGTCAAGCCATGCTTTAATATTGCCATTCCTTTCGAGACAGGTGGAGAAGGACAGAGGAAAAAACAAGAATTTACTAAATGCGTTGTTTCCCAGCTTATTGCTTGTATTGTTACACAGACAATGGCTACGGAACAGAAGAAAGCCAAGCCAATTATTATCATCAAACTTAATAATTATCTCATCACATCAATGCTGTTCATATATTTACCAGCTTTGTCATTAAAATTTCCAGGTGTTCCAGGTGAGGCTGGTCTGCATTTTAAGCCATGCACTTTGAAACTTGTCTATACCAGGTACACTGATGGGAGATAATCCTGCTAAAGGACATTTTCTCTGTTATTCTACCTCCAAAATCTATGTCTTGTAAAGTGAAACTGAAATGAATGATCCGGAATAAAGTTCGAGCCACCAAGAAGAAATTACATTTTATGGACTTCTGTGTGGTGAGAGTACCCCTGTATCAATGTTCTTCAGGGGGGATGAATGAGTTTTTGGTTCAGCCTCACAGTGTTGGTTCTGTACTGTGTGCGCAAGTACTGAAAACAGTTCCTCGTATCACTTAAAATCACATTCTTGGGCAACAAACCAATTGTAGCATAAGGATTCGCTTTGTGGTGCCTGTTACCTGAGAACTCTGTACGTGACTCATGTAGCACAACAAACGGAGCGCTGAGGGTACCGCACTACCTGCTCGCCTGGTCGTTTGTCATCACCGCAAACTGACACGGCAAATGTAATTTATTTTGGATCATCATTTTCATGAGGCATCTCAACACATATGTGCTGTTTGTAATGGCTAGCCAAGACCACTCAAGTTGTCATTAATAGCAGTTTCTTATATTTCCTATTGACATATTATACTCAATAAAATACAGTTTCTGCTAACGTGAGTTAATCATGTGAGGGCAAAAGAGCAGTAGGATTCACCTCAAAATATTCTCTAAATTAATGAGATGTTAGTCATTCACCTTGTGGGTTTTTTTTAATGATTTCATTTTTACAAGTCAAGTAAACAAACTCATCAGTCTATGCTGCGTGTAACTGTTATTTCTTTTTTAGGGGCTATCCTTTGCCGTGAAGCGTGCGGAAGCTGCCAGTGACTCAGCAAGTGTTGAAAACACATGAACAGGAATGAGTGCCGAGTGGGAATAAGTGCTAGCTTTAGCATGGGAAGCTAACTAGCTTCTACTTTCTGACAGTGGAATACAAACTAAGCAGCACGTTGGGTCAAACATTAATTGTTACAACAGTGCAGATGTCTTAAATCACTAACAGTACGCCTTCATAATCACTGCTTGTACAAGGTAGAAAATAATGTTATTTCATACATTCTTTAACATGCTCCACTCAGTGAAGTAACTATGTTAGCTAACAACATGTCTCCTCACAATGTAATGTTATTTTGCTACATAGAGAGTTTCTTTAGAGAGAGATCTGAAAAACCAGGGCCAATAAAACACAGGCGCTGACCCGTCCGTGCTCCTGACTGACATCCAAGCCAGCAACTACTTTTTCTTATCACGACACAATACGCAAAAAGCCTCGCGTTCTTTTCCGGTATACGCACCTTCAGCGGCTTGTCCCCTTCAAGCTAACTTTAGCTGCACTGGACAGAGAAGCACACCGGCGTAATGTTTCTCATTTTTGAGAGGCCGGAGTCGATACCTGCGAGTGAGAAAGGAGTGGAGAAACTTCAGAAACCGAGGGGAGTACATGTGGTTGAGTGTTTTTCCACTGGCACACGCGTTTCCTCGTTTGGCCCAAGTCTGCATCTAGACAGCCCGTAGTGCTGTGATTTGACACAAAGACATGATGTGTACTGTTCGTACTGTCATGTCAGTGAGGAAATTAATGGCAGTGACAGAGATGTTATTAGTGTGCGGGAAGTTCCCAGGTACAGCACTTCAAGTCTAACTAGTCTTCCTCGGATGCTTGCACTTTTTCTTGGCGTGACAGTCGGGGAGAAAACGTTGCTGATGTTACATCAGTGGCAGCCTCCTCATTCTCTCCCCCGATCTTTACTGGATATAGCACATGCAGAGATGTCAGCAGCAAGAATGCATGATGCCAAACAATCAATCATTACTCTGAGAATATTGTTAATATGATATCGACTCCATTTAAAACTACAAAGGCCAATTGTAATGCAGATTGGTTTGCTGCCAGAGATGGGTGAGGCATGAGGGTTAATTGTTGTGTATTTGCAGCCTGTTCTCATTCCCAGAGCCCAACAGAGGGCCCGCTCTGAAATCACGAGCGAGCAGCAAAATGAGATTTTGAACACTTACTGATTGTCATCATTTTTGCGTCTGATGGTGCAAAAATCTCATCAGACACACAATTTGTATCATTTTGTATACTATACAGTAGAAAAGTTTACACATATATGGACTCAGCCATCTCATTATCATGCAGACATTAGGAGAATTTGAAACGTGGCAAGGAAAAGAAGAGATGTTGCTTGGGGAAAAACAGGAATTAGATAAATGATCAAAAAATAGGAAAACTAAGGAAAACTTGAAAACTAAACAAACCGGTGGAAGATAATATAGTCGAGTTTTTTATGTAATTTAACAATTGGTGAAAAGAAAAAGCTTTTTTTACTACCTGATTGCAGATAAATGGAAAAGCATGAAGGTTTCTGTTTATTTTTACACTCCATTTTAATCAGTCTGAGCCTGAGATTCAGATGATTCTGTCATTAACGGACTTAAAATGACCAAACAGCAAGTCCCATGTAAGCTCACGGCAGTGATGGCCTCTGTCGCACAGTAGCGTAATAAATAAACTGTTTATACAGTCTTCACTAAGAGGTCAGTGGATAATCTCAAGCCTTTATGTTACTGGGGAAAAGCTGACAGTGGTATCTGATTTCTGATATCTAGCTGTAACAACTGATTCTAATCTTACATTTGAAAATGTAGGAAGTTGGCAATAAATGGAATAAAGTTCAACTTGTCAAATTTCTGCCATGTCACAAACTGTCTAAACACTAAGGCAGCAACACTGCATTTCAATGCCCTGATGATGTCATATCTGTCATACTGTTTGACTCGATGGGCACCAGCCTCCTGTACACTCAAGCCTGTACAGTCACTAACAGGCTCCTTATGAATGCTTATCACTATTTTTACTGCCTCAGAAATAATTATTAACTTAGCCGGGACAATATTATAAAATTCAAATATGCAAATCTGCATGGCTCTGCAGCTGTCATTACACCTGCCCAAACACTGCAGCTGAACATTAGCCAAGAAGGATAAACTGGCACTGGCCCTGTAACTTTAAATAGTATGAATACATAAATAAAGTTTCCCTCGAAAAATACTTACCTAATCTCTAAACAAAAAAAAAGGAATTAATAAATAAACCATATTCCCACAGTACTGTTCAAAGTGCTTCACGAGTGGCCATTAAAAATATTCATAACAAAGGTTTAGATAAGAAAAGTGCAGTATATGATGGAGTGGTAGAGACTTTCTCTTCAGGTATATTGTTGTTTTATTTCCTATTCTGAAGTGCTTCCTGTTCCTGGCTGATGACAGATACATAGTTTGTGAAAATCATACAGCTGCGCTTCGATCTTCAGTCGTTTGTAATGTTAGAATGGGGGGTTGGGGTTTTAAAGAATATTCGACTGCTATTAATACTATAATCTTTTTTCATGTTATGCAAGATCAGATTTATTATACACAAACATTTACCTATATAAATATAAATATTTAGCATATATCCATGCGTATTTGATATAGTAGTTACTGTGTCACTTTGATGTGCAATACCAGTAAACTGCATTATTGGTTTTGTACCATTACATTTATATGCAGAGTTTTACAGTGAAGTTAAAGTAAAAACTTAATTTTACTATACTGTTTGTACACTTATTACACTTAAGAATCAGCCTCATGTTGAAAATACAAGTGTCAGTACTGCAGTGCAAACTGCAGATTTTTTAATAGACTAAAGTGTAAAAAACAGCACTGCTACTGATAAACATATATAAAAGGTAAACCTGCTGATATATCACAAATAAATCAAACATCAGAATAAGTATATTCTATCTTTCAGAAACAATGTTGTTTCCTTTGATCAACTTTGATGTCAAGGAATAATTGTCTGTTCGTATTGCCTCAGTCCACATTGCATTGATAACAGCACTAAGCCAACAATAATTTCACAGAAAACACGCAGCAAACTGCAGCCCAAGTCAACAAAGCTGGTGCAGATAAGTCAAAGCAAACAGAATATCAGGGAGAACTATTTCGCTGTGACCTCAATCATTTCACACCCTCACACACAAACATTTAGAAAGCTAAAGTTTGCTGAAAAGGCACCGCATAATAAGCAGAAAAGAGGTCACGCTGTGAACGGCTACAACTCAGTGAGCCTGTTCCTGAAAAACACAGACATTTTAAAGCGTATTCAGCAAAGACAGGCCAACTTTCTTACCTTAACTCTGTTTTCATCTCTCTTCTGCTGTAATCGTCCCGTCTGTGTTCAGCAAACCCTCTTCACTGCGGCAGCATGCAGGGTGTAGAGGCTGTCAGCCTGTAGGTGGAACTATGGGAAACATGCTGCGTGAAAAACTTCCTGAAACACAGTAAGGGACACACATTGCTGGCAGTGGTTCAACAGGTTTAATTATTTCTCCAGTTTCCTTGTCTGATTTTATCAGCTGACTGTTTTTTTTTCATTACGTGTGGAACAAAGATGATAGCCTCACCCCAGAAGAATGGTTTAGCAGATTATTGAAAAAAAGAAAATAAAACCTGAGATGGTAACACAAACCACCAGGGAGACGTTAAATCAGTGTTCAACACAGCGGCAGCTAAATGCACTGTAAAGTGTGGCAGGCAGGGCTGCCAATTAATGCGCAGGTGATTCACTTTAATTCTGTATGCAGAGTGGAGTTTTTTATTATCAAAGTTAACAGAAAGGAGGTTGTTCTTTTAATGCTGTCTATGTATGTAGGGATGATTTCAGTATAGCCAAGCAGTCACAAAATTGTACAAGAGGTGACGCCTGAAATATTAAGCCTGCTGGAAAGCAAACAAAGCCGAGAACAGTCAACAGCAGACAGCAAGTCCCCCAAATCTCAACAATGCATCCCAAACAAGCTCATCTAAGTTACGTGCATATTGTGGAGCACGTTCAACGTGTTCTGTCAGCATCCCCTTTATAGCAGACCCTCAGTAGTTTCCTCTGTTGCAGCGTGTGCAGTAAATGAAGGTTTAGCATGAACAGTTAGCATGCTTTTGTGTCTTCCCTGACAGGTGGAGAGGTGCTTTCTGTTAAAAGTGACACATTGCATTGCAGGACGTTGTTCACGCCATGGATACTACTCTCTTTTTCATTCCCCTTGGGGAATATTTTGATGTCAATATACATTTTATTAATTTTAGACTGAGAATACAGACACTCAAAAAAAAAAAATTAAGGCTAATGCACCAGGTAGCACATAGGGGATTTTGACATGTCTTTTGATATCGTCTGTGTTGTACGTGCAGCGTGTTCACTCGTTTGTACTCATCATTGATTGAGTTGGACGTCGGCATTAGCTGATTCTGGGGCGTTATGACCACAGCTGAGAACATTTCTTTGCACACCGTCTCATCGCATCGCCGCTGTCTCTTGTGAAGCTCAGTGCGATGCAATTTCAGGAGGAGAAGAGCTTCACAAAGCCTGTACAAGCTTGTACATTTGACACATGGTCCAGTTCAGAACTGGGTGGAGATACCTTGTTTGTCTATAAACACTGCAGAGCCAAGCCTGGAAGACGGCTGGGCCTGCTGTCATTAGTTTAAATGCAGTTAAAGGTTTAGGAGGGTTTAGACCTGTGCGGTTTGTAGTGTTGGGGGTGATGCGTTACAAAGCAACACATGGCTGGAATCGCAATACATTTGTCTGTAATGCAGTAATGTAGCACATTACTGGTCCTATATTCAGGTATTACAATACAATTGATGTTATATCCTGAAACCTTTTTATTTAGAAGCAGTTACAGTCTACTGCCAGCATCTTGACTCTCCTGAGCATGTTAATGAGCCTCCTGGGGCTGGTTGTTACAACTTTACTATCGACTGGTGTTACTTTATTAAAGAGCTTAAAGAAACATTCTGTGTGCGCTCTCCTCATTAAGACAGATACATTGAATTCGAGACTGTCCTCACAAGAAGAACGCCAGCATCATCCATCCATCAGCAAGAGCCCCACTGGTAGAAGTAATAATGACAACAGATGGTCACCAAAAAATGTGAGGCCACTGTTTGTTTCCCTAACTTTAGCTGCGTATTTAAGTGTGTTATTGTAACCATGAAAGATTATTGCATTATCCCATCATAAAACCTCGCTAAACTTAAACTTAAAGTAATTTTTCCAGCAGTGATTTGTAACTGTTTTGAAGGACAAACAACGTTTTGTCATTTATTTTGGAGGACTAGTTGCGCTGCAGGCATGGTCTGTTGCTGCATGGTCTTTCTGGTCTTCCACATGTCTCACTTGGTTTATTCATATTGTAGCCCCATGCCAAGCCTTCTTTCAACTTGTAGGGTGGTCTTCCCTTGTGCTTGCTACTAACAACTCCTATAGTAGCTTCAGAGAGCAATGGGAGCAAGGATGAAAGTGTAGCTACGACTGGGTCCACAGTCATTGTTGCAGAGCTGCAGAGGAGATGGCGCCTGGCGTCTGGACCGTCCTGAGCACAGAGATCATATGAGGGAAACTTATGTCTAATGTACAATGTATATTGTGCACCTGTCAGAATAATGAATCATCTTCACTGTGTGATGAAAACTGAAAGATGAGAAATTGTTGTCTGGAATCTGTAATTAGTTGCACACTAAGTACAAGAGCAGCATATGTATGCGGTTTAGAGGTTAGACGGTTGGTCCTGTGGCAGGTATGGCTGCGAATTTAATCCCTTAATGTGCTTTGTGACTGTAAAAATGCCCCTAGGCAGGACATCCAACTCCTACTTACCCATATTGTGTTTGGTCAAACTCGGCAACAGACGCCATAGCTGCAGTGATGCTGTACACAGTGGCACTGACACATAGCAAGAGGCATTAGCAGCAGTCGGCATCAAGGCTGGAGTACTTGCTCTGCAGGTTTCACAGCTTGCAGAGACAGCCTGAGACTTAGTGCCACTCAGAACATGTTTTCTTCTCCAAAGTGTCAGTCTGTGTAATTCAAAACCAGAACTACATCAGGTCTACTGCTGACTCCACTGCTACGACAGCTCTGCGTAGTTGTTTGATCAGTGGTGGAACCATGCATGTAACTGTTAAACACAGAGGACTAGAATCACTAGAACAGTTCAACACAGAGTGAATGAACAAGTTGGGTCAACATTGTGAAGAGTTGTTGCCTTGAGGACCTCACAAGAAAAACAGGAATCTAAAAAATGCAAGACCGGCCTCAGAATGCTTTTGTCCCGAGGATATGATATATTCAACTGTCTGCTGTCGGAATGGTTTTTTGCATACAAGGTCAGAACTTAGAGCTTATATTGACCATTCAGTAAGACAAGATCCAGTTCTGCTGAACCCATGCTGTGGATTGTGCAGCTGAGCTGAGACATCCTGATGACTTGCGTAAGATAAGATAAGATAAGATAAGATATACTTTTCTTGTCCCCGTGGGGAAATTTTTCCTGGAAGAAAAAAAAAAAGTCCAGCTTAATTTGTATTAAGTATACCTCACTGTGCTAAAATAAGACTGTTTTAAGTGTACTATTATATACTAATAATACTAATATTCTGCAAATATACTCGTACATTCTATACTATTCTTCAATTTAAAGTACAGCTGAAAAACTGTTTTTCCTGTGACTGACAGCATGATGCATCATTCCAGATCTTAAGATGATAAAAAAAACAAGCTTTAAGCATGTGACTTTTAGTATCAGTGTCTGTTGTTGTGACGGAAGTGTGAAGCAAGTTTATGCATGAGGTCGGCCTTTTGTCCGTCTGTGTGTGCTAAATGGCAAACATATATACACAGATTAGCAAGTAAAAGTATACTTTTGATAATGTATGACATCATTAAATTAATATACTTTTAATCTTTATAAGTTCATTTCAAGTGCACTGTTATGCAATTTAACACATGTACTGAAAATATACTACAAAGTATTTCACGGCAGTTATCTTAAAAGTGCACTTTAAATATTAAACTTATATTTTTATATTTTACTCTATACATATTTTGCCGTAGTATATTTATTAAAAGTATGCTTTCAGTCTATTTAAAGCAGGCAGTTTGATCCACAAGGAAGTAAAGAAGCTTAGATAATGTGGACACGTGTAACACAGCTCATCATATATCATCACATATGCAGGTAAAATACAGTATCTCAACACAACGAACAGAAAGTGAACAAGTTGTCGTCCTTTACTGCCGTTTTTTAAACAGTTGGACGAGAAAAGAACTGAACTGGGAAAAGATGACAAGTAGCAAGGGCAAAGTGATGGTCACTGGCTTAACTTGGCTAATGTTTTAATTCAGTTAAAACACACGAGAAACAACGTTATGAAGAGTAATTCCCGTGTGGGGCCCATGCTCACATTTATCACTAGCTTTGACTATAGGATGCAAATGACAACAGTGAAGTGACCATAGCCTGTATTTAGCCAGCATGAGCTGTCTAAAAACATCACTCAATGGTCAATTTGCAACTGAAGAGAAGCACATAAATTGTTTCTGCCCATTTAATTCAGTTGAGAGGTATAAACATAAAGCTGTACATACATAAACTTCCTTTGGCGTGTCCTTGGCCTCCAATATGGCTGCCAGAGGACACGTTACATCACCTGCACGCCCTCTATTCTGCTCTGTTAAATAACACGTCCTTTGTGAATTAGTGGGGATCAAAGACATCTTTGTGGTTCCAACTTACGGCAGATCCTTGGACTGGTACGGCAAAATCACACACCCACCCTCACACACACGCACATGCAGTAAACTCACACACCCACCCTCACACACACATGCAGTAAACTCACACACCCACCCTCACACACACACCCACGCTCGTACGAGAATCTTATTCAGAAACTTCACCCACCTGTAACCGGAGCCGCACTGACCTTCTCTGCTCCCCATTGTTGGTAGTTAAATGAGAAAGCGAGGCATTTACAACAATGAGGACACACTGGTGACTTAACTGTGTGTGTGTGTTTGTGTTCATGTGTGTTCATGTGTGTGCATATGTGAAAAACAATGTGAGTCACGGTGGGTGTTGAGGGGATTGGGAAAGATTCGACTGGTTGTGCAAATAGGTCACAAAACATTTACATATGCTTCCATTTTTAGACTAACAATGAGGAAGAGAGGTAGAAAATAGAAGGGAAAAAATGTAGGTAACACATTGCAGTAAATGGTTTTGTACATTGTGAGATGCGAGATTTGAGATTTGAAAAGCACAGGTGTGAATAATAAAGCCAACGATGGATGAATCCTATTTAGCTGCCTCAGTTTCAGGCTCCTGGTTTTGGCCATGCTGACTCACTCTTCATAATATGAAAAGATAAATGTCTGAAATGTGCCAGTATTTCTGTGCGGAGGCCGAAAGCGCCTTCCACCTAACCGACCCACAACCTGAGAGTCTGCCTGTTGCAGGTTGCTGGTGGTGATAGTGGTGGATCACTTATGGCTTAGGTTTTATTTCAGGCCTAAAAACAGTTCACCTTTTCAGGATCAGTTCGGCAGCATCTCCACTGTTGCTTTATGGGTGTTCCCCAGTGCGTCCCACCAGTGGCTACTATAAATCACAACCATCCCATGTGTGATGTCCCTTCAAACTAAAAGACTTATCATAACTGTTCTGACCAGCAGAACTCTTCTTAATTCTGCTTCATGTGTGTATATATATATATATATATATATATATTGCTATGGTATATAAAATTTTATAAAATGGGGCTTATGTGCAGATTTCCAAAAATCAAAATAAGTGACAACAACACTCAAAGTTATGACAAATGTTTTGAGCTTTAATTGGTTGATTTTAAGAGGTTACATAGTAGTAAACATACTGGTTACACGCGTGAAATTTGATGAAATCATCCACTCGAGCCACATGTGCGTTTCACAACTCGCGCCTTCATCCTTTCAGACTTCCTTAGAAAATAAAAAGCTCACGCCCTGCAGTCTCACACATTCTCTCCATCGCCGTCGTCATCATCCCTGTCGACACCCCACAGGCCACGGCAGCTCAGCCTTCACTGTTTTCTCCTCTCAGTCTGGAATACTTTAAATAGTGATTAGTCTGGGGTCTAAAAGCCCCTCTGTCAGGCCAACTGGTGAGAGTTCACGTCTAGCACCGCTGGAGTCCATCGTATGCCGCTCTCGGGTATCTTCAACGGTGGATGACTTTTTGGTGGTGCTTTTCAGTTTTATTATCATTTTAAGAACACTGAACTTGGAAGGAACCGAAAGAGTACATCATTTCTTCCTCACTGAAATCAAGTAACACAAGCAGACAGACTTCAAGTAGAGTATGGAGTATGCATATCTTACATCCCAGCCAGGTCATCTCGTCACGCCAAGCGGGGGGGAAATACACGTGAATGCCCATGAAAACGTGAGATACACAGAAGCCGTAATGCTAACAAAGAGGCGCTACGATAACATGAGAAATCAAACTAAAAGTAGAAAACATTACAGCTAAATCAAATGTTAGTTAACAGAAATTCAGGATAAAAGAAAACGAAGGATGCAGAAAATACATGTCTGCCTCTCCAATAGAAAATAGAATTAGTGCATCATTATTACATTTTAATATCAACTACATAGAGCATGTAGCAATATACCACTGCATGAAAAAAATCACTTAGTCTATTATTTTGACTAGAGCACTGAAACACCCACCGCACCGACATGGAGCTCCAAAATGTGTCAAGAACACTTTATCAACGCTACATCTGTAGAGGCGAACGGGGCTAGCTAGCAGAGATCTGAATGTGCGTATTTATTTCGTACTATCCATGAGTCCAACAAGTCTGTCAGCTGTTTGAAATATATGGCTTTGGTTCCAGAGAAGCAGGCAGGGGAGGCAAGCGCTGCACCCTTCCTGTCCGGTTCGTTGTTAGCTTTGGAGCCGCTGTCCAAAAGCAAACGGTTCAAAAACAAAGCCATATATCATCACGTTGGATAAGTTTGTATTACTCCTAATTGTGGATTATTTGGACATTTAATCCAGTATTTGTGATATATGGCTTTTGTTCCAGAGCAGCAGGCCAGTTGCCTCATCTAACACTGCCCCCTGCTGGTCTGGCAGAGTGGTTACAAACGTCAATGCAACAGATAATCTGCTCCAGGTACTAGAAGGGATGGAAGGGGGAAAAAATGTAAAAAAAATAGGAATCATGGGTGGAAAAGGGGCACGTAACAAGCTCAGGCACATGACCTGACCCCAAGTCACACCTGGGCAAAATATCTGTGAATGTGGTTTACATCATGATGATGAGTCATCATGATGATAATGATAAACCCCTTAAAACCACATGAATAATACCAGTGTCATTTAGAGTTATAGCTTATTGACTATTGTCTGTGTGTAGTTTCCTTTCTTACAACCATTTAGCAACAACCTCAACACTGACATGATAAAGGCAAAGAAAGCCTAGATGATTGGCACAACCAGCAAAAAAACAAAAAAAAAACAAAAGAGAAACAGTACTATCCTTTAAGGGTGAAGGCATTGGTCATTTAAGATAAAGAAAGTGCTTTTTAGGTTTTTTCATGTTGCTTTTCTTCAAACCAGCTATTTTTTTCTTTGTTGTTTTGTTTGAAGGCTCTTAACCCTCATTGTTTAGGTCACAGTGCTCATGTAATGCCACCTTACACAAGTCTGACCGTACTTAAGAAAAGTGAAAAAACACTCAGAATACTTCAGTCACATTGAGCGTTGACCCTGTTTCTTGGCAGAGGATGGAGGTGTTTTGAGGGAGTAATAGTGTGCACACACAAGACAACAGAGTTGAGATTGGAGGGTAAAGAGTAGTAGCAGTAAAGATTTGAAAGAGTCACTGGAGGGACATTATCTACAACACCCAGCCTCAATCACGTGACATCACGAGCCACACTCCGTCAAATCAGACATCAACCCGAGTTTCGTTTTTCTGGTTCGTCCCTCCCGCTGACACAATCCTTTACATTCCTCTGCCAATTCCCGCCCACGTGTTTTTTTCCCTCCTTGCTCCACTATAACAGGTCAGGGAGGTGGCTGTAGACCGAGTCCAGCAGCGTCTGGCTGGCCTCCTGACTCTTCACCCCCGCGATCTCAAACAGACGGTCCAGCTTGTCCTCGGCAGCCGGGATCTCCTCGATGACGTGCAGCTCCTCTGGGTTCAGGATGTGCAGCATGTCGTCGAAGATGGGCTGCAGGTCGCACGGGTCCAGACGCACCTGCCGGAGCACCGTGTCTTTCTTCTCTGGAGGGGAAACAGAGAGGGGGCCGTTACATGAATGAAGCCTAAGCACAATTGTGTTATTGGAAACTAACTGTATTTATCGTGAAATGAATAGACTAAACATGGAGTGGAATAGATGACAAGAGCAGAGGTTGAAGTTGGCATCTGGAACTGCTATAAGACACACAAGTGGGGTTAATATTCAGTCTTGCCTTGTTCTGTTTTTTTGGTTGTTGTATTTTTATTTTCCAACCTCTTTTATCTTTAACTTGGCTGTCACAGATATCTCTACAGGGATCGTCTATTAGCCTGCATGCTGGCGTATTCAGATATCTAACTTCACTTTTGAAGAACAATGCCCACAGTGACCACCTGGGGGCAGTCAGCATCCATCGCAGCCCGTGTTTGAACTGAGAGCAGTGGTCACATCATTTTCAATTACGTGTGAGACACATTAGTGAGTGTCTGAACAATTTGCTAAGGGTGTGGAGAATGTGAAACTGCTGATACTCAGTGTCTGCACAGGCCACTGCCAACATCCTCAGAGCGGCGATCTGTCCCGGCTACCAGAAATGCCTTGTCAGGCAAAAATGTGGGCAATCTGGGATGCTTCCTAAAGTTACTCAAAATAAAATTACATTTTAATTACAGTAAGCAAAAACTGTCTCTTCTAGCTAAGTCTGACAGGCTGTGACTGTCATGAGTACTCTAGAATGGAAAAGTCACTTGATATGCTGACAGTTACCTTACTGACAGCAGCAGCATTTAAAACCAATGTGTTTCCTGCTGCCACATATGGAGGATCCAAAAAGCACAAAAGAGATCGAATTAAAAAGATGATTATTTTACTACACTACACTGAATCACCAGATCCTAATTTTTTTTTTTTTTTTTTTAAAGATGTAAAATGAGAATGAAAAAAGTGTCACTGCTTCTAAATTTAACTTTTTTCATTCATTCAATTTGCTTTTTTTTAAGTTGAATTATGGTCTGAATATTCCTGGCTGCGTTTATATTTGGACTTTTAGTTAGAATCGTGACCAAAAATGTCCTCCATAGCCACGGTTAAGACCTGGAAAAGCTCAAGCTGGATTAAGCAAGATTTCAGCATAAACATAAGTGTTCCTATCGTACTGACACTCCCAGTGAAACTCGAATGTGGTAGAATGAAATCTGTTCAAATTGATGAATCTAAACTTCAGAGTCAAGACAAGGTGGCCTGCTTGGTAAACACTGTCATGCTGCGTGCGGTTTATTTATGTTTCATTATAAGATGCAGAATGCGGTTCCAATTCAGTTACCTTTTTTTTCCAGGTGGGGGCACCAACGTACAAAAATGCATACTTAACCTTAACGCGACACGAAAAAGGCTACATGAAAAATATGTACGAGTGCCAACTCTAACTTCAACTTGGTGACGTGCTGTTGGCCCTCTACACATGTTTTAACTTCTGTTGTTGTCATGGTTGAGTTTGATAACCTTTATTCATGCTAATGACGGTCGCTCACCTTTGGTAATGAAGGAGCCGTTCCTGCTGAGGGCGGAGTCTTTGCTGGAGGTGGAGTCGCAGCGAAGCAGGGGCTCCGATTCGTCGGGGAAGAAGCCTTTGGTGCGGTCCACGGGGGACTGTTCCACGCCCGCGCCGCCGGCCCCGCCCACGCTGCCACCGTTGCTGCCGCTGCCGACGCTGCCGGGAGACTCGAGCGGCTTGTGGATGGGGCTGAGGCTTTGGCTTACATTCACTGAGGTCATCAGCTGGTTGATGTCAAACTGTGGAGAGAGGAGGGAGGAAGACGAGGAGAGACGTGAGAGCGCGACAAACCGACGCTCGACCATACAGGCTGGTATTTGCTGCCCACGGAGCACACGAGCTCCCACGTCTCGGAAACGCTGAATTCAACATCATTGTCCCGTATCTCTCCATCTGTCTCATTCGCTCAGATCTTTTCATTCTCTCTTCCCAACCTCCTTCTCTCTCTGTGCTGTGCTCATATGACGCTTTGGAACGAACCTCTGCGAGCGTAACACACTGCTCCTCAGCCTGAGATTCAGGCTACTGGGTGAACAAGAACATTTAAAATTCATGCACAGCCCAACGCTAATGCAGGAGGAGTTGTTCACATAGGATCTGTGCCAAACCTTCACATGGATTGGCTTGTTTCACAGATGGGGTGTTGACATATATGCTCAGACATTATAAGGAACATGCGACTGTAAAACATCAGCGGCCGTCTGACCCACTGCGCGTTCCTGTGCTTTCCCGTCATTTTGCTTGGATTCAGCAGCTATGAATGCAAAAAAAGTGAGAAGTCTTACTCAGTAACACTAATATTTACACAAATCATGTTGGTAGGTTAAGACAAATTAAACACAAACTATTGCTAAGGATGTATTCAAATATAAAGTAATAATCTGGGGGTGGACTTCTGAATAATCTCATGATTACATACCAAAGAACCAGCCATGACCAGCTATATACAGCTACCTCTCCTGTTCTCCCTGCTGCTACATGCCTGTATCTGTGCATGTACTCAGCATATTAAACTCTCTCCCTTCATTTAACAGCCCTCATCCTTTCTTCTTCATGTCACTCTTTTCTTTCCCTCTCGATTCTTTCACCTTTGTTTCTTTTATCCGTTTTGCTCCACATCCTTTCATATTTGTCTGCTCCCCTCTTCTTCAAAACACTTCCATTTTCACTCTTTCTCTGTCGTTAAACCTTCATCTGATCACCGTGTCTGTCTTTCTCTTCTATCGTTTTCTTCTTTTCCATCTCCGTGTTCACCTTTTCATTTTTTCTCGCTCATCTTTTTCTCTCTGTGGCCCATTTTGTTCCAGTTTCTCCCCCCGTCGCTCCATCTTCCTGCGCCCGTCTCGTTTTTCTCCCTCTCCTTCCTCTTTCGTTGCAACCCACCCCCTCCTCTCCCTCCTCTCGCCCCCCTCTCCCTCTTTGGTGTGGTAATGAACCTGTGGTTTGAACCAGTAGTGACTGGTTTGGGGATGAGATCATGAGAGCACATCTTGTTTTTCACAGCGTGAGCCCGGCCGGGCCTAAAGGTCGCAGCGGCGGAGAGGTCATTTCATTCAGCGCGCACACTGGAGATGGAGGAACGCTAGACAGAACAGACGGACCAACACAAAGGCAGAGAAAGCAACTAGGCTAAAAACTTTGCTTTTGATGAAAATCCATTTTCATGCTGTGGAGAGCTCAGTCTGCTACGATGACAGATTTCCAGTTCGCTATCAGGCCTGATGAATGAGCTCCAACGCTGCGTGGCCCAGAAACACCAGCGCTGTTCTCTTTCTGTTGTGTTTTCTTTCTCGATTCCATAATGTCTGGGTCACGGGGCTGCAGTGTGACACGACCTGCAGGATTCTGACAGAACGCGCTCTGTCTCGCCCCACAAAGGCGTGCAGACATGCATGCACAGAAGAGTGAGACGCTGACTTCCACACAGCAGCGGATGTAGCTGGAACAAACACTTTTTAAGAGCAGATGCACAACCCCCCCACGGAGACCCACGAGGGATGGCAAATATAGCAGCCCCAGGGGACAGGAAGTCAGCGCAAACGTACCACAGAATCATCCAACCAGATATTCAGCTTTGTGGCACAGATCTTGTTGCCGTCTTTCCAATTTGGCTCAAAAAGAATAAAAAATTGGGTGGTTAATTTGGTTAATCGTGGTAATAGATGCTGAAGCCTGAATTTAAAGCCTCAGACAGATTTAGTTATCAATCTGCACAGACACACTTACATTTATTTGTTACTCACCTCTGTTTAGTCCGACTTAAAGTCAAATTATTATCTTGTACAAACAAGAAAATACCAAAAATCTGCCTTAAAGGAAGAATCAGCTGAGAAAAATATGAACATATTTAGGAATGACAAGGAGTTAAAAGAAAAAAAATGTAATAATAAACCCAGAAAAAGCATCTGGCTTCACATTCATTCAGTTCTGAATGTCCATCTGCTGTCTAGTAAACTCCACCTTCTCTTGACTACTAGAAGCAACAGCTGAGCCAGTCCTGTACCGGAGGCGAGCATCCCACTATCGCTTTGACTTAACTGATGATGGCATCAATTGCAAATTGCAAATTGTGAGACCTTTAAAATTGTTTATCCGGAACACTGCACCAAGAAGGAATCACTGTTGAATTTGTGCAGTCGTGCTTATGGATCTCAACTCTCTCTCAACAGTCTGTTGGAGCCTGCTGGAAGTTCACTGGTTTCCTCTACAGCACTGGACAGTAGTGGAGGAGGGTGAGTCACTCACTTCTCATACATCCACCTCCATCATTCGGGCGAGGGTAGAAACCCTTCAGGAGCTCTGTTTCTTGGACCCGACCCTTCAACATGTTGCCAGGGCTGTGATTCCACTGACACAGTAATCATTGCCATACAGCATTTCCAGCCCACTGCTGCATGAAAGGCTCTGTCCCTTTATGCCCACCCAGGTAGAGCACTTCGCATACGCCCTGCCACGCCGTCTGAGAGCCCCTCAGACCACGTGGGATCTGATGTCCTCACGCTGGCCGCCTTGAGCCGCTGAGGACGGAGCTGGAGCACGGGGGTCGCTGCGAGGAAGTCCTGCTCCAGAAAGCTCCCGGCCTGCTGTGAGGCGGAAAAGGATCAGAGCTGCTGACTACTCCTGTCAGCACAACACAAGGCCCTGCTGGGGACAGGGACTCACACACACACACACACACACACACACACTGCCCAACACTCATATGTACACACACATACAGAGCTGGCAGATTGCTGCAGCATGAAGGGCACAGGGGACACACACGCACACTGGGAATATTTTGATTAATTAGATCAAAAATGTTACAGCGGAGAATCTCAGTTAGCTGTAATTAATCCCAAAACAGATGAGCTGTTAACTAAGATGCAGCTCAGACAGCAGCTCAGCCCCACTGTTAGGAACTCCGCGCTGCCGTGGCGTGTTCAGCCTTTACCGCCAATTCATCTATGACATTTAAAGTCGATCTCCAACAGATAAGCCTGCTCCCAGACTGCATTAAAGAACACTTAATGTCAAACGCACTCACAAACATTTGCAGATAATCTCTCTGAATTACCTTTAAGTGAATCAATGCCGTTTCTGGGAAATTTTTGTCCTTTTCCCCAGAAAGCGCTGGATGTGGTTTCATTTTATTATCTTAGGGGGCTCGTTATGGAAGGGATTGAAAGGCGTCTAATGGGACCTGAGCCATTAACACCCAATTAGGGAAGAAATTGCGATTGCTTGTGCATCTTTGAGGCAGGAAGGGAAAATGACTACTGTATGCTGAGCTTTTTTTGTGCATGCAGACAGTCAGGAGGAGAAAGAGGAAGGAAGAGTACAAACACAGAGAGTAGGCGAAAGAGTGTGTGTCTTGCTTTGTGTGCCTCCTGTGAATAATCGAATCACTGAAAACCAGACTCCATTCATGAAAAAACCAATACAGACTGAATAGAATTGTATAATGCACATAACAAAAAGTTGTATGTATGCTTTGTCGGCTTCTTTAAACTTTAGGAGGGTCCAAAGCCGAGGCCATTACATATTGACACAAGTCATTCAAATCATGTAGAGGACAGTAAAGATGTAGAGGCTGACAGCCACTTAGGGTGATGTTTTTAGCCTTTCAGCCAGTCCCGGATGGTCTCCTGCTTTTAACAGAGCACAAGGTGGGAAATCCATCCAGCCCCCTTTTCACGGCATAATACTTCCACATGAATGCATTGTTAGCTTCATTCATTGTGCTGCCATGTTGTTCACTGTGTCTCTGGAGTTATATGATGTTGTTGTTCTGTAGCTTACAGGAGAAGAGGCTGAGTTAAAGCCCTCATTTCTAAATAATGCAATTTACCAAAGTCATTTATAAGGGGCCACAACAATATTGCTACGTCCAATTTGGCAAGAAGCACGAGCAGTCAGATGATTTGTCTTGGATGTGTCTCATATTTTATCTTCAATACTAACTGATTAAATGAGCGGATCTGAAATCAGTCACTAGAGAAAATGTGTGTGCTACTGCTGTTTGTATTCCTGCACGGACTCCCTTTAACCATACGGCTTCTTTCCCAGATGAGCGAAACTAACTTGAGTAGAAATTATGAACAAAGTTACAGAAATAAGACAATAATTCCCATAAACCGAAATTAGGAATCTTTATCTGTCACAGCAGGAAAAACACATTGACACAGGCTTCCCTACAATGACCGGAGTATTTGTACCATGAAGGTTGGGCAGCCTGCCTCCTCAGTGCTTCCCCTCCCACATCAACATAGACTCATAACTCAGGAGCCGACAGACGTCAGCTGTTGGTCATCGGCCATCTCCAAGCTCCAATTAGCTGAGCGCTTCCTGTTCAGAAACAGAATGAAATTACTTCTTTGGGGCCAGAATTCTCAGCACTTGGCAAAGTAATTGTTGAGTCATTGGAACTGATCAACAATCCCATCAACAGAGTGCAGCAGTGGGTTTTGGTTTTTTTTTTTTGCTTCTTTGTGAACCAGTAAAAGCATCAGGCCCCTTTCAAGTACAAAGGATATGAAACCGTTTCAGACCATTCATCGCAGACTTTCACCTTTGGGTAAAGGACTCGGTCAACATTGTCACAAGTCAAGAGAGTACACCGACTTTGAACTTGTATTTTGGCATTTTGGACACACAGGTAGTGCTAGTGCTAACTTTATCTCACAGTACGAGTTCCGACTGTTCTCCTTGGCATCAGTCGATATTCTCGGGGGTTATTACAGCATCATCACTCCCCGCTCCCTGCTTCCTTTTGGAGATCTGAGCTTAGATGCCTGTACATGTTCCATATTCAAATAATAATCCAGTCCACGTGAGTTGGCTGACTGAAATATTGGTAGCACTGGCCTGCTCGCACCAACAGCAAACACGCCTTTGCCATTTTGAGTCTTTTTCTGACTTTTGAAGGACTTGCACAAACACACTTGACTCTGCTTTGCGTTGATGAACGGAAAAGACAGAACAGCAAAAAAGAAAAATCGCCATCTTTCCCCTTCAGTGATTCCTTCTGTTTTTCACTCCTCCCGGAGGACAGCGGCTCCGCCTGCTGCAGTCTGTGACATCATGCATCCATTAGCCGCACACAGGAGACTTATCGAAATGAAACAGCACGGCCGCTCTTTAATCAGTTATTTGTGCATACTGACGTCCTGGGCCAGAAAAGCAAGCAGGCGCAGCGGTATCACTATTAAACATGCATTACTGCATGAATAAAACATGCATTTTTGGACTTTACTGAAGCTGAATTTATTGTCATGAGTTAGATTTGTAGCTTGGTCAACTTCCTGTCAATTATTCTGAATACATTTTGTTGCTGTCCAGGTGCAAAATAAGACTTCCTGTCGCACACACCTCGTATGTCAGCAGTTTTTGTTGCTTTTGATCAGATCAGTATCATTGGGGTGATTGTACCAATTCATGGTCATATTTCTGATGTGACCGTCTGCTTTACAAACTCATAGGATGCCTCCTATCTCTCAACGAGGAGGAACGGAGACGACAGTGGAGAGGAAGGGAGCCACATCCATCACTCTGCCGCCTGGTTTCTACTCTCATGCAGCAGCAGCGATAAAAATAGAAACATCCATGAGACAGCTGACACTCAGTTGTTCCGATGGGAATAACATCGATACAGTGGATCTTTTTTTTTTTTGTTTTGTTTTTGTCAACTGTGTGTTCTAAACGTCAATGTCATAGCTTGCTGTTATGTAACAGATGCACTGACATGCTTCCCATCTGCGAGTCACATTGACCTGGTGTGAATCGAGTGAGAACATACAGGACATCGACTGAACCTGACCTTTCAAATGTCCATACTCTGGGCTGCGTGTTGCAAAAAAAAAAAACGCAACGCTTTTTGGACGTCTGGCTCCTCGCCTCTAACTATAGCTGTGCTCAGCTTCAGTCTGTTGCAATACCCATTCCTGTCTACAATTACTACAAGGTGGACATCCCTGCAGTGCATCCATAAGTAACAGCTCAGTGTGTCCTTCTACAACTATGGGCAGTAATCTGGTGCTATAACAGCCTAAAATTCTTGTGGGAAGGCTATCCACCAGATTTTGTTAGGCGATAAGGCTCGCAGTTTGTGCTGGATGTGGTTGAGGTCGAGGCTTTGTGCAGGCCAGTCAAGTTCCTCCACAACAAACTAGGAGAACCATTTCTATAAGGAGCTGCCTTTGTGCACGGGGGGCATTGTCCCACAAAATGTGCACACACTTGCTTTTGGCCATGGTGTCTCACAAAATTACAACTTTATCATCTGTTATCTTATATATCGATCCAGGAGGACAGACAGGAAACTGTTTCCACAGATGATCTGCTCATTATTAAGCTGTGGGTAAAGGCCAAATGACTGTACAGCAGATGACTAAAGAGCTGAGGCACTGAGCCCAAATGGCTGGTGTGTGTTTAAAGCCAGAACAGGGCTGTGACTGTGCAGCGCCGCTGACCTTGGAGAGTGCAGCCAAGGGCACTCACTTGATACGCATCACTGGTAGGTTAAAAGAGAGTAAGAGGGGGGAAAGTAAGTGGTGATGAAGGATGCTGTGTGTCCCCTGTGTCCTCTGTGTTCGCGTCTTAGTGTGTGAGTGTGTTTATGAAGAGTGAAGCGAAGGTAGATGCAATATTTCAGTATGTTTGTAGTGATTCTGATGAAAGCGTGTTATCATACTATATCAAGACCTGCATTCAACGTGGAACAAAAATGTGGAAAATCTGCTATCTACTGTCATTTCTTACATGTTCTAATATGTTTCGGAGAAATGTTCGCAACTGCAAAGGCAGAAATCAGTCCTGCTAGACATTTTAAGCTGCAGCTTGCATTGATTCAACCCAAACAGCCAGTCTACGGCCACGCCATTGCATCAGTTTACACAAATTTGCATCTAGTTGAGTCTTTCCACTTACTCTGTATGCAACCGTCTTCCTTCTGAGCACACGTTCTTCAATATTATAGGCTGTGTGGCAAAATTGCAAATCAGTGAGCTGTTACATGTTAGCTTGGCTGCAGACCTCTGAATCACAACCCACATCTCAGATTTGTTCTGTGATTTAAAAAGATCTGGCGTCGTGCTTAATGGCAGCTTTTTCTGCCAGTTAGAAAGTAACCACTAAGAGTGTAGAGGAAAGCAGGAGTAAGGGTGGGGACGTCATCTTCCTGTGCAGCATGTCACAGTACCCTGGCTGGGTTCAAACAGACACAAATCACCTCCTCCCTCACTAGCTCACTCACTCCAATCGGCATTTTCCCAAACTCTGTAGTTCAGAGCGAGGCTGCATTAGTGAGTGTCAGAACTGTCCCAGACATCAAATCACTCTTCCGAAGGGAGCTGTTGCTTTAATGTGAGGAATGCTGCTAAACCAACCGGGATCGGCTCCTGCCACCGGACAGCTTTCCTCACAGATTAGATTTCAGTGGGAGAGAAATGCAAAGGACAGCGTGTGCTGCAGCTCGTGCCAGTGATGTCGACAGAGCTGAAGATGGAAAAAGATGTGAAGACGGGAAAGGTCAAAGCTATTTTCATGCATCACGAATAAGCACGATGAGCATGGTGACCTGGCTCTAAGCAGGGCAAAACAGTCGGTCGTGGACACACGTCCGTCCAGCCTACCTGTGGGTTGTCCTCCATGACGCAGCGGATCTTCTCCACCACGTCGATGCGGCGCTGCCGGTGCAGGGCGTTGATCAGCTTGGCCAGGTTGGCGTCGCTGTCCCGGATGGTCCAGTGCTGCAGCGCGGCGTACGCCCGCTCGTGATCCGACGAGTACCCATTGGAGAAGGCGGCCACCTCCCTCTCCGTGGCATTGGCCAGCGACTGATAGATGTCTATCCACTGGGTGCCCACCTGAGCGGCCACCAGCTTCAGGATATCCACCCCTGAGAGGCAAAAGAGAAAGAAAGGTCAGAGAGGGCTTCACCGCTAATCAACCGTTCAATATTAAAAAGGAAAGAAAATGGGACTCAGATGATTGCTGGGTTTCCTCTCAATTGGAGAATGTAGGCCAGTCGCTGTAAGCTGTGCTAACAGAGAGCAGCAGCAAACAAATTACCTCAAACTAATGGAGCCCTCATGTTGCGCACAATACACCATTGTTCTCTTTGTCAGTTACACTCAACATCTATACGGTGTGTGTATGAGAGTGCGTCTGGAATTATACTTCACTTTCTGCAATTACTGTAGTATGTCATCTCATGAAATGTGTACGTTGGTCTGTTTACTATGATGAATGCAGCTGTGACCTCAATCTCCAAATCAGTCAGGCCTCCAGCAGCGTTTACAATGGCAGAAGTTGTTAGAAAGAACTTTCATAGTCCTGCTTTTTTTAAGCTTTCTTCTAAATGTCGAACATTTGGAAAGGATCATGTATGTATCTGAATCAGAAGATTTGCCTTTCCTCACAAGGGGCCAACATGTTGGCTTTAACGGGGCACCCTTAAACATTTTACATGTCAATGTTTCTATGTGAAGTACTAATTCAGGCTATGAAAACAGTTGTATAATGTCCTCGGTGGCTCTGAAGGGACTTAGTCAAAGAACACTTGCAGAGACATCCCTCAAGTTGCCCCAGCTCAGCCTTCTGGACTGTAAACTTGACATAAAAACCTGCAAACTGGGGCCACAGTGTCTGAAACACATAGACCTTTACTGGAAAGGTCATGTCAAAAGACTAGACAAAACACTCCATGGAGTTTGGTGATGTAGGAGCTTGACCCATACTAGAGACTAAAAGCCAAGGTATCTTCTGCTCTGCTGCACTCATTTGGCAGTTGAGGTCTGAGACAGACCCACTGGATGGACTGCCATCGGACTATCCATGGTGCCCAGAGGATGAATTTGGTGACTGACTTTTCCTCTAACCTAGCGCTACCATGAATTTGACATTTGTGGGTCTGAGTGAAATGTCTTAACAACTATTGGATTGCCATGAAATATGGTACACACATTCATCTTCCCCTCAGGATGAATAACTGTAACTTTTATAAACTTTCCTCATTTTTTATATCTACACCCATAATAAGATCAAAATCAACTTACGTTATAACCAAATACCTGCAAAGCTATCGACATTCCCATCAGTTTCAGCCGTGCTTTGCATTTAGTGCTAATTAGCAATTGTTAGAAGACTCAAAGTCTTAATCCCAGTAGCACCAAATTGTAAATTCACTTTTAAATTGTACTGGGAATTATGTGGATGATTGAAATCTCAGGACCCTTCCAGACATAAAGCTCTGCTGCACCACTTGTGTGACACGACGCTTTACCGATAGCGTTATCCAGCCGAGTCATAAGGTCAGTGGCACCCAAGGAGCTCAAAGAATCCAGACAGCGCAACATATCCGCCTCTTAAGCAACACCTCAAATTTCCACACACATGCTCAGGATTGCACACACAACTCGGGGTGACGCAAGAGGCAGCATGTCAAGCCATCAGTCTTGGATCTGCCTGGATCGGCTGGGGCATTCCCTTATTTTAGTACGTGGACACACACCTGCTGCGTGGTTGGAAGTGCTGGAATGCACAGGCTCATTCATCTTGACAGACAGCTGTTGAGCCACTGCAGGACCCGATTCTCAAAAGCTTTAGTGATTACACCAAACACGTCAGGCTGGATCTTGTTCGGATCGATCGCAGCGGCGAGCGCTTGGAGATTTATCATCTCGTGAATCTCTCAAGCGACAGTCCGTCCCACAACTGAATTCACACACACACACAGTGGGAGAGCTCAACATTCCCAGTGCTACATGATTGATTAGCACGTTTCTTTTTTTGGGTACGTTTTGTCTTTCAAGGAAAACCAGGGCTCGTAAACAGAAGTCACATGGACTCATAAGTGTCCTGATGTGGAACCACTGCAGGAAGTCAAAGAGCAGTCAAAACAAATACTTTACCAGTCCCTGCTAAGCACGATGGCCTCATAGACCTGTCCACACTCATTATTTATCTGGTTCCATCTAAGTATAGCTGAAGAAGCACCAGAACATGGTATCAGGGACAAATGCATTCTGCTCTTGAATCGTTCTGCTTTGATGATCTCTTTATGAGGACCTGATGACTATCAGTAGACAACACATATTGATTTAGTTCTGCTCTTAACTATAGATTGAGTTATAATATATTTTGCCCTTTAAGGTTTCCTGCTGTTGTCTTGGATCAAAATCTGACTGCATCCATCTCTCCAAGACCCTTAAATTATCTGTACTGCTTCCAGGTGTAAGTGCATCGCTAAAAGGTCTATGAAAATAGCCACTTACTTAGCCACCCCCTACTTACTCAGGGTCTGTGCCCTGGCATAACGGCAGGTGAAGTGACACAAGAAATTACACTGACATCAGCCGTCATTCTTCCTGTCTCATATAAAGCGACAGGAAGAAAGCAGCTCCAACGATTTCAACACATACCGTTCTTTCGTAGCATTTATCTGATCCCTGATCAGCGCAAACACTGCACGAGCAGCGTGCCTGGAGTTGATAAGGATGGGACAGCGTGAGTGGGAGCCAGGGTACACAAGGAAAACCTTTGTTTTGCTCCATGTGTTTCTGCTGGTTTATGAAAAGGTGTAGCTGAACTGTTATAGCTGGAAATCAACTGCTAAAGTGCACAAGTTATACTTTTGGCAATTTGGGCAGTTACCAAAGTGCATCACCATCTTCTAGTCTTTAACAGCGACTTGTATTGTTTGGCATTGCAGTTGTGGCAATTAAACCAATCAAGTCACTCATTCGATACAAAGTCACAAAGTTACATTAACTTTCATTTTGGAACCACTTCAGAACTTATTCAATGTAAGAGTTGGTGTGTTAGCATACACTTCCCAGCATGCATCTGGGTTAAAATTTCCCAGAAAGCCTTCTTGTTTCTAATCAATCAAATAAAGTTATGATGGAGGTTTGACATGTGTCTCTTTATACTGGTGTCTCTGATCCAAATTAAAACAGACAGTCTACGTTGTATTCAGATTAATTGAACCTGAGCTGACACAGCTACCTGGTCCTTTTGTAGCTGGCTGAGTTATTTTTTTGAGTTTTCTCTACATTCTGACAGTGTAATCCTGACCTTGATTTACATTTGATGGATTGCTATCACACGTGTGATCTGGCTAACAGACACAGATGTATGTGGCAAACTGTAAATGGAAGTCGCATCTGGATTTAATCAGGTAAACGGGGCCTAAGCACAGGTAATCAATGCCACCTGTCTTTTTCAGAGTGTGCACTCACCCTCGCTGCAGCAGGCACCAGTGCATGTTGTGTCTGTAGTTTTTGGGTTAAGTTACATCCACATGCAGCCTGTTATGGATGCGCATTTCTTCTGACCTACAAACAACAAGCGCACATTCACACTGCTCTGCTTGTCCTTTAACTGGCAGCACTTTTATAACAGCGCGGGCAGAAAGTGGCCTCTGAGGAAAGGCACCTTTGTGAAGGTAGAAACAGCTGTGGTTTTTAAAGACGCACACATGACCTGGATTGGTTTTGTTTGGTGAAGTGGCCACAGCTGTGCGGGCAGCTGTCAGAGTTGTATCTTATTACTGGAGCCATGTAAACACAGTGCAGTACAGCTAAGATGCTTTGTGAAATTATAAGTACATGATGACTCTTTTCTCTGATTTTAACGATATATGTGTCTCTCAAATAGCCTCAAGCCTCCCTGGTGACACACACACACACACACAGACACACACAGACACACACACACACACACCCCTTGCCGTTTCTCTCGAGCCATGGATACCGATTCTTCCTGAGCAGCTCTCCCCCTCAGACGGTCTGCTGCCTGTTCACACACTCTCTGCTCCACTTCCTCCCTGACTGTTATGTGACTTGACAATGACTTGGCTGGAAATATAAACGCTGACTCATCTGGTTGTCAAGCAAAAATATAACAACTCGACTGCTTCGCGTGCCACAGAGAAGGCTGCGCTGATGCAAGTGTGCTCTTGTGGGCATTATCCGTGCTTTTCATACAGATATACAGAGTCACACGTGACACTGGCAGTGATGATCTGTGGTTGATAGGCATGCAGCATGAAAAAAGTCTCATCAAATGGCAGGACGTGACAGGAAGTTATGGCTCCTGTGGAGAGTATTTAGGAAGTAGAGTGGTGGTGATGTAGTTGACAAGTAGGTCAAGAGGCGTCTCTTAACCTCATCACCTGAATATTTTTTTTGTGTGTTGCCTGTAAGTCTTGTATCTAGCACCTGGCCTTTTTCTGATCGTCTGATTGGATAATCTAGCCTAGGGTGGATGGCTGTATTTGGAACACAGTATGCAGTGTGTACTTCATGCTGCGCAGCATAAAACTGTTAAATCAATCTATTTTGCACTATAGGAGGCCGAGTTTAGCAGGTTTCTAGTTTTGGAAAGCGGAGGCTGACAATAGCACAGCCAATTGCAAACCACCACTGCTGTGCAAGAACGGAAATTATAAATATGGGTTCTCACCATTTTCTGGGTAACACTAATGATTGGAAGGAACCAGATTCACTCATTCATTCATTTGTCGCGTTACGTCACTGCAAATGCAATGTGAGCTGGAGCTCGTCCTCTTTCTGTATCTTTGTGGAACGTTATTGTTGCTTCAATCAAACTGGGTACATTTCCATAAAACTTGTTGATTGATGGTATTTTTGCTTGTTTTAATGGTGTTGGTTTGGTCGTATTGTGAGCATTTCTTCCTTGGCAGTAGCTGCATAATTTCAATAAAATATATCAAAAATTGAACGTTAAGACAGTCAGAAAATTGAAACTTTCAGCGGTGGGCCTGGCTTTCCTCGGGCACTGACGCTGAAGTCTGTTGTGTTGGCTGCAGTGGGTCTGTGAGTGTGATAGCTAGTTACCCCCACACGAGCTTGATTTTTCCCCTCAAATTTTCTCAGAAGCGAATGTAGTGATGAAATTACACAAGAAAATTGTAAAAAACTACATGGACTCATGCCATTGTTAGCAACCAAGCTAAGCTAATAAGTTTGCTAACTGACATTGGCAAGCTCGTTAGCTCAAAGAACTTTTTTTTCCCTCTTCAGTAACTTTTTATTAAATGAAATGCTTGGTTACGTAAACAGGGCAGTAGAGAGAGGAGCTGTTACGACTGACTGGCACCTGCCCCGTCGGACCAGCTAGCAAATTAACAGTTTGATTGTGAGCTGCAGCATTTTAGCCCTGTGATTAGCCACTAAGTCAAGCTTCCAGCTCCATCTTTGTCACATGAACAAGTGATTGTGACTTTGTGGCGTAACAGCTGCCTAAAGAGAGAGCAGCCTGTGTATTTGTTGACAGTGCACCCAAAGAAGCCGTGGACTGTGACCGCATTCTGCAAATTCATGAAACCGTATTTGACCCACTGAAGCTTCCTGTAGCCCGCTGCACGGCCATTACGCTTCCAGAGCATCAATACAGAATTAATTCCACCACTTTTGATAAGCATCAGGTTGATCCCTGATTAATGTTTACTGTAGCAAACATGCTAAGTGCATAAATCCAGGATGAGAGAGAGAGAGATTAAATGGGTGTAAGCCACTCGTAGTAATTCGTGGCTCGACACACACACACACACAGACATGCTCACGTGTACAAATTTATACACAGAGAGAAATGCAAGCACACACACGCCGAGAGGCGAAGAATAAATAAACATGTGAAGTCTGCACACATGCTTACACAGAAACCCTGACACTTTGCACACACTTTGTGAATGCACCAACACACTACCGTTCACACCCTCCTCTTGCAGAACCTCGCATGAAACCTCACCACATCGTGGTGGGTTAACCTCAACCTCATCTAAACCTAAACCTGATTCTTATTTTAACCTTTGACACAAGTGCTGAACCTGAACTAACCTCACCGTCAACCATTACCCAAAAACCAAATAACCCAAAACCAGAGCTGAACTAATCCTAAACCGGCCCTTTTGTAGAGTCGAAAACCGCCTTCATTTGACCTCATTTTGCAAATCGTCCTCACCCAAAACGCTTTAAAAAACTCAAAGGTAAAGAGGAACACATACATGCACACGCACACACAATAACCTACTCCTGCTCAGGATTAATAAACTCGCGTGAATCCCTCGCGTGCAGGCCTTCTGGGTCGAGGGCCTGTCAACTCTCATCCACAGCGCACAGCGACAGAAGAGAAATCCCCCTGCTCTGCGTGCCTCACTGCTGGCTGACCACATTTAAATGACCTATATAAGTCTCGTGATGATTCACTATGTCAGCCTGCGGATGTGTTTATGTGTTTGCATGGGGATGTAGTAGGAATGAAGCGTGCTTATTGTGCGTGCATTAGAGTTTGTGCACTTGTCCCGGCATTATGTGTCGACGTGTGAGCTCTCTAAACCAGAAAAAACTGAAACGCCAAACAGCGGTTAGTCGCTGGCATTTATTCAAACGGACATGTTTTGTCAAACTGTCATATAAAGCACGATACAGCTGCCTGGAAGGGACAAAACTGAACATATAAATAAACTGGTGCATCACTGGAGGCAACTGTCCTTTCTGCATATATTACAGCTCATAATGAGACAAAAGAGCCATTTCCCATCCTCTCCCCATTATGTGCTGAAGATGACTCATCTTACTTGGCAGTGCAGGTGATAATGACTTCTGTTGTGACACTGTGGCTCAGGTGGGGGATCGTCCAGTAATCAGAATGCCGGTGGTTCAATCCCCAGCTCCTCCAGGCTGCATGGCCAAGTGGGCAAGATACTGAACCCCAAATTAATCCTGATGCAATGCCATCAGTGCGTGAGTGTGTGTGTGTGTGAATGGGTAAACGTGGCATGTGTTGAAAAGCGCTATATAAATGCAGTCCATTTACTGTTTGCTTTATATTTTCCATCAGCCCAGTAAAACTAAAAAGAGCCCCAAACAGAAGGAAGCAGTTGTCTTGGCTACTTCAGTTGCAAAGTAACTGTCGACAGCTTCTGGTGGTCTGAACTCAGGGTGCTAAACACTGTAATCAGCAAGTTCTTCCTATTGAAAACAATATGAAAGAGATGTCAACACTCAGTATCTTTGTCGAGAATATATTTTTTTCTTAGATTAGATAAGACTTTAAAAGTTACTTTTAGTCATTTATGAAGAAATGAGACCACATGCCTGCAACAATACTAGCATTGAAAATGGTACTATTCCAATTTTTAGCACGTTGTGTTTACTGTAGTTGCAATCACAGTTTTGCACAACATTGACACTACATTTAGCAGTGAGCACAAAGCACAGCTAAAGCTGCGGGAATGTCATCGCGTTTGCAGGTATTTGGTCCTAAAGCGAAATACTGGACAAATGGAAACATCAGCCTCGTGGCAGCACTAGAGAAAAAGTCAGGCAGCAGAATCCGTAAGAATTCATCACCTGTAAATGTCTGGACTAAAACGAACTTTCACAGTGATCTATCCAATAGCTACTAGTCAAGATATTTCAATCTGGACCAAAGTGGTAGACAGACGAACCGACAAACCAACATTGCCCTCCCTACAGCCTCGCCACAAGAACTGAGCTTCTCATGTGAGGATTTCCTGTTTTTCTCTGTTTTTGAGTGGATATCTTTGTCATTGCATATTGCACATGAGTGAATTTGTCAGTTTGGGTGTGCGTGGTCTACTGGGAGCAGTGCTGATTATAAAGTCTGACAGCAGCAGGAAAGAAGGACCTGCAGCATCTCTCCTTCATTCACCGCAGGTGAAGCAGCCTGTCGCTGAAGGAGCTGCTCAGTGCTGTCAGAGTGTCCTGTGTGGGGTGGGACATGTACTCCATGAGGGATGATAGCTCAGCCATCATCCTCTTTTCTCGCACTGCCTCCAGTGACTCGATGGGGCATCCCAGGACAGATCTGTTTTTCTTGAGCAGTCTGTTAAGTCTCTTCCTGTCAGCAGTCGAGCAGAGGAAGCAAACCAGCCACAAAGAGCTCTGACCAGAACAGGTGCCACTTGATTAAGATCCTGTAAACCGTGAACAGCATCAGTGTCTGACTCTCAGCGGCTCAGTGCACATGGACGAAGTTTGCTTCTTCCATGTGTTTTGTCCACACAGAAATGCAGTTTTAGGTCACAAAACGGAGCTTTTGGAAAACTCCTTCCAGGGTAAAGATCTTCAGAAACTGTTTGCAATCAATTGTCTTTTTATGTTTTCATATGGATGAAGTTTAAAAAAAAAACAGTGGTAGTGACAGAATTTGCCTGTATACGTGTGCACTAGGCATGAATCTATCTCTGTTGCAATGACAGCATTACATGAAGGATCAACTGAAGAGAAACGTCTGGAATGTTTTTTGCAGTCTTTGCATGTTCGTAGGAATCTGATGATGAAGCACGGACACACTGCTGATCCACCTTCTCCACAGTTCTCCAAAATCAACCGAGGAAAACACTCAACCGCACCTCCAACTGCAACACTGAACTCCCTGTTTGGCTTATCAGCAACAACCCATCTGTTCACCTCAGGTCACTGATCTCTTGTGTCTCGAAAAAAATGCATTCACCTCTCCTCTCTTCTTTGAACTACAGGCGGCTAACTTACAACCTCAGAGCAGAGCTGAATAAGTTTGCACTGCAAGTCAGTTTGGATTGCAAATGTTACAAGGAAAAATGTGCCTTTGTTTCTCTGCAACTACAGCTAACTGTAGCTAGGAGACACTAACTGATATAACTGCTTGGGTTGTATCAGGAGACACACACGGATATTAAGTTGAGGGATCCATCTATCCATCATCTGCCACTGCTTATCCAGGTCCAGGACGCAGTGGCAGACGACCAACAAAGGTAGCCCAGGCATCCTCCTTACCCACATCCTCCATCTCTTCTCGAAGGATCCAAAGGTATGAACCCTCGAGCATGTTCTGAGTCTGTCCCTGGGTCCTCCCACTGGAACATGTCTAGGAGGTGTGCAGGAGGCATCCAAACCAGCTCAAGTGGCTCCTTTCATCTCAATAGAGCAGAAGTTCTACTCAGAGCTCCTTCCTGTTGTCTGAGCTCCATATCTCTAAAGTTGAGCCCAGCTACCTGGAGAAGGAACCCCCCTTCAGCCCAAACTCTTAAACCTCACCTTCTCAGTCACCTTCACAAGGAAAAAAATGCTCCTCACAGTTTCAATAACATCAGCTGATGTAGGAAACAGCTGCCCCCTAGCTGCTCTATTTGTTTTTTATTTGTTTGTTTCCCAATAGATGACTTTGGTTTTGGTTGGGCGGGCATCCATCCACCCATTTACTGCTCCTTCTCCACATCACAGAGGTTGCAGACAAAGCCAAATAGCTCGGGCCGTGTCCTCCAGCTCTTCCTGGGGGACACAGCGGCTTTCCCAGATGGGACATGCAGTCCCTCCAGTGTGTTCCGGGTCTACCCTCGCGTGACCTTCCATTTTGATGTTCCCAGAAAACCTCTAAAGGGAGACATCTCAGAGGCCCAATCAGATGCCACAACCACTTCAAGTGGTTGCTCATGACCATTTGATCATATGGTGTATTGCTCTCTCATCGCCGCAACAGTTTGGTAACAGTGTCAGCATTATTGTTGATGCCGCAGCAATCAGTCTGTCAGTCTCTTATTCCATCTTAGCCTCACTGATGAGCAAGCCCCCACAAACCCCTTTACTTGGGGCAGTGAAACAATTCAGTTTTGGGATTTGGATCAGTTCAGCAACTTTTTAAACCTGACTACAATGATGACAGCCCTGAATCCGGCTGGTAGCATAAGTGTGATTTGTCAGGAACTGGCAAAGGAAAGAGATGAAAACTCTAAAACTATAAAATGCTTTCATATTGCTACATTGTCTGAGAAACTCCTTATTCGGATTTAAGCAATAATGAGGTTTTGTTCATATTAAACACTCAAATGAGAACTTATAAAGTGAAGAAAAAACCCATGGCTCGAACAAGTGGTCTCACCCTGTTATTGTGTGTAACGTGATGTGAAGCAGGTTGCTGTGTGCATCAGCATCTTTAAAAATACCATTCTGCTAATCACATCACATAGTCCTCTCGCATTCATTCCAATTTGGGAACACACAACGTTAAATTGATGAAATGTGTGTGTGGCTTTGTGAGAGCACAACAGGCGCTGTATAGTACCTCCAAACAGGCAACAACCCCCCCTCCCCCACCCCCCCAAAACCATGCTCTTCACAATCAAACCCAGGCTGAACTGCGAGCAGGCTACCTCGGCCCACCCTGGTATTGCACAGCGCAGTATATTCTAACACGTGGCTCCCCGCTGGGCTTGGATGTGGAACTTGGCATCATTAACGGTGTAGATGTTTAACGAGGGAGGATGGTGGGCAGGTAGAATGTTGTTTTCCTTCATGTTTTCCTCCACAATCTGCATCTTACTTTGGAAATGTATGTTGTAAATAATATGGCTGGTGACCACACCAAGCACAACCTGCTTCGAGCTGATGTTCTCTTAAAGGACCATCATGCTGTTTTTCCCATGTTTATGACCAATAACTACAAACTGCATACACTCTACAGTACTGCTGATTAGTTTCCAAACTATACCATCAGGATTTGGATTGATTTACTGCCTCAAAGGCAGCCAATGGTTTTATTCATTTCCTGAGGGGTGAAAATCAATTTGGAGACATTTTAAAACTAAAAAAAAAGATTCATTTGTCATCCTTATTTTGTTGCCTTTTTCTTTGTATTATATTGTTTTGCATCTATAAATAAAGATTGCAGCTGCTTATTGATTGACAGACTTAAAATACTGAATGGTGCGATCTGGTTGAACAGAAAGGCAGAAACTAAAAAGATGACTTAATAACAACACTTACTTGTTAGTTTATCAAATTTAAGATCAGGGTGAAATGAAATGCCTAGATTCTTGGTGTAATGTTGGACACAACCAGAGATTGGTCCCAGGTCACGAGCCACATTTTTAGCCACACCTGGAGATCCCAGGTCCTCCTCTCTACGAAGCGGATTTTCATACCTTGATGAAATGAATGGAAAGCATCTGATGCCTGGAAGCTTGCAAATGAATCATGAAGCTAAGACTGTGTTCAGACTGACAGTATCATTCATTCCAATGGAACTAGGCCGTTGACCAATCAGCGGTGCCAAGGCAGGGCGCTGTGTTGGCCAATCAAATGCAAGCACACACTCCTTGTATGTTACTTTGTAACATCATCGTATTGTATTTCGACTGTTTACGTTGCGATCATTGTGATGAAAGCTAAAAAAGTTGCCACCATGATAACATGATAACTGTTAAGTCCTCTCAGTGAGTATTACAATCTGCTGTGGAGCGTTTTGGCATCTGATGAGCCTCAAAACTCACGGATCTGTTACTCAAACTGGACTTCCTGGATCACGTTATATGTGCCTCGTACATTAAACAACACGCTCCCACCAACGCAACCCTCTGAGCTGCTTGAACTCAGGGTTGTTTTTGGTCTGAAACCCCACTTAGTCATGATTATGCCGTATAGTTAACAGGCTGAAACATGAAAAACCACCAGCATGGTCCATTAAGGCTCAAGTATGCTTCAATCAAATCTATTTGTATCTGTTTCTAACGACCACACTGGGAGGCAGAGCAAAAAAGCTTGTGGTCATAGCCTCATCTTGGCTGCATCTTAATGTCTCCTCAGTCTCTCGACAACAGTTCAGTGTTTTTTGTGTGTCTTTGTAGTTGAAGTATAAATGGAGATAGGCATTCATGATACCAAACTTTGCAACGCAAAGTGATGAAACCAAAAAAAGAGCTTGAAAGAGAGGGTAAAACCCCACCTGTTGTCCCGTCTCTGCTCACCTGGCCAATCACCTGACTCATTTCAACATCCGTCAGATTCAAACTTGACAATCTGACAAGCATTTCGTTTGAAGCCTCCTGGGGCCTTTGCTGTTCTCTTTGAATCTAGAGCAGCAAAACAGCAACACATCACGCACATAACACTATAAGTGACAAACTGACACGGCTGTCTGTGCCGAAGACAAAAATGTAGGCCAAAAGCTATTACAACAGCTAGGTCAGCTTAATGTCAAGCTGACCTTTATACAACATTTTTGTGATTCCCTTTTATTTAATTTGACTGCTGCACCCTTGTTTCAGATAAACAAATACGTTTTTCAGATCCTGTGCAATAAAAATCTGGCCCGTGTCCCTGGAAAGCCCCATTCAGCCCTCTGCGGAGGAGTAGCAGTTTTCACTACTTCCTGACCGGCTCTGAGCAAATGCCAAGTACTGTATGTGTGTGATCTGTGCTTTGACGTTTCCCTTCTCCTTTTTCCTTTATTGCCGGTGTGTTTTAACTGCTCTAGTAAAGGGGCATTACAACCTTCAAGGGGAGCCAGCCACGCACCTTGGAAGGATTAAGAAGCTGTTTTGTTTTATGTTCCAGAGAGTAAATAGTGGTGTAAAATGGCTATTTGGTTTGCATGTGCATACATACATCTCCACGTAAATACATGCACATGGGTGCAGGATTGCTCATCCAATCAAGAGAACACACACGCATGCACACACACACACTCACACACAGAAATGTAAAAAGGTCAGTTTGAAAATCAGTCTTGGCTTCATCACTGATTGTCACACAGAACTGGGTTTCATCTCAACATGTTTTCAATATTTACCCATAGTGGCAGCCTGAAGCATTGAATGTAAAAAAAAAAAAAAAAAAAAAAAAAAAGTCTACAAATACTTCCAGTGACCTATGTTTCCATTGCCTTGACAAGCGGTTGGTTGTGGTCATGCAAACAGTTTTTTTTCTCTCAAGCAAAGGCAGCAATACCAGTAGGAAGGGTGGCTGTGTTACACTTTGACTACAACATCTGCTTCACAAAAGCAGCACATCATCAGTGCAGCAGCTTTAGTTCTGTGTCAGTGTCTATAGACCGGAAGAGTTCAGCCACAGTACTGTCAAAAAAACATGTGAACTTCGTTTCAACAATGGCCAAGATGCAGTTTAAGTCACCTAAGGAGGCCACTGATGGTGCCAGAACAGACATATTTTAACTTCAATAACATGCTTAAGTTACGTCACATACATACCAGTAACATACTTATTTTAAGCCAGGATCTTTACCTAACCAAGCAGTTTTTTTGCTGAAATCTAAGCAAACTGCAGGCTCTTTACATTAACCACGCCTTTTGCTGGTACTCTCCAACAGTGATATATGTTGTTTTGAGACAATCCGATTTTTTGTGCAACTACACAGCAACATCGCTTTGTGAAGAAATCCTCCCCTTATCTACCATAAAAGTTACTTAATTTCCTTGTCTCTCCGTCTATCTCCATCACTGTCTTTGTCATCCACCCTCAGTTTCTGGACTATCAAGGGCTTCTAGGTAACAGCAGGGAAGCTCCTGTGTCGTTAGCCAACAGCAGGACAACACAACATTTCCCCTTGTCCAACTCGCAACGCACACACACACCTCCTCTCTCTCTTCATTTCCCTCTGTCTATATATGTCTTTGTCGCCCCGTAAGAGACCCAATTGACCCACTAATGTGCCTTGCCAAACAACAACCCTGATGCAGCTGAAACCAGATTATTCCAGTTCTCTGTGGTCTGGCACTGAGGGAGCAGAGAGAGGGTGGCGGGTGGCTCGGCTTTATCATAGCACGCACACACAGACAGAGTCTCAGAGTGGAGTGCTTCAGGCGGGAGGTGTCCCCTGGGTTTCAGTGTGAAATCAAGAGCTCAACTGTGGGGCAAAATGTACTCTACCTGTTGATAGCCACAGTGCCAATAGCTGGGAGCTAAAGAGGAGTGTGGGGGGTAGCTAGTGATAGAGATGTGAAATCCAGAATTTAAACAGTAAGCATCAGGCAGAGGAAATGAAATGCAGTGGAGAGACTGAAAACATGTGGTAGAGAGACTGAAAAGTGAGCAAAAGAAAGGCAAATACAGGTGGAGGTCCACAAAGGAGGAAGTAAGCTAAGGAAAGCCACAGTGAATGAAACAAGAAAAGAAGAAACAAAAAGACAGGGAGGGGAAATGAAGGACATAAAAGGTGCAGAAAAGAGACAAAGGAAGAGGGAAGCAACTGAGAAGAAGAGGAGAACACGAGAGAGATGAGGAGAGGAAGGAGACACCACGATGAAACTGAAGAACTGAGAGCAGCAACCTGTGTGTTGACTCTGTGTGTGTGTGTGTGTGGATAGTGACGACAGTGTGCTATTACAACAGGGTCACGTCCTTGCTTTGTGAACCGCTGCCTTCCACATCGTGTGCTGTGCAGCAGAATTGATTCCTGTAGATCAGATCACATCTGATCTACAGGAATCAATTCGGCTCAGCCCTCATCAACAGATGGTTCTACATGGCTCAGAAGCAGAACGCATGTCATTACACCACAGACGGGGACATCCAGCATGCAACTGCAAGTCCATGACCCGTGTCAGCTGCATATCTACACCATATAGAGCGTCCTGAGATCACAAAAACACCATGGCAACCCACTCTTGTTGAAATCACAGATAAAGCGGGCTTACCCTGTCCATTGGAGTAGTAGATCCACTTCTCTTTGACCTGCGCAGGAGGCGCGGGTTTCTTCTGAATTGCCTTCTCCATGATGCTACAGGGGTCCTGCATGGGGCCCTTCTTCAGCACGCGGGAGCTCCGCTTCACGCTGCAGACCACAATCACCACCAGCACCAGCAGGAGCAGCAGCACTATCATCCAGGGGAGGTGCTCATTGATGTCAAAGTCATTATGGGTGCTTGGCCTTGGGGAGCCCCTGCGAGTCGGCCTGTAGTAGCTGGAGACCCCACCTCCACTACCTCCGCTCCCCTGCCCGGCTACCTTGTTGACACCCGTCCCAACCCTGACTATCTCTGCGCCTTCCACACCCTCCATTGCCCTCTTGCTGGGGCCTGGCACGGGGTCAGAATTGGGAAGCACCTGCTGGGGCTCGCGGTCCATCAGTTGCTTGCGAGCTGGGAGCGGTGGAGTCCGTGGGGGATCATGATTTGGTGGGCTGGGAGTGTGAGGCCGGCTGAGTGGTCGCCCCTCTGCACGGCCGGCTTCCCCGCCTGGGTTGCCCCTCAGCTGAATGGCTGCTGACTGTCTGTAGGTGCCTGCGATGAGAAAGGTAGAGCAAGCAAGATCAGAGAGATGAGGGAGAACAAAGAGAGCAAAGAGACAAGATAGTCGAGAAGTAAGAGATGAGAGATGACACAGACAGGGAGAGGGAATTAACTTCACTCACTCGAGAGATTTGCTTTGCCCAGACAATGAAAACAGACGGCATCACAGGAGGGAATCCTAACACTTTAATCCATGCAAGCAATCTGGCACACGGACAGTAGCAGGAACAACATCCTCCTTCTCCTTTCACTCATCTGCTTCTCCAGCTGACTTCCTCCATCCCTGGGTGGGCATTGGTGTGCTCCAAACTGGAGCCAGAGCCAGACCGGATTTTTGAGGTTGATGCTGATATTTGAGCGTTTAAAAAGTCAGAAATTCTATCAACCAATTTTCAATCAGCCCTTTTAACATGAACATATAGCACAATGAAACATTTTTATGTAGGGTCCCTTAAATCTGGTTAACAAAAGAACTGTGACCAAGATATGTAATTAGCAGGACATTTGACATTCAAATTACATTTGCAATTGTTCATTTGACAAGTGACGCATGAATGAGGTACAGTTCAAGCCAGAACAGATCAAGGAAAAGCCACTGAGGATACGATAAGCGCCAGAAGGCTCAGTTTCAAATTCCATCTGACACAAGTGCGACAAGGTTGCAGGAAAATGAAGACAAGTGTGCATGAAATGAGAATTATTGCTGTCTGAGATACGAGACAGAGAGATCATCTCAGGTGATCTTGGTTCAGACAAAGTCCTACACATTTTGGACCATTTGCAGAGGTTTTACTGTGCAAACTGGCAACCCTGCCACAGGGGTGTTACAGTAGCCAAGGTGAGAGATGACTCATGTCTGTACAGGGAGTTAGCTGGCATACTCAGCCAGGTGAGACCTAATATTTCTCTTGTTCTGTAGTGCAGTCAGGTTTCCATCCAAATGTTGAGCAAATCTGAACCAGATTTCTTGAAGATTTGTAGCTTCTCCATCTCACACGAGCGTGCAATTCTTATAAAATATATTTTATATGAAAAATTCAATGTTTCCACTCTGGTTTGCTTTCATGTGCAAATTGAATATGTGGACAAACATAATCAGAATGGCCACATTTGTTGCAGACTTTGTTGGGGAGAGCAAAGAGGAGCTGATTTGAAACCTTAAAGGTTTACATTTCAGTTAACACAAAAACTTTACTGGATGTTAAATTAGTGCCAATATTGGCCAACATGTACACAAATACCAACATATTTGTGATAAGCTAAAATTCCAGTGTACAGGTGCTGAGCTAAAATCCGCTGATATGGTGGCACTCGCTCCGAAGTAAGATCAACAGTGGGGTGTTCTCAATGGATCTAGGCCTGCTAGATAAAATGCAGCCTCTACACCAGATGAAGGAGCTTGTACGTTACAGGTGGAGGAGAAATTACTCGTGATCTCCTCAAAGCAAATAAGCAAACAGTAAACTGCAATCTTTGACAAGTACTGTATACTGGCATTCCACTCACTGCACACACACTATAGTGTATATAATAGAAATGTGTAGTTGCATTCATGCTGATGTGATGCTGTGTCTTTATGCATCTGTACACTGTCTTATATTACAGAGTGCTCAGTGTGATCCTTTCTCTTCTTTGTTTGCAGCAGTTCCCTGCAGGTGTTGGATGTATCAGAGGCGAGTCTGTGGCATCCAGCTATGTCAGCAGATAGAGGCTGAGAGAGAAACTCCCTCAAGAAAGACAGATAGGAGCTATGAATGAACAAAGAGCAGCTGTGTATTAATTAAAGGACAAATCGTTAGCGGGTAACAGAATGCTCTGTGACGTATGAGACTGTACGTAGACACACGAGCGCTGAACTCCATACAGCATCTCTCAGCCTAACAAGCTCAGGGGCCCATTTGCAAATGACAGACTAAATATTTTGAAAAGCACTCGCATGACAATTGTCTCTTTGTGAAATTTGTCTCTATTATGATCAATTTCCACAACATGTAGAATTATGTGAAACCAAGTGACTCAGGATTGAAATGAATAGTCTTCTGATGACTAATCTGATTAAAGTAAGAGTGTCATCATTACTCTAAATCATCAGTGGAAATCTTGGTGCATTTCCTCAACAGCTAACAAAGTACAATCTGCCCGCCCTCCCTCCACCACGCCGAGGCCCGGCTGTGCTCCACCTCGTAATCTCGCAGCCGATGAGCTTTGCATTGCTCACCCCACAGTCTGCTTGATTAAGCTTCAGCTTCTAATCAGAAAAAAAAAACTTCAAAAGGAGAATTAAGAGTTTGGTCAAACGGGGTTCACAGCCAAACAAATGTATCAGCTGTTGAAATGGGACATGAGTAACAGCAGGGACGGTGTTCTTCAGGCATGGGAACAAACTGTAACGGTCAGTCGATACTAGTGCGTCATTAACCTCCACCGATTATTGATACGGCCGCTTCCACCTCTTTGCCGCTCGCCCTGTGCCTGTGTGCTGCTGCTAATGGGATTGGTGATGTATAATGATGAGATAACAAACGGGCTGCTGCTTTTTAGGATTGTCACTTGGATGCGTGTTAATCCCTCTCATCCTTTTATCAGCAGACAGGTACACAGGTGCAGGTCTAATCCCTAAATTTAGGCTGATGTTTTAGCTGCTAGCAAAAAGTCTGACATATCAAGTCAACTTTTTAGAGTGGCACAGGGGATTTAATGCCCCCCCTGGAACTACAGTGGAAATCCTCAGCTCTTGAGCGACAGTGATTGCAGATATATCTCAAATATGATTATTCAGTTTTGTCATACTTAGCTGGTAAACACGGTTACCACTTTTCTTATGTGCAATGTGATCATTCAAAGTATCACCTTACTTTCTGTTCTCTCTTCTTTGCCCATGCTGTAAACAGCACACTAGTTTCTCCACCTTTAGTCGGGATAAACATGTTGTTACAGACATTGCACCATTTCCAGTCCAGTTGTTTTCAAGGTATTGGTATCTCCTTTTCTTGGACCCGGTTTATATATATTTAAACATTCACAGCAAATTCTTTGCTGGGCATCTATGGTTGCTTGGAGATTTGTGATGTAGTTTCAAAGCCTCTTTACGTCTGGTGGATTATATAAAGTGAAATATAGTGAATACAGTTAGGCTTTTATCAGGGCTGTTATTGTTGTGTAAAGACATTCAGACATTTTGGTGCACTACAACTCTTTCTCTGCTCCTTTTCCAAGGCGGTCCTTCCCAACCTCTCCACTGACAGTAAAAGGCGGGTGAAAAATAACAGTCATGAGTGCGGAACACCCACACCCACCTACCCCCACCCACCCCCACTTTCCCCTCTTACAGCACAGACAGGGTCAAATTAACTGGCTGAGATTCCATTGATCCCATGCCAACACAAACAGTGGTGTCAGTATTATAGATGTGAGTCTAGGTGGGGAGGAGGGGTATACTGGCTATGGATGGTTGACTGTGAGAAATGACTGGCTGACTGACTGAGACAGGACTGATGTAAATACAGAGATACGACAAGGGATGAGGTAGGACAGAGAACAGGAAGACGAAATAAAAGGCTGGTATTCTTCATATTCTCTGATTTAAAGGTAAGGAGGGAGGGAAGCGGAAGGCAGAAATGGCCATAACTCCTCCTGACCACAAATAGTAACATTCCTGAGATAGGGAGCTGCCACCAGTTTGTTTCCATGCCTACCAATCTCCGTCCTTGTAGGAATTCCCACAGCAAAAAACCTGCGTGTCATTGGTGTAACGATGCTGCAACAGCAAGTTCAGCAATAGTATGCAAAGAGGTGTAATTCTACACAAAAAACTTGATTTGATATAAAACAATAAAAATCATCCCAAAAATCTTTTAGCACAATTAATTCAGTTGGGTCTCACTACAAAGCTCAAAACAAACTCTGCTGTGTGACTGTAAGAAAAGGTTTTCTTCACTTTGTAAAAGATGCAATTTCGCAGTCTAGGGGGATAAGTTTGTAACTTGAGCATTGGAGAACTCAGTGCCAAAGATAAGATTTGTTGAGTTTAACTGGAGGAAATGTTGAAGTTATTGGGTCACAGCAGAGCTAAAGCTGGGTATCATCTGTGTACAAATGGAAACTGATGTTGTGTCATTTTATGAGACGTGCAGCATGTGGCAGCATGTTAATGGTAAACAGAATTGGACCAAGCACCAAACCCTGAAGAACCCCACAATTTAGGCTTGAACCTGATTTACACATAACAATCCTCTCCAGGTCTTTGGTGAAGAAAGGATGGTTAGAGATAGGTCTGAAAAGGTTAAACCCATTTGAATTCAATAATGAGGGTGATTCTTTGATTTAAGAAGTTTAAAAACTCATTACAGGTTTCAGGAGCAGCTTTTACAGACAGGACAAATGGAGCACCAGTCGCATGGTTAAAAACACCAACAGTTTGTCATTTCTACATTAAAAAGCTTCATCAGAGCCTTAAGGTCCCCATGGTCCACAGCCTTCCATTTAAGAGTACGAATGTTTTCATTCATCCAGGGCTGGGACATGTGTTTTTCTGGTCTTCAACGGTGCATTTTCATCAAGGGTGCATTTGCAGATGGTATTAATTTTTGAAATGCTCATCCACTGATTCTATTATGATGAAATAGTCCAGATCTTGTGATGAAATATAATCATTCCAAACAAATGACTTATTTAACAGAGATTTTACATTAGTAGCCTTGTTTTGAATGCATGGGGGAGTCGTGTGTTGGCAGAGAATGTGAATGAGATTAGACAGCGCGACCATACGGGGAGAAAGATGACTTGCTGAGCACTTAATCCTTCTGACACTGGCCACAACAGGAAGAGTACTTTTAAAATCACAGAAAAGGCCAGCAGGACCATCACTGTAGTAAAACAGGCAAAATTCTTCAGTGTTTACTATTTCTGTATCTTTTCTCCAAGAGCTGATGGGAGGCTACCGGTATCTGACCCTTCCACGGAGGCAAAAACACTCTAGGAGCAGTGACTTATAAGACTTGTAATGGAAGAGAACTCAGTCTTAATACTGGAAATTTCATTTGCTAGAGTCATCACTGATGAGACACACAACCAGCCTAGTAGCAGTCCAGTTTCTCAAGTGGAGACCCACTAAACAGCAGACATCTCTCCTTTTTTCAGTACTCAAATCATGTCCTTCAAGGTCTCAATCAGGCAGAGTAAAAGGTAAAAATTGCTTAAAATCACCAGAAAAGGCTAGCTGAGCCACCAGGCTAAAAATAACCTTGCTAAGCTAACAGCAGCTCCGGCCGTCTGGTCGGCTATATGAAGCTGGCACCTAAGCTTAATTGAAGATTCAAAAAGCAGATGACTAAAATCTAAAAAACAGGATGTCAAACTGGATAAAATGTCAGCATGTGACAGGGCTTCTGGTAGAAGAAGCCAATTTCCCAAAAGGTTTAACTGTGGGGTTGCAACTGAAATTAATAAGAAAGTACATCCATACCCAACTATCATTAGGCTACTTCAGCCCTTTCAGAGGATAACACCATTGCAACAAGTCACGAGGAGTAATAACCCACTATTTGGCATTGAGCTGTCTGAAAAGCCATTTGAAACAATAATCTGTTATTATTATTACGCTCTCACCTTTGTGTGCAGGTCCTGTCAGTGATGATGATGGAGAGGATGAAGATGTCATGGGTTCCTGTAGAAGCACAGTCTGTGTAGGCACCAGTAGGGTGGTTGTGGGGACCGATGAAGAGGAAGAGGGGACTGTAGAAGGGGGTCCACAGACATTATCTGTATCTCTAGTCCCTGGTGTGAGCAGCACCAGCCCCTGAGCTTGGCAGTCTGTGTGAGTTCGGCACTTCACTGCCCTCGACTCCACATCTGAGAAAGTCCCCTTGGTGCACGGCTTACAGAGCACGTCCTCTGTTTCACTGCCCCGCTTTTTCACCCTGGTCCCTGGAGGGCACAGCGAGTAGGGCTTGCACTCTGTGCCACCATCCCCTGACAGGAAGCTGTTGGGCGGACATGTGCAGAGGCGGTCCTGGGTGGCCGTGCAGGGCGCTTTCTCAATGAACCCTGCGGGACATGGGGCCCGACAGCGATGGCACTGCTGGACCCCGTTCTCGCCCCGCGTGAAGGTGCCTTCAGGGCAGGGGCTACACTCCCTCACGGCCGCCGGGGAGCAGTGGACGGACACGTAGGTGCCCGCCGGGCACTTGTCGCAGACCAGCTGGGTGCCAGAATCGGGGTCAGTGTGCTGATAGTGGCGGGGAGAGAGAAGGGGCTGGTCAGCTGGGCTGCTTGTGGTCAGAGCCCAGGCTGAGATCTCAACCAGCACCGTATACAAGAGCTGAGAAGAGAAGAAAGTGTGGACGTTAAAGATAAATCTAAACACTGGCAATAGTATTTGAAGATATAGTAGAAAAAATCTCTATGCATCGGAACCTGAGTATCCGTAGCAATTATCAAATATCAGTGTTAATTTGCTTGCATAATGGGTCTAAGAAATGGCCGTCAAGAAAAGTTAATCTGTAATTACAGCACAAAAAAGGAGGAGACCAAAATTACTAGCAATGATGATCTAGAGACCAGTCATGTCCAGTTTTAATAGCAAGAGGACCAGGAGTTGTTACGATACTGAATCTTGTTCTTGGTCAAATGGGTTGGACAACTGTCTTTACAGAGGAACAGCAGAAAGACCACAAGCTTCCCGTCTCAGCCTCGCTGAGACTGTTCACTCTGTTTGCCCAAATTCATTTTCAATATGGATCTGAACACTGAGGCTCCAGTGATGGGATGCGGAGGGAAATATCGCTTTCAGAAAGCCATTTAAATCCTTCACTCACACCTCTGACTCATCCTGTCCCTGAGCACCTCACAGCGCACATTCACTTTACGACAACTCACATTTAAGTTTTCCTCTTTGTTCCAGACTTCCCTCTCACCTCTGCTGGGAAGCAGACAGCTCACTGGGTTTAGGGGAATAACCCACACATGTCTCAGGTTTATGCACACACACGCGCACGCACACACACACACACACACACACACAGACTGAGTCATGTCAGAGCAGTAACACCAGGCAGCCTGACTGGTGGAGGACTGTCTCCAATAAGGCCAGAGTGCTGGCAGAGCTTTATTATGTAGTTCAAGCCGGGCCCTAGTTCACAATAATTTTGTCCATTATGTGTTTTGTCCCAACTACTTTAAGCCAAGATATCTGTTGATTCTGAACCTGCTGGCATACGTTTTTGGTTTTTGTTTGCACACACTTTCTCTTTTGACGTTGCCACTTGGGGGTGCCAAAGTCAGAAATTTGGAGATTCTCCACAGTGTCTTTAAACAAGTTTACTGAAGACGTTTTTCATTTTCAAGTATAATTGACGGGACGGGATTGTATCCACCTGAATCACTGACAGATATTGCTATACTTGTTGATTGTGCATATTGAGATTTATTATATATTTTATCCAATTTGTTGTAGATGTATTGTGTCATTACAGCATATTCAGCATGTTAAAAGTGTTCATCTCTATTGAACACAGACCACATGTGTCAGTCAGAATATCGCCGTCTGGTGTGACACCAACCTCTCTACCCAATATATTATATGCACTACCAACAAACTTACCCTCTTTCTGCCAAGTGAAAAGGAAAAGGAAAGGCCAACAAGTTAATATGATTTTTTCTGGTTGGTGGTTAAAACTGTGTTTACATGCAGCAGGGAAGTGAGGTAAAGTCAGACCTCCCGATCACCATGTGCTTTAAGCTCTAACGTGTAGTCTGCAGTGACTCGCAGTCAAGCTACAGCAAGAATTTCTGACTCTTCGACTGCCTGATCAGACACAATGGCCATCTCGAAAAGCCAAAAATAACACAAGTCTGGCTCCAGACACACCTATCACCTTCAAACAGAACATATCGCTAACGTCTGGAAGTAAAGTGTAACTTAATGTAGGATCAGTGCAGCATACAACTGTGATTCCAAAAAAGTAGCGAGGCTCTAAAACATGAATAAAACATAATAATGATCATATGCTAATCCTTTTTGATACATTTGAAAACAGTACAAAGACAATATATTTAATTTCATTTGCAAATGATTGTTTTCTGTCTTTATTTTCACTTTAGCCAACTTTTCCGGAAACAGAGGTGTACAGAAAAAAGCAAGGATTGAGAAAAGCACACCGCGACAGACGGTAAGAGAAGAACAGAGACAAGGATGGAGGCAAATGTGGATCAGTGTGCAGAAATGTGTGTTTAAGTGTGTGTGTGTGTGCGTGTGCATGCAGAACAAACAGGGCTGGTGGGTTTGAAGCAATGCACTGAGAGGAGAATTCTGCTGATGACGCACGTGAATGTTGGTCATCCATGAGCACCGATCTAAACCTCCCACTGAACAAACGCATTAGTTCAGAGTCACACCGGCGTTGTGCGTTTTGATGTCTTCCAGTCATTTGGAGATCCCGTTTGAAGATGGATTAACACCTTTTCAAGACATCAAGAAGGGAAGCGGGATCCAAAAAGACATTTCCCACAAGCTTCCCTTAACCAAACAGTCAAAGCAAGACAAACTCATGTCATGATTAGTGCTAATAGGAATAAAGCTGTCCTTTCTTTCACCGCTCCACTGCCCTTTCACCACACCACCCATTCAGCCCTTTGTGTTCACTCCCAGAGCCTCATCCATAAACATCAGAGCATGTTCTCGACATGCTGCTCATAACTCCGCTGCGTCAGCGACATCAATGCATTCATTCACGTCAACGGTCAAAGTGAGACTGCTAGAGAACGCACAGCAGTAAATGGGAACATTCTGCTGGTTTCAGGACAAAGGACGGTCCGCTCATGGCTTTTTCTGCTTGTTTGTGTGGCTTTATCATTGGAACAGCATGCCCTGAACATTACCATAATTGAGGTGTTCTTAATTGAATTATTAATTAGGCTCAACTTTGGGCCATAGTGTTCAGAACTGCTCACTGGGCAGCCAACTTAGCTTCACAGGCACAGAGGAGACACGGCTTATGTGACTAATCTATATTCTGAGTCGCACTATGAGACGTATCTGCTTCCTGAATCATAGTTTGACAAGTTGTTAGAGGGTCAGCCTTGGCCCATGGGCCGCACAAGTCCAGGCCATCGTCCAGTAATTAAATTGGTGATGAGAGGAGGTGCAAGAGGACACCGCTCTCATGTCCGCTGAATATGAAGCTACAACCAGCAGGTGGTTCGCTTAATTTAGCATTGAGGCTGAAAGCAGGGGGCAGCAGCTCACTCTGTTCAGAATCTGCCTGCCAGGACCTCTAAGACACACCGATCAACATATTCGGCCTCGTTTGAGTGATCTGTCCATTTAAAAAACACAGATCTGGTTTTGCCCAGTACAGTCTGCACTGAAACAAAAAAAAAGCTTTGTGTTGTTAAATATTGACCAGCTGGGCTGCTAATGTAATGTTAGCAGGTTAGCAACAGTAACCAAGAAACCCAGTCTCTGCAACCCTACACATGGATGTTAATTATTAACCACACAGTGCCATGTCTATATTTAAGCATCACCAAATTTACTGCTACTCTGCACAGTGTTTATAAGCCATGATGATTCATGCCACTCTGGAAATACTTTAGGATGAACAAAGAGTCTATCCTCCACTATAACAGCTCATATGGTATTATGATATTTGAGGCTTATGGCAGACAGGACCACCAAACGAAGGTGAGTGAAAGCTGAGCAACAAACACTTCTTCACTGAGGTAGCCCGGCTCTGCCTGCAGCTACAGTTCTAAACCGATGAGGATAATCACTGCGGCGGCTGCTGTTCAGCATGTGAGGGAAAGGCTGCAGGAAGAAGAAAATAGATGCTCACAGTTGGTCAGTGTGTGTCTTTCTGTGTCTTCAATCTCTGTGAGCATCCCTCCCTCTCACACACACACAAACAACCAGTGTTGTGTAACTGTGCTTCCTGTTTGCCATTAGGAAAATAAAATGCCAACAAAGACAAAAAAAAAAACAGAAGAGGAAACAAAGTGCGGCGCTGGCAGTTTGTCAGTGCATTCCTGCCTGCACGCATGCACGTGTGCACACACGCCCAGGCGACAGGCTCTGTCTGAAGCCTCTCTACACAGCTACCTCTGCATCTCAGCAATGCATGGATCAATTTCAGTCTCAGCGCTGCCAGCCGTCCTCTTATTATGCCAACTTCGTCTCTATGTCTTGCCGCACTGCCCATAAACTGCGCCGCGTGCCTCGCTCGCAGCCCAGAGCCAATCAGACTGCTGGACACAAAGTGATGTGGCCCTGTGAAGGCTCATCAACCAAGTGCAGCAACAAGGAGCAATAAAGAAATGCTTTTAAACTGCATTATGGGAAATGTAGGATCCAGAGTTTATAGAGCTTTGCTCATACTAGTGACTAATGCCACATTCACGTCAGATTGTAGTTATTGTAGTTGTGAGTTTACGACTTGTAAATGGCGTTCACATCAACAAGTCGTAATTGATGTGTCAAATATGGAGCTTAATAGTATGAAAGTTACTGTTAAAGTTAAAGTTTATGTTAGTATTTTAGCCCTCATACGACCAACATCTGAAGATGTCAGGCTTGCAAGTTGTTGACGTTGTAGACCATCTCTACCCTCCATCTCATATGGCGGGAACGCTGCAGGAGAGTCAGGGTATCTCAGCTTCCTCTGCTTTTTGGAAATCTGTCTCTTGGGTCTCTTGAGTGCCACAAAGTCATGAAAGTGCAATACTAAGTTGCTGCAGCACCCATAAAAGCAAACAGATAGAGGAGAAACCTTAGTTTTGACAGTGGAATATACATACTCCCCCACAATGTCAAATGTTCATTATTTGCTGTTGTCAGTTTGGGACACCGACTTATGAATGCAAGCAGCTACACATTCTGACTGATTACTGAAACAATCACATAGTGTGAATAATCCAAACCAATTCCATAACCTTTAATGTGAAAGTAACTTGTATTACTGAGGGTCTACTTATGATTAGCTGGTGCAACCCAATCCAAAGGACTTTGCTTTTGCTGTATGTTGGGGTTTAAAGTCAGTGGAAAATGTAGGGGGGATCGCAGGGGGCTTTCCTGCTGATGCCTCTGATGATAACTCACTGACAGTGCGACTCCCCCCTCAGAGAGATCTGAGGGGGGAGTCGCAGGTCAGGCGGCTCCTGTTTACATCATATAGGCACCAGTGTGGCACCACTGCAGAGCAGGTTCCTGTTGAGCACACCCACCACACACACACACACACACACACACACACACACACACACACACACACGCACACACACACACACACACGCACACACACACACACAGAGTCACTCAACGAAACGAACATTTCATCCCCCGACTCTGCGACTCCCTGCCTGCTGGCTGACAGGCGCAGCAGGACACCCTGTAATTCAACCTCCAGCGGGCCACCCAGAGACGCACCCAGGACCCAGTTGGCGTTGGAGGCATCGGAGCAGGAGCACAACTGATAGGTCAAATACTTTTGAAGGTGACAGGCAGCTAAACCTGAACCTCATTTCACTTCCCTGTTTTCGTGCATGCGGATAAGCTGCCAGTCGTCTGCACGCTCTTGGCATGTGATGGGCTGCACGCATCAGACACCCTGTGTTTTGACTGGTCTGACAGACAGAGCAGTGAAGTCATATGCACCAATATGGACCAACAGTCTGCCTGCTGTGTGCATGCCTGGTCGAGACCATTTTTTAACACTAATGTATTACTGATGCTACATCTTAGTGCTGCACAAAAACATATGTGATGTCACCTACTCTCTAAACAGGATACCCAAAGTGTTTTATGGGTAAATGCTTTTGTGCATACTGCTATCAAAACTGCTGAATCATGACTTTTGTGAGCAGTTCTGACACCTGCAGCTCTGTTTGTGTTGGAAACACTGTGAGCCTCCTGTTGACTCCTACTGCCCTCCATTTATAAAAGACACTGATTTCATAATACGACATGCTGCACTTTTAATGACCGCCTAAAATTTAGGCCTGGAGCATGCAGCATCTAAGCCCCTCGATTCTCACACAAAGGGCGAGAGAGCCCACCCAGCCGAAACTTGATACGGCTGGCGGCACCTTCCAGTGTCTGTATACTTCTTCACAACATCCTAAAATAAGCGGCGAACGTGCACGTGGACAGACGGGCTGCAGGCCGCCAAAAACAGCCTGTCGACATCCAGGAAGAGAGCGAGCACCGCCGCGCAAACTGAGCTCAGTCTCCCTGTGTGACAAGACTTTTGATTCACGCTCAGCAGCAAAGAACTGCACCACAGAGCCGGGGGCGGACTCAGGTCCAAGAGGAGCCTCAGATGTCTCCATATTGTTATTCCTTTAGAAATGTTGCAGCTTTTCAGGAATGACTTAACTGACTGAACCCGGTGGGTCCCGACAGAAAACAATCAATCTACTGTTTAGGCTGGCGTGTGTGTCTTTGTGTGTGAGTGTGTGTGTGTGTGTGTGTGTGTGTTGGACCACGTGTGTTACATAATGAGGTGTGTGCATACATACACTTGGATGTGGGTGGGATGTTTGTGTTTGTGTGTGTGTGGCAGACATTAAGTTGTAATTACTATCCAATTAAAGCAGGGCCCACCACAAGCACACGCACCCACAGATGCACACATACTGGCGCGAGAACACACACGTGCACCCTCCCTCCACACACACACACACGCAGGTTCACCGACACAGCAGCACCTGTGTGTCCTCATGCCATCCTGCACCGAGTCGCGGCTCATTTCAGCTCAGAGAAAGAGACTCTGTTTGGGTTCAGTCGCGCTGAATTTATCCCTGACAATGGCCAGGGATGAGTCTTTGTGTGGCTGTTTGAGCTAACCGCTCATAGCACTGAAGCACTGAGGAGAACTGAGCTCATCTTTAGTGCAAATATTCGTCTCTGTAGTCTTGGGTTCATGGTTTGGACGGATTCTCTTTGTTGTGCATAAATGTGCAGATAACAGAAATGTGTTTAAAGAGGGTTTTAAACCTTTTAAAAATATTAGAAACTAAATTTATACAACTAATTAGTGTTCAGTGGCAATACAGGTGGTTTTATGTCACTTCAAATATTATCTTAAATACAAGCCATGATTTAAGTGAAGCTACTTGGGTTTTTTATGTGTTGTTACTGAAATTTTCTTCAAGGTGTATGGAAGTGTTTGGGATATACTGCAGCTTAATACTAAAAGAGGTGATCCAGGAGCATCACCATCTGTTTTTGGAATCCTTTTTGGAGCTTTGCCACAGATATACTATACAAGCAGGGTGACTAAAGTTGGGTTGGATTCTTCCAACATTGAAAATTACATGCAAGTAAAGCTCTTCATTGTCTAAGTGTGCCTTCAGGGAAAGCAAAGCTGCTAGTCATAATAAAATAAATTTAACCATCATTCATTTTATTATTCACACTGGTGCCTTCTCCACTGTCACATTGTCTTCCACAAGTGTCTTCCACAGAAAAGGCCTACGGTGGTCTCCATATGTGAGACCCATACTGCCAAACTTGAACGGAAAGCTGCGTTTTCCTTTATTTCATCTGTAACTAGCCATTATCTTGACAGGCGCGTGCAATGCATTGGCTACACCGCGTCTCTTTCGCTGCTCACGCTGGGCTTTCCAGATCCACTTGGAATACATGACAGTGGACAGTTGGCAGAGTCAACAAGAACAAGTACAAAAACATCTCTATAACTGTGTCATATGTGAAAATATGAACCGAAGCCCAAAGCTTTATGCAGCAGCATGCTGTGAACCTGACCTGGAAGCCCACACTTTGTTTGGAAAATCTGGGTTTGGGACACTAGAAAGAAACTAAACTCTAACTCTACAAGTTAAAAGGCAGACATAGTCCATGAGACCCAATTTAGTTTATGCTACGCTGGGTGTTTGCATAGGCACATGTGTTCATAAAATACACATTTCCATTCTAAATTGTATGTATTTTACACATTTATTCAAATTTTTTATCCATATATCTGTATGTCTTGCATTTTTATAAGGGTTTAAAAAAGCCAAGTCCTAAATTTGTACAAATGAATGTGTGGCCATAAACAAAAATCTTGTTTCATTAAAAGTCCAACTAATCCTACATCGTTGAGCTTTTTGCTTAACTTATCACGCTGGAAAAAAGATGCGTTGACAGCAACAACTGTTTGAAGATGAATTCACACCCATTTATTCACTTGAAGGAATAAAAACAGACGCTTAGACTGTGTCCAATTTTTACCATTATCCCATCCTAACACCAACACCCATCACACTCAGTCCTCTGCACGACGTGACAAAAGCCATTAAAAGTGAGGTGAATGTCTGCGTGACGCTGACAGCGCCGACACCAGACAGATCTGACTTTCTGCTGAAAAAGCCAACATCACCGCAGCTCGACAGCAGCCGTCCGGCTCTGTGAGCAGACAAAGGCCAAGTCTTTGTGCTGGAGCCTCAGCTGACTCGCTGAGGATGAGGAGACTTCCAGCACACACGGAGTGCAACACATACACCCCTCCACCATGTCAACAAGGGGAATCCTGTCTGCCAGCATGAACACTGGCGCAAAAACATCCAACCACCCTGGACACTTCAGTTATGATGATGATAAAATGTCATTTTCCATTAAAGCGAGACTCTAACAGCTCAGATTTTTTGAAAATTGAAAAATTCAATTAACCATATTTGCTTTTTATTTGTTGAATCAAACCTTGTCTTTGACAGTCAACAGACAAGAGCCAGTTGACTGACATTTCCAGAGTCTAATGGAGTAAACAATAGACTGCTGGGTGCCCTTTCTTTCTCCATCCTTCCACTGGAGACTCTTTTGTGTTGTCCACTCACACAGAGGACCGAGTGACACACTGATGAGATGTTAAATCTAAAGAAATCAATCAAAAAATCCAAAAAAGGATAATTTCTGGAGTTTCTCTAGGAGTCAGACTAGGAAATGATTTGGGATACTTGATTAGAAGTTCAGTCTGGGACGAAAAAAACAGGCACTGTCCCTTTAAGTGGAGAACCTGCTGGACGAGTCCTTAGAATAAAGAATAAAAACAAGCAGGGTGCGTAAAATGTGACGGACTCACCACTGCGGACACACTCGTGGCAGGCATGGTCCTGGTTTAGGAAATACAGATGAGGGTCGAGCAAACGTCCTTGTCCAAGTTGTCTGCGGTAGAAACACTTCTCATCTCTAGATGTTTCTCATCCTCCTCCTCAGCTTACTGGAGGAGAGAAGCTGAGCCGGGCTCTGGTGCAGCGACAGTCTCAACTGCACTGTTTTATAGTCCGTGTCTCCAGGTGGACCGGTTTCAGATAGTACGGGATCAGGGCTTGGTTCAGAAAGAACGCTGTGGTAATTCCCATAGCGATGATGGATGAGGGCCGCGCAGGGACCGCCGCCTCGCCCCGTCCAGGCTTGTCAGTGTGCAGTGCGGCTCTCTGTCAGCGCCGCAGAGCGCCGCGGACACTGCCGCGGTGACGTAGGCGCAGAGGGGCGGGAGCAGCGACGCGTCGCAGCCAATCGCAGCCGCTCAAAAGCAACGCACGTGTGTTGAACCCCTTCTGGCTCGGGAGGGGGGCTGTGTCTCTCAGGTGAACCCACGTTGAGGCCCGGAATGACATGTCCTTGGCGTGTTTTTGGTGCTTGTGTGTGTAAAATTCTGCTTATTTATCTATGTTTAATTATATTTTTTAGTGAAACACAATAATACATTTTTACAGCAATTCTTCTCATATTTCTTGGCAGCAATATATATATATGTTTTTTTTAATATTTTCCTTTTATATAGTCATTTGTATAAATGTACATATATATGGTCATCTTTTATTTTGTATTTTGTATTTCCTGCTACTCTAATACCCACATTCCCCCGGCTGGGGATTAATAAAGTCTATCTCATCTTATCTTATCTTATCTTATCTTGAAAACTTCACACAATAATTACAGCATGAGAAGAGGGCCGAAATATTTTGAGATTTCACTCTCAGCATTCTCAAATAGGGCTGAGACTAATGAGTCTTCTCATTATCAATTAATCTGCCAATTAATTTCTCCATTCATTTCTCCAAACAATTATTTTAAAATTGTGTAAAAATGTTCATCACACTTTCCAGAGCCAGAAGAGAAATAGTCAGTTGAAAGTTGTTCTACTGACAGTCCAGACCCCAAAGATATTCACATTAGAATGATACGAAAGAGAGAAACATCCACATTTGAGAAGCTGGAACCAGTAAATATTTGCCCTTTTTCTTTGAAGAGTGACTAAAATAATGAATCAGTTATGAGACTGATATCCAGTTAGTTTTTTGTTGATCAACTAAAAAGACAAAAGACAAAGGAGGAAAAGAAAAGGTTTGAAAAACAATTGCTGTTGTTTGGAAGACATTTCTGAATGCACAGTGTACAGTGAAGTAGATTTCAGGTTTGTTTATGTGCCATTTTATGTGTTGTAGGGAGCTAGGTCACTCTGTTTGCACTGCACTCCCTGTGCAGCAATTAAAGACGCACTTCAGTTTCATTGGATTACCCCTTTAAACTCAGCTGACAGCACTGCATAACGGCAGTTGTTAGGGTCGCTGGAGTCACCTGAGGGCAAGTCTAAACAACAGTCGTTGGAGTTGTCACCTGAGGCCAACTGTGAATAGTTGTCAAATCTCCTGGGAGGGGATGAAAGGACAGCACCTCCTTGGATGACATTATGGAGCCATTCCATTACGCTACACTGTCATCCAGTTTCCCCCATCGCAGCATGAGGGCATCCTTTGTGTAGTTTGCTGTTTTTAGAAAGCGCTTAGTAACGCTCAACATATGAATAATTTAGCAGCCTTTCTGATCTGTGCAAACCTTTATTTCTACTGTGGAGAGCAGGTCATTGTGTCAGTTAGGGATTTTTTTCTTTCGTTGGAGGGGTTGATGTGTAGCACAGATGCAGTGAGCTCCACACCATCTACTGTCATGTCATCTCAGGTATTGTAATCATTCAAGTGAAAATGACAAAGATAGAAGATTTATTTGATTTAAATATCATATTGACATACTATCACATAACACAACATCTGTTAGCAAACACTCACCTTTTTACAGAGCCAGCAGAGAGAGAGCAACATCAGCCTTCATATGATTTCCAACATGATTTCTGCCTCTTTTAGCTCTCTTTGGGATGTCAACAACTCGTATGGCGCTGGACAGGTTGTGTACAGCGTGTTTATTAGAGCTTTTTCACTGAGAGGTGCTGCAGAAATTGGGGCTGATGGGAGCAACCAGACTGAACCACAACTGGAAACATATAAGCCGTAAAACCAACAATGAGCTGTAAGAAGCTAAAATGTTCCGCAGAGCTGTGGGGAGTCGACAGCACTGTCCACTGACCATGAGGCAATCTTAAACTTAAGACTGGCACTTGCATTTTTGATCATTAAACCTGCAACCACTAAAGATAGCTTAGCATAAAGACTGGAGTCAAATAGGGACAGTTAGCCATGTGCCGTCCAAAGCCTGTGCACCAGGCAAGATCTTGTTATTTTAATCCGCAGAAAGTGTGAAAGAACAGTTCAGACGTTATTTGCTGGAGCTGCATCTTGGCCAGGTGCAGTCTCCACCTGTTAATGTTATTTAACCTGTTCATGTTTATTCGTGAATTATTATGAGTTGCTGGTGGCAGATTTTAGTTGCCTCTGGACAGAGTCAAGCTGTTTCCACCTGTTCCCGTTACTTCCTTCAAGCTAAGCTTACCATCTCTTTGTTCCAGCTTCATATTTAACAGACAGATTGAACATGACAAACGAGAGTTGTATTGATCTTCTCAGCAAGAAAGCAAATCAGAATATCTCCCAAAATGCCAGACTATTCCTGTAACCACAGTTTTAGTTGCTCAGGCCTACCCAGACCCCAAGCCTGCAGAACAGACACTGGTCCAGGTTTCTACCGGGCTAGTCTATGATCATGCCATCAGGCACCAACTGTGGGACGGCTACTGTCCCATATGTGTCAGTGGAGCAAACATGGAGACTTAAGCAGCTTGGGTCATCTGTTGGGAGCAGTCAACCCGTCATCCATCCAGTTACCGTCCTGCTGTTGAGATATCCAGACACAGCGCGTGCAGTGTGTTGGCCCGTCAGGCAGGCCATTAGTAAACAGTCTGCATATACGCAAGCTGGCGTGTTCGCAGCCTCAGACGTTACTACAAATAGCAGCAGCCGATAGAAGACTGGAGCACCATCTGCCCTGCACATGGAGCGTGAGTGAGTGGACACGGAGCAGCGAGGGGGAGGGGGAGATAAAGGGATGAAACGTGCCGCTTCCCTTTTGCTGGTGGGGATAAGTGAGGGAGTGACTCAGTCGGGTGATGGGAGACGAAGGGAAAATCCATGCAGTGTTTCCCGGATATTTGGGCTTAAATGTGTGACTGAAAAGAAAGCAGGCGAAAGAAAGAGTGTCCCCAGAGAGCAGGTTCCAGAGTGATACGTCACACATGCTGTACATGCCGCTGCTTACTCACGCTGCAGAGCCGAGCTGACGCTCAGTGGGCCAAACAGCCTGAGAGGCTGCGGGGCCACACATGTCCTCAGACTGCAGTTACTAGGTGAAGTTGCCTTATATAGAACTCATGTAAAAGCAGGCCGTTATGGCCTTTAAAATGAGCTCCACTCATTATTATGCATAATGACAAGCGTCTTCCATTAGACATGGCTGAAATCACGTCGAGCCCCCCCTCCTCATAAAAATTGTGGCTTCTCTTTAACGTCTGTCTTCGCTGTGCAGAGTGATGCATGTCCAGAGTGTGTTGGAAAGTTTCTCTGTGATCACCAGTCTCAGCTCGAGATGTGCATGATCTGTGACATCACAAGTTTGGAGCCAATCATGGGTCAGCATGTAACTTACACGCATGTGATTGTTGAAGAATGAGTCCAGTAGTTAAACTTTTGAAATGACCAGTATTTGCAGATTCATAGACTCTGTAACTGTAACTTTTTTGTGGAAAACCTGTCTTTGACACAAACTAGGGGGATCTTTAAAATGGAAAAAAATGTCTCCGTCAGCACCTCCCTGTGTCAGGCAGGGTTCTCGTCTTCTTTGTAGAGTATTTGGGATGAAAAGATCAGTTTTCAGACACACAGACAGAGAGAGAGGCTGACAGAATCTGTCTCTGATGCTTCCTGGCTGCGTATGCTTTAAAATGCTAATTCAGGGGCATTTCCTCCCGCAGGTGACACCACTATGAGCCCATTAGCATTATGCTTGAAAGTGTCAAACCTGTAATGACTCAAACCTAATTAACTTTTAACCCTTTGTTGACCCCATCCGAGTCACGCTTTCAATACTCTTGTGTTCAGAGGTAAACACACGTATGCACTGGAGGCAGAAAAGCAAACAGCCGAGCAGCTTTGCTACATATTCATCTTCACTGCACGCCTCTGTTGGAGGTCTGCTGTAATCACGTAGCTCACTCAGGTCTGTTGTGGAAATGTGACTTCATTGTTTATACCCATTACAGGCCTCAGGCACAGCGCTGCTGTATTTGCATTCAGAATGACTGATGCTCCCACTAAGGCTCTTACATTTCTTAATGTCTCTTTAAATCTGGCAGTCTGTGTTAACACTCACTATTTTAATAGATATCTATAGTTAGAAGTTTATTGGTGCTCTAAATCTTTTGGCTGACAGTTTAGAACTTGTCTCACCCGCTCTATATCTCTGTACATACTCCATAAACCCCCATTGCTTAATAATTAAGATATTTTATTATTTAAGCTGCCAGACTCCCACTTGTGTTTCTTTGTCTTGATGGGACCCATTTGTGTGAAGTGTTGCATTTCCATTTCATTCCATACATTACGGACAAATGCTCATTTCGCTGTAGCTGAATTCAAAGCTGCCAGCCATAAAGCATGCGAAGAAGGACCCTTCAGAGGTTCAGGCGTGAACTCGGTTCCTTTCATGACTTGTAGTAAATGCTTGACTCTCTCTCTCAGGCAACCAAAGCAAAGCTCCTCAATGGAAACACGGTGGGGTTTTAAGGCTTCAGCAGCAGCTGCCGAGCGGAGTCTCCTGGTAACAGACCAGCCTCAAACCCGAGTATCCAACACACGAGGCCTAAAGGTGTCTAAAGAGATGCGCTTCTGCTCATACGAACATCCACAAGTGATAGTTGGTGCCAAAGAGAGTTTATGTGAATTGAAGCTAAATCTACATTACGACTTTACATCTGCCAAGTGTCTCATTACGCAGATGAACATACTAGTCACAGTGAGTTAGTGGGTGGCACAGATTTCCTTCTCTGCTTGAAATGCTAGCTTTGGGCAGGCTTGTGTCAACACGGGAAAACACTTAATTTATAGGTTCAGGCTGCCACATTGAGCACTTCTGAGAAGTGGAAGACTTCCTAATTTGGTGAGGGATGGATTGTAATTGCTAGGTGTAACATCATTACCGCAATTTTTGCAATTTTTCTACAGAAGAATGTGTGCATGTTAGTGCTAGGTTAAATCATCAGGCCCATGTTTGAGTATAAAGTCAGTTTGATTTAAACAAAAACAGCATGTACAATAAAGTTGACTTTTTTTGTATTCAACCAGAACCAGTAGAAATATTGTGTTATATGCTATATTCTTATTGATACGGTGCTTTTACACAATCTCAGGGATCATGGATCTTTCAAATGTGTCAAAACAACTGAGAGAGAAAACTTGTTCCTCAAGTTAATAATGCATCAAAACAATACCAGGGTTAGCCTGACCTCTACTGGACACTCTTCATAATTACACTTTAAATACAGCACCAAAACTTCATTCCCAAATCAGGCTACGGTCAGTCACAGTTACCAGTAGCTCCAACTTCAGTTGAAAAAATAAACACATGATGATGTTAGTAACGGCCTACATATCTTAAATACATTTGATGATTTCCCTGCTTCGATCTTTTTTAACGATAATATGACATACACCATACTGTAAGTCAAAGGCTATTGGGATGTTCAGAGCAGTTTAAAGCAGTGTGTTGTGCTTTTAAGGCTCCATGTTAGGTGATTACAAAGGACATCTGTGAGAGTATAACACATAAAATAAGCAAAAGCATTGACCTGTCACTGAGGTCATTAGGGTCTGGATCTCTGGATGACTGTAACTTTTACCAGAGATGTCTCCTTTTTTTTTTTTAATGAAAGCAATTTTTGTAGCCTAAAGAGTTTCATAATAATAAGAATGAAAACAATCACATAAGGAAAAAAAAACAACGAAACAGTCACTTTATGATAGAAATTGCAATAATAATGAATACTCAGGGACACTTTACTAATCCCGCTATATTACCCCCCAACATTTAGTGTCAGTAATTACGCTTTTTCTGATGAAGGCGTTTTATTGACTCATTCATTATCTGTTTATACAGCAGCCTTCACCTATGGCTGCCCACAGGAGCGGTTATGGACTAATACATTAAAACACATATATTTTTACAACTAGATCATTAAAAGCCACTTATTTGATGTTTATATACTGCTTATGAATGCTAAATAGGGGGCTTAAAGTGAAGTGTTGCTGAATATTTAAAGGTCTCTCACTACCCACTGAATGCTTTATTCTTTGGTTGAAATCACTGCTTTTCACTATCATTATTTCTAACAGTGAACCATCTGAAAATAATCAGTATTATGAGTGTGCTTCGGTGTTCACTCGTTGGCTCACGTCACTTTGCGGTTGCGTCAATAACATGTGGGCTGACATATCCTGTAAGCTGTTAAATACTGTGGATGCCGCAGACTGATACACGAGCTGACATACAGGACTGTTTCACATTTTATCCACAAGGTGGCTGCAGATAACACAGTGACGCAGAGCTGTGCTGAGCAACAGGTGCTTTTTGGCACGCTGAGCCTCACAGTGCTGTAAATGATGCGGTAAAGCGGGAAAGCTGGATCTGTAGCCAGTGTGTGACACTGCAGCTGAACATTTAAATCTAAACCTGTGTTATCATCTGCCTGCTGTCCACTGTAGGTGCTTGTGAGCAAGCAAGCATCAAATGAGCAGACTATCAGAAGACAGTATAGACATATAGAAAAGACATATAGAAAACAATACATTGTGTTTGTTTTGTTTTTTTTAGATAATAGAGATACAATTCTCATCCTACCCTCACCATACCATCTAAGCTGAGGTAGTGCATGATATAAGAAAATTAAACAAATGATCGCAACAATAATAATGGCAATGAGAAATAAAACAATAATAGATAAATGAGTTTTCAGGGCAGGGTTTTAGTAAGTTGGGCTCATGGTCATATGACAGGATTCCAGCTGGAGTAAAAGTGGTCCTTGGATCCTCTAAGTGTGTATTTGATCTTTTCAAGACTTGAAGATCACTCGTCCATCGGGAGGTGTTCGGTGGTTTAGGGAAGATTCAGTGCAACAGAACGCTCCAACAGGCAGGTGCAGGGGTGAATGCTGTTATGTCTTCATGCTTACTAATCTGTTGGTCAGGGGGCACTGGGCCGAAGACACCTGGATATGTGCTATGTTGTAAATTTAGGGTCTTGAAAGCTGCTGAGCATCAGTCGGACAAGGAAGGTCATGACTAAAACATGTGGTAGGGTTACTGGAGCCCTTTGACAGCTGCTACAATTCTCGTCTACTGTATGTCGGAATAGATCCTGGATAGCCTGGACTATTCATATAGGAGCTACCAGCACTAATGCCTGGGAACTGCTCCGTATCACTGTTGGACACTGATCTGCATCAGTGGAGGCGTTGGTGGAAGGTGCTCTACCTCCTAATTCTAATGAAAATAGGAATTACTTTGAAAGAAGTGGTCTATTTAAACCCAAATAAATAATCAATCATTGTTAATTGATTATTTTTAACTGTATGCGGTCAATTGGAATCAATAATTAGAAGAGTGCCAGTTGCAAATTGTCTCTATTTTGCCTATAATTAATGGTGAACAACACAGTTCTTTATTGGAGACATCAAGGAAGTATATTAGAAAATTGCAGACCCAGAAAAAGAAATTAGCTAAATGTATTGATGAAATAAAGGCAACGTGCCTCCAGTGATCTCCAAACGCTGGGAGTAAATGCAGAAATGTGGATAACAAATGGGCTGCCAGAACAGAGAGCACAGATGTTTGAATTAATGAGAGTAAATGAGGACTTGTTGCGGTTCCCATGATCCACTTGGACAGCCAAGCTTCCACTGCATGTTATTCAGATCGGCCAACAATGAAATGTGCTCTGTGTGTGTGTGCGTGTGTGCGTGTGTGTGCTACTTTTGCGGTCAAACATTTGCATAGAGATTCTGTTTTTCCGCCGCCTTTTGAAAGGTTGTTGACATTTTGCTTAGACGGAGCCTGTGTGGATGAATTCCCTCTCAACTACTTCCTTTTTTCACAGTTCATTCTCTGGCGTCATAGAGATAAGCTGTGTAACTGACAGCAGCCACTCTGCAGCAAGGGCATTGAAAAACAGTGGAATATTGCAGCGCAGAGGATTTAAAGATAACTTCTGATGCTCTTTTTACCAGTGTAAAATGATTATATCAGAATCATTGAAGCCATGTTTGGAAGCAAGACATTTTTTTATGCTTCGTAAGAGACACGTTTTCACACAGGCTGAGCTGAATGATTGTTTTACGAACGTGAAGCAATTTTCACTTCATTCCCTTTCACACAATCGCTTTGTCTGGGGTGTGGTTTGGATGTTTCGCATAGCATGTTGTCACTCAGCGGATGGGAAAGATCCTATTGTGCCCTTTGATACCAAACCGTTTATGGCACTGCCAAAACTCATCCAGTCAAAATGGATTTAAAACAGAAACACACACACACACACACAGAGAGAGAGATGGAGGGAGGGAGAGAGAGAGAAATTCGAAGAGTCGAGAAAGCGTTTGGAAGAAAATTTGTTGTCAGACTGCTGGCTACTGAAATAGCCTCTGACACTATGCTGGAGCCAGAATACAGGGAGATTGTGAATAAACACAAAACAGCTGTGACAGTATGTTTTTTTTTTTTTGTCAGCACATGAGAAAAGATCAGTGCTCTGTGTTGGTGACTTGAATAACAGCTTTGGTTTTCACCTTGTCCCACAATCCACTGCAGACAGACCTCAGTACAATGTATGGTCCTGCATTTACTCTGCTCTCTTTTCATTCTGGTCATAAATTGGTTATTGTGATTTTATACTAGATGATATATCATATCATTCTCTTCCACTTCTATCATATCTGCGGCATAGTATTATATTATTACTTTATAGTGTTACATAAACTGCTAATATATAACATATATATAACATATTATTATGCATATTGTACTTATCATTCATCCTTATATGCTTATGCTATATGCATAGTTCACACATCATGGCTACCAGAGTTGCACTAGTGGGCTTCTTGTCCATGGATTTTTGCTAAAGTCACTTACGTAGTCTAAGTGTAATGTATACTGTAATGTATACAGTATATAGCTTTCTATCTTATCTCTTTCTTATCTTATCTTAAATCCATTTTCCACGAATCAACCACCTCAAGAACATTTTCCTTCCTTGTCCTTGGTTTTTCGGTTCCTTACCTTTGGAACAGTTTCCCACTAACTTTAGAAAAGCTTTCCTTGTCTTCTTCTTTCTTTCTTTCTTTCTTTCTTTCTTTCTTTCTTTCTTTCTTTCTTTTAGAAAAAGGGAACCATCAAAGCCAGTCCTAAAAACCACATGTTCTCACTGTTCTACAAGGTATCACCCACCGTCATCCGGGTTGGTTTATCACCTGAGTCCGTTGTAACCCATTATCTTATCTTGCCTTATATTTTATTATTAATAAATGTGTGTTACTGCTCATATATGTATGTATACTTTTTTTTTTAAATGTAGTGTATTAAGACACCTTGTTTTGGCACACTTCAAATGTATATTTTACTTTAAGCTTAAATTGTGCATTTTTAATGAGTAGTATATTAAAGAGCTCAAATTATTGTTGTTATTTCTTAAATCAACTGACTTGAACAGTGTTTTAGATACACCACTTACACCACTGATATGAGTGGTGATAATATCTGTACTGCATTTTTTATTAGGTTACGGTAGAGTTGTTTCCCACACCCAAACAATTCCAGAAACCCGAATAATTTGCGGTTCAGTATAAAATCACCACAAATGTCGGTCAGAAAGTCGGGAGGAGCTCGGGAGAGTGAAGGAAGTCTCTCTCTCGCGCGCGCGTCCGCTCACACAGACACGCTCGCGCGCACACGCGTACAGTAGTGACTGTACTTGCTGAGTGAGCCAATAACACAAGAGGGGAATCAACATTCCATTAAACATTCCTCTCGCGGGACTGTCCTCCCTCAAACATCGCGAAGTTTCCTGCTATTTTGTATTTTGGTGGCAGCAGGCAGCCCGCAGGAACCCGTGGAGGCAAGTCCAAGAAAGGTGGAGACTCCTGGTTAACTTCCTGCACAATAATCTTGAAGCACCACCAAGAGAGAACTCGGGAGGCTGCTGCTGCTGCTGCTGGGGCAGGGACGAATGGATATACGGCTCACTTGACTTCTTTTTCGGTTGAGAGTCGACAAAAAGCACTTTGTGGTTGATTATACACATCTACCTGGCTAGTAGCTAGCTAGCAGTGAGGCTGCTGGAGAAGAGATTCCCAACATTTGATTGCGAGGCGGTGTGAAGGACAGGAATGGGTGAGTTTTCCATGATGTGGCGCCCGTGTAGTGTTTAACGTTATATGTTAACTGCTCTTCCTTTTCGACCCAACATACTAAGCAAGTCGAACACGCGTGAAGCATTAAACCAAGTGTCAGTGACATAAATCATGCTATCTGCTTTTGCCAGCAGGGAGTTGAAGTTAGCAAACCAGTTAGCTAGCTGGTTAGCCTAGCCAGCTAGCTGTCCGGTTAACTGGATAACGCCACCTCCATCCTTGGATTTGGCTGCAGTTCTAGCTAATGTTAACATGAGCTACCTTAAAGCTGATGTCAACATGGCCTCTGTAAAAGCACTTACGGTCCTGAAATTACTGTAGTCGCTTGAAATTCCCAGTTTATTCTCGTCTGGGTGTGCTGTGTAATCACAAATTTGGACTGTTTGCAGTCTAAGTAACTCTACAGACAGGAAACTTCAGACAGAAAGTTAGCTTCTTCTGATAGCATAGGTCAGCTTCCTCTTCTGACATTGGCTTTAGGTCTGATGTAAGGAAAAGGGAAATTTTACCGGGCACACTGTGTGTCATGAATGCATTCTTTCCATGACAACGATAGTCTTACTGTAAGATCCCACACCCCAGTGCATGTACTAATTGCTTATCTGCACTTGAGACTAGACCAGAATGGACCAGGGATCTTTTATTATGAGCACCCATGACCAGTTCTCAGGTCTAACAACATGAAGGATATTTCACTGTCGAGTTTTAAACCAGAGTTAAAAGTTAGCATCTTTGTTGCTGTATGCATTAGTTTTAAAAAAAACCCCATGAGTGTGTGGTGCTTGTTGTTGCTTCTTCACAGAGAGTGATTGTTGTGATGGTCATGCTGACTGAATGTAGAGGAAGCTGATCTTTGTGTGTGTGTGTGTGTGTTGCAAACCTTTTGTGTCATGAACCCAGCCTACTGCATCTTGCTAACTGTGCAGTGTGGTCTGTGTGGTTGTGTGCAGTGGGACTTGTTCAAGAACTTTGCTATGTCGTAAAACAGGTTTTAAGATCAGCTTTGCATAGCCTTCAGATGTGTAAGGTTGCAGACTGCGGTTTTGACATTTTAAGTCAAGAGAACTGCTTTAAACAAAACTGGTTTGCATGCACTCGTTTGCTTATGCTTAGTGTTCAAAACTGTAGTGATGGACCACATTGAAGATGTAGGACACAAATGAACTTAACTTAAATTGCGAAGACAATAAGAAAAACAGTGCAGCTTGAGACTTAATAAAAATGTGAACCCAGGAGAAAAACGATGTTTCTCTTGAACATGCTTTTTGACTAGTGTCCATTTATAGGACAGTAGGTTCACATGAATTTGTAATGCTCTATGGTGTTCCTTTCCTGAGGTGGCTCCTTGCTGAAGGTATCTCAGATGTGTTTGAACATGTCCTAGCTGTGTGTGTGTGTGTGTGTGTGTGTGTGTGTGTGTGTGTGTGTGTGTGTGTGTGTATGTGTGAAAGAGAGCCCCTCACATTCTGTGTTTGCTTCCCCTGAACTTGGGCTACATGCAGCCTGCTACGGGTTGATTGACTAAAATCCGCAAACTGGAATTTAGTTTTTTAGCATGAGCTGGTTGGACATACCTGTTCTTTGTCTGGTCTGCTCCCCACATCTGTGTCAGAGGCCAATCTTTAACTTTGTATTGCATTTCTTGGGTCATTTTCTTGCTTTTATTTTGATAGTGGATAGTACAGAGGATGATAGAAATGTAGGCAGAGAGAGCTGAGATGACATGCAGCTAAGATTCCCAGCCAGACTGTGGGCATTGTGTTTACTTGGACACATTCTTAAACACTCAGGCCACCAAAAGGACGTCCCAGTTGCTATTCCATTTTATTAGCCAACTTCACTGCAGGATTCCACTGAACCAAAGAAAGACTGGACATGTGCCAAAATGTCTGATTGAATATTAACTTCACTGGCCTCAACCAATATTTACCAGCATGTGGTTTGTTTTAATTTCCCACCCTGGTTTTAACTTGACTGATGAAGGTCAGTTTACCTAGCCTGGTCAATCTGGTGCTTAAACACTCATTCACTTAGAAAAATATCCCAATCTGGCTCTATAAAGAGACATTTTTTGTTATACTTAATGTAATTTTGAACAAAGTCACAAGATAAAAAAAATTAGCACAGATGTTCAAACTGAAGACTGATGAATGAAACAAAATCATTAATGACCTGTACACCTCTAATGAGCACCTTTGATCACTATCTTCAAATGTGAAATTGTACTGCTGGAACTCTGCAGGTGTTTCCTTTTATTATCTTTCATATGACTACAGTTACACTGTCCTGTATTTTTCAGTCTTGTAATATATCAGATTAGACCTTGATCATTTAATAGTGCACATGCATTTTCACATCTAATCTGAATGAAGACCTGCTTTAATTTAAAGTATTGCCAAATGCATTTAGCCAGGCACATTTCACTGGATTCAGAATGAAGGGACATGTCAGGCAGATTTGATCATATTTACACCCTTCCATTGTAAATTTGATTTACTGTGAAAGTCCCCACACTCCCATCCCCCTTGAATGGCTGCAATTAATCATCCTATTCATTTTGGATAGGGATGTACCCACTGACATAATTTCCCAGATGTTTAAACAGAAGTTAAAAGAGAAGACTAGTCTAAAATTACGAAAGCACTCATAAAACAATTTAAACAATTTAATCTACAATGTTAAACATTGTCTGAAAAAAATGCGCATATTATTAGAGCCTTTTTTCAAACTCTTCACATAGTAGTGTTAATAAAACATATTTTCTTATGTTTCAGTGAGTAAGCGATTAATGAGAACACCAAGTTTTGAAATTGGTTTAGTATTGAGTGAGAGCACTGCAGCTGTTAGTCATGAAATGGGCTGCAATGTAATTCCTCTGGGTGTTTGCACGTCATCCATGCGCGTCCTTTAAAGTGTTTGTTTTTGCCACTGACAGGCTCAGATTGTTTTTAGAAATGTCTGACCAGATTACGGAAAAAATCCCGACATAGTTAGACCTTTTTGTTTAACCAGAAATTGCAGCTATATAATTAGCAGACAACCTTATCATACTCAAGCAGGATTTTGATGATGATGTTTGATGATTAATAATTGTAAGCTAGTGGTTAGCTGTTCATGTTTACAGAGCTAGAGGAATCTTGTTCTACCGATGTCCAGCTGATGATGGAGACACTGAGAAATGTTTGCTTTCTGTGTTGCGTGTAGTTTTCAATGAGAAAATCTGCAACTTTCTTTTAAGGGCATAACAGCCAATTCAAACTGGTCATGTGGTGGAAGGGGCGTTACGGCCACACTCTGTGGCATCCACAGCAATGGCCACTTGGCCAGATCGACGTGTCCCAGTGAAACTTCTTCTTGAGACACGCTTTTCACACTTGCAGTATATCTTGCCTATTTTTTTTTTAGTTTTCTATGTGTTTTGAATTTTGATCGAGCTGCGCTTTTGCATACATTTGAGACTGTACCCGTAAAACAAGCAATAGATGTTGATATGACTCTCCTGTAGATTACTTACATACTCTTTTCTCACAACATGACTGTCTTATCTGTAATATGCAATGCTTACGTCTCCTCTCAGATTTCCATGACACCGTTGGACTCTGACATATGACAGGCACAGCCGTTGTTAGCACATGGCAGTGGACCTTTTGTTTGCTCATAGAACTAATGGTAATGTAATCTGTGAAACAGGACAAGTTTAATCATGTAAACCCAAAAAAATAATAGACACTCAAAGTATTTGATTGTCTAGTTGCCCAAACTTAGCTTCCAGGTGTGTAAAATGTGTGGCAAGGTGTTGGTATAAAGTACACATTGAGCTATTGTCCTCAGTGTCGGTGCTGTGGGTAAATAAAGGTGTACAGGGGAATTCATTTTGAACAACAGCTCTCTCGTCTCCCTCTCACTTGATTTCTCTTGGGTAATAGTTTGCCCTTCATATCAGCTACCTCTCACATCAGTGGGAAGGAATGCAGTTATGAGTTTCCTCTTTACTGATTGTGTGTATGAATGACTGAGAAAAGGACAGAGAGCGCACTGATTTAGACAGTCTGCCTGGCAGTCAGCTCGCCTGCGTGGCCTTGAGTACCCACCCCCTCTCCTTCCTTTCTCTCCCCCCCTCTCCCCCTCCCCTACAACATCCTCCTGTCTGTCACTGGCTTATATAAGACCCATATTGTACAAACTCTTTACCTGGAAGCACTGTGTGAGGAGAGGAAAGCGATAACCTGGAAATTCCTTCCCTTCTGTTGAACCTCGACCCGGCACACAGACAGGAAGTGAGAGCAGAATTTGCTGTGCGCTCCCAGGAGTGTTACAGGCACACTTGAAAGCAGGGATAGCACAGAGAAATTAATATATTTGTTTAAAAAGACTTGAAGAATATGTCTGGTTAGGCTGAAAATCTCATCTTGAAAGCTGATCATAATAGTGAGCAGTATTTGAGTCACGCTTTCGATTTAACTCTTGTTCCACTGTGTGGGTTTAGTAAAATGACAGTGAGGGGAGAACAAAGATAAATTCTATCTGATAAGAGAGACACAACTCAAAGCAAGACCAGGCATGATGGAGGTATGCCGAAGAGACAACACGCACTCACACAAAGAGACATTCATAACAAAGCGTCGTACAGGCAACAGCATTAGCGTAGATCCTCTTTAATTTGGATAATCTAAGATGCTTTCATAAGGTACAGTTATCCCATTTTAGAGAGGCATTAAAATAAGATAACACTTTATTAATCTCACGCTGGGGAAATTAAATTGTTACATGCAGCAAACAATAAAAGATAGACATCAGAGGATCAAAATAGTCAATAAAAAAGGTATACAGAATAAAAAATAGAGAAAAACAGCTATGCATATCTATACTATACGCTGAATACTGCTGCCACAAGGGCATATAAAATATATGTTGCCTTCAGATAAAAACAGATAATAAATACAGTGTTAATATGTAATATTGCACAATAAGTAAAGGATTTGGGATGAATAGCATAGTAAGTAACATGAATGCAAAACAGTAGGCATGTGATGTTGTCATTTTATTTATACCAGTGCCATTATGGATTCTGCATATTGGACAGATTCTTTATCCATTCCCTTATTAATTCCTGATAAATTTGAGTTTAGTTTGACGTCATTTGTTTTGCAATGCGCAACTGTCACAAAAATGGCTGTCGTCAATTAAAGGAATTAGTAAGCTCAGAGCCCTACGATTCCAAAGGATGGGACAGTTTTGAACTAGCTCTCAGTGGTTGCTGTTTTCGATTCCCATCCTTAACTCTGTCATGTTAATGGAAATGAAGAATAACTTAATGAAATGCGTTTTGATAAATTGGACACTGTGTCACCAGACACTCAATATTTAAGGAACCAGGGTGGAATCAAGGGCAACAACAACAACAAATAATGGTAGCAAGTCATGGATGGGGTGTGTGCTTGCAGAGGAAATGGTGCGTACTAGTACATAGTGAGTTTCTTTTAGCTCAAAGTGTTGAGGAATGACTCCTCTAGCTTCTGATCATCTCTCTCTCTCTCTCTCTTTCTTGCTCATGTCTCTCAGCTGCAGCAAATATGTCAGGAATCCTCAGCTGCCACTCCCCAGGGCCAAGGTGTCATGCCACTGTTAACAAGGCAGATAGAAGGTTTCCGAGTGTGTGTTCGCATGCACTCTCTTTATGTCTCTTTCACCCTCACCAGAGACTGTTAACTCTGTTTTCCCCGTGGTGCTGGTGGTCCGTAAACCTGCGAGCAATGCAGAATAATCTGTCAGCGAGTAACATGGCAGTGTGGTTTGTATCTGTCTAAAGATGCGGTTAAATATCAAAAGAAGTTCTCATTGTTCTTTATCTCTGTATCATTTAGTCAAACACAGTATTTAGGCTAGTAAATGGAAATGTTTGATCCATTTCATGCCTCAGTCCACATCTGTGCCACATAAGAGGAAGCAGGGGAGACTGCTGAAGTCCCTGGATTGGTGGGGTGGTTTATTACTCATCATGGCTGTATAATTTGTCATTTCTGTGTAGCAGGGATGTAACGAGCTACCGAATCTCGCACTATCACGATAGCAATATGGCTCGATGTCGTTGTAGGACTGTGACACTATCTACTGTGACGCTGATATGTGGCAACGTTTTGTTTTTCCCGTTTCAAGAACCGACCCTGGCGAAAAGGAAACTTACAAATGCAAGACAACTTACTACAGCTGTCGGCTTGCGTACAAATACAGCCAGATGATGGTCAGCTACACTACGGGAAAGACAAGCATGAGAATTGGGCACATTGCCACCCAGAAAAGCTCAAATCACAACAACAACAACACAACAACAAAGCTTCAGCCAGGCCAAAGAAGCCTGAAAGAAGTATTTGGAGCCCCGCTTCCCCATAACAGTCCCAGAGCTGAAGAAATACCAAGATGCATCTGTGAATATACAGCCAAAGACTTAAGCCCGTTTTCTATGGTCGACAATGATGGATTTCAGAGGTTAGTGAACACTCTGGAGCCACAGTGCACAATGCCACCAAGGCCACACTTGCACTGCACAGTGATGCAGCTCTGTACCAAGAGGCAAAAGCTGAAGTGACGCAGAGCCTCAATGAAGCAGAGTGCATCTCAAGTTCACCCATAGTTCAACAACCACAGCTGAGCTGACCACCTAACAGAGAGTGGTAAACCTGCCAGTACATAAACCAATCACATGGATGTGGTCGCCCGATGGAGCCTCCCCCACTATGAAGCCGGTAGCAGTGTGACTTTCACTTCCAGCTTGTTGTTGCTGTGCGTAACGGCTGGAATTCATTATGTTAACAAGTTGGAATATTGACATTATCATGATATAAATGCTTTTCATCATATAAAAAAATTCTGCTGGTATTATTGTAAACAATATGATGTCACACACCCCTCATACACGTAAGTGGTTACATGATTACTCCAGACAAGTAGTTGTTTTTTTTTTTTTTTTTTTAAATATTGTCAAAAACTCCTGAGAAGAACAATGGAGAAGACGGGGGTGCTGAAGGTCACCCGGCACCCCATCATCGCTGGGTTATGTATCTCATGTCATACTCGTACAGTCTTTTGACTCCTCCTCTCTCTTCATCTGCTTGACAGCACACCATTTAGTGGATGCACTTTTGGCTATAGCTCTTAGCATTTTGACCTATTTCTGCATTTATGGCAACACAACAGAGCAACTCTGGCTGAATGGAGAGGCTGCTGCTGGGCCCGATGATCGTGTTTTTTCTTTATACCGTTCACTGTGATCAAACTATACTGAAATGTGATTAAAGTGTGATATAGGACTACTTGCATCATTGACTTCTTTTGAGGGCTCTGCATGTGTGACACCATTAACAGTGTGTAAGCATCATATTGTATGGTTGTACAGTCTGACATCAAGTAGGCTATGAATGACAAGCAGACCTGCTGACCCACATCCACACTGATACATTAACTAAAAGGTTGCTGGGGAAACATGCCAGTTAGCTCCCTGCTTTAGCAGCGGCCTTAATATTAAGCCAGTATTAATGTCACAGTTAAGGCAGCGTAACTGTTCCTGGGACAGTGGCCAACACTGGATGAATGAAGTAGTTCTTCATCCTTTTGACCTTGGATAGTTGTCGTCCGGGTTACTTTATTGTTGTTGTTAGCAGGCGTTTCTTCACTGTCATTACTCAAGAAGAGTCTCAGTTCTACCCTCTGGGCCACTTCATAAATCAGTGGAACTATTGAGGCCAGAATCCCCCTGCTGCTGCCTGACTGCAGTGGACTGGCAGGGAGTTTGCTCCACACACACACACACACACACACACACACACAAACCACCTGTACACTGACTCTTTTTGGCTGCTTTTAAATGTATTTAGAAAGGCATTTCCTGCGAGGAACAAACCAAGAAGACTTTGTCCACTGCCCCTCTGCTGGCATTTCACAGGCCGACACCCATCACTCACTGCACTCATTCAGTAGCAGCAGCCAGAGCTGGTGTGGAAAATGCCTGAGTCCTTGACAAGTGACCATCAGAGTTCACCTATTTGCCTTTCTGGTCTTCACATGGATAAAGAAGAGACATTTTGTTCCTGCCCCCACAGCTCAGTTACCAAAAATTTCAAAAGGAACATAATTGAGTCGATCCCTTCAAACAAAGCTTTCAAATATGCACTAATTCAAGTTGCAGATGGAAGTAAACAAGCCACGATTACTTTGGTTGTCTCACACCTTTATACCTGCTTGATAACTGTAATGTATTCAGGAGATCTTGTAGAGCCTCTTGCATGTAGAAAACATAATCATCAAATGCCTTTAAAAATGAAAGTTTTAAACATTAAAACCTACCACCTAACTTAGCTTTTCAAGCGTTTTAATGAAATTTAGTCCCGTTTTGGACTAAAGCAACACATTACTGTTGTTTTCTTCAAAATAATTTGTCATAGCCAATGTCACACTGCTGTTTTGAGACTATACATTCACACAGACTACTCACTCATAAAGAGTGATTGCACACTGTGATCAACCCAAATAACTCAGCTTTCACTGTCGGTGAAAACCTCTTCAATTTACCTCTGCCACCGCAGCAACGGCAGTGTCTCTACAGAGCAGAACACATGGATCAGCTGGCAGATTTGTCTATAAACGTAATTGCTGTGCAGCTCAGTCACTGCATCAACTAGCTACAAGCTGCCAGAGTGCTGGCTGTCGTTCGCAGTTCCTGTAAGTGACAGCCAGCACATTGAAATCTTTGAAGCAAAGACAGATTTTTTTTTTTAATACAATATTGAAAGTCTGTGCCACATTGTTGTTTGACAAAAGAATAGCAGAGTTTTGTACCTTAAGTTGGAATTACCGGTAATTGCAAAAAAAAAAAAAAGTTGATTTCTGTTACCCCTACATACGCTTTATGTTATATGATATCCTTAATATGATTTTGTTTTGTGCTTCATTGAGCTGTTCTGAAATGTGACAAAAATGGCTAAAACCATGTGGTGTCTCATAATTTGGTGTTGCTTTTCCTCCACTGAAAATAACAACATTTTAAGTTAACATTATATTATGTGGTATCAAAATCCAAAACCCAAAGTGTAAGCAGCCATATAGGAGTGTGTTTAAAAGTAATTGAAGTGATACCGATTTGGCTGGCCCGCGTTCCTCAGGCAGGGTGTGTTTGCGTGGTCGCAGAGTCCCTCTGCTTCACTTGCAATCATCTGGAAGATGAGCACTGCCCTGTGTGTTGCTTTAAATCAACAGAGTATGATTATGTCTGTCAGCACTGCCTCGTGTTTTGTTTACAGCAGCGGACCGTATCTCTTCCTGTGGTTACATGGACAGATAGTCCCAAATTACCGTCTGGGGTCCTTGCTGAGTTGCTTGAGTGTTGCTCAGTTTGTGTTGTGATTTTTCCGCACCTCATGTGTCTAGACTGTTTGTTACAGTGTACTGCTTAGAGCCGACTCATTTCTGATCTTGAATATAGTGTTATCTTCAGTTGATCTGCTTTGCTTGTGGGAAAGTGATTTTATTGAAAGTGATAGAATCCACTGGACTGCAGCTGGACTAATTACTGACGGAGGCTGAGAGGAGATGAGTGTTACTCTACTCGCCTGGAAGTGAATTAAGCTCAGAGTGGTGTCACTGCCTGATCCATAATGTCTGCCTGGTCTCCACCAAACTGTCGCTAAGGCAGTTAATTATCCTGTTCATGTGTATACAAGATGGTGCTTGTGATCATGGTGGGACTAAGGTGGGAAGCTTTCTGATTAACAGGCAGCAGTGTCTGTGGGTTGCTGGTGTTAGGTGAGTGTTAGGGTCCTGCAGTAGCATGCTGTGAGCTGATGGAGCTGTCAAACCCGGTGGAAGTGCTCTATCTGAAATAAAACAGGCTTGTATAAGATTGCCTGTCCAGACAGGGTAAGCCACTGTACCAGAATAATATTTTTTTCATCTCTCAACTTGCTGGGCAGTTTCAGTTTTGCAGCTGCAAAAATCAAGAGAGCTGCAGATCCAACTGCCAAATTACTCGTTGGCAAGTCATCATCTGACTTGAGATCATCCAGAGTGGCATGCAGGGGAGGGAGATTTTACTAGAATCTACTAGAAGGCAAGGACACAGTGCCAGATTTTATGGAATTTACCGACCTGTTAGGAGTCACTTTGGAAATGGGTAGAGGGATGTGTTAATTTGCGGCTCCAGCTTAAAAAAATGCAGTGCATTGTACTTGTTGCTTTGCAAAGTGTTGCTTTGCAGGTCGTCTTATGCTGCATTCATGTGATGTCTAACCTTGTAGTCACATCATTTAAAGTCCAACTGAAGTTAGATTGTTGCTGCCTGTTCCAGCATACATATCTGCTCTGTAAATCAGTTTTCCTGTGAACTCATTTGAGAGAAAAACTGAAACCAAAAGGGAGAAATGGATCTTTTTTGTGGGTGGTGGTGGTGGTGGTGGTGGGGGGTTCATAATGTATTTTTTTTTAATACCTATTACCATTCTCGTATGTCTACTTAGATAGAGACCCCATTTAGTAAACAGCCTATCAAATTACAGCATTCTATTGCAGGCAGAGTAGACAGTTGCACTGAGCCAGACAGCGGCTGCTGCACAACATAGAGCCACAGGCTCCTAACAACAGCTGACATTAGCTTTCCTGCTAACGTCTCCATTTTATCTCACTTGCAAACATGAACGCACGTCTCCTTCTGCACCTTAGCTTCTTGGATGAGCCACCAAACAAACATTCACTGCATAAAAGTGCACTGCCAACATCATTTCACAGCTAGATAGCTGATTGCTGCTCAGCACATTAAACGGCATGTAGACAGCGAGAGCCTTTGCAGTCATTGTTTGTTGACACTTCTGTAGGTATTTTCACGAAGTGGGAGAAATCGCCGCCCTCAGAAATCCCCCATTTCAGACTCAGAAGTACGACTTGGAGGCTGATGCGACCAGAGTTTCCTACTCATTTCCTAGTAAATACGGTGTAAATAATAGGACGTGAAAGTGCTATTGCACGTACTTGTAGTAGTACTACGTAGGAATTTCCAGCAAGAACAAGGGCAGGAGCCAATTGGTGATTGGCATCTACTGCATCAACCTGTTCTAATGACATCAATTTGATATTGCATTATGGGCATCAGTATCTTGCCAAACAGGCTTGGTTTTAGCATGGATTTCATATCTGGATTTCATTATTGTTCTATCGAATAATGTCACTCCTTGCTGTGACAGATATTTTGTTCAGTGCAGACAACTCTGTTTGATTGTTTTCAGTCATTAGGCATTAAGACGGTGGAGCAGGCAGCTAGGCGAGGCAGGCACTCCACTCACTCCACTTGAATCACTGCTCCTGTTAGCCTTCTTCTCGAAGGCTTAAACACAGAGTGTTTGATGTTGAGGGAAAGGCTGGTCTGAGATCATCAGTCAGGGCCAATTTCTCCTTGGCGGTCGGCCCAGGCTGGTGAAGTGTTGGGGCCACGGCTGCTGATGTCAGAGGGAGAGTAGAGCCACACACACAAACACATGTGCCAACAGTCAACACTGAGCCAAGGTTTAAAGCGGTTATCTTAGCCTTGCTTGACCAAACCTAGTTCAGTGCTGAATGACTCTGCCCTGAAGTTGAGAAGTTTGGGGAGTGTGCATGTGAATGTGAGAGAGAGGCACAAAGTTCGCAGCGTACCCATCATGGTTTTTGTTTTGGCTGTGTTTGGTGTGAAGCCAGCTGTGCCAGTGGAGTTTCTCTGCTGTGAGTGATGTGTTAAAGTGCCACACCACATAGTAAAATACCTCACGACCAGTTAGTCCTCTGCAGCCAGCTTATTTTTAGTAGCTGCTCAACCTGCTGCACTGGAAGCAGCCAGGCAGCCTGTCAGTCTCACTCGTCTCTCACTTTCATTGGGTCACAATTTTCACATTTTTGAATAGTCATTAAATTAGCACAGATGGAATTGACTATTTTATCCTCTTAGAAAATAAAGTTTGTCATGTTTTTAACCTGTGTGTGTGACATAGTTCATTGGGTGTTGAGGGAAGTGTGTGCGTGTGTTTGTATGCGTGTGTGTGTGTGAGTGAAGAGTGCCTGCTTGAGTACATGCTACAGGGAGTGAGTTATAATAGCCAGTGGCAGAGTGACCAGATAATCTCAGGCTGCAGCCTAATTAGAAGGCTGTGCGATCGCCAGTATGATAACATTATTGCAGGTTTATACCTCAGCAACTCACACTCATGCTGTCATATTCTTGTTGTGAAGCCTTGTTTACAATTATTTTATGTGAATTTTATATGAACGATGATGATTTAGTTTTCCTTAATCAGTAGTTTCATAATCAAGAAGATTAATTTATTATGTTTAACCATGATTCTTGTTGTTATGTTTTAATTTTAGTTCCTTGGGTCTCATTGTGCTTGTTACTCATTCAAAGGCTGTGATTGGCCAGCATGATAACAGTACTCTGCGTACTCAGCAAGCTGATTATTGAAACTATAGAATATTTGAAATTGCCAATCTACAGTTTTAACCATATAAACATATAAGTTTGTGTTGGCTATTGCAGGAAACACTATGTTTGTAGTTCAGTGATTTAATTTCTTCTTAATTCTTCCCTCTATTTTTAACTTTCCTACCTGTTGATTGTTTGTTATGTGCACTGCACTGTGCTCCACTTGACAATGAAATAAAATGCAAACATATCAAGTCTGCAGATGTTTGTCGTTGTTGTCTTTGTGTATCTAAGGTAACTTGTTTATACGACGTGTAACCTCACAGAGAAAGGTCAGGTGTTAGACCGAATGAAGGAGCACTTCATTTCACTGACCTGAGCAGCCATTCATTCTCAGAGCCGACTGAATAGATGTTCTTTCACTGCCATATTTAGTCTGGGTTTGTAAGATTTGATCAGTGCTTATTGTGACTGTGTGGTTGTTACCACAGAAACTAAACAGAGTGATGCATGTATTACTTTTTTGTAAGCAGTCGTGCCTGATTCGGGGCAATTTACCATTCCTTCCTTATCTTGTAATGTTAGCACACATAAGAAAGCGTTTTGCTGAAACTCATTGTTTATGTTGGTTCTGGATTGTGTTGGACAATTGTGTTGTGTGCCCTCACAGACTTTCTGAGCAGTATTTACATTTTTTCAACTGTAGGAAGGAACACATGACACTAACTTTTGTTCACAAAATTGCAATTTCAGTTAATACTCTTCTACTAAGTGCTCAAAGTTATAGAGCAGACGTTCTTCAAATGACGGTTTGGTGTAGGACCAGACAACAATCTGAATTCACTCATATTGTAATGTTCAGAACAAGTGGCTGGATGCAACATTACTATACGGATAATAACTATAACAACCAATGACATTTTACCAGAAGCTCAAATAACCAATCACTGCAGAGTCCAGTGCAGAAGTTCAGAAACTTCATTTTCTTTCTGTTTAATTATTGTGACATTGTACCAGTGAATTAGTTTGCGGTATTCTTTACAAACTGCTGTTCCTGCTAGAAATGCAAAAGCAGTTGTTGATAGTAGTGGTCACTGTTATTTTTCATTGCTCTGGAATAGATGCTCGAAAACTAGCGAGCTGCTGCTATTGTTATTTCACGATGTTGCTTTGATATTTTGCTAATTTTTGTGTCTTTTTGTGTCTCTTATCACTCCCTTCAAACCCTTTCTTTCCCTAAACTTCCTCTTCTTATCTCTCTCACCCTTCCTGCCGCTGCCTTCTCATGTTTTTCTCTTTTCTGTGCCCTCTCTCACCTCCCGCTGCCCCCTTCCTCTCTTTCTGTCACCATCCTTCCTTCTTCCTCTTCTTTTCCCCACTCCGTTTCCTCCCTCACCCTGTCTCGAGCAGAGGTCGTGGTGGAGTTTGAGTACGAGGCGCTTCATGATGACGAGCTGACCCTGCGACTGGGCGACATCATCAAGAACGTGCGGTATATAGAGGAGGACGGCTGGATGGAGGGAGACCTCAATGGGAAACGAGGCCTCTTCCCCGACAACTTTGTTAAGGTTAGAGGAAAACTGTTTATTTTTGGAATATTGCCTTTGACCACAATATGATCAAGTATATTAACTCCTGTGTCATAATACCGTTAGCATGTGTACTCTGTAGAGCTGAGCGTGCACTTCCTCTGAGGTTTCAAATGCCTTTGTCTGTTGTTGTTCCATTAGAGATAATCCTATTGAAGCAGCAAGCATTACCAGACCATAGTAGTCTGTGGCTGAGAGTGTTGGCCACAGGCTGCAGCTGATGTGGTCACTGACCTCTAAGAGTTTCTTAGAGTTGCCAGATGTGTGCTTGGTTGAGAAGAAATGATAGACATTTCCTTTGTTAAGTAATTTCTAAGTTTTAACAGAAAATGAGCAGGAGTTATGATTTCAGACATAAGGATGGCTCCATTTTACTAAAATGTCTGTTACCTAATTTTCATCTACCTGATCTGGTAGAAGGCAAAGTTTGTCTGAACACAAAAATCCCTGATGCAGGGTTTTATCTGAAGTTGTGGTAAGCAGAGCCTTTTGTTGGCTGTCTTCAAGTGTGTTTATCTGTGAATCACCGCAAACTGACTGAAGTGTGTAAACAAACCTATGTGCAGACATGAAGAGGCTGTTAGGCCTGTTGGATTGGATGAAGGCTGTGAGTTGATAACGAATGAACTTTTAGTCCAACCTTTCTTTTTCAGATTTGATAAAACAACCAATGACTATTTAAAGCTGCACCGAATCAACCCAGTGTTTCTGCCCTTGGCCTACAATGTACTGATAACACTGGACTAGAAGTGTAGTTTATTGCAGTATGATTCTGCTATATGTATATTAATTCAAATGTTTTGTTTTTGCATGATGTGTAAAATGTCGACATCGTGCAAATCACAAAAAGGTTACTGTGAGTGATAAAGTAGCATAGATGAAAGCTGGCTACATTAGCCGCCTTGAGTCACGACAGTCCTGTGTGACGTGAATAAATGCACAATATCGACACCCGTCACAGTTGGATGGACTGCCATCACTCCACCCATCTCCAGGTGGCCCAGGCTGTGTCGTGGTGAATTTAACAGTCGCATTATAACTCTGGTTATGAGAGTTGAGTTACGGGGGTTGACAATGCAAAAATCTGCTTTGTTCAGGCTGCCGGCTAATGACAGTTAGCTAACTTTAGCTACCCAGCTGCCTGCAGATAGCAGCCTGATGTCTTGCCAGGAAACACAAACAGCAGTTGCAGATGAATTAGTGAGCAGGGTTTTTCTGCTCCATCTGATAATTACTAACTGATTATTACAGTGGATGTGTGTGCTCTGCTTAGTCGAAGCATCTGGTGCTGACACTCCACAGCTGAATTGGCTAGCCTATCATTTCATCATTTCACCAACTCATGAAACTGACTGTGTAAACTGGGGCCGTGTCTTGACAGATAGAAGCTGCAACGGCAGACGTTATCTCCTTCCGTCTTTGTGATTCTTTGCGACATGGTGTGCTGTGGTCGAAAGGCTCTTGCAAAGTGTGAGGCCGGGCTTCATTTTGATCACTCGACTAGAGTTATTTTGCACCGCCGGTGCCACCACCGCTGCCATTTCACACGGCTTCTGACACAAGCTGCTTTTGGCATGTAATTGTGCACAGTTACAGATGCTGAATTATGTTTGATAAAATGCTTTAAGACCCACCTCATCAGCCTGTGTCCTGTGGTTGATCTTGCCTCTCCTATTCCTCTCTCTTGTCCGTCTACTCTGCCTCTTTTCTCCCTCCCCTGTCCTCCTCTCGCTTCTCTTTCCATTCTTTACAGCACAGACACACCAAAAGGAGACTCACAAAGCCTACATGTTTCTCAATCGCCTGCGAGAAAAGTTTTTGCAGAGTTTAATATTCTGTGACTGAGTTGATAACCAGATCAGATGAGGGTAAACAAAAGCTTGCTCCATATCTAGATCTCCCGGTCAGTTCTGCTGCTAAACATAGAAACTCGCCACGACAGTTTGAGGTCTAGTGAACTGTCTGACCCGTCTTCTCTACAACAATAATGACAGGAAAAGACTTGGTGGAGATTGTTGATGTGCTCAGAGGAAAATTGTGACAGAGAATTCGTGTCATGGCGAAGTCATCGCGTTCAGTTTGTGTCAGTTTGTGCAATGGAATTTAATATTTTTGTATAATAGAGTTTAGTGGCCCTTAAGATGTCTGATCCTTTAAATATATTATATCACTCTGATCTATGCAGTTAGCTAAATAGCAGACTTTACATAAAGACAAAAAGGGTACCCCCTTTGATAAAGTAGAGTGTCTGACCTGACAACCCTCTTGTTATGGCTTGGTAGTACACTTGAGGCACCTGAGTGCTCTGCTGTGAAATTGGCCTCTTCTGTGCAAGATATTTACACAGCTAATGCACTGTGAAATGAGTCACTACAGGCCTCTTCTCTCCTCCTCTCTCTCACCTTCTTTCTTCACTCCTCACTCTCATCTCTCCTGTTTTTTTCTCTTTCCATAATCCCGCGTAGTGAGATAGGTAATCAGCTAAGCAGCCTGGCCCAGCCACTGAGCTTGAATAGTTAATCCTCTAAGAAGCCTGCTGGCTGTTGAACTTTGCTCCTGACAACATTACTGTGGTCTCAGATGTTGTCTTCTTCCTGTTTCCTTTAATCAGCCTTGTAGCTGAACGATCAAGGGACATGAAACATGTCTGGGGGTGAGATGGTAAGCAATTTAAGAGTACTTCATCACGGTTAGTTAGTATTAACTGACATGAATGTATCTTGTTGTTGAAGTATCTTTAAAATATGTACGCATGTAATCAATGGAAGACTGTCTTGAAGACAGGAATGTCAGTGTCTGTGAGGCTTTGGAAGAATGTGGTGGTCTGTTCTCACATACTGCCTGGGGAATATGCACTGTGTGTATTTCTCTGGGTACGACCATCCACTTTCCATTGCTTATGCTGGTCCAAGTGTTTCTGGGGGGGGTAATATTTTATGGGACAGTGTGTACGCAGCAGTTTGCTGGAATAAAAACAGAAATTTGTGATTTTTTTTTTCCAGCAGTTTTGCATGTGTGATTTAAAAACCGTTCTATGATGTTGATAATACTGTATGATGGACCTATTAAATTCTTGAATACCTTTAATCTGCAAGATAAAGTTTACTGAAATGTCAATGTATAAACTAGGGGAACATCATCATGCCGTCGCAGGTGTGAAGCACACCACCAAGCCTTTCTGTCCAAACCAACAATTTATTGCTTTTCTTTTGACAGACATCTGCCTCACTAGAATTAACCAGAAAAGAGTGTGTAAGTGTGTAAGATTTAAAGGATCTATTGGCAGAATATGGAATAAATGGAATATAATATTCATAACTACATCTGAAGATAACACTTTTGGAAGAGGGGTGAGGTCAGGGGCATCCTATTGATTGTCGTCTGTAACTTCACTAGATGCCACTAAATCCTGCGCAGTGGACCTTTAAACAAATTGGCTAACAAAAAAAAAATGCTGTGGAAAACGTGGTGGGCAGCTTGAGCAATACATACAGCTACATACATACAACCTGGCCCAGGTTCGACCACAGCCCTCGCACCCCTGGAACTCGGCCAGTGAACGCACATATTCAACATGTTGCCTGGCTGATTTATTGGTCCTGCTGTATCAAATAAGTATTTAGGTTCAATATCCAAGTCCAATTAAGACTGTGTAATAATGCAGTGCCCTTGCCGCCCCTTTATTTAAATCCCCCGTTGGCAATAAGAGTAAATTTTTATTACATGAAATTATTACAGGGATCATTGTCTTCTGATAGATCTACTCTTGGTGATTATGAAGCTGATGCTTGTGTCCCCATTGAGATCTATCAGTCCAAGTACTTCAGTCCGCACAATAATATGTCTGTATCTAGAGATTTATAAAAGCTAAGATGCTCAACAAAGACTCAGAGCTATTATCCTCACCTCTTCAGCAAAGAGCATAGTGTTTTCTTAGAAATTCCGCTGTTGAGAACCATAAGAAAAGAAAAATCAAAGAGAAATCTGAGAATGATCCTTTTGAGAGCTAAGAATGCTGGGAGAAGACACAAGGCCTGTTTTTTATGCTCTCAATGTTTAACACCTAATGAATGGAAAAACAGTTTATGGGTGTGTGTGTGTGTGTGTGTGTGTGTGTGTGTGTGTGTGTGTGTGTATATACTGCACACGTGGCGATGTGTGGTCTCCCTTTTTAAGCTCTCAGCGCAGGCCTTTTCACACTCTACAGCAGCGCCAGTGAACTACACACAGACACCTCAGACGAGTGGACGTCATTCTCGAGTGTTATCATTGAGCTTCTCTCACTTCACTTCTTTCAGCTGTGGTTCTGAAGCTGTTTGATCAGCCTGACTCCGCCTCTGTAGCAGATTATGTCATCGTGTTTTGTCTTTCTCTTGTTCTGTTGCTTTTCTTCTCATCGCTGTCTCAGTGCCTGCCTGGTACACACACACACACACACACACACACACACACACACACACAGACACACAGGCGCACAGAGCTGGACTTCCTCTCCAGTAGAATTGCAAAGTCAGCGTGTGTGAACCAGGAAGTGGATGGTGAACTGGGTCATTGGCCAGCTACGCACACACACACACACACACATTTAATTGCTCTTGCTCTGAGCCCCCAGTGTAACAGTTTTATTTTTAAGAGCTGGAAACTGCTGAGCACCAGTCCCATCCCTGTCTCTTGTGTATTTGTGTAATAGTTATAATCATTTGTTAATATAACCACTTTGTTTTGAGATTTAAACATGATGTCTTGACTCTGTCGTCGTGTTTCTTGGTGTAGGAGCCCTTGACAGCAAAAGGCTCGGTTACCTTTTGTCCTCAATCGACAGTGAGTGACAGACAGGAGCATCCTGTCTGAAGATTGTAGTACATGCCAAGGGTCATAAGTCAGTGATGTCACTGGCTTGGCCTGGTCATTAAAAGCGTGATCACACCCAAATATTACTCCTGGGTTTCCTGTGACTGCCACTCTGAAGAGGAGTGAGGTGGAGTCGGAAGAAGTATAAGGAATAGTTTCTGGTGTTCTTCCAGTTTTTTTTTTTAAATGTTTTCAGATGTCAAACACAACATGGTTGTTGAGAGTTGGAATACAGTACAGATCTCCTGCTTTTAGTTTGAAGGCATATTTAAGAATCGTTTCCATAAACATGAAAGGGGCTTTTTCCTATATTTATATCACAAGGCATCTAATATTCAGCCCTAAAAGCCTAAATATCCTGCAGCTGATTCAGTTTAGAAGATGAGGAACCTCCTGTTTCTGCTGGAAATGATCTGTCAGTTGACGGATTAGTGATTGATTAAATTAGTATAATTGACTCTGTCAGAAACTGCACTGAGACCCAAAAGGACGCATGATCATAGGCCATATTCACACGGTGGCTGTTTGGTGTGGTAAGCTCAAGTGCTGTTACCAAAAGAATAATGTAGAACTGCTGTGTCTTGGTTGCAAGTCATAGAATTGTAGGGAATCTGACAAAAACTAGAAAGACAGTGGATACTGAAAATCTGAAGGGACATTGGACCGCATTTAAAGGTAAACCAACATATTTGATAGCCAGTTAGCTACCGTTAGACAGCAGCTAACAGCATTTGACCACTTCTGACCAAACAGTACTGTTTGATAATGTTACACAACACAATAGGAAAGGCATAAATGAATTCTGAAATATCAACGCACCTCTTGAACACTTTTAATTAAACCCGGCAAAGTAGCTCAGTGTAACGAAGCAGGCATGTCTTGTTGGCCTCTTTATTGTCAGGTGAAACACTCAATGCTAACGAGCTTGGGGACACACTTTCGTTGTGGTGCTGTGTGAACATTACACAGGAATATGTGTTCCAGTGAGCATAATGTCATAACGTTACTGTCTTAACCAGAGCATTTCTGTGGGCCTGTGGAGAGACAGCAGGACAGTTAATGTTACATTACAGGCTTGATTACATCTATAACTGTGTCTAAGATGTGCATTGATATTTCAGAGTTAATTTCTCCCATCCTATTGTGTAACACTACTTCAAATAAGTTAATACTTTGAAAATATGACCTGATCTGGTCTGTCCCCCAGATTTTTATGATCCATTGTCACTTCAGTTGCTGATCAATTTGGAAGCGATTGCATACCTGCATAAATGAATGCAGTGCAAATGTGGTTGTGTGGCTGTGTGTGTTTTTACTGCTCTGATAGATAGGTGATCTGTCCAATGCGTACTCCACGTCTTCCCCATGCACGCTGGGATATGCTCCAGCCCCTTAGGACCCTCCACAGGATGAGTCGGTATAGAAAATGTGTGCCCCCCATCTGCATGCTGACACTATTTAGTGAAAGTGCGATGTGGACTTTGTGCTGCCGTCAGGGAGTTCCCCAGGCTGGCAGAATGCAATGCTGTTTTACAGCCTGGCTTGTGACATGATTGAGATCATTAGCGGTAGCTACATTTAGCATGAGTGGGCCGTAAGTAATACAATGCTGCATTTAGCGCTAACGCAGGTTGCCATAGTTATGGCGTACTGTGTGTCTCTTTCGCTCACCAGAATGCAGACACATGTCACATCTCACTTGCTGTTGTGTTATGTGAAGCTGACAGAATGCATTTCCTCACCTCCTTAATGGGTTAATTTGGGGTTTAAAAAGTTGGGTTTAGGAAATTAGGTTTTTGGTCAGCGGTCAGGAAGTGAGTCACAGCACTGCTGAAAACAGCATTAAGAAAAACTTTAACTTGTGTCTTCTGCACACAAACTATGTGGATGAATAGATTCACCAGCTGTTTGTATTCTAAATTAAAGTTACTGTATGTATTCTTCTAAGGCTACGCCCTTGGAAGAGAGCTGCCTGTCTGCTCTGTGAGACTGCTTGGTCTTGTGTGCACGTCTACTGCTGCAGTGATAGGGCGGTGCTCCTTCTCCATAGACATTTACCTCACTGGTCTTTGTGTCCCACTGTCCCTGGTATCCCTCATATCGTCCTCTCATGTGTTAATGCACCTCTAAGGAAATGATAACAGCGAGCGTGAATTTTAATTTGTCTGCAAGGAAGTAGTCTACAAAATCAAATCCACGTTCTTGATTAATGTATCTGTATATTTGAAGTGGAATTAAGAGTATAAACCACAAATATGGACTGTTTTGGACATCATGCTGTCAGAATGAGTGTTTAACTCACGCTGCCTTAACGACAGTGGAGAAAGCAATGCCTCCCACTTATTGCCGTGTGTCTGTTGTTTTTTAGGAATTGAAGAAGGAGTCCAAAGAGGTCAAGGAAACAAAGAGTGAGCCAAAAGAGGAGACCTCTCAACCTTCAAGGAGAGAGAAGAGTGCAGGGAACGTGGCCAACCTGGTGCAGAGGATGAGCACTATTGGCATCCCGACCGGTGCCTTCCAGCCTCAGCCTCCACCAGCTGCAAAGAGTAAGATGCTGCTTGTTGGTTTTTTTGGTTTTAATTGTCAGAGTTAGCTTGTTATGATCATAATGCAACAATGCTAGTTTTATAATTATGTGACTTCAATTAAAATCCATATATTTCAAGGCAGAAAAACTAAATTCATATAATAATTTCCATTTGTAATGGAAAACATATTAAATGGATGTTTTTAGTCATGTCTTACAGATACAGATGTCCTATGCCTAGTTCAATCAGGGCCAGATATTTCTGGCTGTGCGCTCCTTCATTGTTAAACCATCCCTATGACTTGCATTGCTTGTTTGCAAATACTACCTCTGTTTGCTGTGTGTGAGCTCATCCACGTGTCTGTGTGTTGCACACCCGCACTGTGTTCAGTTTTGCTCATGAGTGCAGGTTTATCTTTGTCTTCTCCCACCTAGCTACTGTTGCTATGTTTCTATTTTTACAGATGCTTATGCTCATTGAGGAATCCCAAGAAAATAGCTCAACCTCAGAGACAAATGCAACTGTTGAACATGATAGTACTGTTAAACTGTGCCAGTGGTGATTATTTCTAGTTTTATGTCATGTACAGCAGTGGTCCCCAACCTTTTCTGTACCATGGCCCAGTTTAATGTCTGACAATATTTTCACGGCCCAGTCTAAAGGTGTAGCAGATAAAAACAAAATAAAATGATAAGATCGGCATTAAAAACTGTGGTATTTTCTCTTTAATAATAATAATAGCAATAATAATGAACGTAAATCCACTTTTTAATCATGTCAAGAGGACCTGGCTGCAGACTGGCACTGTCAGGCACCTCCACTGTCAGTACGGGAAATACATTTCAAAATAAAATTGCGAGGGCACTTCTGGTAGCAGCGCTTTTCTCACTAATGCATTCATTAGATGGATGTATATATTATTCTGTACTGTGTACAGTTAAAAATTCCTACACTTTATTTTATTTTTATTTATATTCTTTAAGACTCAAAAATAAATCAAACAAATTATGTGAAAAAACAAAATAATGGAAATTATTTTTTCTTTCTCTGCGGCCCAGTACCAAATGACCCACGGCCCACGGGTTGGGGATCAATGATGTACAGTATAGTCTTGTGCTGACTGGCAAATAGATTGTATATCGATGATTGAAGGGATGGTTAATGGTTGTTTTTCTCTTTGTCTACATTAAGGCCATTTTAATTAACGTAGTACAAGAACTAAGATGTTCTAAAATGGCATGTGTGCCCACAGAGCCTGATTAATCTGCATGAGTGAGTGAACTTTAAGTCCTCAACCTCTTTGCCATCTCTTTTCTATGGTTCCTGCACCCACACATCCGTTCCCAATATGCCTACTCACCAAAACTTTTCTCTGTGCTCCATAAGAGAAGTTGATATGATTTGGATTGTGATATTAGAGATAAGACAACAATGTTAAATGCATTATAATGCACAGACTCACATCTTTTACTTAGTTTGCAGATACTCCAAAACCCTACCAGGTGCAGCTGTGCCTTTTCATGACCGCAAAATGTAGTAATAAATAGTAGAAAGCACCTAATTAGTTTGCAGTGCTAATCCATTAGTAACTTTGTAAATATTTGTTTTACATTTAGAACTCGAGTAGGATATAAAAGCATGTAATCCAAGTCAACCTAAGCTGTGTGTAGTCAAGTCATGGAACATATGATATTAATAAGCATGAGTAATGCTGCTCCTTGATCTAGTCTAATTTGACCAGTGGAAACACGTGCACCATACATACATCAGATATCAACAGACGTCTCGTAATGGAAGCTTTTATGTGAGGGAAGTTAGTGTGGTGACAAAGCAGAAATTCTGATCATGAAATATTAAACATATACTGCACGTGAAGTAATGCTGGCCTCTTAATGATGGTGCATTGTTGCTTCACCATTACCCCGAGCCTCTCTGAAGATGCTGCGGATGCTTGTTCAGCTCCTGTTTCTCATGCTCTAAGAAACTGTCGGTTTTTTTTTTTTTCTTAAATTTTTGTTTGTATTAGTTTAATCCATCCAAGAGACCACGCTGTCATCTGCAGGTGAGCTCCCCATCGGCTCATCATATCGACGATCGAAGGCAGCGACAGCAGGATGATTGAAAATGTAGATGACTGCCTCAGCCCACAACTGACCTGACCTGAATTTAGGCCCAGTAGCATTCTGAAGAGGGTCATTATGAGATCATAAAGCACAGAAAAGACCAGGGCCAAGATTTTAACCCTTCCGCCGTTCAAATTATGTGACACTGTGACACGTGCTATTACACAGAACAAGGGTCTTTTTTGGGTTTTTGTAGGCCCCATACACATTGTATATAATCTACTTGAGTAGAGTAGACTATTCCTATGTTACATGTACCCCACAGCTCTGTCCCTTTCTTGTGTAACCAGCTTTTCTACTAAAAACTAGCTTTCTAGTAGGAAATCTTTACTTCCTGGTTTTCTTTTACACATTCATGTCAACACTGTTTCCTGCTAGGTTGTTCCATTTTCTGTGTGCGGCTCTGCTTGTTCAGCAGGGCGTGTCCGTCACCTGCCACAGGATCAGCGAGCAGAACAGTCCCAGAGTTCAAGCTAGCCCTCCCACTTGAATTTACACCTCGCTCGCTTTCTCACCTGTCACAGTTCTGACACCACCCCCCTCTGGCATTATAGAGGCGACAGAGACACGCCTGTACCCACAACATAGCTCTTCCCATTTAATAAAAACAAGAACGCTGCCTGGCGTGCAAATGTTGAGGCCACGCTGCGGGTTGTTTAGCCTAACTGGTGTTTTCTGACCCACCTTTCACAGAGCCTAAGAGGAGACAGTGCAAGGTGCTGTTTGACTATCAGCCAGTGAACGATGATGAGCTGGAGCTGAAAGTCGGAGACATCGTAGACATCATTGAAGAGGTACTTGACAGACTGTAAATTTATCTAACCGAGTCACAGTAAGTGCACCTTGTGATAGTTGTTTTCTTTTGAAATGCCATTTCCTGGAACACGCACATTCGGCTTGCCTGACCTTTAAGTGTTTTAGGATAAACACAACTCACAGTTTCAGTTTTTGGTGTGTAATTTGAGACATTCTGGTTGAGGTGGAGTATTACAGCCACTTCATGTATCTAACCGCTGAAGGCACACCAACTGTTAAATGGTTATTTGTGGTGTTGGCAAGTCAGAACAAGTAAAAGACAGGACTGTGCAGTAGGCAGCACTGTGAGTGTATGCAACTAGAAGTGCTAATGATAAGGTTGTTGAAAGGGAAGTGTGAGTGCTATGGTCTTAAAAGTGGTCTTAAAGATGTTAATTGATACTACTAATTGCATATATATATCAACATATAGCTATGTTGATCAAATATCTGTAATGCCTTGTATATGTATAACATGAGTGGCACCAGGGGAGGTTTAGTAGAACTGTGGCAGGCTTCACTCCCTGAGGTAAACAGGACCTCAGAGCCACCAGATTACTTTCAAAAATAAGGAAAAAAATCACATTTCCGTGTCAGATGATATAGTGACTATTTTGTTTGTGCAGGTTGAGGAGGGCTGGTGGAGCGGCACCTTGGCCGGGAAGTCTGGACTGTTTCCCTCCAACTTTGTCAAAGAGATGGATGCCGCTGGTGAGGAGGGAGAGTCCAACGACACGGCAGCAGACGAGACCGGTAAGAGAGAAGCAGCAAATAAGCAGGGCCGGGGCCTTTAACGATTTATCTTACACTGAAAAAAACACTGGAGACGGCATATTGGAATTTTAGTTTGGTTAGACACTGTATCAAAACAGCATCTGCTGCAGTTCAGCAAAGTGAGTTTTTCTTGTTCTCCTTGGAGACAAAAGTGGTTGTTCAGGAACACAGTATAAGAACAGTGCAGGTAAATTCAGTTTAGTCTGTTGAGCGTCAACAACGACTGCAGACATCATTTTTCAGAGAACAGAGATGATTGCTTTGTCTTCTGCCTCATTCAGATATGTATTCTCTGGTTGAGATATCAGAGAGCTGTTTATGCAGAGAATTACTCACCTGTTTTGTAATGTTGTTCTTTGCCATCATGGCCATTAATTTATTGCTAGTGTAGTAATGGAGCTGTTGAGGTGTGATTGCAGCCTTGCTGCAAGCCTCAACAAGAAGTTCAGTATGCAGCTGGACTCTTTTAAGCCTTTTACCTACTAGTTCTATGACTGGGAGCTACCGCAAGTGTGTGTGTCTGTGTGTGTGTGAGAATATCCACATCTTGAGGTTAAATATTGTATAACTACATTTGAATGAATAATAATGTGAGGAAATATTCCAGTGCATATATACACAAGCTCCCCACCTTACGTCTGTTTTTCATCAGAGCTGTGGTTCACTGTTGACATTCTTAAGAACTGTTTTTCTATGATTTAATCTTGAATTTGTGTTTGTAGGAATGTTAAAATGTGAATCTTTGTTTATACACAGATAATTGTAGCACCCTCTGGTGGCTTAAAGGGGAACAAAATGTGGATTTTCTGGACGAATTATGTACACTGTCCTTTCTATGCAGTACTGCAATGGGGGGAAAGCAGTAAGAGATACTTAGATACTTGTGAATTAACTCACCCTGTTGTCTCCTGTCCAGATGGAAGTGGAATAGAAAGCACCGCCACCCCCACATCCCCCCAGCCTGCCTCAGGGAACGGAGTTATAGCTCAGCCCAAGAAGATCAGGGGTGTCGGCTTTGGTGACATCTTCAGAGAAGGGTCGGTCAAACTAAAGGTCCGACTGCCAAGCCCTGAAACAGAGGAAAAAAAGGAGAGAGTGAGTGAGATGCAGACTGGGATTACGAAGCATATATGACACATGAAATGTTGTTGAAAGCACTATGTTTTTTGTATATTTGCATATGTGACAGAAATTATTAGCAACTTTGGTGAGGGAAACGAAGAGACCATTCATTTTAAGATACTGACCATCAAACATTTAAGAAACAGAAATTCTTAATACATTTTTCAGAAATACATCATGTTTTTAGAATAATTAAGACCGATATTTTTCAGTGAAAAGATACAGAGAAACATTGACTACTACTGAAAAATGTAAACTTGTCAATTACACATTGTACTTCTGGAGAGATGTGAAGGGCACATCGTCATCCTACGGTTGCTAATGGATTAGTTACACATTTGGATTGAGATCAGTAATGATCTACTTGCTGAGGAGCTCAATTTGAAATTAAATATGTAAGGAGGATATTTACTAAGAGTTTGCAGCCCTTCTAATTAATGAAATTGCAGTTGTCCTGAGTTACTAAAGGACTGCAATAAGGCTTACTTTGGCTGATGCAATATGTATTTTAAGGCGTGCCTGTTCAGAGGCACAAAGCATCATTGCAGACCACTGCGGCAAAGGAAACCGTTTCTATAAGTTAACATCTGGGAAAAGCAGGTGTAAGTCACCATCACTGTTTTATGTGACTCACATGGAGGAGGAGAGAGAAAAGCCAGGCACATCTTAAAGGGCCAGCATCCTCTGTCAGGACTGCTTGTTGGAAGGTCTAACAGCTTCTGAAACTGCATCATCATCATGTGTACAACCGAGTGCAACACTATGAATGCCGTCCAGGAGAGATGGCTGCGCCCCCCCCCGCCTTCCTCCTAGCGTGGCTGTTCAGAACAGACACAAACTAACAACTTATCCACACAAAGAAAACACTTGACTGATAGCAGCGAAGAATACAGCAGCAAATGAAAAGATTAATCTTACAGCAGCTCTCTGGAACGGCCTGTTCATTTTCACATGACTTTACCTTTCTGTTTCCCTTCTGTGGTCTCTAAATGTGTATTTCTGCTGTCCTTGAATGACTCACAACAGCTCCAATCCACTGAGATATGATGAAGCAGCAAATCAAATGCTTTTTAAGCGAGCCTGTTGGATATATATTTTTTACCTGTTTGTAGAAATAATCTAGATGAAGCCTTTTTCAATCATGAGCCATTCCCTCATATGACATTCAACCTGTGATCTTTTGGTTAATCTGATAAAACCAGGCTGTTTAATATTTCCTCATTCACAGCCTGCAACACATGTCAAAACAACCTGACATCAGATGTTATTTAGCAGGAACATATGCAAATCGGATTAACTGCGATTGGTCATATTTAACATCTGCAGTAGAGGAAAATTAAATACATCGTGGGGATGAAAAATTGAATACACTTGAATGCTGTCATCAGCACATGCACATGACACGCACAGCACATATTTAAGATGTCTTTTTTTCAGTTTTATTTATTATTCTGAAATTGACATACTAGACACAGGGGTAGACCTACTCAAGTCAATGGCCGTTCGATAACATATTGACATTAAGGTGTAACAATTAATAACAAAGGCTCAACTAGTTTAGCGTGTAACTCCGGTCTGAAACTGTCCCCTCTTTTCCCCTCTCTCTCCTCTTCACGACAGCCCCCGCACTCTCTCCCACCACTAACACGGCTTCCTCCACTCTCCTCCACACCTCACATACCACCACATGTCGCATGCTCTCACACTCTCTTCTTCACAGGATATCTCACTTTGGCCCCGATCGGCCCACATAGTCCACTTAACTGCTCTCCCCTCCTTGCCTGCGGTAGCGTCAAGGACATAAAGCATCCTGCTTGTGACATTTTCAGTTTTTGCCTTTTTTGGACATTTTTACTGATTTTCTGTCGTCTGAAAAGTTCTGTTATACACCTGTCTGGTACTCTTAGCAGGTTAATACTATGCAATAATTCTCGTTAGAGCCACAGCATGGTGGTGCTCCTTTTTATTTCCATATCATCTGTGCCTGTGACTCACTAATCATCACTTCCAAGTTGTAGCAACAGGCAGAAAAGGTACATGCTTTCTCTGTCACTGTTACTGTCTTTCAGAAATGACTATTTCTTTCTACATCCTCTGCAATGCCTACCTGGTAACCCCATAATTAACAGCACCATTCATAAGCATTTTTACTTAATTGCTTAGTCATGATCAGATGAGTCCACTCACTGGGTTCAGACACAAACCGTCTCATACACAGGACCCGCCCACATGAAGCCACATATCCACTCATGTGCGATAAATCATTTCCATCTGTATGGTTTGCTTCATTTTAGCCTATCCAATCATTACCATCTGCTGCAAAGCCCGCCCATCCCAACATGACAGAGTCGCAGAGAACAGACGGAGACAGCAAATCCAAAGGTAAAACTCTGACAAAGTATTGAAACATTGCGCTTTGACATGTGGGAAAGTGCATTTAGTGTCACCAGATCATTGTCGGTGTGAGAGGAAGAACAGTTTTTCTGTTTTACTCGTGAAGTTGACGTGTTAGCCTTGTTAGCACGATTCGTATCTGTCATCAGTTACGGCACCGCTGTTTAGTTTGGAAATCATGAAACATCACCTGCAAACACTTCAAACAGATTTAAAGTTTCTAAAAGAATTGTGAACTGTGTGTTGCATGTGTGTGATGTTTGAATGCTAATATCCCTGTGAGATATGTCAACTCTCTGTTCAGACATTTGTGCTCGTGTGTGCTTACATGACTAAAAAATAGCTGTGTCCACGTACGTCCATTATACTCCATTTTACTTTACTTGTTAAGACCCCATTATTTCTGTTTCCTCAGCAAAAGAGTACTGTAAGGTCACGTTTGCTTTCGACGCTACGAACGAGGATGAGCTGAGCCTGAAAGAGGGTGATATCATCCACATCCTGAGCAAGGTACACTATCACTGCTTCACTGCGTCGGGCCGAGTTGAATCTGAGCCAGAGAACAGAAAAAAGCACTGAGCCATTAACTGAACCAACCTGCTAGATTGGTTGTCTTATGTCATCCTTGCTCACAACTGCAGAATTTCTCTTGAAGGTTGTTTAATAGCCCAGTCAGTATGAGCCTCTCTAAGTCTTGTCTGACTATCACTGCCTGAGCTCTAAAGGTACAAAGTCTTCCGAGTGCTTTTCATTTCTTCAACATGAATTATTGCTACGCTGGATAGAATGAATTAGCCACCCGCTAGGCCGTCATTGCTCTTAGAATAAAACGTAGTGGCAGTCAACAAAGTTTATGACAACTTTCTACACTTAAGCACATCTGAGTGAATGAAGATACAGACCCGGCAGTTGCAGAATCGTGCCTCATTTGAGCACAATGTCAGAACTTGCATTGTTGCATTTGCAACACATTTGCCCATCCCACTGCAGAGCATACTCAGGAAAGACAAAACAACTAAATGAAGGTCTGTTGCTGTGGAAAAATCAAAACAAGTAGCACCTTTTTATTCTGAACTGAAGACATCAAATAATTTAAACGCAACATTTCATGTCACCCATTAGCCCTACAGTCTCTGCTGCACTCCCTCCTGATGACCAGTAAGCTCAGCTATAAGTAATAATATAGAAATAAGTGCCAACAGGGCACATGGAACATTAGCACTAGAAAAAGAATGTGCACTTTCACCTTCATTAGCAATATTTCCTGGTCTTTATCTACTGATTAACAAGGAGAGTTTAAATGGATGTACAGTGTAGGCTGATCGGTAGCTGTAGTTTAGAGCCTGTAAGATGACATCAGCTCTGTAAATGGGTAGATATAATGGGTTAAGTTGGGGCTTTTCCTACTGGGACTTCAGTGTTCCCAGTGGTTAGATAGTATCCTGTATTAGAGTCCATTTGAAATCAACAGAACAGACTTGCAGATGCCTTGTAAAAGACATGTGCAGAAGATATGTACTGATCATAGAAAGGATTGAATAGAAGGAACACAACATTGATACAGATGTGTGTCCTCAGATAACGTAGAATAGAGCTTGTTTAAGTTTAAAGAGCGAGCAAGAGAGAAGGCTGACACAGAAGCGCCACTAATTACTGATCACATGTCTAATCTGTGCCATGAAAGCACCAAAAGATGCATTATTCAACAGAACTGGATGAAAAATGAAAGCAATACGAGTGGGAAATGGCAAATGAGTTGGTTGCTTCATCTGTGCAGCTGATCTGCTGTTAACAACACACATAATTGATCTACTCACAGAGTAACCCTCTTGCTGGTACTGCAACACATCTGGACAAAGTGACTCACAATATGTTTAAACAAAGAAAGGAATAACTTATAAAATAAATAATACAAATAATTAAGAATTTGTGATGCACAGCTTTTCACAAAGCTTGTAAAGTTTCCTCTCTCAGCTACTCACAAAACATGGATTTTTTGGGGCTCATTTGCCACCTCAGATAACTTTTCTTTTTTTTATATTATAGTATTTTCTCACTTAAATCATTTAATGACATAATAAAGCGCCCTCTAAAGTGACTCACTGTCAGCAGTTCAGCATCTTCCTGTCACATCTCTGTGTTTCTGTAAAGCCCCATTTTTAGTCGTCTCAGCGTAACACTGATTTAATCCAGAGAATTGGCCCTAAGTGCTTCCTGCAGAGTCACTGTATTTCAGGAGAAAATGATCAAGCAAATGAACGAACAACCAGCCAGCAGATCCACAGACTCTGCTGGCTCAGTTCAGCTGCCTCTGACATGTTGTTGAGGTATGATGACTCTGACTCTGGCTCAGGGGTTGCTGTTAAACAGCAGGAGGATGGTGACACATTAGCGTGACTCCTTCAGTTTCCCTGCAAAGACTAGTTTAGGAAGCTACCACCACCTAGTGGAGCCGGCTGAGAAGTTCTTGTAATACGATCAGCTGTGTGGTTCTTATTTTCAGCCCCTTGTTTTAAGTTCTGGAGACATTATTACCTCATCCTAGTACAGGATGGAGTCGTTTGGGACGTTTTTTGGTGCTTTTCTTTTGAGTCTGCTTCTTGCTGCAAGATAAATGAATGACAGACACATCAGACAGAAAGAGACAGAGCAAAGTTTCCAAAGTGCTGACTGAAATCTTATCACCATTTCTTCTCTAACAGGACACAGGGGAGCCCGGCTGGTGGCGAGGGGAAATCGGGGGCAAAGAAGGAGTCTTTCCTGACAACTTTGTCGTGCAGTCTGAACCAGAGAAAGAGGTGATATCAGAGAATGAAGTAAATGAACTACTTTAGATGATTAATTGTAATTTTTTAGCAACTGTATGCCATCACTGTAGAGTATTTTATGAGGTGAATGATTCTGCAGTCATGACACTACTACTGCAGCCTTAAAGGAATAGCTATCTTTTAAACGTTCTGCACCTCTGTTAATGTTTTGAGGTTTTCATGAGTGTTTTTGTCTCCCTCTACTGGTACTGGTGTCTTATGTCATGTGTTAATGGGACCTTTGATATTCTGTGCATCTGGAAATGTTACGTGGTTGTGGTGGGTGTTGTGCTTACAGTGCTCGGGCCCTGCAACAACAAACAAAGGGGACTAGAATAGGAATATTCCCTCATAGTTAACTTGTTTTTAATTTAAATCAATTGCCATTGTACATAGAAATCTTAAAAATGTTGTTTGGTGCATGGTTCCTCTGCTAAGAGATGAAACCAGTCAAACAGATGTTTGAAATGTCAGCATTTCAATTAAGTTTTTTTTACTTTTTCAATGATGGTCTTAAAAAGCTCAGAGCAAAGGCAGAAATCCTCTTTGATTTTTTTATGCAGGCTATTCCACATGGCTAACAAGGCTTCTTGATAATCAGGCAGATGCCTTATTGCTGAGACTTCTCTGCCAGGCGCCTTTAATGATTGTGAAGCAGTCATGTTAATGGTGTTTGAGCAGACTGTGAAAGTACTGTCTGGGTGTCTGTTCTGTATGAAGGCTAACTGATTTCTAATCCCTATTGTCCTCCATGTTCACCTAAAGGACCCTTGAGGTGTAATTACTGGGATGTGATTTGCGTTTTTCCACTGCTGGTAATCCGTGATCCGTGTCCATGTGTTTATATTTTAGACTCCCACGTCAAGGGGCTCAGTGAAATCATCACCTAAGCAGGAATTGGAAGAGGTAAGCTCTCAGTGCCTGAGTGATTATTTCCGTCATGCATTTTGAATTTTCTGAATTCTGAACAAGGTTAACTGTACCGAATCGATTGAAGCTTGGAAACTTCATTCATAAAGCTGATACTTGAATTCTAAATCAATGTTGAAATGCTGCACAGCTTTGTTTGTTTGCATTTCTCTTCATTCTGTTTAAACCTGGTATTTCTGCACAGTTGCAGATACAGACTACACCAATATTGTTAGTATTATACAATTTGACGGTCTGCTCCAGACTGGATTCTGAGTTAAAAAGCACTTTCATTTGAAACGTGATTAGAAGACTAAAGGCCTGATTATCATTTTATCACTATCTTATGCCTTTATTAGATCAGCCTGCTGCCTACATGCATTATGTTGACAAATCAAACAAGCTATACTCCTATTATATATTATGTACTCTTACTCTCACTATAAGAAATTTGATTAATAAAATAGACAAACTCATGTAATCAAACCACTCACTTTATTCAAATTGAGGATTTTGTTCAGGGAATTTATGGGTGCCGGGGGTGGATGAACCGGTCACGTCAGATAACATTACTGACAGAGGCAAGACGTTACTGAATGCAAGATGCTTGTTATTAAGCAACAGGTCAAGCAGCTACATTAACTTCTGAACAAGAGGCAAGTTGGGGCAGCAGAGGAAACTACTCAGGAGAATAAGAGTTAGACAAACTGCTGGCCCACCTTGTTATACCTCCGGGGTAAAGCCATTGATTGTATTTTTAGCCACCAGGAACATGACAGGCCGACGCCCACATAACAGGTAGGTTTTGCAACACTGGTCAAATGATCAGGACAGAAACAGGGGAAGGCACAGACATGTTCATACAATCAACCACTCAGATTCCCACATGTTCCCTCTGTCCTCCCGTTTTTCAAAAGCAGGCGTGAAATCATATTTCATGTAACCTGTGTTGATTGCCAGTTAAGTGTTATTTAATGCTTATCAGCATTCAGTTATTCAAGCTGTGATACTTCACACTGAACTGTGACTCAGTGAGACCTCTCTGTATACAACATATTTCTCTACTGCCAATAAGAAACAATTAAAGGTGTTCGTATAAGTGTTAATGTATGAAAAAAAGGCGTATTCCTGTGAGTATGATATAATACGTGTGTGTTATATAATATGACTGGATTGCAATTGACTCGCTTATTTAATCAACATCAGCAATCAGCCCATCGTTACTGATAATGCAGCCCACGGGGTCTCAGACTGTACTTGCCACGGAAAGAGATTACAGTGGTAATGATGAAAATGACAGTAGCCAGAGACATTAGAAGAGAGAGTGTTTTTAAGCCTCTACGTTATTGCATAAACTCCCATAATGACCCCAGCCACAGGTCTACTATTAGTGATGCTCCTGGCACTGCTTCAGTCAGACATACGTGTCACGTCTGCTGGTGCTGCCAGCTTGAATCAAGGTAACTCCAGTGGGTCAGATCACACTTTGACAGTAAATGTTACTGAGACCGCAGATGAAGAACATACATGTCACGTTCAGATGGTAATCAGCTGACAGGAAAGGTTTCCATACATGTATGCTGTTGAGAATGAGAGCTACTGGTAAGAATCAGACATTATCGTTTGCTCCGGCTCAAAGGCTGTGATGTCGTGGTCGCAATAAAGCGTATTGTTCTGGGCAGTTAGATGCGTCTACTGGAGGAATGTATCATCAAAGTGAAGTGATTTTAAGAATGGTCTGAGAATGGGTTCTCCCTAATTCAAGTGATGAAAAGACTTTGAGTGTGAAAGCGGCGCCCTCTGCTGCCTGCCTGCTGCAGATAAACGCAGCACAGTGCAAAATGCACTCAAACCAAAACTGCCGTGGCCCGGTACAGTTCCAGTGACATTCACTCCCCCGTGCCTCTCCTCCCACAGTCCACAGCAGATGGGACCTCTTTTAATTTTAGTTTCAGGTCCTAGTCAGAGCACCGCAGCAAGACTCAGGCCTAATGTGTTAGCTGTTCCGATGAGTAACCCGTGGTTGATGCTCTGGGTGAATGGAATAACAGCGTCTGCTGCAGAGCTCTAAAAGCCTTGCAGAAGTGTTTTTGTTTCTGTTTGGTTTCACTCCCCCTTTATAATGTGTCTCCCTCATCCTCCAACCAAGCAAATTTAAAGCACTAACACTACTTTATAACTAAAGGCAAGTTTATTTGTATAACACCGCTCAACAAGGGAATTTCATGTGTTTATATAGGACATAAAAGGTATTAAGACAATATGTAAAATAAACTCAGGACAATATAAATATGAATTGAAAGTCCCAGATTTCACTTAATAAAAAGTACTGACAAACAGTCTTAAGCTTTATTTAAACACACTGACAGCTGGATCAGTTCAGGTCATGTGTCTGTGTGATGTCCACATAATTATGGGAAGATATTTTGTTTGTTTTCCATATCCTGCGCTTGTGGTGGCATGTAGAGGTTGAACAAATGAGGTCAGAGAATGGAGCCTTGGGGGCACCACATCACTTTTGTACACCTGATGTGTAATTACTTATCTTATCTTATTAATTGTCAAGACAACGTAGTCCCTGTCCCTCCAGTTCAACACTGTTTTCAGTCTGCCTAGGTAATATGCTGTGGTTGATCATGTTGAAGCATTGAGATCTAGTAATACCTACAGTGAAATTTTACAAGTGAATGAATGTCATTCAAGCCTTTAACACCATTTCAATGACATTATTCCAACTGAGAAGGTTAACAGAGACATTACCCTGCAGTGGGGTCCTGAAATACAAATGAGACAGACTGCAAAGGGAAAGCAGCTGGAAGCGTCTGAACGTTCTTCAAATTACAGTCTGCTCCTAAAAGTGCAAGCTGCTTCTGTTGCCACATTGTCTGACTGGTGAAATGTCTCCGACAAAAAAGCATACAATGAAATTACTGAATTAACTCAAATTAGATTCAACTTACTTTGGATTGAACAGGACATCAGTGGTTGTAGTAAAGATGCAGTGAAGGGTAGTTCACATACAACCTGGTAAACATGGCTGAAGTCGTATCATAAGGTCATAAAGATTTAACTCCCACGTTGTTTATTACACAATATAGCATACTTATATGCATAGTAAATAAGGTTGGATAATTGAATGTGACAAAGTGAAGTTGATTCATTGAATTATTGAATCGGGGCTTAGTGTTGAGTATGATCTCAATGATTTACAACAATGTACAACATGTATACATTTGATTTTGTTTCTTTTCTGCTCTCTCCAGCCATAAAAAGTTTGAGGCTGAAAATCTTGAAAGTTTAGACCAAGCCTAATCTTCTCCTTCCCCGGCGTCGGAGTTTCTGTAGCCACAGAGACCACAGATGTTGGAGTATATTCACCAATTATCATCTACTTTCATGTCACTCTGACCTATTTTTTTATCTCCCCCTTTCTCTTCCTGTCAGAAGCCGAAGAAGCCACCTCCGCCATCAAAAAGCATAGGTAAGGAACACTTTGCACCTTCCACCCCATTAAGTGCTATCAGCTCAGTGGTAGGTGTGAGGCAGTGGTGCTATTTGAAGCGTCATGCAGTGTACCTGCAACAAAAGCTCACTTTATTGATCTTGAATACATTTACCTTATACAGATGTCTTAGCCTTAGTCTTACAGCTGTATTTCATTAAAAATGACTGATTTTCTGCAGAGGTGGTGGGGAGATAAAAGTCTTAAGTGGGTCGTGTAAAAATTAAATGTATTTCTTGTTGTATGACGCTTGAGAAATCAGATTACACCAGAAAACTGTCAGTAATAACTTACTTAAGAGCATGTAAGGGGGGAATGTAAGTGTGCAGAGGTTTCCTTTGGTTTTTGGATTCATCTTGGAAAAGACTCAAATCTCCTGTAGCTGTCACAGTCACCAAGTCAATAAACTCAACAGACAATTCACACACAGAGGCTAAACCTGAAGGTAGAGTTGTAATTCAACTCAACACAAGCTTCATGGTGGTTGAGGGTTACTGTAAAGGCAGCAGCGCTTCAGATCAGCACCAAGATCTACAGTTTGCAAAATGCACACTTGCATCATTGTTTTCCTGTCTGCACAGGAAGTAACAGTGAGTTTGCATTCATATACCACTGCACTGAGTTGCAGTTTGGTGTCAGTGAACCACAGACGAGTGTGTGCATGTGCCACATAGAGTGTGTGGAACTGTCTGCCTCTTAATACCTGGTAGAGGGTGCTGTTTGTGTGTGTCTGTGTGTCTGTGTCTGTGTGTGCGGTCGTACTTGTGAAAGTGCGTGTGTTCCCTGTCACTGTCTGGTGAATCTTGAATCAGTCAGGTCAGACAGACGACGTGACTTTCTGTGGACCATGTTTCGTTTTTCAGCCCTCAAGCCGGACGTTCCCAGTGCAGACAAGAAGCCTCATCACATCAGGACGGAGGACAGAGGTACCGTCTGCAGCTCATTTTATCCTCTCCTTTCCTCATGCCGTTCACCGCGTCGCACCACACATCAGAAGTTATCCTTTTTGACGTTTCTTTTCAAATTTGGTATCGGTCCGTGTCACTATTAACTCCATCATTGTCCTGGAGAGGCAGTGGACGGACTGTTTTCAAGGGACCTTTTTGTCCATCTGTACCTTCCTCCCCAGCGGTGGCAGGAGAACTCAGATCCTGAAAGTAAAAGTACCAATAAATGAATCTAAAAATACACCAAGTAAAGGTCTTAAGTAAAAGTACAGACGTATTATCAATACAATGGACTAATAACATCAAAAGTAAAATTCCACGTTCTGTGACTGATATATTATTATGACCAAATTCAACAGTGGTGCATCAGTGCATAAGCAGCATGTTACTGTTTAGCTGCTCGACTTGGAGCTAGTTTCAACCATGCAGCTGGCTGTTTAATCCATGGTTCTTAACCCCTGCAAAGACTCACCAGATACATCTGAGGAGTTGTTCGATGATTAATGGGAGAAATAAAGTTCTGCTCCACTGTTCTGAAACATTTTGTGCACTACATTTTTTTTTTTTTTTTTTGCAAGAGTTTAAAAGTCAAAAAGGTTGGGCATCATTGATTTAATCTTAAACCAGGCATTGTATTTTAAAAGTTTATCTTGTGATTTTATTGTAAAATCTTAATCTGTGCAGCAGCTCGTAACTCCAGTAAGTCTCCTTGTTTCCGTCAGTAGCCTTCCTTTGTGCACTCACGGTTTCAGTGAATTCATCCCTCCTGCTTTTGCTTTCCGAGCTTCACCTTTAATCTTCCCTAGCTCATGCTGCTCTCCCTCCAGGTGTGCCAGGTGTGAGTGACAGTGGCGGCAGACACATGAAGACAGTATAGTCATGCTCTCCTATTTGTACTCTTCTACTTTGCTCTGAACTCCATCCGTGTGTGTGTGAGTCAAGCAGCGCTCCTTTGAGAATAGATTTATGCGTTCTGGGCTGTTGTGTAATGTTGTTATTGCAGAAATGCGAGTTTAACGTGCAGAAAACACACATTAACATAGCGTTTTTAAAGTAAGCTCACAATATCTCCACATGAGCGTAACTAGGGGCTGAAACTTTGTTTTGAATGAAACACATTTGGAGTGTTGCTCTCTTTTGAAAGTCTGCATTGTTGTGGCGAATAGCTCAGCACCCCAGAGGAAGCTGGGTGTAATACTGAAGCAGCAGTGGCTGCAGTGAAGACACACTTTCCTGATGCTGATCAGTGACCACTCTGACCAGACAGAAATTTAGAGGTCTAAGGTTGTGTCCGCCAAAACTGTCCCTGCAGTTCCTTGTTACTGTTTCTTTTGCTTTTGTTATCTTTTTCTGTTTTTTCCCGCTTTACGTTCTCTGAGCCTCAGGCTACATATATTTTTCATTGGATCTATTGTTGAATCTACTGAGACTCCGAATGAAAGCAATGATAGGTTGAAGTGACACACGCCGTATTTCCAACATGATATGTCTTGTATGTAATGGTTTGTTATAAACCAGCGTAGACAAAGCTGATAAATCATGAAAATAATGAAGGAGCCACCAACGCACATGAACACATCAGACTAAACCACATCCAGCTTTGAAGCTTTAAGTTTCAATTTTAGTAAAATTAATATCTTATTAATAGATGAAACCAGAAAGAGAAAAATAGATTTTGCCTGTTCAAACAGTTTAAATGTCTGTGGTAGCTGGACTGTGATTGTATAGATACCTGAGGTCAATTTATTCTAGTTATGAAATCACATCACATGTTGTGGTGAGCTGTCAGGTCACTGTTTGTAAGGATGTGCAGTTTCTATCTTAGTAAGCGGCGCACAGGAAATGAGCCGTGTGTGTGTGTGCGCGCGAGTGTGTGTGTGTTCCTTACGTTGTGTGACATAAAGTCACATTGTGGGGACTCTCTTTCCTTATTGGGACAAAATGCAGGTCATGCGTGCAATATTAAATGAATAGAAATGACTTAATTATTGAGTGATTTAAAGTCAAAGCAAGTCCTGCTGAACTCAAGTTCAGTTATTCTGTCTTGTTACTGACTTAATCTATGTCGTTATAGATATATATGTATGTATGTATGCCTTAATTCAGCTTTAATCTTCAGAACAGATTCAGCAACCTTGAATTACATAGTTTTATCTGTTGTTCGTTAAATGTTGTTGATGCTGTTAAGCTCAATAGTTATGCCAGTTAGCATAGCTCAGTGCAGAAGACTCTATTCCTACATATGAAACAAGTATCAGCATTCCAGCCATCCCTTTCAGATGCAAATTAGATGGAGCATTTAGAACATAGACTTCATATATATATATATATAGTATATATCAATTATTAACTGTGAGGTACATCAAGATCCATTTAACTCTAACTCTAATCTTTTTTTCTTAAATATTTGAAAAGATCTGGACTTGCTGACACCTTCAGTTAATTAGTTCATTGAGGTCATTCTAAGCATCGACAAGTTAGAAATAAAAACGGTCTGGTTTCCAGTGAAGCAGATCTCAGAATAGAAAGTATTGACTGTCATGTGCTGTAGTTCCCTCTTGAGTTCCTCTAGTCATTAGTCAAAGACAACATTTTCATTTGTTTGTTAATTTGTTGCAACTTTGTTTTTCATTCACAGTTTCATCAAACTCTCCTCTTGTCTCTCTGTTCCAGTTGACAGGCCTCCGCCAGATCACAAACCATCCAAGCCTGCAGCGCCGGTGGTCCCGCCCAAGAAGCCGATCCCCCCTCCTGGAAAAGGCAGACCGGGTAGCCTCCCACCAAAGAGGCCTGACAAGCCTCTCGCTCCCTCGCCAAACCTCAAGTGAGTCTATTATTTCTGTGTCTGTTCGGCTCTCGGCCCATCACCTGTTCATTCATGCGGCCTGTTTGTCCGTCTGCCTGAATAACACGGACGTTTTAAACTGTCCACTCAACACTCCAGTGTTTTTCTATCCATGCAGCACCAGTTGTAACGCTGACAGACACTTCTTCTTGAGAATATCTTCATGTATCATTCTGCTGAACGGACAGAGGAGTGTCTGTACACACAGTAGACAGTAGTGACTGTGTGCTTGGCCTTTGCAATGCACAGATTGGAAGAGTCCAGTGATTTAACTTTGTTTCTTGTATATACAATAAATACTTCTTCCCTTTCTTCTCAATTTTTCCCTTTTACCTTAAGACACAATGGAGAGGTGCCTTCCACACGACCAAAGTCCGACTTCGAGCCATTATTGCCCACCAAACCCAAAACACTGTCTGGGGACTGGGGGGAGAAGTCTTCGGATATGGGTATGTGCAGTAAAGCTGACAGGCTATGTCAGACTACAGTCAGGATCCTGAAATGTGGGGTGATTGTCTTTACTCATGTTGTTGATTCAGTCTTTTAACTACAGAAGATATTCAGGATGGCATAAGGTGCGTGCCTTCTCTCTCATTCCGAGCGTGAGCTGCATTCATCGGCCACATGCAGTCCATAAATGAGTTTTCCAAGTGCTGTTTGCTTTGATGACAAGCGCCTGAGGGTGTGACAGTTCGCAGACTTTTCTGGATTTAAAATTACTGGGTACTTCACCTATTTTCCTCCAGACCGTCAAACCCTCTGCTCCTGTCACACAACTCAGAATAACTTCAAATATTCATCAACACGTGTGAGTTCAGTGCCGTGTCTTCCCTCAGATTGTGGCCCCAGCATTTCTACTTTTGGCTTTGTTTGCATTCTGCATTTAAATACTTAAAGAAGCTGAAATGTACGATATAATCATTCACGTTCTTTGAAAACTGGTGTTCGTGGCGTGTGAAAAATATCAGTCTAGGTTTGTACATTTATTGAGTAACAGTAGGGGTTGGGGGGAAAAGGTTGATTTCACTCAAACATTGTGTTTTGTTTTTTTTTTCTTTAAGATTCGATTTGCCAAAAAATGATTTTTGTTAGTCATTAATAACAAAATTAGGCAGATCTGAAGTGTCTGAAGTTCGATGGTGTACACACATTATTACACAAATTCTTATCTCGGCATGTTTCTTTGTTTAGTTTAGTTTATGGAGATGAGGATCTGCTTGATTTATTCATATTTTACCACAAAATGTAGAACATCTGCTATTCTACTAATCTAAAATCCTTCATAATCTATCACAAATAAAGAAGAATGGTGCAAAGTGTCTCAGGTTTCTCAAACCTTGACTTGAAATAAGAGCTTCAGTTTGGGCTGAGGTGCTCAGGAGAAGATTACTCGATGATAATTCTGAGAGGGAAGCACTCCTCCTAAACTTTTCCCACCAACAGTTCCTTCACATCAGCCCTTGGAGCGTTGTCAGTCAGCAGTCTGCTGCTGTCAGGTTTGCGTGTTTTCGCTGTTAAAGAAGACGTGAGGACAGCATAAGGAGTTTCAATCGACATCCCCTCCACGAACAAAAGCAGAGCTCTGTGGAAGTCACAGAAGTCAAGAAATCGTGGGCGGCAAATCCGTGAAGAGGAGGAGGCATCGTTGAAAAGATGAGCAGTTTAAAGGTTGATGTTTTAAGAGAAGAGTTTAGTGATGAATGGAGGTACAGTGAACAGATAGGGAGGCTAAAGGGGGGCAGAGGAGAGACGTCTGAGATGGATTTAATAGAGCTGACCTGAAGGTGCATCACTAGAGAGTTCTCTGTTTGTGACAGCTGCTGCATAAAGGTGATGAAGAGCTGCTAAAACTCTACACTTCTCACCAGCTGTCAGTCTGACACATTACCATGGGACATGAAAATTCAATCTTTCCCGCAATCACTGGCAAACCACTGTGACTGCAGCAGTTCACCGCCGCGTAGCTGCAAAGTGCTGTTACGCAACGGTCGCAAAAGTTTTTCAGTGTTGCATAATGAAAGAGGGAATGACTCATTCTTTCCTGTGTGTGTGTTTGTTGTGCTCACATGCACACACACGTAAGCAAACTACAAATGTCACGCTTCCATTTATTTGCAGTTAAATGCATAACAATCAAACAATGTTTTTCATGTTTTTTAATCAGCCTTTAGTAGCCTTACATTACTTTTTGTTCATGCTGTTATTATTTAGAAGTTAGTGTTGTGGCATCTATTCTCGAAGGCGTCTCCTCGGTCTACTGTAACTTGGATTGTATGTCATTTGTATGTAGCTTTGGACAAAAGCGTCTCCCAAACGAATACATGTAAATGCATTCGATTCTGTCAGTATTTAAGTATTCCTGCATTTATTTGAGAAACTGCTGGAGCTTAGCAGTCAGACTCCTCTTTTAGACTGTGTTCAGACCAAAGAAGAGGAAATACACTCATTTTGTGTATTGAGCAGGAAAGCTGCCTCGCTGCTGAGGTACAGTCATAGATGGAGAACTTACCTGCTCAACCAATGGCGTTTTGTCATTGACCCTGCAGCAAGTGGGGAAAAAAAACTAAAAACACATGCATGGCATTGGCTGTGTGATAACCCACTTGATCACCTGCAAAGGAATCTTTGCTCTACATTTGTGTGTGCAGAGCTCAGACTTATTGAAGCCAAGCATGACTTTAAAGTCTGACATTTATGAACATGTGCAACACCACTTCCAAGGTACCGTGGATGCTACGGTCAAGGGGGGCTCGACAGAGGCAATACAGGAACAAAGAGGAATCCCTGCCGTGGTGGTGGTTGTGGTGCACAGGTGGCTTACTGGTGCTAGCTTAGGCTGCACCACAGGGGGAAATTCTGCTCCCAATATCAGGAGCAATTTTATGAGCATAGCTATGGAGAACACCAAACGTGTTTTTCTCTCTTCAAACCAGAAAGTATTTGCATTTAGACTGCTGCTTAGAATTAAAATCATCTAAATTAAATTGAGTTTTCACTAAAAAAGAAGTCATTTTGAACAGTTTATTTTCTGCTGCTCTGTGTGCCAGTGTTATTAACTGTGAGGAAACACATCCGTGCCCAAGCTGAACTTAATTTCGCGACTGAAATATTCCTCTGAAAAATGATTTCCTCTGTTATTTTCCTCCTCATCTGTCCTCGACAGATCTGATGAGTTTTGATGAGTTGTCGTCTACCTCGGAGAAGCTCTCTCACCCCACTGTAAACAGACCAAAGATGCCTGGCAGGAGGCTGCCCGCCCAGTTTGGTGGAGGACACTCGGTGAGCACACACAAGCACTCACAGACAGATCATGACTTTACCGATGCAGAGCAGCAAAATATGAGAGTTTAACAATGTCTTACTGCATTTATACGTGTTGGGATGTTCATAATAAGCAAAATATGGGAAATTGTCATTGTTCCTCTCTAATTTGGATTTTACTGCAGATTTTTGTGAAGAGATCTCTTGATATTTGACGCTAGTTTCCTGTTAGTTGAATGTGTATAATACATTTAATGGTCATTTCATACTTTGTGCCGCAGATCCTATTTTTAGATTTTAGCTCCAGATTGTGAATATTAGTTAATTAGGCTAGCATTAAAAACTATGTGGCTTCTCAGCCAAAGTAAGATTTACACAGATTTAAACTGAATCTTTGAGTCAGTTAGGGATTTGAAAAGATTCAGATCCAATGATATGCCGTCATATCCCAAACCTAATATTACACCACCTTATCTGTTTTATTATCAAATACACTGAAGAAATAGCTACTCTGAAAACAGAAATGATTCTGAATTATACAAAATGTAAGTCACAACTTTATGATAATCCCGCAGTCCGTTGTGCAGGATGGAAGCATCTCAACATGATCTAGGTCTAAGTACCATTTGAAACTACTTGCCAATGGGAGTCCTGACTTTAAGCACTGATACCAAAGCTGTACATGCACTAAGTAATATGAACATACTTCTTTACAGAACTTTTTTTTATCATTTAAATACGGTGGCTGACAGTAGAAACACGCTACAGCCTTAAAAATGATGCTATCTCAAAAACACATATGAAATCTGAACAGTGGAAATGTGCTGCAGAATGCCAAAACAAGTACATTAACAGCAAACACAGCTCACATACAGACACAGCATACTCTAATGAGCGCTCAGTGGAGCAGCTTGATTTTTGATCAGAGCGAGAGACCCGACCAGAGAGTTTTTGTTTTCGATGTGGAAACAAAAACACTGCACCCATGTTATATTTTGTGGAGTTTTCTACTGAAACTATCTCAAATGTTTCTAACATTGTTTAAACCGAGATAAAACTGTAATTTAATTCAAGTAACAGCGCGTATCATTTGGTCACCTCCAGTGACCTTCGCTGAGAGTGAGGAAGGAGGTCGGTGAATGTGACTAAACGTACCGTGAATAAAACCTGAAAACACGAACTCGTACGCTAGCATGTCTGCCTGAGTCTCGTCAGATTTTCATCTGCAGTGGTCATGACGACGACTCCCATGATCCCACACTCCTTCACAACATCCTGAGAGAACTTAGCGACAGGAATTACACACTGGTCTTTAACAAAAGAGACAGAGATCTGCTTTTTAAATATTAAATGGTAAATAATCACAGCAGCTAATAAGATTTTTAGCCAGAAGCGGTCTCATTAAAGAATAGCTTGCCAAGAAATGTCTGTTCAGACAACCGCTGGCAGCTTGCAGTACTTGATAACTTTCAAATATTAAATACCACAAACACATTTTAGTCACTACTGACAACATGGAACATGATTTCCTTCAGTCTGTCTGTCGATGCTGGAATCCCTTTTTTTATTTTCACATTTGTTTTCCTTTCTCTCTGTGTTCTCAACTGGCTCTGACAGCCCTCAGCTCTGTAACCTGTGGTCTCCCGTTGCTCACTCACCCTCTGTCACACTCTCCTCACACTCACACACGCAAGGTTGTGTGAGGATGCAGCAGCTTTTTTTCTATCGCCAGCAGCAATTTTTATTGACACATGGATCCACAATTTGCACTTTGACAGCCACTTTCTGAACCCTTGAGTTATTGTGAAATGCCCGTTTAATGGCAGCCCTCCTCACACAGGGCTGTCACCGCCTACCTTCCTCTCCTCTAATCTTTCAGAGCAGTGACATGCGTCAGCTGCAAATAACTGTGTGAGATTACCTGTCAGACGCCATTATGGACAGGCACTTCCATGAATATTGTATCTAGTGTGTGTTTATACATGTAAGCTGTGAATTGAAAATCACATGAAAATATTAATGTAAATCACACAATAAATAAAACTTTTCGATTGCAGCCCAACAAGGAAGTGAGCGTGGAGAAATCCCTCAAGGTCGATGAAGAGGACGCAGCCAAACCAAAGCTAGCAGAAACCAGAAAGGTAACTCAGAGCACCACTAGTCACCAATTTCATGATTGTTGCAAATGGAAAACACCACGAATGGCGTCACGCTCTGTTGTCGTAATATTAACAATGCTGACCTGTTATCAGCCACTGAGTGTGTGTGCCTGATGACCGATGTTAAATGTTTTAAGTAAAAAATAATTCTCAAAGAAGAAACTGAGAGAAACCCTGAGAGTATTATATGGTTTTCTAAATGCAGCTGAATTTTAATGCTCCTTTTAAATTGACTTCAAAATAATTATGGGGAAACTTTCTTGATCGCCCTGTTTTTCATGCATTATTTTATAATTCTCCTTAAGATTCTCACTTGTTTAGTGTGATCACAGCTATGTTGCTATAATACAGTGTGTTTCACAGTGTTGTTTATTGTGCCACTGGTTGGAGACTGAACCCTCTAGATGAGTACAAACTGGCTCATTTGACCCCCCTCCAGAAGGTCCGGGTTCAAACAACGAACACTGCACTGTGCTTCAACACGGAGTTAACAAGAGGCTTTGCTAGTTTTTTCTAGTTTTTTTTTTTTTTTTCAGTCCAGCCTTGTTTAGCTACATGAAGACATTATTAAGTGAAACTAGATTCAGTGTGTTCGCCTCGTTTAGGAAAAACTTAATCCCATCCAATAATTCCATTGTGTTCTTACCGCACCACAGCCGTGGATTTAAACCCTCATCCGTCCTGCTGCGTCCTGTCACATACCATTAATCTTGTATCACAAATGCTTCCCTGGGATACATCAAAATGACAAGATAACACATCCAATGAACAGTTTGTCCAGTGTATGGGCTTACACTCTCCTGTTAGGCGCAAAACCAAAAAAGCTAGGCCTTCAGGAAAATTGTGTTGGCCATTTTTCACTATTTTCTGACATTGGCCCTAATGATTCATTGATTAATAAAGAAAATAACTGTAATAATAATCTTTTATTAAAGTAATCATTCGTCACAGACCTAAAACACTGTGTGACTGATGGATGTAAGCAAGGAGAGGGAGATCCAGGGAGGACTCTCACCCGCTGTTCAGTCTACACGTTGAGTATTTCATTAATTGCCTTAGATGCTATGTAGTCTGGATTGGTCATGGTCAACCAAGACTAATTAGACCTGGCTGTTCAGCTGGGGGGGTACACAGCATCAAGCCACCCTATTGTTGAACACATGAGCACACAGACAGATGGAGCAGTCAGGGTAAAGCCTATCCCGGAGCACTCATAACTCAGCAGCTGAGACTTCCAGAGGTGAAATTACAGGACATGGACTCTGCATGTTCGTCTCCTCGCCCTCATATTATTTCAAAATGAGATTCTGAGCCTTGTAACATTTTCTCCGGTGCAGGTGAAGGGTGAGAGTAGGAGTGTGTGAGCCCTCTGGGGCTGCAGAGGGGAATTCCTTGCTGAGAACCTGAAGCTGATGAGAGAGAATGGAAAAGATGCATTATGACGGCAGGACAAGCCGTTTTCTCATGAGTCTCTGGACATTTTTCCCTTTTCACACATGTAGCACAGAACAGGATGTTGTCCGTGCCAGATGCATTCTCACCACTGGAAATACTCCAGGAGGAGGACACGTCCGTAATGACTCATCAACGTCATCCACATGCTGTGCATGAAGACCTGCTCTATTCAGACATGGGCTCAGTTGGATATTACACAGACTGTGTACTAGGAGGCTGGCAGGGTAAAGTCCAGAAGTCCAGTTAATGTCCGGTTCAACTGATCTGGACATTTGCATTCACACATACAGCTCATCCGGGTTATGTCAGGAAAAGTTTCGTTTTTTACAACCTGGACTTTATTTGTAGCATTAAATACGACCATTTACTCACCCAGACAACTTTAGTGGCATTTGGAGTCGTTTTGAAGAAATTAGCCCCAGAGGAGCAGCGCGTATATCCGCATAATGCGAGTACTCAGGGCATCCATGCGCAGCCTCTATATAACGCATAATCTGCGGCAAAACTCGTTCATATTCCAATATTTTGTTATGATATGCTGGTGCTATTCCCCTCTGAGCCCGTGGTGGCATGTTTTCAACATCCAGTGTCTCTAGACAACTACCTCTGACGTGGATGATGTCATTACCGAACGCCGGGCCGCAACACGGCTGACTCTGCGGCGGTCGGCTACGAATACGCAATAACGAACCATAGCTGTGCCAAACTACAGCTAAACTAGCCGACCGCCGGCTCAGAGGGGAATAGCATAATAGTTATCCTTCAAAGAGACTGCTTCCAAGCACTGCTAGTCGTCAAAAAGCTTCACAAAATATAAACAGCAGGATATTTGTGCGACTGGAACTGCCGGCTATGGAGATTGCACCTTTGCTCCAGAGAAGACAGTACGGGTATGGGTCACATGGAGTCTGTGTAGGTTGTTAGATGCTCGTGAATGCTCATTGACTGTTCAGTGATGCAAAAAAAAAAATGGCGGCGCTGGTTTACAGAGATGTGGAAAAAAGTGACATGATCAGATTTATCCTGTAATGACACATTTGTTTTCTAGTTCTCTCAATAATTTCATGAGCATGTAAACGATGGGAATCAAACATGCCATGGCCGAATATCTTCTGAAAGAACGCCGGAGTTCCACACGTATGTCTGATCTATGTCTGTCCTTTTGTTATGGTCACAGCCTTCCACAAACACCTTATCCCATTCACCGTCACTCCACAAGCCCGCCGCGGTCAGCACCGAGGCCAAGCCGAGCCCCGCGTCAGCCCCAAGCTCAGACGGCGCGCTGCTGGGTGGCAAGGCCCGGCTGGAGCCTGAAGAGTCCAGCTCCCAGCTGGATGAGCTGAGGAGCCAGATGAAGGAGCTGCTGCTGTCTGTGGAGCTGCTCAAGGCCCAGCAAATGTAAGGGAAATAGCTCATGCTTGCGTGACACGTTCAGTTTCCCCACGTCTATCTGTTTGAAAGACAGTGACAGGACAGATGTGAGGGACAAAATGGGATCTGACAGAAGTTGCAAGCTGGTTTTGAGCCTATTTCCTGTTTGCATTACACAATACTCCAGTCACTCCGAATCAGTAATCCTTCTCAACTCTGTCAAGCATTTCCATGGCCTGCAGCAAATTTTCCCCGTATCCCACGTCATAGTGAAGTCGGTTTCTTCATACAATTATATACCATAATATTCTAATGTATATAGGTCAGACTGTCACATTATATCTGTTTTAAGGAATGAAATCAGCTGTTTGGCTCAGTAGGAACATGTATGTAATGCGGGTCACTGAACATTAACCATGAATTCAGTTTAGTGATTTAGATGCAGAGCTTCATGTTGATACTTATTATTACACTGACGTTTGCTTCGTGAAACTTCACAGGCTGTTAGCTTTTAAGTTTTATGTTGAATATAAAAAAACAAAAAAACAGCAGTTAGATCATGAGTTTGAACCTTTTGTATCTGCTGCAGGGTACACACATGTATACACGTGCTTATATGTGTGTGTGTGTGTGTGTGTGTCTCTCTCCAGGAAAGAGATCGCGGAGCTCCGAGGAGAGCTGGATGAGGAGAAGCTGAAGCGTGTGGCCCTGCAGGTAACATTGATCCCCACAACAACACATGCTGGGCTGTCCATAGTCATTACCCTCATTAGTTTAGCCAAATATCGACGCCATCTGTTGACACATGAAGACGAGAACGAGCAAAGCGACGGGCGGACGGTCAAAGCATTGACAGGCGCACGCGGTGGGGACTTCTAGCGGCCAGCGAAGCAGACAGCTGTCCGTTCAACTTGTTTTCACAGCTTCAGGGGAGAAACTGTAGCCTCCCCATGTGATCGTCATTAAGCTCAGGGTCGAGTTACCCTTGTCATTGTCTTGTTCGGTAACACTTAAACACTTGTGGTCCATGAATTTGCTGGAGACACATCGCGCCTCATGCGAGAATGTTTTTCTTACTTTCTCTTATTTTTTTATCTGGTATTTTGATACGTCAGATGGCTGCGTAAATGACCCGTGGAAACATTATGAATGTGCGGAGTTGAGCATGCATCGATGAGAAATGTAAATTAGCATAATCAGCACCCCAGTAATACCATATAAGGCTACGAGTCCTGTGCCGTGTGTCTGGAAGTCATCGCTCTTGGAAATAGTGTAAAAAGAATAACTTTGTGGGTTCAGAGTGTGTGCTGTAATAGGTGCTGTCAGGCATTTCAACAGAGGATGTTGCTCTGCACAGCGCTTGCATAAAGCTCCTTCTCATTTTTAAATGTATAGATATACACCTCTAACATTACCAACTGGAATAAAATAGACATGACACAGACTTGTGTCATCAGATTTGTGTCCCTCTGATCCCGCTCTCTCTGTCCGAGTGATGGAAATAAGTAAGTTATGTGGAAGGAGCTGGCAAACAATCGTGTTCAGGATATTCTGTTATTCAGAAGGACCATCTGATGGACCATGTGATGCTCCACGTCTCACATGCACAGCGGTCACTCAGTCTCTCTGTGTTTCTTGTCCATCTCTACTGTCACTTATCAAATAAAGCCAACAAAGACAAGCACGCAGAAACACTCTCAACTGGTTCCATTTAACCCAACCACACAAACTTCATTAGCAGACAGAGCCTGCCAAGTTGCCGTGGAAATGTGGAAATGGAGTTTTTTTTTTAAAGTCTAACTAATTAAACATGCCCTGAGGAGTTATCCTGTAAAACCAACAGAAGTTCTCTTTACATTCATCGTTGCTGTGTGTTTCCTCGAGGTCTAGTTTTGTGTTTTCTCACACAACATTTGCAAAGACAGAACTAAGACTGTCGTATTTTAAAGGCAGCATTCTTTACATCAGTGTTTAACACCTCGCAGCTAGCCACCTATTGATCGGTGGAGCAGCGTGAGACCGTTGGGAGGAATGTGTATGGCCTCCACTCATGTGCATGATGCAGGAGATAAAGAAAACAGGGACTCACACAGAAAAACAGCTCCATAGTGTTGGCAGAGGTCAAAAGCTCAACCTTTAAGTCCTGAAGGGGCACCACCAATTCACATGATGTTCATTTATGAGTTCCACTCAGCCTATGACAAGAGCTCTGAAGGGGCTCTCTATAAAGTATAAAAAAAGCTGGAGCTGTGGGGGTTTGAGAGAGGTGGACAGAGGGCGGTTTATTAATGCAGTGACGATGAATCACCAGCCAGCTGTTTTAACAAGCTAACTTAGCTTATTAGCTAATTAGCTTAATAGGTGTTTGTGGAAGGCTGTAACCATAACAAAAGGACAGACATAGATTAGACATATGTGTGGATTATTAGCACAGCGGCAGGTCAGCCTCTTCACCTTAGCGGTCCCTCGAGAGCCTCCCTTGCTGTAGTGAACTCTGTCAGCCTGCCTGTGCTCCGCCATGGCCCGGCGTCAGGAGCCTGACCATCAGATTCCTCTGGTGAAACAGCGGCGGACACGGCTCAGCCCCTCCCAGCATGGCACCGATATAAACTGCTTCACAGGAGGAGAGAATCACTGCAGAGACCCCCCCCCCCACTTCTCACACACACACACACACACACAGGAGAACAGAACTGTAGGTTTACTTAAACCCCCTACGGTTACCATCTACTCCCACGGATAATGTAGGAAGAGATGAGGAACTAGGAAACGAGATCACGAAAGATCATGAAAAACTGGAGAGATTTCCATAACATTTATTGAGCCTCAGGACTTTCATGTTTTCCTCTTTGTTCCCATTCACATATTTCTCTTATAGCCACATTTGTAGTAGTGGTAGCAGTAGTATTGTAATAATAAGGAACAAGAAGATGACTAGAAGGAGGATGTACTACTTTCTCCCTGTTCTTTCCATAGAAAATAGCCTTGAACTCATCGATTAGCACGTCATATTTTGTTCATTTAAAATCAATTTTAGTTTGCATCTGGACCGAGCCAGGTTAGCTTTTCTCTCATTTCCTGTCTTTATGCTAATCAAAGATATCTGTCTCCTCCCCCAGTTTACCAGGCAGACATGAGAGTGGTAGTTAGCTTCCAAAGAAATGATCTGTTTGAGTTGCGGCTCACCGGTCGTGTGTCTAATATGCTCAGTTTGTCTTCAGTCACTGAGACAGAACTACGTTTCCACAGCTTGGTTGCTCAGTATTAATTTTTACATACATTTTCTTTTGTTTTCCTCACCCCTGACGCGTGTGTGTGTTGTAGTGCTGCTACACCATCACCTTCCTTTGAAAGCTGATCTAACCACGTCGCTGGTGGTAATGAACGCCAGGCGGGATAAACTAAGCCGGTCGATTAGTGACACGTGTATTCACATTCCCTGTAAAGGGTCACGATGCTGTGAGAACATACATCTCTGAGCAGGACGTTGCTTCTCAGCTCAGGCTCTCCTCCAGCACGCGCCTTCTATGTCATCCCAACTCTCCTAATCCCTCACAGCGGGACGCCTCCGGCACTGTGCTGCACAGCAGGGCTGCTGTTGGCTCAATCATGTGATCAGATCCAGCACTTTGTATTCTGCCAGAGTCGCTCTACGTTTCCAGTGTTATAGTCTCCATTCTGTGTGTGTTTGTGTGTGCGTGCGTGTGCGATCGTGTCCTGCAGGTGGAGATAGAAAAGCTAAAGCGGACCGTTCACTCGACGTGAAGCCTGCGCTTCAATCAACAGCAAGCCTCAAGGTCACCTGCTGGCCTGTCGACCAACCAGAGAGCAGGAGGGCGGTGACGGACGGAGAGAAGGTGGGGAATCAGATGAACCACCTCGAGCACAATCCTTTTCCAGTGATCTACAAAAATAAACTCTCCCCATCTTTGTAAGATTTACATTTTGCACATATAATTTTTTTTCAAGCTAGATGTAATTAAGTTACAGATGTATATGTTTCTCTTTATTACTTTTTTCTTTTTTTTATTTTGCCAACACACACAAAAAAAAACTGAGGCCTTACTTCAAACTACTGCGCCGGACAACTCTGCCGCTCACGCTCTCTCCCCTTCACTCTGGCGTTCCTTGAACTCCTCAGGGAGGAGGTTCGCTCTCAGTACTACTGACTTTGTATGAAGCAGGCGGCGCTCGTTTTTCCTCTCCCCGTTTCCTTTCTCAGATTTTTTTTAGGACGCGCAGATAGTTTAATTTTAAAAATGAGAAAATGTTTGGTTTCGTTTAACACCTTTTGATCTTTTACACGGCGCCCGTCAGCGACACTCCACTCCATGGCTGTAGCGCTTCAGAGAGAGCTCTGCTTTCACTTCTCCTTGTCTTTTATATGGTTTCTAGCATTCCTATCCAGGGTAACACTACTGTGCCTGTTAAAAACAAAACTATGTCAAGAGTTTGTAATGGGAGCTTGCAGCGGCATGAAAAAGTTCGAGTACTCCTGGTCAAAATTTGCGTTCCTGTGAAAAGCTAAGGGAGTAAACGCTGAGCTGATTTCAGAAAGGCATGAAGATGAGACATTTCTTCAATATTTCATGGGAGATTTTTTTTTTCTTTCTGCATTTTACAGTTTCAAAATAACAAAAAAGGAAAAACAGCCTGAAGCAAAAGTTTTTACCCCCTGCATGGTCGGTACTTAGTCATACCCCCTCTTGTAGCAGCTTCTTGCAGCCAGCTAAGAGTCTTTCAGGATTTTTTTTGCTGGCTTTTCGCCCATTCTTCCTTTCAGAAGGCTTCTGCTCCTCTGAGATTCTCGGGCAGTCTTTCATGCACTGCTCTTTGAGGTCGAGTCACAGATTTCCAGTGATGAGGGCCGCTGTGGGTTTTGAAGTGTATTTAGCATCGTCGTCCTGTAGTTCCTCCAGTTTCCTTTCATCTTCAGCATTTTTTTTAGACTGTGTGACACTTGATTGCAGAATTTGTTGGAATTTAATTGTTCCCTGAGCCCAAGGCTGCAACAGGCCCAAAGCATGAATGATCCACCCTGTTGTTTCAGGAAATTCTGCACTTGTTTTTCCTCAAACAGGTTTTTGCTCGTTGTAGTCAGGAAGTTGTATTTTAGCTTCGTTAGTTCACAGGACGCGTTTCCAGAATCAGGCTCGTTCGGCTGCTCCCTGTCAAACCTCTGATGCTTGGTTTGACGGTGAGGACGCGGGGAAGCTTTTCTTCTGATGACTTTTCCATCAGGCTCGTATTTGTGCAGGTGTCACTGCGCAGTAGAGCAGTCCACACTTTTAAAACGTTGAAAAGAATGTTTAATATCTCACTTTACAGCTTTTGCAAAACAGTTCACCCTCTATCACTTCTAACTATTCGCACAAACAGAAATTTTGACAGAGGCGCCCGAACTTTTTCATGCCACTCTACATGAATGGTGTCTGGAAATTTCGCAGCATGATATTGTATATCTATATTTTTTAAGTCTACTGACATGCCTAGTCAAATACTATATAGAGGGCCTCTTCTATGCTGGTCTCTTCTATTTTTGTCAAACTGTCTCACACGCTGGGAATGTTCTAAAAGGTTTATCCAGAGTTATAATCTGCAGGTAATGCAGACAGACTCCACATGCAAAAAAAAAAATAATAAAAAACTGCAGAGAAGAGAAAGGAAGGAGAGCCTGCAGTCTTTCATCAACAAGGTTGCTGACCAGCGCATTGGCAGCCTGATCCATCCCTCCCATCCCCATTCTACTACTTCTCCTTTCTTTCATCCCTCTTTGATTCAAAGTGAATCATACGATCTGAGAGAAGCCTCGTCTTTCTGCTCTGTGATGTGTTATGCATGAGCCTGCACAGCACTCATCAGCTCTGTCCTTATTGTACATGTCTGTCCTGCAGTCTGCATATCTTCCCACATTCCAAGTACGTTAAGCTAACTGGAAGCACAGAGTAGAGAGTAGCAATAATAACAGAATTAACTCGCATTCTCTTTATCTGAACTCTGTTTAAGGAGCACAGAGTGAAGACCCCAATTAATCTCATAATATAATCCTACAAATTATACTCTCAGTGGAAATATTTGTGTTTTTGTAGCCACGTTTGCATCAGAGAAATCACTATCAGTCTGCCAGGTGATCGGTCGATCCACCATTTTTGGTCCAGACCGAAATATGGATGGACTGCCGAAACATTTTATGGTCATTCATCTCAGAGGATGAACCCTACTGATGTTGGTGATCCTGGCTTTATGTTGAGTGCCACCACTAGGTTTAAATCTTCCCTTAACACCAGGCTGAAATGCAGCATTTCTCTGCCCTCTCTGATTGAAACTGAAGTGTGTTTCACCTCTGACCACACGCAGCTGGGTAACCTCACCCATCTGTGATGTCACGGTGTACACGCCCACCCTGCTGTACGCCACGACATCACTGCAGCAAGGTGAGAAGCACTGGGGGTCAGCACGATTCTCAGGCATGATCAGCGTCAGCTGTACTCAGCATGTTGCTATTATTGCCTGAGCGATACTGGATTTTTAATGCTGATATTAATATGCTAGAGTTTATCAAAATCTGGTAATATATTGACCAGTGTAATTGTTTTAATACAAACACATGGCCTAAACATTTTGGATCAGGTCGCCAGCCCCCGAGTTATGACGTTCTCTGAGTCAGACATTTTACAAATAACCTTGTAAGAGTTGCCTGCACACAAAAAACTTGCTGTTTCAAAACACATGGTCCTCGTCATGTGTTAGCATTTAGCTCAAAGCACGTAGTACAGAGCTGCTAGCATGGCTGCCTCTCGTTTGATGCTACCATGTGTTAAGATGCTACACAGAGGGGCTTTAAGAAGACGCTCGTATGCAGAAAAGGAAAGGATCACTTACAGACTGTGCATTGCTCTTTTGGTTTTCTCTCAGAAGCAGAACTGCTGCCGCCTCTCTGGATGCGAACATGTTTTTAATATCCAGGAAGTGAATAGTTGTCTGTGCTCGCGGCTACAGAAACCTACAGCACGATGTGAGTCAGCCTCAGTCGGCTCCGACCTGTAGCCATGAGCTCTGAATGTACAGTGTGTGGTTCTGTGCTGATGAGCGGCTTATCTCAGCATACTTTAGAGAAGCACAGTACCAAGCGTGACCCCCCCCCCCCCGGCTTCGATGCGGGTTGGAGGAATGTTTCAGCCCCCACGATTTGGTCCTAATATTTACAGCAGGTTTCATTTCCAAGTCAAATGTTGTATAACTGTCTCACATCTACTACTGTGTACAAATACAAGTACTGGTTACTGTTATTCCTTTTTTTATTTTAAATATCTTTATACATATCTCACAAATGTCTTAAAAAGTGTTACTTTGCTTTTAAATCATCCTCAGGCTTCGTTGCATGTGTTCGATGTGTGTGTGCATGCTCTTGCTGGTGTCCCCTCGCAAACATTCAAGTGCAACAGCGTCCATGATGCTAGATTCTGAACTACAGAGTGCTTTGACCAAGTCGATACTGTATTACCTGACCTTAACGCGCATGGCACTCGTGCAACATGTTGATGCCTACCATAACACAAACTTCCTTTTAGCACAGCAGCTCTTTAACAGTACGGCTGGGCAATGAAATAATCACAATGTGGGGAAGCGGGACCGGGGGTTCGGGTGACAGCTCTTCATGTTATATCTGTAATGCGGCTTAACTTCCACATATTGTACATTCCAGAGTTTGACACCAAGAAAAGAAGAAATCTGTGCACATTTATAACATATTTTCAAGTGATTTTGTTTACAAGAGCTGTATCCTTGCATGAGTTGAGATTCTTCTCAAAAATGAATAAATATCTTTATTTACTGTCACAGACTGGCTCCTTCGTTTTCTTTGCCTCTGAACTGCGCATCACTTGAAGGTTTCCACAGCTGCACAACAACTTTGAGGCTTTTTCATGCTTGATTTCTTAAGAACTTAAGCTTTCTTTGAAATATTGAGTGAAAATATTGACAGTTCAGAGCAGAGCGTAAGTTTCTGAGGAACTGCAGCTAACAGTGAAACTCCACCTGGGTGATGTGCTCCATCTGTTATTGCATCTGACTTCTGTCTGGTGGGTGTTGTAGCGGACGGTTGTGCTTAAGAGGGAACTGAGCCGGAAGGCAAAGCTTTCGACTCCCCGGTCGATCTGCGTTCCAGCCCTCACCTGGCCCTGAGCTCTGGGTACTGACCGGAAGAATGAGCTCGTGGACGCAGCGACTGACATGGGTTTCCTCCACGGGGTGTCTGGCATAAGCCTTAGAGATGTGGGGGGGGGGGCTCAGACATCTGGAGGGAGCTCAGAGTCGAGCCGTTGCTCCTGTGCATCAAAAACAGCCTGTTGAGGTGGTTCAGGCACTAAACAGGATGCCTCCCGGCCACCTTCCAGGCAAGTCCAACTGGCAGAAGAACCAGGGGTCGCCGCCTCGCTCGGCCTGCTGCCGCCATGACCTGGTCCCAAAAAAGTGACAGTCTGTCTCGCCCTGTGTTTGTGTGTGTATATAATGTATGCGTGCACTGGCTCTGGTTAAATAATAGGGCATAATTATGTACATAAACTTAAGAGTAAAGGTTAGTCTGCATGTTATGAAAAGCCATACGTTCGGCGTGGAAAATGGTCTAAGACCCCGGTTATGAGAATGTGCAGCGTTTACAAATGAGGGATAAAAATGCAGATTTATGATGCTGCCTCAAGACATCTGCTCTAATCCAAACTCTGACTCCAAGTCTTGCTGCAATATTCTGCTTCTGTGGAGCATTTTAATGGTTTCCAGCCAGCAGCGTGCAGGACTCTACCCCTGTGCTTATTCAGTATGTCTCCACAACAACTTGGTGGCCTGGACTGTGTGGGCCACATCCTGACTCGAATATTGCTAAATCCTGACTGGTGCATGTGATGTCGCTTCTCCAAATGAGCCCCGCCCACTGGAAATCTGTGAGACAAGCACAAACTGTTTGTTTAAGACCCCATTACTCACAGTAAGAAGCTGATAGAGGAAGTTTTTACGACATTTAACGTCATTAAAACCATTTTATTCCACATGACAGTATAAATATTTTTAAACTCTGCTGATTAAAACACAATATTTCTAAATAATTTATTATTTTCCATCTTGTCTGCACTAATTCATTAAATTACAGCTAATTCATTAAATTAGTGCAGCCTTCTTCCATTAAATTATCTTGTGGGTCATTTCGGACACATTTGGGCAAAAGTCAGTCTGACGTATAAGGGTTAATTTGGAAATCTTGCCATCCCGCTAAAATTAGCTAGTGTTTAAAGCTGCATCCAGCACACACAGGCCAACATCAGCGTCCACTTGACCACACGGCTGTGAAACTAAACCAGAACTGTAAAACCATAAGAATGATCTCAAAGGTGCTCGCAGTGTGTGGGTTTGAACAATGCGCTGCATGATGAGGGATGACTCACTGGCAGGCTGCTACCTGCTCAACGGGTCACCCTGAAATCGTCTTGAATTGTTGTGTTGGGTGTCCTTGATCCCTGCATGACGTTGATATTTCCAGGCAGATAACAGAGTTTGAAGATGATTCCACTCAGGTTCAGGTGTCAGTCTGCTACAGCTCCCGTCTGCACGAGCCACACTGATGCTGAGCCAGGTCAGGGCTCTTTGGTTTCTGCTTTTCCATTCTGGATCGCAGGCAGCCGTGCATGTGCGTACGAGCGTGCTGGTGAAAGTTTGTTCTGATAGGAGATCAAAGGCCTCCTGCAGTGAATGAAACCTCTGCAGGGATATTGAACTTATCTTTTCTTTTGAAGTCCCAAATTGACAGGCTGTCTTAATTTCCTCTTTCTCCTCTCTTCCACTTTCTCTCCTTTCACTCAGGTCTCTGTTTGCTTTGACCCTCTTGTCACTATCAGGTGACTTTTGCTCTCTGCTGTCAGCTGTTCTCTGGTTTCCTCGTTCGTCGATTTTGCTCATGGAAAGCCTCGTCTCATTCCCCCTGCTGAAAGGAAGAGGAAAAGGGATGCGCACATAAAAGGTCATTACATGGATATTGTACATAGTGTTCATATGTAAAAGCAGGAGCATTTTAACACAAGATAAAACTTTACTGATGCCACAACAGGGAAATTAGCAGCAAGGATAAAGAAGGAGACGTAGAAAACAAACAAATGGACAATAAACAAGAATACAAAGGAAACATCAACTATATTTATGTACATTACATACCAAAAGCGTATGAAAAAGTTGCCCTTAGAAGGATGGCTCAGGTCCTCGGTGGAGAATCTTTGGATTGCACATGGTAGATGACATGGACACATTTTGTGTGACATCATGCTTCACATGGCCTTGTCAGGCTGTCGCAGCCACCTGAAAGCACTCGTCTGTCCACGTTATCAAGATTCAAGATTCCTTTATTGTCACTGAGCATGACATGTCAATGAAATTTGCAGTGCAAAATGTGCGTAAAATATACTAAAATGTATATACTGAGTGCAATGGCTGACCATTTAGTTAAGTGTGCATGTACTTAAAAGTTAAGTACACAGAAGGTGCAGGTGGAGGTGGAGGTGTAAAGTGTGGTGTGCTCTGGTTCACAGTTCTCACAGTCTCTCACTCCAGTGAGGGGCTGCTGGGGGTGATAGCTCTGACAGCTCTGGGGAAGAAGCTGTCCCTCAGTCTGTTGGTGGTGGTGCGGATGTTCCTGCACTGCTTTCCTGGCTGGGGTCCATGGCGATGGATCTTGCCCTCTTCCTGACCCGGCCTGCATGTATAGAGGGAAATGCTCAGAGTTGTGATTTTAAGGATTTTTGGTGTAAATCCATACGTGCCTGTTTGACCTGCTGCAGCTTTTCATCTCAACTCTGCACTTCACTGTCAGAAGGTTGTGGAACGTTTCCTGAGATCTACACAGTAACCATGATGAACTGATACAGAACTGCGAATAAAAAAGAACAAATGAAAAACAGTTTTATGTCTTTGAATTGTTTGACTTAAAGCTGCTGTAGTCGTCATACTAATGATGTATCAAATGACTATGGAAAATGAAACAAAGTGACTGCATTGTCTTTCTCTGCGTATGTGTGTGTTGTTGTGTGTGTTTGTAATGAATAGCAGCCTGTTGCGGTGCTTATTGGTCTTCGGTGAAATACCTATACTCCTCCTCCGATGACAGGCCACATTCATCTGAAATTAAACACCTTAAGACACCTTCAAGGTTTCATTTAAACCTTCGCGCAGTCCAAAAGCAACTCCAGTCGTCCCTCAGGAGATCAGTTCAGCTATTTCAAGGCTGGATAGAATCTAACACTAATTCAAACCACGTCCCTGAAAGCCACTTTGAGTTTATCTGCTTTAAGAGTCATTAAAAATCAGCCTCTGGGGACCATGAGCGAATCAGATCAAAAGGTTTCCAGGCGGCTGGTCACGGAGCAGCGTCGCTCACAGGGAAATTAGGGCTTATGGTGGCCGGGTTCACCCAGTTAATTAACCTATCCATTCACCGTATATGTTTGAGACGGCAGCCTTCCAAAAGCCAGAGCCGAGTGGACGGACGAACCCGTGCTCGCCGTGTCTCTGCGACACATGACCAAATGTGTGTTGGGAACAGAAAGTCTGTTAGCTCATGCCGTGAGCTCATTCGCTGTCGTGGAGTTTTAATAATGTGCCTTTCAGCCACACAGCAATACAGCACAGTGCCTCCTTCCACCTCGAAGCCATGGTTGAGATCAAACTGTACGGACATGTTAAACAGTGCTCCTGGGTGTGTGTGTGTGTCTGTCTATCCACTCCTCTAATGAACCATGAGCAGATTTCCCTGACTCACTCACTTGAAACACATTTGTTTGTGTGTTGCTCTCGGTGCAGACGTAATAGGCCTAACAGGGCTCAATTTTCATCTCCATGTTTAATTACAGTTGAATTTTTTCGTGTTAACATCCAATTTAATTTATTTCCATTCACAACGCCCCGAGAGCTTTGCGTTAAGACCAGGCTTGTTAATGTTTCTCCGCAGCAGAAACAGTGCAGGTCTATCAAAATGAAAGGGACTGATATTATATGAGGGAATGGAAAAAGCTTTAAATCTAAACAGCTGGAAATTCTACTTAAATGACAGTATGAGTTGGATTACCCTCAGCGACGAAGATGCTGAAGAGGAGGGAGACTCTCACCATAGATCAGTAAAAAAAAATACCTGCCACATCAATCAATATCTACCAGCTGGTTTGCAGCAGGTTTCCATGACGCTCGTTTCCTTTATCTCCTCTGTTTCGCAGGTACAGCAACAGGTGATCCAAGGCACGGATATTCCCTGTTGTTTGTAAAAGGTGTCTGATGTGCATGGCAGGGCTCCCTTTGGAGCTGTGCATGTCACGAAAAAGTCTGACTAAAATTGCAAAATAAACAAAAGTTCTTGACTTCTTTTAACATGGGAGCCTTGTAAAAAGTGGTACAAAGCAGCGAGCAGAAAATCCTGGTCCAGGCACTCAACTCAGCTCCTCATTTCTGAGTCGCAGGCTGAAAAGCCCATTCAGTTATAACAAGAGACACTGAAAATGATCAAAAAGATGAAAGCTTGTGATGGTTTTACATCTCGCAGCAATGCAATAGTCATTCTCTGCAGATGTGTTGCAGCCTCACTGAAATCAGACCATGTGAGGAGTTAAATTACTGCCTCTTTAAGAGCTGCTTTTCCTGCACCGGTAAGTGCAGTCACTGTTATTAGGGGTAGCTGTCATTATGCTAATGCCTCTGCTAGCCAGTGTCAACCCCCCGAGCACCTAGCTGCCATTTCACATGCCTGTCACGTCGTGTGTGTCCTCACACGTCCACACACGACACAGACCAAACACAGTCGCACTTTAATTGACAACTGACAGAGGTCTCGGACAAAGGCTGAGACCTCAGTGATCTGAATCAAAGCACCCAACCCTGAAACATCCTCAGCGCTGTTTCAGGCCACAGCAAGTCAGTGCCAACCAATCATCAGTCTCCCACTGAGCGCCGCTCATCTCAGAATTGAATCATCAGCCTTTTCGGCTGCACTGACATTTCCAGAAACTCAGCGGGCTGGCTCTCGCTCGCTCGTCCCCGGATGTCCATCCGTCAGTCGTTACTACACTTCGATGCATTTATAAAGACGGCAGTTTGGTGTTGCTTGGTAGCATTTCTGAGAATGCAGCATACAGCTTTTGCTTGTTAACTGTCGGCTCATTTCTCATCAGCCAGAGTTACAGGTGAACTGGATAAATCCCACATCATTGCAGTAAGAGCGGCTGGTAAATGGTGACAACAGGTGAGAACAGGCGACAAGGAAGAATGTTTCCGACAAGTGGCCGACGTCAGTAAAATTTATAGACCATGCAATCCTAGAGCAGTGTTTCTCAAAAAGCCTGGTTTGATCAGGCAAACCCTTCTGTTTGTTGTTGTTCGAAGTGGTTAAGTGTGAATAGACGTGTCAGAAAATCCCACATCAAGCAAACTTGACTCCAAAAAAGTTAAATGAAATCTGAATGATTTGAATGAAAACACAATGCAATCATTTGCAAATGCACGGTGTTTAACAAATATATATAAAATAACAACTATCCAATCATGTGTTTCACAAAGTGGTGAACCTCGCTCCATCCATGCTTGTGAACGACTGAGCCTTTCCAGGATGCTCCTTTCACACCCAATCATGATACTATCACCTGTTACCAACCAACCTGCTTACCTGTGGAATGTTCCAAACAGGTGTTTTTGGAGCGTTCCACAACTTTCCCAGTCTTTAGCTGCTCCTGTCCCAACTTGTTTGAAACGTGTTGCTGCATCAAATTCAGAATAAGCAGATATTTACAAAAATCAATGAAGCTGATGAGATAAAACATTAAATATAATGTCTTTGAACTGTTTTCAATTGAGTAAATGTCAAAAAGGATGAGCGAATCATCACATTCTGTTCTATTTGTTTTACAGTGTCCCAAATTTTTGGGAGTCAATGTTGTAGTTGATTATGTAAGCATGCTAATGTGTGCCAATTAGCACCAAACAAACAGAAACAGCTGAGGCTGACTGAATGTCATTAGGTCGGATTGTGGTCATAGTTGGAATGGACAAAATAGAGACCTAATGGTGGTGCTAGATGAATTGTTTGAGGATCACCGAAGTAAATACACTTCATACCAAATTTCAATCAAGCAATCAAATACTTGTTGAGACATTTCAGTGGCTCACAATTTGTTGTGCTCGGTGAAAGGCCAGGAGATCACCAAAGTCTGTAGGCTTCGTCCTCTGGGTACCGTGAGTCTAGATGCTTCCATCTGGACCAAAACCGTGGACAGACCAACAGCCCGACAGTCACTGCCATCCCTAGAGCCATGAGGCTTAGTGTCTTTAGGCGGTGTTCAGGCTGACTGTCACTCTCTGTTTCTCTGTGTGACAAATAGTTCTGCAACAAATGGAAAAAAGAGAGCTAGAGGGGGAAGTTCACATGATGGAATATTTATTGAGCACTGATCATTGCACAATTGCAATTGCCATATAACAGCCGTCCCTATTGTTGCCAAATGTCCTGCTCCCTGCCACGCTGGCAATCTCCCTCCAATTTTCACGTCTACAGTGTCACCTTCACTGGCTGCAGACGCACACGGTGTGATTATAACACCGGTAAAAAGGAGTTCGGACTCTTCTCTCAGTTTCCTCTGTAAATTTGAGGTGATCCACAGCTGTGGTCAGTTACAGCACTCGTGGACTGATTATCAAAAAGACCTAGTGAAGTGATTTCAGAGTCAAAATGACCCTGATAATGATCATTTTCACTTTGATGTCTTTGTAATATCTGTATCACGTCCTATGTGACATAGCCTAGAGCACATATACTAAAGTTAATGTCACTCACTGTAATTTGGGCTAGATCAGAAGAAGTAGTTTCGCTCAGGGAGGATAAATGTAACAAGGACAACGGTTTGGAAGAAGAAAGTGTAACAAAAATATATTTATTGGCAGGAAAGCCACCCTCAATTTCAACAAATAAAAAAAATCAGCTATGACTGACTACTGAATACTTCATGGTATTTCAAAACAGTTACCACTCAGAATTCACAAATAACAACCTCAGTTGTAAATAACCACAAAACACATTCTCAGCAAAGAGATTCAATATTCAAAGTGCAAATAAAATAGAAAAATGGGCCCAAAATGGTAAATGAGTAAGCCCAAAAAAAGTCAAAAGAGTCAGTGTCCAGTTTGCCCAGAGTCAGTGTGTATCACTCATCTACCCGGGTAGTGTGATTTTTGTCTCTTATCTGTATGACGTGACACGATGTAATCTCTCCAGATGCTCGATGAAGCTGTTCCCGTCGTTACACCCTTTACGCGTGTAAGTCGGTTCCCGGCTCCACGTCTCGCTGGTTCGGGCTCTGGCTCGCCATCGGAATCGTTCATACACACACAAAAAACCAACCTGCATAGAGCAGCAGTTTTTTAGATCCATTAAATGTCTCTTTCTAAACATCTTCTTAAATCAACTGTACAGTATTTATTCTTTCTTTCTTTCTTAAATCAATGAATGTAAACCACTCAATTTTGACAATGTATCAATCACAGCTATAAAATGAACTTTTAACAGCCAACACACACAAAATGGTGTATATGAATTGTTTTTAACTACTTTAAGCTGTTTTAAGCCTTACCACACACAGTGCACATAAATCATGAACTGAATCACATCTGAATAATGTTTGAGGAAAAATTAATCAAGTAACTGTCTCTCAGTAATACTCAGCTGCACACTGGTGCGTGGTTCAGCTCACAACATCAACTCCACTAGCTGTGTAGCTTTAGCTAGCATTTTACAATAGCAACGGTTCAATTAGCACATTTCTACACAGAAGTACAAAATAAACCCACATTCTCACATTCAAAAAACTCTTGTATATCTCCGGTTTGTTTTTAAAATGTCTTCTAAGAAGCATGACAGCATAACTAATGATATATCAGTGTATTTAGTGAGCAACCAGCCGTGGTCGGCGGCCATTAGCACGCTATGCTAACGCTAACAGCTCCTACTCACCAGAGTTGTCCCTCGACAAAAACAGAAAAAATGGCGATGTTCACTACACAAAAACTCCACAAAGACTCCTCACGATGCGGATGCTTCTCAGAATCGATGCCTTACAACAAAAATAGTTTTCATCCACTTTCATTTAGTTTTAAACACTTATTGCTCTCTTTTGGCTGTAGCCTGTCTGCTCTCATCGGCATCAGTTAAAAAAAAAAAAAAAAGGGGAGAGGAAAAACGAGCAAGACCGCGAGTGGCGCTGTGAGTGACTGATGTGCTCCAGCTCCTCTGCTGGTGAAAATAAGGAACTACAAGACGATACAAACATAAGCTCAACTGGTATAGTTTATCATGGTTAAACTGGAAAAATTGGTGATTACTCTGTGTGTGTAACTACAGGGCATATCTTTAAAAGGAATGTTTACTCCAGAGGTTATAGGATGTTTAGGTCAACTTCCATCTATGCAGTATGGGCCCTCCAGATCTGCTCAAATGATGAGACTTTACTGGGTGGTCATCTGACCTCATCCGGGGCTCATCACCTGATAATCAGTACTGGAGGGGGGCTTTGCACTCTCAGACACAGAGACAAGAGACAAAGTCGTGGGCCCAGAGAGACAGAACAAATTTGAGGAGTCTCCACAACGCAGCAGGTGGGAGCCTAGAAAGCTGAGCGACGAGGATGATGAAAGCTACGCAGGAGGTGATGAAGATGAAGGCTTGTAGTAGAGGAAGAGCCTCCCAAGAAAGGCCTTAGTTTTTCACATTCAGATCTCAGATGTACCATTTCTCAGTCAGTCTATTAAATGCCATCCTTGATTCAAAACGTCAACAGTAGCAGCTTCTCTTACAGCCGGCGGAAATTCCACAAAATCACAAACACTAATTTCACACCATCTAAGTTCACTCCAATCTTGAAAAATCCTGATTTTGTAAGTAACAAAAAAAAAAAAACACCTGGTTTCATTCCCCCACTCGATCCAGGCCTACGGCATCACAAGCAATGAATTTCAGGAATATCTACAAGTTAAATAATCTATTCAAACAAAATGTAGCATTCCGGTCAGATACTTGACCTTCCTCTCCCAAGTTAGTTATCATCACCTCCACAAAAAACTCCTGTCCAACATGTACAGAACAGTATCACAGTCTGACAAACTGCTCTCTGTGCTGTCAGTAAAGTGGTAACAAGAGCTATCCGTCACTACTGAGGCTGACTTCTGGAACCACGTTTGCAAAAACATCCACCCCATGACAAAAAATGCCAACCAACAACTCATACAATATAAGATACTCCACAGAATCAATTTCACTGGGTAAAAAATGTTTAAAATGGGGTTCAAACTGCGCATAAGATGCCCGAACAGCTATAATCATACCACCTGGCTCTGTACATCTGGTGATCGCTTTGGAAAGAAATCACAGAGCCTCTGTCTGTCTTCATGGGCTGCCACATCCCATCATACCACTCTGCTTACGAGGAGATGTTTCAAAAATCAACCTGACGTAGCCTTAGCTGTCGCCCATGCACAGAAGAGGGGAAGGGGAGAAGAATGGCAAAAAAAAAAGAGAAAAGAGAGGAGGATCAATAATGATTTAGTTTCATTCATCCGCAATATTATAATAAGATAAATATCAATACCCACAACAATAACGTTACTAATTCTAACATATATCTACCTGCCTGTTCTTTTACTGTTTACTCTACTATATATTATAGATTTCTATTACTCTATTACATCTAATGTTTTACATTTTGTCATTGTAATACTACTCCACCACCATAATATTACTACCATGTAACATAATTGGCTGTTGGGACCGGGGTCCTGGTGGCTGGAGCTCCACTTGGATGGTTCCCTCTGGAACGGGCGGCATGGTGAAGGAAGGCTTGGACAGCTTTTTCATCATTTTCTCACTTCTGATCAACACTGACTGGGAATCCCCAACAAAGTGGCCTCCTCCTTCCATACAGGATCAACGGGCAAAAACGAGCCAGTCCCCCTCCTATAAGGGCCTGGGGGCGAGCAAAAGACAGACGGATTAGTCAAAAAACACAAACAAACAAACAAAAACATGAAAGCAAACAATAACCTATGCTGATTCTACAGGACTGCGACCAGACCTGTTCTGGAGATCCTGCTTCTCCTCCAGGGGACGGGGCACCCCCCCACCCCCCACCTCAGACTTATTGATAGTAGAGGTCGTACTGTAAGTGGAGGGTGGTGGTGGTAGTAGTGGTAGCAGCAGTAGTAGCAGGACTGGAAACAGCAACAAAGTAACATCAGTGTCCTTGTTTCCTCCCTCAATTTAATCTTTCTTTTCTCTTTTATATGAATCTTCTGTCCTATACTCTCCCTCTGACTTCCAGTCATCCATCTGCTACATATATACATGTGCAACTTCTTATAAACACGATCTCTTTTACCAACACGTTTTAACACAATCAACATCTTATTTTAATTCTAACTTTACTTTAAGTAATGAACTGTTACAATTTATGTAGTTTTAACCACATATTTATTATCAACAATCTCTTTTTAGCATTTCCAATCGATCTATATTTCTAGCTTTTTCACAATCCGCTAAATTACTCTATTTTAACCTTCTAAGTTATCACAGAAGACAATACAACAGAAAATAACAGTAAACACCTTCATAAAATGTAAACAGTCACCATATAGAAATGTGCTGCGTGCATCACGGTCACCACACCGACATGAATTACGTGCTTCAAGGGCAAAAGGCAAAAGTCCGATAAAGCCCCGCTAGCTGTGTGCACGAGCTCTGTAGTAGCTATCAAGCTAGCAGATACACACACACTTCAACTTTATGCTGTCGACGTGAATGCAATAAAGAATACTCTAACGGCAGCATTACTGACCACAAGTAATAAACTAAGTCTATTTAACAAGGTAGTGTAACATTTAATTGTGCAGTTTAGTAATTACCTGGAAAAAGGGGAAGAGTGTGAGAGAAAGACACAGACACGGTGATCGCTTTCACTCACGATGCGCGCTCCCCCATCTGGACAACCAAGGCATTACTAGTCGAATACTGAGGAGCGATCACAGACCGATGGTCGTGATAAATCAAGCACAGATCAGCGTATTTCCATCCGTTACACACACAACAGCTAAGAGCAGCCTGTTCTAATGATGTTCTTAGTGTTGTTAATGTTCTTTCTGTTCTGGTCTTTAAGTTCTTGTCTTTCTCTCATTGTTTTGTCAGTGTGTTGTCATAGCAACAACAAAAACCCAACCAAAAAACCCCCCCAAAAGATCAAAGGAAAACATCAAAGCCCTTAAAAGGCTGTGACATCACAGAGCAGCATGAATGAGCTTTGGTGCTTTCTCAGTCAAAACACTCCAGTAGAAAAGTGAACAACCGAGAAAACTGATTTACGTAGAATTAACTTAGAATATCTTCACACAACTTTTATTTCTACAAACCAGCTGAGGAACATCAATCATCATGACAGAGCAACCAGCTAAGGACCGAGCAGGGTGTTCTGCTACTTCGGTGCAGACTCCTGACTCTCTGTATGTTCACCTGCCCCCCCTTGGTACATCAGAGGCCTTTTTCATCATCATGAAACATTTGCTCCGAATATCACCAGAGTAAGTACTGCAGCTTAAAATATACTATTTATAAGTATTCATGTGTAAAAATACGAACTCATAATTTGTTTTAGTTGGGAATTAACATCGTGCTAACAGTCTGCCATCTTCTGTTTTCTTATAGGTATTGGGACATACTGAAAGGCAACCTTATGACCTGTGAGGTCCTGGCTTGTCTAGCCAATTATAGCATGAATATTATCCAGACTTTGGCAAAGGCCATCCTGGATGTCGTGCTGCCACAGGTCTACACATACATGAAAGCCTACGGCACGTTTTCTGCAGCCATCCTTGGTCTTACTGAGGACCGAATCCGAGCCTTCCTGGGGGATTCTATTGAAAAGGCATTGGACCGCTGCCTGAAGGTCAAAGAGGAGACATATGCAGAAACTAAGATTTTCTCCTACCTGCTTTTGAGTCAAGTTTCAGAGACAGTCAACTCAGTCTTGGCTTTGGTCACTCAGACTCCCATCCTGGAGTCCAGACTCCCAGTGGTCTTTGTCAGTGGCTGTATGACTTCCATTAAAGACCTTCAACATGTGGCTCTTCGGTTTGCCACTGTACTGACCAAAGGCATCAGGGCTCAACTGCCAGGTCAACAGAGTACTGAAGATCAAATAAGCCAGACTGAATGGTCTATACTCGACAGCAGCAGAGACAGGGTTTTCTTAATCCTTTCCGGTTCTGATTTGGACTTAAAGAGATTGGTGAGGACTCAAATTGTTCCCATGGTGACACTCCTAAAAAGCAAAGCTCAAATGTCACACTGTGACATGAGCAGTCATACAGATGTCTGTACTGGAGTTGGGACAAACACACAAATTTTGACTGAGGAAGACAACAAATCACATGACGATGTGGATGCCATACCAGGTTCTGTGCCTGACAACAACAAAGCCGTGTCCCATTCTAAGACTTGTTCAGTGACAGTCATTTCAACGGAGGACGGTTCTAGTCATTTGAGTCTCACTGAGATGGCGACTGTCCAAAGCATTGCTGAAGACCTGGTACGAGAATTTTTGGGTCGATATCCGCAGGGTGAGGCACAGACAGACACTGCCGTGCTGGAGGCCACTGACATTTTAAAAATAAGGACAATTACAGACAAACTCTTCAGGGTGGTAATGGATAGACGTGAACACCAGATTTTGTTTATGCCAGCCGGAAAACGCGTGTGTGACACCGTGATGTATATAAAGCCGGGGACAGCCAACCCAAGCATCCACGCAAGCACCCTTTACATGAGGATAGAGGAGGCTGTTACACGTTGTGCTTTGCAGGTTCTCATGTGGGTAGTCTTTGAGGGTTGTTCTTCACTAAACTTTGAAGAACATTTTTATGTGGATTCTGACCCAGCCGAAGAGCAAATACCAGGACATTTGTTTCCAGAAATTCAGATTAACAATCCTTCAGTGTCAACATCGGTTTCCAACCTGACCTATGATGTAATCCCTGAGCAGCCGCAGCTGGAGCAGGAGAAGGAGCAAACGCTGTCACAGCTCTTCCCCAGCACTGTGGACGTATTCCTGTTCACTCTGCTCACTGAGATGCTCACTTCCATCGACCCTGGAAACTCTGAAATGATTTTTGAGATTGGACGAAAAGTGGTTGAACAGCTTCAAGATGTAGACCCTGAAGTGATCAACCGTTTCCGTCGATCCCTGATGGGTCGGAGTTCTACAGACATTTGCCAGACTACCATCGCTGACCTCCTGCTGGAGTTTGGTTCTGTACAAGTTATTCAGGAAACGCTGAGATCAAGGGATCCCAGTTTAGAGGAGGCTATTACAAGAATGCTGAGGAAACAGCTGGGTATATCTCCAGCACCTCGTGGAAACTCAGCCAAGAAAACGCCCTGCCATTTCTTCAAGAAATGTAAAAGACTGTGCTGCAAAAGAACTTCCAACAAGGTTTTTCCCACAGACCATTTGAGTGAAGACGAACATCTGAAAGACCGGACAGAGCGACGGCAGCGTCCACTCATGAGAGGCATAGCTGCCGCCACCAGGAACATATGGTCCTCCTCAAGGAAGAAGTTTTCCGCCATTGCTAGAAAACTGGTCATGACATTTGTCATTTGCTTCAGGCCAGAGAGCCAGTAAAGCTTTAGCACAGGTAAGACTTTGGACCAAGGAGTGGCTATAGAACTGCGAAGTGCTGATGAGGCAGTTGAAAGTTTGCTTAACACCAGAGACTTCAATACTGTCAGGCCGGGACTCGGAACAGGACTCAGACGCAGAGATGTTACTCACAGATGTTTATTCAGGCAACCAAGTAACCTCTTCGCTAGGTGTCAAACAAATAGGCTATGAGTCTTATTCTATAAAGGGTATCGCTATCAATATATACCTAAGTATATAATTAAACAAGAAAACAGAAAACGCTCTAAATGAGGCTAATAAACAATTCTCATTAAATACGAACGAAGAAAACAAAATCGCTCCTGAAGGAGGAAAAACACTACGGCTATGAAATGTAAAAACAAAGACACTCCCGAAGGAGGAAAACAATGGCTATGAAAAGTTACCTGGGCAAGAACACAAATCTAATTAGAAAACCTATCAAAACAAAATACACTCCTTTAAAACTGGAGGAACAAGATACTAACAAAAAAAACAAGCAAACAGAAAATCTCTCGTAATCGAGGGAAACAATTCGGCAAGGTATATGTAAGAAAAGAAAACAGAAAACTAAATGATCAAAGTTACAAACAAAAAACACCCACGAAGAGGAACAAGGCTCGCAAGAAATAACGCTGTGGCGATGGCGATGGCAAAAAACCCCAAAACGAGACAGACCTCACCACGCTGTGACAAATACAGCAATTGTTAATGAAATCAGCAGGTGCTTGAGCAAGATCTCGTGGAGGAAATGCTGAAGAATCACAGTACATGTCACCAACGATATGACAGGTAGCTGGTTACGGCAACCTTGGTTAGCTAAAAAGTGTGTTTTTGTGCTTTCAAGTGTTATGTTTTGTGGTTTCTTTTATTGCTCTTTTAATATGCCATAATCAGAACAATTGAAGAGCAGAATTAGAATAGCTAAAATCTTAATCGCAAATATAATTAACTTTTTTTAAATTGATTCTCATACAAAATGAAACCACAAACAAACAATCAAAACAAACAACTAAATTTACAAAAAATAAATAAAGAAAGAAATCAAATACATTATCTGCGCCTATATTTCATAATTAACAATAATACACACAGGGAAAGTATTCCAGTACTATCATATTGCTATCACTCACATTCGACTTTAGCAGTATAGCAAAGAAGTATAAATCAGTTACCAATCTTATATCAAAATGATCACATCAACCAGGGTAAGAATTACTGAACACATAGCTGCTACTCATATAGTCAAAAGTAAAAGCATGTGGGGCAAGCTTTACATTATACTGCAACCATCCACCTCTATATATGTATAAACACTCCTCATATATGTTAAAAACACCACACCCCAGGGCTAACATCATCATCATCCTCACGGTATAGTTATCTGCAGCAAAGTGCTTCCTCTTGTTAACCTGCCATGCCCACTTTCCATCCTCTAGTAGCAGAGAGCGTGCAGGGGCAGAGGGGTTGTTCAGTTGAATATGTTATAGTCGGCCTGACTCATTGATCCTTTATCGGTGCTGAAGTCACTGATGGATTTGTAATTACTGCTTTTCCTCTGAGTCCTACTCTTCTGTCACTTTTGTCTTGGATTCTTGTCTTGGACTTTTGACTAGAAACTAGGCTACATTTGATCTCACACATATCTGGTACAACCCAGGACTGAAATCTCACTGTGAGTGACCCTTTCCATATCACATGAAATTGTTTAATTTGAATACTTGAAAATACTTTGATTTAAAATAAACTTCATTTCCTTCATTTTGCTGTTTTCTTTAAGTGCAAGTTAAGTTGATTGCAACCAATAAGATGTCTTTTTTTTCTCATTCTCACACACATTAAATATATTTGCTCACCATTATCCTGTTATTTTACAGTTCCTACATTATTCTCAGTTAACAACTTATTACTGTAAAATTATGTTAAATACTGCAGAATGTGATCTTTAGTGACATAAATATTTGACATTTAAAAAAAACCCTGAAATAATAATAACATGGAAATATGCAACCACAGAAATGGCTCAGACAAGAGATGGCCTTACAACATTAGGCATTTATTAAAGCTGAACATTCTCAGTATCCATAAAATCCATAAAAACACCATTACTTGGTTGTCCTATCTTTTTCTGGAACTATGACAAGAGATGGCTAACATTATATTTATTAAACTTTGTTTTGTCCTCATGGGGCAAATTTGACCGGGTGTGGTTTGACTGTTTGCAAAGCATAGAGAACACATAATCAGCCAGTTCAACTACATTTAACTTTACTGCTTGTTTTTTTTGCCTTCCTTCTTCCCAAGATAACAGTTGGGTTAAAGTCACTGCATCAATTGCAAAGCAGCTAAAAATCACGATGTAAAAGTTAACTTCATTACACACATTTCATAACAATAACAACCAAACATATCAAACAGGTTCTCAACAATGGTGTGTCCAAAACCTGGACATCTGAGACAGATGGACTGGTTAAATAAAGCCCCACTCAAAGTCCATCAAATTTTTTCGGAGAGTGGCCACATGGGAATTCACCGTTGTTGCCTTTTTGTGGACCAGCTTCCCTGTCGTCTTTGACACCACCTTCCTCTGGCCAGTCGCTAAAATCAAATAATAGACAGCACGTAAGATATTTGATGTGGTACGTAAAGATCATTTGCATTCAATATGGAACCCTATCACATTAATTGAATAAAAGATGAAGATGCCTTCATGATAATCACCCCTGTGTCTCATAATTATGAGAGAATGATTTCATTTTGAGAAACTATTAATGATTGATGATTACAACAGATCAGCTTCTGCCATTATTACAGTATTTATTTAACTTAAATTTGAGGCATCAGGAAAGTTAATTTAAACACAAGATACTTGTGCTCAACAAGAGGATTAATCTCAGTGAAGAACCTTGGACCCCTAATCTGCCTCTATACATGCCAAAGAGCAGTGATTCCTAACACGTCTCTGGGGGTCATCAGGTGGAAACCTCCCTTCAACAGTGTTTCGCCTACTTAGTCCCACTACACCTCCAGGAGGTTAGGCAGTGAACTCCGGCGTCCCAGAGTCACCCCCCCAGTGCCAGTTCACACTGCTCCTACACAATCCAAACAGCACCGCCACGTTCAACTGACCCAGAGATGCTCCAGGTAGTGGCCAGTACCGATGCTACCATTTAACTATTGCTAATGCTAACCGCTAAGAAGAACAGAAGAAGACAATACAGTTCCGATGCTACCATTTAGCTAATGTTACGTGCTAACCGCTACCTGCTAAGAGGAACAGAAGAAGACAATAAAGCTAGATTCACCTATACTGTTAATGTTAATTGCTAGCTACCAATACTAACTGCTAAGATACTATCATACTCTCACCGCTTTAGCTATTGTTAGCTGCTACAATGCTACCACAGGCCTAGGTGCCACATGTAACTGCCGATTGCCACACTACCATCATCGACACCTGCCTCTCACCAACTGCACCAAAAAAGCGGGGTGGGAATACAAACCCTGGTTCGGGTAGGGGGTAGAAAATAAAGAGGTAGAGTCAAAAGATGAAAGTAGGGATTGGATACAGACCCTTGTTCGGGTAGGGGGTGGAAAATTTAGAGGGTGCTGAAGGTGGAGGCCTAAACCACAGACTAGATTTAACAGCCTCTTCTAACATTTCCTTCAAGAAGCAACAAACCCTACCATTTCCTTCATAAAGCAAACAAAGCAGGAAAACAAACCCTAACATTTCCTTCAAGAAGCAAACAAAACAGGAAAACAACCAAAAAGATCAAAAAACAAGCCAACTCTGTATCTTACAACGCAAACTCACCTGAACAGGCCGCATGGTCCCAAAGAGAGACTCTAGCTGGCCACACCCCCACCTTATCTAAACTTCCTCTTCCTGGTTCTCTTCCTATTGGCAGAGCGAGAAGATGGGGCGGGGAAAGCAGAGCAGAGGAGAGGTGTCTTGTTCAGACTTTAACCTCTTCTCCCGCCGGGTTAGGCATGCATGTCCTCTGCCCCTAATGGGACTTCATATACTGACATTGGCCACATTAACCTAGGATACAAGCCAAACTGCAAGCACCACAACCTCAGTTTTCCTGGGAGCCCTGATTTATCTATTCTCTCCAGCCCTTCTGCAACATCCTTTCTAAATTGCACAACCTGTTCAACATCATTCAGGTCCACATTGTACCACCGTCCCAGACTCTTAACTGATTTCTCCCTAATTGTTGGGATTTCAAACTTCCTATCACTTACTTTCCCTCTGTATATTGAAATACTCCTTGACTTACTAGGCTTAATCTTCATACTAGCCCACTTGAGATTCTGATTGACTTTATCTAACAACCTCCTTGTACATGGCACTGTTGAAGTTAGCAGTGTCATATCATCCATATAAGCCCTAATTGGTGAAAGACGCATTCCATTCTGCCGTCTCTCCCCACCTACGACCCACTTGGAAGCCCTAATAATTACCTCCATAGCCATTGTGAAAGCTAGCGGGGAAACTGTACATCCTGCCATAATACCAACCTCCAATCTTTGCCAGCCTGTTGTGAGCTCTGCGATACTTGCACACGGTCTGATGTCTTGGAAATATGCTTTCACCAAGTTAACAACTATCTCCGGCACTTTAAAGTAGTCAAAGGAACTCCAAATAAGGTTATGTGGCACTGACCCAAACGCATTAGCCAGATCTAAAAATACAACATTCAACTCTCTTTTCTCCCTCTTAGCTGTCTGAATCTGATGCCAAATCATGCTAGTATCCTCTAAGCATCCCGCAAATCCTGGAATCCCTGCTTTTTGCACTGGCGAATCTATCATACCATTCCTTTCTAAGTAATTAGCCAGCCTCTGTGCTACGATACTAAAGAAAATCTTTCCCTCAACATTTAGGAGAGAAATCATCCGAAACTGGCTAAGGTCCGATGACTTCTTCTCCTTAGGGATGAAGACACCTCCTGCCCTGCGCCATGCTCTTGGAATACTCTGTTTCTCCCAAACTATTCTCAGGTATCTCCATAGTGTCCTTAAGATGCCAGGTGCACTCTTATAGACATGGTAGGGGACTCCATTAGGCCCTGGGGCCGAAGAAGCCTTTGCACGCCTAACCACCTCCACAACTTCTCTCCATCTAGGTGGGCTCACATCCATCTCCTGCTCCACTTCCCCTAATGGTGGCATGTCAGGTGGAAGACCTATGTTCCTATTCTCCTTTGAATCTGAATACGTCGACTTCAAATACTGTTCAATCTCTGATTTCGTTGCCTTAAGTTGCCCTCCTTTTTCTTGATTAAACAAGCCTTTCACAAAATTAAAGGGGTTCCTAAAAAATGCTGACCTTGCACGTTCCTTCTTCTTTCTCTTCTCCCTAAGGTGTTCTGCCAGGAAACATTGTTATCTTTGGGAAATTTATCTATTTATCTCATCGCTTTACCGTGGTGTGTGACTGTAGTAGATCCTAGAACACATGGAAATAAAATATATTAATATTATCACTATTTCAAAAATATTTGTCACATGTGCATGCAAACTCATATCATAAACAGAGATTGTGAGGATGGAGATTCCATTTATTGATTTGAACAGACTTAAAGCTACAGTACAATAATAGAAATTGCCTTTGGTCGGACTGTGTATAGTCTGTGGCCAGCCCAAATCACTGCTTCATTCTGTGTTCATTCCAAATGTCAGCTGAGTGTAAACCACCTTTAACTGGACAGGAAAACACTATATTAATAATACTTACCCATTTTGAATGCCTCCAGAGGTTTTCTTTGCTGGATAACAGGCAAGAGATCTTTGATGTCGTCCTGCTGCACATACACGAGGCCCTCTGTTGATTCCAAACCTGAGATTTCAGGTGCTGTGATGAGCTGTTTTTGAGTATCTGTCACGTGGACGGGAGAAGTTGGACAGAATACCTTTTAACTCCAATATAAATTGAACCCAATTAAGAAATGTAAACGTACTTAAAAGTAATTAAAACTTAACACCAAAAACTTGCCACGTGGCCGGGGACGATCTGGGCAAATTGCCCTTTAAAAACTAATCTAAATATAAATTAAACCCAAGCAATTAAAACCCAACAACGCCACCTAGAGGTTAGCAGAGCTCTAAGACTCTAAACAGGTTCACAGGTTCTTTAAAAATCAGGGGTGAGCAGAGTTAAAAACAAGTCAAGGGATAGTTATCTAATTAATTCAAACAAAAGTCACAATAATGTACATAAAATAGATGATTCCTAACAGGTCCATTAAACCCAGCAGTACCTCTCGTCCTCTGACCGCCGAGTCCTCTAATGGAGCCGCTTCCCACGAGCCACGCCAGCGACCATGCGTCTCCAGCAGCCGATTCCTCCAACAGCCTCCAACCGTCCGCTCCCTGCAGCACCTCCTCTGCTACTCCGGTCGTCCTGCAGGAAGGTAACAGACCCGAACCAGTACCACCGCTACCACAGCGAGCTCAACATACATCCCCCCGCCTGGCGCAGCAGCCGGCCCTCCAACACCTGACGCACATGCGTTTAAAATAATTTGGCGGTGCCTCCAATAATGTCTAAAAAGTAGCACAAATTTAGGTACTTCCCCTTTAAAGTGTCTTAACAAACCTGTATTTTAAGTAACCACAAAGTATTAACCTTATAATTAAAACACAGATTTAGTTTAACAGTCACAATAGTTTATTACAAAGTTATAAAATATTATTCAAATTAAGTAACTGGTTCACTGTTGACCTTCAAATGTGTACTGGTAACAATGTTCAAAAACACACAAGGATCTCACAGTTTTGACCCATATTAGATCAATGAAGGAAGGTGAAAATGAATGAAAATGAACATAAGCTAAACAGCCCACACTCACACACACACTCACACAGGGCTACTAAAGTAAATTAAAAATAAAATAAAATGTTGCAGGCCCGGTCGAAAGGCCGTTATACTGGGTTACCAGCGCTAACTAAAAGAGCACGTGCAAAAGTACTTACAAATCCAACAGTTTGAGATGTGGGAGACGGGGAAAGGAAGGGCAGAGGGCAAGATGTAGTTTCAGCGGTCAGGGTGAAGCGGGTAGCAGGAAACACGCTCTCAAGTACAGCAGCTACAGTCTCTCTCTCCTGGTCCAGGGCTCTCCCGGTCCTCACTCTCTCCCTTATGGCAAATGTCCATTCCTGAATCAAATAACTCCTTTTAATATCAGCGCTACAGGCTAACTCATGGTAAAACTCACGGCACATAAACAACACCATTAGCAAATGCTAGCACCAAAATCAACAGTAAGTAAGGCTATGAGCGTGCTGAGCTAACGGCTAGCAGCGATTAGATTTTAACTCGTTTTTACACATTTCAAATAACAGTTAGTACATAAAACACATTAATTTACCTCTTGCAGCTTCTCAGAGTACACACACTTCAACCACGCTGTTATGTTGGTGCAGAGAGAAAATACACGGCTACACAAGTAATACGTTTTGACTGTTTACTGAACTGATATCGCAGCAAGTTACATGTCGCACGCGCAGGTGTGTAACTGATATATTTTTTTATATCTCATACGTCACTACGTCACTGTATTTAAACCAATCACACAACATCCCCCTTTGTAAGAAATATCTGCAAGATATTATTAAAGTTAACTGATTTACAAATCTGTGCTTTAACTCAAATTTCAGGACTCTGTTATTATAATGTTACACACCACTGAGACTGTCGAAATAATACTGCATAATACTGCTGCAATGATTTAAACATTAACTGTTTTAAACTTAGATTGCTTCAAACTTCAACTCTAGTGATGTGCTTAATCTGCTGAAAACTGAGCAAAGTGACTGGATGAAAACTGAGGCCCGTTATCTGAGACAAGGACTTCTGGGATGCCATGTCTCGCAAACATTGTTTTCATATGCACGATTACATCCTCAGATCTGAGGTCCGTTTCACAAAGCAGGTTTACTGAAAACTCTGAGTACATTAACCCTGAAATGAGGGAAACTCTGAGTTTTCTGTTTCACATAGGAAGGTAATTAAAACCAGAGAGAGAGGGGTAACTCAAGCCTGTTTCACAGACAGGGGTAAGTTAAACTCTGAGTCAGTTACCGCAGTAACTGACTCTATGAACCTAACCTGGTCGGGACCAGGTTTTACTCAAGGAACCTCGAGTTTCTCTGTGTCTCCGCCCTCTTTCAACCACACACCGTATTTCATTTCCTCATTCATTCATTCAGTCGGCAGACGAGTTTTCTGTTATTAAAAAAAAAAAAAATATCAGTCAGTGGGAAGTCCATTAGGCACAGTAGGTGGTGACTTTTTTCGTTAACATGGCATGTTAACGTCTTTTGATCATGATCCCGTGGATGAAGGTGCAGCGATACTGCGCAGAGAATGAAATATTCGTCGGGAGATAGTTATCAGACCACGATGTTCTTGCTTTTCCAGACAGTTATCGGTGTTAGCCACCACCCGTTCTTCGTGCATCTGCCTTCTTTCTGTTAGCTGAGTAAAAGTCTGTGTTAGTTTAAATATAGGCTTAATTATTTAACATAAGATGAAATAGATGAGAACACTTTTTTTCATTTTTAAATTTTATTTCATTCGTTAACAAAAAACAAAACATAATATGAACACAATATAACCAATTTTACAATGAAAGGGAGCCACTTAATATTAACTTTACAATGTAAAACATGTTTAAAATGAGATCATGCAGAGGTCGTACCTGTTTGAACCATGTTTTTATATTTCATTTTAAGCTGCTGCCAAGTGCGCTTCTCCCCCGTGGGATTGCACCTAAATGAAATAAATTAATAGGCAACCATTCAAGCAGTTTTGCCCTGTAATATTATTGTGATTTCAAAGGACTACATTTATACTCACGCATTGACCCGAGCAGCAATGTTCTCCCACGCCGTCTCCCTCTCCTTCGCAGCTGCAGCGGTGTTGGACTTCCGTCTAAAAACGTGTTCATATTTGCAGTATGAGCTCTTTAAAATGTCTAATTTCCAGTGGTGTGAAGTAGGCAGCCTTCCGCTTCCCCGTTGCCATGGTGACTCCTCAAATCGGGGTTCCATTGATGCTGTCTTTTTAAAGTTGCGGTGCACGCGCTTAACTCGAGGTGAACCTACTCTGAGTTAATCAAACTAACTCAAATCTGCTGTTGTGGAATCGAAAACTCAGAGTTTCCAATCTCAGAGTAGATCAACTCAGAGTTCAGTGTTAAACTCAGAGTTTGTTGAACCTGCTTTGTGAAACGGACCCCTGGTGGGTGTAAGTCTGGCTATCTCAACAAAACGTGAGTAGTAGTCTACGACTAACAGGTAATTAGTAGAGTCCAGTGTAAACATGTCAGCACCCAGTTTTTGCCATGGTCGGTCTGGCAACTCAGACCTCATGAGTGGCTGTGCAGGATTGGTTCGTTCTTTGATGCAGGTTCGGCAATGCAAAACAAGCTCATTCAACTGCCCGCTCAATCCTGGCCACCAAACAGTCTCTCGGGCTCGCTCCCTGCATTTTACAATGCCCTGATGTCCCTCATGCACTTTCTCCAGGACGGTGTTTCGCATTGCAGAGGGTATCACCAATCTGGTGCTTCGGAGCAGGAGACCGTTCTGCACAGTAAGCACTGCTCTTTCTCGCCAGTACTGCTTAAGGACTGCATTCAGTGTGTTATACTCTAGCCATCCACTTTGGCACATGGCCATGACTTGTGAACAGGTGCTATCTGCTTTTAGCTGCTCTTTAAGTTCTGCAAGGTAAGTGGTGCTGGCAGGTAAGTTACACATGATGCTATCCACATAAATGTTAGTGTCCTCCATTAGGCTATTGGCTGTGCTGCTGGCTCTGGTGCTATTGTTTACTGGTGCAAGTGAAAGTGTGTCAGCTGTAAGTAGTGTCTTACCAGGTACATGGTGGACTGTGTAGGAGTAGCTCATGAGCCTCATACGGAACCTTTGGATCCGTGGCGGCAGTTCAGACAGCGCTTGATTCCCCAGCAGACTGACCAGGGGTTTGTGGTCTGTCTCAAGCTAGAAATGCTGCCCAATGAGGAAGGCTCTGAATCTCTCACATCCCCATGTCAAGCCTAGGGCTTCTTTCTCCACTTGTGCATATCGGCCTTCAGTCTCTGTTAACGATCTAGAGGCATATGCAACTGGCCTCCATTCATCCTCTTCATTTTGCAGAAGGCCCCCAGCCCATATGAAGACGCATCAGCTGACAGCTTGAGCTCTTTGTTTGGGTCATAGAGAGAGAGTACGGGTCGTGAAGACAGCTGCTGCTTCAGGTGGTCAAACGCGGTTTGCTGTGCATGTCCCCACACCCATTCATTCTTTCTGGACAGCAGGTCTCTCAGTGGCTTGTCTCTTTCAGATAGGTGAGGAATGAATTTTCCAAGCTGCGTGACCATTCCCAGGAAACTTCGCAGTTCACTGACATTGGACGGCTCCCTCATGTCCTGCACAGCCCTGGTTTTCTCCGGGTCTGGTCTCACTCCATTGGCCGTTATCACGTGACCCAAGAAGTTCACCTCTGATCTAGTCAGCTCGCATTTTTCCAGGTTCAGCGTGAGGCCTGCCTTGTGGAGTCTTCCCGGCACGTTGTGGAGTCTTTCGTCGACTTTTATTTCGTCGCCCCATATGAGCACATCATCGATGTGGCACACCGTGCCTGGGAGGCCCTCCAACACGAGCGACATCCACTGCTGGAAATGCTCAGGTGCCGATGTGATGCCAAATGGAAGTCCTAATTTTGTTATGGCGGGCCGGCCTAGCAGAGGAGTGTGCAGGCCGCGTACCACGTACAAATCCTCCTGACATGTGTGGTCATCCTTTTTGAGTGTCTCCTTAGTCACTCCGACAACAGAAAGGCAGCTACCCCTTCCAGGCCATCTGCTCTTAGATCGGACTGCTGTCTTTTAATTGCTTCGGATTGCCTTGCCATCATAACAGCTTTTGTCAGTGTCAAATCTCTGTCCAACTGCAGCTTTTCAGATAAAGCCATGTCTCTCAGTCCAACTACAGGTCTATCACGAATCAGTTCCTCGTTCAGTGGCTCATAATCACAGTTTTGAGCAAGAGCATACAATGCCGTGATAAAAGAATCCACAGATTCCGTTCCTGACTGCACTCTCCTATTAAATTTTGCCCTCTCATAAATGATGTTTTTCTTTGGGACAAAGCACTTGTCAAAGGCATCTCTAACAGGCTTAGACTGCTGTCTTTGCTCTTCACTCAAGTTTAATCCACGGAGAATGTCGTCCGCCTCGTCACCCATGCAGTAGACAAGAGTGTTTACCTCATTAGCATCAGACGAGAGGTTGAGGTTGCTAGCCAGTCGGAAGCGCTCAAATGTTCGTATCCACTTCTCCCACTCCAGCAGTTTCGTGAACATGAATGATTCAGGCGGTTGGATGGTGAAGGCTGCCGGTGTAACAGTGGGTTGAAGTGGCGGTGATTGCATCGTTGCTGGTGCTCCCACGTTGCGTTGAGCTTGTCCCGAACCTGTTGCTCGAGCAGCGCTGTGCGCAGGGGCTTCTGCTCTCGGTGCTTCGCCTTGGCTTTGTTCTCCTGAGCTCATCTAGCTGGCTTGCCGAACACATTAGTGACGTTAGTTTTCACTCACTTGTCTTCTCCCGAATAAAACAAAACACTCAGCACTTCACTCTTCCCTCGCCTGGCATATGGCGAACTTCTGACACCATGTTATGTTGGTGCAGAGAGAAAATACACGGCTACACAAGTATTACGTTTTGACTGTTTACTGACCTGATATCGTAGCAAGTTACATGTCGCAAGCGCAGGTGCGTAACTGATGTATTTTTTTATATCTCATACTGGTATTTAGTATTGGTATTTAAACCAATCACACAACACACGCGACGACTCTTCGTCGGTCTTGGGAGTTTAGCGTGTTTTTACGTTACAATTACAGCTCTCGTGCTTGACACCAAAAAGACGCCTCTACTGCTATCAATTGATGCACCGTAGTTGACGCAAAGCACCTCCTACCTGACCAATGAGGACAGGATTGGCTCAGGCTGGTGGTACAAAGATGTGAGAATGAGAGGATGCTCCACTGCACCAAAAATTAACACTGTCTCCTGCTCTTTGTGCCTATAACCACTATGAATTGTTTTCTAAATCTAAAACCATACTTTACTCTCTGACTTTTAACTGTACATAGAATGACTTTTTAACATGTTGTAATGCAACAATTTTAAAACATATTTACTACTTACTGTTATTTATCATCAACTCAAAACATTTTAATCTCTGTTAATAAAGGAATGAAATAAGAGCCACAGGGCTACATGCATAACAAGCGTCTCCCTAAATTGTTCTGTTGAAAAGAGTACGACAACAAATGGCAAAACAAAACCTTGTAGCCAGAAATCAAATTTAAGTAACTTGTCTCAAAGAAAAGCTTTTGTCCACACAGCTTTGCTAAATTAGCTAGTAAGAAACGTAGCGTCATGCTGGTTTGCAGCACGTAATCTTGATAAATTAAGTTCTCAATAAAATGTTAATCCAACACAAAATCACATAATAGTGTTATTCTGACTTTTGCAAAATATTTTCATCTTGTTGAGAAACCCACGGGAGCAGGATGGATGATGGTCCCCTGCAGAGAAGAGGGCAAAGCAGCAGGTGGGGCCTCCTCAAGTGCTCCGTCCAGTTTGGCACTTTCAGTTTAAGAGTTCGGATGAAAAAACTAATTCTTTGTCCTCTTGTTATTATTTCCTCGATCTCAAATTAAAAAACTGATGTTTAAGCCTAGTTTTTAATTGTATTTAGGGCCCGAGCACCAAAGGCGCGAGGCCCTATTGTTGCTCGGCCTTGTTGTTTTAGTAATGTTTTTTATTATTATTATTGTTATTTTGTCTCCACAGACGTTTGGGCAATTGAGGGGGTTGCCATGCGCGAATTTGAAGGAAATTTTGCACCGGTGTTCGGTAGGGTGGCAGGTACACACACAAAAACCCCCCGCCCCAACGGAGCCTAAGTGCTCGATAGCGCCCCCTAACGTGATAAAGGGGCAGGGCCGGCATACTGTACAAGTTACGGCCTAATCCTTCTATGGGGGTGTCTATCATACCAAGACGAACAAAAAAGGTCATACGATGCCCAACAGGAAGTGAGATAATTGGACTTTTTTCAAATTTACATACAATTGAAATTGATGTACTTGTCCTACACCATACATCTGATGAGCCTATTTTTTTGTCCATATGAGCTCAAGGCATTGACGATGAAGAATTGCCAAGGGTTTTTTGGGATCTCGCAAAAAAACAAGATGGCGGCTCGATGAATTATAGGTATCTTTTTAGAAAATAGAAAAAAAAAATTAAATATGTGTGCAGTATTTCCCAGTGCTGTGCCTTCACAGGGTAATGTGTATTATGACTACGAACATTTCTATGTCGTATAAATGAAAATATAGCATAGCGCCACCATGTGGTAGATGAATGAAGTACTAAAAATGTTGTATTTGATGTACTTGTCCTACACCGTACATCCAATGAGCGTAGAACCTTTTCCACATGAGCTCATGGCATTGACGCTTTTCAAGATCTCGTAAAATAACAAAATGGTGGCTTGATGAATTTAGCTATCTTAGGTAAAAAATAGAAAAAAAAATTATTAAAAAAATGTGCAGTATTGCCACTGCATGAACTGTTGCACAGTGATTAGAAATGGCCGTTGCTGCTCAGAACCAGAAGCTCGGCTCCATAGCGCCCCCTAGCACAGTGATGTTCGGGTATGGTATGGTATATACTTCAAGCTACAGACTCAGAATTTTTTGTGACTGTGTATCTCACTAAGATGAACAAAAAAGGTCAATACAATTATATGGCCACAAAAAAACAGGAAGTGAGATAATTGGACTTTTTAAAATTTTGCATACAACGGAATATGATGTATTCGTCCTACACTGTACATCCGATGAGCGTGAAATCTTTTCCACATGAGCTCAAGGCCTTGACGAATAAGAACTTTGGAGGATTTTTTGAGATCTCGTAAAATAACAAAATGGCGGCTCGATGAATTTAGGCATATTTTTTAAAAATAGGAAAAAATCATTAAAAATGTGTGCAGTAATTCCCAGCGCTGTCCCTTCACACGGGAATGTATATTATGACTGTGAACAATTCTATGTGATTGAAATCAAAGTTTGACATGGCGCAACCATGTGGTAGATGAATGAAGTGCTAAAAATGGTGTATTTCTGCTAAAAAGGGGCGGGGCCAGCATACAGTAGATAATACAGACCTCTTCTGTTTTGGGGGTGTGTATCTCAACAAGACAAACTTATTCTATCGCTTACTTCACTCGTGTCTCTGTACTGTGCAAAGACTTTTGTAGCTCATATCCCTTCTGATCTGTTTGCCCAGTAACAAAGAAAGTCAATACGCTGATCTGGCCATATAGGAAAAGATGATGGGCTCGGGGGGGCAGTATGCCACGCCTCGAGCCATAGGTGCGAGGGCCCTTTATCGCCGCTTGCGGCTTTAATTAATTTTTGCTTTTGCTCAGATGAACAGAATTGAACAGACCTGAGACCAAGTCTTTAAAGTCAACTGAAAAAGAAAATAAATATTACACCATACCGTAAGAAAACGGCACACTACTGTTCAGAATACCCTGTATTTCTACAGCACTTTGATATATTTAAGTGCTTTTTACTATAAATGCTGTGTAACATAAACATGACAAGACTGAATTGCTGTATTGATCTTCGTTCTGCTACTAATCTGTTGCTAGACATCAAAATACTATATTAAAAATCTGCTTATGTGATATACATACACCATGAGTGAAATGAGTGAGACAGGAGAAATGCATGTGAGAGAAAAATCTGAAAGTGTGGCTCCCTGGGAAGATGGGAAATTAGTGGAGGAGACAACGGCACATCCCCGCTGGGAGCCTTAAACTACCTACTGGGAAGCTGCTGTACATATCAGGAAAAAAACACAGATGTGTCTCAGGGCGAACGCATTTGTCCAGAGCTCAAAGCTAATGTAAAGCTGAATGCTGCCTCTCATCTCCTGATGCTATGAGGCATGACGCACCGTCCGCCACATGTAGGTAAACAAAGAGTGGGGTCATGCTATGGTAAACACAGGAAATGCAAACAACAAGCTTAGCTTCAGTCCAGATACAGCTTGAGACAATAACAGTCCAATTAGGATTCAGCTACGTCCAGCCATGCACGAAATACTGTGTGTTTACCATTCTCCACTGCTTTTCACCATGTTGGTTTTTGTGGTGATTTGTTTTCTTTGCACGAAATCATTGTGTCATTTTCGTAGCGTTAATACACTGCTGTTGAAAAGTTTGGAATCGCTCCATGAAAACTTATGCTTTTTTGTCATCAAAGAAGTTGTAAAAAGAAAATCACGCATGGTCACGACAAAGACACGGTTTGAAATGCTAATTTCCACTTCAGGTACCAATTTTGTGCTTTAAACGTTCGTGCTTTCATTGAAAAGTCCTCTATTTGCAGCAATTACAGCCTTGCACATCTTTGGCATTCTTACTGTTAAATTGAGCTAATTTTTAGAAATGTCACCCCAATTAGGTGGATTGGCTTGATGGGCACTTTATTCAAACAATATATTCAACCTGCCCCGACAACAGCTCGAGAGGGTACCACCCCCAGATCATCTCCACCATGCTCCCCCAGCATCTTTTTTAATGGGTTCTGCACCTCACAGAAGTTCTTCTGTGTGAGCCGAACACCTCAAGCTAGGATTCACCCCCTGTGAGGTTTCGGATATGGCTTCTTCTCTGCAACTCTGCCAAAAGGCCAGCATCCAGAGACTGGAGACTCAGATGTATTTATTGGAGATTGATCCAGTTTGTGCTGTCCTGTGAGGTGTTATCTGTAGTTTATTCCAGTTAATTCTCAAATTGAACATCATAACATTATACTGGAAAATATATCCAACTAAATGCAAAAATATATTGACTCTTAGATGGATTTAAAAAAAAAAAAAAAAAACAGCCCAAAAGGTCTTACAGGGCAGACTATGAATTTCAACTGGAGTGAGACCCAATATAGAAGTTATAGGAAAACTTGAATGGTCTTTTCTGTATACCTTCATCCTTTACATGTATCTAGTAAACTGATCTCATATTGTATGCACGTATTATTCAGTCTAATTTGCCTCAATTTCATATGACATGGCTGTATACTGGCTGTATAGACTAAGAGAGACACGATCCGAAAACTAAGTGGTAGCAGCGTTGCCTGTATCTGGCTTCCTTTGATGCAGACACATTAAATCCCTTAATAGACAGCTACAGCCCAGCTGCACACTTTTCAGTAATGTAGAAAGATTAAACCAGCTCAATGGCGCTACTGAAGGTGTTTTCTTTACCTTATACCTGGTCTCATAAGTCTGAGGCTGTTTTGACACAAGGTAAATCTCCCACAATGAGCGGTGTCATGTTAAAGCCTAACTGAAGGTTGCTGGAACAATTATCATGTGAGTGCAGCAGCCTTTACTTCATCCCATAATCATGAGCTGCTTTTGAAAAGGATGTCCATTCTGCAAGGTGGTGTACTGATCTGATCTCCTCTAACTTGACTTAACTACACCACAGGAATTTCCTTCTTACAGAACATTTGAGTTAGTCACCCAGACAGGGATTACCCACGAGACCTATACAGTTTGTATGGGTGCAGATATTTTTGTGTTTGTGCATAAGGATTGTCCCGTTTGAACTTTTACCACTCATTTCAGAAAAAGTTACACAGACTCACTTTGAAGAGGTAAATTAAGTATCATTCTTCCACAAAGACAAGGGACTCACAAGAGATATCTAGTCAAGTAGCAGCAGCAAAGCTGAGATATCTTGACTTTTAGTATCTTGCTCTAAAAATGCTGGATTTTACATTTCCCATAATGCAATTTAATGGTGCAGGAGTTCAAGAAGGTCGGGGTCTTGCTCACAGCTCAGTGACGGAGCGTGAGATTGACAGGCGCATTAGGGATGCTGTACTGCTACTAGCTCTTCGCCTACAGTCATGAGCTTTGAGTAATGGCTGAAAGAATGAGATCGTGGATGCAATCAGCTGAAATAAGTCTCCTTCACTCTGTGACTGGGTCTTAAAGACCCTTAGAGAACGCATGAGCAGCTCAGATGTCTGCAAGAAGCTCAAAGTGCATTTTTGGCTTGGATGGTAGCACTCACACAAGCAAGGGTTTGTCTAAATGATGGGATTTCAGGAAATTTACTTCTGACTAATGATGAAACCTTCAGTTGCCTAAACAAAGACCGAGTGACAGTTTAGTTTTCACCAGAAGATATGGAAATTTATTTTTCTCATTCATCTTGTAGGTTTGGAAACCTGTACCCACCATACACCTGCAACGCTCAACACCAGCCAGTCTGCACTTATCTCCAAACCAGCTGCCGACTCCAACTGTATGAGAGCTGTGAAGGCTAAAGCCCAGGGTGCAGGACACTGCTCACAGTGGCAAAAGCTAATAAATGAATGATGAAAAGTGCGCTGATGTTTTCCATGGATCATGCTCACTTCTGTTTCCTTCTGCTCTGAACCAACCCCATGGTCGAGGCACACACTCACACCTCTCCTGCACAGCATGAATAACTTCATGGATAATTAAAATCTCACAGCACAACAAGGGTCTTAACACAAACTGGACTTTCTGAGCTTTTCTACACACTAAGTAGCAAATCTCCAAACCCCATTATGTATTTATTTGTTTAAAGGGATAACTTCATATTTAATTTTTATTTTCTTCCACTGGATGAATGTTGTTCATACTGATATGTTGCAAACTAACTTATTTATGTTTATTGGCCTCTAGAGACATACATGAGGCTTATTAAGTATGTGGAGAAGCTGCAGATGCATATTATCATTTGGGCTGATGCGATTTCCCCCCCCCCCCTGGCCTCCCTCTCTCTGGTTTACTTGTTGCTGGTTTGAAAGAGAATGTGAGGAGCTTGTGACTCGGTCATTACTGAAGCTCGTCCTGACTCCACCTCGTTATTCTGTATTCATCCTGCGAACTATGTAGACTGTCCTTAAGAACCCTGGAAGTTGAAGCTCCACCACATTTTGACCTTGTCTGACATTATGCTAAGCCCTCCAGGCATGAATAGCTAATTGTCTATCACATAACACATTTTCCGTATCATGATTCATGACTTTTAATGGAGGTAACCTCAACGCCACCTCAGTATATGGGTTTGCCTTGACGGCCTGAATGACCTTTTTGTTTCTTTTCTTTCGTTCAGCCTGACATTGTGCTCACATTGGCTGATTCTGTTGGGATGGTAGTGATTTTGCTCGGTTCAGCCCTGATCATTTAGCAGCATGCTCTGCCAATGTCGTTGCCACTCAGCATCAAAGTAGGCGACATAGGACGACGTGTGCATCTGCATGTAGCCTCTATGAGCCCCCGAATTGACAACATTTTGTAAAAGGCTATGAGATAACTCAAGCATATAACTATCTAGCTAAGTTTTTATAAATACCCTGTGAGCCAAAATACAGTGGCAGCACAGTAGTGTGCAGTACGGTACGTGGATTCACTCGTTTCTTTTAACCTGGTTGGTATTTGGTCCATGCAGCAGCTTTTGGAAAGCAATATTAATGCTTTAACAGTGCAGCAGCTAGTCCAACATATTGTTGAAACATAAGCAGCATTACGTACGTGCAGCATGTGTGAAATGCGTGTGCACACTTTGCTGTACCTAAAGCTACTATCAGAGGGCGGCCATATGGTTTTATGCCAGTCTTCTCAGTGAAACACACGCTTTTTGACAAAGTGGTGACGTGCAGTATGGAAGCACACCTGTGCTTCCATTTTGGGCTTCTGTTGGAGCCACGGTGTTGATTACACAGGTGCTGCTTAATGATGTGTCTCTGCAACACTGAGTTCTTTTATGGGTCTTTTATGATATATCTGGAAGGGTGTTATTCATCACAGCTTTGTGGAGTTAATAGAGAAACCTGGATAAATAAAGACAGGAGATCTACACAGAGTGGAGGAGGAGTATGTCTGCACACATGGGAGTGTATGTGTTTGCGAGACAGTAATGTGTTTGGCCCTTCAGTTCTCACTGGGGTTGGAATTCACTGAGCAATTCTAAACTAATTAACTGTAAACAGTAGGGAGACAAAGCCGCTATGCTCTTCTCAGGAGAAAAATGGATGGGTCAGCAGACAGTTCACTGGGTGTGTGGTAAACAAGGCTGGACTCAGTTCAGTTCCTCTGCCACAACTGGATTTCAGGAATATCTACGAAGTAAAATAAACCATATTTAATACCTTATTATTAATAAATGCCCTTAAACAATAACAAAAGTATTTTCTTTGCAGGCAGAGCTTGATATACAATATGTAGCTCATTCATCTGTGACACATTGTTGCCTAAAAACTATTAAGTAAGAGTGAGAAAAATAAAAGTAGCTGGCTAGGCTAGGCTAGCTCTGAGCACCTTACTTGAGCTGTACTGTTGCTGAGCGTACCTATAGCTTAACCCTGATGCAGTCATTTAGACACCGCAAACCAACCTGTATCAAGAACACATTGATGAACCACACTGCTGCATTGCTCCTTCATTACCATGAACACACACACACAGCATGTGTATTGTGTATTAATCCGCAGATGAAAATAGTACCCAACAAATGTACTATTTCCTCCTGTTTGAATTTTTGCTAAAAACTGCAGTGTCAGCTGGTTTGAGGGAATTACAGAGCCTTTTTCAAAAATAAATAATAGTATTTATTTGTGATTAGGCTTGGCACTTAGAGAGGGTAAGGCATTTGAAGAGTTGTTTCAACGCTTTTTTTCACGGGACAGATTATTGATCACCCCATTTAGAAATGTGGGATTATTAATCTGAGCTCAGGTGTGGCCTGAGGATTTTCTGTCAGTATGTCCCAGAGCCTCGTCACCTTCTCCTGCCAACTGGCGTTCTCTGGGAGATTCATAACATGGATGGATGGAGTTTGAATGAGAGCTTTATCTGACGTTTTATCCGGGTTCTGCTGTGGGGTTCAAAGTCAGGCAATGCTCGTTCACAGTTCACGGACGGAAAGATGTGTAGGCTCTGAGCTAACCCGAGACTGAACCTCCGAGAGGTTCCATTAAAGGTGTTGAAGCAGGCTGGAGCAACTAAAGCGTGCAAAAGGGACTGTGATTGCGGACAGAGCCAAATGCTTCCACGCATCATGCACCAGGTCTCATGTGAATTCGTGGGGGAAAGTAAGTCTTCTTTCAGCTGCTCCCTGCTGATAGCACATCTAGAAGGAAATGGAACTGAGAAATGCACAGACAGGATGATGTAACACAGACGTCTGCATGGTTTTAAGTGTTTTCATCAAAACCGGAATGGCCATCAAATATAAAGCTGTGCATGTACAGCATAATCACAAGTGTTTGTGCGTGACCAGAAATGTAACTAATTACTTTTTCAACTTAATTAAAGCAATTACAATTACTGATATTGAAATTGGCTCTATCCTCATCACTTTTGATCTTGAGAGCAAACCAAGTGTAAACCCACCATGACGTCACCGTCCTTGTTCTTTAGAGCCATTAACGAACACAACTGCAAACGCATTCTCCAGCATGGCACGGATGCAAGCATGAAATAGACTGGCCACAATAATGACAATAATGGGAATTTTCCTTTAACAGCCTCTGCTTGTGTATATTCACCTTAGAAGTAAGCAGAAAAGAATAATATATATGGAGCACAATATAATTTTGCATACAAATTGGCTTGCCCAAGGACCAAGCTATGATAATTAAACAGTATAAACATGTCTAACTCACAGTTTTCCTTTAGGGAATTGAACACGCTAAAATATAAACCTTTAGGCTTTTTTCACTGCAAACATTTTAACATCATATTAGGAAGAGCTCCATGTTTTTGATAACACTAATAATGACTGTAATCCACTGAGGTGTTTCAGTTCAACATGGGAAACTTATATAAGTTATCGTTTATGTTTATTAATTCCTACTTTTCGTGCTGTAACAAGTTAAAAGGTCTGTTGTGAAAGAGGAGTGTGGACGCACACGATAACTGATCAAACAATCAGCACAAAGACTTCGACTGATACAGGAAGTGATTTGTGCACTTGAGTTCACAGCAGGAAGTGCAACGTTTTGCTTTGGTCACGCAAAGCCTTTTTGCCAGTTGTGATGTACGTAGTTTCGCTGCGATGTGCACGGATACCCCCCCCCCCCCCCAAAAAAAATATCTAGAGAGGTCTGAAGTGTACGCCCACAGTGCAGATGAGACAATGATCTGGCCACAAGTGTGCAGAGTTGATATACAAAAGAGGTGATGAGCTGATGGGTGGCAGGTGTGTAGGCACAGAGAGATGTGATGAGGTGATTGGTAGCAGGTGTGCAGGTTGAACGGGGCTCCATGAGCCAGGAGAGCGATGCCTAATCCCCAAGTAAAAGGGGAATTATTTAAAAACCATGTTTTTCCTTCGTTCTCAAAAAAAAAAAAATGTTTGCAAAGTGTAGTGACCTGAAAATGCATCAGTACTGGATGAAAGGCCTGAATGCACAGAAAAATTTGCGTTTTAAACGACACAAGCACAGAGACAAACATGGCAGGAGGGGGAAACACAGAGGAAGGCAATGCTGGGGGCACAGCCGCGGCCATGACACCTCTCACAAAACGCTCAACGGGAGCGCGAGCAAGCACGTTCCCCAAAATGTAAAACAATGCCATCAACTTTCCCATCCAGCTGGACAAAAGCAACATGAAGCTAAATGCTAAAATCAGATTTGGCCTGTAAATGAGAATGCAGCCATTACTCCCAAAAACCACGAGTCACTACATATTAGCTATTATAATGCAAATAAAAAGGAAGAGTTTAACATTTTGGGAAAGAATTTCACTTTCTTGCCTGGAAGTTAGGTGAGAAAACTGATGGTAAACTTTCACGTCTTTGTGCGGAGCCAGCAGCTGGTTAGCTTAGCTTAGTATTAAGCCTGGAAACAGAAGGAAACAGTTTTTATATGGATTAAACAATATATCTTGCCTCTACAGCTAACTAACAGTGGTTAGCTAGGTTTTCACCTTTGGACAGTGCTGGCTAGCGTTCTCTGTTTTTAGTCTTTATGTTACGCTAAGCTAACCAGCTGCTAGTTGTAGCTTCATGGTTACTGCACAGCTATGAGAGTGGCATCAATCTTCTCATGTGGCTGTACGTAAGAAAGTGAATACGCATATTTCCAGATGTGTTGAACTATTTATTTAATTCATAAGTCGTTGGTTTTCCTGTAATGACTGCTCATATTTTGGAAGTCACTTTTTATTTTGCACCGGTAGAAATGTAATCATGGCTTCACAGGGGAAATGACTGGTGATTGCTAATTGGTAGATAAATACATCCACTTACAGAGTTAATAGATGTTTTTCTGTTTCTGTTGCATAAAAATTGGCTAGAGTCACTGTTTATGAAAGCACAAATCAATCTGCCGTTCAGAAAATGGGAGACCGGGAATAACATCATGCAATACATACACAAATAAAAATAACGTCTTATCAAGGTATCCAGAAGGCAAAAATATTCCTGGCTCTCATTTTGCATATCTAGAATGTTAAATCTGTGACGCCAATTGCACAAAACGGCCAAACAAGACGGGGTTTTGTTTATTTTGGCCTGCAAGAGACCGTGACCAAAGCCGAGATCACAGGATGCAAGTCCTTTTGCCATCTGTGATGTGGCAGTTGATCCAGTTTTAGAACAAAGGACAATGTCCCACTTGTCTGGCATTGGGTGTAATGAACGAGGAGACAAACACTTGAGAAAGCTCCACTTCCACAAACAGCCTCTGGGCAGGAAAGCTGTCTTTGTCAGGCTGTGCGTCACTCACCTCCTTTGTTCTTTTCATTGACTTTTAAAGCCTTGATCTCAATAATTGATTTTTTTCCCAGCAACTCCTCATACAACACCCTGAGTCTCACTATGCTTACTGGTCCATCAACAGCATCCAATTCACATTGTTTTGCAGCATCATGCTACATAGAATATCCTCAAATAATCATCATGTGAGCCCTTTCAACCACAAACAAAGGCACACTCCCATAAATGGAGACACAAGGTATGAGGTACATTTATTTGTAGTCCCTTTATGCCACTCAAACAACACAAATTAGAGATATAATAAGTCTTGAAAATAAACCATTTTAAGGTGAAGTGCAGAGGGTGAATTGAGGAGTGTTGCAGCCGGATGAAAGAAGCTGCTCTGTAGTCTTGCGGTACAGCAGCAGATACTTCTGTGTCGCTTGCCAGATGGCAGCAGGGTGAACAGGCTGTGGGTGGGTATTATCTTTTATCCTTTGGGCTCAGTGCAGTGTGTTCTGGGCGGCTTCCACTGTCTTGGGTTGTGTACAATCATGGCAATTATTCTTTCTTTTGTTTCTCTGTTTAAGTTGACAAATACTTTGTTTGGGAATTTCGCCTTCTTAAATTTCCTTCAGAAATGCAGTGATGTGTGTGATGTCCTTGACCGTTTCTCTGTGATGCTGATTCCCAGCAACCTAACACTGTTCCTCTGCTCCACCTCAGCTCCACTGATGTTGACAGCGGCGTGTGCGTTCTCAAATGGAGAAGCAGCTCTTTGGTTTTGTTGCTGTTGAACAGTAGGTTGCTGTCTGTGCATCCCCTTGAAGGACTGTTAATGTCCTCTGGAAATTAATTCTCATCATCGTTTGAAATTTGGCGATGATGTTTCACAGCAGAGTTCCCTCCTCGTCTGGGAATGCAGTCATGAGTGTACAGCGGTAGGAGGGGGGCTGAGCACACAACGCTGCTGTCTTGAGCACAAGAGTGAAGGAGGTGTGACAGCCAATCTGAAACCGCCTGGGGTCTGCTTGTTAGAAGTCCATTACGTCCATCCATATGTTTTTAGGGTCACAGGTTTTGCAGTCTATTCCAGCAAGAGACAGTTTGCCAGTCCATCACATATTGGGAGACAGCCGCACTGACACTTAGCACACTAGCATCCAAAGGAAACCCACACTGACACAGAGGGAAGATGCAAACTCCACCCAGAAAGGTCACAGTCACGTAGTGAATTCAAATCCAGGAATTTATTGCTGTAAAACAACCGCTTCAAACAAACAGTTCAGTTAACTTTGTCTAGACCAAAGGGGGAAAAGACATATCATTGTCCTTTAGTTCTGATTGGTTTTAATTTCACACTGACTTATTATCTCATTGTCTATTGTCTCATCAGCACTACATGAACCCACAGAGGAAAAACAGAACAGTTTATCAGGTTTGACTTACTGCAAGATATGTAGCACCTCCCTGTGCCTCATGCAGTAGAGATATGCCGATCTAGTGTCATGTGGCCACAATCCTGTAAGTTCTGTTGTATTGAACATCTGCTGATACCAATGCTAATCTGGTTCTTATATTACCTAAACGATAGCAGTCCAGTGCACACTTAATCTAATCTGAAATTGATTCGACACAGTCAATTTACAGCTGACATGGCACAGATGCTGACAGCTCTGTTAGCATTGGCATTGTGTGATTCTGTCCGCTTTGCCTCTGTGGGTGTCAAAACTGAGAATGACTGGCACAGGTCCACCAAGACCTACATACGCAATTTTCAGCTGCAGTGAACTGCTCGTACTGTAGAGCCAGGCTGCCATAAAGGACCTGATGCAAACCTGTTGCAAAGCTGCTGTCACAGTGGGCTACAGGGGATTTTACTAATTTAACCCTTTTCACTTTCCGATGTATAACATAATCTTCTATGTGTTTATTATACCAAATAATCTTGCACAATAGTCAGGGAGATTGCTTCCTTAATAGTGTCCATTAACTGCAGGTGAGTCATGCAGATTTGTTGATCCTGCAATAACTGATTTTTTGGCCACTAAGGGGCAGCACAAACTATAGCTATAAGTGCAATGTTGCGGTATGATGTTCCACTCGGAAGCGAACCGGTTTCCCCTTTTTACACAGTCTCAAAGTTTTGTGATGCACATTTTCAGTTATGTAGAAATAAACAGTGGAAATTTAAAAAAAAAAAAAACAGTCACGTGTTTTTTTGCTTGGCTATGGTTGAAATGTTGGTGTAAAATGTAACCAAAAGGCCACAAAGTGCAGTGGACTCACATCCATGTCTACTGAAGCTTCTGCTTCTGCTCCACTTGGCGAACAGATTAAAACATCAGAGCTGCATATTAATGCATTAAACGACATAAATGCCCTATTTCCATCGGGTTGTCCAAGCATTTTCATTCCTTTGATGTTGAACTGACGTTCTTTTAATTACACAGTCTCAGTAAATTTTTGGATGGAAGCTTGGCTTTAATGTTCTGCACCAGAGCCTGTGTGATTGCTCACAACAGCCTGGACGAACTGAACCTCATTAAACAGGTTACGTGTGAGAGCACGACCTCCCCATTTGTCCTTGAAATTACTTCCTTTCATAATCATAATTGCAGGTCTGGCTGTGCTTTCCAGCACAATTGTGATTGCATTCATAAGCCAGAATTATAGGACCCAGTGTGGTAACATGGATGGTCTGGAGCATTTTCTCAGAGTCTGCATCTAATATCTTTGTGTTGCGATGAGAACAATGGAAATGAGTTAAGTAGCATCAGAGATTCAAACTGTATTCTTTGAAGATTTTTAATTAACATTAAGAAAAAAAAACTCAAAGTTTATCTTGACATAACTGAATTCGAAAACACAGGAACAAATAAAATACTAAAGTACATCCTCACAAACAGAGAACTGAGGCAGGAGTTCAATTGCTTGTGTGTTCCCACACACCAGTGCTGCCTGTAAGAAAAGAAAGTGGGTAAAGAGATGCAGGGAAGCAGATACAATCTGTTCTGTCATCCTTGGAGAATCAAATGGGATCTTTTGATAATAGTAATAATAACTTTATTTGTGTAGCACCTTTCATACAAAAGGAAGTGTAGCACAAAGTGCTTTACAATAAAAGATTAAAATAATAATAACAACAATGATAATAAATAAAATAATAAAGAAGAATTCACCCACCCCACCCACACACACCCACACCCACAAGAGCACACAAACTCACTCACTCACAAACAATAACAGCAATTAAAACTGAACAAATTAATTATATATAAGAAATAGAATAAAATAAAGTACCTAAAATGGATTAAATAAAAATTTAGTTAAAGGCCAGACTAAAAAGATGGGTCTTAAGTGTGCTGTTAAAACTATTTATATTACATGTCACCCTCACATCTTCAAGAAGCCTGTTCCATAAACGGGGGGCAAAGTGGTGAAAAGATGCTACCCCGTATGTTTTAGTTCTAACTTTGGGTACAGTAAAAAGGCCACTTCCAGAAGGCCTGAGGGCTCTGCTGGGTTCATATGGTAAAAGAAAGTTAGATAAATATCAATGCCATGATGGGCTAAGAAACATAGGGCCCTTTCACATCTGCCTAATTTTTTTGGATGGTCAAGATTTTTGGACCAATCACGCGAAGTTCTGGTAGGCTATTGTCAGAACTGGACAAAAAAGGAAAACAAAGCAACAAAACAAAATAAAAGAATCCACTGGAAAAAAAAAACATACAGAGCAGGCTGTATGGCTATGGAAACTAAAGGCTGTTGATCCATCCATCCATCCATTTTCTTCCGCTTATCGCGGGGGCAGCAGTCTAAGCTGGGATGCCCAGACTTCCCTCTCCCCAGACACTTCCTCCAGCATGTCCTGGGTCTTCCCCGGGGCCTCTTCCCGGTGGGGCATGCCCGGAACACCCTCCCAGGAAGGCGTCCAGGAGGCATCCGATAAAGATGCCCAAACCACCTCAGCTGGCTCCTCTCGACGTTGAGGATAGGGTGAGGAGCTCTACTCTGAGCTCCTCACCCTATCTCTAAGGGGTGAAGGCTGTTGATTCAAAGCTGAAGTTTGACCGGTGACTGTCACTCTGTTTTAAAGAGAGACAGATCCTCTCACACACCTTGTACACACACAGGCAGAGTAGGCAGTGTGAAACCTGGAAATAATACAGCATGAATGCTGTCTGATCTTCCTGCCAGAGGCTGATTTATTATGCATCATATTATGTATTATATATCTGTCACGTTTTGGGTGTATAGTAAGTGAGATGAGACATGGTTGTAACATCTCTCAAATTCTTTCCTGACTTCTTTGTTACGCTTTCTTAACAACAATATGGTTCAAAATACATCAGGGAACTAACTGCAGGAACAAACCCTTCTGTTTCATCTAAAGGTCTATTCTATGTTAAATCTATTAACAATAAACAGTCCTCTGAGAGTGGGTGTGTGTTTGAGTGGTTTGAGAGGTGGAACAATATTATCGAATTGCTTTTTTATGACTTCAGTCATTTCAGTTGACATACCCCAGGAAATTAAATTAACTTAAATTGAGTTCAACTTGAGTGAACTGTAAAATGCTTGTTCTGCTACCAATACTATGGGTTATTATCACTACAGTAGTAGTGGACTGACTGGCCATTGGACTGAGGGTGATATCCAGAAGAGAGACTGACATTGATATCAAGGGCAGAACAGTAAGATTTCCATACCTGGGATGTGAACTGGGGTTCTCTGACTGTTGCCGCTATATGGGGGATACTGATGACAAAGGGCAGGGCTATGTGTGACCAGGGAATGCTGGGTATGGGTAGAGGGCGAGGCAGACCATCCTTCTCCAAAGTGGGCCACCAAAAATGCTGACGCAGGAAGGCAATGGTTCACACCAGGATGACAGATCAGATTGGTAGAGTGGGCAAACTGCAAAACAACAGAATGCACAGCATCACTAACAAGATATTTGTTGGACCATTACCCTGGCGGACATGGCTCAGCTCCAGTCCACCTGCAGAGTTCACAACATTCAGTCTGTTCTGTTGCTCACTGGTGTCTGCCTGCTCTGCCATCCTGACTGACTTTCAGCCTGTGTCTCTGTCTCAATTTTATGACATAATGTCTCACACAAAGTTGGACACTGTAGGTCCTACATTTTCCCTTTTTATAACAAGCAATCTTACAAATGGAACCACCCCATCTTGTTTTAAACATGAAATTGTTCCATAATATTATTTCATATTTCCATATTTCCATTCCCATTCCTGTCGAAAATAGTAGAGAAAATTGTCTTCACACTGCTTCTGCCTTATTTAGACAATAACAACATCATGGAGAAATTCTAATCAGGCTTCAGGGCTCACCACAGCACAGAATCTGCCCTTCTCCAAGTCTCATATGACGTATTGTTGTCCTTTGACTGTAACAAATTTGCCATTTTAATTCTTTCAGACCTCAGCACAAGGTTTGATATGGTTGATCATGGTATTTTAAAACCATCTTCAGAACCAGGTTGGCATCCAGGGCACTGTAGTATTATTAAGACTGGCAGCCAGTCTCCTCCTCTACTGGCCGTATTACTTGTGGAGTACGTCAAGGTTCCATTTTAGGGCCCATTCTGTTTGATCGGTATATGCTCCCTTTCAACTCTATCTTCTGCAAGGACAATGTCTCCTGTCACTGTTATGCCAAAGACACGCATATATATCTTCCACTAAATCTGGAGGAGTCCAACCCCAACGCATCCACCCTTAATTTCCTCCAGGATGCGAAATGCTGGATGGCAAAAAAAACCCTCCTTTTTTGAGATATAGCTAGCCACTTGGGGCCAGTGACACCAAACTTTCAAGCCCATGCAAAGAATCTTGCTGTCATTTTTCACTTGGCAATGAGATTTGATAGACACCTTAACTGTGGTGATAAGACTCTTACCGCTGCATAAATCTCTTAAAGGCTAGATTGTTTTGTTGTAGGTTGTTTGATTCAGCAGTATATCTCCCGCTGCGGCTGAGTCTGTCCATTTACTGGACGTGAGACACATGAGGCCAACATGACCACAATACAGCAAGCTCAGGGTATTAAAATACCGTCATCTTGCGGTAGATGGCTCTGAAACAGACTTGGGAGGCGATGCTCTGGGCTCGTCTTGAGACACCAGTTCATTCTTAATAGATAGACAGGGCATTCTGGAAAGCTCCTTGAAGAGCTTTCTCATTCCAGCCAAAAATTCAATCTCTGTTGCAGTGACACTGTGGAACCCTTGATGGAGGGATAACAGCCTTTTAGTAACATCCTTACCATGGATGGCGTGGTCAAAGGTCTTCCTCATTTCGTCCATGAAAAGGCCACAGGAAAAACACAGGGTGGACTGCTTTTCCCACACTGCAGAAGCCTAGACTGCACAAGACAAGACGAACTGGCACGGGACAAAGGGAAACGCAGACTATGTATACACATGAGGTAATGGGGAACAGGTGGAAACAATCAGGGTGGGGTAGACAATCAGACAGGCGGGAAGGACACCAGGAAGTCAAGGGCCTGAGACGAGAGGAGAGGTTAGGTTTCACAATAAAACAGGACGTCACAAGACAACATGGACACAGGACAAAAACATAACATAACTTCTTGGACATGACAATATTGGCTCACTCATTGACATATGTTAGGGCTCTGCAGCTCCAAGGCCACCATCATAAGTCGGTGGTGTAGTTAGAAAGGGCTCAAGGGGCGGAAGAGAGGGGATGCTATGTGGCTGTGGCGGGCTTGGCGCTGATTGTGGCCTCTGGAGTGTGAGTTGGTTCTGTAGGTTTAGCTGGGTCTGTTGCATTTCTGTTATCTGCGTCAACAAGGTCTGAAGGGCAAGAAATTACAGGCAATCACACACAGACACCCCCACAAAGAGAGAGAGAGAAAGACAGTGAGAGGCAGCTGCTCCACCAATGACATCAGGCACTGAAGATGACGTCCCAGCAGCAGATGTAACACACTTGATGAAATAATGTGATTCTAATGTGAACTTGCCTTTCCAACACAATCATAGTCTATACATCAAAACATTCAGTCATCCATCAGACCAACATGGCGAGCTAACAGTATAGGTCTAAGTCAGTGCATGGCGGCTGGTAGATATATTTGTGGTTCGACTACGAGACTGTGAGATTCACTCAACACCTGCATCAGAAAGCAAACGGTGCATCCAACAGGTCGGCTTTGCTGCTACACCTGTCTCTTCTCTTGCTGACCCTCTGCAAAACACAAGAAACTCTGGAGCTCATCAAATGCAAACATTCTGCAACAGAAAGGCTGTATGTAGGAGCACATTCATTTTGTGAAACATTAGGAAAGAGGATATGAAATGAGGGAATTTTTGCTGTTAATTTCATAGCATATAACTTCACTTAAAGTAATGCCAAAATGCTCAGCAAAAATGTATTTATTTGTTCATTTTAAATATTTAGTATTTTATTATTTAATATTTGCTGACTCTGATTTGTCATTTGGCACAGTTGAAGTCAGTATGCGCAGGAACGTGGACATGAATGTTAATATCAGTGAATCAAAAGAGTAAGGCAGTGATGATTCGGAGGAAACTGGTCTTTTAGAATAGGTAGGTAAAGCAGCTCAAGCAAAAGCATGACGGATTCTTATGTTTTATAGTCACAGGTCAGGGTTTAGGCTGTCATCAGTCATTCTCAGGCTCCACAACACCTGTGCTGCAGGAGTGAGGGGCATTTCCCTGCATGGGCTATTTTGAAATGGCTCGGGGATTTTTTTTTAATTTTATTTTCCTGATGGAGTCATCGAAACTGCAGCACTGTTGTCTACAGGGACTCATTAAGTCAACCTGTGCTGTGCCGCTGCAAAGCTTCAGCAGAGAGCAGCAGATCCTGCACCGGCAGCTGGTGGTCAAGTCAGAAACACACAGACAGAAACACAACAGGAAACAAGACAGTTTCCCTCCAAATTAAAGTTATTTACGACAGCACATCTGGAGCCGGGCGATATTCCAGCACAGAAAAAAACAGCAGTTGTAGAGAGTGGGAGGAGCAGATGGTACAAAGCAGCCCAACAAACTATTCCTGCTCTCAGACCCACTGGAAGGTCAGTCTGGCCTGTGGACCAGTTGTTATTCTATTAAATACATCATTGGTAGAAATGATCTCTACCTGCAGACTTTCTGCAACAGCAAAAGAAAACAGTTAAGTAATGAATACAGTAATTATATTCTTTATTCTCTTTAAGGGCTGCAAGTAACAATTACTTTCATTATCAATCAATATATCTATGATTATTATGTTAATCAATGAATCATTTAGTCCATAAAAGTCAGAAAAGAGTAAAAAATGCCTGTCACAAGGACTCAGCTGAGTGTGGCAGCTTAGTTTTCTCAGCAACCGTCCAAACCTCAAGGATTCAGTTTGATGATATAAAACAGAGAAAAGATTTTTAAAAATGGTCACAATGGAGACGCTGGACCTGAAAAAAAAAAACTGTTTTTTTGCTAAAAAAAAATGACCAAAATGGTTTCTTGATGATGTAAATAGTTCATTAATCAGCTTTAAATCTTTGACTAATCATCTCATTGTAGTCCTTTTGTACCTGAAAGCAAAGTGAGAGCAATGTTCAATACAATAGGTTCGCCGCGCTGGCGAAACTGCTGAGCGTTTTATTACATTTGTTTCATTTGGTTCCTTTTTGATTGATTCATGATGAGCCAGAAAAGTATTGACCCCCGATCAATAAACCAACCAGCGCCTCTATCTGCACCCTTTGAGGTCGCCACATTCCCTGACTTTAATCCGGCCAAACTGAGGTCAGTCCTGTGAGGTGCAGCTGAGACCCACTGAGAGTTCAGGCGAAAGCTTGCAACGCTTTTATTTTGAAAGACTTGACCGGAAGTCTCGATTCTTCTCGCCGCGCGGTGTCTACAGACTTCAGCCCTTATAACAAAATGAAGAGTGAAGTCGGGCTGATTGAGTGGATGCTGCTGCGCACCGGTGGAGACTCTGAGGGGAAGCTGAAGCTGAATATTGGGGATTTTGTTCAGCCTGTTTCTGCTCCTCCGCGGCACCCCCGCTGACTGCCCCCGCCTGCTGGAGCAGATTGTTTTTGGGAATTAAAGCCCGCTGGAGATGACTGATGACCGGTGATCACAAGGTGGGTCATGAAAGCTTCACTTTAGCATCGTTGTTGTTGTTGTTGTTTTTATTTTCACTCATCTCGTGGCTTCATTAAGATGTTTTCTCACTCCGAGAAACTCTAATGAATATTAGACAGCGCAGTGGCAGTTTCTCTTAGATTTCTTAGTTCAAATGTGTGTCCATGCCGGGTTTTCACCGTCAATTCGCCGAAGCCGAGAGGGAAAAAGGTCCGATGTGATTAAAAGAAGAAAGAAAAGTTGATCCTCTCAGCTGGGTCGCCTTCAATTTGTCGTAAAACAAAGCTTTGCGAGCGGCGGCTTCTTTCCGCCAGGAGCGTTCAACCAGCCGCCCAGAGCCAGAGGGAGACCTGCAGACGAGGAGGAAGACCTGCAGACGAGGAGAAAGACCTGCAGGCGACGAGGGAGACCTGCGAGGAGGAAGACCTGCAGACGAGGAGGGAGAGACCTGCAGACGAGGAGAAAGACCTGCAGGCGAGGAGAGAGACCTGCAGACGAGGAGAAAGACCTGCAGGCGAGGAGGGAGACCTGCGAGGAGGAAGACCTGCAGACGAGGAGAAGAGGAGAGAGTGAGAGCTCTTATTTTCACACATAAAGTATTGAAGCGCGCAGTTTGGCTTGTCTTTGCTGCACAGCGGGATTGCACATTTGATGAAGGTACCAAAACGCAGAAATCACTGCAAAGCATTTTATGAGTGCAACTAAGGAATTTGTGTGTTTGGCTGTGTTATATGAGCCATGAGCCACAGTCTATTCAGATGAGGTCTAACAACAGTTAAAAACCGCATTAACTGTAATGCAGATGGAGTTATGTTAGATTTTTGAGGGGACTGCTGTGTAAAAAGTGCTGCACTCCAGTCACAGATGCATAACATGGAAGTCCGTGACATGTGCCTGTGTTGTGCAGCCCGGCTCTCTGAGAGCTCAAAGGCAAGCAGCTGCATCCTTTTCTCTGACGGACCTGTAAATCTGGGCATTAGTTCAGAACATGTTTACCAGCAATTAAAATCAGGAAGAGTCATGCAGCGCGAGGGTGGTTACAAGATGTGAAGACCATGAAAGACGGCCCCGGGGCCTGCTGGACTCCAGACAGAACATCATGACTCAACCCAACAAAAAGACGAGAGTGACAGTAAAGAGTGAGTCAAAGCCAGAGTTTCTCAAACGAGGGTTAGTTATTGTGACTGTACATCACCTTTAAACAGTTTGAGGTTAGAGATGTAAACACAGCCTTATCTCAGTGTCCCCTGTCATTCCTGTACTGGGGCTACGGTCATGTTCACTGGGGTGAGTGCATGAATACAGAAACGTAGGCCACATTTCAATTCTTTTGTTAGACTCCAGCTGCTGCTGCTACTAATATTGATGATAAAACTGGATAATCCATTTATTTGTGCAACACTTTTTAAACCTGTTCCAAAGTGCTGCACATGGTTGGACCAGGACTAAAACGAGGCGAATAAAATGAGGCAATGAGAAATGATGCAAAAATAGAAGGAAATAAAATCCCCAACAATAATATGAGATAAGATAATAAAAATAATGGTAATAAAGCAGATGGGACATATTGGAAAAAATAATTAAAATAATATGAATATAACTTAAATTACATTTTTTAAAATGAATTATGGAAGGCTTGAGGGCCAATTTTCAATATGAATGAAAATGACTTAACAAGCAGGATGTTTGTGGTTTGAGCATTATTTTTACAAGTGGCCAGACTAAACCTAGTAGACTAATCAGCACATTCACCTCTGAAATGTGCTGGAGTAAAAGCACTACATGCATGAACTCATCATTGTTTCTGTGGAGCTCCTCCTGACCCCGCCCTGTCACCTCACCTCCCGAGGGTTGACTTCCTGTGTGTGTCAGCTGCTGTCTGCTGAGCAAGTTGGAATATTTGCATTCTGTATCGCCAATAAGCCTGGGAATATGTGTGTGAGCTCTTATCGCCTGTACAGCGATGATGAGCCCGTGAGGTTTGTTCTCCGGTCGCCCATCATCTGGTGAATCGATACCTCAGGAACGTCTTTAGATTTGGCACAAATGTTCACTTGGACTCCAAGATGAAGTGATTTGTAGTTGGCTGTCAAAGGTCGGTGTGACCTCACAAAACACATTAAATTCCTTCAGAGTCTTCTGTACATATATTCCGTGACTCTGGACAGACATGGATGGAAATGCAACTTGACTGGTTGGAGGAGACATACAACTGCAAGGCGCTAATTCTATTTTTTTCACTTCAGAGGACTTTAAAATGTCAGCTGTGATGTGAATGAAAAGTTGTTTTGCTTTCGGCAGATCCTGAGGGATTATCATCAGAGATCACAATCAAAGTCAAAGTCACAATATCAGCGCATCATTTGCTGCTGAGTGCTAGTTTTCCTCGAAAGTGGCTCAGAACTTTTGAGCGTGAAAGCATGAAGTGTTGAATATCAGAGACAGTGCAGACTCTGTGGCGTGATCTGAAACTGGAAAGATCGCTTTCAGGCTTTCATTTTCCCAGAACAAGCTAAAGAAGTGTATGAATGACCGGTAGTTCTTAAATGTGGTTCACCAGTTTGTTCCATGTCTTCCTTCTGCTGATGATCCACTGAATGATCAATACAACCACCACATGGAGGGCTGAGATTAATTATGGATTCATTCATTCATAACACACAATTCATGAAAAAAAGTCATAATATTAAAAAGACACAAGTTTGGTCGTCCACAATATAACATGAAATATGGAAACAGGCTTTTTCAGTATAAAGTACGAGTTTTTAATTATAGAATGCTAAAATTTCCCACAGCATACTGTTGCCATGACCACAAAGGCGGCCACGACCCCGTGACAGCAGGAGTCTTGTTAACACTTTAATCACTTTTAAAACACGTTTTAATGTGCCACCATACAGACGGATAAACGAGAAGATAAATTAGTTTAAAAAGGTCCTGGATTTGGTACAAAGTAAAGCTTACTGGTGGGGCCATAAAAGCGTTGGCAGGTATTAGACACAGTTGTGTCAAAGTATGACTTTAAAGACAGAGGCTCTGATGGGAAGGCTGCTGATAATCTACATTCAGGGCTGCACGTCACTGACATGCAGGCGTGCGTGGTTGACAGTGATCAGGAATGTGTCACATCAGTGGTTTCAGAAAGCACCTAGCATGGCATTGCGGTGAGTTCACTGACACCTCCGACATGGACAGAGGTGTTCATGTTGGAGGATTTGTCAGTCGCTCAAATGCAACTAGCTGCAAGCGACCTGCAGCATAGAGACAGAGCGTGTGTTCACTGTTAATACCTACATGCTTGACACTGGCAACATTTCCAAGACCAAATCTTGTAGATTTCAGAGGCAAAAGTTCACTGCTGGAGAATTTGCTTGATGGTGAGCGGCCACAAGTTGGCACAACAGTGGGCACTTCTCTAGAGAAATGTGAGGCCACCTTGCAACTTGACAGAGCGGCTCAAGACGTCATCTCCAACCACAAACCGTCTCATCCTGCATTAGATCATGTCACGGCATCGACTGATCCTCCTTAACTTGCTAATTACTGTGGACAAGCTGCGTTCTCTCTGAACGGCGTTCTGACAACAGAGCTGCAGAGAAACAAACCTGAATGTTTCTTTATTTGACTGTGTGTGGATGATCATGTTTCCTCCAGAGTGGCGTGACCTTTCCGTGATTTTTCATGGCCGTTAGAAGTGTTTCCTCTCTGTTTAACAGCCCCAAGTCACTCCTTCTGCAGCACTGTGAGAGAACGCCGCGCTTAAGCAAGCAAGAAACCGCTCTGCAGCATCGTCTGTGTATGACAGTAAATACAAGCAGTCCAGGTTGCTGCTTCCACACCAACAGGTGGCGCAGCATGTGAGGGGGGGATTCGTCTCTCGGCCCTGATGCACGTTCACCTGGCCAAGAGGACCACAGAGACGCTTTCTCCCGGAGTGAGCTGTGGACCTGTGGGTGAAGACGGCAGATCTGAGGCTCGACCGGGGACTCAGAGGTGCAGCTTCATCATCTACCAAAGAGGGGGACAGAGAGGGAAACTACGTTTGTTAAGTCCTGACGCTGGCACTAACCCCTGAGCACACAGGTTCTGTCCAAAGATGTAAATCTTTAAAAACAACTGACAAATATAGTTTCATTTAAAAGAGCTAGAAACGTAAGAAATGCTTTCATAATTCAATTACGTTCATGTGAGATAAGAGCGAGACAGAGAGGGAGAGAGGCACGACGTGCTCGACGGGGCTCATATCTGGCCTCCTGTAATTGGATAAATGATTCATTTTCACTTTCCTTTTTTCTCGCCTGTGAGCTTCCAGCTGAGGTGCTGTAAGTCCTCGTCGTTGTTACGCCTCAACACAGCTGCACAATTTTGCAATTCAGTGTCACCTTCCCGCTTTTCATCAACATATGTCACCACTGCTTTTTAATTGCTTTGTTTTTCCGGCTAACATTCACGACAGCGTGCACAAGTTGACCGCTCTGCATGAAAGCGCGGGGAAGCATTTTGATCTTTAATAAATCAATCTTTCGTAGTAGAGTTGGGAAAGTAGTTTATCTTCACTGCGTTTACTGTTCACCTCTCTTTTCATCGCGGCCACTCTGCTGCTTTTTTCTCCGCTCAGTGCCGCTTTGCTCAGTTCAGCTCTCACCTCAACATAATGAATATACAGTAAGATGTGTATATAGTATACTCTTTGATGTGGGGAGCAGTTTGCACTCCAGGTCGCATCTGTATGTGTGGAAACCAGAGAAACGGTTCCACTTTAGATGTCTGAAGAGGTGCTGTAGGCAGCGTCGTGAGCACACGCCTGCGTTTTTTTTGCTCCGAGCTGATTGGATGTTGCCCCGTGCGGAAGGCTCAAGACGTCATTTCCAACCACAGACCGTCTCATCCTGCATTAGATCATGTCACGGCGTCGACTGATCCTCCTAAACTCGCTAATTACATCCACTGTGGACAAGCTGCGTCCTCTTTGAACTGCACAGAAACAAACCTGAATGTTTCTTTATTTGACTGTGTGTGGATGATCATGTTTCCTCCAGAGTGGCGTGACCTTTCCGTGATTTTTCATGGCCGTTAGAAGTGTTTCCTCTCTGTTTAACAGCCCCAAGTCACTCCTTCTGCAGCACATTGAAGCCGCTTGTAAGATAATGCGGCTTTGAAGCCTCATGGGATATAATCTACTTATCTGCCTTCACAAGCTTCATGATCTTTGCCGGTGTTTCATTAGATTGATTGGTCCCTGCTTCTTGGCGAAATCCTCTCCCTTTATTTCATTGCTATGTTTTGAAATCGAACAGAACGTTCTTCAAAGTGATGGAAAGCTGTGTAATTGACTGCATGCTTTGCCCCATTCCGCTTTGCTATTGCCACTGTGCCTGTCAATCTTGGCAATCATGAGCAGCTTTCGACGATAGTGTGGGAGATTTTAACTCATTTCTGAAACAATGGGTCCTTGATTTCGAATCGAGGAAGACAAAACCAGGCTTTTTGCTCCTGGCCTGTTGCAGGCAGATTTTAATTAATCAAATGTTAGCAAGAAATTGTGTTTTATTCCATTTATTTCCAGCAGACTTGTTTTCGAATGGGAACCTTATCAAAAGGGTCTTAAATGTGCTCTTGATGGCTCCAATGTATTTAATGTTTGACCTCATCAGCTTCATTGATTTTTGTAAATATCTGCTTGTTCTGAATTTGATGCAGCAACATGTTTGCACAGGAGTAACTAAAGACTGGGAAAGTTGTGGAACGCTCCAAAAACACCTGTTGGATCATTCCACAGGTAAACAGGATGATTGGTAACAGGTGATAGTATCATGGTTGCGACTGAAAGGAGCATTCTGGAAAGGCTCAGTGGTTCACAAGCAGGATGGAGCGAGGTTCACCACTTTGTGAACACATGATTGTTTAAAGGAGGCAGACACAGATACTGGCGTTACCCTAAACTCTGGTAACATCCAGGACTGGCGTCCACTCAGGAATTAATGTGCAACTGTGGATCAGGCTTTTAATGTACCTCGTATTCTGCAGGAAGTAAGCGTGCTAGCTGTACTTCAGAGCAAATAAAACAGTTTCATTCATTCCTTGCACTTTTGCTCTTGTGTCTTTGGTTTGGAAGAAACTGAAGAGCACCATCCTCCAAACTCTTGGATAATGGCAGATGTTTGGGAGAGAGGTTCAGTCAGGAGTATGTGGACCTTGAAAAAGCCTTGAAAAATCGGCTTTGACTGTAAACAACTGTTTCTGAGGTGTTTGGGGGGGGGGGGCGATAAGTAAGTGTGTCTCTTTTTGATGGACTATGGAGAAAAACCAAACTGATCAGCGCTCTCAATTGAATCATTCATGCTCTTGAATTAGCAGTTTGTGCTCTCAAATTAGTCATTCATGCTCTCCATTTAGTAATTAGCGCTGTGGAATCACTTGATTTGAGCTCCTGACCTAATCATCCGCGCTCTCGCTTTAAAAGCCTGTTGCTTTTGGCAGGAGACGCCTGTTTTCAAGCTTTGTCTCTCGCTCTCTCGCTGTTCACACAGAGCCACCATCATATTACTGTTGTAAACAGCGATTCCAGCCACTGACTGAGTGAACTGGGCACAGGCTCGAGGGGCTGAGGATCACAACATTTTTCGCTGCACCCAGTATTACAAATAGTAGCCTAAAAATAAAGATATGTCAGAGCAGATGATGTAGTGAGCTGATATGAAATCAGATATGAGAATGCATCATTAATTGAAACTAACTACATGACGCCTGATTCCGTAGCCAGGCGTGTCGGAGATCTGTGTTAAGCAGGGCGCACTAACTGAGCGTATTTAAGATGTGATGTGAATGTGTTTGTTGTGACGTGATGCGTCAGTGTCTCCGTGTTCAGTTGACAGTCAGGCGCAACTTCAAAGAGTGCACGAGCGACAGAGCCACAGTCTGATACCAGCACAGAGATGACAGGAAAGACTCCTGAAAGACTGCATCTGCTCCCAAAACCAAATATGACTTTCTTTCTTTCTTTCTTTCTTTCTTTCTTTCTTTCTTTCTTTCTCTATATAACCAATCCTGTCCTTGACGAGCTCTGAATACTGTATTATTGTCACCCCACCCCAGGATAATAATCAAATGTAAGAGCTGCATCTGATCGTGTAGCCTGAGATTGATTGTCTGGCCGTCCATCGTGATTAAACCAGTTAACCTCCACTCGTGAGTGCATAATTGGTTATTCAGGCACGTCAACGGTGCGTTTTGGAGCGGCAGCTGTATTATTCGGGGCTGTGAATGTAATTGGTGAGATTAATGAATCTGTTGCATTACAGGCTGTGAGGCTAAATTTCACACACATGACAATTATGTGTGAGTTTACGATACAGTTGCTGTTTATTTTCCTCATTAAGGGGTGACTCGAAACAAGCGGCTGTTAAATAGAGAGCATGACTTTTTATTTCCTCCCATGACAGTTTACAAGCTCCGTACTTTCCCTTTAGGAAAAAAAAAAAATGAGGACACTTTTCTACAGGCAGCAGCACTGCAGAGTCAGTGCTCCCACAATAATTACATAGCTTTAATAGAAATTAGACAAGACATGCTGTTCACTGTGATGGATTACTCAAGTGCATATCAAGCCTTTGCAGCATTATTTTTAATCTGTACTGACATGGAGAAAAAAAGGAAAAGGCCTGGAAGCAAGAAAAACACACATCAAATCAAAAATAACTATTTGCATTGTTTTTATATCTATAATTGATCAAATGAAAACATTTAATGTGAAAGCCGTGGCTTGCAGACATGGATCCACAGAGGATTATCACCGGATCCTGCAGTTGTCGTCAGGAGGATAACTCTCTCCTTGTTCTGGTTTAATTGAAATCTGTGCTACGAAGAGGTTTGGGACTCTTCTCAATGTGAAAATGTGCCTGATGGATGAAGAAGAGGATAGAGGGAGTCTTTATGTAAACAGTGTGTGTCAATGATTTGGATTTGGATTGATTTCAGACAAACAGCATTGATTGACCGGATAAAGTATATATAAGCCTCGGGTTGCCCATTTGCTAAATAAATGGTTGTCTATGTGTAGTTTGACTCTGATTAGTCTTTGGAGACATGAACTGAACTGACATCGTCTGTGTGCAATTAAGTGAGCTGAAAGAATGAAGTGTGTTGGTCTTGTGATCTCTCAGTTTAGTCCTGGATGCACATGATTTCACGGCTCATCCTTTAGACCGGATCAGTATAGATGCTGGACGAAGGACCTGTGGAGCTCTCCAACTGTAGCTCTGCTCTCCAGATGCTCTCTGGGGAGGAGACGATGTCTCTGATGCCTTCACATCAGCTGAGGATGAACTGGTCATGTGGGCTTCACAGTGTTGACCCCGCAGAGTGAAAAGACAAACAGTCAGATAGTGCAGTGTAACCTTCATGGCTCAAAGAAACATACTATTCTGTTCTAGGCAGTGGGAGAAAAATGCTTTGCCAGTGGCAGAGTCCATCAAAATTTAGTTCTGTGAAAAATAAAATCACAAGAAAGGAATTTCTGCTCCGAAAACTATGTCTGAAAGTTTTTTTGGTCAGATAGAAAAAAAAACACACACTCAACTTTCACAAGTTCTTAACAAAAAACAATCAGGGAAAACATATATTGCACAATGTATGAAAAAAGCAAAAGCAAATATACTACTCTGTACAGCTCTATATACTGTAGTTAGTGTTGTGTTTATACAGTGAATATAAGAAAATCTAGTAATACTAAGGTGACGCTTCACAATGCAAGATCAGAGCCTGCTCCAATGTTCCAGATGTTACTATGAACCTTAAAGTTGCTTCATTCTGATCCTGCTTTGCGAACACCTAATATGGTACATTGGTATATACACTAACACATACATATGACAACAGTAATGTGTGCACACATACAGATTCTCTCCAGTCTCGAGGCAGGCCTCGAGGAAGGAGAATGTGTTCAACTTCAGCTAAGCCCCCCAAAATTTGAGCTTTTTGAACTCCTGGGTGTGCTGGAGGCCTCTGATGATAAATGTACCGTGTTTGATATTTTTTTTTTACATGCAGTCATTTTAACCCAGACGCGCACTGTAAAGTTTCACCTCATTAACCGTCAGTGCGCATGTTCTTCTACTTCTCTGTGTTGGATCAAGGCGATCATTCGGCGAGATCACAAGGTGAACACGGCTTTAATGATGTATGTGCTTCTGCTGCAGCAGCTGCTGCCCCTCTCAAGGCCAAATCAGTTTCTGAAACCAGTTAACCTCCCTGGATAAATTACATCTGAGAGGAGAGGAGAATGTGGAAAGCAGTGAGTAGGTGTACAAACTGCTTACCTAAATAATCTCATCAGCCAAAAAACAGTCCAGTTTCTTTTTGAATCTGGACCACCTCTTAAATAACTCCAACATGTCCTCACCTTGTGAAAGATAATCCATTTTTTGTGATGAAATTAACACAATAAAAGCATCTAACGCGTCCCCCAGTCTGCTGAGTCTGAGCCTTCTCACACCTGTCCCGTCTCACGTGATCAGTTTTCTAACCCTAACCCTTCTAAAGAAACTGCACCGTGATCCTAGCATAACATCAAACCACAGACCCGTTTCTCTGCTACCTTTTGCATCTCAGATTTTTAGAAAAAGCTGATTTGCGAGCAACTTTTTGCAACTGGTTGAAGAAAAGGACATTTGATGAATACCAGTCAGGCTTTTGTCATAAATGTAGCACAGAGACAGCTGTGCTGCGGGTCACTAATGATATTCTCGTGCAGCCAGACCACGGTGAAATAACCATTTTAATTCTTTTAGTTTGTTTAATTTAGTTCTGTGACAGAATTGATCGGCCTGTTCTAATGGATCAGCTAGAAAATGCGTTGGGATATCTGGAAATTTGGCGTAGTGCCAAACTGTATCCAACTGTGCTCCTTTAACTTGTGGAGTTCCTCAGGGGTCAATTACCCATTTAATTTTCTCTCTACAGAGCTTCATAGTGCCTTTCAGCTCATTGTTTTGGTTTGTAAAATCTGTGTCTGTAAAAAAAAACTGTGTAAAATGTATAAATATATAAGTGAAACAGTAATTTGTGAAATTATGTAAGAGCTTACTGTCCTGACTGGAGTGTTATCACAGCCATCTCAGCTTTCAGCCAATCACATGTCCCTTGTCTGATACATGAACAAACTCAACAATTCAGCCATTCATTAGCAGGAGCAACAACAACTAGCTCGAGGCAGTGTTGGCCTGGTTCATAGACCTACTTCTCTGAGCTCTGGGCAGAGCAAAATTCATACATACGTTTGTGGTCGCTCAGGCCAACAGGAGCGTCAGCGTTGTGCTCTTTCTTACTGTGACACGTCAAAATGTCTTCTGGGAAAAACACTTGTGATGGTTTTCATCTTCTGTCATCTTGCAGCTGCAAAACTGAGACGAACATAAACGTGTCCTGACATTCAGATGCAGTCGTTTCCCTTCTTTCTCCCTCTGCTAGAGTGATGCAAGCCTGTGACATCTGGCTTCGATGAGACAAGGCTTTGACAGTGATGTTTTCCGACTTTTTGATGCAACAGCAAATTCAATTTGAATAGTTTAAAGACAACCATAAAATGACTATTTTTGCTGTATTTTTTAATCATGGCACTTAAAATTCAGTTCAGTCAGTATGAAGTCATTCATTCAGTGCAAAACAAAGTCAATAAAACAGTGACATCATGACAGTTGTATCAGCACCATCGACAGCACAACACATCAAACAAACAAGACTAAGACATTGTGCAGCTCAGAAGACCTTTTATTCCGCTCTCTCACATATCTGTGATTCCATATTTACAAAAAATACACTAAAAAGAGCCCATATTTAACCTCCTTAAAGCTGGAGGACTTCTTGAACACATCTTTGATTTGACTAACATGATTGTGGTCTGCTTGCTACACATCAGTGGCTCAGGCTCGGCCTACGCTCCATCCAGGTGAATGAAATCTCCCCAGCAAACTGTTAGCATCTGGTTCTTAGGTAGCTGCTGGTGGTGAAAACGGCGACCATGACCCTGATAGTGTTGGTGGAGGAGAGTGGAGAGAACATACGTTTTCTAATAACTAAGCCAAACTAGCCAGACGCTGCCACGCGAAACTCCTGAAAGGTTGGCGTCACTCACGTTGTTACACAACAACCAGAGACTGTGTGAATAATGGACTGAGTGCCTTGAACCTGCATTCTTTCATATGACCAGCAGGGGGCGACTCAAAAAGAATTCAGATAGTATGGAAGCTTATGAGACAATGACCCTACTTCTCACTTCATTCATGATCTCAGCAAACAGTTGCCTAATGAGCTTATGGTCACAATCGCTAGTCGGCTATCTTGTGATTTATGAGTCACTACTAAGGCACATGCTCGGCTTCTCATCCAGATCCAGTTAGGATGGAGGCATAGCCCCCAGCTCCACCCTCTCGTCCAAATGTGGTCAAATGTAGTGGGTGTGCATACAGAAGAAGCATTTGGATACAACACATGTATATCCAATAACAGCAATAATGATAATAATAAAAAGTGAAAATATATGATTATACCAATAATAATGCTGATTTCTCCTGGGAGGGCCAAATTGCTGGATGGGGGGGGGTCCTCAGGGATGTGTTGGGTCGTCATGGTGTAGAGAGTGCAGGTCTGTGAAATGTGTTAATGTGGATACGGGCTCATGAATTATTCTACATGCATGTGTTTACATGTCATTCCCTGCACGTATAGGTACATCTGTGCAGTTACGTGTCCTGTTTATGTGGTGCCTGCGTGTGTGAGAACTCTTTTCAATTTGAGGAAGCAGCCTCATTGTTTCAGCCTTTTCCTCCACTTCACAGGACATTCCTCGCTGATGGCAGTGATGGAGAATGAGACGTGGCAGCACCCTTCATACGTCCCCCATTATCTCCTCCGCGGCGACCCTTTTGCCTCGAGACTCTCCAGAGAGGCGGACATCGTGGCGGCTTTTTACATCTGTGTCATAGGTCAGTCTCTCATTGCGAAGGATGCTGGGTCTTCATCTCTTCATAAATGCATTTTTTTTATTTCATCTTGCATTGAAAGCGATGTCAAGTGTTCCTGAAATCAAGCTCAATGGTGATGCGTTCGGGAACATCTTTTCAATCACATCTCACTGCCAGGCAATGAGGTAATGAGGAGAGATGATAACAGTCTTTGAGCTTGTACCATTTACTGTTTTTATATCACAACATAGCAAATGAAGCATTCTGCTGCTATAGATACTACAATCACATTCTCCAGATGTAAGGGAACAACACATCATCATCATTTTCATATCTATTTAAGTGAAAATGAAATGTAAAAAAGCCACTAAAACCCTGACTCATCGCTACATATGTCAAAATAATTTTTGACTTTGTTGTGGATAGTTTCCAGCTCAGTTAGACGGGTGAATTTTCCAGATGTAGGCAGGCAGGACACACAGGAAGTTGTCTTTAAGATGTGGATTTACTTTGGCTGACAGTGAAGGCAGCATACAATGGTTCTTAGGGAAATAGGAAATTACACAACACCTTGTCTCAGCATGTACTCCACGTGTGATGAAAAATAAGCCTGGGTGGCGTGTGAGGAAAAGCGACTCATTTGTGTGCACAAATGAATTTACATAATTCTCCAATTGCTTAATTCATGCTCACAAATTGACGAACATCAGGGGGTCATTAAAATTGGTGTATGGAAAAGCTAAAACAGCATTTATTAAACACACAGACAGGTAGATGCCTGCATCTCCATTCAAAAATCCACAGTGATTATGTTTGTATTCAGGACCATATTCATTTATGTTAGATAATATCATTTAATGTAATTTGCATTGCATGCAAACACATTATACATTCAAGAACACAAATTAAGTGATTTGAGTGCAGAAGTTATTCATTTGTGTGCATACATTAGTGGTTATTTTTTATCCGTGGCTCTGACTGGGCTCATACGAAAGAGAGCATGGCCTACTCTGCCTTTAACTGGTGACAGTTCCCCCATAACAAAGATAGGAAAGAAAAGGAAACTTCTCCATATGTGCCTAATGAATGGCATAGTTCCTACTTCAAGAGGAGCTGGAGAAGCTGTTGCCTCAAACAGAAGCACACATTACTTTCTTTGCACCTCTGTTCTGTTAGGAAACAGCCATATTTTGTTTTATTCATAGACAGAGTAAATCCAGGCCCGCTGTCTCGGGATTTTATGAAAGCAGTGGGCATTCAGTTTATTACGTGAAGTGTCTTGGTGCATTCTGGGAACACAGAGAGACTGATACACCAGCATGACGTAAGTGGAATTTGTTTGTAATATCTTACGCCCTTTTATGATCAGATGACTGACTGCAATTAATATCGTTCAGCAACAAATCAAGTAGCCGACATTTCCTGGAAATGAAATCCTGGTACAAAGAGAGGCGTTGTTGGGGGATTTATGGGAAACGGGGCCAATCCAGAGCAGCAAAATAGAAGGAAAACATAAACATAAGACGCAACAAGCTGCTGAACTTTTCACCTGTGATCGTTAACGGAGAGGATTACAGCCGAAGGTACCCGAGCCTGGACAGCATCCACCGAGGGTCGGCTACATTTTCAAGCAGCTAATGAGTTTCCACGCTGACCCCTGTGCAACACTTCCATCCAGACAGCAGCATGGGCATAAACATGATTTAACATTGGAGAGGGCTTGCAGGATTGGACGATATGACGATACACATTTTTCATCTATCTTGTGTTTTTTTTTTTTTTTTGTCATACTTTTTATGCCATGGTAGCATTTTCGTGCCCATGGGATCCCTGGACCAGATCCACTGGACTGACATTTCACTTTGGAAAGTCAAATGACCACAAACAGACACACAAACATTTCACTTATTACGCTGGATAAATGGATTTGCTGTTCCACTTATTTCACACATTTGCTCCAGATGAAACAGAGTGTTGAGTTACATGAAGAAAAGAGAATTACAGCGAGGAAACTTCTGGAAAAACCTTCGCCAGGTGCAGGCCAGCAGAGGCTCAGCCTAGCAAGACTTCACATCTCACCTGTCTAGGCCGCTCTGACAGGTTTAGCATTTAGCTAATGTGCACGGTAATGTTAAACGTGCGCGAGGCACCAGCGTAGTTGTGACATCTTATTTACGTCAACCGAGAACCCAGATTCCTCTAAACTGAAGGCTACTGTTCCTCAGTTTATGTAATGTAAGGGTGAGCATGGGGCTGAAACAGAGTGCCTCTTTATAATGTCGTAGCGCAGCATTGCAGTCTGGTGTCACATGGATGGTCTGACAACATTTAGTGGTGTAGGTAGATTTGGTCTGTCCAGTAAAGGTTTGTTGTGTTTGGCCATGTTGTTATAATGCGGCTAGCACTTTTAGCTGAGGACGGCACATGCTCGATTTCCTTGGAAGCAGTAGCTTTACACATCAGTCTGACTTCATCTGTCTGTCCCATTCCAAGCCGTTTGAAGGCGTATTAACCTCAATGCAATTTTCAAACCCTTTTTATTTCACACATTTAAGGAGCGGGGTAATCCCAAGCAGGCCTCATTAAATCAAAGGCCTGACAAGAACATTTTAATCTGTGCATTGGTGTGTGTAAACACAGTTCCCACACAAACACATTGACAGGAGTTCTTTTATCCGTGGGCTGAGTGGAGGTCTGCTGACACGCTCTGATCAGCAGGCTTATGCGCTTTCTGCTTTCAGTTTCAGTTATCGTCGGGCTTCCTTTGTGCCATAAAAAGCCTGCTATCACCTCTAGTCTCTCTGTCCTTTGCCAACACCATTCTTCCGACCAGAGTGAAAAGCAGTGATGGACAAGTGCATTATATGTACACACGGAGCATGGTAAGCGGTTCAGCGGCAGCCTTCGTGTGCCGCACATCTCTTAGCAACCCCGGTTGGCGCCTGCGCGGAGCCACAGGCGAACAAAAAGGTGAGCTGATGATTGACAGCGATGAGACAAGTGATGAACAGTGACAAGCAGTTGTTGCTGGAGTTCAGTAATCAGAATTCTGAAGCACAGAAGTTGACTTATAGCTGCTGTTACCAAGAGCTTAATCAGCTGTAATGACCAGCCAACAAATGCCTCTAAAAGCTAAAAGGGAGCTACGTTTAGTTTAGTGTGCTAATGACTGTTTCTCACCTTCCACCTATATATATATATATATATATATATATATATATATATATATATATATATATATATATATATATGTTGTTTTTGTTTTTTAGACTGCCACCTACACCCCCAGCCTATTCTTGATAATATTGATTGGAACATGAAAGCTTTAATCCTCTCTTTTCACTTGTCAGATCAAGTGTTTACATAATGCATGTCTCATTCCCATTGGGCTTCGCTCTCATGGTGATTGGAAGCGAAAGCTATAGATAGTGTCTGACAAATAACTGACTTAGTTTCCCCGGTAATATATGCAAAAAATTAATAGTTCGGTCACACAATCGTATTTACCAATACGACGCTCACACAGTACACTTTCTGGACTGTAAACATTGAAAATTGCTGGAATCGCTTGAAAGATCAGCCGAGATAATTTCACTCAGCCGCGTGAAATGGTAGCCATTATCCACTTTGTTTTACGGTGCTGGTTCTTTCATGCTCTGTGCAGAGATGTTTCCACGGGGAAGACGGACTCATCTGTTGAATAGGCTGTGCGATGTCACCCAGTGTTGTAGCGGTATGAACAGCTCGCTCAAACGTTAGAGCTCCACCATGTCAAACAATTACAAGCCTGAGTGGAAACGCAGGAAACGGCCGTAAAAGAAACATCGCAAAGACGGCTTCATTCCTCGCTGTGGTCGGAGAGCTGGTGTGTCAGCGAAAGGGCAATGAAGCAAACAGGCGGCGGCAAATAAATCATGACACGCACGAAGCGTGTGACAAGCATCCGCTAAAGAGAGGACACGTTCGATCTGCGTGGAGGGATGAGGAGGCTGGAACCTTCCTCACAGCAATACATGAAACAAACAGAAGTGTCAGATTTCCACAGCTTTGCTTTATGAGGTTCGACTGCCGCTCTTTGAACCACTGTTCTTTTAATTACTCTTGTGCAGTCTCGGTTTGCTTTAATTCAGAGGCACCCGTCTGGAGCATCAGCTCCAACAGCTGTTTATCTCAGTGCCCACGAGTCCTGATGTGCACATAACGGCAGCGGATGGAAACGCGCCATAACTTTCATTATTCTTGTGTAAGTTTGCGCTACAGGCCCTCATTGCGCACGGGATCGATCCATGGCAGCAGAAGTGGCTGATCCTGACAGAATCCTCGCTGACACGCGGCTGTTACCGAACAGTGTGGAGCTGCGAGGACGCCACTTTCCACGGAGACGTCCTCCTCTGTGTCCTAACTTCCGAAAACCTCTCTCTTCTCGTGCGTGTGTGTTCATGCATGTGCACACGATACACACTCATACACCCACACATGCAGACGTAGGAAAGCAGGACTGTTCTGTTGTGTTTCATGATGTGTATTTCATACTGTAATCTGTTGTGGAGTTGAGTTTAGGTATTTATTTGACAATAGATTCGATTGTACTTTGTGAAGGAAATCACAATGGTCAGTTTTGACCAGGACAGCATCATCATTTGAGCAGCAAACATGATTGATGTGAACCCAGAGTCGGCCTCCCGCCTCCTCGTCCTGCTGCAGCCTTGCGTTCTGTCCGCTCGGTCCAATCGTAACAACAGCTTGAGGGGGAAAACGCTGTAGCATTAGGCGAGATCTATCGCAGTTTGAACCAAATCTAAGCTGGAATCTGGAATCAGACACGTACGCAGGCAACCTTGGACATGGGCCAATGCGTACCTATGTGCAGGCCAGGACATGGCTCATGTGGGAACCTTCCCGCGGCTCAACCCTGGCTGAGAGCCTCTATTTGCTGTTTTCTTCCTCCTGGTGCAGTGCATCATATGAGTGCATGGATGTGAGGAGATTAACAGTGCACTCATTGTATTATTTCTTCATTTCATTTGCCATTATACTTCAATTCCGCAGTAAATAATCGGAATGAATTGGGTTTATTCAGCGGTGAAAAAAGCGTGAATGGGAAACAGCTGACAGGCTGGTAAGTCTGCGACGGAAAGGTCAGTCCCTCTTAACCCTGCGCTGAGATTGTTTTCATTTAATTTCTTTTTAGAAAACTGGGAAGAAAAAAAATGAGATGGGATGTTTTCTTGTATCCGTTGCTGAGCTGGTCAGAGGTCAGACTGTGATAGCCGCCTTGTGCTGACTCTTGTCAGATACCTCAGTGTGCCTGCATTGATTTGTGTGCAGCTGTGCAGAGAAAGACCACATATGTGCAAGATACAACAGAACAGTTAAAGATCTGTTCATGCCACAGTATTTACTGTAGGTTGTGCTGCTTTCTGTTGCTGAGTAAGATTGATAAAGGCAGTGATTGATTCTCTGCACCACACACCTCAGGCTCAGTAAACACTGGTCGTGGCATTTAACCACATATACAGTATGTGGACATAATGTACTCACACAGCTGTGCACTGTCTACAGTAATAAACATGTTCTATACAGCCAGAGCTGACATTTTGGCTCCCTAGGCGAGAGGGCCTCATCTTTCCGGGGTTAAATATTTTATGAAAATTATAATCGTCTTACAAATGTAGTCTGAACTCAGCTTGTTTAACATCACTTGCCCTCAGCGTCAACGTATCAACATCATATCATCTGTCAGCATCACATGCACTCCCTGTTAGGACTAACACTCATTTTAATCATGTTCCAGATATGATATGGAATGGGAGAGACCTGGTAATGAATATCTCTGTATGACGCAAAAGTTAGTGATCATCCTCCTCCGTATCCCAGACAGCCTCTGCCACCTCTGTACGGAGGTGCAGCATTAGCAATATGATACTTAAATGCTGAGGTCAGCGAGTATGTGTCTAAATCCTCTCCAGGTGTTGCTTCCACAGATCCCTGACTGGATCATAACATGTGGCAAGGACAGCCAAAAGCGAAAATACTTCCAACAAACAGCAGGACTTTAGATGGAAAGCAGCTCTTTGCTTGCTGTCATATCATTACATGAAACTACTGGCACAGCTGCAGCTGGAAACAAGGTTAATCAGAGTGGCAGTAAGTTAGTTCAACACAATACATACAGTAAAAGGCCTGAAGATGCTATAAACTACAGGTGACATTCTACCTGCAAATGACCCCTTTCACACTACACATGGTCATTTGATTTAGTATTTGTTCCTATAACATATGATATTATAATATATACAACTCTCACACTGCTATCATGCACTGCTACATGTTGCATACAGAGTGCATGAGGTGGGTCAGTATGTTTCAAAGTGTAATTTTACACTTCAGTTGTTCCAGAATGTCGGGGTCCGCATCCTGCCGGTCCACATTGTAATGCGTTCATTGTACTCAGAGACGCTTCGGATCAATGTAAACTGAACATGTCGCCCTCACGCTGCTGCTGTTCCGTCTGCAAACTGAACAGTTTGTAATGCTGCAGCCAATTGAACACGCAATAAGCAGTAAAAGCCGATGGAGTTGTTGTGGAGAGTGTGAGGCCATTAAATGATGTTAAAGTGTGGATGCAGAATGGGGATGGAGAAGGGTTAGGGTCTCTGGTATATATATATATATATATATATATATATATATATATATATATATATATATATAGAGAGAGAGAGAGAGCCCACTGTTTCGAGTGATTTGATAGAGATGAATGTGTTGCTGCCTGGGGGTGTTGGCTGTCTGGTGGAATGGTCTAGCCGGAAGCTTTTACTTGTCATGTTTCATTTGCAGCCTTATAATAGTCACAGACACATGTGAGCAGCTGCTGTGTCTCTATGTTTGTTTGTCCTTTAAAAGGCAATAAATCTGGAGCAATGAAACATTTTTCCCAAGATTTGACGGTCATGAGTTCCTTTTCACTGCGTTGAGTTCGGAGCTTCTTTCTTCCTGCGGCTTTTATCGAGACAGCCTCACTGAAACAGTCCCACAGTGAAATAAAGGAAGAAGTGTTCATAGAGTGTACACCACTTTCTGCAAGCCAATGCAGTAGGGCTCGTTTTGTAGATGCGCAAATTACTGTCGTGCAGCTGCAGACCTGCCAGTGACCCATAGGTGTGGGAATTCTTTATGTACTGCTCGCTCTAGAGTATGTGTCTATGAGCATGCATCCATCCACTTGTTTTATGCACATTTTCAATTTGCACATTCTGAAACTGCAGAGGAAATTTGAAAAAAGTCAAAATATCGCAAAAGACTTGCCTTTTGCGGAGGTGGAAAAGTGCATGAATTGAAAGAAAATGTGACAAAGTGCAATGGAACCATACTTCATGACTAAATCGTGACATACCTAAAGCGTGTGATGTTCGCTGAAGCCTCCTGGTGTCAGATAAAAACATCAGATCTGTGTGGAGTGGCGAAGAGGCTGTAGCCTCCCTCACGTCGATACATGAAACCGACGTAAATGATGATTTTCCTGAAGTGTGGCTTCCTGGCTGCATTTATAAATGACATTTGAAGCCGCAATCTTGTTTTCTGAAAAATTGAAAGGCTTGAAGAATTCTTGCCTTTTCACATTTTTCAAAATGTCGCGTCACAGCAGTGGGTCCCCGCCTGGCCTTCCTCCATTCACAAACTACAGTAAGCGATGTCTAACTAAAATCACTCCTTATTTAAACATTGCTATTCCCAACGGTCAGTCAGTAGTAGCCAGTAGTGAGCAGTAAATTGAAATGAATCATTATCATTGAGTGTCACCAGTGACAGGTGGGGTGGCACACGGCAGTACATTTCCTGTCTATAAAATGTGGTTCAGTGCAGAGCAATGGACACTGCTGTTTTGCTCCACTGAGCACGTTTCTCCAGGCGGTTCATGTGCATACATTTCACACTGCATCGTAAAGTAAATAGGGAGGGATTTTGGACACGACATTGCTTTTCTACCATGGAGACACAAACAACAATAACAGCGCACACACACACAGGCGTTGTGGTCACGCTGCCGAGTAAACGCGACTTACCCTCGCACGCGTTTCTCAGATACAAGCGGATCATTTAATTTGGCCCCAGAGACGATGCTGCCTTCGTGTCGTGTTGCACAGGTAAAGCAACAACAGGCACACTGGAACGATTTGGCCGAGAAGGGGAAGATTTCCATGGTTACAAATCGTGAGCTTTCAGAAATCAATAGCTTTTGTTACTGAGATCTTGGGAGCAGATCTGGAGCAACAGTTCTCTCCCGAAGTGCGTGCTTGTTGTTGCATAATAGGCAGAGTTGGTGGTGTGGGTGTAGAAACGGTGTCCATGATGAAAACAGCTTTAAATTGGGGTTTATTTCTTGCCCTACATGATAAAATAGTTAAGAATAAAATGTATGTATCGCTTTTCAGTGTTGCTTTTTTTTAATTAAAGCTGTGTAACTGCAGTAGATGTTCAGGTGAAATGGAATGATCATTAAAACTCATCATTAATTGAGAGAATGCGTTAAAATATAAATCTAGAAACTGAGTTTGTGTGTGCGAGATTCTCGATAGGGAGTTCCCATCCACGCTAATGACGAGGTGGATTTCAGGCGGCGATCATTCTGATGAGACGATAACAAATCAAAGGAAAGAGCAGGAGCCCTTATTCACATCAGCAATAAAATCTCATTGACAAGCTGACAGGCAGCTGTTTAGGGTCACCGCGGGTCATGCTGGGCGCCTGGCAACAGCGTTCTCTACTTGTTGAATTCAGGTCATGCCTCTTTTGCAAAGGCCGCCGTGTTGCAGTCATGAAGCGCAGAGGAGATGAAAGCATCACTGGCTCTCCAGGTCTGTGTAAATCAAAGAAGAGACCCGGCCTTATTAACGTCTCGGAGTTGAATACTACATGATCGCACCACTCGTGCGCCTCTGATTTACTTATTTATTTATTTAAAAGGATTCTGATTAGCTGATGCCAGTGGCGCTAGCTAGTCTTCGTGGGGTCATATTCATCATATGCATACATTACATTACATGTGTTCATCACATTCTACCTATGTTGCATTAAGAAAGTGGACGTGCAATTGTTCTCAGACATTCATTCCGATGCATGACGTTTATTTCTGACTCTGCCTCCCCCGGGAGAGTCAGGCTGGTTCAGACAAAGTAGTCTCAGAATTAGACTCAATGATTCCCAGTGTTAGTGGCCATCACCAGCGAGCAAGACGAGGATGTATTCATGACCAACACTGCATTGATCAGCTGTTTCAGGATGCATTCTTGGTGTTATTTCAATGAGGATTTATTATTATCTTGATGTAGTAGTGGGGGGCAGTTATGTCACTGATTACTGGCATCATGAATGATTTTTTTTTTTCAGTGGAATGAACGCTATTGCTGAACAATGTGACTGTGCTAAAGGTAAACTTTTTCTCTGCTGGCAACCATAAGAGTTCGCGATGCACGCTGCCATTTGTCGCTCGTATGGGCCACACTAGCCTAGCAGTTGTGTTCTTGGGTGTTTGTGGCTTTAGTTTTATCCAATCAACGACCAAATCTAACTCAGAAACTAGAAGTATTTGCTGTATAATACAGTATAGTTGGTGTACAATTGTATACATCACACTTCATAATGTATTGTAGCCCATTCATGACACCAGGTGTGGCAGGGGTCCTCAGCTACATTTGTCCAAGGGCCAGATTTTTTCTAAGCAGGCGCTGTGGGAGCAGTATTTATTCAGAAACAGCTGAGACTCGTGTCTCAGACGTGCCAGTGATATTTATCTCTAACTTGCTCTCGCTCTCTTACAGGAATCATGTCTGCAACGGGGAATGGCTATGTCATTTATATGACCATCAAACGCAAGACCAAGCTGAAGCCCCCCGAGCTCATGACTGTTAACCTAGCCATCTTCGACTTTGGCATATCAGGTACGTGTGAAGTTGTAGACGAAGGACAAAGTATGTAGATTAGACATTTTAAAACAAAAGCAGACCCAAGCTTTACTGCATCCAAGCAAATTGTTAACTGAAGCAGTTATTTATCTACTGCATTTTAATAAAACATGCAAATTGACAAAACACAAGCAAATAAAGAAAAATAAAATCTTCACCAGTTTGATGATGGCTGGGCAGCATTTAAAAGAGAAAACACAACCAATCACAGAAACAACAGAAACTCTGCCAAATACAGTCTGTAAGTTCCGGGGGACATTAAAAAGTGATGAACACCCACGACTTTGAGGTGTTTGTAGTCCTGTCAAAAAGGTGAACTCTTTGGTGATAATTTAAGCTCATTTTCCATACTCCATAATCAACTTCAGGTGTCACAACCATTGCAGCAGAAGTGTGCATCTTTGTTTGGAGTCCCCTGGAAACACCAACTTGCATCATTTCTATATGTGGTTGTGTTTCCTCATTTTGCAGCATTCTTTAATGCTGCATATGTGTTGTGTGCATGTTTTATTGATTTGCTTGAGTTTTGTCTGTTTGCATGTGTTTTCTTCAGCTGCAGCATGTGGAGCTCTCTGGGCCACTGTTTTAATTTTCTTCAGCAACAGAAACAACAACGGCAAAATAACGACTAAAGCGTGAATGTTCGCAATAAATAGTGGAAGCAGTTCAGCAGCCCGGGGAGTAGCTGACTGTGCTCTCAGAACATTAAACCCTGGTCCTAACTGTGTGGAATATGCTGATCAATACTCCAGTAGCATGTGGTCAACTAGCTACTGATTCCAGATCTAATGTTAAAGTAGCCTGTTCAATGCAGCCAACACAGCCGAGCCTGCTCCTTGCAGAATAAATAACTATGGAAATAAAATCACTGGTTTGTCCTGTCCAGTACCTGTGATCTGGATGCTGCCCGGCAGATGTAGAAACAGTGACCGGATGAGCTGAAGTTTACATGCCTGGTACATTTGCTTTAAATGTCATAGCGCATCCACAGTATCCTTAATTTTTTGGTCAACAAGACCGCCAGCATCACACACAATGCTTCCGCAGTTTAACTGACAGTTGCTTCACCCGCCTCCCCAGTGACATCTGAACTTGTGCATGATGGTGAAATGAGAAGTGCTGTGATTGGTCGGGTTCTGTAGTAGTCTTGCCAGTCACCTGACCAGGACACGGCAAGAGTTTATGCAATGCTCACCGTGTCAGATCGAACCATCGCATAAAGACAAAAATATCATGCAGTCTGATCCCAGCACAAGTGAGCTCTTTTTTTGGTTTCTGTTCTTCCCCTGTAACTTAATTGACCTGCTGTTCTCCTTTATTAACGCTTAGATGTTTCTTCTTTGACCTCAGAGGGATGCTTTGACATTTAGATTTAGATTCTGTCTTTTGTCATCACTGGGCTGTAAAGGTCACTTTAGTTGTCATGGGGAATACTCCTCAGCCCGTGACAACAGTTGATAATGGCTTTCGTGGCTCTGGAGGAGCTTCTTTAAACTCACCTTAGGCCTTCATTTTGTGTTACGAAATAGAGGCATGGAGTTTGAAAGATATCAGACCAACAGGGTCTCATCAAAGATGCTATCAAGTTGTATTATGGGAAACAGGATTGTGGACTCTGTGTAGTATTTTGGTGCATTATGCTACTGATACATCTCAGAGGAACATCTGTTTCGAGCATTATATTGATACTTGATCATTCAAATGGCTTCAAAAACATTATTGTTCCTATTATTTTGCATGCTGTCATTGTACAAAATGACAGTAAAGCCCGTCCTATCTGCCTGCAGATTTGCTGTGTGCTCAAGTTGTGCTGCTCTTCTCCTTTCAGACAACAATTTGATTTTCCAGAGAAGACGATTCTTCCTTTGAGCTGTTGTTATAATGCTTAACTGTGATTGGCTCAGCTGTTTCAGCGCTACAAGACCAGTGATGTGACTGGTTGAGTGTTTCAGACCCTTCTGTTTGTCAGTGTAGAAGCTGAAGGACCCTGAGGTGACAATGCAGTCAAATTCAGATGAAATTTTGGATAGTTAGTTCCTCTAAGAAGCCAAGTTTGAGTTTAGGAGAGTGATACAGTTTTATCAATAGTGTGGAGGATGTAGATTTACAAACAACTGTAATGTAATGTATAACGCTGAAATTTTCAGGTCTCGGTGAGCATAGTACAATCAAGTTTGTCATTAACATAATCTAATTAATATAATGTCATTAACAGTGAAAGTTTTGTTTGATCAGAGTTATGTAGCAGGGCCAGCTTTATACTTCTAGTAGCTACTAGAAATAGTACTAGAAGTATAAAGCCAGATGGGCATCTGTGTTTGTCAGCTAAACTTTACGTCGCCAAGACGGGGAATGTTCCGAACACAGTCCACGAGGCATCATGTCCAGGGTTGTCTGTCTGTCCGACTGTACACATGTATGTCCCCTCCTGTGAATGCCCCAGGAACGCCTCCAGGGAATTTCTTCAAATTTGGCACAAAAGGTCACTTGGACTCAAGAATAAACTGATTCGATTTTTGTTGACCAAACGGTCAGAGGTCACTGTGACCTCACAAACCACACTGTGACCCTCACTCAAGACACTAATAGTGACTTAATTTAATACAAATGTCTCGCAGGATAAAATGAAGTGGTGACATTTTATGTTTTATCTTCGGTGTCCACTTTGAAACAGTGATGACTGTATAGATCTTATGTGCTGCCATATTTGAAGTATTGTAGTTCGCCACAAACTCATTGGTTCTGCTAATATTGATCTTCAGGTGGTTGTTGTTGCACCGTGTGATGAAGCTCTCTTCGTCCTCTGTGCTCCTCTAGGAAAACAGTCTCTGAGTGAAAACAGCATATTTCTCACTGGACATTATTCACTAGAATACCACCTGTCAATACAGTGATAACTTCCATTCCACCAAAAAATAGACTTAAAACCTCCAAAGTCTTCATTACATTTATTTGTCTGGACAGACATGGAGGTAAACTACAACTTGACTGGTTGGCGGAAGCATGAAGCCGCAATTCCAGTTCCGAGTGTTGCATCCCAAGGTCATTGCACAACAGCAGCTGAGATAGATGGCTGCTGATGCAGCAGCTGCAGAGCAGAGGCGTTAATGTACTTAACGAGGGCAGAGATTAGGACAGGAGGTGGCACCTGTTGATCTAAAGATGGAGGACCTAACAAGCCCAGGGGGGAATCTTGCAGAATTGTCCTCAGCAGCTGCTGCAGCGGATGTCCCAGGAGGGACATCCAGAGGATTGAGATGGAGGACCGCAGGGACTCTTGTCTATTGGGCGAGAGCGAGCCACAGTGATGGCGTGTTTCTCTTGCCGAACTGGCTGACGCCCAGGCATGGTCAGAGAGGAGACCCGTTGCAGTGCAGTTGATGACATGGAGGATTGCAGTTGTTTGTGCGTAGGAGGGAATCCCTGCTCATCCAGCACATTGATTTGGGCTCCAGGCCTTGAAACTTGTTCTTCAGATGTAGAGCCTCTGGCATAGAGCAGTGGGAGGAATGCCTGCCCCAGGGCTCTCCATCGTACACCAAAGTCCAGGACTCTGGGGTAGAACAGGCTTGGGAAATTAATCTGGATCAACCGTACATCCTCCCCAGCAGTAGATAGATTGTTTGATGTACTCATAAGATGTTTCTGTGGTTTTGCCATGTGGTTTCTCGTATCCTCTTAGCAGAAGAGGAGGACAGGAGATCTTCCAAAGTCAAAATACATCAAGTAATTTCTCAAATTGACCGGCTGCCTGTCAGGACACAGCTCAGGTCATGTGGAAAAAAATCTTAAGAATTGGGACACAGTATCACAGATGCTGACCTGGGTATGCCCAAGCTGTGCAGAGAGTCAGGTCAGCAGAGACCATGTGTGTGTGGAACAAGATGGATTATCAGCCCATGTGTTTGCCCTGCAGCTACTTACACAGTAGTCCTGTCTCACAATGAATGTTATAGCATATGCCTTATAACACTGGCATACTGAGAGTAACTCAAGAGTCTTATTCCAAAATGGGTCATCCCACCATTCGAGCTCCTGAAGAAAGGTCAAAACATATTGGTAGCCTGATAACAAGCAATAGTAAAGACACCTTGGACTGGACGGAGAATCTTCTTTCTGCTCCAAAAAGTTCAGCAGCTCAATCAACATTGTAAAAAGCAGGTGAAGTGACTGAGTGTCCTTTCTTTGATTAATCATTCTCTATTAATCAGATATCAAATGGATTCAGTTTGCATCCAGACACTCTCAGTACCTTATACACTGATCCTACTGCAGTGATGCAGTGGTCTTTTTAAAGGCCACCACCCTTACATTCATTCAACACCTGCAGTTGTTCACGCTTCTCCCAATAATAATGAGACAAAAGGTCATCTGTATGAGAGTTTGATCAGTGAAGTACCCTAATTGCTACTTTTTCATTTCAACCATGTGCATTTATAGACACTGGTGATCAGTTTGGATGCTGGTGATTACAATGGTCACAGAGGTGTGATTAAAGAAAGGATATCAGCATTCACATACAAAACCACGTGGTTTGCACGTAATCATTAACTAAGACTGGGAATCTCTGGAAAAACTATCCAACTCTTGGTGTCATGCTTCAATTCAGAATGGATTCTCTATTAAAAACTGATTCTTGATTGAATGAATCGACCTGTATTTCCAGATGCTTCCATACAGTGAGAAACATAGCTGGCAGCTAAGCCAGCTAAACAAGAAAATACAGAGGACTGTGTGCTGAGAGTACGCAGCTCAACTCTACTAACTTCAGCATTAGCCTCCAGGTGATAGTGTATGAAATAATCAAATACCTCACCTTTGACTAGTTCCTGCATGAAACTGACCACAACAAGGTCTGTGGAGTAGGTCATGATTTCTGGAAAGAGACATTAATGGGTTTTTTTGTTCTTTTTAAAGCAACACAAGCCAAGTGCCAGAGAAGGCACTCAGGCAGGCAGGTTGTAGAACAAGAAGCTTTCTTTAATAACCGAAGCTGAACCCAAACAAAGCAAACAGGCAGGCAAAAACTGCTGGAGCAGGTTGGAGCAAAATCCCCCCAAAGTAAGTAAGAAATGGGAAACATATGCTGGACGGGGAACAAATCCTGATAGCTGAATAACTGATAGGTATTACTCACCAAATGCACAAGAGGAAAGCCTAATAAGCGACAGGTGAAGCTAATCTACAATCACGAGGGCTCGAAAGAGACAAAGGCAGGAAGTAGAACAATGCATGACACATTAGGAGAAAGTCCTTCAGCATAAAACACCAAAACAACCTAGATGGATAAATAGCACTTCAGGTAAGGTACTGGCCTAACTGAAATGAAGGCTAAGTAAGAAATGAATTGACTGATGTGTTGGGTAACGCAGGCACCGCATTAGTGGACTGTGATCTAAGGTGTGTTCTGTTAGTCATTAACTATCGCAGCCATAACTCCTATTTTATTTTGAAGTTATGCAACTGAAATCACGTAATTACATATTTTTTTTAGCTTGTATAACACTTGATGTCATCCGCAGTGCTGTAATCCTCGCTAATCCTCCCCTAGCTGACCTCTTCTCTCATTAAGCCTTTTTGTAGGATTTACAAGGACATGGTGTGCTCTCCGTGATTGTCATGAAACTGATAATGTACTGGGAGAAACTACTGTTTTAAGGTATCCAACACTGGCTAACATCTCTCAAATCACGTTGCAGTTTATTATTTTTTTATTTCAAGACAAAAACACTGCTAACAATGAACAACAGTAATAGTGATCGCAGTAGGAGCACAGAATGATCCAGAACAGACACTCTGGATCAAGAGAAGCCAAATACATTCATACTATGAATATTCTCCATTACTGAAATGAGTTTTTGACCCAGAGGACCTAAAGATGATGAGGTCATTCAGCTGATTGATCCGCCAGTCCAGCTAACACTTTAGTCTGGAGCAAGTCGGGATCCCACCACCTCGCTTTGGGGGCACTGAGAAACCGTTCCCGATCCTTGTCCTTGAATGTTGTACATAATCAAGGCAGGCCCACTTCTCAGTTGTAGACTTGAAGACAGGACCATTCACCTTTATGTGGATCAAGGACATGGCTGAGGTTGTGTCACAGCCCGGCTAATTGAACTATGGGTGGGTGGTTTCTTATGAAACACACCTACTGTTGTCTTTTGTAATACTCCCTTAACTTTAAAGGATAAGTCAATTATTATTTTTTATTTTTATCGTTGTCATCAAATCCTATGACAGGACCATTGGTACTACTAACAAGTATTGTGCAGGTATACAAAGCCTGACACGCTGTTGTGCTGAGGAAATACTCCCTGGCCCACCATATCTCCAGCTGAACAAATGCACTGCTTTTCCCCATGTGAGCAATGTTAGGTAAATATGGCAGGGCCTTTCTTTTAATACGTATATATTCGTTACCCAACACGAGAAATGCTCGGGGCTACTTCGGAGGAGAGGATCGAAATGAAAGGAAGAGACTTATGGAAAATGTATTTATTTAAAATGTATGTCCAATGGACCCTCCACAATGGGGGGCTTTGTCGTGCCTGTCTGTGCCTGCTCGTGCGACCCCATGCTGCTGCTGTTGCTCACATGGCAATTTATAAAGCCACCTCACAACTCCAGGAGGTGACCATTTAATCGCATTTCGTGACCGTTTTTGGACAGAATGCAGCTAAATTTTACAACTGCTGTGACTGGAAAATATGCCCTCCGTTTGTTTGTTTTAGAATAATCATTGTATATTACGTGAAACGCTATAAGCAGTGTTTCTGAATGTTTTGCCATGGTGGGCCGCCACAGCAGAAGAAAGCAAAACATTTCATGATCAATCATGAACCTGGATGTGGCAAGACTGGTTACCCATGGTTTATTAAACTGCAACATGGTGAAGAAACAGCCATTTCATACACGAGACATTCATCACGCAGACCTGCCGATGTGCAACAAACTGCAGCAGAGAATCCAGTCTGCTGTGTATTTCATACACTTAGGTGATAAACCACAGAATTGTAGAGTAACACTGAACAGAAGAAAACACCTCAATGTCTTTGTGTGTGATAGAGTTTGAATATTTTTCACCACTTGATGGTTTTTGCAACATCTGGTTTCAAGAGGTGCTTCAGCCCACCTTTCAACGGTCATTTAAGTGGTTAGTAAGTAACCAGTTTTACTCGCGGAAGAGTTTGGTCTGCAAAGTGAGGACGACACATAGACACAAGAGCTCAGTATTGTTGCCGTGTCATTGAGGAGTTCATGTTGGGTGTTCTCAACCCTGTAACCACGAAACTAGCACACTGCGATCAAACAGAGTGGAGGAGCGATCCACTCCCAGAACAAGACCAGCTTTTAACATGACAAACTTACAACAGAGGATGGTGGAGTGTCATTCTACAATGAAAGAACAATCACAACCCACCTCTGACTGATATTGACTGCTTGTCCAAAGAAGGTAGCATCATATGAGCTGGAAGCGTTACCAGCGTGTATTCCATGAGGATAAAACCAGCTGAAGTCTTTTTGCCAACTCTTATTGAAAGCTAAAACAGTAAAATAGTGAGTTGCTATACTTTCAACCAGCATGAGATTCACGCAGACTGTACACCTGCCTACAACTGCCAATACAAAGTGCGAAGCCGTGCATGGTTTGAAAAAGCCTGCTGGCAGATTGGACGAGCCAAACAGCTGAGACGACAGAACGGTAGAGCCCGTCGCCTGGCAACCACACATCACCTCAGGGAAAACCACAAAGCAGTCTGTTGAGAAGAGGTTCCCTGCAGCCACTGCTGAGGGCTCCGAGCAAGAAAGCTTTTTTTGTTTCCCCATCAAATAAATACAGATTCCAGTGGACTTTTTTACAATTCAAATTGACCTAAAAAACAAGTCCAAGCATCAGCCACAACACCACCGAATTTGGAAAGACACGTCAAGTTGAAGCATCCAACCAGTCTTGGAAAATATCTGCAAGTGAATGATGGTCACAAGATATCATTGAAGACCAAGACCACGAGCCTCAAAGGTCCTCCGCCCAAGTCAAGTCCCGGCATTTTGAAAAAGAACCGGTTACCTTTGTCTCCCACGCTGACGGAGATCTGCAGCCTTTGCAGCTCATTCAGCAAAACAGGAGAAATGAATGTGAACTACTTAAATTTTTAGGACAGTGAACTTTTTAATGTGTGTGAACTGAGCAGGCTTTAGCCTCTGAGCATGTGAGTAATTGTGTGCAAGCGTGTGTGCATGCCCCGCCGGGCTTTCAGTCATTCTAAGAATCATGTCTCACGCAATCTTGCCTCGACAGGTTTTCTTGTTTATCCCTTTTATGCCACTTGGGCTCGGCCTGTCCGGCTCTCCAGGACAAGGGGCCTGTATCTGACACTACAAAAATCAATGAGTCACTGCGGTGTCCCATGAGCGCACTTGAGCCTCGTGCTGAGCTCATTAGTCCTTGATGTGGGCGACTAGTTAAGGGATAGACTGACACAAGTCTGGCGAAAATATCACAGCTGTCTTTCACTCTCCTTTTTCACTTCTCTTTATGCTGTTCAGTAATGAGGCACTTGTCACAAGAGCTGTCACTGTCAGCTGTATATCCTGGTTTTCATTTTTTGAATTGGAAATATTGGGGAAGCAGCACCACAAGACACTGAAATGAACGTTTTCTCCGAAAATTTGACTTCATGATTTGATGCTAACAATGGATTTGACTCAATTCTCCTTTAACGTTCTTTTGTCTCCCCCCCCCCCCGTCCTCGCAGTGACGGGGAAGCCCTTTTTCATCGTATCTAGCTTCTCCCACCGCTGGTTGTTTGGCTGGGAGGGCTGTCGTTTCTACGGCTGGGCGGGCTTCTTCTTTGGCTGCGGGAGCCTCATCACGATGACCGTGGTCAGTCTGGACCGGTACCTCAAGATCTGCCACCTGAGATACGGTAGGTCAGGATCTCCTTTAACAGGACATCTGAACATTTGAATTCCATGACATCCGTACACACCAGGCCACAGATTTGGCTTTTTGATTTGAGTAAAGTAAGTAAATGCTTAGTGTTTCCCCAACCAGGAACAAGTTTACTGACTAGTTCAGAGACAAACCTTTCTCATGCAGCTGCACTCAAAAAAGCAGCCAAAAAGTGGTTTCATTGTCTCACCACAAGTCCATCATGCTTCACTCTTAGGTACATGGCTGAAACGCCACCACGCCTTCCTGTGCCTGGCCTTCGTGTGGGTCTATGCAGCCTTCTGGGCCACCATGCCCCTGGTCGGCTGGGGAAGCTACGCCCCGGAGCCCTTCGGGACCTCCTGCACTTTGGACTGGTGGCTGGCACAGGCCTCCGTGTCGGGCCAGAGCTTCGTTATGGCCATCCTGTTCTTCTGTCTCGTCCTCCCCACGGGCATCATCGTCTTCTCCTACGTCATGATCATCTTCAAGGTCAAGTCCTCTGCGAAGGAGATTTCCCACTTTGATGCCCGCATCCGAAACAGCCACAACCTTGAGATGAAACTCACAAAGGTAGGTGGAGAAGTTGGAGGGCAAGAGAAGGGAAACTCAGAGAAGAACTGTTCATAGAGGAATCATGTTGAGGACAAATCTGTGATCTGAATGTTGCCTTGTGTCCTCTCCCAGGTGGCAATGCTGATCTGTGCAGGCTTCTTGATAGCCTGGATCCCTTATGCAGTGGTGTCCGTGGTGTCGGCGTTTGGTGAACCAGACTCAGTCCCCATCCCTGTGTCTGTCATTCCCACGCTGCTGGCCAAGTCCTCAGCCATGTACAACCCCATCATCTACCAGGTCGTGGACCTGAAAAATTCCTGCGCAAAGTCCTCCTGTTTTAAGGCCCGGAAGGAACGCTGGCATTTTAGAAAGTCAAGGTAAAACAGCACATGTTATATTTCCTGTCTTTATTCCTGTGAAGTTGATGAAGCATAGGATTGCCTCAGACAGAGACTGGAGTTGCGCTTGCATTAGCTGATCGGCATTCATGCTCCATGATCATGTGCTCATGCACCAGTTGTATGACTACCAGCTGACCAGATACATCCAACATATCCATTCAGGTGTGCAACCTCACACTTCTCACTGTTACTGTGCTCATGCACGGCTTACTGCCACAGCTTCCTCCACCCAACCTCCTCCTTATGTGTGCTGATGTTTTATTGAAGGGGGGATCAGTCCTCTGCACAATCTATGTTGCTGTTTTTGATTATTTGAGAGCAAGGAGCGGAGCCTTGTACCATACTGTATAACAGTTTGCAATAAATACTCAACTCTGTCACGTGAAGTGTCTCTGACCAGATTTTAATTGTGAGTGAGCACCCAGTTGACACATTTAACCTGTCAGTGTCAGAACTGAGCGAAAACTGGGACAAACTATGGCAACATGGAAGACTGCACTGCCAACCAAACTAAAGGGCAACTTCCCTGAGGCCCAGGTTCCTTGTGTGACAATTACTTTACTCTAATTGGAACGAGTTGTTTCTGAATATGCATAACTAAAGCACAGTATTGAGGTAAATGATGAGGTCCTGCTCCTGTGTTTATACCTAATCTTGAGGATCTGTCTGGTAGAGGGTTTCTCTTTCAAAATCTAGTTTTGACAGTCTTATTATTATTATATCGAGTGAAATACTACTACTACTAATAAAATAACTATAAAAAAAAACTATAGTAACTAGTAGCAGTAATATGAATAAGCAGATTAGACAAGTTGAAATTAAAACAGCTAGTGTTGATAAAAATGGGTTTCGTTTCAGTCAAATCTAAAACTTAAAATCTAAAATCAGCTCTAAAACTTACTGGTAACCAGTGAAAAAAGGCTCCAATTTCTGTAATTATATGATGCATATTCCTAAACAAATGTGTGAAAGAAATGTGTTTGCGCAAGTTATGCACACTGGGCGTTCCAACATCGACGTATTGAATGATTTACAGGAGTATGTGCTAAATTTAATTAAGATATCATGTGTAGTCCGCTACGTACACTGTTCCTAATGAGTACCTGGCAGCGTAGACATATGAGGGAACCTGGATACCGTGGTCCGAGACGGTCTACATTCGAGTCCGTCACTGGCTGGGAAGGCTGACTCCCCGCTTCACTAAAGGAACTGATTAAACTTGAGTGTATTTATTGTTTTAAAGCATTTTCTGTAATGTTTGCATGCTGATTATTGGCCAATATTCAGCAGCAGTAATACTGACAAAAACCTACATAAAAAACAAATATAGTGACGACCTGATGTAAGGACAGGATGACGTCAGTAAGATTGTGGGCGATGCAGGGAAACGAATTTCTATTCTGCTGTTGTTGCTGTGAAGTGAAACATCATTCAGACCTGTTGATTGAATGCACTTCAGCCTCTTCCTCAAGGGCCTGTGACAGAAATGTCATTTTTAAATGAAATTCTAATTAATTTTTTCTGTCTCATGATTGAAGTGTGGCTGTGACGGACAGAAGGTGCGTCCAATCGCCAGGTGTTTTTTGAGAGCGTCTGCCCTTTTCAGTCTGTTTCCAAGGCCGACTGCCCAGATGGTGCCGTCTACCAAACCATCTGGCGAGTCGGGTGAACGGAATGCTTTTCAAGTGCACATTTTATCGATTCCCACAAAAAAGAAGTTTGCCCGGAGCTTGTACTTGACCTTTGCAGCTCAGATGATATAAACTGCACTGCAGACACAACCCCTGTCAGTGATGATGACTGATAAGCACCTGTTCGTGTGTGTCGTGCAGCGAATGATATAGAATGAGTGAACGAGGTGGTTTCAGACACAGCAAATGTCCTGTCAGTGTGTGCGCAGCCATCACTTCCTGTGAGGGTGTTTTTATATGTTCTGATGGGATTTTCTTGAAATTTCTACATTATTTAGCAGTTTGCTTATTTGCAAAATGTGGCTGAAAGTAAGTGTAGAAGACATTTCTCACTGATGTCTTTGTCTCCTCCTGTTCTCATGCCTTTGCAGGTTCTACACCATCTCTGGCTCGTTAAGGGACCCTCCACCAGCCAAAGACGCTCAAATCGGAGAGTAAGACACTTTAGATTGTGTGACCCTCTTACCTCGTCTACTTTGGACAGTTTGCCTTGTTCCCCGCCCTCTGTGCCCTACACTTACCCGATCACATGCTGCCTGTCACCTGCTATGACATCAACTGCTCACCTTCGTTGCCGGTGGTACCGGAGTCCTGCTGCTCGTTTTTGCACCCACGCTGGATCGCCACGCGCTTCCAGCAGCTCCCCCGCCTCCACGTCCTCAGAGACACATCTTTCCCTATGAGGTTTTCCTTAATCTGTGGAGTTGCGTCGTCTTTACAGTGGTTGTAACATACAAGTGACGTGTTGTGTGAGCTTCTCGACTTCCCTTTTCAGTATTACAGGCACAACTTCTGGCAATGCCATGAAAGAGACAGCACACGTGTGCTCGACTAACTGCAGTGTTGTTCTCCTTAAACGGCTCGGCTCAGGCTCGAGTCGTGCAACGTCCGCAGCTGTAACCTTTTCTGAATCCAAATCTTGCAAAAGTGTGAAATTGCTACACTATTTTAAAAATACTGAATTTATTTTTGACAATGTTTCTGAAGCTCAACTGCAAATTAGAAGAGAGAACAGTCAACCTGACGTGAGCCATGTCAAGTCAGGTTTGGTTTTAAAGCTCAAAGTTGTATTTTTACTGTTTCTCTGTACAGGCTGTTGTCTTTTGTACTCCTCCACCTATGGCTTGTACACAGTAGATATATTTCAGAAGGCACTGAATCAGTTTGGCTCACATCCTCATCAGCTGTTAAGCTGCACACAAGGAAACTTTATTAAGCTCTAATTTGTGAAGCTGAGGCGTAAACAATGCATTTACATGGTATTGACATCAGCAGCACTGATCAAAAGCTTGTATCCTGACACAAGTGTCCTCAAGTTCAGCCCTTCACAAGAAAACACACTCTCACAGGACGGGTGCACTTTACTTACATCATTTTCTCACTGACTACCGAACCCACAGTTGTGGCCACAGGTAGAGGAACAATTCTGGTTGATTCAGGGTCCATTTTTGAATCTATTTATTGTTGGTTTGTTGTCTGTTTTTTCGCCACAGCCAGAAATAGCTGCGCTGTTTCCACAGTCCTTTCAGAAATATGTTGACATTTTGGGAAGCATTCACTCTTTTATTCACTCTCTTGCCAAGTGTTAGATGAGAAGATTGATACCACTGTCATGTCCGTGTGTTAAGCATGAAGCGAGAGCCAGGAGGCACTTAGCTTAGCCTAGCATAAGCATGGAAGCAGGGGGAAACAGCTAGCCTGGCCATGTCCAAGTAAAAAGAAATGTCTACATACCCTACAACACCTTTAAAACTCACAAAGTAGCATGTTGTGTTTTAGGGTTATTTTAAAGGATTAAATTGAATGAAAACATTGTGTTTATGGGGAATACCGTGCACACTATTAGTAACCAGGGTAGCCATTTCCCCCGCTGCAACCTTTATGCTAAGCTAATCACTTCCGGCCTCCAGCTCCATGCCTAATGGAGATACATGAGCTAGCTCTCAAGGGGCTGCCAAAGCCTGTAAACTCAGGGTCGCATAACTGATGAGGGTAACTGAGCTAGCACTACGGTTAGCATGCTAATCAGCTCGCATGTCTGCTGCCAGCTGGCTGCTATTGGTGCGAGCTGTCACAGTGTTATCCAAAACAAACAAACTAACACTGACTGTTGGTTTAAAATGTTTTATGAGTTGTTGTTTTGAATGATGGTTAAATGGATATATTTCTATAGGAAGTGATTGCTGGAAATGGCTTTTGTTGTTCTTTATTACAGCGAAATGCATTGGCTGAGCTGGTGGGGGTCTTTTTTCTGGGCGACAGACCCGCACAGAACAGAATTCCTGATAGATTTTCGCATTTTTAATGATATGGAACCCGCGTGATTTGGGTGTCCACGCTTCGCCTGGGCGAATGACGGACGCACCTGCTCTTGATGCTGGACCACGCTTCACCACATGCTGTGCAAACTGTTTTCAGTTGCTGTTCTTTAAATGTTCTATGCTAATTAAATGGCTTTTCAGGTAAAAATGGTGAAGTGTCAAAGAATGCGTCAGCTTTACTGCATTTCTGCCTTGCTGGACGGGGATCTTAGCTACTTCTGTTTTTTGGCAAGAAAAGGGAATAAGAATGTTTCCCAAAACATCAAAGTATTCCTTGGAAATGAACATTTACGTTAAATGTTTTCCCTTTTGCACATACCTGGTGTCTCAATCCTGATAATGTTTATTAAATTCATGTTCAATGTTCATGTAAGCATATTTCTGGAACAAAGACAAGCAATATTGAAAAAAAAAAAAAAAGAGGCCATGCTTATTGAAGCCCGTCCGTCTCAGCTTCTTTCCATGAATCATAAATGAGCGCTAATGTGAAGTTTTCCGAAAATGTCAGCCGGTGAGTGGAAGGAAGGAAGTTAATGATGGGGATTGATTCTGTGGTGACATGTGGAGATGCTCCTGACGGCTCAGAAAGTTCAACAGCAGGGTTAGCTGGAAAGACGTGGGCGGAGTGGGAAGAAATCTGCACGCAGTCAACAGAAAGAAGCAGCTTGCTCATCAGGGTAAATCGAAGGTCACTGATCACATGTCTGAAGTGGAGGCAAACCGGAATGAGGTCACAGAACTTGCTAAATGACTTCAGTGTTGTGTCTAAATGCCACAGTTGGATGAAAGTGGCTCACAGAGTGAACAATTCCCCCAACTTTCCTTCACCAACAATCCGGCATTCACACCCCGCTGCATGCAGCGATTTGGCTGATTGTGGTTACGGTTAATATAACATAGCTGACGAATTATCAGATGCAGAATAATTTCTATGACCACTTGGCTTGAAATCTGTTGATAACAGAACACTTTGAAATAGGGTTGGCTGTTAGAAATGTGTCAATCAGAAGTGTATGGTTGTGTATATCTCTCGTTGTGGACAGCGATGCATGTCCATGAGCGAGAAAGCTTTATGCAGTATTGGACTATTGGAGTTTTTGCATGTGTGAGACAGCCCATTCACCGCATTAACCACATTTCCATCTGGTTAATTTCTCTTAAGGGTTTTAAAAGAAATGTACTTTATCCTGGTATATATTAATATGATGCTATGAAAATACCTATACTTCGCTAAAATATTTTGTCTATATTGCTAAGCCCTACTTCGAAGCATACGGCACACAAATAAGGCAAAGAAGAGCAAAGTGACACGTTTTTGTGTAAAGCCTCGTGGCTTCCAGGTGTGAGCGACAGATTTCTTCTGAACTCACACGGTGTGTGCTATCAAGTGAAGGCGTCCTACCACGGTCACATATGAAGGTATATGAGTGGTGTGTGACAGCTATCGCAATGGACTCTATTACCAGAAAAAAATGTTCAGTTTTCATCCTGCATTTGAATCTACCTCAAATTCTCTATCAGACAATGCCAAAGCAGTCAGTCGTAGTCATGGTGATACACGATAGCGAAGTCCCGCTTTCACTTTGGTTCATTACTAGTCCCAATTCCCGATGATGTGAGTGTTTCATATGTTTTAGCCAATTGGCTGATTCTCAAAGCCAACGCATGTTATAGAAAACACAAGTCATTTTATTTCTAGGATGTTGAACAACAAACCTTCCATTCTGACCCTTCTCTTCCAGCTGTGACTGAAAGCGACATCCAGCACCAAACATTTTTTAAAAAATGACTGCACAATCTGCTGAATGTTGCTGTGACATGAGGCTTTCTCTGAACCTTTGTGTCGTTGTCTTGTTGAGCCTTATGTAAACCTGCCCTTGTTTTCCTCCATGTGTCAGCACTCTGACACAGAAGCCTAAGTGTTTGGACGTGTCCGACTGTCTTGAACACCTGACGGGCCTCTTTTATCACTGCAGCCTCAAGTTAGACACTCTGTGGATTCTCCAGCGACCCTTTAGTGCCACCCATCCTCCAAGTCTAAATACATCCACTAGGCATCTATCGGAGAGAAATGAGAGACGTTACGTTGATGTAACCTGTTTTTCTTTTTGTGGACAGTCGCCAATCTGGAATAATTCTCATTAATGGTTTGCTATAGGCTGCATGCTGAGGCAAATATGTGCATGTTACCTTTGTTCGCAGTTGACACCACCCCTTGCATGCCTGATGACCTACAAGTCAACAGAAGGCACGTACATTTTGGCACCGGGTGTAAGTCAAAGATAATCCCAAATTAAATTTAGCCTTGTCAGAGGGCGTCACTTTAAGAAAGAAACTCCTGTTAAACCATATTTCATTTCCACCTTGACAGACTTATAGCAATGTTACAAAATATGCAAAGCTACGTTTTGGTCACCAAAAGTCATCAATGTGCTTCAATCTGTGTTTTTCATGTAGGAAAATGTATTTAACATTGTATGTCCAAACATCTGATAACCTTGTAATTAGGAAAAAAAAAACAGTCTGACCGCTGCCAGACTGCGAGTCCGGAGGGAACGCCACAATTGCTTTGTCAATTCAGGATGTTTGAGGACAAAGAATGACGGTCAGGAGCCAATCAGAAATGAGGAGCTCTGTTAATGGTCACAAACACTACAATCAAGAACTACAAGAAGGCCACAGTTTGTACGCTGAATGCTGCGGCTTGCCTTGTATTGATTCGACATGATGCGGCAGCACTTTACAATCTGCAATTTTACAAAATGATCTTCACAAAAGCATTCAGAATTGAATCCTGAATGAGAACGACTGAGAATCCTGAAAGGTATATTTATTCATATGAGTCAATATGACAATCTTACACTTTGTGCCATTTGGGTGCCAAATTAAAGAGTTAGGCTGGTAGACATTCAGTATTTTCTTTATCTTCAACAAATCCTATAAAAAGACCAAAACCACCAATGTCTTGGTCTTAGTAACAAGTAATTTCCAGAGCCTGAAGCCTGATTCCTCTGTGCCATAGAGCTCTATTGTTGTCCCAAAACTATTAAAAACACATCAGTGAGCCACACTGTTCCACACGTCCCTTCATTACCATGAACACACACACACACACACACGCACACACTGTTGTTTATTTTGAATCAATCCCACATACTCTGAAATACTCCCCAGAGCACCAAACGCGTGTTAATCCGCAGCTGAAAATAGTCCCCAGCAAATGCACTGTTTGCTCTCATTTGGTTTTTCAGTGCCAGCTGAAAACAAAAAATATCGTTTAAAAATAAAACACTGCTCTCGGGAACAGATGTGTCAAAAACAACGCATCATGTGTTCAATTTTAGCACCAGCTGCATCGGCTCAGGGACAACAGCAGTAAGTTTCTCAGGCAGAACCAGCTTTTTGAGAGAAATCTGCGACAAAAAGCATCGATGTAATCCACCGTTTATCTTCCTTTCATTTTGTGTCAAGTTTGGTGTAGTTTGTGTGGATGAGGAAACCGCATGAACATAATCGTTCTTTACTTTTCAGTCAGAAAGTTCGGTTCAGAGCGGACTCTTTTTGTCACGGATGGCAAAACTGAAATATTTACCCTTTCTGTCGCAGCATTTGCTGGGATCAAACAACGATTTAGGGCTGAAATGTTTCTAAAAATCAGCATGAATGCAACGCTAATGAGAAACGAACGTATTTCAGTCATCATTCATTGACTGCTGTAATAATCATGTTTCCTTCATTGTGCACTTTCCTAATTTGACTCTGTATCTGTAGGCTTCAATAAAGAAAACTTATTTTTTTTAACTTGCTACTTACACAGCCATTTTTTTGTGTTCTGTCCAGAAACATCACGGGTAACGATGTGACACATGTTGACTGTTCTGTTTCGTTCCAGTGAGGTATTGCTGTCAGTTTGAAGAACCACATGTTGCACACTGAGTATACTGTCTGTATCACCTGTTTCGTATTCAAAACATGAGGCACTGCTCTGCAAATCTATCGTGTTGTGTCAAGTCTTGAATGAAAGTCCGAATAAAGGTGCAGCCATGCACATATATTTAGATGAAATGTGTTTTTCCCTTTCTTTCTCGAGTCAAAAACCTGTGGCTGTATTCAGCTGCATTCTGAAGTCACCTTAGTAGAACCAGCGTTTAGCGTTCAGAACTGCACCAATGTAGGTACAACTGCAACTCCACGGATGAATTCATTCATTGTGCTGAGCCGCCCCCCACCAGGTCAAAAAAAACTGTCTCTGTCTTTCTGTCTTACCTCTTTCTCCTGTGATGGCTCTATGACCTCTGGGCAGGGGCCCCCTCTTCTGCTTGGAGCAGACCCTTCTTGACTCCCAGGCCAGAGCCGGCCAGGAGCTCCTCATTAGCCAAGCACACTCGCTAACAAAGAATAAACAGGCTGATTGAGCGTCAGCAGCTATGAGCCTTCTGAACAAGCATCAGGAGTTAGTGGAGAACATGCACCGAGGATGAAGGAGCAACAGGCTTCCACCGACCTGCAGCATTAGGTCACCGCACATGTGTTGATCACGTACTTCCTTATTGGCGTTTAACACGGAGACACACTCAAAGCTCCCGCTTCACTTTCTCTTGTTTCTGATCTGACGTGTGTTCGTGCTCATGCTCGCCCAACATAGGTAGGCAGAACAAAGAAGCATACACACGTCCTTTCTGGCTCAAGGACATACACACACACACACACACACACAAACACACATTCTCTCTCACATACACATACGCACACACACTCCCTTTGTCCTTTAGTTGAAAGCATTTAGTTAGATTACCTATTGTGTGTTTCACTCTTGTTATCTGATAACCTAATGATGTTACACCAATAATCTTGATCCCTCATCGATATTATATTGTAATTTTCCCATTGACAAAGAAATGAATGGTCTATAATTTTAATAATAACTTTAAAAAATAGATATTAATTGCATTTCAGTGAGGGAAATAAGAATTTGATTGTCTAACATCCATTAAGGTTTCTGGCTCCCACAGATTAGTCCTTTCACTTTAAGAAAGTAACCCTAATCTCAACTCATTACCTGCATAAAGGACACCTGTCCACAGAATCAATCAATAAATCAATCAGACTCCAACCTCTCCATCATGGGCAACACCAAAAGCTGTCCAAGGACATCAGGGACAAGATTCTAGACTCCCACAAGGCTGGAATGGGCTACAACAAATTGGCAAGAAGCTGGGTAAGAGGTGACAACAATTGTTGCGATTATACGTAAATGTAAGGAGCCAAAAATGATTGTCAGTCTCCCTCGGTCTGCGGCTCCACACAAGATCTCACCTCGTGGGGTATCAATGATCATGAGAAAGGTGAGGGATCAGCCCAGAACTACACGGGAGGAGCTTGTTAATGAGCTAAAGGCAGCTGGGACCACAGTCACCAAGAAAACACAACTACGCCATAATGGATCTAAGTCCTGCCCGTAAGGTGCCCCTGCTCAAGAAGGCACATATACAGGCCCGTCTGAGGTGTGCCAGTGAACACCTGGATGATTCAGAGAATGATTGGGATTGGGATTGATACCTCTTTGGTATCAATTCCACGCTCCGTGTTTGGAGGAAGAGGAATTCTGACTACGACCCCAAGAACACCATCCCCACCGTCAAGCATGGAAGAAGCACATTAAGGTCATGGAGTGGCCCAGCCAGCCTCCAGACCTTAATCCCATAGAAAATCTATGGAGAGAGCTGAAGCTTCGAGTGGCCAAGCGACAGCCTCGAAATCGGAATGATTTGTACAGTATCTGCAAAGAGGAGTGGTCCAAAATTCCTGCTGAGATGTGTCCAAACCTGGTCATCAACTGCAGGAAACGTCTGACCTCTGTACCTGCCGACAAGGGTTTCTCCAAAGTACTAAGCAACGTTTTGATAGTGGATCAGATACTCCTTTCACTCAATGAAATGCAAAACAAAGGGGATGAATGAAGTTTTATCTTATCTTAATTAATATTTTATTCAATGTGATTTCCTGGAGTTTCTTTTTAATATTCAGACCGTTCAATTCTAACTTGCAAACTTACAACTTATAATTATTTCCTCCACTGTAACTAGGTTAGTAAATGTTGTTGATCGTACATGCTGGTCTTTATGCTGCCAGCCTCTACTATTCAGAACTATGGTCACTTTGCTTGTGGTTATTACTTGAATTATTAGGGACACGGGGCACGCTCCGAGGCACTTATTACTATCCCGCGTGTTTCTTCTTATTAGGGACACGGGGCAACGTCCCGAGTCACTTATTACTATCCCGCGCGTTTCTTCTTCTTCTTCTTCTTCTTCTTATTAGGGACACGGGGCAACGTCCAGAGTCACTGGCTCCTACAGCTATTTCATAGCTGTAGGAGCTTCTTCTTCTTCTTCTTCTTCTTCTTCTTCTTCTTCTTATTTTTCATCCTCCTCCAAGTTTTCGTCCCTTAACTCGCCCCGCAGCTTTGAGAAAACCCTCGCAAATTATATATCAAAACGTGCGTATTGTTCGGGATCGGTGTGCTATTACTTTTCTCAAATTTATCGCAGTTTCTCGCGTCGTAAGACGCGAAAAACTGCGATAAATTTCCCATAAGAATGAATGGGACGGGCGAAAAAAAAAAGATTGAAATTGGAGTTTTTCAAACGTCTGTAGCTCAGGCATACATTCACCGAGAGACTTCATTTCAACTTTAAAATGTAGACCCAAGTCTGGTCTATTGGTGTGTTCATCCACATTTTGATTGGTCCTATAGTTTTTGATCAGTCACTGTTCAATGACAGTGATCGTTTGGAGGGAAATTTTGAGATTATAATGGGTGTGTATTGCGCAGAATGTTCGCGCTAGAGTGCGTGCTAGAGTGGCACAGAGTCTAAAAACGATCCTAAAATCTTCTCTTTTTCTCGTCGCTACGGCCACAAATTACACTCTACACGCATAATTTTGGGATCATTTTGTAGACAAACTTGTCCTCTTTCATGTGATGTCTTCGAAAAAGCTGAGAGACTTACTGAATTTAAATAGTGAGACTTTTTGTGCAGCCAGCTCCCTCCTGCTCTCCCATTAAGTCCCATGTTAAAATTCAGAGCTGTTTTGTGAGCAAAGCAGAAATGCCTCCTGTCTTTAGATCGCCATAAAACGAAAAGTTGTTGTGTCAGGAATAAAACGAGGAGATGGTCGGACTCAGGAAGTTCTCGGGAGTCCGATGATCTATAGTACACTCTGATACGAGGTACGGTTCTCTCACCAGAGGATTTAGTTCGGGAGGTTCGCCGAACCCAAATCTCACTGCATACAATACAAACTCCTGTTCTCTGAGTCGCAGAGTCTTTTTAAGTCGACCATTTTGTCATTTTTCTAAAGAATATCTGGACATAAAACACACGTACATCTGGCCCAGACTTGTCCGCATCTCACAGTGTAATCGGTTTTTTGATAGCAGCTACGGTTTTGACACAATCGCAAGTTGTTCGGAAGAAACCGACAGCGAAAAAGCCGCTTTTCAAGGGAAGAGTTTAACAGGTGCAACTGTCATTTACACACACACCGGTCAATAACCCACGCACACACATCTGCAGGACAACCAGCCTGAGAGTGATTATCTTAATGAGCTCAGTCAAAACAAGGGCATTGTTTGAAAACAATCTCCGTCCAACAAACAGTTAAACTCAGCTTCAGAAAGCAGTTTCGCAAAAAGGTTGAGACAGTAGTCACACAAACACACACACAAAAAGGGCTAACCAACAGCTAAAAAGTGATTAAAAACAGCACGTCAAAACTGAACAGGAACAGGTAAACAGTGGGAGAGGTGCAGAGGTAATTATCAGCAGGTGGGGCAGAAGTTACACAGGCACACACGCACGCACACACACACACACACACACACATTCAGACACACATATACCAGACACATCTCCATGTAGGAGCAGGTTGGGCTGCTTGTGTAGTTCAAGCAGACACACACACACAAACAGACGAAGACACACACATATGCAGTCACACACAATGACAGATACATAAACACACACACACAGACAAATGCATAATGAAAACCCCATCCCCCCGCCCCCTTGTTAACGCCGTTAGCTCTATTAGCTCTGTTAGCACAGTTAGCTCTGTTAGTGTTAGCGCCGTTAGCTCTATTCGCACCGTTAGCTGTTAGCTCCGTTAGTGTTAGCTCTGTTAGCTCCGTTAGCATTAGCTCCATTCATGTTTATTGATTCAGTTCATTAATTCATGTTAACAGAGACATGAAGCAGAGGAGAAAGCCACAGAAACACAGCTGGGACCAGTTCATTAATCAGGGACTGACTACCTCTGATACCTGCTCTTTCCTCAAATTTCAGCCTTTTTCAATTGTCCGCTGCTTCGCCATAGTTTCTCCTAGAGACTTCATTCAAACTTTAAAACGTAGATAATTTTGTCGGCTCGAACACACCCCGTGTCCCTTTCAAAATTTCCCAGAGGGAATTTTCTAGTTAATTATTATAATTCCAAATTGCTGTCTGAATATATTTAATGGGCTGAATTAATTAATTGGCTGTGGTTGTGCCTCCAGGTGAATTAACTGTGACTCAACATGAAAACTGATTCTGCCTGTTAGCCAGAGGTGAGAGGATATCAGCTTCTTCCTCTTAACGCAGCGACTGCAGTATTTTAAGGCCTTTAAAGTTGCCGCACCTACACCAACTTTATCCATTAATCTTAAGATCATTTTCTCTATCAGGCAATTCATTTTGTCTGTAAACTGTTAGAAAACAGTGAAAAATGCTCATCACTGTGTCTCAGAGCTGGATTTGGTACATTCAAACATATGTTCAAAAAGCTTGTTATGTCTGACTAATAGTCAAAAACTTAAATATCATCAGTTTTACCATCATAGTGGAAGAAAACAATTTGAGGATCTGGACCAAATCAATATTTGGCATTTTTGCTCAGTAAAAGTGAACAATTACTGATGATTATGAAATTGCATGACAGCTCACGCTGATTCATTTTCAGTCCACAGATGTGCGGTCATATGCTCTGGTCTTCCCCGGAGTTAAAGTCCTTTTGGGAAGCTGCAAAGAAATCGAGCGTATGGTTCAGTTTGGTTTAAAGCACTAACCATTTGTACCACTGGGCAAAATGCAGAGAGAAAAGGTGGACAAAAGAGATGAGATCCTGCACAGTGCTTGGGCTTTGGAGCAACAGTTGGTCTAAACAGAAGGAATTTGGTGTGGAAGATCATGACTGGCCTGCTCAGGGCCAACCCTGCAGCCAGGACCACAGGGATGATTTAGACTGACCGTCTGTGGTGTTTATATTCCACTGCCATGCGGACAGAGTCACAAAAATAAAGACTGACTTCTTTTAAGGCTTAAAGGTTAGCCACCCTTCCCCCAGGCTGACTGAGAGCCTCGTTTCCATGGTAACAATCAGTGACAGCAGCTGACCAGCAGCACCAAACAACAAAAAAGAGGAAAACATGGAGTCGATTTGTGGCGTATTAACAATGATGGAAAAATGTCCTAATTTCCTCTGATTTCATAGCAAATTAGTCTTACTGTCCAAGAATCGGACAACTTTGTGCAACAGATGAATTTAGACTCCTATCTGAAGGCCGATCATCAGGCTGTTAAATGGAGTCCTCTGATTAGCATCAGCCCCATGACACCAACAACTAAAGCTGTATATGAAGCAAAAATGATGCCGCAGGAAATAGGTCAAACTCTAAAATGTGAAGCGAGGAATACGAAAGGCAGACCAGGACGAGGCAGCGCTGGATATCTCTTGGGTGTCTGAGAGTCTGAGGAGTTCCCTCTTGTGGCCTAAAATGAACCGAACTTCACGTCAGCGAGGCTCCAGAGTCTGGTCAGCCTCAGTGTTGTCCTGCTGCAGCACCTAGTGGAGGATCAGAAGGATTGCACTCATTTGAAACAGACTGACCAGGACAGCACTGAACACGAAAAATATGAGGATGTTTGGACTGATAGGAAATAATTCAGACGACAGATTAACACAAACTCTTCCATCTCATGTCGCTTCTGCTACTTCGCTACGTTTCAGAGGGAAATGGACTTACTCTTACTGTATTATAAGCTTTTAACATATATGATAATGAATTCTCACATGTAATCTAATGCCCAAGGATGTAAAAAAAAATCAGTAATATTTTACAAAAAAAGCTTAAAAAGAAAGTCCAAACATGAATCATCATCATTAATCATCTCAGATGTATCTGGTGACTTATTGAAGGGGCCCGACTTGACTGGACAAAACCATCTGACTATATATAAAGTAGTTAAGAGCTCCACCTCAACCACTACAACAGTGAAATGCTACTTGATGATGATGTCACTTTTTCTGACTACTTTTGATACTTTCAGTAGTTTTTAGCTGATAATACTTTTGTGCTTTTACTTAATGTGGTTTTGAATGCAGGACTTTCAAGATGTGAATCTGAATAGAATAGAAGTTGATGTTTGTCGATTACACACCTTTATATCGACAAAGTATATATATAATGTGAATCACCAACAAATCCATTTTTTCTTTTCGCCCTTTAAAGTTTCCACGAATGAAATAGACCACCAGCAAACATCTCAAGAGCGTCAGGACGTAGCTTTCAAACATAATTTTGATGATCATGAGGTGCACATCCTAGACAGAGAGCACAGGTGGGTTATTTGGTTATCAGCAGTCATGTGACCTTCACGTCTTCAGTCATGTGCTGATCATGTGACTTACTTCTTCTTGAGTGACTTCCTGCGGCTTTTTACAACTGATGATAGTGTTTGGATGAACACAGAAACGTATTGTTTGTTTCTTTTTAGCGGTCCAGTGAGCTCAATAAACCTCGCTTGGAGGTCGGAGGTCAAGTGGCAAATTCCGACCTCCGACTTTGACTTGAAGCCCCACAGAAAGGGCGTCATCACGCCCTGATTGGCCAAGAGGGGAATGCAGCAAGCTGCTCTCAGTTATGATCAAGGGCCCATCCCAAAACGTGCACAACGGCTGATCTGAATGACCTCACCTCAGCTTCTTTAGATACACTTGTTGGAAGTGGTTCTTACTGACTTCTGCTGTTGAGGGAGGAAGAATTATTTCCTCGGCTCCAGCAAATCAAATTTTGTTCCTTTGATAAACAAAAGAGTCTTCAGCAGTGCTTCCTCTGACCTCATGCCCTCTGTCTTCACCTTGGCTGCATTAGGGGTCCTGAGCAAACCTGAAGTGTGGGCCCCCTCTGTTCCCCTCACTGTCTGTGCAGTATTCACCAAGCACAAAGCAAACTATGCAAACTTTCATTAAATTTCGCCCAGAGCCCCAGAAACTAGAAGACTACTGGTCCCAGGTTTATTGTGCGTCAGTGAGTGTGCGGTAATTTAATTAAAAAGAAGTTATTAGGGGAGATGCACCATGTAAACACAATATCAAGTGAAATAATAACCAGACTGTGGGGACAGGGTCTGTGGATTAGTGATTAGATTCAGTGAACCTGGGCCCTCCTTGGCCAAGCTGGTAATCCAGACTTGGATCACAGTCAAAGACGACACCTGATTCGATGAGGTAAAGGGAGGATGTGAGTGAGACGGGAAAACAAGACGGATGGAACCTGGTCCTGGACGGACTCTGCATGGGAGTGGGGTCTCCGGAGCAGGACTGCTGCTCGCCGTCCCCCCTAAGCTCCTTCAGGCAGATGCAGATCAAAACACTGTTCAAAGAGGACAAACAAGCTCATTAAAAACAGCACAGAGTACAGAAAAGTCCAACAGATCCAAACAGATTTGTGACCCTCGAAGTTGCTGCACTAAACTGGACTAAACCAGCTAAACTGCATATTGATCACATAATGAGAACTCCACCTATTGGATTGGATTGTTCTGCAGTCGATTGTATTCTATCTCATTGTGTATATTTAGAAAAATAATGAAAACAGTATTGCCAAACCACACAGTGGCCTCTGATATAAATATAACGTTAGGCTTCGTCTTCAAAAATGATAATCAGGTAATGAGATGCAACTATCAGACAAAGCAGGGGAAGCTACATTTCAGTCTACAAGAAATACAATAATGACATTAATGTCAGTAGTCAATATCAGAGACACAAGTATCATAAAGAAATAAAATGACATTAAAAGAAATCCAGCAACAAGAGAAAACTGAAGATAACAACGTTTGGTTACTGGTGGTGACCAGGACATAGCAGAAGCAACCCAGTGAGAATAAAACAAGACTTTAAAAATTCACAATTCAGAAAACATTAGAGAATTTAGAAACTAAAACCCTGATTCAACAATGGTGCCTCTTTATAATTTGGAGCGCATTAGAGTTGCAAACAGAAATGTTTCGGCGCGTGCCTTCCTCAGTGTCCATGCTCAGTGTCATAGCTCACCATAAACAGGTAAGTAGAGCCAGGTGTGCTCATCAGAACTAATCAAGCACTGTCATAGAAACACAGTGCAGATTAAAAGGAAATCATGTGGCATGACACTGACTCAGAAAAAAAAGCTTAAAAAACAAAAAATGTATATATATATATATAGACACACATATAGATACATATACACGTATATATGTATATAAAGAATACTAATATGTATGTCAACAAATATACATAAAATATGTTTAAATGTTTAATAAAAAAATGACATAAGAGACAAAATAATACAAAATAACATCAATATAAATATAAAAACAATTGAATATAAAATACAAATACAATAATTAAAAATTGAAAAACAAATTAAAGTAGAAACCAAACCTAAAAATAATTTTAAAAAAGGAGATGAGTTTAAGTATCAGTGCTCAGGTGTCTCAAACATGCGATTCAGTGGGTTACTGGGGGATTTTTCGGATTTAGTTACGTGCAATAACCAACAACAGGTTAATTATACTGTAAAAAGTGTCATCTGGGACTGCAATGGCTTTACCTTAATAAAGAGAACAACCTGTAGAGTGCAGAGAATCCTCTAGGGGGAGCACTTGCTCTTCTTTTGAAGTTCCAAACCTGCTGAGGCTCACAGGATGCAGCTTCAGCATCACAAGCGAATCTCTGAATTCATTTTTTCATGCTCTGATAAATGGAGTCAGTGCTTCTTTTTCTCCTTTATTGATCTAGAATACATTTCCATGTTTGCTCTCATAAAAAAGGAAACAAACAAACGAAAACAAACACGAGGCACTGTGATTTCAGGAGATCTTGGACCTATTGGATATATCACAGGGCTAAAACGATGCTCTTCCCAATGCACCAGGCTGCACTGGATTTTCCCACCTCCATTCATTTCTCTCCACAGTTATTACTTCCTTATCTCCTCCCTCCTTTCCATTTCTGTGATATCTGCACCCCCCCACTCCCTCATTTTCCATTTCACCATTTTGCTCGTCTTCTTGGCTTCTTGTGTGGGTGGGAAGAAGAAAGGGAGGGTGACTGGAGCTGGAACTGGGGCTGAAGATAACCCCTGCATATATGCAGGAGCTCCTGAAGAGGCCTGAAGAGCGTGAACTTGCAGTAGGTGTCGATGGTGGTGGTGATGCAGGCGGCAGCGGTGACCTCACTGCTGCCGTGGTAGCGAACACAGCTGTCGTAGCTGAGAGAGGCTGCTGGGATGATAAACAGCAGATCAAATCCGGGCCTTCCTTGAATATTTCATTCGATGAGATGCAAGCAGGCAGGAGGAGGTGAGTTTGAGGGGAAAAAAAAAAACTTAGCAGATTGAGAAGAATTCACAGATTCAGCTGATTTCTCCATCTACTCATCTGTCTGTTGCTGCTTTGTTCACCTTCCTCTCACTGCGCCAGATGAGTCACTTTCATTATCTGGTTGACTTTTGCAAATAGTACCAATGAGCTTCCCTGTAATGTAATAAATTTAGAAGCAGATGTGAGAATGTCATTCCCTCCACTGTCTCGTTACCGGTCACAAATTAAAACACACATGCAGATGGGTGGAAAATACATGTCCAGGACAACTTCTCCAAGTCTGTGGAGCTCTGTTGGAGGGATGAACAGCATTCTTCCCTCAACTGGTTCTGATACAGGAGTTGGAAAGAGCTGACTGACCTATAGCGCACAGCGAGGTCTGGCTACAGACAGCCACAGCATATGATTCACACCACTTTCATACTCATCAAACCACACACTGAGCCCTCTCGACCTGTGTCTGCATGTGCAGTGTTTCTCAACTCGCCCTGATTCAAAAAGTTGAGACTCTGTAAAAGTGCAATTATGTGTTTCACAATGTGGTAAACGACTGAGCCTTTCCAGGATGCTCCTTTCATACCCAACCATGATACTATCACCTGTTACCAATCAGCCTGTTTACCTGTGGAATGATCCAAACAGGTGTTTTTGGAGCGTTCCACAACTTTTCCAGTCTTTAGCTGCTCCTGTCCCAACTTGTTTGAAACATGTTGGTGCATCAAATTCAGAATAAGCAGATATTTACAAAAATCAATTAAGTTGATGAGGTTAAACATTAAATATATTGTCTTTGCACTGTCATCAGCTTTTTTTTTTTTTTTTTTGGCAGAAATGGGCTTCCATACAGGATGAAATACTGGAGTTAATGATGTTTTCCAGTGTAACTTGCCTAAAAATCCCTTTTGCATTTGTTTAAGATGCGTCTCTCTTTTTCAAACTAAAAAGAAAATGTGGCCCTGACATATTTTGGTGTTCATTTTTATAGCCCATCTATGGCAGAGATACAGCTGTGCCCTTCAAAAACATGCATTAGATAATGAATGGAACAATCTTTAATGTTTCTGTTTCATTATTCAGCAGTATACCACGTTGGCATGATATATCCTGCTCATACTGTGCATGCCTTTAACCTTGATTTATCAGGGAAGCTTTGCTGAGGACACACGACCCGTTTCAACATCGTCCAACTTCCCACTTTAATCACTGACACTTTCACACAGTAAAACCTCCGTTTTCTCCCTTTTGTCGAAGAGCAGCACCACTGGAGCAGTTAGTTAATTTGCTAAAGGACACTTTGATGGATGTAATTTGTTGAATAGGGAAGTCATGAGCAGCTGTTGATGCTAGTTTTTGCTTCAGTTACCCTGAGATGTCAAACTTTATTCCTTTGTGATTAATTAGATAAGCCTAATGGAAACTGGTCACGATGTCCCTTGTTGACTACAGTGAAATATGATAAGTTGGCCAGTCGGATTGCATCAGTTGCTCCACACTCTTGACTGCACTGTCAGGCTCGTCTCAGGCAAAACGATGACTGCCGTCGGTGGTAAAAATAGGAACCACACCTGCCCACAAAGCCACAGAGTCTCAGCTGACAGCAGACTCGTGACATAGAGGTTGACCTTGAGTGTGACACCAGCTGAGGGGCTCCTGCTGAATAAAATCTATATTTAACCTAAAGCTGTCGTTGACCCCCAAACAGTAATGAGGCCATGTTCAGACCACTTTTTTGCATAACCCAAACCACAGGACCTGAAAACCCCACCCAGGACCCCTTATAGGTTCGGATCCACGTTTTATACTGTGTGCTTCAGGTCCCGTTCTGCTACGGCCTGTTGAACATCATGTGTAGGCCTTATAGAATGAGAGAGCGCAGCTGAGGAATAAGGTAAAAAAACACAAGAGCCGCAACCGACTCATCTCGGAGAGCTCAGATGATAACAAATTAGAAGTGATAACATTAGCAGTTGTGGCAACTGAGGAGCAATCGTTAATACAGTTCAAAAGGGGCAGCAGCTGACATGATCTTTAATGTGCTAGATGCAACAAAACTGCAAAGCCGAGTCCTGTTTGTCATCCGTCGCTGTGACAGGAGGCGGACTTTTAGGATGAGTCAACAAGTGCATTAGCCACGCTGTTTCAAGATTGGGTAAGACTCTGGCTCTGTATTGTAAAATGTTGGCCAGTTATGTATAAATTATGACTATAACAGCATGTGGAATAAATGCAAATGAAAATTCTGGTATAAAATGAGTTACTAATCTGTGTCAGTAACACTGTGACTTCCTTCCTACCAGTTGACTGAGAGGGCTGCTTTCAATTTCATATCTGTGTGTGTGTGTGTGTGTGTTTGGGGGAGGCTTGGGGAGCAGATAACCTCAGCCAAAAGAGGTGAATTGCACCTCCTTGGAACTCCAAAGTTGCCATGCTCGCTATCTTAAGGCTGCCGACTGTCAGGAGGTGACCGTGAGACTCGCGCAATCGACACTTTTCACGTGCTCTCGAGCCTCACGTCCACTTCGCCATGCTGTGAAAAACGTCGCGGCACAAGCAGAGGACACTCACAGCGCGCGGACAGACGTGAACAGCACAGCTCAACAGCAGCGCTGTGCAGCAGCGAGTTAGTCAGACCATCAGAGGGAAAGTGAGAAATATGTATTATATTGTAATTCATTGCCCTGCATGCTGTAAGGTCAGCCAGCAGCAGCACAGACTCTCGTCCTCTCGTCTCGCACCGTGTGCTCAGAGGCAGGAGTGAGACGGAGTTACTATGGTTATGGAGACGTTCCGTCTCTGTCGCCCTGGTGATTCACAGCAGAAGGTTTTTGGGTGAGTATAATGCAATCATGAATAAAATGGTGAAATCTGGGAATATTGTTTTACATTTTCAGTTAACATTAAACGGGGCTGCCAACAGGCTCTCCTGCTCCCCGCCAGACAGGAGGAGGCCTCAAAGCAACTCCTCCATGAAACAGTATAGTTATTTATGTTAAATCGCTTTTTCTGCACAAGACAGTGTCATTTAGATTAATTATAGGCTCACCAATAACCTGAGCTGCGGCTGGAGGTGTGTACTACAAATGAAAATCATCATGTATTGGTATCTGTAGCTCTTATTTGTCATAGTACCGTTGCTTAATAGCTTCATTTAACCTTTGCCTTTGTAGTCATATAAGTAAATATGTGTGGAAGCACCTCTTGTTAAGGCTGGGTCAATGGCTGGACTCCAAATGCAGGACACAGATTTAGATGGTTCGGATTAAGAAAAGGATTTATTGTCACTAAAAGGTAATTGATCACTGGGAGATGATCCGTGCAGATCCCAGAAGAGCAAGCAGGCAGGTGAAGTAAATCTTCAGGATTTCAGGTGGAGGACTGAAGCTGGACAGACTTGGAATGTTAACACACAAGGGAGATGATGCTGACACACAAGGAGAACACAGTTTAGGCACCAGGCAAAGCTAAACTAGAGCAAAGCACCGCGAGAGCCAGATGGCTGAGACGTGTTACCAGACTGGAGAATACAACAGTCTGGTGAGGAGATCCAGGTTTTTATCCTGTGGCTGGTGATTCGTGGATCGGCTGCAGCTGTGGTCGCTGATTGGCAGGATCAGGTGGAGGTGAGTCATGATTGAGGAGGAACCGCCCAGTCCACACACACACACACACAAATGAGGATAGACATGAGGAGAGGACTCACAAGACAGAAAGGGACAGGGGAGAACCACAGGGAGACATGAGGAAGAGGAGGAGGAGGAGGCAGAGGCATCCTGACACCTCTGACACAATTGATAATAAAAATACCACAAATCCAAACAAAATAGTTCAGCTCAGAACTTTTCTCATTTCTTTTTTTTTTCTTAAATAAAATCATTCTGTGGGATCCACGGTCATTGAACAATTAGTCTTTCTCCTCCTACTTTTCACACAGTGTTACTGTTTGTAGATGGAGCTCCTCGGCAACGCTCCAGATTCTGCTGAGAATCCCGTTCTTCAAAGCTTCCATCCCCCCCGTCCTCCCAACACCACGTTTAGTGACAAAATTACTTCATAAATTCACTACAATAGAGGAAAAAAGCGCTGTAAACATGTTTATTTCTGCTGTGGCCATTTTAATATGGATGTCTATGGGGATTAAATGGCTTTTGGAGGAACTGCAGTTTTTGGCACTTCCCCGTTGGCTTCATTTTTTAGCCCCTGGAGTTGACGCTTGGGCTCAGCACATTTAATCTGAAATCATGTTTCTTCAAACAATGAATAAATTGCAGTTTTTTCGCAGGTGATTCAAAGCGGACTGGGTCAACTCATGGGTCATGTGGCCTCCCGCTGTCCAAAACTGACAACTGTGTAGACAAATGTTGAGGATATGATTAAAAGCAAAGCTTAAGAAGGGAACTGACAGCTAGGAAAATAATTCCAGGTGGTTCCGGTGCAGCGGTCGGGTTAATGTGGGGGCGAATGGATGGCCGAAAGAACGCAGAGAGACGTGACAAAGCGAAGGCATTCAACACTCTGGGAATGAAAGTGGCTGTTGTTAGCTTCAGAAGAAGAGAACAGCTCTACCCGCTCTGTAAGTCCATGGTCTTGTTAGCTCGCTGATGTAAATTTTACTCGTAAAGACAAAATGAACAAAAACAAGAGAAGACACATACGTTTCATAGACAAAAGCTCTTTTAATGAAAATCATGTTTGTTTTCTGTCAGGTAAAAAAGGTTGATCATATGCATACTATTTATAGCTTTAACATAGCAGGCAGTAGAAAAAGAGTTTACATTTAAAATACTCAGAGCATTCAAAAGCATACGTCTTCTAATAAATTGAAACTGAGACATTCCCGTACATCATCGACTCACTACGCTTCTACTTTTGGCTGGTCTGATTGGTCGTGTTTGGCTCCTCGCTACAAGAGAAGTGTGTGCAGTGTGCAAGCCCGGGCTCAAATTCTATCCTGAATCCGTCCACATGTGAGTCCAGACCACTGCCGGAGTCAAAGTGTTAGGAAGAAGCTGCAGTGTGGTGGGTGAGCTCAATCGAAACGCTTCGGGAAACGGATTCGTGATAATATTTTCACCCAGGTGATTTCACTCCGACACATCCAACTTTACTTTGTCCTGTTTGTTTTTTTGTCAGCAGCGATGGCTAAGCTAGGATGTCTGAGAGGGCTTTTCTGCTGCTAATTTATCACCAAGATGTCCGCATTTATGGAAGACTGCTGGTTCACTTGCTGCCGCCGTGAAGCTTTGTGTCACGTAGCTGACGGTGACATCCGAGAGGAAGGGTGAGCGTGTGAGCGCAAAGCTGCAACAGAAGTCACACACGTCACACAGGAATATGCACAAGCTGATATAATGTATACGCTAATCCTAATCCGTTTGTTTCAGACCACTTGCAACACTTTGTATTGACATACTGCTACAGCTGGATCATGCATGCAGTATCTTGCTTGTATATGCTTCATTTCTTAACTGCGGTTGATGATTTGGGTGAATTTAAACACAGTTAATGTTTGGGCAATGTGAGGCTAAAGCGCTGGGGATGATTTTGTGTTCCAATAAATATCACTGTATTTGCTATTATGCTATTTTAATGGACATAAAATGTGCATCATAATTTTTCCTTTCTGTTTGAGTTCTTTGACAGACATTGTTGTGCTATTCCTTCCAGACTACAGACCAGCAACCTTGCAGCCACACCAGAAGTTTAAGCCGTCAGCAACTACGTCCACACTAACCCGGCTAGTTGTCCGAAAAATCTCCACCCAACGCAAAAAGCCTGAAGTAAGAAAACGGCTGAGCCTCTGGTTCTTGTTCACATTTTGGTGACCAAACAACAAAACTGTGTATCAAAGTGAGGCAGATGCACTGTGATGTTCTCATTTCTGTTGTCCTACAACTAATGAGTGTGGAAAGTTATTTGGTTCAACACGTACGGTGCCACTTAAGGGTCATTTGATTAAAAAAAAATGTTGCATTAAAATGTGCGCAGGGATCAATAAACTGAGCAAACAGTTTTAACACACTTCAAGCATATGCAAATACATGGACTTCAAACTTTGAATTTAGTCATTTAGTTGCCATACCAACCAAATGAAAGCACAGACCAACTGGTGTCAGGACAACATTGAACATACTTTAATATGCCAAATGCTGTACTCAATAGCCTGAAAGCAGCATGTTAGCTATTATACAATTCCTCTTTGACTGATAGCAGTTATATCTCAAAACACTTAGCCTGGCATGGACTTTATCACATAAAATGTATGCATCACTTGAAGAGGCTTTCACTAATATTATTGTACTAATAATATGAAGACATGTTTTAGCATTGTATTTCTCTGACAATGATTTTTAATCTATGCTTTAATTGAGTGGGTATAAATAACCTTACCACTATCTGAGCCTCTACCCCTTTAATTCTGCAGGTCAAGGTCTCGGGTATCAGAAGTATTGTTCCTATGAATGTCACCTAACGGAGCCCGGATCTGTTTTCCCCCTTACAGATGAATCAGTTTGCTCAGTTTATCAGTCTGTTTTTATATGAAAAAAAGCCTCCAATTAACAGACAGTAACTCCTGCGGAGACATGGATCAAATGGAGTTCATGAATATAAGGTGACTTACAAAATCAGCACAGACACATCTTAATGACAACATGCATATTGATTAATCTGCTATGTTTTAAAAATGAGTGATCACACACACACCACAAACACACACCCAGCTGGTCTCACATCATCGCCTCCTGAAAGCTCTGTGTCCACTCAGACCATTTCTGAAAAGCTCAGTTTTCAGGCGAGGAAAAACACCAGCAGACACGATGTCTACACAGCCTGCATAGCAAAAGCAGCACTTTAGCAGAGCAGCAGCTTCAGTGCTCTGTCTGCGTCAACGCAGGATGCGTTCAGGCACAGTAATAAGTGTAGGTCACTGGCGATTTGGCGGAGATCAGATCAGAGCACAACACACAATCAATGTTACGTTCGCAAAACAGCACACACACGAAAAAAAATACACGTCCGGAAGCGGTTATTATGGAAGGGAAATGTGAGTCATTAGACAGCCTGCGTACAGAGCTGGATTTATTCAATAATGAGCAACTCTGTTCCGTCTTAGTGTGAACTTACTCTGAAATTTAAAGTGGACAGAAAACTGCAATATCAGTGCATGCTCTTTAGGTAAACTAACACAGAATTAGAACTAGAGTCACTTAGATAACCAACTGAGCCTGAACATTACATCCACTGTTCAACTTCCTATCATCCTTCCATCATCTGTTAGCAACCTCGCATGGCAACAGTCACAAACTGTAGGTAGAATATTTAATTAAGATTTCACAGTTCACCCACTGTCATATTCAGCAAAGGCCGACGTACTAGCAGCCTCCAGTGAAATATATATTCATATACTTTTCAACTCTATTCAGTGACTAAAGTCTGCAGGATCCCTTTCTAGGTGGAGACAGAAAAAGCAAAAGAGTGAATTCTATGGAAGTAATTATCACAGCAGTCCTCAGCAGAGGGTTGAGACTACCTCAATAGGTTGTGAAGAAAGGCAATCTAAATGAAGGGCAGAGAGTGGAAGGATACATTAAAAGGTAGCTACTGGTGTTAACAAGATTATTGATTTAGAAATATATTTATTTATATAGTTGGTGGGTATGGGGAGAACTGCAGATATATTATATAACCTAATGAAGGAATAAATTAGAGAGCTGCCTGGGAGCACACACTTGAAGGCTGGGACCATGCAGGCACAATAATGATGACACAAATATATAAAGGGGAAGACGGGTGGTGTTAAAGGAAGGCGCTCAGGAGGAGAGGATGGGGAAGTGTAAAAGGAGGGAGGAGAGAGAAGGTGAGAAACGGAGGAGGTGGGGTGAGAGGGGAAGAAGGTGGGAGAGACGGGAGGGGTTGGAGAGGGGAGCAGAGAGGAAGCATGAATAATCCATCGGAGAATCACGACAGGATTAAGACAAGGTGGGAGCCAAAAATATCCCCGGCCAAGGCAGCTTGGCGCAATAACGCTGCAACGAGGCACAACACGACAGCAGCCACTCCTGCTGCCAGTCTCCGTCAGCTCAGGAAGCGAAGCGTTAGGGGGATTATAAAAAGCCACTATGATGCTGCTGCGTACAGTAAAACTTCCAGCGTCGTGCAGCATAAAGCCTAGACTCACACCAGTCTATCTGCTTCCTCCTCTGCCTGTATATAGGACACAGAACTTTGGTAAATATAAGATTAAATATGGGAAAAACTGGACTAACACTTGACATTTCCTCGATCATACCATTTTTTAAATCCCAAATTTGCAAAAGAAACTTCAATTTCAAAAAAGTCATTAACTGATGTCAACAGGGTCATGTGTAGAAATTTTACACATCAAGTTCAGTGTACTTGTGACGGAGAGTACGGCTCACGATGTGAACACAGCTGTATAATGTGTTCATCAACGCTGGAGGGAGCAATTAAAAAAACAACGAAACAAGACCCTGACGATGTCATCCGGGCTATCTTGGCTTAGGCCTGGATACTACAGATCCAAAGAGAAAGCTTGCATTATATACTGGGAGTGTGAAGTGTGAAAGACATGAGCATTCAGCTAATCGAGGGTCTCAATGAGGCTGCATTATGAGAAGTGTACAACCCCGATTCCAGTCCAATATCCAGTACTTGTGGAGCTTGACCCATATTGGCAACATACACCAGTGAAGCGCAATTAAAAAACAAAGCAAAGATCGCCACAACTGTCATTGCGTTCTGTTGAAATCTTGCTGAATCCTGATTGGTCCACGGAGATATATGACATCACGTTTTATCCATCTGAGCCCTGCATACTTCGACTGGTGAGACAGCACAGTCGAAAGCACATACACATAATGCTCTAACTAGCCGAAAACTGTGTGATCCTGCAGGACCCCATACTCATAGCAGAAACCCAGCTTAGGATTTCAGGGCCTTTACGACTGAAAACTGAGACAGACATCGTCTTGACAGTGGTGGAGAAATCTGGCCTTTTCACCGTGGAGTCACTTTGCTATGAAACAAGCGAATCTGCACTTGTCACAGCAGACAGCAACTTTCTGCGTGCTGTAAGTGAAATAAGCCGGTAAGACTCATTACGCCAGCAAAGGACTCAACACGAGCACTTCAGTGCCGCAGTCACCCCCCCATTCAGGCGACATCTCCCTTCACTGGAAAACTTCCCATCATCCCTGCTGCTGGAATGTTCTCAAATTCAAATGAGGGCTTACCTCCTGTTTTGCCGGCATCCTTTTTCTTTATCTCTTCCTCCCTCTAACACTTCGCTCATCCTTGCCTGAATTTACTCTCGCTTTCCCCCCCCCCCCCTGTATTTCTCTCTCTGTCACTTCAGTCAAATGAGGTTAAATCTTCCTGTAGCTTGGTAAGAGGCATAGATTAGCAAAACAGAGTTCAAGCTCTGCCAGCACTCACGAAGGCGACCAGAAAAACAAGCAACACAAAGACCCAGCCGGTAATTTCCTGTTCTTCTTTGAAGAGTATACCTTGGCAACATGTGTGCCATGTGTCTGCGAACGATACACCGCCATGCGGAGCTGTACGCCGGTCGCACGGCTGAGCGACATTAGCATTTACATGGCATAGGGAATGTTAACAGTGACTAGATGCGGCGTGAAGGGGATTACAACTCATTCTTGCGCAAAATCCCAACATGTGAATGGGAATTTCTGGCCAGGAGCTCTTCTCGCTTTCACAGCAATAACATAGGTGCAACTTCTTGTGAGTCGCTGAAGAAAGGCATTCAGAATGAACAGCATTTAAAAGCCAAAATTTCACAGGACAGTAATCAAATCAAATGACAAGTTACTCTTGAACTCAATACACCTGCAATCGCCGATTATACAGCACGCAAAACACCAACAACATTAGACCAAACTGTCATCTCATCACAGTGTATCTTTACCGCGCCTGGTTCTAAAGGCATACTGTCAGTTACAATGTAGGAAAAATACTCCACCTTAAAGACATCAACATCTGTGTTGAAACATTGGAAAACACATGAAAGGCAATGCCACCGGTTGTTTGAGGAGCACAGACTTATGAGGCTACCAAGCGCTTACAACTCTTATAAGCAGAATACCACCCAGTTTGAGAAGCCACTCCTGCCAGGTACAGAAAGTCAGATCAGCCGTTATGATCATGACTTCCTCAAAACCAGAACTGAAGCACTGGTGAAGTTAGAGCAGTTCAGCAGAGCCAGAGAGTGATGTTGTTCATTTTGAACTACATTTTAGTTGTGCTACAGATTAAATGTAGAAAACAGCTGGAATCGTTTTTTCTCTACATTTCTTAAATACTGTATGTAATGTTACCTTGCATTACCTCCTTACTACCTTTAAAGACTGTTGTGAGAATGTTTTTGATCCCAAAAGGTCTCTCTTTATGACAGCAATGATAAAACCATCAGGAAAGGTTCAATAATGATTTGGACTTGGTTACTTTTAGAAGAACATCTGGAGAACTTTGCCTGGCCATCAGGCCATCCTCAGAGGGGATGAACACGGTAAACTGTGGGACCCAGCCAATGTGTAAGTCTGCGGCAAACACTTCACCACATGTTCGTACTGAGCAACGTGGCCATAAAACACCTGTTGTAAGATGGAGTTTGGTTTAACGTTCTGTCTTGGAGGTCGAAAGGGTATTTTAATGTTAATAATTCACACAAACTGAGCTGACCTACATTCAAATAATGAACCTTGTAAACAGCAAAAAGCAATATAGGAAGTGGGCCTAAAGCTAACCTGTTTTCCACTTCTCTCAGGTTGAATCATTAATAAAAGGTCACATAATTTTTATAACATACATAGAACAGTGATTCTGCTTTGCAACAACAATACTATTCGTTTACAGTAAAAAATAAAGCATCTTAATGACAGAAAAAGTGACAGATGTCAGAAACACATTACCTGGAGGCTCAGTAAGGTAGTTGAATATGCCAGGTTCATCCACTTTGATAGAGGCAGTCTTTAATTTTTTCTATAAACAACAATCGCTGATCAGCAGTGACATAGCTGTTTGGCTGACTGGCCATAGGATTTGGTCCCTTTGTAGCTAAAAAGCAATCCTGTATTCCTATTGTATGCTGTTGGCAGAGACTTTAAACTTTTTATTCACTGCCAGTCAAATTAGAGGGGCTGGTTTCAACCAAAGAGGGGCAGGGGCATGATGCAATAGCAAACTACTCGTGTCTGCTGCTCTCTTTTATATCTGTGCTGCTTTGCTGTTTTACCATCTTTCTTTACTCCACTGCTATCACTTTTAGGTGGCAGCAGTTTAGCTAAAGTTACATACCTTATTTCCTCAAATAGTGACAGGGGCCTTTATTAACCTCAACTCCAGAAGGCCTTAATTTGAAGCAGGCTTGTATTAGAGGCAAGCCTTTATTTCTAATTGCCTCAGTTTGATAAGTATACTGTAGGTTGGTCATATTTTAATATAAAGGCTCATTTTAGGTTACTGCATTACACTGCCTGCATCAATTTCAAATTAAAAGCCCTCTAAAATGTCAGTGGACAGAAACCCTTAATTTCTTCACAATAGTTTTATTGTAAAACTTTTGCAGGAATGTGTTGTGGAAAATTTTTGCATTGGCTTGGAAGGTATTTTTTTACGGTGCTTCAGGTTTAGCTACTGTTACCTTGTGGCGCTTGTATGTTATAACAAAATAGTTTGGCTGAGACATTAACACACATACACCCGCAGTGACTGGATTCAAACAACACTTTAGGTGAGTAATCCAGAACAACAAGGCATTGAAAATAACATAACTGTATTGCTGAATGCATTAAATTTAATGGAACATTACTTTTTGCTTAGTTGGCATGCACACAATATGACCAGGAGTTTAGCCAGTCTTCTTTCTTTCCCAGGCCTCTATTACAGACCTGGTTTTTATTTGCTTGTGCCACCGTGTGACACGTTTATTTCATCAGACAGCAAAAGACACTTTTTAGCTGCTCGTGGTTTTTAGCTGTTACTTCAGCTTCACTCAAATGACCGAATTGATGCGTTAAAATGTGCTTGTAAATGTTTTTTCCTCCACAAAGTGGCTCTCTTTAATCTCAGAAATAGTCACAGTCTATTTCTGTGAATGCTGCAGAACAGGTTTTGAACATGTAGTCACCACATGTGGGTAGTCTCATGACCTCAAAATACTTTCCCATATTATATTAGTATTTCTAACAATTTTGTAGCTTGAGGGAGAGCTGACCGTGCTAATAAGACTGACTGTACTTTCCATAGAAACCACATAGCAAATGTGCCTTTTTAAACTGAGTGGTATACCCTCATAAGACACAGTAAATAAGGCTCAGACTTTGGCAAAATCAAACTGACCAGAATCCGCCAAATACATGGTTATTATAAGAACAATGACAAAAAACTGAGTGTACCCTTACTCGAGTTACATGACACGCTATACTCATGTATGCTATCCTTGCTCCAGGTGTTTGGGTCCTTAAAGTCAAATCAGACAAGATATACAAGACCATCACTCTCTACTATTGGTAAAGATATCGAAACAGGAGCACAGAAATAGCTTTTTGACAGCAACACAAATCGATAGGTATTGTCATATGTTACTATTTCAAATAATGAAGTAAACAAATCATTATAAAAATGTACTGTAGATAGATAGATAGATAGATAGATAGATAGATAGATAGATAGATTCCTGTAGTATTAAGTGTAAGAAGCAAACATTGCCTGTTTCACCAACTGAAACCAAACTTAAATGGGACTGAGTTTACATAAATAACCTCACTTCCTTTTAAGATTGTTATGTTCTGAAACTGGATGCCATTAAATAAGAGGTTTGATGAATGGGACGGCATGAGCCTTTTTTTTTTTTTTTTCTTGCCTCGGTTAGTTGACATACAAGACAGATGGGTTACAATAAAATAGCAATTTTTCCTGTGAGACTGTGGTCAAAACAGATCTGGCATGTAGATTATTCAACAAGCAAAGTGATGATTGCATATTTTTATTGCCCTGTATTGTGGAAATATTGTGCTGTTGCTGGTTGTACAAACTGAAAATGTGCTGGTGCGTGGTCAAAGGACTCTGTGAGACTACCTGCCCAAACATTGACTTTCAAAATACCACCAAGATTTTAGTATATTCATTTCTAGTTTAATTCTGCTTTTGCTTTTTGATGATCATGCATTGTATTCATTAGTTTAGTGAAAAATAGATTCTAAGGCAACCTCACCTATCATCCCATTTGAAGCCCATCTGTCATATGGATATTTTAGCTGTAATGTCACAGTATGAGATGCATTTCAGTTATGATATCCCCATGGAAGATAAAAAGGGCTACAACACACCATACAACAGGAGCTTACAGAGTGGATCCAATGAAACGGATTTGTAACATTAGAAAATGTGCAACACTTGAAGAGGTACAGTGTGACTGACGAGAAAATGGTCACCATAATCTGGCATTTATGGGCGAAGGTTAGTTTTCACATGATGACAAAGCAGGTGAATAAATGTGACTCAAACAACCTCATTTTACTACAAATGCATAGGAGTCAAACCATATCTGTGCACAGAAACATATACTCATGAAAATATGAAAAAAAAAATGTAAAAGCTTTTTTCAACCTCAGAGTATCTGCTATCAAAAAATAAGGTTGGCAATGTTCTGAATCTTACTGTCAACAAATGTCATGAAAAGACCAAAACCACCAATGAACTGATCCGATTAACAAGTACTGTGTGTGTTTCCAAAGCCTGATAAAGCCTATTCCTCAGTGCCAAAGAGCTCCATTGTTGTCACATCGATGAGCCACACTGTTGCCCTGGCTGACATGACACATGACACTATGGTTTATTTTGAATTAATGCCACATATGTGACCCTGATGCCATGAGTGTCACACCAAAAGTTTATTAATATGCGTCTTCAAATAGTTCTGTTTTAGAAAATTATTTTTCCTTTTAAACCCCCCACAACATATTCCTCATTTGAGGCTGAGTGCCACAGACAGGGTTGTAAATTTGAAAGTTTGGAGAGACGGACTAACACATTGTTGGTTTTGGTCTTTAGTCACAGGATTTATTGATGATAGGAAAAATGTTTAATAATGCCAAGCTCAGACCGAATACACAATAGAGATGTGTTTTAAATATTGGATATCACATGCTGTTTCAATAACCCATTTGTAAGACTCAGTGTGTTGCCATAGAAGAATAATTTCTATTTTATCTAATAATGCTATTTAAATACACAGTAGCCTAATCAGACAGTATTTGGCTTTAGGAGTGATGCTAATCGCTGAAGTGGTGAATGTGGTCCTAACCCTCAGGTTAACAATAATGCTCAATATTGAAACCTTTGCTGCTAATCTTAACCTGCCATATAGCAAGCGGCAGTAGATGTATTTCAGACATAAACTGGAGATTCCATCTATATTCTGGAGATTTCTAAGCTACATGTTTTGTTAAATGTGACCATTACAAAGCCTAATAGACTGTTCTGCTGTTTAAAAAAGGGCTGTTGAGTAATGAATTCCTTAAGGAAAGACACTACAGGTGAATAGGGTAAAAAGATTTAGCTAATATATATCACCACAAAACTTCCCCAGTTGATTACTTGCATGAAGACATTTTTTGTATTTTTGTATTACAAATTTTCTGAAATTTTCTGTTTAAACATCCAAATGAGGCCTTGTCTAATATGCATTCGTTCGCATAACTAAAATAAAGACCTAAATGTGTATTTTGGATGTTTTCTTTCCTCAAGTCTGAAAAGAAGACAGGCTACGGAGGCAAAATAGCCCAGAATCTCAAAATTGACCGGTTCATGCAAAAAAACAAAGAGTTTTTGCCTGTAGTGTCTGGCCTTAAATATGAGGGCCGAGTAGAGAATATGAAGGAGTCAAGACACACAAACAAACAAACAATAGAATGGTGGCCACAGTTTCCCATATAAAAGTGTGAATCCTCAACAAACATTGACACTGTAGTGTGCAAGGAATAAGATCTAGTATACTGGTAACATTCCACTGTTTATTACTGGCCTACTGTGTTCAACTTTTTTCCCTTTTTATTCTTTTTTTAAGAAAATTCTGTCATTAAAAATCTTTCTATAGTATATTTTTTTTTCTTAGAAAATATAGAAAAAGAGTAATTTACAGTTATTATACACATGAAGTATCCTCTGGCTTTTGTTTTGGAACAGATATGACTCATTTTGTTCTTTTGCAGCACATGGTGTTACAGAATATGCATCGGAACAACGAACATAAATCACTACGGCGTAGCAAAAATGAAAAATACGCAGACTTCGTACAGAGAAATTAAATACATGCATACATACAATACAGTGCCATGCAAACACAGTCCATTTTGGGAAGTAAATAATTTAAGGTTTGCATTTCTTTCCCTTGTTTCAAACAATTCATGCCTTCTTGCTATACATACATGACATGGCTTTTACATAATGTGACTTTCACTGCGGCTGCTGCAGGAACAACAGCTCCTCATTTCTAAGTAGGGCAGCGTTTGGTCGATGAAAGTCAGAAGGTTTTTATTATTGACAATTCACGTAAGATTACCTTCTAGCTCCACAAAAGCAGGAAATGTGTTTGTGGTAATGCATGACAGCTAGAAGAGGATTCTTTTCCACCTTTGTCTCTCATTTGTTCACTGATATTAACTCACACAAGAAGTGGGTATAATAGCCTGTTTGATAGCTAGACATTTCTCACTGGATACTGAATGATCTCCTTCCCTCACACGCTTCTTTGTCAAACATCAACACATATTTCTCACTGACATTTGGTCCAATGTGAATATTCTAATCCCCCCCCCCAGCTGCCTGGTTAGCTGTCCTGTGTGAGAGCAATTCACGTTCTCAGCGGCAGCACAAAAACAACCAAAAAAAACCAAACAGACAGTGTCCCCACAATGACAGCCTCTTAAGAAGCAGCAAATCCCCTAAGAAGGTATTGACTGGTCTGCAATCAGCCACATCTGCTCACATATGGGGCCTCTCTATCACATGCCACCAGCTAAGATCTGCCTGCCAGGGGTCAGTGAGAGATCGGTATCCTTTCGGGGCGGCTGACCTTGAGTGTGTTTGTTTTGGGACAGCAACAGAGATTCTTATCGGACCTCAGCACACGGAGATAACGCTGTTTGCCCTCTGGGGAGGCAGCAGCCATTTAGGACATCTTAGACTGAATATTGAAGAGAAAGGTATTGGAAAAAGTTGCTGTGGGAAATCTTTTCGCGAGCAATTGCCTATATACACGTCCGGCAGATACAGAGCGACATTAGCATTCATTTGGCATTGTGTTTCTGATCGCCTGATGAATGTAAGTCCAATATTCACTCCTCTTTTTTGCTCTGTTTCGCTCTCCACTGACTCCTGAGGGACAAATCTGGCTCTTTAGCTGCTCCACTCTGTTCAGCTAATTGCGATCCGCGTCTGCCTGCTGTTCGGTGCTGGCCAGGTAGTGTAGAGAGGGTCATTACAGACGTTAATGTGATTTTGACTCAGGTTTCCTTACTTCTGGAGCGAAACCTGGAAGTTCTAGTTTGACTTCAGCTCTCGATAACTTTCACTACTCAGAGACAGTGAACTTCACAAATACTGTCTCACGGTTAAATTTAAAGCCTGGTCCATTATCTGCTTCACAAACCTGGACAATATTAAATAGCAATCACTAAATTAGCTTGAATAATTCATGGTTGATTTATGTGAAAGTTCAAACTGAGACGTTTTTGTTTTTATAGAACAAAAAAAAAAATCTGTACACTATTTGGCACCACTGCTAGTTTTAAGTCACATTCAGACCTCCTATTTGCCAGAGCCATGCCAGTAAGCTGTTATAAGTGGATCACAGAGACATTCATACTCTCACAGGAACTTGCCATTGTTATCAACCTGCTAGACAGTTCGATATTTCAAGCCTTGGAAACACTCTTCACTTTTGGTTTTACTGGTCTGGTTCAAAGCAGTTTAGGATTTACTTAAGTCGTACTCAGGCTTATTGCCTTTTCAAATACTGCTGCACGACAGTCACTTATCACTTCATATGTTGCAGCCCACTGCAGTTCCATTTGCCATTGCCTACGACCTTGCACGACCTCTGGAATAAAGCAGAAATATTTACCTCCTGCTACAAGAAACCGAGACAGTTCTATTCACACTATGCAGTGTGCAAGATAACTCTTCATAATGGACACAGTGTATGCCATCTGCCCAGTTCAGCTGTTCAGCTATTTTTAATGTTACAGAAAAGCATGCGGTGTGCTTTCTTTGCACCGTCCCTCTCTTTCCACGCAATTTGGTTTCATTTCTTTTTGCTGCTGTCAAGTCATCTCCTGCAGAGTTTAATTTGTACACGTTTTTATGATCACGCTAACCACTTTCACCAACTTGTCTGAGTGTCCTTGGCCTAACAGACTGCTATGCTCCTCACTCACAACGGCTGCAGGAGATAAACATAGAATTGCTAATATTTAAAAGGTCTAACATACTGTATGTTTAGAATTTACTTACAGATTTAGCAAGCATACGTTCTGGTAACTAACTTGTTTTATATACCAAATAGTTGGGAGAGAGCTTTTGAACCATGAGCATGTTGCAGTTTGTGCAAATGAGATACACTGTCCAGACTGAAGGACTGAATGACCGACCAGTGGGGCTGCGCTCTACTCTGGCCAGCTTAGCTGCTATTGGTTGGGAGTGACCAGTACCCACTCTTCAGGGGACATCTCGCACTCACCCGCACCGCAAGAGGTGCCTCGCTGTTGGAGAACGCCTCTAATCCACCAATAACTGACGGATACCCACTCATACTCATCGTCAACATGAAAAACCGCTCAGACGTTTGTCACGTGATCAGGATTCTCCCTGACTTCGATGCACTCTATCTCCTCCCTCTCTCTTTCCCTCTCCCTCTCCCGCTCCCTCTCCCTCTCCCGCTCTTTACGCTTGGCCCGTTTCTTTTTCTTGTGTCTCTTTTTGGATGGCGGGAAGAAGGTCAGGAAGACGGGCAGGATGACAAAGCAGTGCAGCACGGTGCAGCCCGCGGTGAGGAGGGAGCACTTGAACAGTGTGTAGGTCAGATTGGAAGGCACAAACACCAGGGGCATGATCCCGATCACAAAGCAGGATGTGTTCTGCAGGATGGCTGCCCCGTGCTCCTCCAGTGCCAACTTGATGCACTGCGTCCTAGTGTGCTCGGTGGCGAGCACGAAAGTGTACAGGTGTGGTGCACAGTGATCCATGGCGAAGTTGAGGGTATAAATAAGGCACAGGATTGAGATGCTGTCCATGCCAACATTCCAGAGGGTCATCAAACCCAAGACACCCAGCTCCACGGACGTTACAGTGAGGATGAGCCAGAAGTTCCCCAAGGGGTTGATGACCAGGAAGAAAGTGAGGATGAGGATTGTGAGTACGCTGAATCCTGAGGTCAGGATGGGCGAGATGACAGAGGAGCTGTACCGGTCCATGAACACAAACGTAGGATTGAAGGCGATGAATTTGATGCTGTTGATCAGCATCAGCGGACGAAGCTTCTCCAGCAGCTCCACCACCTCCTCGCGCTTCTTCTCTGTCGTCCGTGCAACCAAGTACATCCGCGAGGCGATAATGTCGTACTCATCGGTCTCCCGGTTCTTGGAGAATATGATGTCCTCGGTGAAGTGCTGGTACTCCGGGCTGCGCAGGAAGGAGCCCTTGAGGATGGTGATGAAGTCGCTCTTCGTTGACGCACTCACATTCACCACCCGCAGGTAGTGGAAAAAGTTGTCCATCCAGGAGATCTTGTTGAAGCCATGACTCAGAGTCTTCAGGTGCTCCTGCACTGTGGAGTTCCAGTACTCTATGGGCTCATAAATGTAAAACCCAATCACAGGACTGTAGTTACTGAAGTATTTTTGCTGGGTCAGAGCATACGAAACGCTCGGAGAGTTACTCGCCAGCAGGTTCACGATATTTGACCCGTCACTGATTTGTAAACATCCCATGAACGAGAAGGAGGCGTAGATGAGATACAGAATGACCACGAAGGGTTTGACATAAGTGTTGGTAATCCATTCTGTGTAGTGTTCACGCAGGAAGTGCTGGATGAAGTGATTCTGGTAGGGGACGCTGTCGTGGTGTGTGGACAAGTCATGGCCATCGCTCATCATGGTTTTAAACCATGTGGGCTGGCGGTCCAGGTACTCCACCGAGGGGATTTTACAGCAGAAAACACTGTGGTAGCGGTTCTGCTCCAGCTGTCCGGCAAACACCAGGCAGGAGCCGTAGAAAGAGAAAACATAGAAGTAGTTGACCAGGATGGCAACGCACATGCTCTGGCAGAAAATCTTCACAGACTCGATGTTGGTAAAAGGGCTCGCTCCCATGCCAAAGGTGATGATGTAGAGGGAACTGGTCATGGTGTAGCACACCATCACGTCAGCGAAAGCATCGGCCACGCGCTCCTTGAAGGGGAGGTTTTCCCTCGTTCTTCTCCAGCCTGCCAGTAACTCAAACACCCCTTTAGTTCCATGGCCTGCAAGAAAAGAGAGAGAACAAACTATGAGAGCTATGTTTGCGCTGATGTGTCAGCACTGCGTACATCAAACATGAAATTGTTCTAAGTCGTATTTGCATGATATAATCATTCCTCGGAAGGGAAACAGCAGATTTCTCAGAAGGATTTCAGAAGCAATGTTAGAATACTCTAAACTCCAGTTCCTAAAACTAATTTGTTTTCCTGCTACGAAACAGCTGAATTAAAAAAAAAAAACATAATTTCAGTAATTATGGCATCAATAGAAGAAATATTATTGTGTAAATAAGTACTACAGGGAACTTCTGATTCAGTTCAATCTGGATCTCATTTTTAAACGTTCGTTCCACCATAACAACTGCTTTAAAAATATTCTCATCTGGGCACCCCAGCGGCCTAACTGTTAAGGCACATTGCCACGACCTCCTGGCTGTGACAGTGCAAACCGCTGAGACACTGTGAAAGTGAGAAGGGAGAGATGAAGGAGTGATATCTGCACACTGCTTGATACGCAAGCCAAAGCAGCAGCTGAGCCTGAAAAGCATGAAGCCCCGTCCATTCAGTCTCGTAGCATCCACAGAAGGAGTCATTGCTGTACCTTCTGCCATTCCTGATTGCATTAATAATAATGATGCATTAATGTATGTTGTGTTATAGACTAGTGAAGTGGGGGCAAACATTTCTGTTGTTCCAGAAAAAGTCCCACAATTTTGTTTATATGTTGAAGAAAATAAATGTCTTGTCATCAGCTGATAGGGCGTATATGTTCTGGCGGTAGTTACAAATAGGATATGTTTTAATACATGACACTATTACATGTTGTGATACGATTTCTAGATGCATTTTTGTGGGCTGTGATGATGCTTTGACCGTTTTTACCAGCAATGGCAAGACTTTTTACCAAATTTAGTGCGACAAGACAGATTTAAAGCTAAATTAAAGCATAAATTTGAGCAGCCTTGGTTAGACTCTGCTAATAGAGACATGGCGCTTTCCTTTTCTCTTCATATCTGAGATAGAGTCGGACACCGTCCTCTCTACCATGCATCGGTAAACAGCATCCAAATCTGTCTGCAGCGGGCCCATTCATGTGATTCAAATCTGTGGCATTTTCACCAGTCAAAAATATAGACATGAATACACAACACTCAAACGCATATGCTCCATGGTGCAAAATCCCCCACGTAGGAACACCCGGCCACCCACGCACACTGTTCATTTATTTGTAAAATGCCAAAGCTGCATTTCTGCTGCGAGGGAATGTGTTATGAATTTCTGAGCACTAGAATCAATTTAATGTTCCTCCACCATGTAAATATTTCAGTACAAGCGAACGCTGGATTTGGCCCCCGCGTACATACGTCTCTCTGCAAACATCAGCTTTGATGTATTTCTTTCGAATCTAGCGGGTGGACAGTGAAGGGAGAGGGATTGCTAACCTTGACAGGGTTATAAATTTCCCCTTGTCTGACGCAGGGAAAAAAAGCTAATTAACTATAAAGGATTAGTCCTGTGTAATGAGTCGGCTAGATGGCTCTTCCTGCTTTTAGTTTTATTAAGCTGCGCTGCAAGTCAATTAGTTAGTGTCAGTTGGTTTAGAGGCGGTGGAGAGAGAGAGGGGGAATTCACGCCCATGGTTTTTCCAACATTACACCAGGGGCGTCCGCATGCGTTTCCCTTCACCAGCTACCAAATAAAATGTTAAGTGGCGCGTCGTTTTCTAGACATGATTGGAAAAGCTCTGGGAGTCATTACGGTGACTGGTTACTGGCAGGTGCAGGTGGATCTTCACTTATCTGTTTAAAGCATTTGCTAGCACATGTGTTACAGAATCATTTGGTTTGGATTTATGCATTCACTCACATTACAATATACTGTGTCGGTAAAGTGGTATAAACATAGTAAACATTTAAAAAAGCATAAACAATCAGGCCTGGACATGTGTCAGGGCACGCCTGCTGATTGGGCTGCAACTGGTTATTTTATGTTTATTTTATTCGTTTATTGGCATTTTGAGTGTAAATTCAGATAAACAAAATGTGGAGAGAAAGAGGGCTGGGGTCTAACACACAGGTCCCAGCTAGAAACAAACCATGGCACGAACTCATGGCACATTTCTCAGCTAGGCACTGGATCCACTATGATAAAGCAGAGCGAATCCTCAGACTGAAGAGGCTGCAGCAAACACATATTGTCCAGTCTAAAAAGGCTTGTTGACTAATTTTCTGCAAACTGAGCATGTGTTTCAGGGATACAATTATTTAATATTTAATATGTTTGTTCGACTTTTCCAGTGTTTTTGGATGTTTAGCCCTTTTGTTTTAAATTGGGTACACTTTACATTTCAATCAGGAGAGACGAGTGAATACGGCAAAGATAATTGTTTATTATAACAGTATTATAACAGCAATATGTGATAATTAGTCTTGTCAGAAAGCATTTGCCGCTTAGACTCTACAGGGAGATTTTGTAATCAAGGGACGTCTGCCCTGAGCAGCAGCAAGATAAATCCCCCCACGGAGCCCAGACGCTGTGGTGGTGGAGGCTGATGACTCTGCTGAGACTGATGAAATGATGAAGCTGATGAATCTGTGAAGACTGGGTGGTGATGGGGAGGTGGAGGGGTGAGCATAATAGCAGCATGAATGAATTAAGGTAGAGAGCGAATTATATTTGAAATACAGTGAAGGTGTGTTGCTGTGCTGTTGGATAGATGCGACCAGCTCGATGACAGCCCCGGCAATGAAAAAAAATATATAAGTGAGCATGCATGAGGAGTGAATGCAGGACGGTGTGAGAAATAAGCTCCAGGCCAAAGCATGCAAAATAGTCTTCATGACTGAAAAGCACAGTTAATCACTGCATCTACAAATGCACATCGAGCCTCTACCGTGCAAAGCAACAGCCATACATCAACAACATCCAGAAACGGTGCCAACTTCTCTGAGCACGAGCTCGTCCGAGATGGACTGACGCAAATGGAAAAATGTGCTGTGGTCTGACAAGTCGACAGCACATTTGTGGGAAGAGAACCATCTATTTGTTACCAGTACCCAGCCTCTGTGATGGTTTGGGCTGTCAATGCCACCATTAATACTGTATTCAACTGAATGTTAGTCAAAAAAGAGCAACTTAACAACTCGTTAAAACCCCAAGGTGCCTTTTTTTTTTTTGTATTCTAACCAACTGTCCAAATCAATTTACAATTACATAAGGCATAGAAATGCAGCACATCCTCACATGTGAGAAGCTAGAACTGGGAATGTGAGGTATTTTTGCTAGGAAAAAATTATTTAGTGGATTGATGGATTATCAAAATAGCTGCTGATTAATTTTCTGTTGATTAACTAATCTATTAATTGTTTCAGTTCTATTAGCGTTAGCGTCAAATTTACCTTCATAACCTGAAGAGAAGACGAAAAAAAAAGCAGTACACAAATTGATCATAAAAATACATTTCAAAAAGATTGAATTTTATAATAAAACTAAGAACTGGAAAAGTGGCGCTACCTGTCGTTGGCTGTCATGTTACTGTTAGAGATGCTGACTAAGCATTTCTCCATTGCCATACCACAATGACGTAACTCGTCGATCAGCAGGAAGGGCGACCTGTATCAAACAAGACTTTCAAGCCTGAAAGTTTCATGCTGAAATGATCTGAGACCAACAGTTCTAGATCATCAAAACATAAAACAATATAGTATGCTAATGTAAACGTATACCAGGTTTGTAGTTAATAGGATAAAACGTTCAGAAACGCCGGTGAGACCCTTCAAACACACATCGTACCCACAGTGTGGGTACGTGTTTGATCAGGTCTGCTGTCTCGTACCTGTCTTGTCTCTCTGTGAAACCACCTTTGTCTTTGAAAGCTCCACGCTCAACACTGAGAGGAATCCCAGTTAGAAGGGATGAGAGGGAACCGAAGGAGTGCGAGCAAAGATCAAAAACAGCAACATGCTCACTGGGGTGATATGTATTCACACCCGTGTCAAACTAAGACAGGCGCCGGGCAGCACGTCTGAACTGAGCGGCGAGAACAGCAAGGACGGCATCGGTGCTGTCTTCACTTGGTCCAATCGTGGTGAGATCGAGATAGGCCACCTGGTCGGGGGAGTGGTGCGACCATATCACAGCATCATGATCAGTGTAACATTATTATCTCATCTCTAATACCACAATCCAACTCACATATATATATAATATATATCTGTATACTGTTGATTGGACAGTCTTCCAGTAGTAAACCAGCTAGCAGTTACTAAGCATTTTAGAAGGGCTTTACACACAAACTTAGTAATGGATTCAGGATTAGCTGCTCAAGCCAGGTCCAAACTTTCATCCAGTGGGCAAACAAAGGAAAAGCCTGGTCTGGTGTGGACAGTGCAGGAACTTTAATCAATGACAGAGTGAAAAAAAGCAGGTGGGAGGGGAGCACATGGCTGGCAGCATGACTGCCGCTCAATACTAATCAGCTTTGGAGGAAACCGACAGTTCTCTCAATGTCTGAATGCTGATAGATGCAAAACCGAATGTCCAAGTTCTTACTTGGGCCTCTCTGACTGCTGAGAAATACGAATGGATGACGAAGGAAGAGCGGGGGTGAGGTAACACAGCAACAGAGGCAGGCAAAGGCCGCGTTCCTGATTATTGCTGTGATAAAACTCAACCGGGGAAACCGTGATGTCCCCTAAACAACGACTCAGGCAGGCACACACACACACACACACACACACACACACACACACACACACACTGTATAACTATCCTCTTAGAACTTTATAGCCGTGACTACAAGTCTGCAGGGAAGACCAGACTCTCATTTGCTGTTGCTCTCGCCATCTTCACCCACACAGAGACACCCCCACTCAAACACACTCTGGAACAAACACACACACACACACACACACACACACACACACACACACACACACACACACACAGGCAGCCAATGAACAAGACTGCCACCTTTCACCTCTCATTTTCCTCTATGAGACTGCAGGTGGTAAAAGACACTTGCTGGCAGGTGCACTGAGGGCCTTCAGCACTTGGTCCTCAGTATGGGTGAACAGCTGAGTGCACTGGCTGGGGATTGTGTTTAGATAATAATAGCCTGTTACCACCCTTGTCAACCTGCAAAAAACATTCAAGATGTGCTTTTCAAGCTGCGTGGTTTAGCTGTTTCCCAGGTGAAGCTGCTGTTGAGGACAATGAGGTCATGTCCTCAGTATTTTCACTGGAAAATCACTGGTTGGGGGTTTTTAGAGTCTGTGGGGAACAAACTGAATTTGAACAAAAGGCCTGCTTATTCAATCCGACTTCTTCTTGTGACCTCAGCTCAGTCTTCGACACTGTAGACAATGCTATTTCAATCAAAACCTATAACAGCATCACTGTTGTTGCTCTAGATTGGATTGTTTATTGTCCAACAGGTCCTCCGCTATTGTTGGAGGTGCCACCTCCTGAAATATTCCTCTCTCTTACGGGGTTCCTCAGGGTTCCATCCAGGGTCCCCTATTAATCTTAATCTACCTGTTGTGTTGTGGCAACAGTCAACTAGGTACAGCAGTTGTTGAGGTTGGGATTTTGTATGGGGCTACAGAAGGAGACATGCATATGTTTTTGTTTTTTTTTTTGCCTCTCCAAAACCAAAATACAAGTGCAAAGCCTGTAAAACTGAAGAAAATATACCATAATGTTATGCATTATGGCTCAGGTTAGGTTACATGCATTTAGAATGAATAAAATGCGAGTGAAGCAGTATTGCATCATTACCCTCATCATACAGGACATCTTAAAACACAATTAAATCATGTACGTATCCATCAAATTGATACTGAAGACCCTTCAGCACGGTTTGCGTTTCATCCGATTCTGCCGGAAACGTTAGAAATTAAGGGAGACGGATTTCCCGACCAACTCGAGGAGATAATGTTTGCTGACGCGCTACATCTGACAAAATCTTTCAGCAACAGCTGTCAAGCCAGCTGGAAAAATTCACAGTCGCCACTAAAAATGAGAATCCTGCTTTCGTGGTAAATCTGTCACGGTGTTATTGTAAACTGCATACTTGTAGTGCTCAACTGGAAAAGTTGGCACACATAGCAACAATAAATAAGAGGGGTGGGGTTTGCTGAAGGTTCAGCTGTATTTCCCAGTGTAGCCTGGTGCTGTGGATTCTCCATTACCTCTTACACTGCTGCTGTTAATTGTTGAATGTCCAGTTGAATGACTCAAACCAAAGATCCTTATAATTACTCCTCCCCCTGGTCCCAGTACCTGCATTATTAACAGTCTAACATCTAGTCTGGGTGCTCTATCTAAATGAGAAGCGTGTAATTTTTTGACTCTGAGCTGTAATGTGATGCTCAGGTCACTAAAGTGCTGCAGTCTAGTTTTATTTGAGTCATATCACCAAAATCAGGTCACGATCCTCTCATTTGCAGACCCAGAGAAGGTCCTGCATGCTTTTATCTCCTCCAGTCTTTATTCAAGCACTTAGACTCATGACCTCAGCATTTCTCAAATCCTGGCTATGGCCCCGGCTGCTTCGTTCAGGATGGACACTTAATTCTGGTAATTTTCTGGCCATGAATACTGGCTTAGCTGGTGATAACCTTTGCAAATTTTTCCCAACAAATCAGATACTTTTGCGATAAGACAGGGGCTGCAAAGCGCGACTTCAAAGCTCCTGCACAGCCTCTGCAAGCTTTTACTGAATCACCTGTCCCCCTTGCCTCTAATGGGGGACAGCCTGTGCTGTCTGCCAGCCTCTACAGCAATGTGTCAGGGAGCAGGGATGGATAAAGAGAGAAAGAAAGATGAGAAGCTGTAGCTCAGAATGAAAGGATGAAGAGGCGAGAGGCGTTGTATCTCAAGCCTCTCCCAGATGCAGGTACAGCCCCGAATGGATCGTACGAGGGCAGTTTGTCACCGGCTGTCCGACAGACTATTTTCTGCCGAGAAGAGAGGCGGGGGAGGGGGAAAAAAAGCCCTATAGTCTCACAGCCTGACCAGGTTGCTCCTATAATGGAGGCCCGGGCTGCACTTGCCCTCCCCTGGCCCACGCCAAAAAGCGACCGAGTCATTAAACTAAATTACTGCTCTAAAACTTCTGTGGCAGGCAGACCCCAAAACACATCCATCACATGGCGAGAGAGCGTGTCAGCCGCTCCCGCCCACCGTGGATTCTTCCAATCAGGATGACTGTTAACCATGCCGGCTTGTCACCCAGGTGAAGATGACAGAAGAGCCAATATCACAAGGAGGAGGTCTCGGCGCAGAGGAATGATCCAAACTCAATAAAAACAGATGATGGGAGTGAAAGTGAGGACGAACACAGGGGAGCCTAAAAGCAATCTTCAAATCCAAATCAATATTTGGGTGATAAGACTCTTTATAACCTCCAGTCTTTTCTTCTTTTTCTTTTTTTTTTTTTTGCAACCAAGAAGGAAGTGTGTAGAATTCAACTCTTAATTTTAAATGCAAATTTCAGCATCACTACCTACACCTGTTGGTAGGCCAAAACGCTGTTTGAGCTGGAGGTGAACTGCAGCAGTGGGTTATATATGGCAGGAATAGAATAAAACATTCATATGTACATGATTAGTGTATAATCAGCTAACAATAAGACTAGTTGTGTTTTCGTTTCATTAGAATGAGTTCTTTATATCTACAGGGGGAGCGGGTCCTTTTCTATGGAGTCGGCCATGTTTCTACTGTAGCCCAGAAAGGACAACCCAAACACCGGCACCAGAGTGCACCTTGGTGGTTTTCATGAGTTTGCTGCCTCTATAGGTTGTAGAGGGCAAGGGGTAGTTGGTTGCAATCTGAAGCCTCACTCTTAAATGCAACTAAATCTTACACACTGGTCCTTTAAATACAATGACTTAAACAATGGCTGCTGAAAGACAGTGTCGTTATTCAGACTGCCAAAGTCATATTAGTTGTAACATTTCTGTTTTGTTTTGTTTTCCCGTCCATTTTATGTAGAAACAAAAATACACTTTTGATTATTCTTGGAATTAACTTTTTTTTTTTGGCTATGGAGACCACATTTATATATTCAATATTAGTCAAAAATACTGCATTTGTATTTTTTCCAAATCAGCTGTATAGAATCATGATTGAATTATGTGTTCAGCCTAAATTAAGCTTTGTAGGAAAATTAGATTTTGATGCATTGTTTCGGATTATTCACTTTCTAACCAGATAGAGTCAATATATTTGTGATTGTGCACAGTAAGAAAAAACACAACAGTAATGAATTAGAACAGGCCACATAATGCTCCCCCCTGCATTACACCTTCTCATTAGCTTTGCCATTTGTGCGAGTGTGTGAATATTGACCGGGATAAGAGCCACTTTTACCGGTGAGAGTCAATGAGCAGGTGTGTTGGAGGCTAATCCATATTTAATGGAACATTCAGCAGGAAGTGGGGTCTCGAAAGGACCCCTCTTAACAACGCTAAAAATAGCATCAAAGAGCGGTGAGGGCTTGAATTTTTAATGGATCAATGGAGAAAAAGGTCTAACTTTTGTTAACTGTGCATCACACTTCCTGTTACTGCGCATTTTGTCTTTGTGGTATTTTTGGGGGATTGCATGTCAGTAATTGCTTGTGAAGCCACTCCACATCAAAGATGAGAGAGTGACAGCAATGTTTTTCTCTCATGTTATTTCAGACTCGTGTTGGCAGATGTGGGCTTTACTTGACAGCTCTGTGAAATGTTAGTTACAAGATTTCAAAATAAAAGGCATTTGATTGGTTCGAGGGCTGGGTGTGACAATAACTGCCCCTGTGCTCTTTGTGGTTTGACACCCGTTGTCGTCTTGACGAGTGACACTTGAAGGCAAAAAAAAAAAGAAGCGTCAAATGAGTGATTCTTTAATTCAGGCACTTTCAATTCAAAGCCCCTTTCCACTCTTTATTTCCTTTTTCCACACTTTCAGTCAAAACCCCAAACAGCTCAGCACAACTCCAGCAAAAACACACTTAATTAATTCACTGGAGATGCTGATCTTTAATAATACATTTAAGTAACTCTCTGATGGAACAGAACTTTCTGCCGGAGACAACAGGACTCACATAATAATGTCTAATCAGGCTAGACCTGAACATGTTCGACATGGCTGTATTATCGTCTGTGTGTTTGGAAGTGCTCATGTATGGGACTGACATCAGCAGATGGACGCAAACGGCTTCTTATGTTCAAAATTGTATTAATCTGAAGTGTAATAACACCCAGAGTAACCACATACCGTGTCGTGTTAAACAGCTTGGACAGTTTACTCGTCCCATAACTGGAAATGACGCTAATTCTTCGGGTGCTATTCTGGTGTGTTGTCATGTGACAGACGGAGAGTTATGTATCTGAAGGCAGCAGAAAACAAAAGCCTATAAATAAATGGAGACATGCATACACACGAACACAGGTGGCTCACTCACCTAGAAGTAAAAATAGTCACACAGCCGATGCTCGACGCTGGAGGCGTCAGATAGGGAAGCTACTTCGACAAATGACATCATTGCTGACTATCTGTATCCATTACAACTAAACCTGCTGCTGGAGACTGACAAAGGAAAAAAAACACAGATGTGAATTTTGTCTTTTGCAGAAAAGCAGAAGCTAAATCGCTTTCTTCCAGAAGAAGAGGACTTGAAAATGCAAATGATCAGATTTGCTGTTTCACACCTGGGGGCAATTCCAGGGAAACCGTTTCAAACCCAGCCAGACTCCCACTCAAAATCCAGGACAGTGTAACTGCCGAACTGTTCTACGGGGGGAGAGAGAGTGCATGTGGGTGAGTGTGCCCCACATCATACAGATACAAGAAGGGCGACCTCAGCGATGCAGCAAAACTATTCTAGATATTTAAAGCAGAGCAGAATTTTATCTTTAGTGCAAAATTCATTTTCCGATGGTTTGCCCTTTCTGTCTGCAGTGAAGTGACTCTTTTTCAACCCGCATACTGTATCTATCATGACACAGGCTTAAAGACGTGAAATTGCATTGATATTTAGGATCGTATGTTAATGTTCTATGTTTTAAACAAAACAACCAGCAAAACCCCCAGACTGTGTCCAATGGTGGTTTTCAAATTCTTGCTTTCTGCATAGCAATTAAGGTATGGTTAATGTTATAGTGGTTATGGTAAATAAGCCATGGTTAAGATGATGGCAACTGAAATGGAAATCATTTATGAAGGTACAGACTGTTATGTTATGAAAAAGCAAACTTGCTGGTCGGTGACAGGATCAGTCCTGCTGCCTGTGTGGGCACTGGGTTTTTATGCGCAGGACCTGACTATTAAAGCCATTTATTTCAGACCTTTTATTACAACAATGGATCCATATTGAATAGTTCAATACTATGTAGGTTTCATACATTCAAAAACTACTATGAAACGACTGTATATACTGTACAATTTGGTTCAGTCCATATGAGTTAATTGTGTGTGTGTGTTATAAGAATGGCAAAGGATGCTAACAGCTCGTAAGGGCTGCTTTTAATTTGTTTTGGGCAGTTTGAGTGGCTTTTGACTATTTTACTATTCGGGCAGTTTTCCCAAATTAAACAGTAGCCTGCTTAACCATGAAGAGGTGACTTCTCTCTTCCAATGAGTGTGATTGAGATTAATGGAGCACTAGTATACTCAACACTCAATGACTGATAGCTGATGGCCAACAAAACCAAATGACTTTTCAGATCATTGCAACAAGGTGGAAACATTTTTCCTTTCACTTTGTGTTGTTCTGTGGAGGCCTTGTAAAGCTGCTATGTCTCCTAAATGGAAATGAAGAATGGGCAAGTCGAATTCTCTGATTGGGCTATTTGGTGTCAGTCAAATTTAGCAATGCTGCTGCCATTTGGTCAGAGACTAATTTATTGTGCTGGGATTCAGCTCATATTTACTAAGATACAATACCAGTGAAATAATCTTGTAAGGGCTTCCAAAAGGCAGCGGGACTTGCTTTAGCTTCTAGAAGACGTTTCGCCACTCTCACCCAAGAGGCTTCTTCACATGGTGTGAACACCATGACCCATGTGACCTTGACTCACATGATAGCTAGGCGGGTCCATGACCCTGCAAGAGGATAAATACCTCGGACTTCCCACCAGTCAGCTAGAACTGAAGAAGCACAACGACAAACTGATGCAAAGTCACGTCGGACGATGCTCTGCAGCAACTTTTGATATCCCACTGACGGCCAGTAGGGCCAGCTCTGCACTGTAGCTGCCTGAGCTCACGTTAGCTTCACAGAACGGCAATACAAGCTGCTTACAGCTCTGAAACGCAGAGGTCATTGAGAAGGTTGAGAAGCCTAAAACAATGATACAACATGACTAACAGCAGAAAAAAAAACACTCAGCCATTTCAAAACATCAAAATAATTCTGTCTTTCGAGGTAAATAGTACAGATGCCATCATGCAATACGACATATATTATCAGACATCAGCCAAATGCTTCATTTTGCAGGTTGGCCAACACATTTCCAAGAGATTTAAGGTAGCAAGCGAGACATTTAAGCTATCAGACCTGACAGAACGCAATGAAGTGTTCAGCCTCGTCTTCATCACCAAACTGAAAAGATGCCGTTTAGTGTTCTCGTGCAGTGGGTTGAAAATATGACTGAATGCTAAGTTAGACTGTAGCCAGTGAGGACAGAGTTATATTAAGACATTTACTGTTAATCTTCCTCATTAACATGCAGGGGAAAACTGTAAATGAACAACACAGAAATAGTCAGCGTCTTCCTCATGTCATACATCACATTGTGCATAGTTAGAAACATTAATGTATATTGCTGTGTTGCACTGTATTGCTAATAGCATTGCTATTAGCCTGTACACAATTATAAATCTGTTTTTTACTAACTGATCAAACATAATTTTCAATGAAATCATTACTAATATATGTTTCAGTTATCTAGCTCTCCTTTTAAAAACATTTTTAACCCAAACTGCTAAAGAAAAAGAAAAAATGAGACAGCCAAATAAATGCCTGAAAGGCAGCACAACATTAATCGCCGTGTATCATCATCACTGCTCACTTTCCACCAGTTTTTGGTTATTCGCGCTCAGCTAGTAGCTGACCACGCTGCTAGCTCCGCACAATGACAAGAGCTGTGTTTCTTTTCAAGGAAAACCAGCACAAAGTCAATAATACCGACACCAGCAGGCAGACAGCATATTCACCAGTTAACAGCCAAGAGCTTCACTCTGCCAGCTCAAGGAACTCAGTTAGTCAGCAACAGTTGCTTTGAAATTGGCAAAAAGCGTCATTGGAAGTTACAAAGCCATCACGCAATCAGCGATCAAAACTGTGTCTTTTGCAACTTGAAACTTGCACTCCTTTCAGCTGGCTTTGAAGACTGCTAACTGTTCAGTGATCTAAATACTGAAATAAAGAGATGCAGGCCTGATGATTGAGTATCATCATCTCTTCTCTACAGGGCAAACATGAAAGTGCCGTTCCAGCAAGACACAAACCCAGAAGCCAGGCTGCAGCCGCGGCCTCAGATCCCCATTACTCCCCGTCACGCACATCAATGAAGAATTATACCTCTGCTCCATTAATGGCATGTAATATGTTACACTTGGACGGATCCGTAATAAGAAACTTATTAAGGTTATCTCAAGCGTTGATTGGAATTCTGCTACATTTGACTGCATACTGGTAAATCAATAGATTACTGTTAGCTGCAATGCTCTGAATATAAATCGGTCAGCATCAGCAGTGCTATCTCGGAGATGCGCTGACCTGTTTGCATCTTTGCAAGGAAGAGTGTGTGTGAGGATATGCTGCATCCAGGTGTGTGCTCGCTTTATTGCCATGCTACATGCATGGAACGCATGTGTGTGCGTGAGAGGCGTGCTGATATGTCCTCACTGGTTTTCCCAGCATCGACCTGCCTGTTTGTCATGACCGGGCACATTCATGGACGTATCAGGTAGAGAATGCTGCGTGTGTGTGTTTGTGTAGGTTATCTATCAGTCGCGCTATCTCTGACCGGGGGACTCTGACAGTAATGTGCAGATGAATAATTTCTGATGTAATGAGGGGGAGAACTTCTCTCCGTATGACACGCGCATAAATCTACACACACGCCAGCACACGCTTCGGCTGTTACACATGCACAGGGCCTTTCAGGCAATGCAGACATTCAGACGCCCTGAACACCTGAAATTAAATGCAATTTGGGCGATTGTGTTGCAAGCAGATAATGCTTGACCACATGCAAGACCACCTGATCGGCCAAATTCGCCCCCAGTTCGATGCAGTGTAACCACATTGAAGGCAGGTGTAAGTGCAATAGTGTTTTCTCTGCATATACAGCAAATAAAACCAGTTGGTGGCTACCAAATGGTCATCTGCCCTCAAAATCAAATGTTTGCATACAGGGTTTTGAGACCTAGCCTTCATCCGTAAAGATCCTCATCGCTGTCCACTTCCACCAGTGTTGACTGTGAGCTTTCTGCTCTGGTCTTTGGTGTAAATTTGACCAGCCCATTTCTCCTGACTGCATGAAGGTGTGTGCACAGAGCTAAACTTGCAAGCGTGTGAGGAGACACACGCACAGGACCTCACGGCGGGGTCGGCTGAGTCAAGGTTGGTGGCAGCGCGGTACAGGGAATACAAATGACTCTCCTGCGATGCAAACGGGCTGACAAATAAGGCCGTTAATCTGCCGCGCCTCCACTTGGTTGTGTAGCTGCTGCAGCAGCAGTAGACTTTGCACAGTGTCTGATGACGTCCGCTGGGAATTCATGTTCATTTTGAGGCTGATTTAAGATGCAGAAGTTAGGAATAGAGTGCTATCAAAGCAAACTCTTGAAGCTTGGGAGAGAACAGCCGTACCTGAGTTCTGTTTCGCTGGTAAAAAAAAACAAAAAAAAAACAAGCTCCTCCATAACAATGATGGCATTGTGAGTTAGGAAAACCAGACGGGACCCGAATGGATTCTGGTTGCAAAAAATAATGCTGCAAACTACAATAAGGTGCATTTTGATGTATTCATGAGCACAAAACACTGCTGTTTCTAATTATTTTTCAGTTTCTGATTGAGCAGGAAAAATATCTGCATTCACATGTTGACATACATGTGTTACCATGGTTACTGCAAGGTATAGCATAAACATATACATACTGTACATGTTTACGCAGAGAGCATGTTTGACCATTCCCGGAATCAGCAGATGGGTTTAACAATAGATTTTTGATTCATGTTAAAATCACATATGTACCACAGTGGTGATGCTGGACTGTCGAGTGTGAGGGAGACAAAAGGTGTCACCACGGAAACGCGGAGAGATGGCACAGTCAAAAACTGTGTGGTTCTTGCCTGCTTGGATTAAACTGTGACTTTTCCTCACTGCCGCCGCAGTCAGCTTTACCTGCACAAAGCATGGATGCTCCTAATACCATAAATACAGCAAAGTGCAAATGTCACAGTGTTCAGATAAAGATGCTGTGAGACATGCTCGTGAATACTGAACTCTAATTTTATAATTGTGAAGTAAGAAGGGAAGAAATGAGCGGAAAAGCTATGTTAAATCAGGGCGAGGACCAGGACTAAATGTAGTTCCCGGAGTTAAAAAAGAAAAAAAAAGAGTCCTGTTGCTCACGGCAGCATTAAATTCTGGTGGAAACATCAGGAGGAGTATATTGTGTAGACGGCAAATGGCTTGCTCTTCCAGAAATAGTGTGCTTTTCCATCTGAGACCGTATCATCATAGAGCTATATTAATCGATGCATAGACCTGCTTTAGGATTCCTCCCTGCAGCACCTTAATAACGACCCTGCAGCTGTCACACCACCTCCATCTCAGAGCCACTCACGGCAGTAACATCCATAGATCGATCATCAGTCATCCGGCCCTACTTATTGAAACAGGCAGGAATTCCCAGGAGGCTTTTCGTCGTCAGCAAAGATGGCCGCTGTGCGTGACTGGCTGCGAATGTTGAATGTCACTGTTTATTTTGGCCCCACAGCACAGAAAAATATCAGTCTGTAAAAACATCAAGGTCCAGAAAGAAAACTCCAAACAGCTTGTAAACCATGCACCAACACTGCACTGATAAACACATCCTACTTAAGCTGCGTAAAAAAATTAACTTTTTGCATCAGATTATTATGCAGATCATGCAAGTCGTTGTAAAAAGTACTTTATTTTTGTATGTAAAATATACATTTGCATGTAAAGTCAACTTAATTTAGTCTTCTTTTTTGAGCCTGTGAGTATTTCTCCTCCTGAAAATATCAATTCAAATAGTTAGATATGCACTTCTGTAGAAATGCGTGTGGGCCCTCCATCACTGGTGCTTGTCAGGGGAACGCAGGCAGAGGGGGAATGGGGTTTGTACACTTCAGCCTGAGGGAGGCAATAGAAAAAGGTCATGTGGCCACCAAAGCTGAGTTATGGTTATGGTTACTAGCGTGCAGTCCAGTGCAGCCGCAGAGTACAATGTGATATTGACTTTATCTGAATGTATTTGAAGGCTTCGGCTGGCCCGCTGTAGCACCGACTGATATTCTGACATCCCAAATGGACAGAAATACAGAAACGACATTGGAGCATTTAGAAACGCACCCTGTAGTACTGTGTATTTATCCAGGAGACTCCCATGATTCTGTGTTCAGTAAATATTGCAGTTGGCGTTAAGGGAAAAACGTATTGTGGAACCGGCAGCCCCTCCTTCATCCTCAAAACCAGTTTCATTTAAAGATACAAACTTATTTTATATGGTTAATATCAGATTTAACTAAACTACATTTACATCCGCTCAAATGTATTTTTTCCGGTGCGACAGGAAGATCACTAGCTCAGACAGATGTGTTAGAGCACAGAGAGCAGGCAGAAGGCGTCTGACCCCTCCTTCACCTGAATATAATGCTATGTATATGAACAGCTGTGCTGTATATTATATTCTGGAACCACCGCTCAGCACGTGTTATTGACCCTCTTCACAGCGGAAATTTTGACTCATCAAAGCAGGTAACGCACAGGTGTAAAAAAAATGAATCGAGGATGGCTCCATTCCATTAAGAGTCCCAGATAGAGCGTGAGCGTGCCACCTGTGCTTTTCCTGCTTTGATGACAATGACTATACCTCAGCCCTTTTACCTTTTTTCCTGCCAGACGAACAGGGTGGTGCACTGCACCCCTTCACTGCACGTTGTGGGGTTACGTGTTCTCTGCGTGCACTCTCAGCCTCGGCACTCTCGTGTTGTTTTGTTGTCCCTCTGTTGTGTTTATTTGACAGTGCATGAGTGTGCACGTGTGTGGTGGGACCCGGGTCTCCAGGCAGCACTCAGGAAACTCCCTGTTATTTCTGGCTCACTGCATCTTTTGCTCTAATGGTCGTGGTAAGTTTTCTTTAAAATTAGTTTTTTTTGTTTTAGGGACTGAATGTGCTGAATCATGTTGTAATTAATTAATTGCCCTAAACCTGATGTTTGCAACTAGTTTGTCATAAAGACCCATCCAGAGTCCTCTCTGGACTCATTACTTTGCCTGGCTCAGGCCAAAGGTAACAAAATGGTCCATTAACACCACCTACTTAGTTTATACCCGTAAAATATTTGGTGGCTTGCGACTCTGATCATGTCTTTATCACTAAAATTCAGTTTTCTAACATCCAGGGTCTTCTTCAATAGGTTTTCCGCTCAAATATAAATTCTTCCTCACTAAGTTTCCATTTCCACTGCAGAAACACATTCATGATTTAACATCTTAAACACAGGTTTAAAGCCTCACAGCATCCAACCTGAAGCTGCTGAATGCTCGACCAGATTCTAAATGCAAGTCAAACTCAAAGCAGGTCTTTTGCTGGCTTCATGTGGGTTTATATGACTGGCTGTTTGAACAGAATGTATAAAAAGTCCAGGACCTCCAGAAAGTAGAAAGTAGGGCTACAGAGTATAGTTATTACAGCAGCTGTAGCTCGCTAGCAGCATACAAATGTTCATTGAGTCATAGCGAGAAGCTGGAGAGAAGCACACTTAGTTAAAAAAAGTCTTAGTTCACGCCACCCAGAGCAGATACACGTCGAATCAAGTCTCTTTATTGACTTTGTATGCAATTACTTTTGCAAGTCTGAACACTACTTTAGCTTTGTTCCTCTACTTTCTGACATTTTTGTTTTTTTTTTTGTGACATTTTCGCGTAAGCCTTCGCAGTAAAGTAGCTTAATAATGCTACAAAATGTGCCCAGTAGCAGCCATCACATTGCAAACAAGCAGATCCATCTGTAAATGCTGATTAGATTGTCCCTTACAGGGACGATAAAAGAGCAGAACTTGGTGAAATAGTTGAGTAAGAAGACTTTGTACTCAGAATATTTACCACGGATACGTGTCCCTAAGGTTGAGAATAATCTCCACGTGGTGATATCACCTCCCAGTGCGTCTCCATGCGACATAAAGTCGATGCTGCTGGGACAACAAATGGGATTTTTAGAATGAAAGTACGAACGCTTGCGTGTGATCACGGCGGGAGGCCTTCCTGTTTGACTTTCCACCTAAAACTAAACAACCGTGTGCGAGTGGCACACAGTTCATGCAAGGTCACCGTTTGACACAATTTAAATACAGCTGAGGTAAACAGGATCGGATGACGGCTCGGCACCACGTCCCGGCGGGACACATGTCACGGTAAGTAAATAAAACACTGCTCGGGAGGATCAATAGACTGGGCCGATTTTAGGCCCGACGGAGCCGTCACTCCCTCTGCAATGTCGCGGCACGTATGCTTCGTGAGTCCTGCTCCGCTTTCCCATCCTTCCCTCCTCTCCCGGCCCGCTTTCGCACTCCCACCAGCCGTCACATATCCAGAGAGAGAAGGAAGTGACAAGCTCAGCTCAGCGGTAATTGGCCGGCTCGCGGATGACACGGCGGATAGATGCAGGGGAGACGGGCAGGGGGAGAGGCTGCTCCATATTAAACAGCGGCACGTGGCGGCACCTGCCCCGTGCAGAGCGTCTTCCTCGACATGATCCAAAGGCCAGAGATGACATTAGCTCGATTGTTCAGACAGCATAATGGATCAGTTTTACTACGATGGCAAAGGAGGCTTTGATGGAACAGATACAGGATAGCCATGACGCACCTTAAATTTGAGGAGCCACATTCAGCATCACAGGGGAGGAACTTGTCTCTTGGATGCCATCAAAAGTGTCTTCAGTCTGGCTTCAGTCTTTCCGTGATTTCCGAGTTCTTTGCTTTTAAGCGCCGACACTCATACACCAGCTGTGTGGTTAGCTTCTGCTCAGGAGCTGCTGTCAGACGGCCACTTCGCCGCACAGACCTCACAGATGCACACATGGACGGAGGTGATTCAAGTGATGCTGCCAGATCTACGTCTCCATACAACACTGTGTTAGAGGTCTACGAAGAGTTAATGGGCTTAATTGTTGCGATATTCAAAAATGTGTCAACCGAGCTAATCGAAGACTATTACTTGGAAAAGTGACTGTTAAGACAAACTGTCTGAAAATGGCTTGTAAGCTATAGTTATCAGCACACAGTTTTGGGCCTTTTCTCTGTTTCCTCGACAGCTGCTGTCAATCAAACACAAACACTGACACAGCCCTTAAAGGATAACTTTCGTTTTTTTACAACCTGGACCTCATTTGTAGCATTAAATACGACCATTTACTCACCCAGACAACTTTGGTGGCATTTGGAGTCGTTTTGAAGAAATTAGCCTCAGTGGAGCGGCCGCGTATATCCGTATAATGCGAGTACTCGGGGCATCCATGCGCAGCCTCTATATAACGCATAATCTGCGGCGAAACTCGTTCATATTCCTATATTTTGTTATGATATGCTGGTGCTATAAGAGGCCGAGAGAAAAGGATCATATTTCATATATTTGTGATTTCAGTTGAATATTAATGATAAGAGCCCCTGGGACACTTTTTAAATAAGACACCTTCCAGTGGTAGTTTCAAGAAAAGAACCAATGGCAATTAACAATGCACAACGCTAACCTCAGATTTCTCTGCAATGAAAAACCTACACCAGAATAATTTGAAGGACTGTGTGACATAATTCTACAGAGCTTTAAATAGCACACCATAACCCCAAGGGTTATTATAGCCTCCGCAGAGAAGACGAAGGGAACAAGAATCAACTGAGAAGCCATGGGACTGTATTCAGAGAGGATAATTAGGTCTATGGTGTATATCACCAGGACGGCATAGAATGAGGCCCAGAAGTGTCTGATTCATTCTGCTGCAGCAAAGGCGTTCGTTAGCATGTTAGCAAATAAAAAGGAATGTAAAGTAAAACCAGACCAAAAGACCTCAGACAACCAAAATAAACAGTGGAAAGTGAATTAAAGAGCAATGTTTAGGCTTGCGTCCATAATGAATTAATGTTGGGAAAATTATCACATACCAGGCAGTGCCAGAACAAGTGGTGATCGCCAAATACTGCAGGTTCTTACAGCAGAAACACGAGTGCTAGGCTGGTCGTTTACTGTATTACCCGACAAATTTCTAACTCCTCAGTACTTGCTGATCATCGTGTTTTTTCGCAGATCAAGTAGTTATGCAGGTAATGTCCTCGATTCCAGATTGAATAATCAAAAAATTTAGAGTATTGGTCCAAATATTAGGCAACTCTGATTAGAAGACAAATATTATGCAATTTTCATTATAAGATATATAATTAAAATGCCAAATAATATTATTAGTTAGCATTTTAAGCTCTCTATCTGACAGCAGTAGCTTTTGGCTGCTGTCATGGTCTGTTTCCACCATAAAGACGTCGGGAGACGCGTCCGACTCTCGTCACGTATTATTTCATCTGTGGCAGCAACACGTCACTTAAGAAACTCAAATGCAATCCTGTAGTCCTGGAATTTAGTACAACCCCGACTTTTTCAAATGCAATTTCCAGAAAAAAAACCTTAACATTGTAATTTATAATATAAAAATCTTATATCCGGGCTCAATCAATACCAATACAACGACAGATAACAAGGAAAAATATCAAATAGGAAAAAAAGATGGATCACATATGTGTCTGATGAGTAACTGATCAATCTGATACTCCCATTCCTAATGACGAGAGCCCACACTCACAGTGCCCTGTGGGGGCCCTGGCTCCCTCTAAAGAAATAATGCTGTGTGATTACTGCTTTTGTGAATCATAATTAAACCATAATAAACCAAAACTAGAATTGGGAATCTTATATCAACTTGTTAACACACACTGTCATTAAACATAAAGTTTGAATTCAGTCCGAACTTCACCCCACAGTACAAGTTGCTCTTTCAATTACAAACTAAACAAAGCTTTAAACAGTGATGACATGTCAACAGGGGGCGCCACACTGCCGCTACAGGTTGAGTATCAGTATCCCTCTCAGCTCTCAGCGTCTGCCCTGATGTGGCATTGATATAGTGATAGGGGTGTGTCTCAGTCAGGACCTCCCAAGAGAAGGGTGGACATCTGCTGCCTCTGAGGTCCCGCCACATGGAATTACAGACTTAATCAAGTCGTCTCCATCTCCTTCGCCCTTCTCCACCTCCTCCCTCTTTATGTGACTTTCTCTCTGTCTTCCCCTCTCCTCTGCCTCTTCCCTCTGTCGGCTCCCTCTTCCTCTACACCCTCCTTCCCTACACATCACATACATTTTTACTCCTTGCTCCTTTCTCCTTGACTTTCCTTTTAAGCTTCTCTCACCACCCCACCCCCCTATCACACCTCCCCCTCTCCTCTCCTCTCCTCTCCTCTCCTCTCCTCTCCTCTCCTGCCTCTAGGTCACAAGGAACGGATCCAGCCTCCTGTTCCTGAGTCTTACTTAAACTTGAATTATGTCAGCCGGCCTGCAGCAGAGGTGTACCAAAGCCCCGGGGATACAGTGACCTTAGCAGCGCACTAGGAGGGAAATGCAAAACTGTAGTGTGAATGGACAGAGTGTATCTGAAGAAGCAAAGAGAGGGAGACAAAGGAGGTGGGAATAGGCAGAGAGACAGAGAAAGAGAGAAGTTTCTTCTGCTGGATATTCTTGGTTCGTCGATTGGAACATATAATTCAAAAATAACACTGGCCTGTTGATGTAGATATGGATTTTATTCGGCTATGCATCTCCTTTCATTGTAAGTTTTGCTCCTAAAGGGGCATGAGCTACAGCTGGCCACAGATCCAACCCAAATTTTGTATTAAATTCAGGAAAAAAACTGCTCTTTCCAAAGCCTCTCAGTCTCTCCACTCCTTTCCAGCCTGTGTGTGTCAGAGTGTGTCGCTTGGCTGTGCTTCCCAGTGAAATACCTGCTTTGCCACGATGAGAGGAAGGCAGAAAAATGTTGGGCCCACTGTTTACAATGCTGCCTGAGACCTTCACAGATGTATGCAGATTTCAAAATGTGCATAGAATCTCCCACCTCAAACTTCTCTACTCCTTTACGAAGACAATGCATGCGTTCGAAGCTAATGCTACGTCCAACTCCTCCCGTTTACTGAAGCTATACGGTTAAGGTTCGCGATTTTAGTGAAGACTGGATCCACACTGTGTGTAGAGTGTGCTTGTATGTGTGTTTTGTTGACAACTGACTGGTGCTGCTGAAGGTAAAATAAATTCACCACTGTTTGCATCCACTCATGCCTTTGTATTGACTTTGTTATGGGAGCCTTAATGTTTTCGTTCCAGTGGTCACCGTACAGCCATGACATCCCCAGTATGATTCAGACACCAATGTAGACCACTGAATGTCATACCCCTTCCCCTCTGCAGACGTTTCCTGTTTCCATGTATATAGACAAACACAATCAGCTTTTGCAGTTTTTTGTTTCCACTGAATTATAAATAGGAACTAATACACAAAACGTCTTTTTAGATCAAAACTCACCACTATTACTGAGGAAAACACATTCTTAGCTTGGATTTTCTACATTTATAAAACATCCAACCTGTAATGCTCACCCCTAATATCCCAACTGCCTTTTCCTTAAGCACCATGGTTGTGCTATGGTCATGAATTTTGATGGTTTCAGAGGTTTTATCAGTTCAAGCTCATGCACAAAACACTGAGTCACATTCTTTGCTTGATCTGGTCAAACCTGCCACATTCATAGCACTCGTTCCTAACATTATGTCTTTGCAAAAGCACCAGTTTCTGCAAAACCACCAGTTTCTGCAAATAACAAGCCAACTCATAATAGTGTGAAACCACTGAATTATGACATTAATAATAATGTAACGATGAAAATCTATTTGTATTAAGCTTCATAATGAATCCCAGCAGGTTTTTTTTCTCCATGCAGTACTCTTTAGAGCTATTAGATCCATGACAGGGAGGATAAGATCACTTGAAGCTCAGTGAAATAATGAAATACCTTGCACAACAATTGAATGTGTCCTCAATGCAAAAATCACAGCCTGACAAAAGAATGTGCAGCACAAATACAGCTGCGAGGTCCACAAACACACACGCATGGACGCACACATGCCACTCTCCATATTTTGCAACGACTACAATGAACTGCCGGCATCCCCTCCGAGGAAAAGCCCATCACTATTCTGCTAATCCCTTCCCCGATGTCAGTGTCAACCCCTGATAAGCCCCTTAACGAACCACTGCACACCACACACACAACCACACATGTGCAAAACACGCAGTCAGTCCCACTCACCCATGGCAAAGAACGGGATCCCCAGCAGCGTGGAGTTGAACTTCCCGTCTGATATAAAGAAGATCCCTGCGGCGGTCACGTTGGCGATGCAGATGGTCAGCACCCCCAGGAGGCCCAGGAACGGCTTCCCCCTCAGGCAGTCCCGCATGGAGCTGGAGATGGTGGCGGCCAGGAGCACCAGCACCAGGCTGACCAACACCTCTCCCTTGGCCAGCACGCCCGTCTGGTGGAAGTCCCGCCACAGGCTGAAGGAAGTGAGCGACTGGATGTGGAGCTGGTCGGACGCGTGGGGCGCCTCGGCCGTGGAAAGCCGGCTGACCAGCGCGCAGAACTCGTTCTCCCAGCGCTCGGCGATGGTGTCCTGCACCACGGGTCCGCGGTTGCGGAGGTAGTAGGTGATCTGGACGGCGCGGGCAAACTTGACCTGCTGGTCGCGGCTGTTGGGCGAGAAGGACACGCCGCCCAGCTGGTGTCCGATGAAGGACACTCGGCCATCCTGCGGGGGATTCAAAGATGTCTGGCGTTAGCTCTGATGAAGGGTAGAAGTTTTCAGAAAAATACACCAATCAATCAGTTTTCAATGCTCTTGGCTGCACCCCACTTAAAACCAGATATGTTGCCTTAGACAGCAGATAACAAACTTTACCACCAGTGATTGAAGAGCAGCCAGCTGTATGACATAAAGTCGCAGCCCGTCAGCAGCGCTCTGTCCTATTTGCCTCAGTGTCGATACACCATTCAACTTGAACTCACCTCACAGCTGTTGAAGGTTGATGTGCTCCTCCATTGTAAATGACTGAATTAATTAAATTTTATAGCACACGCAAGACTGCAGCGACAAGAGCTTGGGGATAATGCAATTGTGCGAGAAGAATTGTAGGAGCAGCGAGGAGTTCAGTAAGACGGCCAGGATAATAAAAAAAGGGTCTGTCAGTCTGTCAGGAAGAAATGCAGCAGTATGAGGTTACTGCCGGCACAACCTTTCTCATATCAAAGATGAGAATGTTGCCAAAGTAGCACTGCTGGCGCACATTATGCCACAAGTCACAGTATTTCACATTGTTATTTTATGTCGTCTGTTAGCAGAAGTAAAAAAGAAGATGGTGGCCAAAGGACAATCTTAGGTAAGGACCGTTACAAGCTGGGCCAATAAAAAATGTCTAAGAATTAATTTTGTCCACGTAGCTACAACTCAAAGAGCGCTGCGTCAAAACCTGGAATTATTTCTTTTTCCTTTCTTTGCTTCAAACAGTTCAGTATGAACTAAACCGATATGCTTTCACTACCAGCCCTGAAAAATGTGTAGTCAAACCTTTGCTTTGTTAGCATGCTAGGCTAATGACTGTTAGGGAATGTTTCTACTATTTTCAAAGGTGTCCAGCCACTTTTTTGGCAACTTTGCAAGCACTTTTTTAGCCTATAATGTTCGTCATATCTACTATAGGCCGATTGGCTGTTGATACTGTCACATCCCGAAGAACGACACAACGAGACGCGATCTGGTTTCGCTAACAATGTGTTAGCAACAGTAGGCCAAAGCCAGGTCTGTGAGCCAGGGCTGACGGAGAAACAACAAATCCTGTTACATGTAACTATAGCTAACTGTTAGCTATTTAACTCTCCCAACCACAGGTACGCTCACACAAATCACAGCTAGCTGAAATGACTTCACAACGTCTAGCCTGACACATCACGTTTACTGACCCCGGAAAACAGTCATCTTTTGGTAGCTCCATCCCAACACGGTTACGCTCATAAAACAGCATTTGCTCTTTAACGTGTCATGCCACTCCTTTTAGACTTGGATTATCCAATTTTACTAGCGATTAGCCGAGTCAGTGTGCTAGCTAGTTTTGAGTTAATAGCTAAATAGTTATTAGAAATTGTGCATAGCAGGAAAATTAAAAGCAGTGTTTATAAGGTTAATAGCCAATCAACTGCCTAATTTTTCTGACTCATGTATGTTGAGCTTGAGGATTCAGAGCTAAAGATTAGCTTGTTCACATGCTGAACACATTGAACCAAGACAAGTGCAGTATTAGCTCTTTAGCTCAGTGCGCTTCCACACTCGTGTTAGCTTTCAGTGATCAGCACATTTCCTGAATATCACAGTGATTAATGCAGTCATGCACATACATGAAAGCTACATGCTGATTCACCAGGTCTGGTTGTATAATACCTTAAAACAGTCACATAATAAATACTCCCAATGGCCCATTTAATCACGAAAGCAAGGCATGCACCCACACAACAGCATGATGTGAATTTTAACTCCTGCATGACACAGATTTGTTGCAACGACCAGAACAATGTCAACTTTAATTTGCAGCTTACTGTAGATCCGATTTATCTTGTTACGAACACAATAATCCAGCACAATCAAACAGCCACAATGTGCTGCTCACAGCAGGCAGCTTGATATAAATCTCACTCTTCTCGATAAAAGATTCCCTGTGAGTGTTTGGTTCAATTTCTCTAAACAACTTAGTGCAGCGAGGAAAGGAAACAGGTGAGTTATTCTGCAATGACATGTGGACAACGATGAATTACTGGAGGTGGACACTGCTGCCTGAAATCACATAACTGATAACATTCACAGGTCAGCAGCCAGTTTTTTCTGTTACAGTCAGATATTTTATCATAGGCTAGCTCTGAAACATCAATTTATTAGACAAGATCTGCAAATTATTTTTGTGCTACATTATTACTCTCGAAACACTCCCACTCTGTACTTCAATTTTGTCATTGCAGGACAGTGTACAAGTGTGTTTATGTAATGTAATCACTCAGTAATTGCTGAGGGAACTCAGAAAGCTTTAGCTCTAATTTCACTTGTGTAATTGCACAAAGCTCAAATCAATCTGACTTTCCAAATTCATTAAAGCATTTCAAATGAATCTCAATAGTCACAAGTTATCTGTAAGCTTCTGCATCCCACACGGAGGCAATGAATGCTGAGACACGTGCACGCCTTTCATGGTCTCACATGCTGAATAATGAGACATAATCAGGACAATTTCTATTAAAATGTCTGTTTGGTTTTTCCTTTTTTGAAAATGCTCATGCTTTGTTTTCTATTTTCCCTTCAGATGCTCTTTAGCAAATAGAAAATAAAGCTCTCAGTGTGTAAGTGTGTGTGTGTGTGTTATAGAGTGAGAGACAGGAAGAATGAGAGTAGGTGGGGGGGTGGGGCACCGCATGAAAGTGAGATGTGTGGATGTGCGATATCTGTGCGAAGTTGAGTGATATGTGCAAAGGCAGGAAGTGACAACTCTCGAGCTCTCTGAGAAGAGATGGAGGTGACTGCTGGAGGAGGTGGAGGAAGAAGCTTCCAGGTTTCATGAACACAGTTAAACAGAGAAACCCAATTCAAGAATGTTAATATGCTTTGTATACGAACATCCTTGGGATACAGAAGCACTTCACTAATTTTACATGTGAAAATCTAATGTTTCTGTGGCTCCGGAGGACCAAGGAAAAAAAACATGGAGTCTGATCCCAGGATCAGACTACATGAATATAGCCTGATTCTGGAAGGATCGTGGCCAACAAATTACGAACGTCGTGGCTGATCGTGAACGACAATTGGGCGTCTATACCTGTGCAGTGTGACATGCTAACGACCTGCACATGCAGACGAAAAGACCAGCATGTCAGAATTTTTTCGTCTTGACACGTCTTTTCCTGAGCGTTTACCAATCAGGTGCTCTCTCCATAGCACAGTCAGGTAACCATGGCGAGGAGGGAGAGGGGGGGCGGTTATGCTGAGGTTGCTGCTGTCAGGTGGGACAACGAAAGAGAGGAAAAGTTTGTTGAGCTGTGGAAACAGCACCCCTGCCTGTTTGACGTTTCCTCGATGGTGAAATAAGACGTGCTGTGATTGGTCGGGGTCCTGCAGTCATCCGACATCTGACACGGTGACCTTCGTCAAAGCAAAAATACTGTGTAGTCTGACCCGACATTAAAGATGTAATCCTTTTTATTTCAGTCCTGGTTGATTTGGTAACCCTTCATACTGCCGGACTACAACATACAACACAACACGAGAGCGGCTGTTGTATTTATTTACGTGCAGCCAAACAAAATATTCCTGTTTCTTGAACTAACAAACACACTATTTTTCTTGTGAATAAATGCTTTTATTGTGAAGCTGCAGAAGTAGGAAATACATGCAGCATTTCTTCTGGCAGTGTCACCACTGACACTCAGTTCTTAACACTGCAAATGCAGGGGCTTCTGTCAGTGGACCATGTGTCAGTCACCACCGTGCTACCTCATCTGGCGATAGTGACTTAACAGACATTTATCTAAATGAAAATATTGTATTACTGCTGTTACTTTAAAGATGTGGAGCTTTATCAAACAGGAAAGATTTAGCAAAAGATGCTATAAAGCTGCATTATGGGAATTGGAGGATCCAGTGTTTTTGGAGCTTGACTCAGGGACTAAAGATGGACTTAAATTTAGTTAAGTTATTGGTCGCTCCAATAATTCCTCCTTTTAATACCGGCAGCAGAAATCCCACACCAGTGCAGTTTCAGTTTGAGTGATGGGGGACAAAATCCTCATTCTGTATGAAACTTAATTTCAAAAATGTGTGAAACTGATATCTGCGTTAGACAAATGAAGTGGGTATCCTCTATCATTACATCTAACTATAAATATGTTATATGTCTTTGTGCTTCCACAGACAGTGAGCTGTAACACAAAGTGCGAATTGAGTACTAAAAAGACTTGAACTTTGAAAGATACCCTCTTGATATGTGGAACTCAGACTGCTAAAGCACCAGATTCATTTCTGCTGAACTTCCCCATCACTTACATCTAAATCGCTTTAGGAGGGATTTCTTTGCGGCCGGTGTGAACAGGAGGAACATATTCAGCGACTGAAAACCTTTTCAGTTTTTCAACCATGTCAGTAGTGTTGTAAGACAGAACTGAAAAAAAAAAAAACGTGGCTCCTTTGTCCTTTAAGGGATTAAAGCATAGCTTCAAAGCATATGCACGCAGCCACGGTAGCCATATCACAGGCTAAGCTGACATGCGCCTACTCAAAAATGGAACTACATGTCAGGGGAGATACCACATGGGGGCCGCAAGAAGTGAGAATGGCCAGCATGAGCCGCCTTCATTTTCTCCATGTAGACTAGTGAAAGTGAAGACAGCTCGGCTTAGGTATATTCTCTTTTTCAGTAACGCTCGTCTTGCAAAGCCGTCTCCTCTGGAAACCACGTCGTAGCCCACTGTAAGACGAAGTATAAGTTACTTCATTATGGAGAATATAATTAAAGCAGTGACGTGTGTTTACATCTGACAAAATTCTGTTAATGAAACATCAAAAAATCTATCTTGATTAAAGGCTTTAATGCAGCTTCAGGAGACATCTGAGGATTGTATTGACTGTTTTTTTATTGCCATGTAGCCAAAGGCACCCTATGGCAGGCCAATTATTGACATACACACAGCTAACCTCATCAGCCAACTCCTGTGGCTCGTCTGCTCCCCCATCCTCCGATCGCAGCCCCTCTCCTGCAGCACTGAAACTGTCACCGACCTTCTGCGCATCAGCTGTTTTCCTGCTTTCACGCCGCCGCTGCTCTCACCTCCAATTTTATGATTTATTAAAGAGAATGGGGGGTGTAAAACAAAGGTTGACCTTAGCTTGACATTGCCGTGCAGCATACGGCCTAAACTGCCCAATAACTTAATTCAATCCAGCATTCAATTTCACCGTCCTCTCATGAATGTAACAAGAAGCTTGATCCTGTCAAACACAATATTATTAGTGTTAGAATAATGTAATGCAGGAACAGTACACCTATGACTCCTCATATAAATGCATTTAATCCATCAGAGCTTTTTCTACGGAAGCCCAGAGCAGCAAAATTTGCTCTTTTACAAGGTCCCTTATTATCACAAGATGACAACTTAATTATCTTATTATGTAGCGATATCAAACAGGTAACTCAAGACAATTGGCTGAAACGATAAGCACCACAAAATTTGATTAAAAAAAAAACAACAATCTTGATTACAACCATGTGATCACAAAACACAGTTTTGTGGCCCTTATTTATATTAAATCCCATTATCCTGAGATATTGATAATAAATGATATTATCTGATTAAATGTTCTCAGCATATCTTGTAATCTCTTTCTTTAGGTGATTTACTTGGCTCCGTCATCGGAGGAACAACAGAGCCAATCAAAGCTTTGTAGGCGACATTAATATACGGATGTAATTTTCCTCTGCAAGAGCCAGAGAATGACTTGCTATCAAGATGCTCTGCGCACCAAACCATCTTTCTCAGCCTCCTCTGTGAGAGGTTCAGCAGTGCTGCAACAGCATCACGCTAACTTCCATCTTTGTTTCTCAGACAGAGGTCATCACTCACTAGAGCCCAACGGGCCAATATTACTGAAAAGAAATATGTTAGTATTGGCTTATATGTAGACTGATAAATAATACAAATTGCAGAACAGAATACAGCTGCCACGGCTACTCGATTTAGAACGTATCAATTGATCAGCAGAAAATGAATCAGGAACAATTTTATTAGCCAATGAATCATTTGGCGCTTTTGCTTAACATTGACTCAAACGCTGTCTGGTTCTAGCTTCTCCAATGTGAGGATTTGCTGCTTTTCTCTCTTTGGTAATTGATTTCAAAATGAAATCGGCCAGTTTAGCTGTAGTTTGGCACAGCTATGGTTTGTTATTGCGTATTCGTAGCCGACCGCCGCAGAGTCAGTTGTGTTGTGGCTGGCTGCTCGCAGTGCCGGGCGTTTGGGAATGACATCATCCACGTCAGAGGTAGTTGTCTAGAGACGCTGGATATCCATAACATGCCACCACTGGCTTAGAGGGGAATAGCACCAGCATATCATAACAAAATATTGGAATATGAACGAGTTTCGCCACAGATTATGTGTTATATAGAGGCTGCGCATGGATGCCCCGAGTACTCACATTATATGGATATACGCGCCGCTCCTCTGGGGCTAATTTCTTCAAAACGACTCCAAATGCCACCAAAGTTGTCTGGGTGAGTAAATGGTCGTATTTAATGTTACAAATAAAGTCCGGGTTGTAAAAAACGAAAGTTATCCTTTAAGTATCGTCTAAATTATTCATCAACTGTATGAAAAAATATACCACAGACTAATTGATAATGGAAATAATCCTCATCCAGAAATGCCAAAGATATATCTGAGGTCATTTTAAAAACAGTGTCTCTATCATAGTTATTCCACCAGAGCCCACTGACAAGTTTATCAGATTACAGGCTGTATCTTCATCACGATTCGTTAATCAAGACAAAACAAGAGTCGACAGCCGTGCCAGAGACTCTATGACTCTGTATCCAAGCACACAGCAGTGCCGCGACAGTGCTAACATGCTAGCACTAAACACAGAATACAGCTGAAGCTGATTGGAACAGGAATCAATTCTGAAGAAAACGTGAATGTGTGCACCAGATTTCATGGCCAGCCATCAAACAGTTGTTGAAATATTTCTGTGGGCCAACACAGCCATGCCTGGCAAATAGGCCTGTCTGCAGACACACATGCCTGCTGCAGGCCTGCTGCTGCAGATACATCCTAGATAGAAAAAACATAAGTGAAAACTGCAACCAAAGACCATCAGAAAAAACATGCTCAAGCATGGTCATTCTGCGCTTCCTTATTCACTCCAACATGTTAACCTGTAACATTTGGCCGACTGGAAAACAGAAGTTGCGTGACCTGAGACAAGCTGTGCCCTGACTGTCCGGAAGGGGAAATCTCAAATATCTGGGCCGTATTGGCTATCAGCAGATAATCACATAGCAGCACTGCCATATGTCCAATCTGTTGCTGTAACAATTTTGGCACTTCAAGCAACAATCAACAAGCTCCAATTAACCGTCGGACATTAGCGCGGTGACGTGGTGGCTGGTGGGATGAATGCAGGATGAAACCGAGTCATCACGTCTCACATTTCCTTAGAATGCTGCTAGACATACTAGCTATAGTTTTCCTCAATACGTTGCCACTGTCCAGTTCATGAAGCCCCATTTTTCTTTTTTCACAGTCCTTGATGTATTTATATTTTGTTAAACTGACAGTTTTAAAAGATTCCACAACTGGAAATACAGCAGACGGAGCAAAACAAAGGAGATGTATTTTAAGCATTTTCTCCTGGGGGCAGAGCTGAAGTTCAACTCAGCAAAAAGTAGGACTTTTGACGACGACTACGTCTGCGTAACAAGCACAGAAATAAACCCCCGGTTGTGACATCAAAGAGGAGGATGAGGCATAAGAAGTCAGCCAAATGAATTAGCCCAGACAGCTCATCAAGCAGGCAGACAGAGAGGAGAAGGATTCAGGAACATGGAGGGCGCAGAGAGCCTGACGGAGAGCGAGGAGGGCTGGAGAGGGAGGAGGTCACATCAACCTTCAAGGAGAACTGTAATTCACGTCGGAGAGGAGTTAATGATAATGTGAGTGTGCCTGAGTGTACGCGCACTGTATGCTGGAGACAGTGTGACAGGCAGATGTCAGCATGCGCATATATCCAGACTTAAAGTGTGAGTTCACCCAAATTAGCATAAAAAACCTCTCACTTACAGGGCAAATGATTATTAGAGCTATCCAATTATTATAAAACTATTATTAGGGCTTTTTTTCGATCCCAAAAAAAAATCCCAAAAATGGTAATTGGTTCAAGCATTTCAATGGGAAGATCATATTTTTTTTGGGGGGGGGAAATGCTATTTGAAGATGGCCCCTCAGGCTTTCAGAAAATGTGACGGGTGCTCCCGCTATTTTCTTACATTAACAGTCGTCTTTTGCTGATTGGTAATCAGATCGTTTGAAGGGATGAGTTTTTTAACTAACTTACTTCCAGAGCTAAGATGTTATGAAATAATCTCCAGAATCTGCACCCAACTGTGAATTTAGAGATGTTTCTGCTGGAGCGTCGCGTCCGCCCGCTGATCCCCGTTAATCAGCACGAGTGATGAGCGAATTTGAAATCCTTAATTACAAACCAGTTTGCCGTCTTTTCTCCCTGGATCCCGCACCCCGGCATCTCTGTTCTCCATATGCTGGCTCACCAATACGAGTAGTTAACATTGTGGATATGACTTGGTTCGTGATATGAGACATAAGACAATAATGTTAAACAGAACAGGGAGCAGTTAGCATCAGCCATCTGGTTAGAAACCCATAATATCCCCAAATACATGATGTTAAGTTTTTCTTTGACACTAAACTAAGTTGTTCATGCTGGCGTTTCACTGGCGTGCTGTGATGTAACTCCCCCCAACCCCCTCCTACTCTCGCCACCCCGTGGCAATCGCCTCTTGACGGTGTCGAGTAGTCACGATTGGACGATATGAAAACGGAGACCATCGCCGAATCCTAGTTAATATTCATATTCATTAGTCAAAAATAAATAATAATAATCAGCAATTCATTCGACAATGCAGATAATTTTTAGTTGCGGCCCTCACGGTTATTTTCATTAGCCATCAGTCAATGAGCCAATTATTTTCTCCATTTTAATCATTTGGACATACGAAAACAGAAAAATGGCCTAACATAAGCATAAGGTCTCCAACGAAGAGCAGCAAATTCTCACTAACGAGAATCTGGAACCATCAAATGTTTGCCACTTTTAGCTTGACAGCAGACATAACTTGTCTTTCCAATAACAATGTCCCATTACACAGGATAAATCACAGACTTCACTGTGCAGTCCTCACTGGAACCACTTCTTATGTAACCTCAAAGAGTCAGTTACAGTGGAGTTTAGTCTGTGGTGCTGTTTCGCAGCATCAGGAGTTCAGGCTAGAGACCAATAAGGCCATATGAAAAAATCCATCTAATTGTATTTTGAGGATAGCTAACCCTTTACCAATCAGACAGCCATGTGACAATGTGAGATATGCAAAGATGCATGCTTTTCACTGGACAGCAATGATATGTAGAGGCAATAAATATAGGGCTTTAGTGCTTTAAAATGCAAAAAAGCTGCCAAATTCACAACCCATATTTGACTCCAACTTGTCATCCAAAACAAGAACGCACTCTGAGTCCCTTAACCTGAATATCAGGAGCCAAACAGTCTGCAACAGGACGATGAATGGCCTCACTACTCCGCTCAGACACTGATGCTGCTGGGATTGCTCGCACCGCTGTGGCAGCTCTCAATGGAAGTTACAGCCCGCCATGCCGAGAGCAGGCTTCTCATACACTGAACATCCACTGGTGTCAGTTTGAGTCCACCGTATGCGTGTGGCAGACAGGGGGAAAGCACTGTGGATTTCATAATCTAATGGCCTAGTGTTGTATAAGCTGCTTGCTGCTGACTTTGTGCATGCTCATGTCCCTATCAGACCTGTACAGTACTGTGAACCTGCCTCAAGGCCATTCAGTGGAGGATGATAAAAATGCTTTACCCCTTCACAAAAAGCTCACATCCTGCAGCAAGTTCATCTGCAACCTTGCACTGCTCCTAATGATGACACAAAAATCTGAGCATACACTATTTATTGCAAATCATGCACGTGTGCATCAGCTCCTAGGTGCAAAAGCCGGATCACACAGGGAGCACCAGGCTCCATCTGCAGAGCACATCTGCACTTGAGCCCGCTAAACGTGCACCTGCGTCCACATGCACCATCTCGGCATGTTTGCCTGTGATTGATTCGGCTGCATGTGTGCAGTCAGATCCCACTGAGCAGCACAGAGCAGGATCCAGGCCAGCAGGATACCTGGGAGTCTGTTAGCTGCTGGAGCCCTGTCATGTTGCATGTGCAGCCAGGAGAAGGCAAGAGGGAAACACTGCATCAAAAAAAAAAAAAAAAAAAAGACAGGATATCCCTGTGCGCGCGCGTGCGTGCGTGTGTGTAAGAACAGAGAGGCTACATATAGCCAATCAATTCACCTGCACCAACAAGGGAGGGCGAAAACTGCAAAGCCGGCTGTCTGTGTTGTGGGGAGGGTTCCCTCTCCGGCAGATAAATGTAGCCATCTGCAGCCCCCCCATCACCGCCTGATTCATTCAGAAAATGATGGCAAGCTCCGAGGGCCAGCCTGCTACTGCTATTCACATGCTCGCTGCTGCTGCACTGTCACCACGACTCTGATGAAGAGCTTTTTCGGTGGTGGTGATGGTGGGGGGGGGCAGTGTGCGCGGACCCGGCTCACATGCATGCCAGAGGAGCTGCAGTGTGTGTGTGTGTGTGTGTGAAATCTCACCTTTAATGTGGTGTTCGGGTAGCTCACGGGCACCTTATGGAAAGTGCTGTTGGAGAGCACAGCCTGTCTGATGTCTTCGAAGATGGTGATGATATCATCCAGGAGGCAGCGCTTGTCCCTGTGGCTCAAGACGCAGAGGTGCGCGAACGTGTAATTGAATCCCTTGTAATTGACGCGCAAATCCAACACCTGCTTGTGGACCTGCAGGACCTGGTCGGCCAGCTCCAGGATGTTCCCCCCGGACTTGGCCAGCAGGATCAGCCTGCCATATCTGCCCGGGGTGTGCAAATCCGAGTACAGCTTGTGCTTCGACCGGTCGATGGGAAACAGGCTGTTGGCGAGACTCCGCTCGATCTTGGCGAGGCTGTGGGTCGGGGCGACCAGCACCTCCAGGTCCGTCTCCGGCTTGAATCGGCTCAGCACGGTAGATCCGAAAATGATGGTGAGCACCGCGGGGACGGTGAGGAAGAAAACGGGATGCCTGCTAACGAATAAACCCAGCCAGTAGAACGAAGCCTTGAGCCCTCTGTGTATCACTTGCCGCAGCATCCTCCACAAAATCCAGCTTGCAGATGCCCCGTCTCCTCCGATGAAGCACATGTGACATCAGACTCCGTTCCCCGGCTTAGTCCAATTCGTAAGAGAATTACACCAGGCTACAACACCACCACCACCATGCACACACGTTCACACACACGCACACACTCTCACACACACTCACACACACACACCACAACACCTGGAAAAACAGCACTGCAGCAATTCGCGGCAAGACGGACGGACACACACACACGCACTCACACTCACACACACACACACACACACACACACGCACACAGATGAGCAGACAGTCAGAAAATCATCGCGCGTCAGCCGGTCGAGACGAGTCCGCGCCGTCCGCTCTCAGGCCATTCCGCCTCCGTGTGATGGAGAAGCGCTGCGAGTCTCCTCCGCTGCACCGGCTGCAGTGGCAGCGACGAGCCGCGGCGGCGTGAGGTGCATGTGTGCCTCCTGTCTGCCTCCACAGCGCTCACACCAGCGGTGGCGCCTGATTTATGTACTTAACTGTAACCATGTGGCGGGGTGGAGAGAGGAGGGGGGGCGCTGCCTGGTTATTTTAGGAAACGGCGGAGGCAACAGGCAACATGAGAGTTGTAAAATGTTCCTGCAGGTGGCTGAATGACCGAAAGCACTTGCCGGGGGGGGGATGAGTCAGTGTGTTGGCTACATGAATGGGGAAAACCCACACTGTGCTGCGGGCGGAGTGCTCCATCCAGGCCAGGCCAGGCCAGGCAGGGTGGTGTGACAGGACCGGGCAACACACAGCCCCCCTGTTCTCTCTCAAACACAACATGCCTGTGCAAAAGGCTGGTGGTTATTCCAAGCACACTCACACACGCACACACACACACACACACACACACACACACACACACACACACACACACTCTAAATCTCCAGCCATCACCACTCCTGTTAATAAGTGGATGCTGGCGTTCACTCCATGTTTTGCACCTTTGTCACTAAAACAACAGAGCTGGTGCTTCACCAGGCAGCCTCCAGCCTAGTTTGGACACAGTTCCATCACTTACATTATCGATCAGCAGTGTGGGAATGTGATATGGCAGGACATGATCACTATATGAAGTCCATTCTGATGGGCAAGGTCACATGGCGGCGGTGGCAGACACGCTGTACGCTCTGATAAATCTGACCTTGACTCATCTCTTTGTTGGAAGTGGTTTTTTTGAAGTCTCAAAGCTTCAGCAGCAGCACAAGTGAGAGCTCCTCTCTTTTGGAAACCAGTGCATTTCAGCCTGACTCATCATCAGGGCTTTGATCTGGCCACCAGCGGCAGCACTGAGTGCACTGCTGCTGAGCAGCACCATCTTCACATCAACATGGTTCATCTATGAGATACTTTGCTCTGTTGCAATAAATCTTTTTTGTTTCTTTGCACCATTTTTTTCCTCTTTCATAAATAACCCATTTACATCCTTTCAGATCTAATGCTTTTTCTTAGTCGATGCCTTCCAAAACAGAAAAGGGTTCATATGAGATATTTTCTGATGTGATGCCACTATGATTAAAGCAGCTGACTTGTTGGGTTAGAGAAACATTGTTTTGGTTGAAATAGTTATTTGTCACAATTAGTGGACCTACGCTGTCGTGGGTGAAACAAACTGTTGGTTGAATAACGATGTTCTGCTGCTTCCACCGTTGCTTCTCTGAAGAATCAGAATCCACACAGCTGCTGGACGTCTTTGTCTTTGTCATTTACATGAAAATATGGTGTTTTTAGGCATTTTTTTGAGAGACTGCTTTTCATTTACCTTCAGAGAGCAATCTCTCAGAACACACAAAGACTGTATTTCTGTGTAAGCCCACGCAGTGTTGTTTTGATGCTGTCGGCTCTCAGGATATGTCGTTGTCCTCGTTCCCAGTGTCAGTGCATGTAACTGTGTCTTGACTGCTTTTTTGTCTGTGTGGCGAATCCACTCTCTGCTGTGGGCATCATATGAGACATTATGGCTGCTGTGTGTTGAACTGTAGAGGTCGCTCAGCTTGCCTGCAATCCACTGAGTATGTCATTTTAACATCCTAACTCATTTAATGAACCTCAGAGTGAGTGAAATGCTCATTTCAACAGAAATCCATCCAGACGGTCCGAGGCTGAGTTGCACTGGTTTCAAGATCACGATGAATTGCATCAGTTTTATGATAAAAATGTTATCAATTCTGCTTGCAAGGAACTCATAGAACACTATGAATGCAATTTTTTAAAGGGGTTTTTAATCACAGTTGGGAGGTAAAGTCAGAGCCAGTTCCAACCACTGGAGCACTCTGGGACAGAAATGACCTCTGAACCCCATGAGTCAACCTGTATTCCTATGCTGGAATACACATTTGTTTACAAATATGCTTCATGTAAGCATACTATCAACTGAAATATCAGAGGCATTAAATGGTCTCTCCAGCTATTTAGTCTGTACTGGCAAAACATTAAGGGACTTGTTAGAGACAGACTTGAAAACTGCTATTACATGCTGCTGTAATGCCCAAATTTCCCCAAATTTCAACTTATCTTATCATAAAAACAATGACCAAACTCAAAGAAGCAAGACCCAGATATTCTGATTCATAGTCTCTACATGGGTTCAGCTCCAAAATAATGGATCCATATAACACTCCCCATAATGCAACTCAATAGCATGTTTACTTAGAGCCTTCCACCCTGATGAAAGCACTTAAACTCCACACACCCAGCACGTGACACCTCCAGAGCCACAGAATACTTTCTGCTCTGACGTGTAAAATTGGTGGAGTGCACCTTTAAAACTAGATTTTGGCGCAGGGCCCCATTACAAGGCAGAACCAGATCTTAGGTAAAAAAAAATGAGGAGCCACGGTGAGACCACTGCCATTTTAAATGACCAAAGAAAATTTAGTTTAATCAAATTACCACAAAGTAATTGCCACACATTCAACCTGGGACCATTTGGGGCCTCCTGAGGGTCTGGGACCCTGAGGCAATCGCCTGCTTTGGCCAGTCAGTAATCCTGCTTTGGGATAAGTATGTTTTTATTATTTGTCATTAAAATCTGGTGGAAAAGTGGAAAACCTTAATTTGTGCTATTAACAATAGGCGCTACACCAGCTGGCTGCTTGTTGACCAGTTTCACAGACGAGGATTAAACCTTGTCCTGGCCTCACATCTTCTACTCAACATCTTATCACTGAAAAATCAATTACGGCTAAGGATTAGGATTAACTCGTGCTTGTTACACTGTAAATACCATTTGTATTCTCTTGGGTTTACCGGGGTAATCGTCACTGAAGCCCTTTTCCAGTCTGTATACAAAGGAAGCCAATGAAAAGTCCCCCAAACCAAGAGCTCATTGCATAATCGTCGGAGACCGGTGTCATCGTTAATGACCCAGACCTTAATCCTGCCTTCGTAGAGCCCGATCTTCCAAGCGGCACCTCTCGTTGTCGGAGCGGCAGCAGTGGAGAAGTGGCATAAAAAGTAGGGCATGTACAGTCGCTACCTCTGCACCTGAATAATTTCTTGGCATGAGCGAAACCTCATTCAGCCGCATGCCAAACAGGCATCCTGAGCAAAAGATGCAGCAGCGTTATTTGTTTTCATTTGTTTTCCTTTGATTGTCAGGTGCTGTTTAGATGAATTTGCAGACATGAACGGCAAAGCTCCGGCCCCGCTCACCAGACCCGCTCAAAGATCACTTCACAATTCATGTCTGTGCACTCTCGTTGAATAAATCATTAGGATTTCAGGCTGCTCGGCGTTCCAAAAACTCATTCCCCAGAATGGTCTCGCTGCTGAGGGCTTGAGATGAACAACAGTCTGTTGTGGCAAACTATCAGCTGGGCTGGAGTAGCCTTTACAAAAGGCCTTTATCTTGACACAAAGCATTGGTATCAAAGAGCCTGTGGCTCGCTCAGCCATCCAGTCCATCTTGAGTGGCCCATGCAGTATCATGGAGAGACGGAAATGGGGCAAAAGGCATTGTAAAAGTGACATTAAATCAAATGATAATGCCTTACCCTCTGGCAGAATAAACTCCAATTCAACCATCTATTTTCATGCCATTGCAAATATGTCATGCTATGATATAGCTCTATTATGCATCTGTTAATGCATGAATCCTCGCCTGTACGTACAGTTTGCGGTAACATAAATGCTTTATGGATTACTGCTCTAAGTGGGCGAGAAAATACTGTGTACTCATTCTTTTCTCATTCCAGGACAGTAAATCCTCCCCTCTGGAAGGACTTAATTAAAGGCCACACAGTGACCACATTCCATTTAGCCTCTGATTGGATGCCAAGTGCCTCCTTTAGAAACTAAAGTCTCTGGTCAGTGAGGAGAGGGTCGCTACCGGTAACCTGATAGCATTATGACAGTGTTCTGCAGTAAACCAGTGTGCACATAACAGCTTTATTTTACTGTAATTGATGGTGGATGTTGTCAGCGAGATACTGTACATAAATATTTCACGACTCTGGATCCAAGCCAAACCACAGGGGGAAAAAAATGATGTTATTGAAAAACAGAAGTTAGCCGCGCATGAATGCAAAAAATATCACAATATACTGAACATCTGAAATGGTCAGTGTCGGTTAGGAGTTATATAAAGGCTGAAGTGGCTGTGAAAAGCAAAGAGCATACAGGAGCATGCATGTTTCAGTGTCAGTGCTTCCATCAGATTTGGGAACCCATGAGAAACATTGTATCCAGATGACAGCACACATGTCACGATGTCGGAATGCTAAGTTATTAAATGTGCCCTTGATTTCCTGACATGCATTGTGTGTGTCCTTGGAGGCTCACACTCGGGTAGGATTCATTGCTTACTTCATGAAAGCCTTGCAGAGCCTTTTCTAAATGTTTTAAAACCTGCGTGGTTTACATTAGTTTGCCACCCTCCTCCTCCTCTCTTTTACCAGCATCAGTACCTACATGCTGCATTACTGCCACCAACTCTTCATATGCAATGTGATATGCAATATTCCTTTCTTTAAATGTTTCATGCAACATAAGAAATGCTCTGTGCGGAAGTGATGTTCTTCATTTTCATAAGTCGTAATACACTGCAAATAAATAAGAGAAAATGAGAAAAGTACTTATAAAAATATATATAATGCAAGTCACTTTGAGCATTTTCTGTGTACTGTGTTCATTTTTGTATTGGCACCAGTTGTGCATGTTGTTGTGTTGACAGCTGCGAGTGACAGCTATAACATGCAAGAGCTTAACCAATCCAAGCCAGTGCCTGAACTCAGCCAGCCAATCATAGCAACCAGACAGCACACACACCTAACACTAAAAGCAGCTATAGTTGATATTTTTAAAGGAGGAGTGCAGATTTATTTTGTGGCACGTGTAGTTTCTTCCTCTGCAAAGAGTAAGGTGACATTTGCCTTTTGTTTCTCCGTAGTTAGAGGACAGTTCGCATACTTTTAACTCCCCACAGCTCCCAGATTTCCTTCTAAACCTCATCCTTTTTGACGATGTCCTCATAAAAAGGCTATTATGGATCACATAAGATGTGCCACTTCTCTGCTCCTAAATTAGTGTCTTGTTGTCCATGTTGACTGGAGCATTGATTTTGATTATGTTGGAGGTCGAGCAAGTGTTGAAGACAGTGACTGCCCCAAAAGCAGAATTCAGGCCTTGCAATTCAGTGTTGTTTTATTAGAAGATGAGGATTTGGAGAGCTGATTTTATCTTAATATGTTAATTTTATGTTTACTGTTAATGTGAAGCTGGGTTGTCTGCTGGAGGACAGACTTGTGGACCCTGGTTAGACAGGATATAAACCTGAGGCTCAAGCAAACACAAATTTAGACTGCATTTAGAAAAACAAAAGGAAAACTGCTGAAACGATCTGAATGAATGGCTGAAGAACCAGTGCTGCATGAGCTGATTGATGACAGGTGTGCAGGTGGAGCAGAGCTTGGAGGCAGCAGGGAAGCCACACCCACACTCCATACACACTGACAGGGAAAACAAAACACACATGGGAAGAGGGAGTTGTCTGAGTTGAATAGTCCTCCCATGTAGAGGACTAGCAGTGAATGGGGATTCAAGTTCTTCCAGGGGAATACCAGATTGCCATGTTGCTATCCGGACGAGTGTCCTCTGCAACAGAGTCAACCAGATCTAAAAGAAGCAGGGTGAACTGATTCCAACAGAGGGTGTCTTGAATGTGCATTTTGCATTTAGATGAGGCTGAGGAATCAGTCTGGCTCACCAGTACCCCCACATCTACCAGAGCCCCATGTCTTTTGGCCGAACGGTATTGCCACTTGATTAGTTAATGGAGTGATATGATTTAACTTGGTTGCTGTGAGAGAAGGTCTGAAGGAGTTTCTGTGACGTTCCAATGATATGACCTGACTGGAGCTTGTTTCCTGGTCTGACTCTGCTGACTCCACACTGGCCAGACTGTCCAAACTGACAGTGACTATTGGAAAAACCACCTGTACACTACCTGCTCAGCACCAAGCAGCAGACACAGCTAGTGACGGGCTGCTAAATGCTCCGCAATGTTCACCATCCCAAAGAACCAGATATTTCTCTCAGGAGCTGGTAGAGACCAAAAACAGAGCAAAATAAAATAAAATAAAATAAAATAAAATAAATACTGGACATTCAGGACACCAACAAGTTTGCCAAATCAGTGTGTAAAAAAAATGACATGACTAGATTTCACTGCCCCCAAGTGGCAAAAAAAAAAAAATAAAAATCAATGGTTGCTGTTACTACAGATTTGTCACAAGAGTGAAAATAAAGCATTTATGATGTGCGGCCTGAGAGCATTAAACCACAGGATTCTGGATCTGGATTCAACCTGATGTACCAACCTTTGTATGTTTTCTTAGTGTAGATCATTTCCGGCTAAGCTGTGTATTTGTATGTGTGCGTTGGCATATGTTTATTTGTGCTGGCTTCAGTCATTCACATGACACGTGCTTCTGTATGTGTCTTGGCTTGTATGTTTTTGACGATGTTTATGTGTGTGAATGTGTGTGTGGGGGGGTCTGTGTCACTTTATGAAAGTGATTTTCTGCCTGAGTGGCAAAATGCCGCCGATGTCCTGTAATCCTGCAGGGTGCTCCGAAGGCTCCGGTGTCGTCCTCAGTGCTAATCAGAGCTATTCATCAGCACCTCCACAAAGACTCATACACAAGACAGCTCTTTCTCTGGGATGCTTAAATGTAATTTTATGCACAGAAACAAACTGACAGATGCGTACTCAACACAAATGCACAAATGAAGATGCATGCATCTTTATACGTCTACGAATGTGCATTGACAAATGAACCCCTCCACACACACATGTCATCTATAGGCTAAAAGGATTTTCCTGCTTGCTGTCCTGTCAGTGCACAGCTTAATTAGCTGGGCTGGCAACAAAAGAACTCTTGTCAAAGTATAAATGAACAAATAAAAATTGAATTTACCTGTTCACGATTTGCAAAAGCAGGTTTAGTGTAGCTACCGAGCTCGCTAGCTAAATAGCTGCAGGCTAGTTAGAGCTTCATGGTTACTCTATTTAGCAACTGAGCAACACTCCATAAAGTAATTTACTCCTTAATAATGTGTTTTCACTGAGCATCAGCATCATTTTAAAAGTTTGTGCTTTCTAAAGACACTGATGCTCCTTGAATTAGGGACAGGATCCAGAACTTGGATTGGTATGCAGAAAGCGTACTGGGAGTCCCTCTTCTACCATCAGTATCTCTGCATTCAGTTTGCCAGTCAGGTCACGTGAACATGTTGGCTGGAACACACAGGAATCTTAATGTTGTTGGGACTGTTTAATATTTAACACATTTACTGCCGCTGTTTTTTTTTAACACTAGAAGATAGTGTAGAGGTTTGATGTCCTGCCTAAAGGAGAACTCTGGTTATTTTCCAGCTGGGCTGATTATGTTAAAAATGGCACGACTTTCTTCAATGTAGAGCTTCAGTTGCTCAGTTGAACTGCTAACTGCAACCTCTGAAAACTGCAAAGTGGAAAAAGTATACTCAGCTCAGAAGGTATTTACTGCAATATATTGCTATATTGTTGAAATATGGCTGGTTTGTAATTACAGAAATTATACTGATTGGAATGGACCCATGATGCAAATTCTGTCTGAGTGCTTCCACAGGGGCAAACATACAGTATCTAAATTATTTTTTATTGGAGGTGTTTGCACGCTGGATTGGAGATGTCCCCTCTTGTCAGCCGTTTCAAAGGTACTTTATGAGTATGGGTTTACACACAAACTGGCCGGGGAAGCATGGCAATCTTCCAATGGTGACCAGACCCACGAAACACAAGACTGTAAATTTAGAAATTTGTCCACATTCTATAGAGAAATGGGATTACACTTGGGACTGAATGCTTCCTTGTGTCCATTAAATCTTCTCATGTTCAAATGTTGCAGTAATTTATCATTTGTATTGCCAGAAAAGAAAATGTCTTCAGTGTATGCTGCATGGACCACTGGGCTCACTGGACTGAAAGAAGTTGTGCTGAAATGGATTGAAATCAACCTGTCCTGTATAGTAGAACTCATTTTAGCATATTCTGAGACCAGATCCGTGGAATTGGATTGAAGTCCAATATGATTTTATCCCAGACGAAGCCTGATATATGGTATGACTGACAATACTGACAACATCAATATACTTGCAACATAAGACTGAACTTGAGAGATGCAGCAGTGCTGCCCTAATCGACAGTAGGTCAAATAAAGCAGTGGCAGACTCAGGCTGTCAGAGGGCCGGGGCCAAAAAATAAAATACCAGTGTGCAGAAAGTCATGATGCATTTAAGTTCATTTATGGTAAAACAGTTCCAAACTGTGTTAAAAGAGTGTCATTATATGTCTCAGATAACTTCTACACCTCTGTAATACACAACACAGAGAGAACTATTAGCTATTTAACCATTTAGTGGCACATAGAGGGCAACTAATTTTCTATAGAGAGCGTATGTGGAGCTGCATTGCATTTTCCTTTCTGGAAGACATCATAGAGGACACTACATGATGTAAAATTCATTAAGCTAACTTACAAGTGCATCCAATTGTGTTGAAATGACCCAACTACTGCAGGAATCGTGCAAGCACATGAAATTCACTAAATATGGTCAATAGCTTTAATTGCTATGTTTTTTGGGGGCTTTTTCTGGGCCACGGCGCAGTCCGAACAGGCGGGTTGTGCTGTCCAGATGTCAGTGGGGAGCTCGTTGTGCCAGGACGTGTCCGCCTGGTGTTGTGGAGAATTAATCTGCAGGAGTGGGCTGCACTTTATCACATTTTATTGCACACTGGGCCACCGTAAAGGGCACTTTGTCATGTTTTATCTACCATGGGGGCATCCAAGAGGGCACAGAGAGTCACACATGAGTGAAATGTGAACCATGACAAGGAGCTGCTGTTTTTGTTGTTGCTTTAGTTTTGCAGTTTTTATTGGATGAGAATATTGATATTATCCTCATGTACGCACAGTAAATGTGAAGATACAGCCAGTTAGCTTAGCTTAAAGTGGAAACTGGCAAATGTAACAGTTAGTGTTGTGGACTAACTGGATATGTCCCCTTGAGTTTATGGTGCAGGAAGGACGGCACGGCCACACAGGATTTGCTCTCACTCTGCTGCTGCCCTTATTCCGGAGCTGGTAAAAAATGAACAGTGCACAGTTGGCATCAGCAGTGAAACTGCAAACTTTGAGAGCTTTGTAACAAAAATGACAAAAATGACTAAATAGTGCAAACATTACAGCCAGGAAAAAGCCAGCTGGTGCATGGCTAGCTAACTAGCATAAATTTATTCAACCACTTTCAGACTACATGCTAGTATTGCTTACGGTAATGGTGTATGTCACAGACAGTTTCAAAGACAATTTTAAAACATTAAACATGGAATTATCGATTGCAATATTGCTCACGTGCACCTACCTCCAGCCTGGATATATTTCCTTATTGCAGAGTCAACGACAGTGTCCATGAAGGAACCCTATGTGTGCAGTTGCACTATTAATCCACCAGGTGGCTCCAAAACTATATACAGGATAAGCAAATAAATTTTGTAGAAACTCATGATGAAGGTTATTTCTAACTCTGTTACACAAACAGCTAGCCTGGCAACAAACTTCACCTACCATCACCTCGAAGCTCACCAACAAGTGCATTATATTTTGTTGGGTTATACATTTGAAAACCAAGCCAGGCTAGTTGTTTTCAGTCGAAGCTAAGCTAACTGAGTGGCTGCAGCCCTATATCATCAACTCCTCACCAGAAAGCAAATAATGGTTGGATATCTAACAATACAGAATATTGTGGTCCTCTTATTTGTCTCTTGCTGAATTATGAGTGTCGGCTAACACTTATTTACTGATTTGTTGCATGTGGTGTATTAACGCAGCTGATTGTGACAGTGAAAATCAGACGGATACACACATCTGCCTGGCTGAAAATAGCTCACAGTCAGTACAAGGATTATCAGCAAAGTGTCATTTGTATTCCAAAAATACCTGCACACCATGAGGGTTTATGATTCTATTTCTGTCTTTGCTCTACGAGTAGCTTTGGGGAACAGTGACAGTTAATGAATGCCCCCCTCCTTCCTGGGCGACGGCACATCCGAATCTGCTGAATCCATCCAATATGAGCGCTGCGTGGTGTGCATAGCAGGTGCTGTCATTCCTTTATTGGCTGATTGACACAGTTAATACCCCCCAAAATGCACAGAGACACAGGCTCCACCTAATTACATCAAGAACAAAAACACAGACCTTTTGACACTGGACTCATGCTCTTATCCACTTCAGCTTCTCCTCTAATGACCATTAATCTTCAGAGGAAGACTTCTTCATCCAGTTTGAGCTAAATTTAGCAGCCTCTCGGCTATTCACTCGCCAGAAATCTTAATAAGATGATACTTTCTCATCTTCCGGTTAATGTGACTTGGCGAAAAAATCTACAGGGTTTGCTTAATGAGTGTTTGGTAGGGGATGTCACTGATTGATTCTGCTGTTCCCCGCAGACTAGACCTTAATGAGTCCCCCTCTCTTCATAGTAAGCCCACTTAACCCAAATTGGGTGTCATTAACTGGCCTTCACACCCTGCTCTCCAAGACTTAATCAGTGATAGTCTACCACCTGCAATCAAAAAAAAAAAAAAAGCTTTATATAGGACAGACTGGGACGTATTCAAGCGCACGTCCTTCTCTCAGAGTCCAAGATGAAACTCCTGCTCACATTTCTGTGTTAGCACAGCTCAGATTAGCATAAAGACTGGTCTAGCTGATCTAACTACGTATTTCTTGGCAAACAACAGTCAAGTGCAGCGGCTGTCGGCCCAAAGGCTCCAAAATCAGTGCCTCTGGTTACTTTGGGGTTGTGATCAAGGGCATAAGTTTCATTTCAATATTGGGTTGGGCAGATAACGGAGGCCTAGGGCTCCACCCTGGATTGGATTTTCAGCATCAAACACTTCATTTCCTGCATTCGGGTGAATCTTTCTGCACCAATTGGAGCATCTGCATCCATTTATGGTGGGAGTATCTTTATTTATCTAAAGGAAAAAACTAAATTCATTGGTTAACGTGTCTCCTGTTTTGGAGGAGTAACCTCTTTAAATGTGCACGTGGAACCTGTTCAGGTCAATGATGAATTCATTCATTTTACTTAATTGATGAACCCCCCATCATGAACATCCCAGCTGTGTCATGGAAGCTGACTGAAAACAAGAACACATGTCGTCATATCAGACCTTCGCCACCTTTTCCCTTCTGGCTCCTCCATGATCATCAGCCGTGCATGGTTACTTCTCCTACTTTCCATTTTAAGGCAGATTCAACCATTGCTTTGGAGGCTGCATACCGCCACCACCCTTCTCTACCAGAGGCATTGTCCTGGCTGTGAGTGGCTGACATTGCTTATGAGTTCTTATACTACGATCAACAGTCGAGCATGCGCACATGGATTTGCCGTTGCTTTGTTCTACTTTTCAGATGCACCACGAGTCTATTAAAATGCGCAGTATGTGTCCATTCTTGCTTGACTTTGTTTCTTGTGTTGTTTAGCAACAACCGTGGAAGCACAAATGCAAAGCGTTAATAATTGATGTAGGAAGCAGAGGAACCTGTAGTAGTGCTTGCACTTCAGGACGATGCACAGCATGTTTTATGAAACTGCAGATGCAGTGCATAACAACTCCCCAAGGGACTGGATTTAAAGTTGTGCAGGAGAGAGGGAGAGCAAGAGATACCCTTCTGGGTTTCTTCCACCACTCACCCACATGAAAAGAGCTTTTATTCCGCAGAGAGGGAGCCAGGGAGCAGAAAAAAAAGGAGGTAGACGATAGAAGTGTGGGGGATGGAGGAAGCCCTGTGCAGAGTTAGCATCTTTCTGGCCCCTGAGCTTCACTGATGCTCCGGCATCACATCACTGTACCTGCGGGGGGAATATAAAGCACTGTGCAGCGTCCTTATGAGAGCGGGCCTTACAGGTGGCAGATGCAGTACATGCAGGGAGGATTTTCAACTTGATAAAACGCACCTCTGTGTCACACTCCCCGAGCGCCGATTGTCCTCTCCGTCTGTTCTTTGTGGGCTGCGAGCAGTTGTACTGGCAGTCCCTGAATGGAGTGCTTGTCACCTCTCCTGCCACACACACACACACACACACACACGCCGTGAATCACCTCCAGAGCAGCCGTCTGTCAGCGTGTCCACCCATTTTACGCCACACTCCAATCTGTCAGTCCGGCCTTTTTAATTGCCAGCGGGCCCGCTCGATGGCCGGCCCATTCAGAGGAGTGGCAGTGGGTGGGGGGATTTACAGAACGCTCTCCAGTGCTTCCCAGAAGAGAAACAACAATGAAGTCTTCTGTCTTAAATCTAGAAAGTGGGACATAGTGTGGTCAGTCTGCTCTTAAATGTCCAACCACCGAGCAGCTAGGAGTTATTAGTTAATAAAGATTTAAGCCCTGGTCACACTAGTTTACCCACACATCCTCACAATATAGGTGGTGCTTGCTGAGTGCTAGTGACACTAAGAGCTTGGTAATGTAGGGACTAACAGCTGGTCTGGTTAACTAGCTAACCGGTTACCCAGTTGGGAACATGCTTACGCTCCACAATCTGAGGAATTACTCTAGCTCAGTCTCAGTTAGCCACCTTTCATCATCACTACCATCTGACGTCACCAAAGAGAAGCAGTTCCAGCCATTGCAGAAGTGAGTCTGACATGTGTTCAGTAACTTAGTGTGGCCTTTGATAGGGAAAAGGTCCCCCACCTCTCTACACATTTAAGATGGTTTGCCATTGGATGGATGGATTTTCTCCCTGTTTCAAGCAGTCTGCTTCCTGGTTTTCCCTTGGACTCACCCACACGTGGGGAACACACACCACAACTACAGCTTTATTATTAACTGCCGCACAAGTGCACAGGAGCACCTCAGGGTGCTTACGTCTTTAACCTTCTGGCAACTGCAGGCGACTGGCCACAAGTTAAGCTCTGCTGTTTCTCTATCATTATCTATTTATTATTCTAAATTTGTGAACTTTTCTACAGTAGCAGTATTCCTGATGGATTTTCTTAGTAATGAGATGCATTGCAATGTCTTAAAATGGGAAACGAGAAGAAAAAACATCTACATGCAAGTGTTTTTCTGGTTTTTGAACCATGACCATAATCTTTCCCTTTACTAAGTGATAGCAGTAGAAAACTCAAAATGGAATATAAGCTTTCTGAAACCAATACACAGCATGCTTGTCAAACACCTTTTGACCCAGAAACTGTAGTAACACACATGTAACCACGGTGGAAGTGTCATTATTAATGTATGATGATAATGGGCATATAAAACAAAATGAAAATAAAATGCAGAATTAATTCTATAAAAGCTGGTGTGTAAAGTGATGTCAAAGATCACGCTGGTTTTGCTGCCCTAAGCATCTCGAGCAACGAGTAAAAATCTAAGAGCCTGGATGGCAGAGTCCCAATCGCCTCTGCACTTTTTACTCGACTTTGAACTTGCCAGACTGGATCTGCGTCAGGATCTGGTCCATAAAGAGTCCAAGCGGCTGTGATTAAGCTAGAAGCCTGCACAGCGTGCACAGTGCTAACTGGACAACGGCCACGGCGGAGTTGACCATGACTATCACTGTGTGTACTGTGTTAGCCATGCCCTGAATTCGACTAACGCGTTTGTGCTACATTACGTTTGTGGTGAGGTGCGATCATACGATCTGCTGCCGGAGCTGCAGGTTTAGTGTGGGCCCATTTCATTTGCTTGTCGTCTATCATCCAACTCTTCAGCCAAATGGAAATGACTGCATATTCAACGCAGCATGAGAGAAGAAAAGTTTTTTCAGAACTTCATTATCATTGGTCCCAACGGTTAGCACGTGTCCGTGCATGCATGAGAGACAGTTTTATGGAATTTATAAGTATTCACTCTTTTTAAATGGTTTCCTTATCATATATATGCGTTGGTCTGTCTTTAAATCACCGCTGCCAGGGAACGAGAGCAACAACAATGAAGCCTTGAACCTTGCAGACAATGAACAGGGGAACAAAGACAGCCTGGTCACTGCCCAGCGACAGAGTTGCTATGAATGACGGTTACAAACTTCATGAGACTTTACTTCCTGTCACTCAGAAGGAAGCGGTCGCAGCTGAGGTGTCACCTCTGGCTCAGCGGAGGCTTGTCGCTCTCCACGCTGCTGGTTGTCCTCACTGGCATGAAGGACTTCGGCGGTCGTGCCACCTCTTGATCTGCTTGCTGAACGCTTCATTGTTTGTTGAAATTGGTAAGGCTTTTTTAAAAAAACTGCAACTTCGATAAAATATGCAGCCTCACAGCTTCTGTTTTCGAAACAGCTGTCATTAAAGTTTGCATATAGCGGACGATGCTGAAATATTAAATGTCACGAGTGTTAGTCTTAAGAGGGAGTGACAGGCTGAATGCCGTATCCCAGCTGTGCTCATAGAAAGGCTTTATTTGAATAAATGATGAAAGCCGGGCTTGTACCAAGCATTCAGAGGCCCCAGACACACACAGTAAGGCTTTATGAGGCTCGGCAGCCCTGCGTATACAGAACAGAGAACAGCAGGGTCCTGCGATGACTCCAACCTACCTCAACATACCTTGATGTCGCCGCCACTGCACGCCTGCGTCCACAGCTTGATCTACGGCACGGGTTGTCATGAAATATTTCTATACCATTAAGTACATAAATAACGGCGGCGGTAGGCGTGATTGTGCTAGCTGGAGGTAAAAGGTGCCTACGTCTGCGCGTTGAGAATCTAACCACCTCCAGAATGCACAGCAAAGCGGTCTTCATCAGAAAATATAGCCGCTCGTTAAATGACGTCGGCGCGCTCTTTCCCACTCTCATTAATCATTGGCACTTGTCGCAGCCGATGCGCCACCGTGCTGACATGGCATTTCAGGAAATATACAGCCCTCCAGGCTGAAGGGGGTTTTCTCTGCGCGACCCTCCGTCTTCCACCCGTGTCTTCCATCAGTCTTCTGTATGTCCTCTCCACCCCTTCACCTGGCCTGATCCTTCACCTCCTCTCCACCCCTTCCTACAGTCCTCTCCCACCCTTCTTTTAGTTTCATCTCTAGCTGCATCTCGCCCTCCACAAATGCTGGAATTTTCTTTTAACGCGGGTTCTGTTTACCCCCGAGTCAAAACCCAGCCATCGGCGTCCAGCACCGCCATCGGCCATCAGACAATGAGAGCTGCTCCACTGCTGCACTGTGTTGGTGTTGCAACAGAAATCAAGTGAAAGACAACACACACACACACACTGCTACAGGCTACAACCCTGAAGACACACCTTGTCCTATTATGATAATAATATGGTTCATAATACTTAATTTGGAAAAGCTTGACAGTATATGCATGTCACAAACAAGCTCCAGAACATGGACGATTGTGAGCCTCTCAGTAAAATTCTGTATTTTCAGCAGATAGTATATTTATTGATTGATTTCCGCATTTTCCGCATAGCACAAAAGTGGTAAATAGTGCATGGAGAAAAGCAGCGCATCAATATATAACACATGGAGAACAAGTGTGATGTGATGTCAGATGAACCCAAACGTCTGCATGCAAACTGCGATAAGGTGAAATTGCGGCTGAAAAAGTGATGAAATCGTGCTATTGACTGTGTAGCTATGGCTGCTAGGCTAACTAGCTACCACAGGCACAGAAATGGTTATGGAAACACACTAACTGCTACCAGCATTATCTTTGTGTTTCTCATGTCTGTGCATGAAGTATGGATCAAGTATTTGGATTTTTTTGGTTTAATCCACACACAAAAGGTAATGATGACGTTCTGTAGCATCAGGAAGAGTCTGTGCTGCAAATGCTTCATGAAGAGCACTTTATGCACCCGTCCAGGAAATGCTGAACTACTCCTTTGATAGATCATAGGAAGTGCAGTCGTGTTGGAGCATATTCCTGAACAGGTGCACACGTTACCATTTCCAAGCAACGAGAGCTTACACCTCTTGTTCTTTTTCCATTCTTCCTCCTCAGTCCTTCCTCTTCTTTTTTTCCCCTCACGTCCCTTCATGCTCCCTGAGGCCTTACCGACCTTGCCCTCACACCTCTGCTGCTATTCCTCTCCTCCTTCCTTACACATGTGAGAAGTTGCTAATTAATTGACTGGGGGTTTTCCTGGGGAGGATTTTTCTCCCCCTCTCTGATGGTGAATAATGCAGCAGCCGTAATGGAGAAGGGGGATGAGATTTTTTTTCTTTCTTTCCTGTTCCTTCCCTCCCATACCTGTCTTCCCATCGTCCGATCCCTCACGCTATAGCCTTCCCCCTCCCTTTTTGCCATTGCATTCTCTCTGTGTCATTAAACAAGCCTCCGCCCCTTTTTGTTCCTTCGTCACTCTGGTGGAGGTGACTCATTGGGGCCACTGTTGATTGGGGGGGGTGGGCTGAGCGATCGCACTGTGGATAACCTTTACTGGGCTCACAGCAGCATGAATCTATGGCTAAGTCAGGGGGAAGACATTTAATAAAGGACAGATACAGCTACAATGTCCTCTTCTTACTCATCAAAACTTATGATGGCTCCAAATTAAGACGTGTTCTGCCTCCAGTATTAGACCAGCAGCTCCAAATCTCCTCTCCTCAACATGAATTACTCTGTACTTTCAGGTTTGACCTCTATACCGTAACTAAAGACCAAAAGGTATCAGACCTTTGCCTCCAGGCTGCTGAACATGATATGAGCCTGTAATGGAAATTTCTGGACCTCATGCGCTCAGTGTCCAAAGACAGGATTAGACGGGGACGACAAGATGACCTGAATCGCTCTGATTGTCCTGTAACAGGCTGTTTTTGTTCCAGTTCAAGATAATGTGCCACTCAGCCGGCTCCCTCACCTTGCAGTCGTCACTGTGGATAAAACGCTGACATCTCTCGCCCGAGGGCTGGGGCTCACTCACCGCTGATTCTTGGCACTAACAGGTGTGTTGGGACAGATGTGTCGACAGGGCAGGTTTTGGAAACCGCTGTAGAATGAAGGAAGCTTCAGGTCTGGGATCAGTTAAACAGTTGAAGTGTTTAATCACTTACCATGATTATTCATTTTGAATTTGGAGTTCTGGAAACTAACTGACAATCTACAATCATGAGGCACAAATAAAATTTCTGAATAAACTTTTTTGCATTAACTCTTCCTGTGAAAAACCTGAGAATGACCAGGAGGAGTAGCTGCAGTCATTCACAAACAAGCCCAGCACAAGCCACCAAAGAAACGTGGCTGAGGTTCACTGGGCCACTTCCTGGTGTGACTGGGCCTTTATTGATGTCCAGACAAACGGAGAGAGGAGGGGGGCTGACCTCGTGTTCAGGTCAGATAATACAAGCAGCAGAGAAGGATGGATGCTGCTCGGCCGCAGCGAGTGCAAGGACAATGACAGAGGTTAATGACAATAATGTGCTTGATGAAAAGCTGTAATTTACAACCCTTGCAAAGCTGTTAGCCAGATAGCCATATGTTGTGTAATACTTCATGTCACACGTGACCAATCACGGCACGTCTTATTTCACAATCATGCACGAGAAAGGCGGGTCAAGCAACTGTCAATCATGGCAACATAAGCGTTGTGTGTGATGCTGGTGGAAACAAAAAGAAAGAAAAAACAGCTGTGGATGCATTCCTGGGGGGGCGGAGAGGACAGTATGGACGATGAGCATTTCTTCTGTTTCACCTGACAGCATGTGGGACAACAATGAGGCATGTTTACCTGACTGCAATCTGGAGAGAGCACGCGATTGGTCAACGCAAAGGAACACGTTCTGGGAGATTCAAAACAAAACAAAATTCTGACATGCTAGACTTTCGTGGAGGTGTCTTGGGGCGTCCCAGCTGATGCACGACAGGTCATTTAGCATGTCAGACTACACGGTTATACACAGCCGATTGTCATTCATCGGCCACGACCAAAAAAACATCTCTAGGTTTGTGTTGTCTGATCACACCAGAGCTGCATGGCTAACTGAGCAGCTAGTAGCCACAGCCAAAAATAGCTAAAGCAAGAGTATCGTGAGCTGCAGTTAGCGGGTACTTTGGTGATATGCTGCATCGTGTTTGCTTGGTGATGAAGAGGTGGCCATAACTTACACATGTACCTTTAACCTTAATGGACAAAACATCAGACTTTAACACAAGAGACGGCCTTTTGTGTCCTGACAGGGGCGTCAGATCACAAAACACTTCCATGTGTCGCTCTGGAGGGCCTGGAAAGACATTTAACTCAGAGGAGCTTTGGCATGAAGGTATCAGCGTGAGGGCATCGGTGATGGGAAAGAGCATCAGGTTACGGTCGGGCTGAGCACTTGCATGAATATGACTGGCACGACGGGTCAGCTGATAGCCACCACTATTAAAAACAAACTAACCAGACTTTTGTAGTGACTTTTTTGTCCAATTTGGACTGATTTAAGTTGTTTTTTTATGTGCCTGCCCTGCATTCATCACAACTGAATGCATGATTAGTTGCCTATGTATGTCTGGTGAGTAAATGGGTGTGTGAGAGCAAATGTGTGGGTGTCCAAATGCATCTGCGCCTGTTTGTATTTCCACATTGCTCCAATTCATCATAATGTCAGCGCCACAGTGTGTGTGTGTGTGTGTGTGTGTGTGTGTAGGTAAAGCAGGTTGAGCTGGTGTCTGCTCTGGATTGGAATCATTAAACTCATCAACAGCGTAGATCCCATCTCCTCTTTAGCTCCAGAGAGACAAATAACAGATCACACACACCTTTTACAGGTGGCGCACAGCCGTGTGCGCGAAAGCGTGTATATGTGAGCGTCTGCACACAAGAAAGATGGACACAGAGACCGACGAGAAAAAGGACACACTGCTATGTGCATATGCAAAGTGGCGTATACGTACACACCAGAGGGAAGGGAAATACAGAGATAAGAGGACGGAGAGGAGCTGGGGTGTAATTTGCATTTAGAAATTGAAATTGTTTGCCACACACTGGGTTTCTCTCATGTGTCTACCAGACTGAGGGGGTGAATTCTTCCACGCATAGATGCTGAAGGGAAGACAGTGAAAAATATGTTGTTCTATTAAAAAAAAAAAGTTCACATTTGAGGCTCTGAAAAGAAGCTGCAGGTATATTACAAAGAAGTCAGCTGTAAAAAAAAAAAATCTGAAACAAAAACAGCAAAACTGGCAGAATGAGGCTTTCACAGAACACCAGGAAGAACACTGATCCATATGCATGATCCTGTTTGCAGACACTCTGTTCAGAGATGCAGTGTTGTCAGTGCAGTGTCAGAACCTGTTTTACATTCGACTGGTTTCACACCAAACAAATGCCCATTTAACCAAAATACGTCCTGATCTGTGTTGTTGTTCCATACACACAATACTGGTACCATGCAGTATGGACTTTATCATTTTATTTTATTTAGTTTTTAATTGACATTTCATATTAACTATGCAAGGTGTAGCCCACCGATGCTGGTCAAAGTGCGACAAAAACATCAAGCAGGTAGCTGTATCAGGCATGCCGGCTTCTTTTCTGGTACATTATGTACATTTGAACGGCAGCAAGTCGACTTGCTGCAGCTTTGAGCAAGCTTTCGAATGGAGATGTCCATCTGTCACGGCTGACAGTAGTGAATGCACTCCAGGAAATCCACACAGAACAAACCTTAGCCCATGTCAGCATTACTGTGACTGATAAAATTGATTCTTTGGCCCTGTAATATTACCCTGATTATGTTTAATTCTACAAGAAATTACTCTTTCATTCATTACCATGGGGCCGTTATTGTAGCAAAACTATTTGCAAATGTGGGTTTTTTAACTGGATCTCAATCTGTGTGTGTGTGTGTGTGTGTGTAATCTCTAAATGTGTACTAAGATCTGTGGATGTGTATTCAGAATGTGTGGGTTGTCAGATTTGTAAATGTGTAAAACAGCTCCCAAAAAAATCTCCACATCTGTATTCAGATTTGCAAGTTATTGAGATCTAGAAATGTGTGGACCAATCTGTAAGTGTGTACATGGATTCAATGGCTGAAAAGGTTACCTAGCTTTTTGTGAGTAAATGCCACATTTTCTCCAGGGCACTGACTACATTGTCCATATGTTATGAGAAAAAAGAAGCATAGTTCTGGCGCGCCATGGAGTCAACCTCAGCTCACTCTAGCTTCACTGGCTGATGGCTCAGCTGATCTAGAACCAGCCGACATCAGCTGACAGCTCAGCTGATTCTCACTCTATTAGCATATCTCAAGCCCTGTTTAAGCCTGCGTTCCCTCGCTGCTACTTCTGCGAACTTTTTAAAACCCACCACCAGCTCCACCTTTTGTGCTGCGTCGGACTTAATGTCATTTCTGTGGTCACTGAGGCCCACTCTGCTCTGTTCTCTGTGGGGTCTGTGCTGCTGCTCCTCCATATAGGCACATGGAAGAGCAGGGAGGTGCTCTCCCTGCTTCAGGCTTTTCATGGGCAGGTCCCAGAACAGAGCCATCATTTCTGCAGCATAAACAAATCTTCTTTGACCAAAGTGGTCCTGACTGAAAAACATTTGCCTCCTGACATATGTTAATACAAAATAATGGGAACATATGCTGCGTTGTGGACTATTAGCAGCAGCAGATACTGGACACATGTTCACTGAATGACTGCTGGGTATAGATGTAAAATAGCTGTTGAGGTGGTTGACAGCCAGCACTTGTGAGAGTGTTGGGATGAAGTGCTTGTGCAGTGCGAGAGAAAAACAGAATGCATTTATTAAATCAGAGCACAATGAACAGCACTGTCCAGTCTGAAACAAGCAATAGTCACGCGTATCGAGGGAGAACACATCGGCATTATCTAATATGACTTCACTCCTAAAATAACTCCAAAATATTGGCAGGGACGCTTCCCTGCTGTCTTCATGTAAACCTATGCCCTCACTTGATTATATACATGAAATGACACACGTGGGTTCCCCAGTCTGCAGACAGAAGCCCAGAATCAGAAGCTTTAAATACCCCACCCAGACATTAGCAAGGGTCAGGCAGAGCAAACACAGCTGTCATGCAGCATTAGGTTTTCATCTGAGCTTTGCCTGAACAATCATTTCACAACATCTCACTCAAGTCAGAATTAATCTGACTACAGCTATCAGGAAAACAACAACAACAAAAAAAAGTAAAAGCTTCCTCCCTCCCTCCACTCTCACTTGGTGAAGTCTAGATTGCCGTCACCTGGCAGAACACAGGGTGTTCAGGTGCACATGCTCATAGATTGCCATGCCTAATAGGACCTAGGGGTGAGTCATTCTGGAGACAGATTGTCCCCACGGTCCGCTGGCTGTCTCTTCTGTGTGCACGCTGGAAAAAAAAAAAAATCAGCATGCACACAGCCTCTGGAAATGAGAAGCAAACACAGCGACCGAGCTGCACAACCCGTTTCCAGCCAGTCAGCAACAGGTGGCGCTCATGCTCGTGCACAGGACGAGGCGAAGGGACGGTAAATCTGTCATGCTGTGTGTAATCACATTGTGAGGATGGAGAGATGGCGGCGTCAACAGTCTTTCCAGAATGACTCACACCACCTTTAAAGTGAAAATGACACCGAAAACACACACATGGATGGATGGGTTAGCTTTGCTATAAACAAATGAAGCTCCGCTTAGTTCAGCCAGGAAGACTGGCTCAAGGCATATAGAGGGAGGGCTGAATCGAGGGTGACTGGACCTGGTTTTGCCTTTCATCCAAGGATATAGAGTTGACCTCAGGTCACGTGGCATCATCCGTTCACAGCTGGCCTCCTGTGGCTGTCCTTCTCACCTTGACCTAGGTGACTGTAATGACTGCCGTTACACAGCCGGGAGCACTAACGACCCAAGTGGTGTCGATGACCGCGATGGCGACCGTGCAGAGTCCATCAGTCAGAACGGAAGAAGCTCCTCTGGTGAGAGGCGAGAGGTTTTCAAGCTTCTGCAGTGAAGTCCAGTTGCCTTTGATTCAGCCTTCCTTGGATAACCGTGACCTGGATGACTGAGAATCTCCAGACACATCAATACTTTTTCCTTTTCAGCTTCCAGCTCAGTCAGCCGACTGAGAGCGATCACATTTCTCACGTCACCAATCACATGTTGACGTCTGTGAGCCAATAGTCTCTGTGCGGGTAAATTTTGAAATTTGTCTCGACCAACCAGCTAAAAACTTCTGTCTTCTGTAAATCCAGTGTTTTAATTAGCAAAACAGAATCTCACTAAAGGGACATTTGCTGTCTTTCTCTAGAAGTCTCTAAAATGACGACTACTAATTACTCCTCACATATATCTTCAACTTTTCCTTTTCTAAATAAGTATCATGAGCTATTTTTTAGTCTTAGTTGTCCGAAAGTGAGACTGAGTGTCCCAACCAGTCCTGGTTTCAAATAGTCCTCCAACCTAACCTTCCAAAATGAGGAGACGTATTGTGGATAACTAGCTGGATGGACATAATGAGCACTCCGCAGTGGCAAAACTTCTCATGCACTTTTCCCTGAAGGAGCGCACACTGCATTTAAACACAACATTCTGACAGAGGACGGCTCAGCTGAGAGGTCACCAGCGTCAGAGCTCCGCAGAGACTCCAGGTGTCGATGTGGAGGACACACAGACACTTTGCCCTCACCATCAGGAGAAAGATGAACTGCTTGACCGAGTTATTTCTGCCTCAGGCACATGCCCACCGTGCCGCCACTGTAATCTTTATGGCCGGCTGGGTCTGACTAGAGCAAACATCCCCTCAGAAAGAGAAGTGGAGCCGCTCTACTAATTGACTCGTTTAAATAAAAATTCCCAAAACAAGTCAGAGTGCCTCGTGAGAGGAGTGTTCTTTTGTTCAATCTTGCTGATGAAGTTGAAAGTTAAGCCAGGCCTTTGGATTGTTTGATCAAAACCTATTGCACCACGAGAAGATCAGTGAAGGGGACCTTTGCATCACCTTTAACTGTTCACCGGAACAACTGAGAAAGTTCAGTAGAAAAGAGTGCTGTTTCCCCAACGAAGCAAAGTGGACCAAGCTCAGTCAGCTGCTACACTCAGGGCATGCTTTTGCTGCCACACAGAAGGCCCCAAAGCAACACTGGTACACGCCGCCGCCGGTCATGTGCTGTAGCATGTCAGAAGCCCCGCTGCTACCTCAGCACCTGTGAGTCTACCTTCCCCTAATGGCATTTTTATCACCACTCCCCACTCTCTGTTCTAAGCTTGGCATTTCCTCCTGAGGAGCGATAAGGTTAGACACTGGAAATATTCTACAATTACATTCACAGTAAAAGCTTGGCTACAAGGATGCTAACATTGCAGCCGGTTGATCATCAACCACTTTACATACACATGTAAAGGGTACATGTATTTGCAGAGTACATGTAGTACACGGTTTGTCATGAAATTCTGTGCAGACTGTTCCTGTCAGGATAAATGGTCATAACTTTATCATCTAGTGCCATAATCTGTTTTAGTTCATGACTAAATACCTGTGTTAAGGCTGGGTCAATGACTGGACTCCAAATGCAGGACACAGATTTAGATGGTTTGGATTAAGAAAAGGATTTATTGTGACTAAAAGGTAATTGATCACTGCGAGATGACCCATGCAGATCTTCAGGATTTCTGGTAGAGGACTGGAGCTGGACAGACTTGGCAGGCTAACATATGAGGGTGATGATGTTGACACACAAGGAGAACACAGTTTAGGCACCAGGCAAAGCTAAACTAGAGCAAAGCACCGCGAGAGCCAGATGGCTGAGACGTGTTGCCAGACTGGAATATACAACAGTCTGGTGAGGAGATCCAGGTTTTTATCCTGTGGCTGGTGATTCGTGGATCGGCTGCAGCTGTGGTCGCTGATTGGCAGGATCAGGTGGAGGTGAGTCATGATTGAGGAGGAACCGCCCAGTCCACACACACACACACACACACACACACACAAAAGAGGATAGACATGAGGAGAAGACTCACAAGATAGAAAGGGACAGGGGAGAACCACAGGGAGACATGAGGAAGAGGAGGAGGAGGAGGAGGAGGAGGAGGCATCCTGACAACCTGCAAAACTGCTGGCATTCCTTCCTATTCATTAGGAAATATTAGCATGCTAACGTCATAAGCCAAGAAGCTAAATATGGTAAAACCTTGTTGCAAATCTGGCCAACTTTTACTTCATACTGTCCTGTGGCACTGAGGAGGATGTTTGAGGTTGAAGAAAAAGCCGGAGCTGCTGAGATCCACCTGTGCTTTGTCCACAATGTGGCGGTTTATCAGAACATCAGGAAAGCCAACTTGATCAGCATGTCCAGGATTGTCCCGTTCGTCCTCATTGTGTCAGGCTCAGACGCCTCTGTAGAGAGGATTTTCTCTCTGATCACCATTAAACAGTCAGACTCCAGAAACACATGCAGCACAGAGCGGATCAAAACTGAACTTCACATGCCTGTGAACTGTGCCCCCTCATGCAAGGACTTCTCTGTAGCCATACAAACGGACAAAGGACTGCTTAGATCTGTCAAGGCCGATAGAAAATATCCATAGCAGAAGCAGACTGATGAGTCATGGCGCTCTCTCTTCTGTGTTTGAAATGGCTTTTTTTGTTATTTGTTTTTTTGCTTTAAATGTCCAACTTGTACTTGATTTAACCATTTATTTTGAGGTTTATTCACACAGGCTACAAATAATCTACTTTTACTAAAGCTATGGACTAAATCTGGAATGTACACATTTTTGCCTCTCCCATTGAATAAGAATATGATCATACTCTATATTCTACATTCTGATTCCTCTGCAAAGTGCATCATAAAGTATAGTTACCTCCAGTTCCAGTGGGATTGAGAAGACAAGGGCGCCGTTTTCTGACCTGCAGCACAAGACACGTGAGTGTTTAGACAGAGTGAATGGAAAGCTGTATTGCCTTAAACAAGGGGCTGTGTTTAAGGTAGCTGCTGTAAAATAACACAAATTGCATTAAAACCTCTGTTGCCAAGGCCTGACGGTTGAATTTATCTTCACGTTGACTGTAAGAGATTAGCTATCTTTATGATAAATGACTAAAAAGCTATGCACTGTGAGTTCACAAAACACCGTACCCACACCATGTGGTGCACACACCTTTTGTCCCTTAGTTGGTTGGGAGGAAGTTGGCAACCCGAGCTCAAGAGCTGATGTGGGCTCTTGTTCAGAGTCGTACTTCAGGCTGCTGTGCGGCTGTTTGTCAGTCGGCATGTTTCCACCCCTCAACTCAAAACGTGCATACAAGTTTGGCTGAGGTGGAGAAACTGAGGCATTGAAGAAAAGAAAACGGGACACTGTACGATAGAAACATGTACATGAGAGCAGAAATCAACTCTATGGAGCGATGATGACTGTAACCTTGAAACCAACGTAAATGCTGTACTTCCATCACATTTTCCACCAGGTCTCCTGCAATTTGAGGTTAGACTGGAGCTCTTTTACGTCATGAAGCTGCACCTTCCTCTTCAGCAGCAGCTCAGCGGAGAATCGGTGCCGCAGCCCAACTTCTAAAACTCGCCAAACAGGAAGCGGGAAACATTACTTCACATTTTCTTTTGGACGGAAACTTGACTCACGCCACCGTCAGCAGAGCTGTGACCTTGCTGCTTTATCTGCATACAGTTTAATTAAAGTGATGTATTTGGCTATATGCGAAGACATTTCTCCGTTTATGTAGATGGCGTTTCAAGTAATTAATGCATAGACAGGGGGCGCTGTCATGAAATGTGATTTACAGAGCAGATATACAGCAGCAGAAGAAAAGGCAGCTTACTTTCACTTGAACTATTGTTTTGGATTGAATGTTTCTTTCACCCCTTACTTCCCCTTTGCCTGTTCTTAAGCAGTTTCTAACTTTTTAAGTCAATTTTGAAAACTGCTCCATAAATCTGGAGGATGATGCTGCAGCTCTGCTCTGTGGAGCAGCTTTTCATGACTGTCCTGTTACATCAGCGAGCGTTTTCTGTGTTCCTGATGTCTGACGCCAGCTGCGGAATCCATAACCCTCCCAGATGAGCTCTGCTTGTATGTCAGCAATCATTTCATCAGGGCCTTTCAAACGCTCGATGCGGGACGAGCGTCTCCCTCGCCGCTGGTCCGTCTGCTCTCCCGCGCCGTCCCGGTTTCTCCGTTTGGGTTTTTGTTTCTGTTTTCCGCCCCCCCTTCCCGTTCCAACGGCGCAGAGGAGGCCGCCTTGATTGCAAAACTGCGCACGGCACAGATGTTGAAATTGTCAGAAACTTTTCTGTGGAGTGGAGATGAAATTTGACCAAATTGAGGGAAGACTGCTTTGATGAAAGGACTGGATGGGGAGCTAATCATGCCTAATTTCACTAATGAGGCTCTTCAGCAGCATGTTAAGTAGGGCATATAGGGCTGGGGAATGCATGAATGTAGAGGAAAAATGGTGGAAACTCGAGGTACTCTCCGTAATGCAGAAATGAGGCCACTGACTCTTTATTTTAATTGCATTTTTTTGGTATCTGCCTTTAATCTAGTTTTCACATCTTTTTGATTATTCTCTCCAAAATGTTGCAAAATCAGTGTCAGACACTTCATATTTGTAATAAAAGGAGTTTTAAACATTTTTTTTTCCTAATTGGTGGAAATGGACTGTAACTGTCCACAATCAGAGAGAACCAATAGCAAATGTGCAAAAAATACACATGAGAAGTGTTCATCCAGCATGGTGCTGAGTGCACACACAGGGTTTAGTCAATTTCTCCTGATTGGTGTGACAACTCAAAGACAGGCTGCTCCTCCTTCTGTCCTCTGCAGAGACAGAAGCTGGATCAGAACCGGGACTGGAACCAACACAGAGTCATATGATACGGGCAAGTCAAGTGATGATAAAGATGTTAACAGAACAACAATCCAGACCTGTCTTTGAACGCAGCAACACTGACCTCTCCACCGCTCCCCCTCCTCATGAGTCTCGTCTTCAGGGCTGATGTTTTTGGGGGAAACTCATCCAAACTAAAACACCGCCTTGGAGGACGGCGTCGCTGGACAGAAAACATCCTGACAAACCTCGGATGGAGTGCCATACAAGTTTGTACAGACGATCATGTCCCCCAGAGGACGAACTCATGACTTTGGCGATCCCTTGATTTTTCATCTGGAGCCACTAATGAGTCAAAATGTTCAGCTAGTCAAGAAAGTATCTCAGGAAGTCAATAAAAGCACCAATACAACAGTGAAAATACTCCAAAATACTTAAATTATCAAAAGCATATGTTCCAAATACTTGTGATATACAACATTATCAGATTTTTAATACTGACACATTGATTTGTACAGATCATTTTACTGTTGCTGCTCGAGGTGGAGCTACTTTATCTACACTGTGGGCGTTTAGTCCAGTGAAATATTGGATAATTGCCCCATTTTGGGCCTGAAACAGTTAGTTATATGAAGCTGTCTGAGAAGTTAGAGGAGGCTAAAAAGCTGTTTTTCCGTGTGTGTGGAGATCAAACCGGACGTGTGCCGCTCGGTGATCTGAGGAGGTGTGTGGAGCTGAACTCTGGACAGAGCCAGCCTTCCAGCCTTATCCGAAGCTCGCTGTGCCCCGGCTCCGGCTGAACACTTCACACACAGACATGAAAGTAGCAGCGAACGTTTCATCTTCTTCTCAGAAAGACAGCAAATAAGCTGATTTCCCCAGATGTTGAACTGTGAAATGTTTATACACACACAGACCGTCGAGACAGTCACTGGTGGTCCGGATCTTCCAGAGGGTCATGTGATCAATGTGAGGAGTGAGAAACAATGAGACAGGAAAAACAGTGTTTGGATTAAACAAATGTACTCTGAGCTGGTTCTGGCAGGTTGCATGTGTTGCATCATCTCATTGTTTAATATCGAAGCTGTCCGTCAACAGGAACACAGAGCTCGGAAAGCGAGACGCGAGGCTGCCATCGAGCACCTGTGATGTGGGCTCTGCTACCACCTGCAGAGGAAAGAGCTGGACTGAGTCAGAGGGAGAAACTGGTCCAGATTATTAATACTGGCCAAGAGGAGAGAGGAGAGAGAAGAACTCCAAGAAAGAGAGAGACAAAAGAGACCTGCAGCAGAGAGGAACATCAGTAACAACCAGGAGGATTATCACAGCTACAGTCTGCTGATCACAACCTGAGGGAGCACACACACACACACACACACTGACACACAGAGACACACACTGACACACACACACACATAGAGACACACACTGACACACAGAGACACACACACATATAGACACACTGATACACACAGAGACACACACTGACACACAGAGACACACACTGACACACACACACACATAGAGACACACACACAGACACACACACTGACACTGACACACACAGAGAGAGAGAGACACACACACTGACACACACAGAGAGAGAGACACACACACACACACAGACACACACACACAGACAGACACACACACAGACACGCACACACACACACACACACACACACACGCACAGAGACACATACACACTGACACACACACGCACACAGACACACACACACACAGACACACAGAGACACAAAGAAGCACACACATGCACACATACACACACGCAGACACACACACAGACACACAATCACACACACGCACACTCACACACAGTTACACACACACACACACACAGACACAACACAGAATCACACACACACCAAACACACACATACTCACATACACACACATGCACTCACACACACAGACACACAGACACTCGCATGCACGCATACACACACACATACACACACACATGCACTGACACACACGTGCACACCCTGGCATTGTGTTGGTAAAAACCAGCATCAGCACTCTCGTGGGATCCAGATGGTTGAGGGCAGCGTCCAGGTCATAGTTCATTCAGAGGCTCCACACCTGCGCCGCTTCTGCTGGACACAGGTGATAAGATGACATACACACACACACACACACACACACACACACACCAGATATATTCTATTGAGGCCCTGTTGATGTCACAGCCAATGCAGCTGAAAGCAGTGTTTTTCATGGTAAAGGATGGCTTTGATGCTTCAGACATCAACAGTAGACATTGTTGAACAGAACAGTTTTGGGAAATACAAACACGCTTTCTTCCCTTGCTACATATAATACTTCTTTGAGGAACTGGTGAACATGGAGAAGCAACCAGCCTGGCTCTGTCCAAAGGAAACAAATCCACCACTCACCATCCCCTAAATGAACTCATTATAGCTCGTTTGTCTAATGTCTTTAAGTACATGTAAAAACAACACATTGCAGCGCTGTGTGAGGTTATGTGTCAGACTGTTTTTTTTGGCCAGAGCAGTAACTTTCTCGAGTCTCGCTATCACTGAGGTTGCCAAGGAACCAAGGAAACATCAGGAAGTTATTCCACCCAGCTGGGAAATAGTCTGGTCCATCTGCTTGCAGCCTATATCAAATAGGCAAATTTCCACAAAATGCCTATCTATTGTATTAAAATGCATACAGAGTAAAATGGCTAGCTAGCAGCTGATTAAGTGAGTCCAGCCTGGTGCACTCTCCTTGGTTGGAATGAAAACCTGCAGCCACGTGGCCCTTTATGGAATAGTCTGAACATGCCTGAGCTACGCTGTCGTCTGCTGGGCCCCGGGCAGCACAGAGCGGGACAGGAAGAGACAAGCAGTGAACAAGCCGGTCAGGAGGGCCAGCTCTGTCCTGGGCTGCCCACTGGACTCTGTGGAGGAGGTGGGTGAGAGGAGGCTGTCGGCCGAGCTCACAGCCATCATGGACAACAGCTCTCACCCACTGCACTGGACTGTAGAGGAGCTGAACAGCTCCTTCAGTGGCTGACTGAGACTCCCTCAGTGCAGGAAGGAGCACTACCGCAGGTCCTTCATTCATTCCCACCACTGTCAGACTGTGCAACTCCAATGTATAGCTATTATGTGCAATAACCTCTGAATCTGCTAATACCTGGAATCAATGACACTTTATCAACCACATCTACCTCCTCTGTGATTGTAAACATCTATAATCCACTCGTCTTGCACGAGAAGGTATTTTTATACTCTTTGCACAATTAAATTGTTCTTATTTGCACCTTCCAATACTATTTGCATTTGTTCTGAAGAGCTTCTGTAACAGTGAATTTCTCCATTGTGAGATTTATGAAGTCTGATCAATCAATCAATCAATCACAACATTAACGATGAATTTAATGTGTATTTATGTTCATGTGAGCGCTGTCAGTAGCTGTTTATATATATTTTCATTTAGTTATTTGCTTTTTCTCCTAAATCAGGACTGCACTTAAGGGATTTTTAACCAGGTTGCTAGATGCAGATGTCGCTAAGGTCCATCAGAGGTTTCATGCTGATGCTGCTATTTTTAGGCGTGACAACAGCTGAGCAGGTGTCGCCACATGTGTTTCATTCTATGAACCTCAGCGCCTCTTGACCTCCTCATCACTCGTTAAGTGTGAGCAGACATGAAGAGATTGCGTCGTTTGACTGCAACTCATTTCCCCTCAGTTTCTGCAGTAAGTCGCCATCAAACAACCAACCAAGCTGCTGCTCTCACCTTGTGTTGTCCGACGCAGACTCTGAACTTTGCATTCTAAAACATGGCGCTCATTCCACCAAATTTTGTTCCCGCTCCTCTGAACACGGCATCTGCAAATTCGCAAGTGCCTCATGTTTATCTGCTGAGTGGAATGATAGATAAGATTAACAGATTCAAGTGTAATCTCACTGTAGCAGTGTTTGCATGTCAAAGCCTGTCTAAGTATTGGAATGTGTGCAGCTCTGAGGCAATAACTGGCTCAGATGAACACTTTTCTCTGCTCTCACAGACCAAAGAAACCAGTGGCGTGCAGGGGGGGGCAACTGCCCCCCCTCGTGGCCCAATTGTTGATAAACGCATGCTAACGTGCCCCTCCCCCTGGGAGCCAAAACGCGCATTAAAGTGCCCTCTTGGACGCCAAAACGCGTGTTAAAGTGCCCTCTTAGGAGCCAAAACGCGTGCTAAAGTGCCCTCTTGGACGCCAAAACGCGTGCTAAAGTGTCCCCTGGGAGCCAAAATGCGCGCTAAAGTGCCCTTTTGGACGTCAAAACGTGCGCTAAAGTGCCCTTTTGGACGCCAAAACGCGTGCTAAAAGGCCCTTTTGGACGCCAAAACGCGTGCTAAAGTGCCCTCTTGGACGCCAAAATGCGTGCTAAAGTTACCCCTGGGAGCCAAAATGCGCGCTAAAGTGCCCTCTTCAGCGGCGAGGACACGCTATATGTGCCCATTTTTTCCTTTTCGCCCCTGCCCTTCAAAAAGTCTGTGCACGCCACTGAAAGAAACTCAAGTTTTAGGAAGAATATGTGCGTTAGTATCTCGTGTGATTGTTTTTGCAATATTCACAGCTTTATTGACGGCTTTAGCAGTGTACAGACATTAAAATAGCATCCATGCATGTGGGACATACACATGCACGCAACTTGTTTTATGCTTCTGTGCATTGGTAGATGTCACCGTCAGATTCGCCACGGCAGAGGGATAATTTATCACTTCATTAAAGCCTGCCAAAAGTTTCTAAAATAACATCATTTCAGCGTGTTAAATTGCATGTGTGGAAATGTTGAGGCAGAAAATGTAACGGCTAGTTAGCTCCATTGCTGTCATCTAAGGATAAGATTCACTCCACCTTGACGGATTCGAGGTAAAACGCTGCTGGATTTGGGAAAGAGGTGTCAGACACAGATAAGCTGTGACCTGTGTGATCACATTTAGTTTAAATGACACCGTGTACTTTTTAATCACCTTGTGATTACAGGGAGGGAGCTGCTCCTAAAAGGAGTAATTGGGAGGGGCAGAGATGTGATAAAATTGTTGTTGGTGCCGGTAGATAAGCTGTCAATGTGTCAGCAGCAATTTGACTGTGCGTGACAAGCATTCACATCTCTGGTAATTGATTATGACACTGTAGCTGGGAAAATATCCAAAAATTGCTGCTTTCGTGGCGGGTGGCTGCGGAGCTATTTCCAAACAGCTGCACATTGGACAACATATGATGCTTACAGAAGCTCATTTGAACAGAGGGGACCGAAACTTGGGGGTTAAGCTCATTTCTACCTTGAAATTCAGCTAATTTGTGTATTTTATGTTCTTGTCAGAGATTGTATTTAAGGCGTTTTTTTTTTTTTAATCAGCATTTGGAGATGCTGTGCATTGATGGTAGAAGAGGCTGTTTTTAGCCACATTATCAGTGGGACTGTGCTAAATAAAATATCCTGATAGATACTAGATGATGTTCAAACAATCATGTTCCCCAGAGGATGAACAAATTACTTTGCTGATCCCCTAACTTTCATTTAGCGCCCCCAGCATGTCGTTTTTTTTCTATTAATCAGTGGAATATCGGCAGATACATGAGCTGGACTGGGAGAAACTTTCGTGGTTCTCAGACAGCAGCTCCTAATGACGTTGGGGATCCACCAAAGTGCCTTCACTGGTTCAAAATAGAAATATCTCAACAACAATTGGATGCATTGCCATGAAATTTGGTGGATGTTTACTGTCATGATCAGTGTCCAGGGTGCTGAATCTGGCAGCACAGTGACAGCTCAATATAAAATACTATCCTTTGGTTCTTCCTAGATCTGGCCAAGCAAAAATCCTAAACCATTTGTGATGTTTGAGTTGATATTTTCCAGAAAATGCATATGCACGTTCCTAAACTGGACATGCATTAAGACTCAAATACAAACTTTAACTTTCCCCAAAACTGACTAAGCATTTCCCCAAACCCAAGCTGTCCCTCTGAAGCCTCCGGTCCAGGTGACTCACTGAGCGGGTCCACTGGAGCAGCTGGGGGGCTGACTGCTGTGCTCCAGGGCACCTTTAACTGTACACAACAGCAAAGAGGAGCCTTGATTCGCTTTAGTAACACATAGATTTCAGCTGGGATTACACCTGGCAACCTTCCAGCTGCGGGTCACAACTTCTCTCTGCTTGTCAGCGGCTGCGGTTCACACACAGAATTCACAGCGGACCTCATCACTCTGCAGTGTGTTTTCTCTGGGAACTCATCCATCCCTGGCAGCGCCGACAGATGTTTTCAAGGACACTGGCTGTTGGGGAATAAATCAGCAGAAATCCCCAATCTTAATGGCGCACTCCACTCAATCACAGGTAGATCAAATTGCAATAGAAAAGCCATCATCACCTACTCATCGAGTGGCGGGGAGAGGCTTTCTGCTCAGCGATTCCTGGCGATTGCGGCTGATTATGGCCAGCTCCAATTTAGTCGTATTTATCCTTCAACATTTTATTCCTTTGGTTTTTGAGGGAAAAGCCAGATAGTGATGCTGAGTCATTCATGGAGTTAGAAATAGAAAGAGGAACCAGTGACTGAAAACCAAAACAAAACAGGAAGTATCTCATGAGTACCGGACTCATACAACTGAATGACATTTTAAATTACAGGCTGTATTATAAGGTGCTACCACGTGATTATCTGACTCCAAACACTTTGAATGTCACCACAAAAATGTCACATGGTCCTCACACGAACCCCACCGTATGCATTATGCATGTCTTACCCCGAGCAGCCATTAAGCCTCGTCATACAATATGTGCCCATCACTCCGGCAGACGAAGCCACTCTTTATGTCTGCAGGAGAGCATTTATTTTGTGGTGGTGCAGCCACTTAGAGGCTAAATGGGAGTGAAAGACAGTGAACGGAAGAAAATGGGGGGGACGTTTGATGGAGATGGAGTCATTTGAGTGTCACTTTACTGTGCTAATATTGGCCTAGCTATGTATTCAGATTAGCTTGTGCACATTCTGTGTTAGTCCAGCCTCATTAGAGGTCTCTGGTGAGGTTTTGACTATTTCTCTTCTTTTTCCATTATATTACCCGCACACAGCTACGCAGCCGTGCTGTCTGCCCTCGATATTGACGTTGTCAGCGGTGTGTGTCAGATACCTGAGTTTATTGACTCCTACAGGGTTGCCCACTGACGTCCGGCCCCTGAACCCTGCAAGGGAAAGCGGAGAGGACACAGTCATCGATTGGTTTGTGGCTCTGACGTGCTGCCGAGATTTCCTGCCATCCTCAGAGGCCGTGTGTGTGTGTGTGTGTGTGTGTGTGTGTGTGTGGCTGAGACACATGTGTGTCCCACCGTCTCTGTTTGGATGTTCCCATATGTCCTGGAAAGAAGACAAACTGCAGAAATCTGAAGTGTTTGAAGTATCAATACTGTTTCTAATCATGGTGAGCTGAATTTGAGAAGCCAAACTGCACATCGCTTGTTGAATGAAACATGATGGGAGCTTGGCAACAATGGCTCAGTTTCTTCACTTCAATTCAAAAACACATCATGACATGTGGAAATCACACGGCAGACACAGCTCTTATCTTATCAGTTAATATGAATACAGTCCACACAAAGCAAATAAATGAGGAAATCAAGTATCAGCTCAGTGTTACCAATAACTTTCATTAGAAACAGTTAAAAAAGAAGATGAGCAGTCATAATCGTTGACGTATCCTTGTATAGAACAAAGGGTAGTGCCTGTTACGGTCATTAGTTGGTGCGATGAAGAGCAGATTTCTACTTTATCATGATTTTCTCCAGGCGCTTGAATAATTCAGGCACAGATCAACCCATAAAATTTGTTATTTATTATCGATGGAAATTTTTGAACTCACAGATGGTAAAAAAAATCTTCTTTGAGACCTTAGAAATGGAAAAAAAGAATGTCACACAGTGTAAACAGTGTAAAAAAAACAGAGACCATTCAGTCAAACTCATAGTATCCGTCAGAGTATTTGGACAAAGTCAGTCTGTGGGTCTGTTGGTCGGTCGATCCACCACTCCAGGTTGAAATATCTCAACAGCAACTGAATGGATTGCCATGAAGTTCTATACAGACGCATATGAAGTGAGCCATCTTTAATTTGACATGCTATATATTTTTTGTTACCTTTCTCTACCAGAGGAGAGTTACTCACTTCCCATTCCCATTTTTCTTGTTTACTTTTTTCACCTACTGTACAGCATAACGCATTAAGGATCTGGTGAGTGTGTGCTTTTAATATTATTCAACAAATGCCATGAGAGGATCCATGACTGAAAGTGCTACATAAAAATATGAAATATCTCCAGCTTCAGCTAACTAGACGTCATTTTTCACTGTTAGTATTTGTTTTATATTGCTACTGCTCCTTTTTTCCTACTGTGAAATGTTGTACTGTCTTAATTTGTTTTTTATGTATATGGGACTGCGGATGGAAATTAGCGTCAAGCTACAATCAAACATCTTTGCATGTTTTAACATGTTCATCAATATGCACTGTCCCATTCAAATAAACAAACAAATAAATAAATCAGCCCGGCAAACACACACTCACATCCTGAAAGGCTGTTTTGCTTCTTCTTCATGGACGTGAGCTTGAGCTAATCAGAAATTTGGCCAACAATTCTATAATCAGTCTGTTCCAACACAAGCTCTGTGATGCGTATCCTGTGCTCAAATATCAAAACCTATGATGCAATGTTTTTAATGCACCATTACTTCAAAAAGAATTATTCCTGAGGTCTGGTGCATTATTTAATGTTCACATTCCCCCCAAACTTGGCCTGATATAACTGCTTCTCTAGACACCACAGTGTCCACTAAAATCTAAAATAAAGCAGTATGACATGTACGCTGTACGGCCACTGTGACGAACAGGGCTCAGATAGCCCGCTGGTTTTAGTCGCGCTAGCAGCACAGCCATATGCATTTTAAAATGTCGTTTACTCAGTAGACCATGGTCCAAAATGACGACAGTGGTCACAGATGAAGGATTTAGGATTTGCATGCTGTTTAGGGAACATTCACCAAAGCTGATTTAAATACTCAAATTCAAGTCGCAAAATCGCTCGAGGTTTTTATTTTGACAGACAGTCAGATACACAAATCTGTATTTTCACTCCTCTCACTGATTACAGAACCTACATACCTGCAGGGCGGTGAGCTCTGCTGCACAAGCCATCCTGATAAACACTGACTGGAAAAGGCAGCAGGAGTGTTTCTGAATGACAGACATGCAGCTCAGATTTAAGTTCTTTCAGCTGCAATATGAATATAGCGGATGTCAAAATTTAGAGTCGGACTCTCTTTGTCATCTGTCCATCCATTTCCCAGGAGCCTGTGGTGCAGCAGTTAAACAGGTTCACACTAGATAACAGTGCAGAAACACAGTGTACAGTTTATTAGCTGCACGAGAGAATAAGAAAACTGTTACTCAGTGGAGGAGCCTGACTGCCTGAGGGAAGAAGCTGTTGCAGAGTCTGGTAGTTGTGGCCCAGATGCTCCGGTACCTTCTGCCAGATGGCAGGTGGGTGAATGGTCCATAGGAGGGGTTGGAGGGACGGTGACGATGGTAGTTGCACAGCAGCTACAATATATTGTTCTATCCGCTGTAGAGATTTCTGATCAGCTGTGCTGCAGTTCATAAAACAGATACAGCTGGAGACGATGCTCCCTGTGGTCCGAGCTGTCGGAGGTGGTGAGGGTGGGGAGGGGGGTGGAGCCACTGCTGGGTTTTCTTGGTGATGGTGGTGGTGTGTTTTGTACCGGTGATGTCTTCTCTGATCTGCACCTCCACAAGCATCACGTTCCTGGGAGAATCTTTCTTCATATTTTAATGTTAAAAAGTTCAAAATACAATATTGCTGATATTGCAGTATGAAGAACATAGGCGGATGTCTGGTTCATGACTTTTTTTTTTAAATTTTAGCAAATAGATTATCAAAATTTTACAATACTGAAAGGTGGAGGACTGATAGTGATTATTGTAATTCCCTTTAAAAAGTCCTCAGTGCCTGATATTTGGTAGATCGTCACTTTTTATAGAACTATATTTGAATATTTGATTGAAGCTGTATTTTACAGGGCTTTCTTGGCGAGTGGGGTGGGTACCAGGTGAAAAAGGGAAGTCTGCACCTGTTCTTTCACTCTGGTGCACTCACAGATTCAGTGTATGTGTCTATACATCTGGCCAGTACAATGCCAACAACCTTGACATCACCACTCCAAATGCCTTCATCAGCACAAACACACAGACAACCGTGATGCATGAATATTCAAGGGGGATGAGTCACCACTGGTGCTGCGTAGTGCGATGGGGGGAGCTGCGACTGTGACTCTGCCAGGGTTAGCAACAGTTATTTCACACGTCATCATGTAGACAAGACGGACAAGGTTGTGCAGGGTTTGTCAAAGTCTATTTGAATATAGTGTAGGATAATACATGTTCTTGGATGTTCTTGCCTGTTTGACCTTATTGTAAAAACTCTTTTGCGTTGCTCTTGTGCAGTTTGGAATAAATCATTCAGATCAAACCTACTCTCAGCAAAAATCCCTCAAGTATCAAAAGCAAAGGTTCTCATTATGCATAACTGTACAAAAAACTGAGACAAAGACATCAGGTGAAGCTGCTTTCTGTGCCTCTGGATCCAAACTGTTGAATTCTCAGCCTCTGAACCTGCAGACAGCAGCATCGCCTGTTACAAAGCCACCTTTGTAGCCTATTAACTGAAATCTGTTATGACTACTCCTGTGCCATTTATTGATGATGCACACTACTGTTCGCTGTCATTAAGATGATCATCATTGCTCTTCTTTTAAACAAATTTTTATGTTTTATTTGTATGGTTTAATATTAGGAATAAGTTTTATCATTATTTATATAAGAAACATTGTTATTACTGTATGATGTTATTACTGATGCTTTGACATATATGCAGCATGCACACTTTTGAAGTTGTGATGCTTAGTAACTGTTAAATGCTTGACGGATCAATAATCAATGATATTCTTAAAATTTTAACTTGCAAACTATTAACTGTAGCTGCCATAAAAATGTTTTGGAAAAGAGTATGTAGTGGTGTTTTTGTGTATGTGTAAATTATAACCTGCAAATTCTAATACATATTCAATTACCACGCTCAATACAAATGTTAAATGTCACATAAATATATAAAATAGCTGATGCAATGGCAAAATGCATAAAAAGTTTTAGGAAGTACACTTTCAATAAAGCAGATGTGTTTATTCAGATTCTTTCACTGGAAAAACACTGTTGGTTTTTTGTATCAATCATAATGATGAAAAAGCTTTTTATTCAGTTCAAGGGAAAAAATCTCAGAGAAAGCTTTGAATGAATAGAAGGTAATTGCTTCATTTTCATTCTTTAGCTGCATTTGGGTCTTTATATGACTCCTGTTTCTTTCCTGCATTCTGCATTGAATGTTGAACCCCTCTTTGCTGTCTGGCACTAAGTCAAGCCAGCAGCACCTTTTTCCTTGTCGATGGGCCTCCGGCTCATTGCTGGGCGTCGAGAGGGGCCAGCTGGATATTATTACCGCTAATGAGGACTCACAACTCCTGCACCGGGTCTCAGAGTGTGTCTGAAATTATAATGGATTCAAGCCAAATGATATTAGGCAGTACTAAGATATCAGAAAAGCATGCCACAAAGGGATTCCCAAAGCCGAACACATCAGGTGCCGTGGACCCCGACACAGTCCCTGCAGCCTCCTGCTCCGAGAGGCCGGTGAATAAAACATAAGAACTGCGCAGAAATGGAGAAAAGAGCTCCATATACAGTGACACACCACATTATGATGCAACCCATTTCCTCTGGCTACACACTGCACCAGATGAAATATTCTGCTTTATCTCAAGAACTGTTGGTTCTGTCTTTCCCACTCAGGCTGAAAGAACAACAGATTACCAGCAGAACACTTTGAATTTGTCAATCTCCTTTCCAAAAATTGTTGTGAAGCTGCAGCAGGTTTCCAGCAAACCATTTTGCATCTCTCGGCTCATTTTTCAACCTCCACAGAAATCTCCGCCACGACAGCGTTCTGTATTTTTTAGAGGAAACTGAGTTATGGAAGCAAAAGCTGGCATGGCAGCATGTTTTATTTATGCCAGAACAGGTGGTGCGTGAGGCAACCTAACAAATGGCCCCTGGCAAAATTGAGGCAACAAAAAGCCCTTTTATGCTGCATTACAATTGAAGTCCAATAGTAATCAACAAACATATCTCTGAACACGGTGTGGCTGCAGTCACAATAAACTTTGTAGGATGCAGAGGCAAAAATAAAGCGAGGATTAGATCTCTAACAAACATTAACTTCATGGCTTAACGGCTGGAACATTGCAGTTCTGCTGAATCATTATGAGAAATACATGCTCACAGGTCTGCAGATAAAAGGTGGAAATAAAGGCAGCACAATGATTAGAAGAATATATGTCCAAACTACAAATTCTAGGATTTACTGCATCATAGACAATGTTCAGCTGTGGGCTTCAGCTGCCATCCGGGAAGATGTCACAGTCACACTTTCCACTTTCAAACACATTGTTCTGTTAAAGGAGTAGTTTGACATTTTAGTTAGAAAAGAATCTCAGTACCGCACTGTCATGTCCGTCCAGTTAACATGGAGCGACTGCCTGCACCCTGATACCTTAGCTCAGCCTCCTGGAGTCTACAATGGTTGCTTGGCAACTTCATTGAGATGACGAGGCACCGGGAAATTACTGCTCCTGGCCAAGAAATAGTCCAACACAAACCATTTCTGGCAAACCGAAACATTTAGTCGGTTCACCATATCAGGCAAGTAGGTTCCCTCTGTTTTCAGTCTTAATGCTAAGCTAAACTAGCTAGCTCTAGCTTTATACACACTGTGCAGCCATAACAGTGGTATCATCTAAATCGTGTCATGTAAATCTCTGCAATAAAGCAAATAACCGTATTTCCCACAAGGTCAAAGTGTTTCAGGTCTGTAAAAAAACAACCGAAAAAGGTTTTCCAAAGATGTTCAGCTTGAAAAGACGCTATGAAGATGTTGTTGTTCAGTGTTAGTTACTGCTAATGTTAAATTAGCCGCTGTAAATACTCTAAAAGTTCCACTACTCTAACAGAACTTGCTATCAGACAGAAAACATTGTTTGCTGTTGGTTGGGGTGAAACTAGGATAACATGTTGATAAAAGTCCCTTTCTGTGGAGTGTTTAGAAACCTTCTTTTATCATGGTGGTCAATGGGAAACTGTCAGGAATGTGGGGATTTAGGGGAACTATGGGTTGAACCCAGATGCAGACACAAGGGGGCGCTGGTTCAATTTAACAAATTTAAAGTAATCCAGAAACCAAAACTCAGGGAACTATGAAAAAACACTCACTAGGGTAAAGGGACTTAAGACAGGGAAACATTGAACAAACACAACAAACATGGCATGGCTAAAGACAAAGACAGCATTAGGAAACACTTACATGGGCTGTGGCATGGCTAGACAATACAAGAACACGGTGAACATTCACTGACATGATACTTGGCATAGACAACGCTAAAAGACGCTGGACAAACACTTACTTGGAACGTGGCTAGTGACATGGGGCTATGACAAGATTTCACAGACAAAGACAGGACTAAGAGCACTTACAAGTGGCATGACATGGGAAGGAATCATAGACAAAGACAAGACTTGAACACACTTACATGAACGTGGCAAGACAATACGAAGGAAACACTCACTAAGGCATTCTTTAACAAAAAAACAGGCGTGCAATGCACGGATCATGACAGCACAAAAGAAAACCTTCAACATTAACAGACGTGACAAGCAAGGATCATGACAGAAACATGCTTTTTGGGCCGCAGGTGGATTTTTGTGACAGTGAGTGGCCCTTTGGACAAATCGGCAGCACGTGTGAACGGTGACACCATATTCAGCTCTCTTTAAACCTCCATGGACCGAACTCCATAGCTTAAAGTTAAGATTCTTAGCTGTCGGCCCAGGTCGATTTGGCAACACCTGTGGCTACTGGTGGGAACAAGTTTTGATCAGTACAGTTCAGTTTGTTCCTTTGAAATGACAAGTGAATAAACATCTGAGAACAGCAACACTTCCTGTGGCCACTTTGTGAGAAATGCAACTGAGTAAGAACAACTCTGTGTTTACAGCACAGTCAAACATACTGTGGACAGAGGACTCATTATGCCTCTTTATATATATATATATTGTATATATATATGAGGACTAGAAAAGACAGCTGTCCAACACACTGACCTCGCACTGCTTTGTCCTCCACATCAAGTCTAGTACCTGCATACATTGTTTCCTGTTGATCCCTTCATGTGTGGCTTCACAAACTGAATGCCGAGCGAGAAATGTACTGAAAATACTGAAAGAGACAGGAACTAACAGACAGCAGATACACTCAATCAAATCAAAAATGAAACTCTTAAGGAGTGTAACTTCAAAATAAAAGTGAGAATAACTGAACTGGGGAATTGACTTGTCATTGACAATGTAGCCTAGCGAAGCTCTGAATGTATTAGACATTATATAATACTTGCAAATGAGTCATTACATGAAATTCAGCGACAGTCCATCAGTCCCTGAAACACAAAGAGCCCCTCATACAGTATCTTCTGTAGGATTGGCAGCAAAAAGCCAAAAAAATGCTGCCAAGCAGCCCCATTTAGATAGTCCATAGTCCAGACTGACACAGGTCCAAATGTGACAGAGACAGATATGTGGTGCATCGTGCCACAGACATTTATTCATTCGATTTTTTTTGTAATGCAACAATAACTAACTTGAATGAAGTAGTCCAACAATAATGTGTCACGTAATAACATTTAATAGTTGACCTCTAATTGGATCTGTGCTGGTTCCTGCCCGGTCTCCAGTTAGCTCACATAGCATGTAAATATGACCAAGCACCTGCTCCCCGCCCACTCCTCCTTGATATTTCTGCCTCATCACCACTGTCCCCATCATCACCTGCAGACTGCTTAAATACATCTGTTTTCCTAGCGCAGTTTTCAGCCAGCAAAGCCTTATTCTTTTTATGGTGCACCTTCATAGCTCGGCTGGCAGTGGGTTTTCTCTTTCTAGCCATGCTTTGGCAACGAGTGCCAAATACTTTCAGCTTCAGTTGTGATGGCAACTGGTACCTGCTGTTGAAAACCACTAAAAACCCTGAGCTTTATATATAAATAATGCAAAACATGTGACGGCAGCATTTCTATTTTAATCAGGCGAGCATGGAGGCGTCCAGCTGCTTAGACAGAGAGAAGCAGGGAGGGAGGCCTTGAGGAAATACCCTGTTCAGAACACAATCACAGCTCCGAGACCCCAGCACCTGCTCTGTTATAGCACCTGATGGTGTGCCAGACAGCCTGGCTAAGCGAAAACTGACTGATGGCACAGCTCTGTGTTGCATAAAGGGAAAGCTCATTATACGAAGGTCAAATTTATTGGGAGGAACTGGAATGAAATGGCACTGCAGCCGACGAGTCAGGTTACTTTTAGGAAGCGGAAAAACTGCATGGAAACTTTCTTAGTGAACTATTAATGAGCTTATGGTGTGTTGATCACTGGATTGTACAACTGCATACCAAGGGATGTTTGTATGTAGGCCTAATATGTTACTTCGAGTCAACCAAAATCTTAAATCTTTGTCTTTGAGCCCTATTAAAAGCAGAAAATAGCCCCCTAGATTTAGCTATTGTTGCTACTGGTACAGGGAGTTCTGTGTACGCTTTGTTTACATGTGTGATGTTGTGGTCAAGGTGAGGCACAGTTGTTAACGTTGTTGTCTTCTAAGGACTCATATAGCAGGCCGCTAGCTTGGTTAGCTAGCATCTTGCCCCAGATGTAAATCCATATACTTTTGGCTATAAAAGCTAACCCTGTGAGCTAATTGGTGTTGTAAATGTTTAATATGGAAAGTTTCCTGCGTTGCTTTGCTAGAGTTAAATTCCAGCCCATATTAAAGCATGATGCAGATGATGCATGTTCATATATGATAATCACATCAGATATACCATGCATGACAAAGCATTACGACTCATGCTTTATGGATTTTGTGCATGGCATGACGGTGTTACGAGAGCGTCCTTGCTCGTGAAGGAAGGCAGCCATTCCTGTGGCTGACAGCTTCTGCTAAGTGCTACAGCAGTATAGATCGAGGCATCTGTCTCAGGCTGATGATGCGGGCGGCCAGGACTGATGATGCATGTCGATGGCAGGCAGGTAATACAGCTGGATAAGGTAGTTAATGCAGCTTGTAAAGTGCCAGATATATGGATAGCTTTTCCTGAGCTGCGTCAAGGTTGCCAAGGTTGTTCTTCCTGACCAATGAGCTGTGCAAATGGTCATTAAGCTTTGAACCCCCGACACATCTCCCTATTCTCTCTCTCATTCCTTTGTTCTTTTTCTTTCTTTTAATTTCACTTTTCCTGCCGTCCTTCCTGTATCAATCTCTCTCAGTTCCTGGATAAATAAGTCTCCATCTCTATCTCATCTCCTCTCCGTCAATCTAAAAATAGATGGCATCTGGATAATATTCCCCTTCCCTCCACTCCCTCCACCTGATTTATGCCAGTAACCAAACTGGCCTGCCAGCACAAAGGCTCAGCAGAACACCAGATCTCACAGTTTGGAACCCAATAATCATTTCATGCTTGGTCAGTTGGTGAATGGAGCACGATGCCTTCAGAGGGCTCGGGGAAGCAAGGTCAGTCGAAGTTGATTAGCAGCCAGCGAGCAGGGTCCCTCAGTGAGGGGTCACCTAAAGGCTGTTTCTGCTGACATATATAAAGGCTGCCAGACCTTTACATTAACTGTGCAATCTCAAAAGACTCACTGAATAGTAAACATCTGTCACTCAGTAGCGTAAGTATGAGCAGATACAGTAAATGTTAGTCCAGTAATAGAACAACTCATGACCTTAGTGAATGAAAACCTCAACCTTTATCTTGTTTTCGCTACCTTAGAATGAGTACCTTATATCTAGAGAGGGAGTGGATCCTCTCAGAATGGACAAACCAAACAATGGCTCAAGAGAGCGCCTTTCATATATTTTTTCACGACAGAGGCAAAGGGTGTTCAGTTGGTTGCAATCTGCAACCTCACCACTAGATGGCACTAAATCCTACTAACTGGACCTTTAAAGCTGTTCTGAGTATTTTTGTATTAACAGTGGATGGAATGACTACTTGTAATTGAAAGGTATCGCTCATTGTGACTCACCCAAAGGGAATCACAACCCAAACTCCATGGAGCTTTCGGCATCTTTTAGGTCGTTCTCGGACACCAGCTGGGTCTCACAGAACGTATGAGGAACTCCAGCTTCTGTGTTAGCAACTGAGCTGAAACTGACTTTGCCCTCAGCCTGAACACACCTTTTTAACAATATGAATGCTTCCTGAGCCGAAAAGAAAAGGCTCGACCTCAATAGTCCACCACGGCATTACTGTAATACTGCAACTGAGTACATTAATGTTATTACTGTTATTACACCACACGGGAGGTCATATGCTAATTGTGTTCCGCTCCCTTCCGGTGACCTCACACCGCAGGATTAAATTTACCTCACACACTGATACCTGATACACACACATCACATCGTGTCTTTTTGTAGTTGCAGCTAGCGTGGTGATGATGATGAAAATGAATGAATAGAAATATGTTCTAATACATTTCATGATGACTGCATACAAAACCCTGATTTAAATGCCAATTTTCCGAATAATTTCCGTAAATGCACAAGATGGCAAATTAAAAGCGATTCACAGGTATTTTCTAATTGTGTTGCGTAACCTCGCTGACGTCACGAGCCGTCTAATCTCCAAACCCTCTAAACCACCTCTCCTGACACAGCTGACAGCCTCTGGGGAGCCGGACGGCGTGAGTGATGTAGTGCTCACTTAAAATCCACTGGTGCGGTGAGTCGTGAATACAGGGACGGGGGATTGTCTAGTAATTCATTGACAGGAGAAACACACACATGGTTCAACTGGCCCAGTCGATTCTCCGGAGAATAACACAGGGCAGAATTGAGTTCAGAGGTCAAATGAGTGGTAGTGACCTCAAGTTGACACCCATCTAGAGATTGCCACTCCCATTGATAATATAAGCATTTATGAAGCTCCGTACATTGCGAGTACTGCACTTTAGTGAAATGCTGTTCCTGGCATCAGCGTTGTGGGGCTAGACCTGGACAGCCACGAACCTCCTACTGAAAAATAAGCCTTTAACAAATAACAGAGCCATTCACCTATCCTAAGGTGCACCATACATATGGATTTGCAATGTAAAAAAAAGGGTGTAGTGGTTGAAGGTACATGGCTGACCAGAGTTAATTTCCTTTATATTTCCAACATATCCATTTCTAATAAAATCCAACTGTAGTTTTCGGCTGTTCAGTTCAGCTCTGCTATGTCTCATCCTCCCAGTTCGTTTAAAATATTAAAGCAAGGAGGAAGGATTGTGCTAAAAGTCTCGTTATATATGTTTTGGTCTTTGTAGGATGGATGTCTTTGTAGTTGTAAGACAAGCTGTTGGTTTTTGGAGCATGACGCATTAGAAATATGTTGTGTATTTGTCTGATTTGTACGTTTTGTATGTGTAGTTTGTTAATGGTGTTTTGTATTTGCTAACCAGCCTGTGTTTGTTCATGAATTGTTGTGCATTTGTTAAAAAAAAAATAAAGTTCTGGCAGGAAATTAGCTCCATGTAGCTCAATTTCGCAGCTACACCCAAAAAGCAGCTGCCTTAAAGGATAACTTTCGTTTTTTACAACCTGGACTTTATTTGTAGCATTAAATACGAGAGAGGAACAGCTGGTCAAACAACAACAAACGGCTGTGCGTCCACGAGTAGACGGTAACTGGTGGTGTTCTTGTGGACAATGTTCATCGATGACAACAGAAGAGGATGTGTCAATAAACGTCTGTATCACAACACTGAATGATAAACCGGGCTGTGGTGGAGACGTTTTTGTCTCTGCCTCCGCCTCCTCCTTTCAACGAGCTCCTCGTCCGTGTACTCTGGCCCAAAACGGTAAGGACGTCCATCATAAACAGAGTCATTGTCCACCACCTCAGAGTCGGAAAAATATTCATCCATTTTGTGAAAAATAACAGTCGCAAACTACAGCTAAACTAGCCGACCGCCGCAGAGTTAGCCGTGTTGTGGCTGGTTGCTCGCAGCGGCGGCGCTCGAAAATGACGTCATCCACGTCAGAGGTAGTTGTCTAGAGATGCTGGATGTTGATAACATGCCACCACGGGCTCAGAGGGGAATAGCGCCAGCATATCATAACAAAATATTGGAATATGAACGAGTTTCGCCGCAGATTATGCGTTTATAGAGGCTGCGCACGGGTGCCCCAATTACTTGCATTATATGGATATACGCGCCGCTCTTCTGGGGCTAATTTCTTCAAAACGACTCCAAATGCCACCAAAGTTGTCTGGGTGAGTAAATGGTCGTATTTAATGATACAAATAAAGTCCAGGTTGTAAAAAACGAAAGTTATCCTTTAAGTAAAGCACTGTGTCACACATGTGGCTCAGGAGGTCATGCACTAGTCACAGGGTTGGTAGCTCCATCCTCCCCAGCTCCTCCTGTCCTCATGTCAAAGTGCCCTGCACGGTTACTGGCTGCCACTGGTGTGTTCGAGTGTGTGTGAATGGGTGAGTGAGAGGCACATTGTACAGTGCTTTGGATTAAAGTGCTATATGAACGCAGTGCAAGACCCACACACTCATTCATCCAATCATCACACACTGGAACAACACACACAGACCAAATACTTTGTGGTGTATTCTTACTTGTGTCCTGTGTTAATCGGCCCATTCAAAGAGCTTTGGATCCATTCTGAGAGTCTGATGAGTTTGTTTTGGTGGATTCTGGCAGGAAGCTTCCCTTTCATTAACATCTGGATAGGACTGTTGAATAACTGCAACTTTTAAATACACGCTTCTCATTCTGTTTCCGACGCCAACCAGCAGAAACTCAAGCAATTGCGGAGCTTTGATTAAACTGAAAAGGTTTTAGTGCATCCTCATCATGTCAGTGCCTGAGGATGTTGCCTGCACTGCATCGGGTGCTTTGATTGGTAGATAATCCAGGTGGATGTGATTCTTGAAAAAGTTGGCTGACCAATTCAGCAGGTCAGTTTCTGCTGAGATATTTTAGTCAGGGCTGGGCTGCTTCCACAGGAACCCTTGGATTTGTAACAGAAGACACATCACACACATCCGTCACTGGACAGAGCTTACAAATCCAGCACAAGAGACGTCTTCAGGTGACATTTAAAGATGTTAATTAGAAGATGAAAAGGTCTGAGCATGTAGACACACAAGAAAGCAGAATCCAGATTCCCAATCAGCTCTGTCTGTGTTGCAGCTTTTTCAGACTTTACAGTGTTTGGGCCAAGAAGCTGGAGCTCGAAATTAAACTGAGATAAATGAACACCACCAACAGACTAATGGGATGATTGTGAGTCCTCTAATTTGAAACGAATGAATCTCTATTAGAGAGACAAACATCCAACACGTGGAGTGAATGAATCAGTGGTAGAAGCACAGATGTCATGTTGCACAGGCTGATTGCAGGCAACAGTGGTTTGACACAGGAGAAGAAATTACAGCTTCCTGCCTCTTCAAATCACTCAGGTATCATTTAAATGATTGCATTTTTAGTGTTTAGTCACTTTAGTGCTTCAACACTTAGATAAGTGTGTTGCCTCGCAAATTACAAGGATCAGGATCCTGCAACGCGGCTTCTTTTTTCTCGGCAGCTGTCCTCCAACTGATGTCCTGCGTTCAGGAGATAGTCCCCACCAGGTCTGAGCCGACCTTCCGCTCTGACCTCTCCGGATGCGGGCCAAACAAAAGAAGCGTCAACAAGCTATCGCATCAAATCAGCGTCTCATTTGTCCGACTCACCTGGAGGCCACGATGAACATGTGAGACACGATGACGGCTGTCTATCACGCCGATGCACGTCCAAGCTGAAGGTGAAAGCCGGTTAGAGGCGGTGTGGCGCTCGGGCTGTGCTTCGGCGCAGCATCTGAGACGCCGTCTAGACGGCCGCCCCCACCGGATGTCTGCCGGTACAGATTTAGCTTGTTTTGCTCTGTTTCCAGACATCTGGGTTGGCCATTAATAGACGCTGCCCTTCTTTCTGAATCCTCAGCAGGCTGGTGCGATTCCCGATCACAACCTCCAAACTGATCCAAACGTCCTTGTGTCGCCCCGGAAATAGGCCAGCAAAGGTGATACCTCAAAGATGCAAAATATTAATCTGGCTCCTGGTCAGAATAGTTTCTGAGCATGTTTTTGAGCATGAATAATTTACTCTCTGGCACGTGGTTATAATACTGTCAAAGCAACTAGTTTGATCGGATAATATTTTTATCACAGGGGTGGTAATTTAGGGCTCCCTCCAACAGGGATACATAACAGGTCTGTACTCTCAGCCTCAGAGGTATCCTGTTTTGAACATGAGCCACATATGGAGGCATGTTTTCATGAGTGGGTCCCCAGGCCTTGGCCTTAATGATACACACAATGCATCTTGGTAAGAGGCACTGAATGTGAACATTACTGTGTTTGCTTTCAAGAGAACTCCTCAGGGCACCTTTAAAGGGGGACCGCGTAACAGGGCTGCCACCTCTCACACAGGCTCTCTCACACCACATGTCCCGTTTTCTCTCACAGCGGTGCTAAAGAGGACAGGGACAGACATCTGAGCAGCACTGTACAGCAGCAACTCATTCAGACCAGCAGGGAGAGAGAAATAAATGCACACAGATCTGTTATATCAAGTAATCTGTGCCCATGTATGCTGTAATCTCCCCTCCTATCCTGACACAGGCAGGACTGACAGTGAGTTACCGTGGATATGGAAACCTCTGGGTCTCTGTCAGCTTTCTCACGACTCCCAATGAGAGGTTTTTCTGTTAGGATCATACAAAATCATGAATGCCATTGAACCTCAATACCAAAATCTAGTAATATAACTAGTAATGTTACATATTTAGACCTCTGTGTTTAGGCTATCTGTGCAAACTGTGCAAAATGTGACCATCAGGCTTTTGTCCAGGGCCCAAAACACCCAGTTTTAGCTGATAGGGGAGCACACACACCACTCCAGAATCAGAACACACGTCTATGACAAAAAGAAATTTTCAGAAAACACAAATTTAAGGCAGGTTTGTTTCAATATAATTAGGCTCACCAGTAATGTGATGCCAGAGCCCTGGAGGAGAGCACTACAAATCTGAATATCAAACCACCACCACCACTCTAATTTATCACAGCACCACTGGTTAATAGCTTCATTTAGCTGCTGTGTCAGAGGACGAATTGTCTTTGTAGTCGTATCAGTTAATATGTGTGAAAGCACCTCTGACATAACCAATGAGAAAAATATGACAAATCCAAGCAAACCAGTTCAGCTAAGAACCCTTTCCCTCTCTCCTGTTTCCAGGCAGGTTTGCTAGTTTACTAAAATCTAGTTTGGTAGTTTTCTACCGTTTTTCGTCCACCCAACTCCACATTTTGGTGACAAAATTACTTCATCAATTCAGTTCAATGCAGTGTCTGGAATCCACTGTTTTCTGGGGGAGGATCCCAGATACCCTGGTTGGGTTTGGTCTCATGTTGTTATGATGTCTGATAACCCAATCTGTGGGATGAGTAATGTCACAGAAGGCCTGCTCATAAAATGCCCCGACCTCACCAACACCAAGCTGAAATGAACAGTTTGCAGCCCTGCTATGTAACTTTAGCTGAACACCATGCACAATGTCAGGGTCCTGCAGGTGAAGCAGCCAAACAGAATTCAGCCATCTGTGATTTTATTGTTTCCTCCTGTGCTTTTCCTGCTGTCACATATCAAACTGCCGGTGTCAGTGTCTGTGCTTTGCTAGCTCGGTGTAGTCCGAGTGCAGTCCTGCTCGTCAGGAAACAGCCCACATCCTAAGCATGAAAGTTCAATCACATCCTCCACGTTTTTTTTTTCGTATTCTGCCGCCACTTCAGTTTGACCGTCTGCTTTCTATCTCTTCCTCCCCCCGCTCTCCATCTTCCCTCGGTCCCAGGTGAAATGATGATAGAGGCTGTCCCTTCCCACCCCCCCATTCTTCTCTCGCAACAATGTAAGAAATAAAGGACACTATAGCATTTAATTAACTGAATCAAAATTTCAAATGAATCATGCTAATCCGGCCTGACATGATCTACTTTCTCCATGTCTCTGAGCACCAACACAATTAAAACGGGGGGGAAAAAAAACCCATAAAGGATTATTACATGGACCAGAAGACACAGGAGCTGCTCGGCTGCATGGGAGGAGTTCATCTCGGGTCCATTTTAATGCCCTGTGAGTGATACAGTGGTGTGTATGAAGGGGCAGCAGGGGACACAACTGCCCGAGCTCTTTATCCTGATAGCACCCAAGTGTCCATTTCCACTCCGCTAAACGCATTCACAGAGATGGGAAGGATTACTTCTGATCTTTTTTAAAAATATATTAACAATGAAGAGTTTGTGATGAATTGGGTCCTCAGCCATAGCTTTGATTAAAGGATAACTTTCGTTTTTTACAACCTGGACTTTATTTGTAGCATTAAATACGACCATTTACTCACCCAGACAACTTTGGTGGCATTTGGAGTCGTTTTGAAGAAATTAGCCCCAGAAGAGCGGCGCGTATATCCATATATCCTTTTATCCTTTAAGGACAGATGCCATGCACATTAGTTGCATGGTATTCTGCATTGTTTGATTATAGTGACACTGGATATTTCAATTTGAGCACTTTCTAGACAACAAATAAATGAAAGATGCATTACTGTTTGACGGTGCAGAAGGTTTGAAGACTATGATCTTCGTCTGGGCTGAAAGACTTCCTGTGAATTTAAATTGACAGCTTCCGTGTTTGCTGGATTCCTGTAATTTCTCATCATAATGACGTGATTTTCAACTCAGAACTGTAGATAATACTCCTTCCTGTTCATTAGATTATTTGGCAGCAGAACAATTCCTCTTTAAAGGATAGTATTGTTGATCAGCATTACCGAATACATCTAAATGGTTGGAGGGGAGTGTATGACCATCTCAGTGCTGACCTGAAGCTATACCACGCACAGTGGCAGAAAGGGAAGGTTCGCCATGTTAAGTCATTTCAGCATCACATTGTTTGGCCAAGCAGTCATTTGTTCTGGTGATCAGCATGTTCAGCGCTGATCTGTACTCTGTGATGGGGATACAGCCTCTATCCTGCATCCAGCTTCGTTCACACTGACTGGAAACAATATTGTTCCACAGAGCTGGATTGTAAGCTTCTGTTTTAACACGAAAAATAAGACAAAACAAGGAAGTAGTTAGAAACACCAGCCTCTGAAAAGGCGGCTCCAGTCATTTTGCTGTACTGTAGACGTGTCTGTTGTAGCACTAATGAAAGTTTGGAGAAGGCATTTATGTTTCTGTATTTTTGATCATCTCCAGTACACCAACACACGGACACACATGCACACACATGCTAAAAATCCTGTGTTCCTGCAGGTATTATGCGAGTGTATTATGTTCGCTAGCTCATTTGCACATCATTACATAGTGTTGATTATGGTGTATGTATAATTGGATATACGGGTCATCTATTATTATGCACATAGTGATTTACATTCATGCATCTTACCAGTTATCATCATGTAACGTAATGCCCCCATCTTTAATGTTAATGTTAAATTAGTGCACCAAACAGCTTAAATTCAAGGCATAATGCTGCATCACAGAGACTGAATAAGATTAAGAAAAGAGCTTTTTGTTGGCTAAGTCTCTTTAAAGCAGCTGTTGATGCATGAAAGTTTTTATCCCAGGCCTCGCACGCTGTTGTTCTTGCTGTGTTTCTACACAACAGGCAACCGGAACATAACTGCTGCCGGAGAAACTGATCTAATTATTGTCTATCGCAGCTCAGCCATTGATTCAATCCACAGGATAGGTGGTGATTGATTTAATCAGAGTTTGCTTAATGCCCGAGAAGCAGCCCTGTATGTAAATAGGTGTTTTCTTTTTTGCAGTTGTTGTTATTTTGGTGATTTAATGAGGGATGCTTCGGACGCTGACGCTGTTCCTGGGCCTATATCCTGCTGGTTTTTCAAGGAACATGCTCCTTCTGTTCTTCCTCACAGTGTTAAACAGGTGGTGGTTAAGTGAAGTGACAGTCTGAACAAAGAGAAATGGAAAACAAAAACAAATTCGAGTAACTAACCTGCCTTACTCAAACAAACAGGAGAAAACAAGGTGAACAGAATGGGCAGCCCACCCATACTGCCTCCAGCAGAACAGCAGCCGTCTACATGGCAAAGGCTACGTGTTGTCATGGTGAGAATCGAGCATGGCCGGTCGGGAGATGCGGGAAATGAGCCTCTCCTCTGCCCCAGGCTGACGCCATCTTGGCTCGTAATGCAGGGGGCTGTCATGCAAGTGTCGTCCCAGCAAACAGCCATCTGCACACACACGGTCACACCTGACTCATGTCATGCATACTTTCACCGAAGCACATTAACACGTCAAAATGCAACTGCAGATGTAAAGGTTACATGTTACACACAATGGAATACTTTTAACAATTTAATCAACCTTATGAATCAATTTAGGAATCAGATTTTATTTGTTGTAAATGCTTCACTGAAGGTTTTTCCCCACACTGATCAGACATTAATGGTCCCCAGAGGATGGATCCAGGCTGACTTTTACTCTTGCGCTGCCGGGTTGATATTTTTATTTTTTAGTGAATTTTAAGTCGTCCATTCCTTTTGGTTATGACCAAACATCGACAAATGGGACTCCCATCAGCCCGTGAGCTCAAATCACTGCTGCCATGTACGACCTCACAGAGCCGCTGTGTCCCAGCTCCATGCTGCACAGTGACTCCGAGCAGGTTTTTACTTTGTCATATGTTGACACAGAAAAACTGGCAAAATGACGCATGCTCAAAGCAGACAGAACTAAACATGGTTGATTTCTGCTGTCAGAGCACACTGTTCTCCCACAATGCATTGCACACAGGAAATGTAGGAGCTGCTCACAGCTGGAAAAAAAAATCTAGTGAATAGTGGATTGTGGAAAACAAATCTTGTATGTCTATTTATGAAGTTTAATTGACAGAAGCCTCACAATTTCATTAACAGCCAACTTCACACATATTGTATCGTTTCCTTTTTGTAGCATTTTGATGCAGAGGCAGGGCAATAGAAACGAGAAGGCATAAAAATATTCAACCATCTCACAATTCTAGAGCTTTTACTCAGACTGGGCTGTGGGGGTGTCAGCATCCTAAGCCGGTACATGAAGATGAAGCAGCTGAAGGGGCACAGTGGTGCTGTGGGGGTCATGGAGGAAACTGAGCCAGGTCGATGTGACGGCATGCAGCTCGCAAGCCACTAACGGATGATTTTCCAGCTTACTTTTAGATGTGTTGTTAGCTGTTGCTAACTTATCGTAAGGTAATGTTGAAGCTTGCCACCCAGCTAACAGACAAGCTAATTTAGCATTAGCTACACAGCAGCTGTCCAACAGCAGTCAACAGGATGGCAGCATGGGATTTGTTGACCGTGTGGGACATTTGAATTTCAGCAACTACAATTCACATAAAGCCTTTAAATTTATATGCTAGGGTTAATTAATAGATGCAAAATGTTGACTGACAGGAGAATACATGTTTGAAAGCAATACAGCATGCTGTCTGCATTATGGATTTTTATTTGTCACCTGAAGCCTACATTTTGTGTATTCCTTTTTTATGGAAATAAAGACATTTCCATCATAAATTAATGCAGGAAAGGCACAAATTAGTGAGCAGAAATTCATCAGGATGCAGGATGCTTAAAGTTTCAGGTGGGAGGACCACCAGACCCCTGCTATGCCCTTGAAACGAGAACATGCCGTAACTGTCCATCAGTAGTCCATCGGCCTGTAATGCTCTATTGGTGGAGCTCTATTAAATGTAATTTGGTGAAACACAACCTAAAGAAACTGGACACGTGCATACAACATAGAGTGAGAGACCAACACAGACAAAGACAGACCAGTAGACAGAGGAAAGGCAAAGACACACAAAGAAAGACAAACAGACGGGAGAACGGCGGCTGCAGGTTAATGAAGCAGCTTACCTTGAGAGAGCAGAGCTGCGTGTGTCTACTGTGTGATGTCCCTGATAACATGGTTGCCAATTCCACACCTATCCAGCACTTCCTCTCTGTGATCATTCTTTAGGCCCTGCTCTGATATATTTAGATGACTATTTTTAGGTGTGTCACTTCCTGTCACTGCATTGTTTTTCTCCTTTGGTATTTCGTGGGAATCGTTGCCTTTATTGCACAGTGACAGTAAACAGCTGACAGGAAATAATAGGAGACAAGGGGGGGTAACATGCAACAAAGTATTTGAATGGACTGCTTGGCTGCAAATTCTTAATTCTGTTGCTCTTTACAATTTGTTACACAGTGATATGCATCACTTGAGTGCAAAATAAACATTATGCAGGTATTAAAACTAATTTTTGACACAGGGCCCTTCTACAACACAAGTGTCAGCGTATTTGCAATTACATCAAATTCTCTGAGGCTTTTGGGGCTTCTAATGCCTGGATCAGACTACATGAATCTTCCATGAATTTTGTCATGGCTGACAAATTATCAGCGACAATCGGGCGTCTGTACCCGTGTAATGTGACATGCTAAACCACCTGTCGTCTGGGACAACCCACAACACTGCATGCTACCCAGTAGATGTATAAATAGTGAGCAAATAGGCTGAAGTTTAAACTTTTTATCGTTATAGCACATCCACAGCTGTTTTTTCTTTCTTTTTATTTGGGACACAAGACCGCCAGCATCACACACAACACTTCTGTCAGTTTGATTGACAGTTGCTTCACCCGCCTCACCGATGACATCTGAAGTCGTGCGTGATCGTGAAATAAAACGTGCTGTGATTGGTCGGGGTCATACGTGCGGTCTTGCCAGTCGCCTGACCCAGACACGGCGAGACTTTATGGCTCTGTGATGGTTCGATCTGACAGTGAATTTTGAAGCAGCAGACAGCGTAGCTTTAATAATCAGCAACAAAGTGACATGTCTAACCAATCATGGGTGGGTGTAGCTTGCTAATGGTCTTGATTGAAAAGCTTTTTCTTTCAGGAAGTCAGACTTTTTGATGAAATTATCAATCTGTGTGTGTGTGTGTGTGTGTGTGTGTGTACTTGTGTGTGCACATCTGTGTGCTGAGGACACCTCTGAACGATGCACCAATCATTCGCACTGAAGCAGCATCTCAGATGAAGCTCAAATTAGGCCTGACTTTGTTAGCTCGGATGCTAGCTGTTAATTGCTTCACCCAGAGGAGTGCTAATGAACGAGGGAGAAGGTGTGAAACAGAAGAGACGTGGTGTCATGCTCGTGACAGTGCAGAGTTTCCTCATATGTGCGTACACTTTTGTGACTTACTAACGCTTTATCAGTGCTTCCATATTAAAACAAACCTTGATTTACTGTTTCCCCGCTCTTCAGTGCTGTGGGTGAACCACGTCATTCCACCTGTCGGCCATGACTGAGCCTAATGAGCCATCTCATTATCACAAATATCTCCCCTACAACGCTTCCATCCAATTACAACTTCCAGACATGTACTCAGGTGTCATATCTGATGTGCCAGCACACCTCAATCCCTTGATAAGAGGTTTTCCCTGTAGTGCACAGTGGCATACAGTTGTGCTGTGACATCAGTTCTTGCCGTTTTTGTTCAGAAAATTTATTTATTAACTACTGCTCCTGATTATTATTCTTTGCAGCTTTTAACTGATTTCTACCGCATTTTGATTCCTTTTCACTTGACCTTTCGGCCACCATGGGGACATACCAAGATGGTCACTGTATCTGAGGCGATCATGATGATTCTTGGGCAAGAGACGCAGCTGACTACACGTTGGAACCTGACCAATCATAGCTCATCTTTCACCACCTGCACAACGTTTACAGGTGACCATACAGGAGGCAGTGTTAGCAACTAAGTGACTGAAGTTTATTCCAGTGTCGGGATCCTCATGGTGCATATTGCATATTGATATTGATAACAGCCACTTGAAAACCAATTATGTCTCATGTAACAGTCAGTCACTTTAGTTTAACTTGGCTTCATTTTTGACCTTTCATTTTCAAAAAACCTGCTATAAAAGTGACATTATGATGAAAATTAATGCATAACATAATCTAGCACTTTCTTGGGATTTTTTGAGCAGGTTTCAGGCACTTTCAATTGAAAATATTTGGCATCTCTGCAAGGAAGTGATTTGTTTTCACTCTTCCAATCATATCGTTCTCTCTCTTTCTTTTGCTCACAGTTGTGCTCAGACGAGCGCTCTCTGCTCCTTTGGGACAATCATCAAACCCGCTGAAGTTGTTTTCAGACCAGGTGAAGCTGATGTTGTGTCGTCTGATCCCTGTTTGATGCTTCTGGCTTCAAAAAGAGTTTGTTGACTTGAGTGAGTGATCACTTACTTACTTACTCTCCAGCTGTGGTCATGAGCGGAGCTCTGTGATGGGTCTGTCTGGGCTGACGGTGGAGTTATAATTAGGAATCATACCATGAGGATTTCACAGTGATAGCACCGCTGCAACATGAGTTGATTTTTTTGACGACATACTTGACGCAGAGATTGTGTCAGCGGTACACTGAACTTTAAAGATTTACTAGTGGGCAAACAAAATGGCTTTGCTGGATCACAAAATCTGTCCAGTGATGTTGAAAGAGTGAGCCTTTCATCAGCTTGGGTTACTACACCATATCCCCTTAATGCACATCCACATCCCCAGAGCCTACAAAACATGAATAACCCCAAACGTCCTGCTCTAAAGATGAAAGTTCCAGTATATTAATCATTCCCCTATTTCTTTAGGCTTCGCTGTTGCATGGGACTCTCTAGTCTTTGGGAGTGGAGCCTGATTACTACACCCTGTGCCATGTTCAGTCTCCTGTAACAGGACATTCAGGATGCCCCAGTAGGCATGTGATGTGGGCTAGCTTAGCTGAGGCATCATGTATTGAAGAGCATGTCACAGGACAGGTGTATGAATGACATTTCTCCTTCATGTGGCCTTGCCATTCCTCCTCATCCTTTCCCCTGGTGAGTTATCTCCTCCATCGGCCCCGCCAGCGTGTCAGAAGGCAGCACGCGTGACGTCGTGTCCTTCGCTTCTCCGCCCTCTCTCTGGATCTGCCCCGTTCATGCACCTTAACCTTTAGATCACCCGCTCACGTTGACTGTCACTCTCTAACAAGTGAAAGCATCCATCGAGGCCCCCGACCCCTGTGACCCTGGGGGATGAGTGACATATAGAAATGATGGCAGCTTAACTCAGGCTTGGGAATCTGACATGCGATTGAGTGTACAGTATGTGCGGAGGTATGGAGGTTTGAGAACATTTGCAGCCTCAGTGCGATCCAGCGAACACTGGACATTGGTTAGGCATCATCATCTGGGGTGAAATCATACCCGGCATAGCTGCTGTTTGCCCAAAACTTAGTCTCGTGACGTACGGTTGAAAACTGTAAGTCGATATGTTCACCACAAGTGATAGAGGTGCAGATGTGCTGGGGTCAGAGCATTTTTTCATGGATCAGTCATCAGTCATAGAGTTTACGGGCAACAAAACTCTGTACTGTCGTATGAAACGATGCCATACTACCTTTAAGTCTCATTAGAAAACCTGTCAGTGTTTTGTTGTGTATCGTTGTTGTAATGTTGCCGAAAGCTGACAATGGCATTAACTTGCTAACATTAGCTTGACCACCTTGTTACTGATATCAAGGTGTTCCCTAAGCCCTGCCTCTCACTTCAACGTTTTTGCCAGATACCTTGTTGACTCTTACAGATGGAGGAGTTAAGCTAATGCAGACAGTTATCTTGCCTATGTTAGCGTCATTTCTGAAAATTATCATCTTTTAGTACAACTTTAGAAACAGTTGATAAGGCGAACTCATTAGTAGCTTCATTTACACATCCAGCAGGTACGGTGTTACCTTCCGAGGCTGCTGGATTCACAAGATGAACCAATCAGCGCTCTATGAGCGACTAACGGCAGCTACAGGTGAGGTTTAGGTGAGGACGGTGAGAAAAGACTGTTAATGCTCGCTTGTTCCAAACCAACAATAGTGCAACATTAGCGTTTTGGAATTCTGACATGTGTGTGTTTCCTGTTCCCCCCAAATATTTACCCTGCTTTGAAGCTGCTCCAATATGATGATCAGCTTTTTTCTGTCTGCTGTTTGGTGCTGAGCAGGTAGCTTGCAGTTGGCGTTTGGAGCCTTCTCCAGCTCAAACAACGCTGATGAGAGCGATGGAAGACAATGAAAACAGAAAGCCTGTGGCCGGGAAAAAGACGTAACAATAAGCAGAAGGATGCTGAAACCTTCGGTAGAGCTGAGAGGAGCTGCATTATTGGGTATTATTTTCTAAGTTTTCTAAGTTGCACACATAAATCAGACACATTAAAGGATAAATGGGAAACAGAACTTGGAAGCCCGATACCTCAATCTGTGTGGGAAGAGTGCCTTGAATACATACATGAATGTTCCACAAATACTCAACACTGTTTGATACAGTTTAAAATACTACATAGGTTACACTACTCTAAGACCAAGTTGCATAAAATTTTCCCAGATGTGTCACCAATGTGTGAGAAATGTGAGTGTGCTGAGGCTACCTTATCACACAGTTATGCCCTAAGCCATAAACTACAAAAATATTGGGGATATATATTCAATTTCTTGTCCAAGATTCTAGATATCCAAATTATTCCTGACCCTGTATTGATCATTTTGGGGATATCTGATGAGCTCCTCAAGCTCAATGTAGCACAACGACGTCTCCTGTCATATGGTGTTATAACTGCCAAGAAACTGATTCTTCTGAGATGGAAGGAAAAGGACCTGACCAACACCCTCCACTTGGAGAGAATCAGATTCATCCTAAAAGACAAACTAAGGGTGTTTGAAAAAACTTGGGAACCGTTAATCCCTTACCTTGACTCAACTGCAGATTAAATGGACTAATAACTTGGCACTCCTGGGGGTTATGGGGTTAATCAGGGGATTGGAAGGGGGTGGGGTAGGGAACTGGCTGTGTATGTCCTGTTTTGCTGCTATTGATGTAATTTTAATTTTATTGTCGTTTTTTTATGTGTTCTTTTACTATTACTATTATTTTATTATATTTCTGTAATGTATATTGTAAATAGGCCTTCCTTGTTGTTTAGATATATGTCTTGTTGTTTGTGTATGATAACATATGAATGTCAGACTCTATGTCTTGTTGGAAGGAAGAAATGTTTCACAATAAACATATTTGAAAACAAGTTTTCTAAGTTGCTGGTTTGTACCCTATGAACCAAGCTTAGGAGGGTAGTAGAAGGTAGGTAAGTACAGTGGAAGGCAGAAGGTAAAGTTTACAAGCAAACTCAAAAATAAGTCATTAATTTTATTTTAGCCATTGTAGCATTTTAAAGAACAAAACTCATTTCAAGTGAACAGCGGTACAATGATGAGCATGTTTAGCACTAAAGCCATTCTGGCCTCAAGAAAATAGCAAATCCGTATTATGCATTGTTGCTCTTAAGGGAGGCTGAGCAGAGGGAGGCTGTGTGAGAATGCTTGTGTTTTAACAGCTTGTACCTTTAAGATATTATATTACACTTCCCTTGCCAGGCTATGTAATTGTGCCATTGAAATAACCAATTTGGCTTGGTTCAGCGCACACAGTAATGGCCGCATTCTCCATCGATGGCACTGTGCTTTGATTGCCCTGTCAACTTGTCATTACTCCTTTTCAGAAAACAAATGGCAATTTAAGTCGCTGCTCGCTTGTGTGAGATCGTCTTGACGTGCCTCCTCTTCTCGTCCCGTCTTACTCTCTCCTCCATTTGCTTTATTCTCCGTGTGACTTAATGAGGCTCGTTTGTACGAGCAAACAAAAACCGGCACTTGCTCTTGCGCTGACATTGCTGTCACTGCGACAGCATCTGTTTGTTCTCTCGGTGTCTTTGGTCTCTCTAAATATAGACCGCGATGCTTTGAGGACATGATGAAGGTGCAGATGTCTCGGATAGCATTTGAGCAGCGATGCTGGAAGTAGATTGGTGCAGAGAGGGCTTTATCACAGACACTGATTTATGAAATGAAATGTATATTAATAAACCATTTAATGACAGCAGCAAAGACAGCACTTTTTTTCCAAGCGGCCCACGGCATCTTCTTCCTCGGCCCCTCTGCCTCTCTCTGGCAGCATGCACAAGCCCTTGTGCCCTGCGGTGAGGACTTTAAAAACATGCTGCTTTCAGACGCGAGCACCCGCTGTCTGTGAGGGCTGACATGCCACGTTGAGGAGATGGATTTGGGTAATGGTCCAGCAACAGTCTGGGCATTAAGCTGGCGCACAGAGGAACCCACAGAGAGAATGGGAAAAAGAACAGGACCTGGGACTCCTATAGACCCTTGAATGGGAGGAGGAGAATGTACCCCCCCCCCCCCCAACACACACACACACACACCCACACACACACACACACATCATCATCATCATCATGCTCATTTCACTGATTGCTGCTGAGAAACACTCAATGATATTGTAATGGAGATAAAAGCTCTGTCACAGTGCATAAGACTGAAAAATTCAGTCAGTGTTCAGGAGATATTTCCTCATTGCTTTCCCACAGTACACAGGCTGGATACATTTCACATCGCTTGGCTTTAAATTCCTCAGTATTATTATTACTATTACTTTATTATTATTATTGTTTAATTACTTGTTTTTCAAAATAAGAGCAGTATGATACAATTGTGTTTTCTTAATGAGTCTTTCAACCACTTGTAGCACCACAGAGCAATGTTTTCAAGAGTGGACACACATTTGTGATTTACATGCTGCTGTTGGTTTCATGTTATTCTGCTGATCAACAATGCAGCAATAAATGAGAGAGAAGAAGAAGAATGCCACGGACATTATGTGCAGTTTAAGATATACAGAACTGGCTTTGAAAAACTTCATTAGGAAGGAAAAGGCACTGGTGTGTAACACCGATTATAAAAAAAAAATGTCCCAATTCAAGATCTAAATCACCTGCTGCTAAGTGTCATTACATGTCATTACGTGTCACGTCCAGAACATAACGTGTGTACAGTCAGAAGTGGTTCAGTGGGCCCTCGCTGCTCACCGGGTGTGTCACTTCATGATGATCTTCTATCACAGAAGGCTGTAGGTGGACAATGAGCTGCAGGATTTACTTTGACAGCATCAGACAGTAAGCTGGCTACCCTAGCGACTGTTGCTATGCTACCATACATAGTAAATCGAGTCAGTTCTGTGTTTGAGCTGAATTCAGCCTCACATTTTGTGCGATCGTCTCTGCAAAGCTCCACATGCCTCCAACGCTTCCTGCATGGCGGCGCTTTGAAACCCCATAAAGATAAGATAGAAACTTAATCTGCTTTTTTGGTTCGCCCATGTGATTGATTGATGGCACTGCATGATAAATCCATATATGTGGAGCACTTAAAGAAATGAGGCTCTCATGATTCACAGTTTCTATTTTGTTTGTCATGCGTATGTCAAACCAAATTCAGGACAAATTTGTATTTTCAATTTTGAAACCTCACTTACTCCTTCTGTGTTTGTTCAGCAGACACCAAATCTAATAACCTCCTCTGATAACTGATGAAAAAATACGTTCGGCATTTTCCCTGCAGCGAACAGCTGCAGCTGCATGGCTCGCGTCAGCGTCGTCAGTAGTTTAAACCACGCTATAAATGTCTGACTGACTGAGTTTTAGTAAAGATCACTTTAATCGTGCTACGGACAAGCACTCTTTATGATTTATGCACATATGTGGGTTTGACAAAATGATTCTAAGCTCAGCATCACATATCGAGGTCTTCATCAGCATATAGGCTGCTCAGCTGTCATTTTGGGACTTAACAATGGAGCTTTGGGTCCATGCCATGCAGTACTAAAGCTGCACTTTCAGATAATTGAAACCTACGAGGACTCCAAGACCCCATTCATGACATTGGTTTTGTGAGTGGATTCGAACCCTTTTGCTATGCAGCTGACGAAATCCCATGAGGATAGTAAAGAGATGTGTTTAACCTGCGCCTTTCCTGTCATAGTGGTTGGCTAGTGGTGGTTTTAGGATTCACTGTGTGTACCCTTGTCAGGGGTATGTGGACAGTGGTCAGGGTGTTGACAGCTGTCCTCTTCGTCCCACACTGGTCTGCTGCCATCATTCGTCTCTTCAGTGGAGGAGAGGCTTCATTGAATGTATAAATCAAATGCACTTTTTTAAACTTTGCTTCTATCAATATAATGTCTCAACTTTTCCACCTCAGCCAACACTTCTTTCAGGCGATAATTTGACTTGACACAGGCGAAAGGAAGCGCTCCTAATGACATTACCTGATTAAATAAAGGATATGCATGAAGCATGCAGCTTTAGATAACTGTTTCTGCCACTCAAGCTATAGCCATCAGTATCAGCGGTGGCCAAAGTGCAACAGAAGTGAGTCATTAGTTGAGTTAATGAAGGAATTGAGGCTGGTCATATCATCCCAGCTCTAAGATATAGCACAGCTTTTTCCAAGGCGCAGTATCTCCAGCGGCTCTGGCTGAGCCTGCTGTTGTTCTGGGAGTTAGTGACTGCACACTGTATGAATATGAAGCGAGGAGAAGAGCATGTGGAATTCATACCTGAATTCATACCGTATGGAAATAATGACAAGCCCTGGCTGCTGTCTTGACATTCACAGTGCTGCTCATTGGAGAGGTGGATGCCTCGTTGAGTGGCTGGGTTGTCAGCAGGCTTGCGAGGCCACCTCCCTCCCCTCTCTACCTGCCTCCCACACAAGTTGCGGGGTGTTATAAAGTGGTGTGTGACACGCCCATTCTGAGTGTTAAAGCACAGGGAAAGGCCTTGTACATGTGCGTGTGGCAGCACTTTGGGTCACCAGTGGAGTTTCTGCCTCACACAAAGGCCTCTTTCCCTCCACTGAACTGTGAAGTGCAGCAATTTATTTTTACTAGGGCCTGATGGCTCGTGAATGGGTGTGAAGATAGCAGCTGGGCTATGATACATGGGCTTTCCCGTGCTCACCTTGGGGTCTCCTTTTCTGCTCCATATCATTACAAGAGCTTCTACATTATCACAGCGGGAAATGGAAAATGCTTTGTTGGACTGTGGCTGAGGAGAACGCGGATTACAGGAGCCATTTTCCAGCCACCAGAATGAAATCTGTTCTGTGTGAGCTGCTGCTTTCGATGTCCTTGTCGTGCGACGCGGTGTGTTGTTTTTTTTGTCGGCTACCCTTTATTATTGTGCATGTTTTCCTGTGGGACTGTGGCGTTTTAGTTTCCATGGGTTTTTGTTACGCTGCCCTGGTTTTAGAGCAGGGGGCTTATGGGACCAAGGCTGCAGAAGCAAAAATCAATAGCGTTGCAAGCAACAACGTTTTACCAGCGACGAGTGCATTCATCAAGTAAAAAGCAGCTCCGCTCAGCGGGTGGATCTTCCTGTATATTCCTCCTCAGAGCTGCACATGTGTTGTGTTATAAATGTGGCCGGTGAAAATGCTGCCTGTGCCTGTCTCTCTTGTTCACTTTGTGGAGCCCTCAGGAATCACACTTACCTTTCAGTGGCTTCAGATGTGCTTGTAAACTGTTGTCATATGTGCCCTGGTTTTGTGAGGATGGGAATGAATTGGTGTTGGATGCTCTCAGGGGGTGTAAGCTGCATTTACACTTTTACTTTAGCTAGAACAAAGAAAATCGAGTAACCCTGGCGTTTCGTCCCCACTGTTACTAACCTCTAACCTCCAAACACGACTACGCTCCCCAGCATGCATCAGTCTTTTTCAGACCCTCCCTGCCTGTTCAACATCCATGATTAGAAAATCCAACTTAATACCTGGCAAAACATTGCTACCAGTCTGGAAAATCAGTTAAATGGAATTTCTTCCTGGTCAGTGCTAACGTTTCAACACAGTCCCATGGCAGTTTGTGAAGTGGTCACAACGATTTGTGTACATCGACACAGATTAGTCGTTTTTTTCATACTCACTTTCAAGCTAATGTATTTCAACTGGAAGTATGTGCCTTGCCTGCACCACGTCCAGCATCCTTCTCATTCTGCGGTGAAGTCTGCAATAATAAATATGCAACATCCGCTTGCTGAGAAACATTTCATGTCACAGTTAAAGATTGGTTAGGTTTCAGGACCAAAACCGAAAAGATAAGATTCAAAGATTATGGTTTTGGTTATAATAGTGACTTCATTAAAACAATCAACAATGACTATTACTATTACTACTACCTGTGGTAGGCTGGCGACCTGCCCAGGGTGTCCCCTGCCTTCGCCCGAGAGATGGCTGGGATAGGCTCCAGCCCCCCGTGAGCCTGCAAAGGATTCAGCGGTGTATAGATAATGGATGGATGGATGGATACTACTACTACTGACTATATCCCGACATGGACTTTCTTGCTCTTTATGTTATGTTTGTCTTAAAATCGTGGTGAGCGTCACAAAAGCAAAACTGAACATTTGTGTCCATGTGCAATGGACAGAGACAGCTTTCCTTTTGAAAGTAGTAGATTAAAGTTTGTGACTATTTCATGAACTGCCCTGCATGCAATAGCCCCACTGTGCGCTGCCTCTCCAGAAAGCAGACTACAAAGTTCACGACTCGTTGGGACACCTTGTGGGTATATAGCAGCTACAGGTGGATGCTTCCCTCAGGAGTCTCTGAAAGGAGTGTGAATATTGGACTTATGAGATATCAGACCAACAGCAATGTTGCTCCGTGTTAGGTGAGTGTGTCAATAGGCAATCATTTGCTTATGTATTCATTGTAACACCGTGTCTCAATGTTTTCAGCTTCCTCCACTGCGTTATTATAAACATCGGTTATAATAAAGGTATGATTAACTACACTTTGTTAAAGTTAAGCGTAAAGAATGTGGATTGGACACAAACTCTCTGACATACAGAAAGTTAGACATAGACTGACCTCCACACCAATTATTTTCCACTTTGCTAAATGAACAGAATGTCACTTCCTGTGGCGCCACGGCATGAAGCATTGCCATTGGACATAAACTGTACACTACAGGGATGCCAGGCTGGAAAGTTCCCCTTTAAAATGGCCCTTCTGAATTTACTCCTATGGCATCTCCTGTATTTACTGGCTGTAACAGTACACACATGTCTGAAACCAGCTTTCACACTTGACTGGTCCAGAGTGCAGCCTCCATGAGCCAGTCTGAACTTTGTGGTTCAGTATTCAGAGAACAAAATATTGTGCAGCGCTGAATGAAATGTCACTGCTGATCATCACAGGCACATGATCACTGTGGCCTCACATTCACAAATGAATCTCATCAGTATTTTCTTTAGCGAGCGAGAAAACACGGCTGATTTCATCGTGCTTCCGTGAAACAAATCAGAGCTCCGAGCAGAGGCTTTGATTACTGCTGCTCAGGCGAAGCTTGATTCATGTTTTTTCTCTCTCTCTTTTCTTTTTTTTTTACCAGAGCAATCGGGCTCACTGCTCATTACACACTGTGCCACTGTATGTGAATGGATGGGACATTAGATGGGGGTAATTTGCTGAATGTGTGTGTCTTGTGTTTACAGGCTCATAGCAGCACAGCAGCCTGGTGGCCCAGTCGTCAGGCAGATTATCCTGGAAGCGGAGGGTCGGAGGTTTGCTGCCCGACCCAGTCGCCGTGTTTCTGCAGAGCATGGATATGCTCAAACTTAACTTTTCGCCTCTACGTTTCAGTTTTGATTTTAAGTTGAGACAGTGTTGTGGTTTAGGTCTGGTTAGGCGTCACCCAGATGGCTCAAATGTAAATGCGTACACGCTGCATTGAGCCCAGAAAGTTGCATCCGTGTTGTTCCTGGGTGTCATTTTTATTACGCTCAATGACTTTATAGCGGCTGCGTGGAGCGTCAAGGGCAGCCATAATAAATGTTGGGGTTTTAGCATCACTGCTCTCCCGGTGGCTTGGCAGTGAATAATGATAAGGCTCTGTGTTATGCGGACCTGGTGTTTGATCCAGCCGCTATATGGCTGACCTTCAGATGAGGCCTGGCCACTGTGATTCATATGAGCAACCACTCTGGTCTAAAGACCAATATAGAGTTGTCCTGAAAAGGGCACTTTGAGAGTCCATTTGTAATATGAGCTGACACCCATGCATGCAGGAAGCTCTGGATTCAGTTTATATTTAAAGAAGGGGAGAGCTTTGACCCTGTGATGGATTTTCTTTCTTTGCTTTCAAATTTAATTATTTGCTAACTCATATCTGATGGAGTTTCAATGACAAATAAATCTATTCAGATGCCATATATTGAAAATGTAGTATGTACTATGGTTCATGGAGCTGGGCCATTGAGTAAATACTTATCCAATATGAAAATGACAAACTTCAATATGCTGTCGAGTGGGTCATTACCTTTTTTTGAAATACAAGCAACCTTTTCCTTAGCATCAGAAGTTGGACAGAAGGACAGGAAAGACGCTATTTAAAGGTCCTTGAAAGTTATGGTAAACCCACACTCTCACACATCTCAGGTCTGTGTGGGCCTGCGCAGACTGTGTTTGATTAACTTTGATGGACCGAGTGACACCTTCAACACGTCGTACATGGAGTCCAGTGACGTCATGTTACTCCCATCATAGCTCTGCCGTCCTTCATCCTGAGCAGAGGATGGTTGTGAACTTCTGTGTGGGCGTGCAGGGCCTTCAAGAGGCAAAGACAGCGGGAGCTCGACAGCCGACACAAACCTTCAACATAACATCGTTGCTCTGTCACTTAGCAGCTGACTAACTTAGCTGTGGTTTAAAGCAGGCCCAGCTAAACCAGGACTTGCAAGAGTATGTCTTTTGCATTTTCCTATTTCATTTGTAAGATTTTTAAATCACCGAAAACTGAAGGCATTTTGGACTGAATCTATTTTTGCTTGAATAATTACAGTCATTCTTGCCCAAACAGCTCTAAATAAATGATTATCTTATTATTGTCCAACACATTTTGGATCTATTTAACGCCATATGCTGACATGCAGCACTAAGGAAACGCGGTATAGACTGTGTCAGGGGTATAGTTTAAACCTCAGCTTCTGAAGAGACCGCCTCATTTTGTTCCACACAACACAGGTTTAAACCCATCCTACCGTTAAACAGCAGCTCAGTCAGTGAAAGAGCAGCAGCCACGGTGAATTGTTGTTGATGACCAAGGTGAGGCGACGGCGGTGCACTGATCGAGCGCTCCCTCTCTGCTGCAAAGTCACAGGAGCCGGTTTGAGCTACAGTTGAGACAAAGCCCCAAAAGATGGCCCACCATCTGTCCTTCTCTTATTAAAGTGGAGCATATGTTAATGCAGCCCCTCTGCAGCCTTCATGTGCTGCTGCTAAGTCAAGGACAAAATTGAATTGCTCCAGGAGATTGCATCTTCCCATATGCTTGGTATTTCGGCTACATTATGTCTCTACTATATCTTCCTCCCCTTTAGCTCTGAAATATTCCTGGATAATTGAAAAAAAAAATCCTCCTCGGCTCTTGTTAACTTATCTTACTTACTTTTCTTTTACCCATAATTACTCTGGGGTCATCTATTCTCAGGACATTCATATCCCTGATTTGCGGTGACACTGGTGGCTTGTTGGTGACACTATAGTGGGAGCAGATGATTTAGCCTGAAGCATGGAGCAGCTTATTTTGAAAGTGTCACTCGGTCCGAGATACCGCTCCATCCCAGAGGCGAGCTGTTGCTGCGAGTGCTGGAGAGAGTACCTGAATGAATCGCTGAACGGCAGCGGTGCTTCCAGTGATCAGCGCGACTGCCAGGCTTCGACTCAAGCTTTCAGCATGCGGGTCAAGCATCAACACTGAGCTCCATCAGCAAAGGATGGAGTCATGAGAGGAGCAGAGGTGACTGGTCCCTGTTGAAAAGCAAGAACGCAAGAATACAGCAATTAAAATCCTCTATTAATATTGGTGAAACCAATAGGATGATATTTTCAGGGTTAGATGTTCTTTCATGACTAAACAAACTAACCTGGTCCCTGCCAGAGAAATAGTCTGGCCCATAACCCTGTCATATACAACAATAACTAGAGTTTGTAGTTTTTTCACTTGTTCATGGATTAAATAAATGAGATATAATCTGTTGATTAGCTTCAGAGGTGCTTCAAGATGGGTTATTTTACCTCTGGACAGAGCTAAGCGAGCTGTTTGCCCCTCCCAGGGTTTATGCTAAGCTAAGCTAGCTGGTGTGTAGCCTTGTGAGTGCTTGAAAAGGTAAAAGTCTAAGTACTGAGAACATTTTTTCACCCCGTGATGCTGTAGAGCTTCATGTGTGGGTCCTGGGCTGATGTACTGTGCCTGCTTTACTTTTTTCTCAAATCCCAAACATCACTTGTATCCTTGCAGCAAGGCTTTAAAGCTCAGCCTGCCTTCAGATTCACACACACACACACACACACACACACACACACACAGGGAGAGAGAGAGAGAGAGATAAGGATCTGTGTGGGTGTGTCTCTGTCTCCGGATTCACACACACACACACACACACATGCACACGCACTCACACACACACACACACATGGTCCAAGGATTCAAATCATCAATATTCCAGTCATATTATTCCTCCCCTAACCTTCAGGCTGATCTTCAGTTTGGAAAAATACATGTCTGTACGTTCTGTTTAGATTTGTCCAAACAGAAAACAACTCAACAGAAATATAATTTCCCCCTCAAAGGTTATTTAAAACTGGAGATCACAGCAGAGGGAGGTGACAAACTAATTAACCCTTTAATAGGCCCATCTGTGCACACGGCTCATGTCATAAATCTCACTGCTGAAATCTATATTCTGTTCTTTGTGCAACATTATAAACATGAATGTTTATAATACTAATACTGGAAACAAAGGTAGCACTGTAGCTAGATGAATAGACTTTCAGCTCAGTCTTGACCTTCAGTCAGTCAGTCAGTCAAACTGAGCTTAATTTGTACAGCACCTTTCATTCAAGTTAGCACTACACTACAAATATGAAGAATTAAAAAACTGGAGAATAATTTACTTGAAAAATAGCTTATAGCGACATAAATCTAAAAAAGACTAAATGCATTGGCAACAACATTAAAAAAAACATCTAAACTCAAGGTCTTTCATCCAAATCTTACAGCTTTAATCAGCATATGGAGTTGGATCAGTTGCCAATCAACTGGGTTTGTCTCTGTTCATGGATGGTTCATTCAGTGTCGAGTGAAGATGTGCTTGAAATCTCCTGAAAAGCTAACAAGCGGACCTTTGAGACGCTGTTGAAGGGCTTTGTTTTCTGCTTCCACACCTCCCTGACCACACCTCTCACAGTTGGACAAGAACCTGAGGAGTAACTGACAGATCCGTCAGATTCAATGATTGAATAACCAAATGCAGGAATTACAGAAGAGAGCATGTTGTTGGAGCCCTCACAGAGTATTTAGTATTGGTTAAGTTGGTCAGCAGCAGAGTAATCTGTGAAGGACAGGAACATCCTCATCATCACGACAGCAGCTCTTCTTTTCTGCCTTCATTTTCTAACCTCAAGTGCCCTCAGAGCAGGAGCATATCATCCAAACACTGTGCAACTTCCAGAAATATCTGAAACAATGTCATCTCCGGTTAACACACACACACATACACACACACAGTCACACTCTTCAAACACACTGTTTATTTCAACCAAACGAGTGAGCTGAGGTGGCAGACGAGAGCTGTGTGAAGTCAGGGTCGCGTCGTGTTTTTGTGCAAAACTGAAAGAGAAACACACACTGATACTCACTCTCACATACACAGATGTGGGCATAAACACACTCAGGTACTTTCAAACTCACACATGGCTGCATGCACACGCACACACACACACACACACTGGAGTCAGAGCTGTTTGAAATGCATTACGCCTGCCCTGCAATGTTCTGGTTTATAGTGAGCTCCACTGTGTGGTCGTGTGTTGTCCTCCAGCAGCACACTCCCAGCCGGCGGCTCCAGTTTTCCAATGCATTCTCAAACAGCTCTGAGCGTCTGTCTGACTCTCTGCTTTCATAACTAAAGCTAATACTCCCTCAGTCAGCACTTTGTTATCTATCTCAGGGGCTGAGTAAAAACATGACCCAGTTTCTGACCTCTGGTCTGAAAACACAATTACCAGGACTGTTTAGTCGGAGGAACAGAGAGAGGAGGTATCTGTCTTTCGTTGGAGCTGCACCGTCTCTCGTCTCCTGCAGTGAACTGCAAAGCTGAGCTGCATTAGCTGAGACAGTATGAGAAGACATTTGCTTACACTCATGTGACACAGTCCTTCAGCAGCCATAGGAACATCAAACCTAAACACAGCACATCACTGTTAGTTTCCTGTTTCCAGCTGACAAAGTTATCACTGTAACCATGACAACAAAGGTTCCCTAACCTTAAGAGGTCGTTATAGCTCACACCAAAATGTTTCCCTAACTTTAACCAAATGTTTTTAACATTCAGCTAAAATGAGCTAAACTTCATCAGAACAGTGGAAAGGTGCTTAACATGTGCCTCCTCCGCTATTGTTTATGTGGTGCGATGCAGCAGCAGCGTGGATGTCCACGACGCAACGAGTGGAGAGCAGGTGTTGACCGCTGCTTGAACTGAAAAACGGACAAAAGCTGAATTACCTCTTTTTCTACCTCTCCAGATAACAAAGTGGCCTCATAACAACAGATGGAAAAGATATTTGCTTGGTGAAATATCAGATAGGTGGATGGGTCAACACAGTGGCCCATGTGAGCGACATGAGAGACAAAACCAGCGTCCAACCATGTTTCATTACCCATTTAGGCCACGTGATGCCACCTCAGCCAACACCGTTGTTCAGGTTTTAAAAATTTTCAACCATATGTACATAAAAGTGCATGTTTTTCCACCAATAGACATACACCTTCATCGCACCAATGACAGATCGTAAATCAGTCATATGGATCACTTTTGTAAAGGTCATATGGGATGTATTAGGAAGACACTGCTAAACAATACATGCATTGATTGGGGTAGCACTGACAAATAACCGTTCTGACGTACAGTTTGAAGGCCTTGTCGTACCATCAGTGTAGATTTGGTGTCAGGAAAGGTTGGCACACGATGTCGCGTGTTAAAAAGGAACAAAAAAGCCTGAAACTATGTGAATGCTCTTCCGTGTTTAAGGATGAAACTCGTCACTGTGCCTTCAGTATTAATGCTCGTCACCTGGATCACGATGGCTGTGAGGGAGCCACCTAAAACTTAATGTGAGGACATCTCTTCAAGCTCCCCGAATGTCTGGAGAATACGGCATAATGAATTCCAAAGAAGGCAAATTAATTCTCAAAGTGTCTTCACTTGAAGGTATTCCCTCTCACTTAAGCCCCCCTCTGATGAGAGGAAATCACAGCCTGCGTCCGTTCAAGGGCGGGAAGCTCAGGAGTGCTTTATGAGAGGTACTTCTGCCTGAGAGGTACAGAGAGCAGCACACGATACAGATCTGAGTGAGTGTGTGTGTGTGTGTGTGTGTGTATAAATTTAGATGCACACACTGCATGACTTAATGAAAGAGAGTGCACCAAGTCTGCGTACACATCAGTCAGTTCCACATTTTCTTGTGATATCAGGTGTCATTTCACTGGATACCATAACATGCTAATTAGCCAGCTATTGCTACAACAATTTCACTGCAGTTTCAATGGCCTACCTGTGATCAACAGTGCTGCCCCATCATACTGAGGCGAGCTTCCAGCTGCAGCTGCATTCTGCTGTGAACACAATATTATAATAGCCACAAACCTCAAGTTCTGCCACACACAGCTTGCTTGTCAGTGTCACATCCAATGCATCATTTATATTACGGCAGGTGCAGCATAAGTAGAGGGATAAAAACAACTGTGCTCACTTTCTTAAAGCAAAAGGAGTGAACGTCCTCGCGAGTTTCTCTCTCCATTCGTTTCTAATTCTCCTCCTCATCCGCTTGTGAAGCGTGTTCAGAATCAAAGTGTAAATAAGTGTTAAATAGTCCATCATTTCCTAATTTTGAAGACCGAAAAGTGTCGAGTGCGTATGTATTTACCCCCTTTGCTGTGAAACCCATAACTAAAATCAGGTGCGACCAATTGCCTTCATTAGTTAAATAGAGTCCACCTGTTTGCAATTAAATCTCAATATAAATCCACCTGTTTTCTGAAGGCCTCAGAGTTTGTTAGAGAATATTACCAGACAAACAGCATCGTGAAGACCAACGAGCTCGTCAGACAGGACAGTGAAGATGTCATGGAGGAACGAAGCGGGGTTAGGTTGAAAGAAATGCTGTTGTGAATGTCGCACATCAGCAGATCTAGATCCAGAGAAGGCCGTCCATCTAAACTGACGGACTGCGCGAGGAGAGCATAAATCAGGCAAGCAACCAAGAGGAAACTCTGGAGGAGCTGGACTGGTCCACAGCTCAGGTCAGACAATCTGTCCACGGGACAAATATCAGTCACACAAATCTGGATTTCATGGAAGAGTGGCGAGAAGGAAGCCATCGCTGAAAGAAAGCCATAAGAAACCCAACACTGCACATCAGCCTGAGAACACCATCTGAAGTGGGGATCGTTTCATCAGCAGGTTCTGGGAAACTGATCAGGACTGAGCGCAAGATGGATGGAGCCAAACACAAGAAAACCTGTTTCAGTCTGTACGAGACTTGAGGCTTGGACACAGGGTCACCTTCCAGCCTTAAGGTGACCTGAAACACACAGCCAGAGCTACACTGGAAAAGATAAAGGCAACGGATGTTTACGTGTTAGAAATCTGGGAATCTGTGGCACTACGTGAAAACTGCAGTTCACAGACAGTATGAATGTAACCTGACTGAGTTTGAGCTATTTTGCCAAGAATAATGGGCTTCTAGATGTGCAAAGCTGGTAGAGACACACCCCAAAAGACTTGCTGCTGCAATTGCAGTGAAAGGTGGTTCTACCAAGTACTGACTCAGGAGAGGTGAACGCCTCCACATGCAACAAATGTCTGGTGTTTTGTCCCTCAAAGCATTATGCATGTTGTGTTTATCAGCAACATCAATTTGAATTCCAGGTTATAACACAGCGAATGTGAAAAGGTCCAAGGGGGAGTGCACCTATGCAGGGGTCTTACAACAGTATATAGACATCAGGGTATGTTATAAACCTCCACCTTTGCTTCCTATACTGCACATTTTTATGAGGCACAGTTGGGCTTCCAGGGAGACTGTGAGAGAGGGAGTTTGCTGATAATGAAGGCCAGAAAGCAGGAACGAGTTACTTCCTGGAGATTTAGTTCACTGAAGGCTAACACAATCTTCGCTGTTCAAGTGTAGCTATTGAATAATGATAGATACAGTGCAGGATTCAGGTTTTATAAGCCTCAGTGATTTGAACTTGTTTTTTTGGGGGGTATTTTTTTGGGGGGTGTGCCAAATGAGGTTAATAATTTACATTTTGCCATTGACTCCTATCTCCAACTTCCACAGAACTTTTGCAAGTGCAGAAACTCCTCTTCAACCTTTTCACCTGCTCTGTCTGTAACGTTGGTGCAGAGACGGTTCTGCTTCTCTGAATATTTCACAGTACAACAAATCAATGCCACGGCATTTTTTCCCCTAAATGAATCTGCAGTATTGTGACTTCTTGCAGAGTTGTTGTTAATGTGGTTATTAACTTCCTGTTGACTGTTCACCACGGTTGCCACATCATTGTGTTCTGTGTAGATTCACCCATATTTTACTGAAACATAAAGCTATCACTGTCCTATTCAGCATTCAATATTGCCAGCATTTATCCCTTTTAGCCACCAGCTTTCACCAATAACGTAGGCCACCATGTATAAAACCTGAGAGGCGAAACCCAGGGCGCACAAAGGCTGCACAGCCCTCACCGCACCACTCACTGCTGCTCCTTAAGCTTATTACTTTGAGTGCTAGCTAATAACTGAATATGCCATTGAACTGTCATTGTTCTTCTTCTCTCCCCACACATTTGCGTATGAAAATACACAATAGGTTTGGTTGTTACATTGCAAAACCACACCACGGAAAATAAGCACGACCTGCACTTGTAATGACGGGGCAAAACAGTGCACATGATAATAAAAGACTAGTCTGAGCAGTACGTCAGCACACTGTTCAGTTCACTGCCCTAAAAACACGCTTACCCTGCCTGTGTGTTTATAATCGAGTCCCAACTGTTACCAGCATCAAGCTAGCTCTGTGCCTCAAATAGCTGCTGTCCATCAGCCTCTCAAACTGGAACAAAGCAGGAAAAACTGCGTTATCTGAGGAGCAGGAGTTTGTTTGTGGGAAGAGGGTGTCCGGGTCTGAAAAAAAATAAAGATAAAATAAAATTATTGTAGTGAGTGATGGAGTTTTCCTGGATGAAAAACACACAATCTGGATCTCCACCATATTTACTCCTTTCATTTTCTCTCCGAGGTCCTGTCATTGTTTCAGCTACAAATCAAAACGTCTAGTGTTGTTTGACAGTCCTGGGCAGACTTAGTCATCCACTTCACAGCGTTCCTCCTCCACAAAGAAACTAATTAATGGGGAAAGTGATCTTTCTTCACTGTTTCTATCACTATCTGTCTCTGCCGTTTCCTCGCTTTTAGTCTTTTTCGGCCTCGCCTCACTGACTTTCATTCCTTTTCTGTCTCTGTCAGAGACCACTTCTCCACCCATGTCTCCAAAGAAACTTTCAGAGCAGAGAGTTCTGCTTTTGGTCAAATCAAAAAAAAGATACTGAAGGAATTAACGGAATTTGTGTATGTACGAGAACATATGCAAGCATACGTGTCGTAGAAGTGCACACACACCACATCTCAACTGAATAATTGATCAACCTCCTGCTCTTCATTTATGAGTAATAATGTTCGCGGCCTCGGTTGATATTTCTTTCTGTTCATAATTATAAAATGAGTGTGTGTGGGAGGGAAGTGAGAGGAGGGAAGTGTCCTCATCAGCTTGTCTCCATCCATGATGTCCTGCTTTCCCACTGCTGCTAAATACCCTTGTGTAACAGGATGAAGATGATGGTGATGTCCTCTTGTTTGTGAGTTGTGTGGTGATTTTGGTCCTCTGTGTTATGGAGATTGCTCATTAGTTTTGCATATTTCAGTGTATTTAACAGATATTTGAAACAAGAAATGACACATTCTGCCTACAAATAACATTTATATTCATAAGCAATAAAACTAACCGTCACTTAAATTCTGCAGTTTTGCTGCTCTAGTCTAACTTAGTCTGGCATGACCCGTAGCTTCTGATATTATAAGGTCATTGTCACTTGTGGCCACAGTTAATGCTGTTTCATGGGCTCACATTAAGTTTTAACCTTGAAATAGTACGTACAATTAGTAGTGATGTGCTTTATTTTATTCCTTAAACAAGTACAAATGAGTAGTTTGTTTTCTTACTGAATGTAAAATGACTTAACGTGGTCATGCCCCATCCGACTTTATCATCTTTGCCAAAAAGAGTGAGCTAAGTTGCTCAAATCTTGCACAAATTCCATAAATTTGAGGTTGTGGTTATAGTTGACGTTTGTGCTTGGTGGGTATCTTGAGATCAGCAGTAAAATGAAAGACACAGCGAGGTCTGTCTTCTTATTTGTCTCAGCTGAACACAGCACAGCCTGCACTGAAGCAAGCTCACACTGGTTTCATTTACGGTGGCTTTTTCTTTCTCTCCTTCCCTCCCTGATCATCCCTTACACAGAATAAAACCATGGCAGCCACTTGCTTACCGTCTCATACCGTTCCCTCGTTACACTCCACACAATCCCATAAAAAGCCCAGTGTGAACATACAGGCCTGCCCTGCAGCCCCCTGCCGGGATGTAAGTCACATAATAAGGGTGAATGTGTGGAATAAAAGCATCACATGGATGCACTATCACACACAGACATCAATAAACAATTTCTGGACTTGGATGACCGGGTTTTCAGGGAGGTGGTTTTGATGATAAGTGGGATGTCCTCTATTCAGTCGTTTTTTTAGGTGTAGAAATAGAGCCGTGATTGTCCTCCCATAAAGAACAGGCAGGCAAAAACCTCCACAAACACTGAATAGGTGCCCAAGCCGCTGTTTCACCAAACCAATCACCTGCAGTCAAAAATGCTCTTTTTATGTTTTAATAGCCCAGGTGTTCATCACAAGCATTCGACTGCAGGGGTAGAAAACAATAGGAGCTCTGTGATCTCCCTGGGCCTCGTGCACAGAGGGGAGAGCATGCCAAGCCCGAAGGCTCATGCTGACTGGATGAGAAGTTACATTAAAATTTCAGGGAGTGGAGACACAGAGGGCTCCTTTTGAGGGAAAAGATGAAATACGGTATAGCGGGGGCAGGTAGGCGGAACCAGCAGCAACTTCACTGCTCTTAAACACTGTGTATGCTGTGTATGAGCTGATGTGCATTGATTTTTGGCCTGCAATTATTTTTACTGAACTCCAAGTCACGTCTCATGGAGGACAGAAAAAAAACAATGGAGAATAAATGCTACCAGCGTGCCTGCATGAAGGGTTGTGATTGTGTTACTAGGATAACACCTGTGTCACATGACACACCTGACTTTTGGTGTCGATTTTAAAATGCTGATAAATACAGCAATGAGCTACTGACGGCTTTTAGGTCAGATGTGATTGCAAGAGTTGAACAGCCATGTTAGCATCGCTATGATGCCATTCATGATGCTGACGCTTTGAGCTGATGTCAGCACGCTGAACGACAACGCTAACATGTTCATGCTAAGCAGGTATAATGTTTGCCACTGTCATCGTCGTAGTTCAGCGTGGTTGTAAGCTAGCATTTTTCTTATTAGCTGCTTACACAAAGTACACATGAGGAGCTCTGTGTCCAACAGCAGCAGTTTGGGGTTGAAAGCCCTGCTCAAGGGCACGTCAGCAGTGGCAATAAGGGGGGGCCGCTGCAGGAACAAAACTGGCGACTCTCCAGGAACAAACCCTTTCGGTCATGAGTACCCAGTTAACTGTTCTACTTCAATCCTGTACTTTGACTTAGACAAAGTACAGCTACTGCAACACCTACAGCAGTCTGACAGAGTGACATGTTTAAAGGTTCAAGGTTTGAATAAACAGGTTTGAGGAGTTTCTTTTGGTCTTTATACTGCACAGACTGCAGCAGTTTACACACAGTAGGATCTGGTTTATTAGTGTGACCATGTGTTATAATGTTTACAGACTGTGACTACTTTACTAGATTGTTTGAAGGCATGAAGTTGTACAAACACTGGACTCTAAGCTAGTAATGGACAATATAAATGCTGTTAGCCTGATGGTCCCATGTATACAAGAGTATACTGGGTTTGGGAGTCCAAAGTTTGGATGTATGGGGTTTTACTGTTAGTGGAATGCAATTTGCATAATAAAAACTTTGCAAGACTTGTAACTGGCAAAACATTTTAATTGTTTGAGCTTTGGATGACCTACTCATGGCTTTTTAGCATAAACTACAGCTTTGATGTTTGAGGTTTGAACGATGGAGGTTTGACTACAAAATATCACGTACCATGATTCGTCAGCGTGAGTCTCTGCTGTTAATGGACTGGAGTCTCAGTTCAGCCGTCTGCTAGAAGCAGATATACCTCTGCCTGTTGTCCTCGGGCTGCAGCAGAACCAATTGCTTTATTGGCTTGCACCAGTGGATGTGTGTCTGCTCAGATGTAGAGCAGAGGGAAGCCAGATAAATGAATTCCTCTCGGGTAGCCGCTGATATTACCGCGCATGCTTCCCGGTGTACCAAGAGACGGGAGAAAACCAGAGAGAGACAAAGAAAGACAGCGAGTGCGCGAGAGAGCTGGGATGAGTCTGTGCCACGAGAGAGGAAGGCAGATGGCAACTGAGGCTCTTTCTCAGTTTGTATACCTTCTGTGTCATGTTTTAAGTAAAACCGGCTAAAAGCACAACTCCAAAACAAAAGAACAAGAGCGAGTTTATTTGGAAGCAGTGACCCGGCTCATGAGAATTTTGGGGAGTCAAACGCTCCTGATATGCAGACACCAGAAGTGGTCAAAGGCACAGTAGCCAGGATGTGCTGATCTGGGATGCAATGCTAATATATTTGTGTCATCTGTGGGGAAATAAGTAAGTTTAGTGTCGTGAGGAGGTGTTGCATCAAGATGCTTCAATTGGTTGAGGTGGTTTGATATGCATCCGATCCCACTGGTGTGTGTTGCCCCAAAGAGTCATCTAAAGCTCTCCAGCTCTCCAATCAGCTTCAAAGTGAAAGAGTCTCCTCACCTGTGCACCCTGCTGGAGCCAGGCATCAGTAGGGAGCTCACAGGTGAGCGCCTTGAAGGTGGGGTTGAAGTTCAAGAATCCGATCAGACTAACAGATTTACCCCTGAATTTCACCGGCCGTGTAACATCCACCTCCCGTCCGTTCACTGACTCGACATCACAGAGAGACGACGGGTGGAATCTCAGGGTAGAAGGTGTGGTCTAGTCCTGTTAAGGCACTGTACTGCTCAGCTATCCCTGGAAAAGCCTGATAAGAAACCCTGATGAGGAGATTCAGAGCTAAGATGCCCAGAAGGACCTCAGGACAGAGCTCCATGAAGACAGTTGATGTGATCCAGTTGAGTTGATCTGTTACCTGACACGTTTCCCTGCAGTTTTCCTAGGCTAGCCTGTTGGCTATTTAACTGAAAGAGCTAAATACCAACATCTGCAAATAGCTTATTCTTTAAACCCAAGAGTGTCAGGACAACACAATGAACATGATTACCATATCACACTAATCATTTTTAATTTTAACATTCTTCACTGTCTTCCACCTTCAGAACAACAACCTTTTCAAATCTCCTGATGCCATCCACATTTGTTCTGCATGCAAATATTCTGATATTCAAGCTACTAGCTATTGAATGAATAAATGTGCCAGATGTGGTTACAAGGAGACGTGTGACGTGAATGCAAAGCTTTGTGTAGACGGCGCCTTCAAAATGTGGCGGAATTATGTTGTTGATAGAAATGGCTTCCTTCAATTAACATGCTAAATATTTCAAGGCTATAGATTTCCAATGTTGATATGAAGACCCTGCACCTGTGAGTTCTCGCTTCAAGCAAACAAGCATTGCGTGTCCCGCAACACGCACCTGGTAAATGATCTTATCTGTATGCACGCTTAATGAGCGCTATTTAAATGCATGGCTCAACCCCATGCACACAATGTACTGGATGTTGTTTCTGCTAACATGTGACCGCTTAGCTTCAGGAAAATCAATTGCAACTTTAATGAAAGTAAGGCCTGCATACACTCTTCTCCCTTTATCAGTGCCATCAGTCATCGTGTGCTGTTTGCTCTCCCTCTTTTCATCCTCAGCTCATCTCCCACTCTTCTCTCTGTTGCTTAGGCCTTGCAAATGATCCACTTGTCCTTTAGTATCCCTATTTCCTCTACCAGTAGTTGCACTGAAAGTTTAAATACCTTCTGTTTGCCTTGTGCTTGTGTGTGACAGGATACACAGCCCTGCCAATGGCTTCACACTGTTGATGCCGCTGATCTACAGGGGGCTGCAATGCACCAAGAAACGTAGAAATACATCAACAACAAAAACAGGGAAGAAGAAGCAATCAACCGCAAGCAAGCAAACATACGTGCAATTGATACAGGATTAAAATGCTTTATGAGGAAGGAAATGCATATATCACAGTTGTTGGACCTTCACAGAATGTATTTTGATGAGTAGCACTGAATATAAACACAACTTTTGTTTTTTTAGCAGAAATCTCAACATGGGCACATTTAATGTTATTTTATATTGGTCACACTTACTATTATAAACTTTTAAGAATGTAAAAGCTGCATTTCTTACTGTTGTGATTCTGAGTGAAAAGGCTAAAGTCACTAGCAGCGTTGGGTTACGGCACAATCTACTGAGAAAAGAAACTTGTTAGAGGATTTCATACTGCCCAGAGGCTGCATAGCCTACTGTACTTCTACCTTTGAACATATTGACTCTACTATCATTGCATAGCCTAGTCTACAGCCCATAATCTGCAACTCTGCAGGCTAATAACAGGAACGACAGAAGCAATGTCTCCTTTACATCTCTTTGTGAAGGATTATGTTTGATCATAATCAAGAGGGCACCGGGGCTCAATGCATCATCAATAGTTCCACGACATAAAGGCTGTGCTCTCTCAGGACTGGCTCCAGTCATGTGTGATTATGTTTGTACTAACATAATTACATATTAAAATAGACTTAATATGAACACGTTTGAATAGATTAACAGTAAGACAGTCAAGAACTCGACTCAACTTGAGACACACCATGCTTTTCATCAGAGGCGTGAGCAAATCAGAAGGCAGCAGGTTTAGAGAAACTAAACAGAGTAACAGGCAGTCAGCCGCAGGTGATCCTCACTGTATTATTCTGATCCCTGCAGACAGAAAGGAAGACAGATTTGCTTCTCTGCTGGATCAATGGCTGACTCTCCCATGGCACTTTCTCCCTCATTTATCTTCTCGACTTTGATTTCGTTGTTGGAACAGAATGGAGGATGTTTCCTCGTGAAGCTGGAGCTCAGCAGTTCCAGCTCTCATCCATCTCTGCTGGGTTCTCTATTAGTTCTCTTCTTATTTTCTTTGTGAAAACATCATGATATTGCAGTCCGGCTGTCAAAGCACTGCTTGTAAATCCAATAGCGTCCTTTGGATCTGTTCGAGATCTAGATTAGTATATTGATTGTGCCGGTCTGCTGCACACACAGTATGAAAACAAAATGACTCTCCTTTGTGTAGATATGTAACTTCAGCAGGATTGTCTTCATCCGTGGACGGGCGTGCACACGTCTGACACATTAATCCAAACGCTCGAAAAAGAAGATGCTTTTTTTGTAATTGTGGGGAAAAAAATGCAAAAATATATTTAAAAAAACAGCATTATGAGCATTTCTCAACAAGTCACAGTTCAAAATACAGTTCTGCTTTACTGCTGCATTTAAAAACGTATCAGAAGCACAATTTGCGTAAAAGTCAATCACTGGTATCAATCATTTTGATTGCCAACACTAATAGCAGTGTCTCTAGCTGTGCTGCCTGCTGCTCTGCCTGCTGATCTCATGGTTGTGTTGCTGAACAGGTGGGGGGACTGCAACGGGCTGCTTCAGTCTTAAGCTAAAATCATGCTTTTCAGCGTCCACGGGGCTGCAGGGTCAAGCTTTGAACTTCATATTATGTGTTGTGTGTAACTTGTTTTAAAAAGTTGAAATTAATACAGAGTAGGTCGCTTTAGACTCTTGGTGACTTTTGGTGCGTTCACTGAACGTGCTCATGTTTTTGGTGAATTCTGAATTTAACAGTTCGCATCTAATGAAGGCGAACGTGACTCGTCAACTGAATTGTTCATGCACTGTGGTTTATGGCGCCCAGCATGCCTGCATGGCTGGTGCATCTATGAATATCTGAAGGAGTTTTATGGAAAACAATCTCACATTTTTATGCAAATTGTGCCCGCCGGGCATGAAAAAACAAGTCTGAACGTCGGCCGCATCGGCAACAGATTTAAAAACACACATCTGAACAGTCTGGAAATATCTGCGAGTGAACGATGATCATGAGATATCACTGAAGGCTAACAACATGAGCCTCAGCAAGTAGTAGTAAAAGTCCTGCATTGAAACCCTTCTGTTAAAGTATCTGAGTATTGCCAGCAAAATGTTATATCTATACTAGAAAATATCAAAAATAAGAACTCATTGTGCAGTAAAACATGCTCTTTCAGTCATTTACTTTTATACTCTATATGATGCCTTTTGATTCATATTACTGATGCATCAATGTGTATGTTGCTTTGCACTGCTGTAGATGTTCATGGTTGAGCTCATTTCATGACTTAAATCTGTTGGGTACTTTAATCTACAGCACTACATCATATTCTATGACTCATCATATGTTTGTAGCGTCCCTGTCCTTTGAGAACCTGCGCTAAACATGAACTTTCAGGTTTCAAATTACCAGTTTACCAGAAAGCAAAGGTCTGAGGCACATGAGAACATGAACAGCCTGGCTTGCAGTGAGCAGAGAAGTGCTGCTGAGATGTCTGCTGATGAGGGAATGAGATGCAGGTGAGGATGTGGGCGGGGAAGGACAGGCTACTGCAGAGCGGAAGAGGGAAGTGGGAACAGGTGTGTACAGAGAGACACCTCAACCTCAAACGTTTGTACTGATACACAGTTTTAAAAAATGAAAAAAAAAAAAAAAAAATCCCAGTCTAACATGCAGTAGATTATCACAGTTTATAGACAACTGCGATCACAAATTTAAAATGCATTTTGAGAAAAGCGACAAAACAATATGTGATTGAATGCTTGTTCTGGATGACTGACGAGTCAGCCTGAAGCACTAATTCCACATGTGTTCAGGTAAACTGGTGATATTAATTAGGTCCACTGTTTATGCATTACAGTTGTAGCTCTACACCAGCAGACCATGTCAAGCTTGTTTGCAAGTTAGCAGCTATTATGAGGCTCATACACAGATGCATTGTAGTGCTGATGCGGCCTGGTTGCCTTGACAATGAGCCCTCAAGCGAGCCCTGTTGCTCATGTCAGTAGTTTCTGTGCCTTACAGAAATACAGTGTGGTTATATCACAGATATATGGTGATATATTGAGCACGAGCTACTATTTTTATACTTTTGAAGAAAACCTTTATTAAAAGTGTAGCATCAGATACAGATTTGGACATTACACTGCGCTCTGTGCACCTGTGCTGCACATCCGGTTTGAGCTACAGGTAGCAACAGCGGGGCGGTTGTGTGTGTGGGTTGTTGCATTTCATCCTTGCATGTTTAGATGCATGCCTGTGAGACTGGGTTGGTATGTAAGTGACTGAGTGTCATATTAATGAGTTATTTTCTCTAATTTGACCAAACTCAAAAAAACGGATTTCCTACTAAACTGATCAAAGGCACGCTGGATGTGTCAAAGCATCAACAGGATCCACCAGGAAGTGCCCTTAATATTTCTTCTAATTGTAGGGCATGACCTCTGCTTGGACGTCCACCTTTTTGCTAATGACAGCCAGGAATTATTGTAATCACTTGTGTGCCCATGGCTCCACATTATGAGCGGTGACTGTTACCTACAGGCTGTCCTCCTCACAATAAAAGGTCATTCCATGTGCGGGTTTAATGTTCCTACTCAAGAGAGGCAGCAATAAAGTCCTCATCTTTTACAAACCACAAGTTGCTGCACCTAATGCGCCCTCGTTACCCCCCCCCCCCCCCCCCCCCCCCCCCCCCCACCCGAAGGGAGCCGGCTGCAATCCTATGGAATATGGTGCCATGTTATTACCTGTGATTTCTTTATTTTCTGTTGGATCCCCCGGCGTCACACATACACCCAACAACAAGACCATTACAGTCAGATTAAAGCCGCCTGGAGGACAGTTAAGGTCTGGTCCACGCCGCCTGCTTTAGCAGTGTGTGTGTGTGTGTGTGTGTCGCAGAGCCTCTTGCTTTTCATTGCAGCGATCATGTGAACAGCATGAGCAGCATGGCTACAGCCACACTTTATGTAGAGTTCATACCTGCAACATTTCACCTTTCATGACAGTTTCAATGTCTATATGTCACAGACATGGAAAACAAAATTTTACTCAATGTCTCCAATATCTGATTGTATTATTGATGGCTATGGGACTGGCAGGAGGTAACGTCATCAGGTGACATCATGCACTGGTAGAGGCAGGCATTGTGGCCATGTTTCCTGCCACTGCTCAGGTTTCTGTTACCTGTGCTGAAGTGGAGGAGGACCTCTTCACTGTGGCAAAGAAAACAAAGGCTGCGGGCCACAGAATTAAATGCGAGTCTTGTCTCACCACGCAGCATGAGGGCGTCCGTGGCCAAATAGTCATCGCCCTGCCAATTTGATTATTATTATTTTCAGCAGAGGCAGCAAACCATGGAGCATCCATCCATTTAGCCAAAAGAAAAGCCTCTGAGGTGCAGCAGTGTCACTGGGAGAAACTGAGAGATCCACTCGAGATGTTACGCACAAACACACACTGCTAAAAGGTGGAGGTGTTTTCTGAAAGAATGTCTTCTGATTTTTTATGATGTCACTGTAAAAGCAGAGATTATAAAAAAAGTTTCAGTTATTCATTTTGTAGTTAGGAATATATGAATTAGGATTTGCCTTAATGAGCTCTACGTATTAACAGATAAATACACCATAGTTCTTTCACTGTACAGCATATTCTGCAAATGACAAAGGAAATCATCACAAACATATTAAAAGACAATTCCAGTTCAGTGTAAAGAAAATTACTGTTCTGACTACTTTCTGACATCATTACCATCAGTAACAATGTTATGAGTTGATTTCTGTGATCTGCAGCAGCATTGCTAAAAAGAGAGCAGTCAAAGCTGGATCAGCGAGATATGACTTTTTGGAAAACATGCTCTGATACAAGAACTGTCTTCCAGCACACACTTTACACTTGTAGAGCCAGGCTAGCTGTTTCCCACTGCCTGTCTATACTCTAATATCTGTTAAGCTTCCAGCTCCAACTACGACAGACATAATAGTGCTATCCATCTTCTCATCCCACTCTTGGCAGACAGTGAACAAGCGTATTTCCCAAAGGTTGACCTCTGTGTTTAAAGCCTGTATCGTTTCAGTTTATCTGGAGTGAACATGGTGCATATGTCTGAATAGATTTACAACCCTGATCATGTGACCACTCGTGTCCTTTCCAGCCTGATTTTGTATTAACGCTCCCAGATCTCAGAAATGAACTTGCAGAGGAGCTATTAGAAATGATAGTCAGAGCTATAAAAATATGCCACTGTCTTATTTATTTTCTGGTGTTTTTTTTAATTATTATTTTCTCATTCTTAATTTGTGTTAATGTGGTTTGGTGACAAAAGGCATAATGACAGTTCTATCAGACATAATGTGAAATTAATTAACACATAAAAAGGTGATTGATATGTTATTTTCGTGGATAACTGAATTAAAAAGGCATCCTTAAAAAGCAAATTCCCTCTGTAAGAAAGCTAAAATAGACATGTTTGTGGTAATGCTTTCAATCAGAGTCACAGAGCAGCTGTGATGGATAACTATTATAAGTCTTTGTAAGGGAATAACAGAAATCCTGTTGTATGTACTCTTTTATTCTAATCCTCATGATAAAAAAGCATTTTTCAAAGTTCCTGTCAGACTCATTAATCGCTGCGTTTGTTTGCTGGCAATAAAATGTGAAACACTGAGCGAAAAATAATTGGAAATATCCAACGTGCATGCCAAATGCATCAGACTGTGCTGATTATTATGTTGTTGGAATATTTGAAATTAGCTGTGATTCAGTGTTTCTTTGTGAATGCGACATGACTGATTGAAGGTGGAGAAAGATGGTGCAGAGAGGTTGAACGCTCTGAGGAGTTTTTAATTGGGAATCGGTGCAGCATGTCGCCTTTTCAGCTTTTCAAGTACCTGTTTCAGGGGAACAGGTGCGTTCAGCTGAGACTGCACTCATCCCGATGAGAAATCTGAAACAGAAGAGCGGAAGCTTTAGCGTATACGTGTTTGTGATTGAGAGCATTCCTGATCAGTGCGTGTCATGAGCATTCACAGTGTTGAAATCCCACCCTGCACCGTTTAGAGGGGTGCTGTGCAGACAGGCAGCTGTCAGTCAAACTCACACACCGGGCAGGACGATCTATCCTCTGTCGCTTTCAGCACAAGAGCAGCTATCCAGCTAATATTCTCCTTTTTATCCTGCAGGAGACAAACAGCATTAACCTGCACAAGCGACAACCTGTGACCATGAGCTAAATGCTATCATCAGCATGCTAATAGGCTCAAAATGACAATGCCAACATGCTGGTGTTGAGCAAGCATAATGCTTACCATGGTCACCATCTAAACTAGTAACATGTGCTAATTAGCACTAAACACAAAGTGTGGCTGTGATTGGTCAAGTCAGGTGGCATTTGAAACGCCACAGAGTCTTTCTGGAAGTTATAACGAAAGGAAAGAGACAAGCGATCACTGGCGAGACCGATCATCCTGTTGGTCCACTGGTGGAAGCATCCTGTTCAAAAATGATCACTCGAAAACTGCAGATACATTCGTGAATGCTGCAGCACAGGGCTGCATTCTGCCGTGTGTCCTAATCAGTGAAACGCGCCAAAATGAACAGGAAATGACCCGATGCTGCAAAGTTACTGACACGGGCCCCTGCTCCTCACCGTCGGCCCATCCCTCTGTTACTGTTTTAAAAGATCTGCTGCGTGCACTCTTTTCCTCATCCAAACTGGCGTCGCTTTTCGCAGGGGATGCTGTTGAGTTATACAGTGGACGGAGAAGGCTGAGATAAATGGATGCATAAAAAGAGAAAGACCTGCATTAGTAGATGGGTAATGGATCTGAGCTGCCCACTCAGCGCTGCCTAATACATCAGAGAAGTCACTCTGCCATTATATAAAGCTCAGATAAATAAATGAACAAAAGCCATTAAGATGATTTGACTTGCAAATAAATATTATTAAGGATATTGCTTCTCTCTGGTAGCAATATCTCAGCCCCACTGCGAACCTCGGGTGATTTGTTAAACTGCCCCACAACGCTATCAGAAAGTTGTTTCATCAACATGCTGTGTGAGAGATAACAGGCCGTGTGGAGCTGCTCTGACAGAGCCCGCTTATTTAATCGCACCTCCAAAGACTTTCTGAATGGCTGCTGCAGAGCGAACTGTGATGCTTCATGTTCGTTTTTTAAAATTCACTGTATCCAGCAGCGGATTACAGTTAGATTCAAAGACCATTTCACAGAGACAGAAAACACATTCTCTCACTTACGTTTGGAGGTATTTATTCATGTGCACAGATTTTTTTAACATGTGTGAATATGTCTCAAAAACGACTTGCCTTAACCTGAACAGTTTCTCAAAACCTTAGAAAGCATGTGAAGAGTTTCAAGTGGAGCTTCTTTCCTCAAATAAAGCACCACCCCTCTGGCCAGTCCTCCTCAAAGCTAAAACAAGTATCAAGATGAAGGCTGTTCTCTTCTTAGTGCTACCTGTGTATCACTTTTTCAAAAGTATTTCTTAATACTCTCAGACACTTCATATATCCCACACTGCAGTCCTCCCTCAGCGTGGAGGCTCTTCTTTCTGAAGCTGTTGTACTCGTAGGTACCTTGCACAGGTACTTTCATCAGCCTTAGTTTAACCTGCTGTTTACAAATGCTCGGCTTTTCACTGAGCTCCGCAGTGACGAGAGCTGTCAGCGTGCAGGCTCGAGCATTAAGCTCCGACTGGCTTCTCTTTAATGCCATAAACAGCCTGCTTAACTTCCCTCCCCTGCACCACCTTTCATCTCTACTCTGACAAACGCCGGGTTAGAGAAAATGACTTTCACGTGATTGATTGATTACCTGCTAAAATCAGGATTAATAAAGTCTGCCCCCACCCTCTGTGTTTTGTTTTGGATTACTCCCCCCAGAAAATCCAGCTATTATGAAGCCAACACTGACAGCACATCAATAAAACACTACCATTGAACTTTTTCCTCCAGATAATCGCATGTTAATGCGATTATTGTTTTAAATAAGAGATGTGCAGCATGTTACGTGATCAGAAATGAACAGGACGGAGGTCGCTCCTCGTTTTCTATGAATTTTCATGAATGAAGTCATACTGAGTCTCAACATCAGGACATTGTCGGGAGGACTGAAGACCGTGTGTCGCCATGGTAACCCACGCATAATCTCACAAAAGCACACATGCGGTATGCAAACACACGCTCATCGCACATGCCATCTGCTCGTGTGTGTGGGCGTGTGCTATGTCCATGCTTAGCCACAGTGCTGCGTGTGCATGCACATTGTATGCACGCACAGTTACGTAAGAAATGCATTTCTAAAGGTGAACAGAGACCGAACGAACGTGACTAAAGGAGAGACAGCGAGCGAGTGAAGAGGGGAAAAAAAAGGCTTGAGTCAGAAGCCAAACGACTGCGTTGGACAGATTCTTGGAGCATGTGTCTGACGGAGGCAGCTGTGAATGGAAGGTCGCTTAAAATGCCATTATTTGTCCTTGCAAGAGGAATGAATGAAGGTCTCTGCTTTCAGTATTACTGCCTGGTTTTAAAACAAAAGTGTGCCCCCACAATGCAATAACTGACACCTCTACAGTATGTGATTATTTCTTCTTTACACTTATCAATAGGGAGGCTGGAGAAGCAGCATTACTTCACTTCACAGCTCTCCTCCTCCACTCAGCCCAACAACAAATGAATTGTGGATAAAAGGTTGGTTATGTTATAAGCATCTCTTACACACAGCAACACGTCTGAAAGTGGGCATAAGAATATTAGATTGGACATCAGTTTTAACGTAATGCTAATGTCACCTAAAACATGAATGTTATTTCTACCCTCCCCACATTTTGCAGCTAAAGAGACAGATATGTCCCTCAGGAGATGGTGGGGACCAAAACCAGGGATAAATAATAGTGAATATTGGACTGAATGAATGTTAATACTGCTAATTGGCCATATCAGTATGGTAAGGTGATAGTATATCAGTGTTGTGTTTCTATCTCGTTTCACTGCCCCCATGCAGGCAAAAAAAAAAAAAAAGAAGTTATTTGGATTTAAAATTATGACTGAAAGTGATGTCTCAGGAAGTCTGAATACTGTCCTCAGTACAGTTGTGAAGTGGAAGGAGCTGCTGGTCCCAGAGGTGATTTTCCTCACATTAATTCCTAATGATTTCAATGGTTTTCTCTCAGTAGTGTCTTAGCTGGTCTTAGAAACACAGGAATCTCCTAAATAATGCCACACTTCTGTGAAATCAGAGCTGTATTATAGTCGCTAGTTCATCCATTTTGAATGTGAAAGTGAACTGATTTCAGCTGCTCAGTCAGGTTTCTGTAAAATGTCACCTTTAGCTGTCCATCGACGTTACAGCAAAATCTCAAGCTCAATAACTGGACATCTCTTACTGACATTCTGAAGAGCTGCAAGCCTAAGAAAGGCTCCCACTGCCAGTCGCCTACCATTTCTTATGCAGAACAGGGCTTTTTCTTCTCGTACACGAGCCAAAATATCTCCTCCTGTTTCATAACTCTGCCGAGAAGGCTGCCACGGTTTTCAAGAATCTGGGTTACTCCAGTCAAGTCAATGCTAAATTATAAAAAAGACATTTTATGTGTGCTGGAACTGCAGTAAATTATTGATTTTTGCCAAGCTTCAGCAGGACTTCCTCTGACCTCTGAATGCTGAAACCGTGCAGTCTGCTTACAAAGAAGCTCCTGGCTTCCCAGTCGACAGTAGGCATGTAATTCTTTTCGTTTCGTTTTAGCGCAAACAGGGAGATCACAGAACGCAGGCTGATATTAAAAGCAGTTTGGCCTGGAAACGCTTGAAAGCGACAGCACTTTTACTTATCTAAAGTGGCAGATGGAACGGCTGCATTAATTAGCATGCTCAGCTGTCAGATAGAGGGTGATTGTAAATCTCTTCGCACTGGGTTCGGTGGTCGCAGCAGAAACGCTGACTGGAGTGTCGTTCATTCTCTGGGGTCATGTATTTTTTAAACGTCTCGCTCTCCCTTTTCATGCCTGCACAGACAAGGCGCAGGCAGCGAGAGAGGCGGAAAGCAGAGCGAGCTGGCAGCTGGAGGCAGCCATCTTGGACTGGGTTAAAAGCGTAATCCTGGTCACGCTATATCAGCAGCAGAGGAGAGATAAGAGCGAGGGAATGCCTGTGCAGGGAAACCCCTCTGCAGAGAGAGAGAGAGAGAGAGAGAGGGTGTGTGTATGAATACTGCAGATGCTGTTGCAGTCAAATGAAAAGCCCGTTTAGGAGGTGGGATAGAATACCATCTGCGGGGCCACTCCAGGCTAATGTTAAGAGTCTTATGAAATCTGCATCATATTTCACGTAGAAGAAATGAAGGAACAGATTAGTCGACAGAGAAGGACCGGAGGGTGTCACTTTGATGAGCTAAATGCGCTGCGTTCAAGTCAACACACTCAGAAAGCACAAATGATTGATCATGTGACGAGCAGCACAAGCTGCCGTAGGATTGGCTGGCCAGCAGGCGACAGATCCTGTGAACTGCTTTAATACTGAACAGCTACAAAGCACCGTGCACGGGATGGATTTAGCATATACATATGCTATATTAAGTACAGTTTTAATGCACTTGCACTTCATTATTCCATTCTGCATGACTTTGCACATGTAAATTTCAAAGGAGTATATTGTATTTTAGCTGAAGTACTTCAGCTGAGGTGCCATATTTAGCCCGTGTCATTCAACATGAAAACCTCACAACCCCAGCATGATGAGCACCAAGCTCTCCTCCGTGTTCTGTATGTATTTACATCATTTCCGTGACAGCGAGCGTGGGATGAAGGATGCCCTTCATTGATTCTGCGGCGTGTTCGCAGATCTTGCAGCTCACTTACCTCTTTAATATTTGCCTCCTCCGACACGCCGTGACCACCACAAACCACCAGACAGGATACTGAGGTCCAAAATTGGGCCAAGAGGCAACAAAGGAGGCGCACTTTATGCTGTCGGCTGTAAAAACGATGCTGGTAATGAGAGGTTTCACAGAGATAACTGCCTGTGGCCGTCGTGCCTGGAATGGCTAATTAGCTCGCCGTTTACTCTGCAGTATCTCTGCTAAGGAGGAACTGATGTGACACTGATGCGCTGCAACCTTAGAGGATCTCATCTCAGACACATGGGCTGTCATACAATTTCATCCTGAGCATCATTAGTGTTCATTATGATGTAAGCAGTCTCATAAGACAACAGAGAACGCCGTGTACAAGAAGTGAAGCCCCCACAATGCAGAAATCTATATTATACACACACAAGAGTGAGTGACAAAGTGCTGTTATTGCTCTTGAAATGTAAAGCTGCACCACAGGAAACAGTGTGACGAGCCAGAAGGAGCCTGTGATCATTTTCACTTCTTCTATTTCAGGGATTTGAGGCACGTCTCTCATATTCCATTTTTACCCACATTCTGCCCTCCTTCATCTCCCTCCAGCTATTTTTACTTCCTCTCATTTGAACAGTGCAGAGTGCTGGATTTCAGGCTGATGCAAACAGGAGGGTGAGGTGAGATAATGGTGTTTGGCATTGTTTTCTTGTACCGGTCTGGATTGTCTGCATTAGTGCTGTTTACCTCTGCCATTTGAGGTTAGCCTTTGTGCAGCCGACAGCTCAAGCCAAGCCCTCTGGTAAATATATATTCCAGCAGTGCAGTGGGGTGAGTTTTGTGCTGAGTCAAATAATAGATGTTGAAATATTTCACAGAATAAGTGAAAATCTCCATCACCAAAGTTCTTGAAATGTATCTGCTTAGCACAATGAATATCTGCACCAAATTTTCTTTTCTTTCCACAAAACCTGCACATGGCAGCTATTGTATAGTGAAGATTGTGGTTAGGGCTCGGCAAGGAGACTACTAGGTTAGGGTTACTCAAAGGTTAGAGAGGTGCAGAATCAGCCAATATGGCTGTAATCTCTAGGAATATTGGGCTGGAATAGATTTTCCATCCATCCATCCTTTTTATATATTGCTTATCCCATTCAGGGTCACAGGGGGTTGGAGCAAATCCCAGCATGCATTACAGTGAGAGACGGGGTATACTCAGACTAAGTCCATCACACTCCCCGCATGTGCAGTGATGGTGGCAACTTTCTGAGCAGGAAGCTGATTTCTTGAGCGTCATGTAAATGAGAAAGCTGGTTTTCATAATCAGGGTTGGTTATATATAATATAATTCCCCAGTGAGATTTCCCCTAAAGAAACACAATTTCTCGGTCATGTATGCGAGTGGGTCGGGAAGAAAGTGTCACTGTGATTGCAGTGCAGTGGGATAAAAGGAAAGATAACTACACAGATTGATACGTCCTTGTATGCATTGCAATTCTATTAAAAATCAAGTGTTTCGTACACAGCCAAATATTTGACTATTTGTAAAAATCACACATGTTCGTACTATAAGAAAAACAAGTTTATTCTAAAAATGTTAAACTTCAGTTTGATTTCACAGGAATCCCAGATTCTAAAAGGTGATCTATCTTCTTCTTCTTCTTAAAGCTTAAGTGGACAGGAGCAGTTTCAATCAATAACCCCACAGAGGCCTTGCAGACAGTGTGCAGGCTTGCTGTTTGTCCTATAGGGTCCCAGAATGGGGGAGCAGGCCATAGCTGCTGTCTGCAGCCTAAAGTCGCCGTGTTTATCTCAGGCTACAACAAGGCATGCACTTGGCAGAGGGGGAGGTACAGCTTGTGAAAACTGCATGTTGAATAATTGATTGTGTACATAAAGCATGGATGTGGAAGAATTGGAGGAGGAGGAGGAGGAGGAAGGGGAGATTGGGGGAGAAGGAAGGAGGAAGGAAGGCTACTGGAACAGACAGATAAATAAATCCACACATTGCCTCCACAGCCAATTCAATTCCTGTTTTATCTTCTCTTCCCTTTTACTCCACTTGTCCCTGCTTTCTTCCCCAACCCGCTCATTGACTAAATGAACAGAATTACTTCTCCAATAAGAAGCTTTTGATAACACCATGAGCAGACTAATAATTAAGGCTGTTTAAAAATATACTGGGCTGACATGTCAATTCCACTGGGATCCACTGGCGACGGTGAGAATGCAGCACGGTTAGCAGACGGACCCTCGTGTTGCTTCGGTGACATAAATTATGAGAGCTGTCCCTGAAATTGGGTTTTGGATCCTGGGAGATGCAGGTGGATTTGTTTGGAGAGTGTGAGCCCATCAATTGTGCAGCAAGAATGGTTTGCTCTCGTTTGTTGGCTGTGGGTCCATGGGTAGAAAAGCTTGTGGAACAACATGCATCATGAAACGTGAACAGATTTGTGTTCATCAATATTTTAAGTCCTGCTGAATGACCTTTGTAATGGGTTTTGGATTTGTGCAGTGCAGGGGTACAGGGTACAAACAGAGAATAAGCCATCTTTTTGGATGACATTTCAGGCCTACAATTGTTCCCCTTTCTTAAGTCCTTCACAGTAATGTCTCAGTGCAGGGACATGCACAGACATTAAGAGGGACAGTGGCTAAATTAAAAAAAAAAGGTAGTGTGCTGTCGTCAAGCCTCCTCCTGATGTTGGCACACTATAAAATCATCATATACCTAAACACACACACACACATATACTCATGTTTGTGTACCAGAGGATGAAACACTGATTGGATGATACACATATTATGCACAACAATGCCCGACTGAACTACATAAAAATACATCCCTCGTCCATAAATTGTAAATCCAACTTTAATGAAAGACGTGGACACAAACATGCCTTAATGAAGATAACCTATATAAGAGTATATAACATCAATTTGTATGCAGATGACACAGTCTTGTATGTGTTTGGCTCCTCTTCAGCTCAAGCTATATCAAGATTACAGTCTGCCTTCAACATTCTGCAGACAACAGAATGCTGACAGGACAAAATGGGTTTTAGTGTCAAGAACCCATAACTCCCAGTTCTCCCAGCCAGCCACGCAATGGATGATAGTGAAATTGAAATAGACTAATCTTTAAATGTCAGACAGCAGTCAAGAGAGGGTTTAAAGCCTGTTTCTGTCTTGAGGACAGGAAAATGATTGTAGAGTCAATCATCATGGCTGTGCTTGTCTGTGGAGATACTGTTTACTCTTAAAACAATGCAGTGTGGCTCATCATTTTTGCTTTGTGTTTCATTACAGGAGATAAATATCATCCCCTTCACAGTGTAGTACATGATAAAAAAAAATTCTGCTCCTCACCAGCGCCAACATGTTAAATATATCCATGAATGCTATTTCTAAAGGTCGCTTCTCAAACCGAAAACCACTGCTCGCCATCTCAGGACTGTTTACCTCTAGTTACCCCTCAGGCAAACGCTGAAACTGGAAGACTACCATCCACTGCTGAGCACCTTATAAATGGAAATAAATGGAATGGAGTATTTTAAAGCTATAATGTCTCATCCCACATCCCCCGTGCTTTTGTTGTGTCTGCTCATGTTTGTGTTTCATTCTCTCTGCTGTACTCAGGTCTTACCTGATTAGAATAAGGTTCTATATAAAAAGCAAATAACATAGCTGTTCTTTACTGGACAGACCACAAAGCTCCACATCAGAGGGAAAGCAGTAGAAAATAACAGTTTATTACACCTAAAAGTAGCACTAGCAGGGATTTTCTCAGATAAGTGGACTATGAGGTTATGTGTAATTCTTATATAAGGCAATAATGTGTACCTGCCAGCATTGCCATATGCAAAAACTACGTATAGGGAAGCTATTTTAATAACATTTATTACTGTAGGTGTTCATATTGCATTGATGCCACAAATCAGACCACAAAAACAGAGGACGCTAAAGATGACTACTGGGACAGACACAATCTATTTTTCTTTTCTTTGATATCACTTGAGCGGCTTTTCGGTTGCAGCGTAGTGCGTTCCTAAGTGTGTGTGACAGCAGTTTTGAGGCCGAGTCACTTGATGTGTAAACAAGAGCATTTTATTTGGTGTAATAATAATAATTTGGTTCTTTATTATTGTATTATTAATAACAAATTTAATTAATTATTATAACTACAGTAATCTGATAATATATAGTGGCTTGGGCACTTGAATCATTATGTGTGCATGTCCCCGTTAAAGTGTACAGAACTAGCTTGACAAAACCCTCAAGCATATAAAATGTGAATGGCATTTGTGCTTCCAGCAATCAGCCACACAATCACAAAGTTTAATTTCCCTGAGAGGCCAGGCTAGTGCCTGATAAAAGGAGACGTCACATAAAACTCCACTCATCGATTAAGTATAAACATAAAACAAATCTGCGCCGTATATAACTGAGCTGACACTAAGCAGGGAGCTTTCGCAACTAATGGAGTTCAGTGAGAGCTTTATCCAAGATGCTTCCCGGGAGAGGCAAACAGCAGACAACAGTCCATCATTACTTACAGAGCACAGGCCTGGGAATTCAAAGTAAAACACACCGTATCACTTAACAATACAGTGCATTAATGGAGTGAGTCACTTAAAATGATGGCTGCGTTTTTTATAGCCGTACAAGGCTACCGCTAAAATGAAATATGATTAACAAAATGAATTTTTCATAATTCAGAAACACTCTAGCAGAGAATAAACAGGTGAAGTTCTTCTCCCCCTTCTTCTTTTCAGTGTTAAAGCTGCACCAAACAATATTTGTTTATTACCTCTGCATCAGATGACTGTGTATTGTGGAAAGCGTTGCTCATGGTGACAAACCTGCAGAGAATTAGCCCGACTGCAGCAGGTAACAGGAAGGATGTGTTGCATTTTCATTGTTCTGCTCACCCCAAGTGGCCAAAAAAAAAAATCCATTAATGAAGCTTTAAGAAGATTATACATCCATTTAACTGTCAAGTACATGCACATGCAAGAGTAATTCACCTCAGTGGAAAATAGAAAGTGCACACATGCCAGATGAAGCACACGTGGATGTTGTATAATATGAAACTAGACACATATAAACACTTTTCATACTGCAGCCAAATCCCCAAAACTGAAACTGAGCTGCAAGCTTTTCAGAACATCAGGTTTCTGAAAGGAAATTTGGTGTTTTTGGAAAACTGTTGGCAAATCAAAGTCCTGGAGTTATTTTACAGCTACTGAATTTACTCAGAAAAAAGGAGAAAATGAGTCCCAGTCTTGTTTCACTGTTGTATAAGAAGCAGCCAGACTCACCAAAACTGATCTGTGTTGTGGAATTTCGGCTTTGAACCCACATCCATGCTTGAGGCAGAGGAATAATGAGTGCTTGGGAGGTTTTTAGAGGATTAGGTGGAAAAATTTGGTTCTGCTGTTCTGTGGCAACTGTGAAAATGTGTGATTATAAACTAGCCGACAGCCGCTTTCACTCTGGGTCTTTCGGTCGAACATGCTCTTGTTTTCAGAGTGTTTCTTTCTGCTGTGTTTCAGTGCGCGGTTGCAAAGAAACTGTAAACCCGACTGAACCAAACGTCAACACGAGCAGCGACTGGACGAGGAAAGTGTTTGCATTCGGGGAAGAAATCCGGGATCACATTTTAAAGTTTGCCAATTCTCCATCTGGAGTCCAAATCTGAAGAAACTTCAAATTTCTTCTATTTGATGAAAGCTTAGGACATATTTAAAGATTTCTTAGATAAAACTATTCAGCCTCCAAAGAAGATGGTAAGTAATGCAAGTGCTCCAGGTATTTAAAGATCCTGGTGCTGAGAGCAGACCGGCTTCTCCAAACAGCTTTTCAATCTGTGCACCTCAGACAGCGTGTTTGTGTGCGTGACCAAGTGGCTGCCAAACAGCACAACCAGCAGCTTAGAAATGTGGCCAAGACAGCTGGTACTGTGTGCGCAGCTAAGGACTGATCCTGGGTGAGTTGGAAGGACAACCTCGAGTATCTCAAGGATAAGCAGCTCTCTCTGCCTTTTTATTAACAAACAGGTGCTGCTCTACTCGTGTTTTATTGACATCAGTGCGTTGTTATTCGCTGTTACTGCGGTATGTGTGAGAGGTCAGTCTACAGAATGACATCACACCAAACAGTGTGTGATATTCATGTTTCTGTATTCATTTGAAAGGTCAGAATAACTTCTATTTAACGGTTATTAACACAGTTTACAATAATCTGGGAATGTTTTACCCTACAGCAGACAGCAAACACTGCGTGTCAAAGCAGCAGCTACAGCAGCTACACAGTCAACAATATGAAAGCAAAGCATGAGAACTGCACAGAGATGAAGAGGAAGAGGCAGTTTATAATGATGCAGTGCAGTGAGGATACAGAGACGGGTAAAGCCTTTAGTGCCCCCTGATCCAAGCCTCATGCCACCCTCAGATGTCTGCTCTAGTGCCGACACTGGTTCTACTGGTGACGCTGCTTCACCATAAACCATGACAACGTGAGGGAAATATCTGACCCTTCAGCTATTGGCTGCTCCACTGTATTCGCCAGCTAGTTGCTGCTGTTTGGTGCCGAGCAGGTGGCGCACAGTGTATTTCAGTTTCACTAACCTTGATTCAGTTTGTTCAAAAAACCAAAACACTGAGCTAAAAGACGCTAAAACCCTCCACAATGTTGTAACATGAGCCTGATTAAACCTTTAAATGTACTGTATACTGCCTGATTTCATTGTTGTTGCCAGTAATTCCCCCAAATTTCCAGACTGTCACCCAGTTCACTGTCCAGTGCTTGAAACTCAGAAGAGGTAGTGTTTTAATAAATGAAAATATGAGAAAAGGCGGGAAGACGAAGAATTGCGTTGTGCATTATTATTATTATTACATACTGTACCACGTATCATATGGCCACTTCCTACAAGCAAAAACAGATGGTGTGTTCAAGTCAGCATCCATTTTTATACTTGGTTGTTTGTAGTCAGTAATCTGTGGTTAGGACTGTTTACCCAGAGAGAATTAACTGAAAGCAGCACACATCTGTTGCTATGGTTACCTGCAGTTTAGTATGCCTTGGGCAATGAGCTTCAGTGGTGGTTAAAATATGTTTGACATGTCCTGATATACATTTTTAAGTAACATCTGCCAGCCAATCAGATTCAAATATTTCTGTGGCTATGGTGCACCATGCAGCCACTAAATGCTGTGCACTTTCTGCTAACCGCAGCGCTAAGTTGCTGGGATGAGCCGTTTCTCTTTGCACACGCTCAAATGAATGTATTTTTTTTTAAAAAAGGACCCACGCACATACAATCAAATGCACATGTTAATTTAGCATATATTTACTCAGTGCTACTCTTTCGTTCATACAGTACACTTACAGTTACAGCACCGACGTGTCCCATTTTTCATCGCAATCGATCTGTGTGAGGGAGTGGGCTGAGAAATGACACAACGCCACAGCCTGAACACACACTGGGGCATGTGTGTGCCTATTTTCTGCTCCGCCGTGATTTGTAAATCATTGATAAAGTGCCGTGGGAGGCTGGGCAGTTTACTTTGACTGCTGCTGGAATTACATATTTGACGGTGACAAATCTGAATGCGCTGCGTGCCACACGGAGGGATGGATGGGGGTCGTACACAGCAGTATTAGTCCAGCTGAGGGTGTTTGGGTGGAGAATGTAAGCTTACAGGTTAACAGGCGCAGACAAACCCCATTACTTCTGCTGCTGTTGTTTCTCCTCACCTGCCTGTGTAGGTGCCATTTAACAGGTAATTTGAACTTGTTCGAGTGTGCATTAACATACGAGAGCACATCCATCTCCTGGTAAGTAAGTCTGAGCAAATAAGGGAATTCTCCCTCCGTCTCTGCAGCTCTGAGGCTCACACATGCAGGCATACCACCACCCTCACGCACACGCAAAGTCATTAGTCATCCACCAGAGGAACCACCCCCACAGCAAACTCACACTCACATATATGCAAAAACACACACACACACAATTGCTCTTAAACACAAAGACTGTAACTACAGCATTTCCTCTAGAATATTTCCCCAGGGCCCAGTATAATGTTTCTGACTAAGGTGGAAGCATACATTATATATCTGGCTTGGTCCCTTTATGGCTTGTTGCTGATAGGTGTTGTGTAAATAACAGCCCATGTTACCTTGATTACTTCAGCAAGAAAACAGCCACATGATGACGCGCAGTCAAGGCAGATGCAACCGCATATTACAAAATGCTCTTAAAAGGGGGCAAAGAAATCTACTAGTCTAATCAAACTGTTGTTGAATAATTAGTCAGTCGTTCATTCAGAAACTGCAGGCAGAGCCCTAAAGAGTCCCTGAAATCACAGGTTTATATGATGATGCTCCCTAACCTAACCCAACACACAGCTATGGGCCTTTTTCACACAAGACATTCAGCTATATCACAGTAGGAAGAGCACAGGAGTAAATAATGAAGTTAACATTGGCTGAATTCCTTTTAGCTGCTTCAGTTTCAGGGTTTTTCTGGTAGTTCTGCTATTATTCATACAGCCTCGCTGTGATGACTTAGTGGGACACTGCTGAACAGAGCATTCATTAATGTTATTAGTGGCATCTGCGAAAAATATCAATATCAGGTCAAAATAGCTGCTGTGAAAATAAGCTATTACAACAGCAACAGCTGTAAAACATTTGAGTGTATTTGCTGAATATCACACACATTTAGACTTTATCTGCATGGTTTAATTAGCATAATTTGGTATTTGGTTTGAGATTGTCTCATTTTTGTGCTATTGTGCTATTTACATCCCCAAGGACTCAAAATATATCCATAGCAAGGGTGCGCGCATGCTTCGCAGGCCTGTGAGAGCAGAGCGATCCCACGGTCATTAGCAAGGAAATCATTTCAGACAGGCTGCACATTGTTGTGTCATTTTCAAATACTTACAGAAGTGAAAAAGACCTTGACGAGTAGTTTGCCTCGCTAACACTTTACAACAGACCAGCAGTTTTGTATTTGCCATCCCTATTCTCAAAAATGTTGTAAAAGTTCTGATCTGTATTAATTGTTACAAGCTGAAAACACAACAATGACATATTGATACCATATTAAGGTACGTTGAACATGTCAGAGAATCATCAGACACAGAGCAACAGCAGCGTTAATTTGGGTTGCGTTTGTGTCTGCCTGCTGAATTTAAGCCCAATAGTCACTCTCGTTTTAACTCTACTTTTGGTCTCCACCAACATCTGATCAAAATCTTTGGCTCTGTAGCTGCTAGATTTTCATCAGCAGTGTCGGCCTGCTGCTTGGTGCTGGCCAGGTAGTGAACAGTGGGTTTATCAAAGCTTTTCTGCCAGTAACTAACATTGAGCACAAAGAATAAACCGAAAATGTGAAACCAAAATGCTGAGCTGAAAGACTCTAAAATGTTCCATATAGCTGAAGAAAATTGCAGAAATGGATGAGCTTAACAGCTGACACTATTCTTCCGTTGACTTGGACAATATCACAGCCAAGAGTTGAGCAACAGGACCTTGTTAACAAGGTAATGGGAGCCTGCTGCAGGGGGAATGTGCTTTGTAACAGTATATGAATAAATGGTGTGAATCAAGGTGATGGGGGGGAAAGAAATGAGGAATCCTAATGAGCAGTGCTGGGCTGTGAAAGATATTTATAGACAAAGACACAAAATATTAATCATCCCAGAGATGAATTAATGGATGTTCAAATAATTTTGCAGCACTTTTTGTCTGATGAGTTAAACCAGCTGACTGCGCTGTGCAGTGATGTGAGCCCGTGCTTCTGTTTTTATATTGACAATCAGACAGCTCTTTGGCATGTGTGCAGTATACCACACAGACAAACTGATAGATGCATGATACAAGTTAAATGATCTCGGCCTGGGGCATGTCAGAGTGTAAAGCAATTTTATGGTTATCGATTCTGGCCTCGGCCATATCTGCCGCCTCGGTGCCGTCTGCGACCCCGCCTGCAGGTCAAGCTCGGGTCAATCTGAGGTTTCTTGTGGCAACAAACAGCTTCCCCGGAGGCTCCCATACAACACTGCTTCCAGATGGCGCAGTTCATTTCGAAGATAGAGCCAATTTAGGTGAATTTGGGAGGATTAAGAGAATATGTGAACTCCACCAGTGGCTGTGTAGGAATATGCAGCATCGCCAAGCTTCCTCCCACACTGTTATTCAGAGATCAAAGGGAAGCGGGGGGAGCTGAGACTCCCTTTGTGGACACGAGGAGAGAAAGAGAGCAGGCGAGGGAGAGATGTTCTAATTGAACAGGCTGCAGAGATGAGAGATAGACAGGCCTCGTTTGGCAGCTCGTCAAAACAAAATCACAATCTGCTGCATCACCACTTCCTGAGGTCATCCTGGTGCAGAACACGGACCATTTGTGCAGCTAATGTGGGTTCATACTCTATATATAATAACAGGGCAGACAGATAAAGTTTGTTTAGCTATGCTAGCAGTGTGGCTCTAGAAGTGGCACCACTGGTCAATCCACCACTTTTGTCCAGACTCAATAACAGGTTTCAGAAGCAGAGCGTTTCGCCTGCAGAGCTTTGTGACCTGTGTTTATTTGGTCATTGTCCTGTGCTGTTTGTGCTGCCAACATGTGTAGCACTTCTTTTTTTTTTTTTTTTGTCCGCTTTAATTGCGTTTATTGTTGATGCACAATCAGAAGTCAGCACAGGGTATTTTATTTTGAAAATATACAAGATTCTCTGCACTGTTCCTGTGTCTGACTTCCTGTCTGGCTCGATGTCTGGCCGTGTATTCTCAGAGAAACAGGGGCGCTACGTCTCCGGTGGAAACGCACTCATCGACCAGAATGGCAGCGATCGGCTCTGTCATACGCGTCACAGAATGTGGACGTGGCGCCCTGTGGACATTAGTGGTAGCTCTGCATCTCTAACATCATCATAGAGTCAATAATTCATTTTCATACCGTGACATGTATATACTGTGCAATAACATTAGGTGGTGGACTGGCAGTAAACGTGTTAGCACATTAGCTCACTCATGCTAGCTTGGCTGCCACGTGACCCATGTCTCGACAGTTGTATCAGTCCCTGGAGAGTCGATCCTAACTCCCAGCAGCTAACATGGCTGCTGTGACCACCTTATTCATTCATTTTAGTCGTAAGTTTTTGTTAGCAGAAAGAGTGCATACCCAACAGATGTATTTATTAGCGTTCCAGTCGCCTTCAAGTTCAAATGTCTGAGCAAACTCCATGTTAATCAATCCATTACTTAGTAAAACAGAAATGTTCCGTTTAGGACTGCAGTATTTGGTGGTGAAGGACATCAGTAATGAACATCACAAAAGCAAATTTGCTCTGAGCCTTTCATGATTCCTCCCAGCGTTTCTTTCAACAAACATTCCTCTCAGCTCCCACATTAAAATGCTTAAACTCAAGCACGGACGAGATTGATGTATCCGTCCGGGATCTGTTGCGGCTCCCTCGCTGTGCTGATTGTCTCTGGAGTAGGCCTATAGCTGACTTTATACTTTGGCGAGATTAATGTCTTCTGAGGAGAGGAGAGGATGACAGTGACTAAAAAAAGGCTGGCTGCCATCCATTCCTGTCATCCCAGTATTTCATCCATAATAAAGTACGGTTAACATGTGTGGAACGGCTTACTGGAGGGGAGAGAATGACGGAGGCTATTTTCAAACAGCGGGCGGATCCTGGAGATACTGTAGCTGCTACGTTTGTGCGTTTAGGCCGTTTATTCATCCGCTGTCATTCGATGTTCGTCACAGTAATGATGCAGGAGGCAATTTGATGGCTGGATTGGACGCACACACAGCCAGCATACCTGGTGCAGAGCAGACGTTTGTTGTAGCTAGTTAACTACACACACAAGTCTGTGTGTGTGTGTGAGCTTCTGTGTGTGTGTGTGTGTGTGTGTGTGTGCACTTAAAGTTGAATTTACAAAAACTCAAAACTTTTGAAGGACTCCAGTTTGTTCTTTTACGATGCCTCAGACCCCCTCCTGTCTGCCTCTTATTTCTCTAATTAAATGGAAATAAAATTTGCAACATTTCATGCGTGGATGCAACACTGATGCATTTTTGTCACTTTTCTCCATCCATATCGTGGCGCATGCACAGATGTTTAAAGCAACTCTCATATTATTTCCAGAAGGAACTGATGCAGTGGTGGAAGATGTGCTCAGATTTGTATATTATAGAATTACTGATGCATTGATGTGTACATCACTTTGATATTGCACAGTGTAAAGGTGGAGTTTAAGTATTGCTGGTTAGTTTAAAGTCCAATGATACACCAGAATGTATTTATTAGTAATATAGTGGTGTAAAAAGTACCTGTTTCCCTCTGAAGCGCAGTGGAATAAAGTACATGTTCTCTGTTCAGTAGTACAGTACTTGAGTACATGCTATGCTCCACTAAGGTAGATATTTTGTTAGAAATGTTTCCAAATTTAACATGCAGTGGTTTTAAGGAAATAATGGTGATCACATGAGAAATCAGGAGGAGATAAGTTGATTTCAGATGAGTGGCGAAGTGGCAAAATAGCGTGCTAATATCAGTGTAGCCTGTAAAGAATCAGAGATGGCACGTAGTGTGATTTCTTCTCTGAGTGCAGCTCAGCAGCAAGCTGTGCTGATGAAGGAGAACAGATTGTTGCAAAATAGCTAAGTTAATATTTCATTCAATCCTCCATTAACATATTTTCTGAACACTGAACGCCTGGCATGGGCGGGTTAGCGCTACGGTTAGCGCGGGGTTCGTCTTTCCTCACGCTGCTGCTCGCTGTCATTGCTCCGGTTCTGCTCAGGAAAAATCAAGCAACAGTGCTTTTACATATGTGTCACTGGGTCTCAGCGGTGGAGCAGGGGCACGTTGCTTTCCATGAAATCTCTTGGTCTAACAAATGGTATCTCGCTGGCTGCCCTTCATGTTGTTGTCACATTTATTTTTTTGCTCCTTCAACCCCCCCAGCTGTATTTCTGGACATAAACGCACAGCCCTTCTGCAGTATGTACATTATGATTTAAGTGTCATTTGTGATGAATGGAATCCCCACTCATTCTTCTCTCTGTCGCATCATTTCTCACTCTCCCATACATTCTCATCTCATCTGGTTTCCTGACTGTGTGGCCGCCTCTGTGTCTCGTTGTTGCACATACATCACCGTGTGCTGGCAGGCCCGAGGGCCTCGATTGAACCAGTGAGACAGATCAAGAAAGAGTGACGCACGATGGTGAAAGCGGGGCCACGGAACGCTGGATATGAAAGACAACAATTTGTTGAGGATGCCATTAAATTCCATACTGATGTGTATTCTGTGTTTCTCTGTTCGCCTTTAAACTGGAAAATCCACATTTTTGTGATCATATGTGAAGGTAATTACATTTAAAGCTGCATTGATTGATTTTTTTTTTGTTTTTTCGGCCACTTGGGAGCAGTATCGCACCAGAGGGCGCTGCCTCTGTAGCAGCCAGCAGCCGGGGAGGTCGGCGGGTGTTTTGACACTGCAGAGCCAGGTGCAATAGACACACTCCTTTTTAGTATGTGCACTTTAAGCACTTTTAATTTGCACTGCAGCTATTAATTTGCACCGTTTGTAGTTACTAAAAAAAGTCTCTGCTGTTTCTAACTTGCTCTGTTGTAATTTGTTAAATTACGGTTTCTTATTGTTTTTGTCTCTATTTCTGTTCACCTTCTTAAAAGCAAACGATCCTGTCATCTCCACACTTTCTGCACTGTCAGTTTTTCTTAACCGTGACCCTTGTGAACCTTAAAACTAACACACCATTTGCAGATCATTTTGCTCTACCTTGTTATGACTTTATCAGTGTCAAACAGTTAATTTTAAGGGGTTATTCTCCAAGATCCCCGCTTGGAGAACCTGTAATTACTGCCATTACTCTGACAGCCATTAAATAGCCGAAAAGCAATAATAATTAAAGGAAACCCACCAGGTTGAAGGCAGTTAAAAGGCGCAGCATGTTGAGAAAAAAGGCTGTGCATAAATTTACACATTAGCATTTAGCAAAGCTAGGCTGATGAGTATCACAGCTGTTTTTCTGACATTTCCCCACACATTTCTACTTGTATTCTACACTTAAAACAAATGGATTGTACTAAACTCTTACAGGAGAATTAAAGCAAGGCGATGCTAACAGAACAAAACATCATACACCTTTTGAGCTTTGCAACCCTGCGTGCAGTGAATGCATCTCTATAGGCACATCACATCTGGCCACATCTGTGACACCATCGCAATACATGTGCCGTCAAAGAGGGGTTCAGCGGTGCATTTCCATGTATCACGCAACACAGTAGCAGAGGTGGTCCCACGGCACCCAGTGTCACACAACCTGTGTTTAGCCCGTCTGCTTCAGTCCCCGTAGACGCTCCTAACCGTTCCAGTTTTATATAAAAAAGCACCAGCACATGCAAATATATCAAAAATGTCAAACTGCTGTATTGCTTCAGCTCAGGAACATCCTTCTGTTGCTCCCTCTTGAGAGTTTTCACCGCTGGTTTTACAGTATACATCGGCCCCCGTTACGTGGATTTGTTTTTGCTTCATATAGCAAAGTCGCTTTAATGAATGGCATGTCACGCTAATTGAATCAAGTCAACCAAGAAGTGGTGAGTGTTGAATCACATAGTCCTAATACAGCATTTAAATAAAATGCTACGTATCTAAGGTGAAGCTGCAGTTTCCCAGCTGTTATACACTCAAATTACCAGAGTCAAATGACTGAGTATCCATGTATTATGTCTCTCTTCTGTCCTACTTACTCTTTTTTCTTCTGTTTTGTTGCTGTCTCATATCCTTGGGCAATTATCTGTTACCTGCTTGGGAAAAAAAAAAAGGAAATAGTTTCTTTGGGATGAACGCTGGTTCTCACATTAAAGCACTTTTTTGTTTTGCTTGAGGCAATCTTCCCTAAAGACCGAAGTGCTTGATAATCAGGTCAAGTGAATGAGAGCGATGGGAAGCGAGATCTGGTTAACATGATTTTACAGCACATCCTCAAAAAGGACGAGTTGGCTGCTTTCATTTCCCGGCCAGGATTAACCAGCGAGAGGGAGGCAAATTATCACTGGGAGCTAGAATCATGTCAAAGCATCACAGCGTTGTACAGGAAATGAATATGTGATCATTAACAGAAACTTTATAAAGTGCAAATGCTGGATGGAATGAATAAGATTTGTTACAGACACGCAGAGGATGAATCCCAGTGGCTTCAGTTCAGGATGAATGACATCAGCCTCAGCTGCAGGCCTGCTTTGTGTTGACGGCTAATTAGCAAATATCAGCACGACATACCTGCTCACAATCAACACTACCACTGTCAGCATGTTAGCATGCTAACGTTTAGCATTTTGCTAAGTTGGTTTGCCTCTTTTTCAATAAAGAAAATAATGCTTTTAATACAGAGATATTAAACAACATAAAGAAGTCACACACAGCAAAAAAACACACGACAAACAAACCATATGCACAAATGTAGAGGTGAAAGAAATACATTTAAAAAAAACACAATTAACAAATTGTTCTCATCTCCTGACCTTTCAGATTTATTGTGTGACCTCTTGTGGGGCCCCGACCTCCATTCTGAAAACCACTGGTCTAATTAACATTCACCAGGTAAACAAACAAGCGCCATTAAAGCGTCACACAAATTTACATAGACGAACAGTCAGCGGATCAGAGAACAACACACAGAAAGACGCGATCGGGACGGAAAGACGTCTTTTCTTTTTGTGCTGCAGAGTCTTTGTTCCGTCATATATACAAAGCTCACTTCACCAACATCCATGTGACATCCACGCACTGCCCACAAAGCCAGAACACAATGTATGATAGAAGACCAACACTCATCCTCTAATACATCATATGTCTCTAAAACTATGGCTTCACGTCTTATTGGTAATCAGATCAGCTGCATTATTACAAACGCGGTATACAAAAATCACGCACTGTTTTCACCAGTCAATACGAGGGCGCCGCATGTGTACGCGTGTGCGTGGACGCCGTTTTCTTGACTAATCTGTCTTCATTAGCAGGACGGGTCCTGAGCGACCGCTGTCCTTTTGCCCTTTAGCTCGGTGTTGCGGTCTCGGAGGCTGAATGAACACCCCCGATAGCACTTTACAAAGGAGCCGAGTCAAATTAGAAAGGTGAGTCAAAGTCAAACACACACCGGCAGCCCTCACCTGCAGAAGAGATACCGGCCCGAACAAATTAGTCCTAAAAAGACGGTGGGCTGGAGGGCCGAGGGGGGGGGGGCGGGGGGGGGGGGGGGGGTGGCGAACGATAGGGAAAAGGAAAGAGAAAGGCAGTGTAAACTTTTTTTGAATAAAAAGACTGAAGTACTGGCAACAAAGGAGCTCTTAAATAAATGAAGCCAATTCCCTGGTGTGCCTTTAAAGGGCCAATTCACCCGGCCTATTGTTACTGCTTTAATGTCCTGTATTGATTGGCTGCACATTTACATCGAGGTGAGGTCCTGGAGAGATTTCAAGCTATGTTGAAGTGGGTCTTATACTGTCTCCTCTTCTCTTTTCTGGCATCGGTGCTGGCTCCGGGGGCTGAATCTGACACGCTGATGGAAAGGATGCTGACTCCGCTGCCGTTTTAAGTTGAATTTTTTATTTTTTTTAAGTCGAGGAGCTTCTGATTTCATGGCAGGAGAAGCTGAAATGATGAGCGATACGGACCAGAGCGGGGGGTGTAAAAGGAGGGACGGCAGAGGAGAGAGGCCGAGAGCACGAGAGGCAGAGAAAATTTAACAATCAAAGGAGGGAGGGAGAAAAAATAACAGGTTGTGTGATGGGAAGAGACTCCAGCATGTAGCCCTGAGCCTCGTAACCCAAAAATAGTTTCTTTCTCTGCCTCTTTGAGCAAAATGCTGATCCAGCAGGCTGTGCCCCGCACAGACAGGCCCCGATGCTAGCTGGCACACTCAGAAAGGCGCCGTGCTACGCCTCGTCTCCGCCGCCACAGCCCCGGAGGCCGACGAGAAAAGCAGGGCCGAGCTCTGAGCAGATGAACTGGTAGACATTCAGTGTCTTTCCCCCATCGGAGAGAGAGGATGCTGTGACTTTGCAGCAGAGCTCGCTCACTCACACACAGATCACTGCTCTCTCTGCCAGGGCCCTGATCGAGTCCTCTATAGCCTGTCCCGCTGTGTACAAACAGCAGAGCTGCAGGTGATACAGAGGAGCTGCACACATGCTCGAAGGAAAGTTCACTCACTTGATTTTCTTCCGGAGCTTGCGGCCTTCATCGGTGGATGGACTCTGTTTAGTTGTCATGGAGATGCTTGCGTTATATAATACTATAACAGGTGATGTAACAGGTTGAATGGGGTCACGTGAGAGACGCTGTCCTCTCCATAACAACAGAGCCAGACCATCTGCCAGTGAAGGCCACAAGGTAAGACTGAAAGCTCTGGAGGAATCTAGTCATGAACCTCGAGTTAAGAAATTGTTGTGGGTCTGAGCTTTGGCTTGTAGACGGAGAGACGTGTGTTTACCCGGCAGGAGCAGTCTAATTACAGACTCTATCAAATTAGGAAGCGGAGGATCTAACACTTTTAGAACTTGACCCATATTAGGCAGTAAAAGTCAGGCTGTCTCAGCCTCTGCGGCATTGATTTGACCATCTGTCTTCCACGAGTTCCACAGCTCATGGAAGAGTAATACTAATTGCTGGGGTAGTCCTATAATGACCAAAAAAACTGACATTTAAACCCGCTTTATTGGAAAACCCAATTAAAAATCCCATTATTTTATTTGGATTTGAAAGTTCCCCTCTGAACACATTGTTTTCCCTATAACAAGTCCCAGGAATCATGATCACTTCATTTCTAAGAAATTATTCACATATTAGAAATGTCTCTAAGGCTTTACAGTATACTGTCTGATTTCCTATATATAACAAGCGTTCTCTCTCTAGTGAAATAATGAATCCTTTCAGCTTCTGGGATGTTTTCTCTCTCATAAAAGCCGAGTGAAAAAATAAACTGAAAGGGAAAAATAAAAATCCTGCTTCGGTGTCAAAGGCCACGCACGTTTCTGCCTGCAGCAGTGTGGGGAACCATTTGGCATCAATTTCATACAGGCAGCAAGAGCCAAACAGGATGAGAAGTGCTCCTTCAGACAGCAGCGCATCGATCTGTGATTCATCCTAAACATACAGCAGCGAGGAATCCTGTGTGGGCTTCTGTGCAACGTGTGCTTGTGGCAGTGTTCAGTACAAATGTACATGTATGCTCCGTATCTGTAATAAGTGGCCTTTTGTCTCTGTGCTCTGAAGATCCTACTGGACAGCTGATAGGCAGCATGCTGAGAGGACAAAATGTTATGATAAGTCCACCAAGCATGAGAGGAAGGAAATTAAAGACTGTCATCTAGTGGTGCGGCTGGAAATTACCTCGGGGAAACACACTGATGCAGTAGTGAACACTTGCTAACTGGACTCACTCAAAAGCTCATTTGTAAATCAGCAGATTACTCTAATGTCGAGCTCAGACAGAGCAGACAACATACAGGAGTAAGTAAAAACAGAGTTTTAATCAATGTTCAGCGAGCAAAGCGGTAATGAGTTTCCAAAAGAAGAGCAGAGTTCAATGGTGCAGAGTCCAAGAAGTTCCAGATCTGAGTCTCAGGGAAAGCAGACAATGTCTGAACCAGGTCCACAGGTGGGGGTTCAGGTGATCCCAGGTTTCCACTGAAGGTACTGACAGACTGGGTCCACCCGAGGCCTCACAGGGAGAGCAGCCGACTGGAGTCACCTGAGCACAGGACACAGGAACTGGTCAGGTAACTGAGCACAAAAGGTACAAGACTACTGCAGTAAACTTCTCAAAGTGCAACATTAGCTTGACAAGCACGATGTTGACTTTCTCTCTAGAGGTGTTTTATAGTTTTTAATCTCCTTTGTTATGCACATTCTCAAAAACCTGAACCTGAAATGCCAAGATCCTGGATCCCTTGTGACCACTGGCATGTCACTAAGATGACTCCGATGTCGCCCTGAGGCGTATTTCTCCTCTGTTGGCTATTCAAGCTAACATGTACCACATTAGTCTCTACCAACAGTTGGGTGGGGGCTTCTGGGGCTCCAGACACAAATGTTTTCTGCGAAGTCCTTTGACTTTGTGTCATCTCCCCTCAGTCCTCTGTGACTGGACCAGCAAATATAGGAACAGTTGTGAGAAAGCAGGTGAAGAGGAAGAGAGAGAGGAGTGAAGAACAGAGGAGAGCAGAGCAGAGGTGCCAGGAGCCGATGCGAGAGAATAAGATATGCATTTCATCTTTCTTGTATCTGCAGGTCTTCAGAGCGAGAGACCAGAGAGTGGCCAAGAATAGATCAAATAAAGTACCGTAAGATCATTAAATATGCCCACGCCGTTCATCCACCTCTGCTGTTCCCTGAAGAAATCCAACAGAATTTCAGGGGCTGTTCTTCTGCTGGTCTAACAGTCAGTGCAGAGGACTGAAGACCACCTTTACTTGGCATTGTTGAGGATCCTTGATTTAAAATTAGTGCAGGCCAGATTATTATGGCATGGATTCAAATGTGGCTGATCTGTCGGCTAACAAAGCAACGAAGAGGCTGTTTATACCAAAGGCATGCCCTACATATGTTGTGTCATTTTAAACACAACAGACACTTGTTGCCTCTTTTCAGATGACAGGAGTGAAGATGAGTCATCCTCAACAATTGTTGTGTTGTGGTTTCAGAATGATAAAGACAGTTGGAGCCTTTTTTCTGGCCAGTTATCATGTTATCCCCAAATGACGAACAGGTTTTAAGGTGTTGTGTTGTCTCAAGTGGCTTGAAAATAGTGCACATGGCTGCTGTAAATGGGAAAACAGTGAGAGCATTTCTGTGGCCGGACGTATTTTAGTCCACTGAACGTCAGTGTGTTTTAGCACAGTTGATGCACATACTCTCCAGCTGGTGAAAGGGAAGTCTAGTTGCTGTTGCAGCCGTTCCAGCAGTACAAGGAGCACAAATCTAAATGTGTCTTTGTAAATTGATGATCACAAAAAAGTTTAAATCATATCTGAAGTTGCAGTTAGGCGTGAGGTCTTTTCTTTGCGATCTTGTCCAAACAGCAACGAGGTGATGCAATGTGAGCCGACAAGACTCTGTATGATGCAACATGTGAAGACTGTCCCTGCACAGGTGACATCCAGGGAGTCCACACACAGAGATGAAACTGATATCAACGATCCATCCAACTCTCAGTAACACAGCCAACAAGCAGAAGTTGAAGTAACTGAGCGATACTGGCAGTAGTACCTGTGTTATGATTCCTGGTCCTGATCCTTGGTGTGATTGGAGAAGGCTTGTTGATAGTCTTCCTCGTCTAGTGTAGAATGGAGTTCATTTGCAGAAGCTCTGTTTTCCCTGCAGTCAGAACTGTGACAGATGCCCCAGAAATGAAAACGCTGAACATTAGAAACCTCATTTGTCTTGGTGATGTGTATTGACACGTTGGCTGGGATGGATGGCGAAACAAATTGGAGCTGAGACAGGTGAGGGGACATAATGGATATGGTCGGCATGGGTGGTCGTATGGTTAAAGCATGCAGAGAGCATGAAGCGGCGGTGCAGCTGCCTGCATGCTGCGGGACTGAAAGATGTTCTTTGAAGACATTCATGGTTCTGGGTTCCTGTTGGACAGAGAACACTGACTGGTGTGTTTGAGGTTCCCATTGAAGTAATTCTTGCTCATCTTTGGTGTCCATTACGTGGCTAATGGCATTCTTTTACCTCAAAGCTTTGGCAGTTTTAAAGGAATCCTACCTGAAGCTGCATTTACTGATGTTCGCCACACGGGGCAGCAGAACTAGCTATAAGGTAGTTTGCCAAAATGCTGCATATAAATCATGCTGCACACACAAAGAGACGTTAGCATTTTTTTTCCAGTTGTGTTTCTGTCCACCGCACAAATGTAAGTACAATATTCACCCCCCTTTTTTATCTGCATCATCAGCTGCTAAACGCTCCACCATCTGCACCAAGTGGTCGCTAACTTTGCTTGCTACATGGTGCCGGGTTGGGTGCATGCAGTGGCTTTGCCGGGGCTTTTTTGCTTCCATGGCTGCATGTTTTTTTACCTCTAAATGGACTTTGAACTTTTTGTACCTCAAGGCTTATCAGCAGGGGCCGCTGTTGGCCCAGTTGTTCATGTCAGTGGAAACACACGCAGGTGAAGGAAGCCTCTGTAAAAACAGATCTTCCTCTCAGCTTTCAGTCCTCACTGTGAGCACAGTCAGCACTTTCCAGTGCAGTTTCAATGGCCGCATTTTCAATTCCATTGTTATTGGACCCCTACAAAATCATTATTCAAGATAGGCTACGGTGGCATGATTTGCTCTGGTATTATACACCGCACTATATAATCTGCATATCAATTTCCACACAGTGAATACGATTCTTCACCCAGTCCTTGTGCGTGGAGGCAGAAATGCTGTTATTTGTGGTAATAGCTCTTGCTTGGGAACAATAGCTATGGGCGGGGTGGGGAAATGGCTTCCACATAAACTGTTTGCGCGCGCGCCTCCGCCTCCCGCCAGACTCGCTCATTCTCTCTGCATGCTAACGCTTTGTTGATTGTGATTCACCTGCTTTTCTGTTCGGGCTGAATTCGTTCACGCAGTGGCCGTGTTTAATAGCTGATAACCCACCAACTCAGGCAGACGAGTGCTGGAGTGTGTGTGCATGTGTACACACAGTGATACAGGACTCTAGAAACATACATAGAACACATAGCGGGTGTGTTAAGGTGTTAGAAAGCAGGGAACTGAGACAGGTGAGACAACTAACTGGCTACTAACTAAGTAACCTTTTTAAATTATTGATTAATCTACCAATTACTTTGTTGAGTAATTGTTTGGCCTGTATAATGTGAGCAAATGACAAACATGCCCACCCATGAGATGAACTTTCTGTCTTAAAATGACTTGTTTTGTCTGACCAACAGCCCTAAAGTCATAGATAGTTTTAATTAAAATACAGTTCATTTCCATTCATTTTGTGTTAAACGACTAATCAATTAATCACTGCAACTAATGATAACTAATTCTGAAAATAATCACACAAAAATACCACCACAAAAGTAGCTATTTGCTCTTACTGCACACATTGTGGACGCTGCTATGATGAATCCAGGTGTGCTGCAGGATGGACAGTCTGCAAGTGGTTGGTTGGTGCTGTGGGTACTGCTGTGTGTGTGTGTGCATGTGGATTAGTAGCAGCCTGCCTATGTACTGCATGTATGCACCATGTTATTCTCTATCTTTTTGGAGCAGATACTGTTTGTGTCCAAGACAAATTTCCTTCAGGTCAGTTAAATGATCATGAAACATCTTACGGCAGCTTCAGCCCAAAGTTGCTGCTGACGTTTTTGGCCTTGAAAATGTAATATGAGGCCACACACACACACACACTAACACACACACACATGCTGCTACTAAATAATCACTTACATGCAAACATACTTTCCATCACAGCCCCCAGCAGGAGCTTGGTGGTGCCTGTGGTGGTGGGTGTGAATGTGAAGGCAACAAGGTGGTTGCGTATTAGCTTATCTATCGGGCCCAGGCTCTGTGCTTCATTGCCACTATACCCTCGCACCTCTAATTACATGCAAATCTTCAAGAGGGTTTGGAGGAATGGGTTTGTGTGTGTGTGTGTGTGTGTGTGTGTGTGTGTGTGTGTGTGTGTGCGTCTCAACCATGTGTTGTAACTCATGTGCTTCATACAGCATGTTCCTCATTTTAGCTTTACAGCAGTAAAACTGTTCTTTTTTTATTAAAGAGCATTTTTTGCTCTCAAGTTGGCGAGTCACATCACATGCACCTTAACATTTCCTGCCTCGTTTTTCAGTAGATCTTTGACATTTCAGCCTGTGAGGACTGGACTGGACTCTGCCGCAGCACCGGTCTGTGATCCAGACTGATTAGACAGGTGTATTTGTTCAGGAAATATTAAATGCATGTTCCGTCTTTCAAGGCCCTGCTTCTCAATGCTCTGCAAAAAAAAAAAAAAAAACTGCTGCATTCTCTCTCTGCCCGTTGACATTTAAAGGGGTGACCTTATGCATGGCAAGAAATTCAGCGCTCTGACATTCATTAAGAGCAATGGGATGCTCAGTCAAGAATCACAAAGGATTAGCTCGGAGATATCAGCGGTACAGAGCAGAAGTCCATCCGTGGCACAGATGAATTCTGGTTTGGCACAAGGATGAACAGCAAATATCACTGTAGACAGGTGTTGTAGCAGGTGGGTGGGGGTGATAGCAGGGCTAACATGCTACACACAGCCATAACTTAGCACTATGCTCAAACACAGGGAGCAGATTATTGTATGAGAGCTTGTATAACAGCTTAGAAACTTGATAAATCACAAATTCAACCACTGTGTTACTTGTCAAGGTATGGTTTTCTGAAAGAATCCAACAGTTATGTTAGAACAAGCAACATTCTAATGAAATCTTTATTTCTAACACTGCACTAGAATAACAGAGCTAAACAGATCATTTTTGATGTCTGGTGAAACACTTCTGGTGGGAAGGAGGGCAGGCTACTTGATCTTTTCTAACCCTAACCCTGCATTTAACTGTAGGTGATGCTTAAAAATCCTGCACGGCACCCACTATTCGCTAACACAACACTGTGAAACATTCAGGTTTTACTCCCTTTATCTGTAAGTGCTTCCTGCATTGAAAAAGCCATGGAACATTTTACCGTGGCAGCAGCAGATCCAGCTAGAACTGCTGAGTCCAGGGAGGCAACAGCATAAGCAGCAGAATAGTATTCAGGATAGGAGCAGTAATTCTGTTTTATTTGGTTGGCTTGAAGACCTTGGGGCATATTGATTAAATCATTATCACAACATTGATCTGTCAGGATCACAGAAAGAACCAGCACAGCACTTACAGTGGCTCTGCTGTAACCATTGCAGTGAGCATATATTATTAGAGGCGGGCTTGAATTCTATTGACCTGACCTAAGTGACTATTAAGCTAATAATTTAAAATGAATTAATTACTTAATACACCTGGGGATGAATTACCCCTTTTGTTCATGCACACTCGCATTATTATCAGAATTGGGATATGTTGCATGCACATGTAGTTTTGTGGTAATCACCAGCTGTTCATAACTATCAGCCACATTTTACGAGGTCAGCGCCAAGCGGTCAAATGCACTTGGCCAGAATTTGCAGTGTCTAATGTCTAATGCTATAATCGTCCATGCCCACTTTACTTGGTGGCTGATGGTTACTTAGTCTTGTGGATGTTTGTCAGAGCAATGTCAGGTCAATATTAAATAAAGAAGACATCGCAACAATCACATGGATAATTGTGTCAAATCTGATAAATGAACCAATAAATTGAGAAATAATTGAAAAGACTGGATGGGTCACAATGATATTAATAAAATAGACACTTTAATTAATTCACTAATTGACAATGTGATACATGCTTAAGTCATTAGATATATTGAGAGCAACTCAAAAAATAAATATCAGCTGAAAAATATAAACATCTCTCCCTTTATTAAAGGAATAAGTAGGCAATGAAATCAATCAATAAAAAATGAAATATATATCCAAATAAATCACAATCCACTGAAAATAAATTCACCAATGACTCAGCTGTTCTTATTTCATTTTAACTTCAACCAGACCAGACCAGATAACTTCACATATAATCTACTCAAAGGGTCTGACTCCATAGCTTTTCTCTTCTGCACGACAGAGCAACCAATCACAATTGTTAATCCCGCCCCTAAAAGTTGATTGACGAGCGAGTGGCATCCTGAAAAAAATATGCCATGAAACAAATAAAAGGACTTTGTAGGAGAGAGAAAATAAAATACATAAAAAAACAAAAGCCTGCAAATAGACAGTTTTTGGAAAAAAAACCTTCACCCTGAGGAGGATCTCACTTCAGCTGCAACATCCAGTGCAGTTCAGAGAGCTGCTTCCTCCATGATGTTAAGTACGGACACCCTTACAAGATTTTGTCAGGCCGGCACACAATTAGGACTCAGATGCAGAGACTTGAGAATGATCACAGCTTTTATTTTGTACAAAATCCCAGACCTCTTCAATGAGCAAAAAAAAAAAAAGGGCTCCATAAAGTTATCTCTCTCTCTCTCTATATATATATATATATATTAACAATAATACTATTCACAATAAGGAAAAACTAAGGAAGGAAAAGAACTAACATAAGGTGCTCTAGCAGAGGATAACAAAATAACAGAAACACTATGAAGAATACTACAACTGAAATCGCTCCCAACAGGAAACAAAACCTGACTAGAAAATCAATCGAAAAGAAAATCACTCTTTAGAAAACAGAGGAATACGCTAAGTAAGAAAAGATCTAATAACACAAAACTCTCTTAATGAGGACTACAAAACTGGTTAACTAGGAGGAACAAAAAGTCAAAATCTGACAACCAAAAACACGAAGAGGACAAAGGAACACGTGGACGAGATACTGTGGCAATGGGAACAGGACAAAGACAGGCACAGGTGAATCGGCTCACAGACTAAGACACACTGGCACAAGACAAGGGAGACGCAGATTATTTAACACATGGAGGGTAATCAGGAACAGGTGGAGACAATGGGTAATCAGGACGGACACACAGGAGGATGGGCAAGTGCTCTGAAATGAGAGGAGAGTTAGACTTTCAAAATAAAACAGGAAATAACGAGACAAAAACCCAGAGACGAGACAAACCTCACCACGGTGTGACAGCTCCTGCTGCCACCTGCCAGGTGTCAAAGAACACTGTGGGGGGAGCTGCTGCAGCAAGGAGGAGTGGCTGTGGAAGAGGTGTTTCCGTGGACCGGAATGATTCAGCCAGTTCCAGTGGAACATTTGGATGAGGTTGTCACTGACCTGCATGTGACACCAGAAATGTTGATTCACCCGTGCTTCAGGGAGAGCCTGCAGGATGAGACCGAGGTTAAGAAGACAAAGGCAGCTGGACCTGTCCATGTTTGATCACTCATCCTCGAGGAGCTCCTCTCTCCAGCTTTCTCTCCTCCTCCAGCTGATCTGAAAGCAGGAGAATGCTTGCGGCAGCGCTGGGAGCTTTGCTTCTAAGCCCATCTCTTCGCGGAGAAGAGAACTAAGCTCACAAGAAGTTGTGGATTAACTCCTCTCAGGTCTGTGTGTTAACTAAGGAGCTGGAGTCAGTCTTTACGCAGTCCCTGCTGAGCATAAAGACTGAAAGAGCAGCACGGAACGGCATCTGACTCCTCCTGGACCTAACAGTCCACATGCAACATGTTTAATGAGTGAGCTGTATGGTGCTGGACAGAGTCCCTCTGTCTGCACTCATAGAGTCACACTGAGCACACCAGCATGTGAATGCTAGCAATCTTCTCATCTATCTCTGGGCAGGAAAGTGCATAAGTGTGTTTCCCAAAGAGCTGAACTATTCTCCGTCTTCTAAAGTTCCTATGCAGACCAGAGTGCTCAGTTAACACCGTAGTGTCAGTGTGATTTGTTTGCTGGTTTTGTCATCTAAACCCTGCAGCACTGCTGTAGAGACGCCTGCAGCAGGCCTCCACTCCTCCAGCTGCTTCACCTTCTGCATCTCCCCATTTGTCCAGGAGCCTCTTTTTCTCCAAGCACAGCACTGCCAAAACAGGCAAAAATCTGTCTGAGGAGTTCTTTCTCGTTTCCTAACTCTGCCTTTCTCTCCTGCTCTATTCAAATGTTTTGTTGAGCTGCAACAGTTTAACTTCAAATCAGATCCCCTGCAGTCTGAGATGCTGACTATGAAATAATCAAATACAGCGCTTCATGCAGTATAACATGCAGTGGGCATTATATTAAAGTATGCTGTGAGAGTTTTGCACTCACTCTGTCTCAGTGGAAGGCTGGACAGGGATGGAGCGATCTGCTTTGATCTGTGACATCGTTCTGAAAGAAGCATCAGTTCAGTCTTCAGAGTTTTCTGGTTGTGAGGCTGACGCATCAGAGAAAGAAATAAAAACAGAGTGCAGACCACTCATGCAAAATCTCATGCTTAAGCTCCTCTCCTCCTCACTGATAAAAATGGAAATTGCACCACCTACTGGACAAATGTCTCCAGTTCCTCTTGTTCCAGTGTGCAGAGGAACTTGGCGAGGTTTGGGGGTTTTACTCCTGCTGGGGCCAACAATTGATCAAAAGACACTCCATATCCATTTTGACCCAGTTTTTATTCCACTGCCACATGACTGCGGCTTCACCCTTGGAAACAAACGGCAGCTACAAATAGAAATGCGTCTTGTGCTGGAGTGGCAAAACTATTCAAGATAATTTCACTTTTAATATAAAGTATAAAAACCAACACGATGGTGCAGTCTTTTCCCAACAACTGCATTCTTTTGCATTCATTCAATATTGCAGACCAGCACAGATCTCAGCTCTGTGATGGATGAAGTGCCCCCTTTAGTGAGAGTTTCATGAGCACAGAGTGCGTTGATTAACTTCTTTTCTTTGAACAAAGTTCCACTCAGCAACTTTCACAACGCACTGACTCTTCAGCATGTTTGCTCCATGTCCACTCCACTACACACTCCACAATCACACGCAGGAAAACACTAGGTTCCACGTTCATCCGTCCTGCTCTTTCCACTGCTTGCCCAAGCACCCTGAACTGAGATTGGAGATCTCTCAGGAGATCCCTTTACGGGCTGGGAGGCAGTGATGCTGCCCGCTGACCAACACTTTCACTAAACAGCTCCCAGGTGTGAACAGGACCCACTGTAGGTGAGTATCAGACATCTGCTCCCGAGCAGGAGCAACGCTCACCGAAGCTCTCCCTTGGATAAATAACGATTAGAAAACAGTACAGAAAAAGCTTCTTGATGAGACAAAAGGATTATTAGTTGCTATGCAACACCGTTTGAAATGCCTTCTGGGAATTGAGCACATTATGGCCTTGGCCCCTTTCCAAACAACAAAAAAAAAAAAAAAAAAAAAATCGAGCCTATGCCAATTTCTGGCAATGCTGCTTTCACAAACGAGCTGTAAAAAGGCCAGCAGTGACACATATAGCTTATCAGTGCTAAAAATGAATCCCCCAGGCAGTTGATACTGATGGTCCACTGCTCACAAACACTTCGGAGGCGCACAACCCTGAACGTTTATCTTAGAAGTGAACAGCAGAACAAACCGCTGAACAAGGTCGCACCTTAGAGGTCAGTTCATAGAAACACAAAATTATCATTTGAAATCATCATCAGTAGAGTGAGTTAAAAAAAAAAGATGCTTTGTGATGTCATCAGGGTTATCCAGGCTGCACATTTTTAGTAGAAGGCCTGCAGAGGACGCACAGGAAGTGAGGGGTTTGACTGACAATTACCAGACGGGGTAGGTCTAAAAAAAGATGCAGCTGTGTTGCATTATGGGAAATGTGGGATCCACTGTTTTTCAGGAGTTTGACCCACCAAGAAATGTGGTTTGGATAAAGTAGGAGCTAGTGCAAGCTTGCAAGTATAAGGTTAATGGCTCAGCATCCACCTATTCGCAACATATGTGTTACAGCATTTGTATACATCATTAACGTTCGTTTCTGTGGTTTTCAGTGTCTTTTAACCAGGAAGTAACAATCTTACTGCATATCACGGCAGAGTGGACGATGCACTTTTGGTCCCCAGTAAGGAGGGATCCTACGCTAAAACCGCTGATTCGCTCAGTGTCAGCTACTGTATGACTCAGTACAATCACTTTAGTTTGAAGGGTACGTGGTTAAAGATTTTTCCATTTATACATAGTGAACACCTGTCCACAGAACTGCCACCTGACCTCTGATTCATAGTTTAAACACATAAAAAACAATAAGGGACGTCAGAATATGCTGAGCCATGACGCAGCACTATCCTGAATCTGCTGCGTCACTCCAGAATTAAGTCTTTACTGGTCTGTCTGTGCTCCTCGCAGGCCTCCCGTCTGTCTGTCCCTGATGATTTGACACAACAACCTCACCAAGTGGCCGTCGGTGCTGTCATATCAACACACGTGAAGAGGAGGAATAACACCGTGACAGCGTGGTGTCACAGCAAGACAGATACTAGAGTGTGTGTGTGTGTGTGTGTGTGGAAGTGTACTACATCATGGGGACATAAATCTGTTTACACAAGCACGTTGTGGAGACTTGCCTTCCTCATAGGGACAAAAGTCCTCATTATGTAACTCACTGAATTTCAGGGTGAAGACTCGGGTTAAGGTAAGGCTTCGACAAGACGCGGTTAGGGTTTAGAAAATCTACAAGACAGGACTGAGGGTCTGTTTAATGTCTTTAAGATGATGTGATGCAAACACAACAAACACAACTCTGTGTGTGTGTGTGTGGATGCATGCACGTGTGTGATGGGGCTGAGAGAGTCTGAGCTGCTTGAGATTGACGAGCTGCAGCTCGTTTCTGCAGCGTCTAAGGGGGCTCAAGTGTCACAGTACAAAGCTGTCACATGAAGACGCCGTGAAAGGAGTTCAGAGTCCTGCGTCTTCTTTTTGATGTACGGAGCACTCGTCATGCTGGAGGGAAACTGGGGATTTCTAAATGATGCAACCGACTGTAAAATGACCTTTTCCTTGATGGAAGCTTTTGTCGCAGTTTATCCCAATTCATGCCTTCACTTCATCATCTGTTCAAGCGATTAGGCCTCGTCTGTTTAAGAGCTGAGTGTGCAGACGTCTCCTGTGACAGCAGACAGGTGAATAATGATGACACCTGTGAGTCAGCACACGTCACTGCTGTCTAAAAAGACAGTTTATCTGTGGGAAACTTTGGTGGAAGTCAGTACGGACTGACATATTATCCGCGCATTACTGTGAAGTGCAGTAACACGTGAAGAAATTCATCCCTCATGAGAGGAGTCAGATCATTTCCGGGCAGCGGGCTGTCTCCCCCTCCACTGATCTCCGGTCAGCCTTTTTTCAACTTGTCATTGTGGCAAAAACATTTCATAAACGACCCTCGAAACTCACAATTTTTACTCATTACGCAGCGGTTTGTTTCGCCTCTGTTTTATCAGCCAGCTAATTCAGCAGAAGTTAGTCCAAAGTAGCAGCCATAGCTGCAATGAGCTGTTGCTAGGCGACAAGGTTCAGGCGCCAAGTTGGAAGGAATAGATATCTGAAATCCGGTTAGAAGACGACTTTCAAAATAAAACTCACATTAGTGTGTTGTGCGTCCTTTTCCTGTAACGTTTCAGCCTTGGTAGGCTTTATATTATAATCTGCCATAAAATAAAAGCCTATTGCAAAACATGTTGCATTTTAAGCCATCTGTTCTCGTAAGAAACAAACAAACAAACAAAAAAAAAAAACACAGCCACAATGAGCAGTTGTATTGACATTCAGATCAAGTCAGTTTTGTTTAAATGGCAAAAAATCACAAGTGTCTCGGATGACCTTACACTCTTTACACCCTCCTGAAGGCAGACTGCTCCTTCACACAGTTGTTGTTTTAAAGGCACTTATATGCTATATTTTCCTGCCTCTAGAAAACACTTATTTATTTACAGTACAGTGCCACATTCATTTCTATTCAACTTTTGTTATACTTTATACCAGAAAGTCTTATCCTTCCAAATACAAAAATAACTAAATATTTGTAGGTAAACGCACTGAACCTACAGAGTGAGAAACACATTTACACATTTAGTTATTTATTTTGTTGCATGTTTCTCAGGTGTCTGGACACATCAATAAGCCTCTGTGAGGGTTTCATTATTGCTCTCAGGGAATTAAAAGCAGTTTCTAAAAGCGTCAGACGGTGGCGCCAGTCTCACAGTTTAAATACAGGCGACTGCATGTCTCAGTCCAAGCATGTGGTCCAGTGTCTTTGAAATAATCAATGAAATCAGTGTTTTTCATTTCATTTTACCCAAATTGAATGATCACTATAAGATAAGTGTGCACTTCAGTCATTCTGGACTCTTTCTGACTCAGGCATGTACAGTAAATCTGCATTAAGAGGTGGATGTAATCACTTTGCTCAGGTGAGCACAGCAGACCGGTATAGACTCAGCAGTCACTCACACGAAAACAGGGGCCGCCTTTCAAGCCGCGTCACGGATCACTCGACCCGGAACCGAGCGCGAGTTCTAAGCGCTCCAAACTCTTCATCCAAATGATCCAAAAACACTGAGAGACGCAATCAAAGTTGATAACAAGGCCCTGTAAAACTACAAATGTGAACACACACCTGCTACACACACACACACACACACACACACGAGCACACCGGGCGCAGCTCTTTTAAATCCACCTGTTCACGCGCCTTCCTGCGCTCAGTGGCGCGCTCTCTGATAGGTTTGTCGGGGGGAGAAAACAGCACTTATAAACGCCTTGTGCATGAAGTGACGAGGAGCCCCCTCTCACAACAGCATGCCAGCGCACACGCAGCAGAGCTCCTGCCGCCGCGGCTGAATGGATTACCCGCAGACGCACCTCTCCCGGGTGCTTTTGCGCAGAACCTCCTCCTGTTAGTCCCCCGCTCACCTCCGAGAAGACAGCCGCCTTCCTGTGGTCACACGCTCGCCTCCTCCAGCGCCGCGGACGCTGACCGCTGACCATGCCCTGCGCGCTGATTTGAGACCAGCTTTGACTCGAGAGTCGCATCCCCGCCGCCGGGTGGACGCGCGGCGGATCATCTGGAGAGCTTTTCTGCAACAATTTGTTGCAAACATTGTGCGGGGCGAAGTCATGGTGCCGGTACCGCATCGGCCTCTCATGACACCGTGAGAACTTTCTTCCCGACTCCCCCCTTTTTCTTTTAGATGTTTGTCGGCGGGATAGCGCTTCTTTGGGAAATTATCCACCGTTTCCCCTTTCAATTATGTTCACTTTTGCTGCCTTCTGCTACATGCTGTCTCTGGTCCTCTGTGTGTCCCTGATCTTCTTTGCAATATGGCACGTAAGTACCCCAGAACTGGTTTATTTAGAGTATTTCTCGCGTGTTTGATCTCCAGCAGATGGTCTGATCGGGGATGTGTGCGCACTGGACGCAGGTGTGACATTTGTGCGTAACAGTGCTGCACAGCCCCGCACATCCATCCAGTTCAGACGTATATTTGCGTAGCTTTGTTGGCAGATATTTTCCTGCACACGACAGGTGCGCACCTGTGTCTTCTGCTCCTGCTCCGTCATTCATATGTGCACCCGTCATTTGTCACAATTTTGCCAGTCTTTCCTCTGATTTGACTGCTTCGCACACGCACGCTGACCCAATTTGATATGCAGAAAGGCTGGCAACCCTCTGCAGCAGCCGAGATCAATTAAACAGCCTTCCTTCCAGATCAATTAGGAAATCTTGTAGAGTGTAATCTCCCCCCTCTCATCCTCCCGCTCTGCTCCCTCTGCCTTTAATCAAGCCTCAGCTCAGCTATACACCAGTGCCAATATGACTGACTGCATTATGATATTTGAATAATCTAATTATTTGCTCCCTGAGCAACATCTCCATCATGCAGGGCCTTATGTAAAGACAGATTTGGGTCAGGTCTTTCAGCCTGTTGCCCCCCCCCCCCCCCCCCCCCCCCCCCGTCTGCCTTTTGCATGGAAACAGCAACAGACCTGATGCACTTGGGATGACTGATCCTCTGGCAATTACAGCAAATAGTCAGTCTGCCTGTCTTTCAGACAGTGGCCCATGTGTCTGCTCACAGAGCAGAAATAAAGAGACAGGGACAGTGAGAGTGCAGACACCCATGATAGTACAGTCGAAACTGAGCGGTTATGCAAACAAATGCAAAATAGACTAAATATACAACATCTTTATGCAGCTTGTGACTACTTCACTACTATGGATTGATAATGATTGCTAATAGAGGGACAGACCACCTCCTTCAGTTCTGTCTGCGATGCCAGCGCTGGTGGAAGTACGGAACATGTTATTCAGCAGCTTCAGCAGTAATCCACAGGCACCAGGCGTTATTTTGCATTCTGCTTGAGAGGCAGAAACAGTGGAGACGCCTCCTCCGCTGGTTCCCGTTCACGGTGACATACAGACATGCAGCATAATAAGCCGGGGCTCCGTACTGCGAGCAAACATAACGAGGAAAAGGCTGCGAGGTGGGACCGTGTGGAGCCGTGGAAGCGTTCAGCAGAGCCAAGGCTGCACATTAACAACAGCCACCTGCCAAATTCTGGGAGATTCTGGCTGTAGCTCCCTCACTTCTATCAGCCGCGTTGGCAGGTAGCCATCGCTCCGTCTTCTCCTTTCGATCCCTACGACTCATCTGGTTCCAGAGGAGTGCTGAAAACACAGAACCCTGCTGCCACAGTGGCCACTTGACCAAAAGGTTAGCGTTTAATGCCCCGGGCAGCAGTGCATTGCTAAAAAGAGCAAGTGTGCTGAGTCAAACCACCCAGGGCAAAATCAAGCTATAAATACAGCGAGCCAGTGTAAATGAACATAAAAAGGCAAAGGCTATGGAACGGGCCACAGAGAAAAGGCAGAGGAAAGTAAATGAGCGATGAACTGCTGTGACTCACACGTATTAGCACACCTGTCAGCAGGTAGCATGAGCGCCTGAGTCACGGAAGTCACAGAAAGACAAATGACCTCACAAAGATGGATTTCTGTTATTAATTGGCTGTAATCAATCAAACCATATAATAGTTAATTAGCTCACATGTATGCGCCTTATCTCCCCCTCCACTCGTTTTCAGGTGCTGATAAATCTTTCATTAACTTGTTTTGAAGGAGGGAAATCGCACTAAACACACCTGACTCCTCGTCTGCACATGAAGCTCTTCTGTGAGACCTGTGTATGGAAAAAAGAGGAGGGCATGTTGGCTATCTTTGGAATATCTATGACCATTAATCACTTCCTCTCTGACCATCCCTGCACTCACCGTGGGCTGAAGTGTTAAGTAGGAACGGGTCGGTAATGAGGAAGGAACAGAGCTATGGACAGTCTGTTAGAGGCACTATATCACCAATCGCTTCAGAGCATTAACTCTGTTACATTTTATCCCGATGCACTTATCTGACAACTAGAACTTTAAATGGAATCTAACATGATATTATTACATTTATCTGCATAAGAGTACTTTTATTTTTTAAATGTTGAGTATATATATTTTTTTACCAATATGGCCTTACTTTTACTTTTTTTTTTTTTTAATACAAAATTTATACTTCTAGGTGTTTTGGCTGGGTGCTATAGTAGCAATACAATACAGAACAGTTTTGTTTAAACGCTGTAACAGCTGGACTCGTTGTGCATTCAGTGTGCAGACAGTGAACTGAATGTGCAGACATTAGCTTGTAGCAAAGCATCAGTGACCGTGTGTGTGTGTGTGTGCGTGTGTGTGTTTGTCGAGCAGAGCGGTGAAGGCTTCTCTTGAAATGTAAAATGTGTGTAACTATTTTAATTACATAATCAAAGTAATGTAACTTTTTTTGATTGCTTCTCTAACAAGGGTTTTAAACCAAGTCTTGAGCTAAATGACATCTTGAACACACATAATAACATGGTGAGGCAGGAGGAATCTTATTTTATGTGACTGATTGGACTCATATGAACTCATCTGCAGAGTTCCACTGGTTTGATATTGAGAATGTCAATGCTGGCAGTATTTTCTCCACAGGTAAACAAGCTTTAAGCCGTACAGTAGATGTGCATGTCAGAGCCCTTTTCTGAGTTCCAGCACAGAGAGGCGTTCTTGCCCGGCACCATGGCCACATGCCTTGATGAGGCCGGCTAGCCGCGTCCTGCTCAATGAATGGAGCCTGTCTAGACACGGAGACAACTCTTTAAAAGTAAACGTATATATTTGGATGTTTGCAATCACCAACATTTAGATTTTTTAAACTCAATTGCATAATGCTGTTAGATGTAGCTCGTTACCAGCGCTGGTGGAGTGAGCCTGTGTGTGGTTTCGTGACACTGACTGATCTCATACCATAATAATACCATAATTCCATTTCTTACTGGTATTTCCCTTGAGTGTCTCTCCTTTTCTCTGTTGTCTCTCTAAGTCTATAGAACAGATGGATAACAGCCTGGATAAATTCAATTTGTTCATTATACAACACAAATATCTGTCTTATGTTTTCTAACGTTAGCTGCAGCATTAGCCACAACTGACCTTTAACTTTACATGAATTTTTCTTTTCTTTGGATCGACTGCCCGATCTGCCTCTTTCTTGCTGTTTTTTTTTAAAAAATTGAGCGCTAAATGTTTAATAAGCCGTTTTACCACATATTTAACAGCCAATTACATTCGGTGAAATGACCGCATTCATGTAGTTGCACTGTAAATGTTCATGTTTTTTTGTATGAAAGCCATTCATCCAATCAGTCAGGAGGTTTCAGCTTGTTTCAAGATTGACTTCACAATTTATTTTAGTTGTTTTCACTTCAGAGATTCCATCATTTCTCCATCTTTGAGTGATTTTGGCAATTCGGCAAGGCGTATTAATATGCAATAATATATGTGGCTCAGGAGGTGGTTCAGTCCTCAACTCCTCCAGTCTGCGTACTGAAGTGTCTCTCTCTGTGTGTGTGTGTGTGTGTGTGTGTGTGTGAATGGGAACATTGCATAGAAAGCACCTTGCATGGCAGCCATCAGTGTGTGACTGTGTGTGTTGACATGTGTTGTAAAGCACTCTGAGTGGTTCGGAGAGCAGAAAAGCTCGACATGAATCCAGTCCATTTACTATTTCTATGTAATATTGATGTTAAGCATGTCATAGTATTCTCACTGCGGGATATAATGACACCTTGAGTGGTTCACTTCAAAGCAGACTCAGCGATCGGCAGAATCAGTCTGCACACCACGTAAAATAAAACACCGCAGCCACCCGTGGGAGCACTCGCGTAAGTGATTACGAAGCCATTTTAATTAACATACAAGGTGAACTGCGACCTCCCCCGAGCTCTACGGCTCGCTGCTTTGACGGTCAGACTCGTGCTTGAGTGATTCTCCTCCCATGTAACCACAGCCCCTAATGTGCTAAGTGTCATTAAAGCCGAGAGCGAGCCACGCCGCCCTCTGCTGCGCCTCTGATAGATGGGAAAGCCCCGTGGAGCAGATATGATGCAGGGGTTGTCCTGGCAGCCTGGCAGAGGGCAGAATGTCAAACTGACATCATTTACACTCACAGTTGGGGTTTCCATTATATTGTGGCAGTTTTGGTGTTTAGTGTATGGATGGTGCGGTGAGGTATGGAAGCATACTTCATATTTATGGAGCAACAAGAACGGCTGAATTACCAACTACCACAGTCCCAGTTCCCCAGACCCACAGTTTAGCAATTTCAGTGTCACCATGTTTCAGTAAGTATCCTGCTTTATTAATGGTAAATAAACAATTCAGAAATTTATCACACTGTAGATGTATTAGAAACCAATAATTAGTAAAACTTGTAAAGTCATGATAATCTCCTTTGGTTGATTATCCTCCACCATGCTGGCTACGCAACCACGAAACAGTGCCGTACATAAGCCCTGCACAACAATGACTTATTGTTTTTGAACTTTGAAACAACATATGATAAGTTAACTTGAAAGAAAGCCAATAAGTGTATTTCCCAAAATGAACTATTCCTACAATAAAGCCATTGCTACTTATAAACCTTATAAAGTGATGCACGTTTGCACTGCACTGCAAAGCACTTTATTCTACAAAGTGCAAATGTAATGTTTTATTTAAATTGGTCATGGCCTTGCATGCATGGCTAAAACACAGTATGAATTAAATAATGGGGAAGGTGGCGTAGCTTGTTCATTTTTACCAAGTTTTGAGGCTGTCAGCCAGAGCCAGCAAACCCAGGGATGAGTAAAATCTAATGAAGCTGTCTTTTGTAGTCTTAACTGTGCCCTACGTGCCCTGTGGCTACCAGGGCAGCGGGATACGTAGACATTGCGTAGAGAGTGGGAGGATTGGGAAGGCCAACAGGGGCCTGCTCACATTTGCTCCAGGACCCTCTTTTAGGTTAACATGGCGTCTGCAGCGAGGCAGGAATGCTGTTATTCCGAAACTTCTCACCCTTCCACCTGCCTTCCATTTATTCACTTAAATTAACCTGGCACAAAGCGAATGCTGGCTTGCATAACACCGAGGCGACGCCACACATCAGGATTTCACGCACACTCCAGCACGGATTTGGAGGGGCGCAGCTCAGCTCGCGCTGAACTCGGCGTCACTTCCTCGCCGAGCGTGACTTTGCATCACGCCGAGATTTTGACAAGTACAGGGCATTCGCTGGTGCAGCAGAGGTGTCGTGTGAACAATCCTTCACACTGAGCGGCCATAATGCTCCCTCATCTGTTGCCGTCTCTATGGCGTTCTGATGATGGAGCAAAATGAGTTGTTTTTTTGGGTGTCGCTGCGTGCAGGAAGGAGCGGGAAGGGTGTGGGACAGCGGAGAAAGACACGGTGAGATGAAATGTGGAGGATTAGATTTCCACATGGCAGAAGGTTGATTTAGCCTCACTCACAGATGTGAAAGACTGAAACGGAGTGATATTTGGCCGTGCATGCTTTGTGCGACCTGAGGCCTGAGCGTGTTCCCGTGAACTGGGTCTGCTAGGGATAGACTGGTTAAACCACAGAGGAAAGAGAGAGGCAAAGTCACAGGAAGACAGATGAGAAGGGAGACGAGGCCGAGAGAGAAATGACAGAAGCGACGGGATGATGGAGAAGAAGAGGGGGAGAGGCCGGAGAGACTACAGATTTCTCTTCCTGGGAGTTCAGAGCAGGACAGATTGGATGGATAGATGACTGGGGCAGAATACAAAATGATGATCAGACAAAGGAAGGAAAAGCTGTGAGTGGGCAGCAATACAGATAGAGAGATCAAAGGGAGGCTGGCTGACGGATAATGAAATGAAAGTTCTGTGTGGGAAGGCTGAAGTTTCCTGGTGGAGCGAAGGGACAGTCCTGAGATGGATCAAGCACGTGAAAACATGGGATACAAAGAGCGAGATAAAGAGCTCGACTCGAGACCGGGCACAGAAGAACAGAGCGGCGTAAAGCTTTGTGTTGTGAGGAGGCCACTCAAACATTGTGCCGGCTTCATCTGGATTATTCATGGCTTAATAACAGCAATGAAATAAAGATGAAGCACAATCAGCTTTCCGCTTAATGATCTTGTTACAGCAGTCTCCATCTGCGTCTGAAATGATTTACTCATTCAGTATTAACTAAACACTACGCCGGGACGTAGAGGAAACGTGGCAGTGGCCTGAATTTGGCCTTTTTGGATCTTGTAACCAGCTCTCAGTCAGTGACCGTGCATTTCTTTTTCCAGTGTCTTGAGGGATCATTTGAGTCCACTCGCTATGGTCGAATAATTCTCAGGTAAAAGTGACAGTGAATGATTTGGGAACACAGCGACACTGCAGTGAAGAAGCACGTCTCTGATTGGTTCATCAACTGAGAGAGGCGTGACGCTCTGCCCGTTGATGACAGCTGTTTCTTTTTTTTTACTTTTAGAGCCAGTCGATTAATCGGCCATTTTCCTGTGTCACTTTCTAGCTAGCCAAATCCATGGAAAACAGGAACAGAAAAGTGGTGACAAAAGTAACCACTGATCAGGGCCACAAAAGAAATTTGCTATAACGAACATGACATCAGGCACAACGCATTAAATAAAACAAAATGGCAATTCAGTCTGATTATCAGGCTAACGATGAAGTCCAAAAGGGCAAAAAAGCCATGAAGACGTTCACCAAGGTTATAAACAAAGTTGCCAGATAATCTAAACCACTTCATTTGGGGGCACAATGACCTGAACATTGGTAATAACCCCTCACTGCAGAAGAAAACTGTGTGTTCACAAGTACGGCGAGTACAGCAGCTCAAGGTTTAACCAGGAAGTCAGTCGGTACACTGTGAGGGATTATCACAACAGGCCGTTTGGGTGATAATTTGACTTCTGCTGTATGATTGTCTCAATGTTTGTGTTTCTTGACACGTCTGCCTGCTGCTGCAATGTTATTATTACAGAAATAAAGAGGACCCAGGTCTTATGGAAACTAAATTTCCCTTATTCATGTTCTGACTTTTATTAAACAGTGTTTATAAAAGAGGCAAAGCAGGAATGATACTCAAAGGCCAAAAGCTTACAGACTGGTTGTCATCCCAGAGTGGAAGGAGGGGAAAAAGCAGCGCTTGGCCCTCCCTCATTAGCACCACTGAGCAAGGCCATCAACCCCAACCGCTCCGGTGGAGCTGCTCAGTGGCCAGCAGATGAGAGTGTGCTTGTTGGGCAGCTCCAGGTGTGAATGTGTGTCACTGTGCAACGTCCTGCAGGAAGAGAGGCTTCCTCCCAGGAAACCCTGAATGAATAAAGGCTTTTACGAAAACTTTAAAAATCACAGTTTTATTCACAGAAAAAGAAACAAAAATCTCACAGGATGAGGGCACAGTGGACATCCAACCACAAACAAACAATGGGCAAACGTGAGGGAAAAGAAACACTAAATTTGTCATAAAATGAGGACCATAGAGTAAAAACTACATAATACAGACAGAGAATAGTACAAAAAGTTCTGAAAATAACAGGAAAACTCATGTCTAATGCAATATTCTCACCTTAATGCAGTGTTGTCTTAGCCTAAAAGAAAAGCCAGGGAGAAATGTGGAAAAATGAGTTGTGCTTAAAGGTGGAGGCGTCTATGAATGATAGAACAGAAAGAGGTGAATTCAGGCCCTCTGGGCTTCACCTTGCATTTACAGTAGCACGCAGAGCCACAGTGATTTCCCACCGCGCTCCGCTGAACTGTACAAACGAGGAAGGAGCTTGTGCTCAAGGTGCCCTAGTAAGACATCAGAGGGAAAAAATGCATAGGTGATTCAATTGATTGTAATCTCAATGAAGCAAACAGTCAACAGGGCTTTCTGGCACCAGCCACCAGAGGCTATAATGGAGGTGGCGTTCAGTGTATAGCTGGGTTGGCTCAGCATCGATTGCTGTTCATTAACCCCTGCTGGCTCCTCATCCATCACTGTGACTCCGCTGTTTCTATTGTTCGCCTGCACAGTGCGTGCACTGTGGGTCTACATGGTGATCCTCGTCCTCCTTCCTTTTCCTTTCCAGTTCTTTCTCTCTTCTTATTTCACCTGCCACCTCACACTGAAATCCTGACAGATAATCGACGACGTCTGGTGGTTTTTGTTTGCTTTTTGATTCTTATTCACAAGCTTTATTATTGCTGATGTTACAAGAGACTGGTGGCAATTTTACAGATTTTACAGAAACCACAGTGCAGGTCTTAATATCTTTAGACCAGGCTTGATTAGAGATGATCAGGTTCCCAAAAGCCTGACTGTTCCCATTAAGCAGCCCCATCGCTGACTTGGTGCTCTGCTTGCTTTCTTGCTTTCTTGCTTCATCAGACAAAATGACTATTCCAGCTTTTTCTTTGTGAGTATATTTAGTTTGTGAACATTTATCTGGGCCAAGAGATCACAGCTGACAAGGTAAAGCCTGCGAGGATTCATGAATTAGGAATTAACTGGATTTGCATTCATTTCGCTGCCACGGAAGAGGACTCGGAAGTTCCGCTGTCGCCTCACGCGAGCAGTTATGGATAAGTGTCAGTCCTGACAGCACTGGTGATGAGCAGGTCGGGGTAAATGAGCAGATCTTTGCGGGTTTATTCAATAATTCATTCTTGTTAATTAAGTCTTGGATGTCCGCACTCTAGCTGTCAGATTAGCCTTGTCACAGTTTTCTTGCTTTCACTTGCAAACATGAGTGCGGTGAGATGCTGTGCAGATCACTGCTGGGATCGTCGCTGCCTTCCCGTGCATTCGTATGTATTTAGTAAGTGAAGACATAGTTCTGCTCAGTCAGGAAGATGATTAGCAGATATAGTGTCCTATTTTTTGTCATGAAAACATGGAAACCAATCACTCACTGTCATCTTAACAGCAGAAACTGGTTGCAGGTGTCGTGGTTTGCACGGCCAGTTGGGTAAACTAGCAGCTCTGTTTTAATATGGAAAACTTTCTTCATATTATTGTTCAGTAATCACATCCGGTACACTCTTTGTTCAGTCAACGCTCCCTTTCTTTGAAGTTGTATTGCTAAAGCCATTGTTTCAGCAGTCCTGGCTAGCTATCCGTTAGCTGCAGTGTCAGCCATCAGGCCATGGATTATGAAATCCAAATGAGTCGATTGGGTTTGATAGAGTTTTAATTCGGAGTTTGCCTGTTAAACAACACTCTGTTATCCTGGATTTGTTTTTTTTTTTACCACTTAGGAGCAGCAGAACAAGCTGTAAACGTAACCTGGACATTATCATTTCATAAAGCTGCCCACTTAGACAGAGGCATGAAGCAGCATCAGCATTCATTTTTAGATGACTTTCTTTAACTGCCATTCCAGTTTAGAATATTTGTTGGCAGCCCAACCCTGATTCCAAAACAGGTGAGACACTTTGTAAAGTGGACATAAAACAGAATGTAATCGTTTGCAAAAATGGATTCACTGACAATGATTTTATAAAGTGTTCCTGAGCCTGTGTATTAATCTCCTTTATCCAATCATGTGTTCACAAAGTGGTGAACCTCGCTCCATCCTCGCTTGTGAATGACTGAGCCTTTCCAGGATGCCCCTTTCAGACCCAATCATGATATTATCACCTGTTATCAATCAACCTGTTAACCTGTGGAATGAACCAAACAGGTGTTTTTGGAGCGTTCCACAACTTTACCAGTTTTAGTTGCTCCTGTCCAAGTTGTGTGAAACATGTTGCTGCATTAAATTCAGAATAAGCAGATATTTACTGATGAGGTGAAACATAAATATATTGTCTGTGTGCTGTTTTCAGTTTAGTGTATGATAACAATTTCCCAACTTTAATTGAATTACATTAGAACCCCTGACACTGGTCACACGTCGGCATTATTCCAATTCTTTCGATTACAGCTCATTGGCTTTTTGAATTCGGTTGTCTGTCACTTCATTTTGTTGTACTGATCAGCTGCCTTTGCTGACCTCCAGTCTGCAGGTATGAAACAAAGCCTAACCTTCACAATATTGTCTCACTAACAGCCTGTAGGGTTAAGGAAGCAGATGCTGCTGGAATCAATGTTTCCATGGTGATGGAACTCCTGCCATTGATTTCCGGACAAATGCAAATATTATCCTGCGGCATCATTTCTCGGGCCAGTCAGAAGGTGTCGTCACACTGGTGCGTTTGTGTGTTGTATGTGCTCAGTTGATATTGTGTTTAATGCCATCACTGTAGTTGCATATGCGCTCATCGTTTGGCTTCAGGGCCTTGCAGAAAGTCCTGACAGCTGAATCATGCACGCTGAATGCTGATGTCGTCCTTTTCTTGAAGGAAGAGATTTGTTTCATTTGATCTCGTCACAGTGCAGGGAGGGGTTAACTGTGCCAGAAGTGTTCATTAGCATCAGAGAAGCTGCCTTCTCCAGCAGTCTCCCCCTGCCAAGGTGTTCGGCACAGATACAGGCCGACGGTGACGGGAGCGTGTTAGCGATTAAAACACGAGCCAACTCGCGGCGCGTGGACAGCCAGTGACCTCTGGGAAGTCTGCGGGAGAGGAGATATTTCGATGTTCTGTGTACAGTCGCTGAAGGGCAATGCGGATCTTAAAATGCAAAGATGGAAAATCCTGTTACCTTCACTGTTGTTTTACAGGTTTAAAATGGCAATGAGATTTCCTTCTCAGCTCACATCGGTATGTGAAGCAGGCGATGCTCACCTGAGCAGGAATCCCGGACATCGCCGGGCAATTTTGATTGCCTTTTCACTTCCATTTCAAGCAATAAAGACCAACAGACTCTTACTCACACCAGACCTTCTCCCATTCTTGGTTTAGCAAGATGCGTCATTTTACTCTCCGCCTGAGATCAGATGAAAATTTAATGCTCCTCGTGGGGAATTTTGGCAGCCGCTGTTGTAAACTTTGCATCGTGCTTGTTGGTTAATGCATAGAAACAGACTGATGCCACTAGTTTAGTCCAGTACTGCTCAGACGTCATTTGGCTGATGCATGTTAAACTTCGTGTTTGGCAGCAGCTTCATCAGGTTCTAAATTGCGCATCAGAGGTTGATGAAGAATAGCTGTGCAGAAAATTAACCCATATTGAATGGGTTTTAAAATCCCAATAAATAATTGAGAGAAGACTTTGAATAATTAAAGTGGACCTCGTAGTCGTTCACATTAGAGTGGAGGTTCCTCTGATTGCTGCTGTTGTTTTTAATCTTCTTATTTCCATATGAATGCCTTGAAGGCTGCATGGTGGGGAAAGCATGTTTTTGGTTGGTCACAGCTTCAACCGGCTGAAATGACAATGAAAATAAGCACAAATTTACATCCACACAAAAAAATCCACAACGAATCAGGCTGCATCGACCTCTTTGTCCCCCTCCTTTCCCTCGAAGACACACATAGAGCAAGGTGTCAATCCACCAGCATCCAGTCTGCATCGAAAACACACTGTTTATGCCGAATGCGGTGTGCCAAGAGAGAAGCAGAGGGTGCCAGTTTGTTTGCTGTTACTGCCAGCCAACCTTGACTTCAAAGCAGTCTGTTGAAGTGAACTTCCACATCAAAATAGAACCGCATTTGCAAAAGCAACCCATGGTCATTGCCAGCAGATCTTCAGCGGGAATCACCCTCTGAGCATGTCACAGATTGGAAATTTGGTCGTCTGGTCTGCAGCTCAGGGGCAAATGTTGCTTCTGATCACGACTGACTGAGCAGCCGAAGATCAAGGGGATGAAATTCTGTTTTAGGGTGGATTTTTCCCTCAAAGGAAACCCCACTTATTACAACGTGGGTCTTATTTTTGTAGTTTTAGCCATCATCCCTATTTGTGATAAAAACATTGTACTTGCCAGGTTTGTTGCTGATATTCAGGAATGTGGTGTCATTGCTGAAAAGAGGTTTGACAAGACAAGAAGCAACATTAGTCAGATGATTAGACAGGCTGTAAACAAACCACGTCAGAAAAACTGATTTGGAATGAAAAACAATATATTATAAACTTATCAGACACCAGGGTTCCTCAAAGTCAAAGACAATTATTAAATGATAATATTTTAATTAGGTCTAAATAAATTCATTTGTTTTTATTTTGAAGTGTCTGGAAAAATGCAGTTAAAGACTCCTGCCACACTGTGTTATGAATGGCAACATTATGTTATATTTTTCTATTTTAAATTAAATGTACGTAAAATTTACCATATTAATCTATTGATCAATAACTTGTCAGTGATTTTAAATATTCAGTGTGGCTGGAGATCATTCACAGCGATCCTGTCCTCAGATGAATGTGGTTTTATGTGGCTTATTTCCTTATTGACATCGTTGTTATGGCAACTATCGGAGAGAGTGTTGTGTGTCGTTGCTGCTGAGTTCACACATTAACGTCACACCAGAGAGTTCACTATCAGCAGACACACAATGTGTCTCCTCTTCTCCAGGACACAATTTATACAACTAGTGTAAAAGTAATTGCAAGAATATTTCGGAGTCAGGAGTTAATATGGACAAACCGTCTGAGCGTCCGCTGAGCTTGAATGAAAATCAGATGCAGAAGCTTGGGAACCCTGAGAACTCTGTGCAACTCCTTTTATTTATTTATATTCTGAGCCCCACTGGGATGCCTAAGCTGCCTTGCCAGGCCTGGCTACAGGAAGGGGTCCTGGTTTTTGCAGATACAGAAGGACGTGGCTAGGGAGATGGGCTTGCTTAGTGATCTTGATCTTAGTCCAATATAAACCCCTGTTCCAGCCATCCAACACTTGCTCATCCCAGTGATGCACAAAGCCTTCCTGCCAGAAAGCCTTTCTAACACGTGGTTAAAGTTGTGAAACTGTCGCAGTTTGGTTGGATTTTGGCACTGAAACTGCTTGGGTAGGTAAAAAAAAAGAATTGGTCACCTTTGGTTTCTCACGGGACACAAACCCTGATCTCCTGGGTGAACGTCCTGTGTTTTTTTCGCAGACTTTCTTGCTATTTATACTATGTCAGCTTGCTGTGAGCTTCTGATACTGCCACGGATGTGTTCACATTGCCGTTGGCTGAGAGCCTGGCGCGTCTCGTACAGACGCTAAAGGCTTGTGTGTCTGTATGAGACACATGACAAAGCGTCGGTATTTGACGCTCTGGGAACTGAAGCCTTTTGTGTCACTTAAGATTACGACTGCAGAAAGCAGTGAAAGCAAGAAATTTGCCGAAGATAATCTTCCAGATTAAAATGCACCGGTGTTGTACCACACACACAGTGAGGGAAGACCATCCCACAACCACCACGCTCCATGAGGTACAATGACGGGTCCTCATATAGAATTAGTGATATACCTTAGGCCTGAACGGTACAGGGAGTCGCGTTTGGACAAGTACGACTACAATGCTATTCTACGTGAGACTAAGATAAGAGCCGTTGTGCTAAATTGAATGATCCTTCAAGCCTGACATCCCCTTCCAACATCCACTCTGTAATGTTCTCCTCATGTGGTGCACGTAAAGATGTAGGCGAGGTACTCCTTCTCCGCTTTTATCTGCGTGTCTCTGTGGAAGAGTGTGTTCCTGTGCACGTATGCACACAGTGCTTGTATTTATGCACCCATGAAGACTCTGTGTGTGTGTGTGTGTGTGTGTGTGTGTGTGTGTGTGTGTGTGTGTGTGTGTGTGTGTGTGTGTGTGTTCCCATCGCCCATGAGGAACAGCCCGGGGGAGGCCAACACACTGTAACAGAAGGAGGCAATGAGCCAGGATCACTGTTGGGATCCACTGGGAAATAACATGTAAAGAGCTGCCTGTCAGTGCGGGGGCGAGCCCAGGGAAATAACCCAAGATTGGTGCGAACCTCTGCCGTCTCTCTGATGTTAATTCCCCATACTGGGCGCACTTTCACACGTATAGCCTCACTTCCTCTGTTTCCTTCTCGTAAAGCTCACAATGGAACATTTTTCTTACACACAAACAGTAATCCGGTTTTGCACACACACACACACACACACACACACACACACAGTGATATACTCCCGCTGCTCTCACATCTTCCAGTTCCCCCATCGTGCACACACCCTGGAGACACACAGTGGAGCTCATATGCAGATGCACTGACTGACACACTCGTATCTCTTCCTGCAATGTCTCTCTCACTCTCTCACACACACACACATTTCCCTCCTGAGGCCCAACTAGTGCAGCAATGACATCTGTCTCCGTGGTGCTATTGCCTCCATTGCAACACATGCCAACTCCAATCGAACTGTTGCGTATCGTCTCTGCAGCTCATCAGTGGTTGGCGTTATTACCGAGAGCTGCCCCACAGTGCAGCAGTGGGTGAGCGGCAGGATCAAATGACACCAATTTCGAGGGGTTCTGATTTCGCATCGTCTCATCGCATGCAAATGTTGTGCCCCTGGCCAGATTTGATCCAGCATTTTAACTGGAGCAGATTGTGTTAATGATGACGAGGATGAAGAGATGAATCTGAAATGGAGGATGATGGCTCCTTGGAAAGCTTATAACGTCTGTGTCAAGGGCTGTTTTCGCCTTGTGCAGCAGTAATATTAGTAATATTAGTGTTGCCCGCTCTTTAGCTGCAACTGTGCAGAACTACTGGCTTCAAACCAACACATTCTCATGCCAGGTTGTCAGATACCGCTTTGTCACACTCCTCTGCGTCTCATGTGCGATGTGCAAAGCCTTCCCACCAGAAAGCCTTTTCAAAATGTGGCCAGCGCTGTGAAACAGTCTCAGTTGTGAAATGCTTGGAGTTTGGTGAGGTGTAGGCACCAAAGCTACTTGATTTAAGATTTAGGAAAGCATCGTTTTGGGAAATTTCTGCAGATGGTTTACATTGGGGTTAGTTAAAAGTTTGGTGCGTGTCATACAGATGTTAGAGGGTACCTTGTGCATCTGTAACAGAGACATGAAAAAACCCTTTCAACTGTTGATTTGGAGTTCAAATGTTAACACTGTGATGCTTCGTGCTGCTCGGTACAGCCCTACCTGGTGGTGTGCACAGAAAAAAAACCCTCAACAGACGAGGCATCATCATATGGAAATTTTACAGCGCAAATTTTGTTGAAGTCACCATGCCCCCGAGTGCTGTCCATGCAGCCTGCTGAGGTCTGTTTTCACCTACCAAAAGTGACCTGTGCATGCTCACAGTTCATCCTGCCCTCAGGAGCGCTGAGCGGAGTGGCAGCGAGCTTGCTCAGGCAGATATAGAGCTGACCAAGCTCATCATACTGTCATGTCTTCTCCCTCATGACAGCTAACCGAGTCTTGTCCTGCAATTAGATGAAGCAGAAGACAAGACACGTGAATACTGGGTACTGGACGAAGCTAGCTGTGGGGTGACTCACGGGAACATCTCGGCCTGGGTTTCAGAATCTATGTGGATCCCGGAACACTGAATGCATCCAGGATCATTCATTCAGCTCATCTGTCAGGTGTTGATAGATATGACTCCATCACCTAATTTGTTTAAGAAAAAAATAGCTTTTATATTATTTTGTATGTTTGACCGCTGTGCCCAATGCATTGTGGGAACTGGAGTTGGATGTCTGGACTTTATGTAGCTGTGATATCATTTTTAAGCATACAAAGACACTCTTCTCTCTCTCCTGCACTATACCAGTTCTCCCATTTCTGTCCCCTTCCCTTCCTCCCCATCTGTCTTTTACTTGGGTCTGGAGTGTTAACGTATTTGGTCGTCTGCCCCCCACGGTTGAGCTTTGTCATGTTTTTAGGCACCACCATGCCCACGTTGGCTTACCTGCCTCCCGTACACTGGTGCTCGTGCTCTGCAGTGATTTAAAAAGACTGCGATCGCAGTGGCACTCACACCACATCAAGCGTTTCCCTGGCAACAACACAGAGGTTGATTCATGTTTCGGAATAGGGCTGCACTCCTGCGCTCCCACAAACACACGTCACTGATTTCGGAATGGATGGATATTTACCATTGTTTTTGCCATTACTTATTATTTTTTGATTTGATGCCATGGTCCTCGTCTGTTTCTTCGGTCCAAAGCCTCTGAAGCACAGCAGGACTCGCATCCGATGGCAAAACATCAGAGGAGCGCCCTTCTTGGGTCAACTCCTCGAACAGAGTCAGAACAGACAGAGTGACTGGTGAGCGGCGGGATTGTCAGGGAGCTCATGTTCAGACCCAGACTTTCCCGGAGTCTGCTCGTAGCATGTGCTGTTCCAGCAGGTCTGCACCTCTTCTGGAGCCCTCTTACAGGCTGGCTGAGTTGAAGTAAAGTGGTACTGGGTGCAGTTGGAACAGTAGTTTTTACAATAATGAGTACATGAGCAGAGTGTCCCTAAATGAAGCAGTGTTTGGTTTTGTTTTTGTCATTTAGCGTACAGTTAGAGATAATCTATGGTAATAACATCTTCAACACGCATGGGGTTGATGGCAATGCTGATGTGCTTTCTATATGGCCCCACTGTCCTACCGATGATCGTCACTTCTTTTCCTCTCTCCCTCACAGATAACAGCTTTCGATGAGCTCCAGGCTGACTTCAAGGTGCCGATTGATCAGGGCAATCCACTCCACGCGGTAGGTTCGCTCCCCTGACTCATTTTCATTCATTCACGCCGGACATTTTCTCCACGTGTTTCGTCAGGTTATTGTCTCGTTTATGTGCGAAGGCGATTGTTGGCGCATATGGAAAACAATTTGAGTCCATTTGCTGAGGGGCACACATTAATACAGTGCAGTGCAGCGGGAGATGTTCTGTCTCACCTTTCACACTCTGTGTCTTTCCCAGTCTCACCCCTGTTTTCTCTCCTCGCTCTTCAGTAATTTTAAATCAAGCAGCTAGATGCTGCAGAAAGCGTCTGTGTTCACAGGCAGGATGCTCCTTTCATACCCAATCATGATGCTATCACCTGATTACCTGTGGAATGATCCAAACAGTTTTTTTTTGGAGAGTTCCACAACTTTCCCAGTGTTTAGCTGCTCCTGTCCCAGTGTTTTACACATCGTCTCAAATGGGGGAACCAAGGTTGTACTAGTCCCGTCTGCCCTCCTCACTTCCTCGCTCAAAAGCAGTCCTATCATAGGGCCTCAGGCCAAAACAAATGAATGAGTCATCTTTTATGAGCAAACCCTCGAGTCCAGATACAAATAAAATACAAGCGGAGAGGCAGAGATAAGCATGGACTCTACAGTTGGTCTGTTCCTGCAGACACTTAACAGTCCCAGTGCAAACCATTTCTAACCATCTAAGCCCTCATAGTTCCAGCATTTTGATATAGCCTAAACTCAGTTGAGTGCAAAACGTCTCTGAAACGACAAACTGTCTATCTGTAAATTATAGAAATGAACGTGGACCTTGGGACACGTACGTTCTGTTTAATGCATTCTGCTTCCCTACATTTCAGAGGGAAATGTGCTTTTTACTCCATATTTATCTGACAGCTGTACTTACATCAAAGCTTATTTAGAAAATGATACATTGTAAAAGAGTTAATGAGCCGTTGCAAACATTTTGTGCTTGTGACCCCCAAACTAAAAGCTTGGGGGTCACAAGCCTGAGATATCTATGACTTCTAAGCAGTTTTCCATTTGCACATTGAAAAAGTACATGTTACTGATAATATGTCACTTTTATTGAAGCAGTATTATGAACGCAGAACTTTTACTTGTATTTCTACATTGTTGTATAAGTTCTTTTACTTTAGTAAGAGATCTGAATTCAACCGGCTCATATAAGAGCAGGAGAAACTTCAGCCTCAGTCATACAGTCTGTGGGGACCTTCAGTGTCCTTCAGACTCCCTGCTCCTCACACTCACAGCTAACAGCTGACACTTCAGTCTACCCTGATTATATTCAAAGGCCGTCTCAGGCTAATGCAGGGATTTGGGCTTTTCTGCTACTTGAATAGTAACATTTATTTATTTCAGTTTACAGAATATTACATTTTAACAATAGTCAATTCACAGGTTAATACACTGGATTATACTCATGCCCTCAGCTCTCCCTGGCTGTCTGTGACGTGCAGTGAATATTAAACAAATGCTTTCCAGCAGATCTGCAGTAATGTATTTTTTACATGGAAATGTGTAAACATGTTAATATATGTAAGTGTAACGTGAGAAACTGCGAGCCTTGGTCCCCCCCCACCACCTCATCTCTCTCACAAACTCTCAAACGGAGAAACAGGCGAGCATGTTCTGCTTCGCCACACCTGGAAACTGCCACAGCAGCAATCGGGGGAAGTTGTGGAGGAAAATGTGCATTAGTGTTGGCCAGCGTGGGGAAGCTGCCCCTGGTGAAGTTGTTTTAGGATGGATTCCAGCCCTCTAAATCCTTTCCCCTTGAGTCTTTTGGGCTTTTACTAACGCAGTCGGCTCTTAATAATGCATGGTAGTACAGTACAGCACGAGCAGTTAGTTTGGAGGTGACTTTGACTTAAGAGCTCTGGACTGTATAGCCCCTCTGAAGTATTGACTTCTATACATCCTCGGGGATGAGTGGAAGAAAGACAGGAGAAAAGTTGGAGAGGGAGGCAGATTGAAGAGAAAAATTACAAACTGGGTAAAGGAGGAGCGTTAGAGATGGAGACAGACGGAGGAAGAGGGAGAGATGGCTGAATGAGGATTTCTTAAGAGGCAAGTGAAAAGAATTCTTCTGCTTGAAAGGCAGTTTCAAGACCCTGAAACCAGTGCATTAGACCAGATTTCCCTGCTCAGTACCACTTTCATATTTTGTCATATTTGCATATCATTATGCAATGCAGAATATATCAAAGAATCCAGCAAGGAAATGGGTACAAAAGGTTCCATCTAATTTTCACTTCCCTCTCCTTTCTCCCCTCACTCTCCTATCTTTCTTAGACCCATCCTTCCCCTTTGGGCTCCCGCTCCTGATATGAAATGAGTTACTGCTGCGCATTTCCACATGTGGCCACCCCTGTAATGCACAAGTTCTCTTTCAGAAAGTTGTAGCTGCACCCCCCCAAGCCCTGAAAGCCGCAAAAAGCTTGTGGAGTTTGTGATATCAATCTCATGTCTGTACATCATGTACAGATGTAGAGGCTGCGGTGTGTGGTTAGCTTAGCTTAGCAAAAAGACAGCAGGGGGACATGGCTGCTAGGGGTCAAAAACTGAACAGAAAGAGCAGTGAAGACATTTTAGTCATATTTATTCAGTCTTGACAATAACCGCTCACTGCTGTGCTGTGTGTCTCTATACTGCAAACATCTGAAGTGCATTTCATTTTCTCCTTGTTCATGTCTGATTTTACACATCTTATGAACACATGAACAGTGACAATCGATCAAGGTTCCAGTTTCCCTAAAGCCATGAAGAGATTTGGTAGATGGGTGGATGAAACACAGTTTCCACGCCGCTGGTTGAGTGACAAATTCCTTGGTGCACAACTTTTGTACAGTCAAACATCCATGCAAGACATTTTTTCCCTCTTTCCTGAGTCCACAGAGCTTTAGCTAATCATTAGTTAACAAGCAGCGATTTAAGACAGCTGTCCTTTTACAACATTAACCTTCTGTGAGGACTGTAACATTCTGCAAAAACTTCTGCAATCCCTGAAAACCAGCCGTGATAAGGTGTAAAGCGTGATGGAGAAGTAAGCAGCACCAGAGCTCTCCAGAGCTCAGATTTTTACTAGCTTCCATAAACAAGTTAGAAAAATGTTCCTCAACTCTCACATGTGCAGCAGATCCCAGTAGCAGAGGTGACCTCCAACCTAGGCCCCTCTCTCTAACACCCTACACTGCAATAACTTAAAGACGTGGATTTAACCAAAGTTAACAGAAAACTCGATCTACTCCCCCCTTCTCTTGCCTACTTGGTTCAGTCTAACAGTAACTGGCTTCTGCTGGATTCGTGGGGCTGCATTCTCACCTTTTCGCTCCATGAAGACCCGCCCCTGGAAGTACACCTCAGTGCGGAGGATGCTCCCCAGCTCCCTGCTTTGCTTTCCACAACCCTTGGAGCCGCTCAGTTTGTGTTTCACTCACAAAGTGGAAACTCATTTGCATAGCTTGCTAATGTTTCCGCTCATTGCCGCTGTCCTTGCTTTTTGTGTGTCTTGGGGGAGTTTCCTGTTGAAGTTTCAGTATTTCAGCACTCAGCTTTCATGGCTATGGGGACAGAGCAATCACTCATCATGCTAACTACTCAGACACTTATCATTTCCTGCGTGCCTGATGAGTTTTTCCACTGAAGACTTCACTATAGAACAGGTACAAATGTGCGACAGATAAACATGAGAAACATAAGCGCAAAAACCTTCATGGAACATTTAGTTCTGGTTAGGTGTACGTGTGCAACCTATTACTTATAAGAATGGCAAAGCATGCTAAAGTCATGAAGTCTCCCCTCACAACTTACAGCTCATACACAAACAGTCCAAGATTGGTTATCAGTGCAAAACAAAGTCAGTAAAACAGTGACAGTTGCATCAGCACCATGGACAGCGCAACACATCAAACAAACAAGACTAAGACATTGTGCAGCTCAGGAGACTTTTTATTCTACTTCTCTTACATATCTGTGACTCCATATTGACAATCATACACTAAAAAGAGCCCATATTTAACCTCCTAAAAGTTGGAAGACTATTCTTGAACACATCTTTGATTTGATAACGTGATTGTGGTCTGCTTACCACACATCGGTGGCTCAGGCTCAGCCTAGCAAAGCTGCATCCAGTAAACTCTCTTTCCACTCTGTCTTGCTTTTCTTGATCAGGTCTTCAAAACCAAGATGAAGTCAATAAGCTTTGCGGGGGCGTGACATGTTTCTTTGTTGCCCCAAACTGTCAGCAATGGAAAAAGTACGCAGCATTGCCTTTCACCGAGTACTTAACCCAGAAGAACTGAACTGGAAGACTATCCAGGAGAACCTGTTTGGATTGATCCTCCCTGAGGTCATCTGGAATTGTGTTGCTTTGTTCTCCATGATGCGGGTTGGGAGGAGGGCTGTGAACAGATGCTCAGCCGTCATCTGGTTGTGAGGTAGCTGTTGGCGGTGAGTCGCCCCCCTTGGCCCGCCCATTACTCCTGAGTTGTAGTTCTATGTCATTGTGTCTTTCAAGTGACATCTCTGGGGAGACAATTTGAAAATCTAACTTAGCTTTGGTTCTCGACTCTGCCTTTTTAATCCAGCTGGTCGATGGCTTTATCTTGTGTAGGTAACCAGCCACGATTCTCCTTCCTGCTCTCGTGTCGTACACATCCTGCAATGATCCATATGACCTGTCTGTCACTGGCTCATGCATAATGTCTCCCGCCAAGCTCTCCTTCCTTCCTAATTAGCAGTTTCTGTCAGCTTGGGCTGTCAGGGAGGAACTTCACATTGTGCAGACACACACACACACACACACCAACACACAATATAGATGCAATGACTATATTCGCTGTCAAATTCACAATAAACGATGTAAAGCTTGTTCAACATTTTCTCTTCATCTCTGTCGCACACACCCTCACAAACACACACACACACTATATTGGCAAGTTGTAGTACCACAGTGGAGAGGAAATAATACAGTAGAGTGAATGATGTGAAGATGGAGAGGAGTTGTTTTCACCCTCAAACATGTAGCAGACACGAGGAACAGTCGAGCTGCTGTAGGCGGAGGAGCTGGTGCTCTGGCTGTCTTTGATAGTTGATGTGTTCGTTCATTTGATGGATGTGTGTCACTGTGGATGCATGTACTTCATGTTTGTGTTGTGATCGCCTGCACTGCCATCCCTGCTGGATCTCTCTGTGGAATTCAGTCACCAGTTTAACTGCATTTTTGAAGCATCTTGAATGGTGGTGATTTTCAATTAAATTCAACTTGTTTTTTTGTTATTTTACTATTTCTTCATTCAATGTACAATTACACTTCAAATCCTTTCAGTCTTGAGCTTTGAACAATACAAGCATCTACTTTTCTGTCTCCCACAACTTCCACAACTGCACACGCTCCAACTGACTTTTTTCAACTGACTTTTTTAACGCCTTTTATTATAATTGACACTTCAATTTCCCTCACCACTTCCGTTTTAGCTGCTATTTTTCTTCAGTGTTTTCCTTTTGACTGACACTTCAAACTTTAGCTGTCAGGATTTCCTCTGTTTCAAATGTTTTAGTTGTCTAATTGCAACAGCTAGCACAAAAAGTAAAGTAAATTTCCTTCAGAAAAGTTGCCATTTGACTGACATTACAACTAACAGGAGTGGAGAGTTGATGCCACATCTTGCAGCCATGTTTGTAGAGCTATCAACTTTGCAAGCATGATTTATTTGGCAAAAGTTTGCACTTTCAGATTAGAATTTTTTTTATTGTTCCTTTATTCCTGCTGTCAGTGTTGTACAGGTCAAATGCTGCAGGACTGCCTCTACTCAAATTAGCATGCAACAGAGTAAAGTCTATTTTAACACATGGCGCCCATGTATGAACACTGAAAGCGTTATTGGTGGCTGTAATCACTGCTCCTGTCCACACTGGCCATGAAACAGTCCCTTAACACATTGCAAAATCTACAGTCCTCATTCGGAGTGCTTTCTGAAGTTGGTCTCGAGCTAATTGAAGGCTACAGCAGTGTCAGCTGGAGGGGGCGTCTTTGTCCAAGCAGTCTCTTGTAGGTTTATTGTTCTGTCACAGCGACAAAAACCAACACGCCAATGCCAGGACGTATTTCTCCATCGCAAGAAAGCACTGTTAGTGGAAACACAAACAGCTAATTATGTGCTAAGATCATAACTTCACTTGATACACACCTTGTTTCAGCTGTTTTTACACAGAGCAAGGACTTGGAGTTTGTCCCACATCCCACATATCATCTTCATATTTAAAAAAATTATATCCCCCTCCCATTAAAAAAAAGTATCTGTCCACACGACTTTCATTTTATGAAAAATCTCCCTAAACACAAGAACGCAAAAACCATTCCAAAGGCTCAAACAAGCATGCCTGGCCAGTAGGTGGCGATAAAGTCTACTTCAATGATACGTCAAATACCAGAGAAGAATATTCTCAGCATGCATCAGTTCAGTCTCCTTCGGCGGAAAATAGGTCGAGTGGCTAATTATTTGTTTGTAGTTATTTAAAACCTTTCTGCCACACGGCACCTGTCAGTTAGCAAGCTCTGCTAGCTTGATCAAGATGCAGAGCTTGCAGAGCATGTTCCCCCGTCAGTAGCTCCATACTGAATAAAATGATGTTCAATCGTACAGCACCACTCCCTCACACACACACACTCAGTTTTCATTTCTTTGTTTCCCACAGTGCTCAGGGTTTATTGTGCAGTTCCCAGCATCCATTGCTCGTGTGCCTGTGACACACATGCACGCCATGCAGACTCCAGTGAGGATGCGCTCTCCCGCAGCACATATCCACATGCACGCATCGCTTTAATAAGAAAGGAGTCGGTAGCACTGATAATATCGTCTGAGTGATAACTGAGGGAGGAGATGAAGGAGAGAGAGTCTGGTGGTGGTGGGGGGGGGGTTATTCATTCAAATGTTTTATGAGTTTGACTTTTAGGAGTGTTTCCATTAGCGTCTCACCGAGGACGCGAGCGCAAGCCATGACAGCTTCTGTAGCCTCTTCACACCGTTTAAATGCTCCCCTTCACCCTTCATCCCCCGAATCATTCCATCTCCCTCGCTGCTCCACGCCTGTCTCCCCCGCTCAAGTTCAAGCTTTACTCGAGTCAAAAGGGGAAATTTATTCCACAGCCTGTAGACACACTTTTTTGATCACCCTCCTCCGCTTCACCTTTAGGGCGTTCATCGTCCAACCGCACTTACACCATCCACTTCCTGCAAATGAGAATTTCCTCTTAATTGGTGCGCTGGTTAAATAGAGGTCACCCCACCCCTCGCCTCCTCCCACTCTTGTTTATACTTTCGCGCCGCTCTCGCTTGTCAAGCCAGTTCTCGCTGAGTCACAATTCAAAGAGGCATCAACCTAATTGCTTGCTAATGAGTAGACAGTTGCGGGTGTGTGCGTGCGCACGTGTACGCTAGCAAACACACGCATGCACGCTGCTTGGAATACATTTGAGTGTCCTCGTTCAAACCCGTCAGGCGATGAAGGCGAGGGGAGATGGTGTCGTGCAGGAGCGAGCTGGTCCGATCCTCGACGAGGCGCGGTGTCAACCAGAAATAGACATTAGCAGGGGAGATAATTGGCTATCAGAATGGGCCTTTCATGTGTGTTGTGGTGTGTGTATGTGTGTGTATATATAGGTATATATAGATGTGGGTACGTGTGTGCAGCGGATGAGGTCATATCAAGGACAGAGGGAGGGTTGAAATTTCTCTGATTTCCTGCACATGAGGCAGAAATCTGTGCCACTACGAATATAAATTCTCTTTCCCACTGTTCCTCCTCCCAATCACGGATTCCCTTTCTTGCCCGTCATGCGCTGCCGTACATTGCACATCAAAGTGTAGCTCCCCTCAATTGAAATTGCTTCTCCTTGTACTTTGAAACACTTGAAATAATGAAAAGTTGAAAGGCAGAGCAATATAGCTTTTTTTTTTTTCCCACGCTTCCTTCCATGTGAAATGAGGTAAAGTCCCACGAGGCGTTTTGGAGAGATGAGAGTGGAAGTCGTGATACTTCAGTCAGAGAGTCTCAACACACACACACAGAAGAAATGAATAAATGATACAAAATGATTCAGTGGTCACCCTCAGCTTTATACCGGCTTCCACGTATCTCCCCCTCTCTCCCTGCCTCTCCGTTGTTACAGCGGTGTTACCTCAGACTTGTTTGCGCCCTCCTACCCAGGAATCTCTGCCTTCATTATTTAGAGCAGCGGCATAAATTAAACATTTTCAAGGAGAAACCTCTGAAGCAGTCTTCACATCTTAAAAATAGCAATCAAATATTTATGTTTGCATCTTCATCGATGTATATTTTAGGAAACGATATAGAGGCCCTCAGCGTTTGAAGAACATAATGGCATCCAACCTTCAAAAGCATCAAAAAGGACTTTGGAACTCAGCCACAATCATTGACATAAAGGTGTGGGAGAACATTTTGGGGAATATTATATGATCTCTTCTCTCTTCTTCTTATAAAGCTGATTATGGTCCATGTGTTAGAAAACACACACACAGGAACATTGGCATTTATAACAGTTTGGTTTTTGGTCACCTGATGAATGAAAGTCCAATCCAACAGGGGTCATATCTGGCTGTTTAGCTGCCAAATGCTCCACTATGTTCGCCAGCTAGTTGCTAACTCGTTTGTGTAGTGCGGCAGTTTGATAGCGTTTTCATTGAACGGCAGTCAAACTGTAGGTGATAAAACCCGAACAATAAACAAAGCAAGGCAAACCAATAAAGTGGTGTGTGTATACATGCTTGTGCCGGATGTTATCCGAAGTGGGATGAAAAACCAGTTGGAGAAGGTATCTGGTTGCATTTGTTGGCTGATAAAGGGTTTGTTCCAGAGCTCTTGCAGAGACTCAGATTTATCTGATCCTTACGTTCTATATCTGAAAATACATACGTTGTCGTCTATTTTGATGTTTGTGAATGATTTGAATTGAAAAAAACATCTGGTCTAAGTCTAGAATCTCTTGATCTGGACTGACTGGGGTGGGCTTGACGATCATTAATCTGTGAATACCAGAAATGTAACGGCCCTCACAGCAAATATAAAAGCTTTTTATTCTCGATGCTATTGACACAGTGTTTCAGCAAAAAGCAACACACGAATCCAGACATGCAGGTCGAAGCCTCCCAGCCACACGATTATTATTACATAACCGCGATAATAAGTGAATATGATGCATTTCACAGAATAATGCACTCAGGAAAAAATAGCGAGCCGTTGTGCTAATATAACTTGTTAATCTGTGATAGTGTGCTGGGTCTGAGCAGTCTGCTGTGTGACTGATCATATTGTCTCTTCCTAACAAACTATAAATCATTGGCCTCCCATCCCTCGCTTCTCCACCCAACACAACAGTCAAGGCGTTGCTAAACTAGCCGGCCTCAGCGCTACGAGACTGAGCTGTTACATAAAGACGGACGTAACAGGCATGAGGCTGGTATCGATCTTCAGATCTCACTTTTAAAGAAAGCAAATAAGAGTCAAGATAAGTGCTCATCAGTTACCTTGTGTTATGTTGTGAATGGGCAGGATCCACCTCTGAGTGTGTGTGTGTGTGTGTGTGTGTGTGTGTGTGTGTGTGTGTGTGTGTGGAAAACGAGGGCTCTCACTGCCTCCACACACACACACACACACACACACACACACACTCAGAGTACATTCTGTCTGCCTGAGCCTCTCTCTATCACAGCTCTCACCTGCTTGTGTCTCTGATTCTCACACACACACACACACACACACACACACACACACATACTGCAGTCCAGCAGAGGTGGAACCTCACTGGCACATTTCCACACAGCAAATCAAAATGTGAGCTTATTGCTCGCCCTCGGCATTAAACATATAGAATAAAAATGCAGGGGCAAGTTGAAAAGCACAGAGGGGTTTAAACATAGGCAGCATCACAGCATGCAGTGTATAGATGCAGATACTGTGCGCATTTTACAATGAGCAAACCACCGTGGTGTTTCAGAAACACCCATAAATGCTGCGTTCATAAGCAGCGAAGTGTATTTTTCACTCCAATTATCTCGGCACATTTTCACACTCTTTTAATGCTGTTTTTTCTGACGTGGTTACTAAATATTAGTTCAGCTTTGGACACGCTGGCTTTGATGTTCTGTCGAGCCTAAATATATTTTTTCATATACTTCACGGTTCCCACGGAGCCCCCGTTGTTTACGTTTGCGGGCAGCTTCTGAGCGGCAGAGATGAAGTCAAAGCGACTGTCCACGAGCACAAACAGTGTGACGCTCACATCAATATATGATTTATAAGCAGCCAGAGTTCTGCATCCCTGTGGAGCATGCAGCCCTGCCAGTCACGTCCAGATTGCATCTCTATAGGAATAAGTTAATATTTGATGATGATATTAAAAGCTTTGGTGAAATGGTGGCTGTTGGAGTCAGCATTGTGGCGAGTGCTGATTTAAGCATTTTATACCTTATTGCAGATGCTGGGAACACTCAGTATAGTAAATTATGTAAACGTATATATAAAGGTAGTGATGAATACAGTGACCGCTGGGGAAAGGCTCTCTGAAGGTCCTGCAAAATTCCAGATGAATGAATTAATGTGGAGACAATTCAAAGGTTCATGAAATCTTAAAGTCCAACATGATTGATTGATTGATTCCTTTATTTCGAACATGTAAAAAAAAACAAAGAAAGACAGAGCAAACAGATAAAAAGTGATAATAATAAAGAATAAAGAAGAAAAAAAATGTCACCTTCTTCAGTGCATGCTCATCTCAGATTGGGTCCATTTTATTTTGAAAGAGACATTTTATTTTGAAAGAGACAAAATCCACGTTTTTCTCTTTGCACTCGAATGCCCTCTGGTTTTAGACATATTGACAGTTGGACCAGGTTTTACTTTGGTCCTATTTGACTCTCAGATAGAAGAAGCCAGGTGAAATCATGACAACACCTAATGACTTACCATTAAAAAGTCTAAGATCCAAGATTCATTCATGTGTATTTGGCTGTGATCATCTCTCTGAAGTCGTTGGAAATGTATTTAAACCCATTTCCCCCTGCTTTCCTTCAAAATGCAGCACAAACTTGCAACTTTTCTATTCTATTTCATCTTTCACCAGATACACATACAGTTAACATACTCAGCTGACTGAGTCACCAATAACAAAGTGCTGTGTGAAACCTAGAACGTTCTAAACCTCTTCCTTGTTTGTCTCCTTACAGAGGGAGAGATTGCGGAACATTGAGAGGATCTGCAACCTGCTGAGGAAGGTAAGCACAGAGGGACAAATCACATCTTGTTTGTGTCCTTCAGGCTGGGAATATGACCCGTAACTGGCTTGTAATAGTTGACGACGTAAGAATATGCGCTCCAATGAGAAAGCACATAAAGTGGATAAAAATATTCAAAACACTTTGCAGATGACACCTCACTCTCACCTGAAATCTGATACTAATGTATTAAAGACACTTTGGCCTCATGAATCTGTCATGCATTCAACCCTGATGACATATTTATATCCTCTAAATGCTGTCATCTCACCCCTTACAGCATTTTTCACAATTTCTGCATCACTTTTTCAGATATGCAAGGCTCCTGCTTGACAATTTAGTGCTCGGTTTTTGAAATGTGAGTTTATAGAGCCGCATATTAGTATTCTGCAGGTCTAGCTATGTTGGTTAAGTTTTTAATGAATTTTTGATTTGCACAGTGATGCTTCCTTTGTCTTCTGGCCCAATGTTGAACTGACATCAAAGGGGAGACAGAGATTGAGAGTTTCTATGCTGTGCTCTGCAGAGCCATGCGCTGTGTGTGTGTGTGTTTTGCCTCGAGGACTCAGTATGAGGATGAGAAGAGGCCTCCTCCCAGCTTCAGTGTGACATCTGTTTCTCCCTCCACCTCTCTGAAACTCACACTGTGCGCGCACGCCTCATGCATGTGTGCATGCACGTGTGCATGTTTGTATGTGCGAGTCTGTTTATGCTGGAGGTTCATCGGTCGAACAGCTGATCTTGGTTATCAGTGTTGTCAACTCGAGCCCCCGGGCCCTCTACCGGCCCCTGGGGAGGACGTCCTCCCTGCAGTGCTTATGTAGAGACGAATACACACATGCATGAGCACACAAACACACACGAGACAGCATACAGTACATGCACACACACATCCAGATGCACTGGCGTTGCAGCTGTGACCTACTGTGCAGGGATCATTGGAGCTGCAGACGTGATACCACAATGTCACCAAGCAGCAGCCTGAATCTACAGATCACTGTCTGCCAGTCCAATCAATTTTTGTTTCAATGAAAAATCTGAGACATTGTAAACCTGCAATGAAATCAATATGTCATCAAAATGCAATAAAAAGTAGATGAGACCCAGTGTTGTAATCTCAGTTTCTGCAGGTTCATTAGCTGCACTACCTGTGCACCATTATCAGTTATGAATGAGAAAAACAACCTCACCCTCAAGAGTCTGACATCAAAGTCAGATTTGTGTTCATGTACTATTTTTACAAAAGGACCAGCACTGTACAATGTTATAACCCTGCCTGGGAGCCCTCAGCCCGCATGGGAGCCATGCTGTATTATCAAGGTTTTGGTATCTTTAGTTTTATAGAACCTGTGTAATGAAAGCCAGCCAGACTCTGTGCAGATTAAGCACTATTATAACCCCACATAGGTCCCCTTGATTAATTTTGGAATCAGGCACAATTTCTGTCAGATGGGTCGTGGTTTGATGTTCAGTTTGAGGGGAGTCACGGCGTCTGATTAATTACCTGAATGATCAAAGATCTGGCTCTCAGAGAATCAAAGGGATACCTGGCAGGTCAGAAATGTTGTTTTTGCAGTGTGAGCAGTTGCACAGTGTGATTTCATTGCATGGTTGGTGTCAATACATCTGTTGTAAGCAGTAGTTAGCTGTACATATGTGCATATTGACATAAGTCCCACTTTTTAAAACCATTTTGAATATAACAAGGCAAAAACAGAAAAAAGAAGAACCCAAAGTGAGGTGACAGAATTCACCTGAGAAAAACATTTTATACTGTACATAAAAGAACCAGACTGGCTGCTTTTGGCTAATCCAAAATAAATAAATGGACTTAAACTGAGAAATCAATGTACTTAATCACACTGATGCAAAGATCTTGCAAATCCGTAACACTGATTTGCAGCACTGTCCTCAAAGGCCTCATACAACCACAGACATCTACCATAACAAAATAGGCAAATAGCACAACAAATGTCTATCATGTCACAGTATAATACATGTCACAATGTCTAACCCTTCTCCAGTGTATGAGGCGATAGTCAAATCCCTACATCTTTCCTCAGTGTGTGAACTTCACACACAATTTCTGAGCTATATTTCGACTCTGCTGCACGCTGTGCCTGTCAGCGTGGACGCCCGAGGTCCTGGTGCAGGAGGATCTGCTGCATTGTGAAGGTTTTTTTCCTCCTTTCTCCACAGCTTTTCTTTCCCCTCCCGAAACCATTCAGCTCACGCCAACTGGCACAGTCACAGACCGGTGGTCCTGATTGATTTGGTTAAAAGCTCTGGCTGGGTTTCTTGACGTTGGCGCACCTATTTGGTAGTTTTCACGATGGACGCACGCGCACATGCAGGCGTATGGGCAGGTGCCATTTTTGTTCTCAGCAGAGTGTGTGTTCTGATGGGTTTTGGGCATGTGAAAACTCATGCAGATGACACAATAGCTTGAGGGGATATATTGTGTTCTGTTCTCTCAACTGTGTGTGTGTATGTGTGTTATTCATTAGATATGCAGTCTTGTGGCTCGAAGCAGTGAGCCGGCACGTTGTCACAGCAACTGAGCAAACCTGAGTGTACTCATTAGCGCTCTTCCTTCCTTTATTTTTGGGCCTGTCTTGCCCCTTTTCCTCTCTCTCCACCTCTTTTTCAACATCCCTCTCCCTATTTTGTCCTCTCTCCTCCAATTCTCTCCATCCCTCCTCCTCTCTACCTCCGTAAGTGTAGTAATGAGTAAGTGAGGGAGGATGAGTGACTCTGTTTATTATAAGGTGTTTTTGGAGCTGCCATGCTGTCTTCAAAACTCAACTTTGACTGCATTGTGTCAATGACAAGACAAAAAACCCCATGACGAGACAGACCTCACTGCGGTGTGACACATTGCACTTGTATCATCAGGTGATTATCAAATCAATTGTTTTACAACGATGTCCTTGTGGAAAAAAATCTTCACAATTCATCACAGAAAGAAGAAAGCAGCCAGTGAAGCAGTTAGAATACAAACCTACGGTTTCAGATGGTTTTCTGCTTGATATCTTGGTTTTGGTTTTTAATCATAAGCTTGAAAACTCAAACAAGTGTAAAACCTTCTAACCATCAGCAACAGGGTGCGCAGGCAACAATTCTTGGCCTGTTACATATCCTTTAGTCAATCATTTAAAGTCTACTTTTATGCAGATGACACAGTTTTGTATGTCACTGGTTCCACTCCAACCCAGGCCCCTGATGTCCTCTTGTCTTAATAACAGACTTGTTTTAATTCACCTATGTCTCTCACTATCCTGTAATCAAAGCTTTAATTGGTACCTTCAATCCATGATAATGCCCCGTCATGAATTCCACTTTTATGAAGCAATGCATTTTCAGTTTTGGTTTGGTTTTGGTTTACACCACGTACGCTTTTGGTTGGACTGCGCTAGATTGTACAGGCGTGCCTAATAAAGTGGCCAGTGAGTGTATATTGCTATCATAGGCTGCCTTTCTTTGTGAAACCGTTTGCTGACTCTACTTCATTATGAAGAGTCACAAAACCAGCATAGCGCTTTACGCTTTGAAATGTCGGATAGTGTTTGGTGGGAAAACATGACAACAAGTGCATCATCACATCATACAAGACCTCTTGTTAAATTGCCCCCCCCCTCTTTGCACTACGCTCTCCTCGCTTCTGAGACTCTTCTGGCTTCCTACCCCTCTTCTCTCAGTGCTATCATGGGGTTTTGCAGTTTTCTGCTCTGTGTTCTTTTTATATCTTACTCCATCCCCCTCTTTCTATGGCTGTGTGTGTGTGTGTGTGCGCGTGTGTGTGTGTGTGTGTGTGTGTGTGTGTGTGCGTGTGCGTGTTTGTGTGTATGTATGTGTGTCTCCTCACTTTGGAAAGAAATGAGAGAGGAGTCAGAAATTGAGTTATGCTGTGATCTCTGCTTCTGTTGGGCACTGTGTGTGTATGTGTGTGTGTGTGTGCGTGTGTGTGTGCAAGCTTTCACATGTCTTTGTGTTAGTAGTAGTGTGCATGTTTGTGTCCATTGTTGTATTACAGTTGTGTCAGTACAGCTGTGTTTGTGGTGTGTGTGCGTGTACGCATGTGTGTGAACTGAATGCGTGATCTTGACTGACTGCTTCCATTAGACCTCTGTTTCTGTAGTAATGTTTAACCATTGATTGATTGATCATTATTCAGTCAATACAGTACAAAGACAAGATATTTATCTTCAAACTGATGAACTTAGTTGTTTTTTGTAAATACACACTCTTTCTGAATTTGACGCCTGCAACATGTTTCAGAGAAGCAGGGACAGGAGCCTGTTTACCTCTGTGTTACATCACCTTTTCTTTTAGCAGCACACTCAGTAAGTGTTTGAGACCTGAGGACACTAACTGTTGACAGTGAAATTCTTTCCTCTTCTTGCTTGTTAGACTTCAGTTGCTCAAAAGTCCAGAGTTTCTGTTCTTCTATTCTGTGCCTCATAACGCGCCACATGTTTTCAGTGGGAGGTCAGTTTAGTACCTGCATGCTTTAACTATGAAGCCATGGTACTAACACACCCTTACCATTGCTTTACATTCAATTTTTATTTATATTTTACACAGGGTCCCAACTGTTTTGGCATCAGAGTTGTAATTTACGATACACAAAAACAGAAAGTGCAAATAAAATGAAAAAACTGATGAGGAATTGGTTCCAAAGAAAATAAACAAAAGCTACCCTCAGTATTAGTTCACAAAATAAAACCAAACTAAGCTAAAATAAAAGATGTTGTCTCATGTCAGCCTGACGGAACAAGTACCCTTGGTCACAAACTACGATAGAAACATGGTGGTCCATGAAAGAGGACCTGCTCCCTCTGTCGATATGAAGAGCTCATTTTAAAACAAACGAAAACACAGTGATAGGTGATCACACATACAATGAAAACATACTTATGATCATTATAGTCCATTTCTGCCACTAGGTCCCTCCAAATCTTACGTACCAGTCCATTAAAACTCCTGTTTAGCTTTGACAAACACGGCAGGAAATTGAAAACGTCTTGTTAAATGTACCTGGTTATTCACCAGAAACACAGCTTAAACATTTCCCAACATCTCCTTAAAAACACCAAATTTTGTTGTTACAAACATGGCTGGAACAGCAGTCTGCTGCTTGGTAGCCGTCTCCCCTGGGTGTTGTGCCACCACCATCACCTCCTCCTGCATGTCCTGGTAATCTGAGCTAGGTCACTTTAATACCTATTGTAGAAATGTTGATGTGATACATATGAAACGTCTGAATTTAACGTATTCAGACTTGCAGAAACTTGCAGTGGCAATGTTTTATTCTGGTGACCGGGCCACACCTTGAGAAGCATGCTTGGACTGCCTGCTGTCAGATGTCAAGAGTCAAGTCAGCCAGTGGCTCAACCCGAGGTTTGGAAAGGTTAAACTTTCTGCAGCTGTCCTCTGATGCTCGAGAGAGAGAGAGGAGAGCAGCAACCAATCGCACTCGCTGTGATTTCTATCATTATCCGATCATCACAGTCCCCAGTTATCTCGAGGATGACAAGCCACCAGGACCTGCATAAGAAAAACATAGAATGCATTACTTGGGAAACTACGTAGTTGTATGCCTGCAATGGCATAAAATAACTGTCCAATCAGAGCTGAGTCAGTCAACTACATGGCCATGTAAACGTGCCTGCAAGCTCCAGGCTCATGACAGCCCTGCCACTTTGCTTCACTTTGTGTGGGTGGGGGTAACAGAGGACCGCTGCCGGTGCACGGCTGGTGCAGATGAGGAGAGAATCCGTCGCCAGCTCTTTAACATTTTAGCAGTGTTTTGCATGTTCTGTTTTCCGTGTGAATGAGCAATTGCAGATCTGCTGCCCGTTCATCCGCTCAGGGAGGAGTGACTGCGGCAGTTTCCGCCTACCGTGACATCACATGCATACTGTCTGTGCAAAAACATGCAAGCACCTCATGCATGTAACACGCGTAGATGCAAGAAGGCTTTCATTAGGTGTCTTCACACAGAGTCACACTCAGTACACTGTAAAATAGTTTATGGTTTGCATTGTTGAACAGCTAGCGAGTAGTCTACATGCCACAAAAGCACTAGTTGGTTTAATGTATCTGTGAAATAGCTCCAGTGTCCCTGTTTTCTGATCCCATGAGCCACACGCTCTTATTAGCATCTTCTGAATTTACTGCCAGAGGCACCTGACCATCAGAATCAATCAGTCAACAGAGTAACAGGGGAGTGATGGCACTTTTCAGTGCGGAGCGCCGGGAGGTTGAATTTCAGTCCACTGGGACGCTGCGTGTCTGAACAAAGCTCCTCCGGCTGCTGCACACAAAGGCTGCAACTTAGAAGAACTCATTAAGAAAGCCGAGCTGATGACAGCGTGATTGAATTGACTGCACTCAAGTATGAACTCTGTTTTGATAAAGTCGTGAATGATTTGAGTAAAGCGCTTGATTTGGTGAAAGCAGAAGCACAAAGTGAAGAGGTTGGCCTTGTCTGATAAACATTTGTACTGTTAATTCAACTGAAGTTGCTTTCGTCAATAAAAGGCACCAGTGTGAGTCTTGATGATTGGGTGATGCTTGGATATGATGGGTTTGAACTTCCTGTACCTTCAGTGACCTCACGCTGGACTACTATTCGTAACTCAAAGTACAACCAACAAAACAATCTTAGATTTTTGAACAATCCTGCCCTTTTTGTCCTTCCTGTTAAACAGCCTTTCTCTCTTTAACTGACTCATAAAGTGATCGCCCACTGAGCGCAGTTGAGAGCAGTGAACTAGGTGAAAAGGACATGAACAAAGCACTCGTGAAGAGCACGACAGGGTTGCAGGCAGTGAGAGTTCACTCACATGAACTGTGACCTGGAAGAGGTGGAAAATCACGGCGTGGTAAATACTAACACCTGACGTCTGTTGTCATTTCATGGATGCAAATTGCTGAAATAAATCCTGGTTCAGACTCAGCTCCTGGGGTAATCTGTATTATTTTTCAGTCTGGCTGTGTCCTCACTGTGTTAAGTCCTGGCCTCAAGGACACGCACAAGGGCAAGAAACAGCAAATGTGAACGCCGGCTGTGTTTACCACAGGGCACCTTTAAAGCTCCCTTGTGCGGCTTTTGACCTCTAGTGGCACTATGGATTTTTTTCTGAATGGATCCATGCTTTGTTTGTCTCACGTGCACGAGGTCACAGGTGCACCCGCACTGACATGCAGGTGACACACAACTGTGCCAGTTCACTGAGGCAACAAAATGTATAGTGTGCATGTCTATCATGACACGTGTTATCGTCACACAGCGAGGTTAAATGTGCAAACGCTCATTCATGTTACCTTTCCTAGAGATTCCTGTTATTGCGAGGCAGATGCATGAGCATTGAATGAGTGTTATTACTGCTCAGTTAAGCTACAGTAATACCGCTGCTTACGCTGTTAATATGTTCATGAAATATATCGACGTCGTCATCAGCCAAAACCTCATGTCGAGCCATAATGCAAAATATATTTGCACATACAATGTAATATCTGCTAATGTCAGTTTCCTGAATAATATTAAATAAACATACTGCAGCTTGTCATCATGGAATAAATCTATTGGAATGGTTATGATTTAAGATTTGTGTCTTAATCAAGGACGGAGGTAATGACGTAAGTCTGTGCTATTTGAGGCTGGTCAGAGCCAATTTATAATCAGCTTTCTGCAGCTTAAGCTTATGGCTGAGGACAAATTAATGTGACTAAACTTTAAGTCACGAAACATTTTTCAGATTTACTGACACAAATTCAATTAGCTCCGAATAAGCAAAGTATGGCAACAGGAAAACACCTTTTTCATATATATGTAATCATAGTAAGTTAAAGCTGAATGCATGAGCATATACAGGAAACATGAGAAACATGTGTGCGGATTATAAGAGGGAAATTATGCAGCATCCAGACAGTAAATGAATCAAAACAACAACAATGCTGCTGAGAAAAGACTGTATGTGTGTGATTTCTTCTGTGTGATCCCTCATGCAGGAACAGTGTAAGTTCTCTGTCAGTCAGAATAATGAGCTTATAGGCAAACCACAGTGCTTCCTTGATCCCACACACTGTTACCAGGAGAGAAGACCTGAGAGGTGGAGAGAAAGGTGGAGACAGGGATGGGGAGGAGGTGAGAGATAACAGGGGGGGGGTGTACATGAGAGAGAAATTGAGAGAATCAGGAGGAGGATAGAAAGAGAGGAAGAGGAGAGGGGGGGGAAGGGTAAACCCCTCTTTGACAAGACAACAGCAACCACCGTGAGGCTCAGCAGGAAATGAATATTAATAGTATTCATGACTTACACTGGAAACAGCCCAGATTCCCATGGTTGTAGTCATCATGTCCTGTATTGTCTTTGAGATTCTGCTCTGTTCTGCATAGGAACTGCTCACAAACATGAAGCTGTGCAATGTTTCATCTCGGCTGGTCTATGATGGTCTGGAAGCTGGGTTGGGCTCACAGTATTCAGGTGTTGTGGTGAAAACTGTATCAAACTGCTCTAGAAAGCCTGAAAGGCATTTTATACATTTATTTTTTACCTACACTCAGTAACAGTAACTACACGTATACAATCTAATACGACTAATACATGTTAATTGGATTTACACATTTTCAACAATGTCATCAAAAACCAAACGTTATTACCTTTAAAAAGGTAGAAATCATGGCAGAGCTGTTGTGCTGAATTGCAGTTGATTGTGAAAATGTACCTAATAAAGTGGCCACTAAATGCATATGAACACAGATTGATTTGCAAAGTTAAATATTATTATAAACTTTTCAAACACAGTATTTTATTGCAAGGAATAACATGTTTGTCCAATCATTTATAGATGCAGCAATGATAATTGTAAATATCCTTTAACATAGAAGATAATGTTTTTTTATGTTTATGTTTTTTTTTCTTCAAAATTTCAATATCAATATTGACCTCAAAAGTCCAGTACTGGTCGAGCTGTAGTGTGTGACAAATAGTGACGGCTCAGTGACGGTTACCAAATGCAAATTAGTTGCATGTGTTGTTATATTTGTGCCTCATTCCTGAGCAAGCAATGTTGGATTTAAAGCAAAGGAAAATAGATTTTGCAAGTAAATAATTTACATTTTGAAGAGAAATGATATGCAAACAAAAAATAATTTCGCTTGAGCAAACAAAAATGTATTCTATGCTCAATAAATGTATTTGCATGTTTGCTATTATCCACATTAGCATGCAATAATAACTCCCCTCACTCAGTTTTACTCATATTCGCTCTCACAAACTGTCATCGCTTGCTGTGCAGGCAGACCGTTGCACACCTCTCCACTCTGTGCGCTTAACTTTACCTGCACACATGCTCAATCTGGCACAGCGTTACAATGTGCCACAAAATCAACCAGTCAGAGAACTGGAGAAGGTAAATTCTGATTGGCTGTTTTGTCTCCAATTAGATTATTAATTTGGTAGAACGTCTGCATCCCGGAAGCATTTTTAAAAAATAACTCTTCAACTTCAACTGGACTAAAATACATTTTTGGTCAGTATTTTTCACCATGAACTTACAGTATATGACAGAAATTCCTTGTTAGTTTTGTGTATTATAGTGTTTGCAGTGTTTATTGTGTAGTGTTGTTTAGATTAACTTTATATTAACTTTAATGAAATTCTGTTTGTACTTAGTCTACAACGTCACACATCAAGTGTCTGACCACATTAGCTGACCACAAACATGTTATTCCTTGCACATGTGACCACAAACTTGCACATGTGACCTTGCACATGTGACCACAAACATGTTATTCCTTGCACATGTCAAATTTCATTGACATGTGCAATGACAATAAAGACTCTTGAATCTTGAATCTTGAATCTTGAATCTTATGGAAAGAATCCCTCCAGAGACAGACCTTTTTGTTTAACCAGAAACAGCTGTTATGGCGCTCTCGTCAAACCCACCAGACTCCATTGACAAAAACAGTAATTCTACTATTGCTGCATCGATCACTTAGGCACAAATATAATGCCATAGGTACACAGTAATGGCAGGTCACAGCAACCACCTTGCTGTCATTGCAACATGGTTGTGCACTGAGGACAAGAGCTTGTTTTCCAGGGGAATGTCCGCTGGAAAATGAGCTCATGTCCTCTGAGCTTACATCTTCGTAATTATGCACAAAGTGATAGTCCTCATCACAATAATCCTACAGTATTCAGCAGGTGCTTCTTTGCAGTGAATATGACATCAGGTCTGTGCTGTCGAGTCACTGCGACAGTGAGCAAACATAATCCTTCTGTCTGCATCAATGCATGGTATCAGTCACACAACATGAGGTCAAAGCCACTGCTGCCATGAAGACCCTATAAACCTTTTGAAGGAAAAAAAAAAACAACAATTTTTAAGAATTTTATGCATTTTGACTCCAGAAAATCAAGAAAACAAATAGTTTGGGGAATAACAGACGGACAACATTAAAAGAATAAACTGGACAGGGTGCACAATGGTGCCAGAAGTATGCATTTAAAGGATATTGCACAATAGGTTCAGGGTGAAGCATGAATATAATGTATTTATCACGTCAGGAAAATATTCCAAAAGCCCACAATAGACCTGTAATTCTCCGTTATACTCGACTGATGAAACACATATGTAAGCAATAATATGGACAGAGGAACACTCTGCTCACACATGAAAGGCACGGCATACACTCCATCTGCCAACATCTGGCTGATTTTACAAGGGTGTGTTGTCAGCAGCAGACAGTCCAGGCAATAATAAAAGATACTACTATATACACGGCAGTGATTTGCAATTACTTCTAAAAACAGTTTGCATGCTACTGCATTCTGTAAAATATAACAATTAGCAGAATACCCAAACGATGTACAAACACGCCATGGGGTGCTTCCTCCTGCCAACCATCTGTCCATCCAGATGCCACTTCATTATCCATCCCTCCATGTGTACAGATACGGGCATTTTTCTTAACTTCAACCGGTCACAAACTAGAGTCCCACTAGTTGTGTAGAAGAACGCATTTCCAACCTGAAGCGCTGCAGTATCACAGTGTGAACTCCGTCCAAGAATATAAACTCAGCTGGTCAGGCTGCCTGCTGGAAGTTAACTCACTGTAGAGTCACGCTCCGGGCAAAGCAGCACTCCATGCATTCTGAACACCTCATACATAAGCATGAGGTTAATTGCTTAGCTGTGGCGGGACCGCTCCGACAGGTTACATCTACTAGGTGGCAAAACAAGCAAAATTAGTAATTCTACTTGGATTATTATAAATTAAGATGATTTTAATCAAATTCTAACTGGGTCCTGGACATAGCCATCTCTTAACAGATTTTGAAGTAATAGTAGTACAACAGCGACTAATGAAATTTCTCATGTTTACCACATTCACTTGTTGAGTGTATGCAAAGTAAAGGAAACAGGTAGCTGAAACACAGGTTGTTATTCCTTAGTCTTTAAGACTAAATGCCTGGTCACACCAGAAAGAGGCAAAGGAAAATGTATCCTTATTTCACAAAAACACATGGTTCTCAATATTGCCAACAATTTTCAATTTAAAGTAGCTAAATCCTGCTTAATGTTGCAAGATGATGCAATGCGCTAATTTGCACATCCATGACATCATAAGATAAGGTACGGTAAGAATAGAATCCTTTTATTAGGTCATATATCATTTATCAGATCATTCACCCACTTTCAGTCCCCCACAGGGTGGGAGTCGGGTTCCTTGTATCCAGAGATAGCTTTAAGGCCCCTCCAGACTGCAATGATGTTGCTCTGCTCCAACCGATCCTCCAACTTCCTCCTGTGGCTGTTTTCCCTCCCTGATCCTCATCAGCAGCCCCCCCTCTGCACATTATAGACCTCCTCTTTATTTCCTGATCCAAACACCCTCTTTTTTCCTTGAGGAGAGATCAGAGTCCAGGAGAAATCGAGGATTTGTTGTTGGAAAAACACCGGACATCCACGGTGGGTACGGCATTCTCCACACACAAGCTGATGTTGTGCATTATCCAGTGTGTGAGACTGTCAGTGTCCTCCCCACGAGCATCTTCAGGTATTTCCCACACAGCTGTATCCAAACAGTCCCTCAAAGCCTCGTCAGCCTTGTTGGACCATCTTCACTGTATGAGTGACCGCTGGCTGCCTGTGTGCCAGAGGTTTGTACACTGGCGGGAGGGGCACCAGGCTGGGATCAGATCTTCCCAGGGGAGGGATTGGTGACGTTGCTGGAGGTGTCTTAAGAGCCAAATCTAATGAGAAAGTACTTAAGTTTGCAACAGTAGAAGCTTTGTGATGTACTGACTACTCGCATAGCTTGTTGGTGAATTACTGTAGCAAGCTAAGTGCTAACACATCTACCACCATAAACATGCTAGTGGGTTACAAGCTATTAGTAAGATGTGCTCCTATGTCACCTCCAGCGGTTTAAAATCTGACGGAGGAGGAACAAAAGCAGATGTTGGAATAAGCTTCCTTTATTTTTGTCTCCCCAGCGCTCAGTTTCCTTGACGATCGGCACTCTCAGGACAGCTTGCGATTGGTCAAAGTTGAACATAATGGCAGATATTTGATTTCCTTCCACTCCATGAGTGGATTGCGGCAATTTCACTGAAATGAATTTGCTCTTGGTGCAAAATATTTGTGTTTTTATAAGCTGGTGTGACCGAGCCTTAGCACTGATGTTAAAATCCGATTTATTTCCAACACGTGAAAATATGGCCAGGAAACCGTGAACCTGAAATGTATTCGAGGGAGGTGAGTTGGACACCTACCCTGACCGGCTTCTCAGACTCTGCTCCTGTCTGTTCTCCACTCGTCACTCCCACCTCCCCCTGTGTCGCCGCGGGTCAGTCGCTCTGCTGCTCTCATCGCAGCAACTTTCATTTTCCTAAAACTTGCCTGTTGCTGGAGCTGTGGGCTGCATGGAACCCCCCTCCTCATCTTGGAGACTGGTCCTACTTTAACACCAGATAATGGGAAGTCACATCAATTATCAATCACGCCAAAATAAGCTAAAAAAAAAAAAGTAGCTTGTAGCAATGCAATTTAAACGGAATTGTTGCAGGACCCTCATTACTTCCCTCCTACATGTTACTGATGTCAAGGTGAAGCCTGCTGCTTCACCAGTTGCCAGTTACAGCCAATGAGGTTTGAGGATGCAGAGGACTCGGGTGGGGAGGGATGAAGATGAAGGGGGGTCCCCTGTGGTTCTCATAATGCTTTTGAAGTTTCAGTACAAAGGTTCTCTCCGCCTCCTTCCCTCCCTTCCTCCCCTCGCCGTCTCTCTTTGACTCACTCTCATTCGCCGTGTCCGTCGTGCGGGTCACATCCATCCCCACATCTCGCTCACTCAGTCTGTCTCTCATCCTCTCTTTGTCTTTTGTTCTCCCCCCTGTCCACACACACACACACACAAACACACACACACATTCTGTACATACACAGTGCGTAAAGCCAGCAGCTAGCATGCAGGTGATGTAGTCTGTGTGAAGTGTATTGTCTGATGTGGGGCCACAGAGGGCCTGTCCTGCATACTTTGATAAAACTCTGTGAAGTTTGCCAAGACACAGGACACAAAGGGAAGCTGGCTGCACTGCACAGATGGTGCCTCTGTCTGTGGGATTATAGCTCTGTGTGTGTGTGTGTGTGTGTGTGTGTGTGTGTGTGTGTGTGTGTGTGCATATGACAGACAGACACATGTGATGATACAGAGGGATGCATTTTGACTGCAAATGACTCCTTCAGATTTGTGTGTTCGTGGATAAATATTTTTTTGGTTGGATGTCAGTCCTGCTATTTTCTCGTCTAAACGTGCTCAATGCAGATATTTATAAAACAGCAGAGAATCAGAGGGACATATTTAGACTGGATCAGCGCATGCTATGAGCGTTATATAAACGTTCGTCTCAGTAGTAGCGTCGTTCAGCTCGGTGAATCTCCAGGCGGTTTTTAGGGATCCCCGTGATGAGAATGGTTTTATTTCACAAAAACTGAATTCATTAGAAATGATCACAGTTGTTGCAGAAAACATAAAAATGACAGTCTCAATTATAGGTTTCACTCTTACTTGCACCAACACCCCCGTAATTAGAGACTGTTAAACGCTTACATAAATCACAGGAACAGTCGCTAAAATGTGCTCATGAAAACATTTGAGGAGTCCTGATGCAGAGGCTGCTGCTGATGAGGTGACCATGCATATGGCTGAGAGGGTGGGTCATGCAAAAATGGGTTGTTTTTGCATGATGGAATCCAGTGCTTATTGTTGTAGAATCTGGTCCTGGGACTGATGTTCTCTGCAAGCCTGCCTAACTGGAAATAGTTCATGTGAGGCAAAAAGCAGAAAACAGTCTTTATATAGTGAGTGATTGCCTTGCCCCTCTGCCATTCCTCTCTGTTATCTCTTTATGATGGTCTCATTTTCTCTGTCTGAGGCTCAGTGGCCTCAGTCTGTCCATCTGTTTGAGACCCATCTGAAGGTGCTTTTAGCCACGGGGCAGCTACCACTGCTTCTGCTGCTCAGAAACATGGATGTTGCCATCTTCCTCCTGCAGTCACAACTCTGTGCCAGAAAAAATGTTGATGGTGGACGATTCTTCAAAATTCAATTAAAAATTCTTTCTTTCTACAGTATCTGTGAATGACAACTATAATACTGCCCCCAAAGCAAATTACTCCATGACAAGATGCAAACTCTTCATTCATTATTCATCTTGAACTGATGCTGCATGTTAGCACCACACATAATTGGTCCACTGCACGTCCGGTTGTCCAGTATGGGAATTTCTTTGGATACTCAGCTGTGTAATGTAGCTTCATACAGGAGGCTGTCACTGCTGGTGAAGAGGTATATAATCCAGGTTTCTACTACAGCGTTTTCCTCCTCCAGATTTCTGTGTGCTGCTTTCGAATGGCGATATACTGAAGAAGTTCCACCATTTTCCACTCAAGCGGCAAACAATCGTGCACATGCACAAGACTGGCAGACCTCAGGGGGAAGGCTGCCATCATGCTCACTTTGGAAACAATGAAGCTGGTGATAGTTACACCTCACTATCTGAAAGCATCTTTAGACAGAGGCTGCCCCACAGTGCAGCAGTAGTGTCATAGCCTGACGTGTGCTTGAGCAAGACCCTGATTCCCCTCCAGCTCCAGCTTTGGAGCTGACGTCTGAATCAAAAAGAAAATTTCTCTATCGGGCTCCAAGAGTGTCACATCAGCACTGTGCTGCTGGGATGTGATGTACAGGCAATTTTCGCAGAAAGATAATTGTTAAATTCAAAGAATATCATGAATAAAACTGTTGCTAATGGAAGTGACAAACGCAGTGTTTCGGCTCAGGGCAAAGATGTTCAGTGATGGAGGCATAGCTGTGTTACTGCTGCACCATTTCTTCATTCCGAAAGCAATTGCTTGGAAAATTTAAACAGCGCTCGCTTCTTAGTCATCTGACGGCACGAGCATGGGCACAGTTAGGATATCTGAAACAATGTTGCTCTGGGCCCCACTTAATTACTGTAATTTGTACATCCCAGTGCAATCTTTATAGACTGTCTTTAGCACTGGATCCCTATAATCATCGTCACTCCTTACCCGATAAGCGACAGCATTGGAAGAGTGTCATCAAGTTATTCAAGACCTTTGTTTGCTACCGGGATCCAATGGCAACCTTTTGGATTGGGTTTTGTTTATTTGGATAAACAAGTAATGAATGGATATTGCTTTAATGACAGCATTGATTGATTTAGCTGTTCTTAGCCTTTATTAACTAAAAAGTGCTAAATATAAAAAATATCATGTTTGACCAGTGGGTGGTGCTAGAGAGATAATTCCCACAATGCATTGTCATTAAAATCATCAATTTTTTTTTCCCCCCATGGAAAAGTGGATTCACTCCCATAATCCTGTGGTAACACTTCAGTCCATCTTGTCTCGGATTCAAGTGTTAGTGTTGGCATTAGAAAAGGGGAAAACCAGAAAATACATATTTGCGCTCTCGTTACTATGAATATCCACTGCTAATGCTGTTGTAATCTGCCCAAAGTATTTCCTTAAGAGTTAATGAAATGGGTGTTGATGTGGTCACTATTCAATAAGAAAACCTCATAAAAAAAAAACAGGTTTATTCATTCAAATGCAAACATCCCCTGTCCTGCATCACATTACATCGTCAATGGCTACTGGCTATGGTATGCACTTTTTCCAAAACAGGACAGGGTATAATCTAATGGTATGGGTAGGCCTGCCAAAGACAAGGGGCTGCCGAGGAAAGGGTGGAAGAAGAGGACTCATTAGCTTGTCAGCTTGAGTGGGTCTGAGCAGAAGAAGAAAGAGGAAGCAGACAGAAGGAGAGAGAGCTGCCCAGAAGAAACCAAGAGGCCCTGTTTCCAAACAGGGCCAGAACTCAGTTGGTATAAAATACTCAACCGGTCCCGACCACTAGGCAACACTTCCTGTCCATTGCAGTCACAGTCAGTGCCAATGTAGGAAGCAGTGTTTCATGTAAAAATGTGGCAAGTGAGGGAGTGGAGGTTGGAGTGGTGGATTAGCATGTAGCACGTCTGACTCTCATGAAAGAGATTCACATCTTGTCACAGACCTATAATTAGCATTTGTCCCTTTAACTAAGTGACCAAACCATGTCTTAATCTTGGCTTATTTACCATAGCCACGATCATTAACTGCATGGGCACAAACACATGAAATCATGAGCCCCATTATGAGATCAAAATGATCTTGCTAACCTCTTTAGCGCTTCTGCTGCGGTGCAGTTTGTGCAGTGTGTGTTGATTCGCAGCAAATGATGTTAGTTAGCACGTTAGCTAGCAAGGCGCACACTGGCAGAATGCATGCAGTGCCTGCATATGTGTCTGCGTGACAGCTCAACCTCGTCACTGCACCTCGATAAGGTGGGGTCCTATAGTCTTGAGGAGTGCTTGCTTGATCAGGGACTTTCTAGGCAGCTGTGCGGCCTCTACAGTTTGCATCCCTTTGATTTCCAGCACACAGTCAGACCTTGGATGTTGGGATTTGAAAGCAAAGCCGATGCACTTTTTACTCCAGATGAGAGCGATTCGAGGTAATTGACACTCTGAGAAGACTGGAGGATCCATCCTGCTGTGATGGTGCTTTTTTTTTTGTCAAAAGCGCTTAAATCAGTAACTCCTTCTACATTAAACATGTCTCTCACAGAGACGACAACCCTGTGACATACTTGCAACACACACATGATATTGTGTGTATGTGTGTGTCAAAGTCAGAGGGATATTGAACACTCAGCTGAAGGCTTTCAGTACTCTGAAACCCGCTCTAACACAATGACTGCTGGCATCTAAAAAGCAACTGTGCCTGGAAAATATTTTGGAATAAATCTGAATTTATTTCGCCACACGCTGTGTGTCCCAGTGACCGCCGTTTTATCCCAGCTGAAGGCAATATTGCACATGTCGCCAGTCTCAAAACTGCGCCCGAACGTACGAGGGATTTTAGAACGTACTGAGGCCTGGAGCAGCTGTCCTCACCAACTCATGTGGAAAGAGAATTTCACGAACTCAATTGCAAAAGGAAGACATTTCCAATTTCATGCCTATCATTCCTGCCCTCGGGGTGAAAGGGCGTCAGCAGAGCGCTGCTGAATACTGTGGTGAGCTCGGTTTGTTTAAGCTGAAGAAGAGGAGCCTTTGATGTTTCAGCTCAAGGGAAAGTGGTCCTTCAGCAGCTCTGCAATCAATAGAAGCAATCCTTGAGAATGTAATGTCACTGCTGCTGTGCCAGATCCTTATTTCTTCCAAATATCAATATTGCATGATTTAGCTACTTAGTAAAGGGCATCACTTTTGGGTTAAAGGAAAATTATGGTTTATTTCAAATTATACCTCATGCTACCAGTTCTTGTTAGTCAAAGTAACTGCAACACAAACCCAACTGTCTGCAAATTTCATATATTATTATGGGCCAAATTCGTGGTTCAACCACTGTCAGCTTGTTTACCAAATGCTTGAGCTGCTGGTCCGATGGGGAACAATTAGTATATTTGGCACGTTTTCTTCCACCATCAAAAGCACCCTCTTGTCTGGTCTGTCTCTGGGGTCGAAAACCAAGCTGCTCCACTTAGAGCTCCCCCCAGAGGCCTGGAGAAACATGCCTTGTGTTGGCTGGATATGCAACGTTTTTTTTGCAGTTGTTGCAATAGTTTTCGGAGTTTGTGTGTTTTAGACTTTGCATCGTTTCATATCTGTATGTTGCTGTCAGCCCATTCATCCCACTGTCCCTGGGTCAGATCGGTGCATTGCTGTAGGCTTGGATGCTATACTACCACTAGATGTTGCTAAATTACAGAGGCGGTTTGTTTGCGGGTGACCACAGTCTAGTATTGCGCCAATTTGACTTCATCTTCATCATTCATCTTAGCTTATTTAATTCAACTTCTAACTAAACTACATCAAGGTAATGAATATAACATTTCCCCCACCTACTGTAACAGAAGCTGTATTATAAGGTTTTGCCTTTGTTTCATCTGAATTCTGTTTGAACAGCTAAGTGAAGTGTATGAGTCCCTGCTCCACGGCATCTCACAGGAATACGAATCATCTAAAGGTCATAAAATATGTACAATCATTTTTTGCCAAGCTTAGTCACAGTTGCCTGTTCTGAAGGGGTTTGAGACAGTAATTGGCGAGGGGGTACTTTTTGATGTTAAAGAGGGGAGGAAAAGCTGCTGCAGCAAAAGTGAACATCCAGATTTCATCCATTTCATCAAGAGTGGACCCAAATGATTTAGGTGGTGCGCCTGATGAGGCTGAATGTGAGAAACGGGAGGAGAGGGCCGCTTGTTTCCTGGTTGGCAGGGTAACTCCTGTACACCTGTGGTAGTCATCTGCAGTCCACCTGCTGCCTTCTCTCTTCTATCCTCTCTTTTTTCATATTTCCAATGAGAAATCATTTGCATGATGATTTACAGTATGTGTTAATATATATGAATTAGGAACATGTACTTTCACAAGGCAGTGGCGCTAACAGAAAATGCTTTTGAGTTGCACGAGGAAACGAAAGAAACCACATATTTAGAGCTTGACCCATACTGAAACAAAAAGTAATCATATTGCAGCCGTTCCTTCTTAGCACCGACTTTAGCTTGGACCTTTTTTATGTGTCTCTTTTCAGTCTCCTATTTTAAGGAATACAGTAATAAATTGCTTGAATGCCCTTTTAAGGCGCACTCGATTCTAGGAGAGCATCTTAACTGGAAACAAGAGTGCTTTACCCACATTTTAAGGGTTTCCTTGCAGAGATTATCTGCAGGTAAAACCAGAGTTTCCATTAGCCAGCAGCTACGCAGACCTTTGGCTGGTAATGTGTGCAGCTGCAAAATAAAAATGTCAAGCCAGAATTTTGACTAACAAATCAGTCAGTCAACATCCTACACTGCTTGCACTGTTGGTTTCAATGTAATGCTAAGATAAAATGGCATTAAATTTTACTTGTCTCTAGCTTTACACATCAAACACACTGACCCAGGACAGGTCATGCTTACATGGTATCCAGAAAGCTGACGAGTATTTAGTATTTCATTATTTACTTGTCTAGCCGCTGTAAAAATTGGTGCTTTTAATAGACTGAGAGGTGGGTCACTATCAAAAGACTCTTATTCATGTCTTTTTTCATGTCTTAACCAGACTATGGCTGCAACTAACAGTTGTCTTCAATATGGATAACTGTGCTTTCATACGTGGTCAAACAATGTACGAAAAAATGACCAGCAAAATATACTGAAATATAACAAAGCAGCAAATCCTGACATTTGACAAGTTGGAACTTGCAAATATTTGGTATTTTGGTTTGAAAAATAGTCATTAATCAATCATCAGAATAGTTGCTGATTAATTTCCTTTTGATAACCTTCTAATTAATAAACAAAAGCTCTAAACCAAACTGTCTTGATTAGCAGAAAGGAACAGAACTGCTACAGCAAACCAGTCGGGAGGTTACGGTTCTAGCTTTCTGTCTGTTTATATGTTTCAATAAACCAGAATACATGGTAAGCATATTCTTGGGATGAATTAATGTCAAGCAGGAGTGATACATACTGCATCTGTCTACCTATCAAAGACGTTTGAACCCAGGTTTGGCATGTGTCAGTCAGCCAAATCAAAGTGTGAGAGTTTAGTGAGTGAGAATCCCTGCATCATCACAGCCACTCCTGAGATGTGTGTTTTCGTACCTGCTGCTGTTCTGCAAGCTGCACAGCTCGGTGGGTGACAAGGAAGCATGACCGGGGAGAGATGAAATGAAGGCTGTGAAACTGGTGTTCTTGCAGAACTGCATACAGAACAGAGCATCTCTTTTCTCCATCTCATTCTCATCTCTTTTGTTTTCTATATATTTATTCCCCCTCATGAGTTGGCTCTGTGACCCGGTGTTCCTACCCCTCCGTCCCTTAGAGCAGGCCTGCCTGAGAAGTCACATTTGAAAAGCTCTCTGGTCTCTTTTCAGCTGTGAGTGAGCACACTCTGTGACTGGTGGCCTCGCTAATTGGACCTGGAGAGGTTGAGGCCCGGGCGAGGCGGCCCTGTCAGGCTCCACTTGGGCTCTGAAAGGAGCGTGGGCTGGAGCTCTCATTCGCTATGCTGGATGGTGATTTGCAGTAAGAGGTCTGGGAGCTGCGTCAGCACGGGGGTAATCAGAGGAGAAAAGAGCAAATGAAAGTGAATAAGCAGAGGCGCTTCCTTCTGGACAGACTGATGGTGGTTGAAGATGCAGGTTGGATGGAGGAAAAAATTCAGAGGGTGGTGTATTTCACACAAAAACTGACAGATTTACTGCGTACAAAATGCTGACTTCCACTTACGGTATGCACAGAAATACGTTTTTAAAAACCTTTTAATACCGTTTTTAGACATTGGGATGCTGGATCAGGTCAAGCTCCTAACTATACTGATGTTTTTGGAAGGAGGATACTGGTTTGCAGTTCCACAGATGCATGCAGGTTCTTGAATGAGACTGCATTAATGATCATTTGTTTATTTGTTCACCCATCTGTATTTTACAGTCTAATGTTTGTTCATACTTTCCCTTTTCAAAGTACACTTTTCGTTGTATTTGTGGTGTACTTTTCATTGTGGAAAAATGTCATCTATGCTAAATGATGAAAGCTACAGAAGAAGATCTGGCCAAAAATATAACATGTTTTGCATTAATGCATAAAATATGTGCTGCACCAAAATGAGTAACATTGATATTAATTCTTATTAGTCATATCCATGTATTCTGTTTTGTATTTTATTTGTACACATTTGCATCAATAGTGCAGGCTGGTACATACATCCTTCAAAAAAAGAAAAAGGTCTGACCTATTAGTGCATGGTCAGATCACTTGTCTGCACTATAGACCTGCCGATCACTCACTGTGCAATCTGAAACTGTGTCACACTCAAAAGTCAAGCATTAAAGCTGACTCTCTAACTGATTTGTAGAATTATATCTTTGCCGCAGGTCATTAGCGCTGCAGGCAAGGATTTCAACAGTTATTTACCAGTAGATGGAAACATGATGTGATGTCATCCGTATGCAGAGCTGCGATGTAGCAGCTCAAGAGCTGCACTTCAGAGGAAGTGCCGCTCAGGGTTGGAGAGAGGGTGGCTGTGTGTTCAGTCATCGTCAGCTAATGAAATCAAAGGAGGAGGAGGGGGATGATGCGCATGCAGCATCTTGGTCTAAATGTGCTTTTCATCTGGAAGTGTGACACTGCAATTAGCTGAGTTGAAGTCAGAGAAGCAGCATGTTCTCATGAGCCATCATTAATGGATTAGTTTACTGATGAATTAGTTTCAGGATTCCTGGAAATAGATGCACCTGGCTGAGGCAAGTATATGCCTGGGATTTTTTGTGCCTGGTAACAAATTTCACTCTTTTTAGTGCTGAAACAATTTGTTGATAAACCGATTGTTTCATGGAAAAGTAATCACTATTTCCCACCAGCATGGTTAACTTTTACTAAAGTCTGCAAGACCTTCCTTATCATTGTGTTTTTCTGCCACAATTTTATGCTACACATTTATATCCTGGCTGTTTACCTACACTGCTTAGCAATGTAAGAGATTACAATCATCTGATGTTTGGATCTTAATTCAAAAAGCCTAAGGCCATGCTTGATGCCATTGCTTCTGATAAAGTTAAACTAATTGCGAGTGAGCAAAAGCCACCATGGAGAGACAAATGGCATCAGTCAACCTCCAGATTCACTGCGAAATCTATAAAGTAAAATCACATATTTACAACCTGAAGTGCTTGGCAATCATTTTTCTCTGAGATTAGCAAGAACAGTAACAACTCATGGATCTTGTTTGCAACCATTGAGTGGCTAACCAACCCTCTAGTTCCCATATCCCAGAAACTTGTCTGCCAGCAAATGCAGCAAGTTTGCATACCTTTTTTAATGACAAAACTTGAGGCATCAGATACACCATCAACTCCACAATGGCCAAAAAATAATCATCACCACAGTCTTCCAAAGTAACTTGACACAATTGAATCCTATCAATGACAAATCTCAATTCATCTACCTGTTGCATTGACGTTTTACCAACTAGCTTCCTTGAAACAGCTTGATGAAAGATCTGATAGTCAGGGTTACAACTCTCTCCAATCTGGCATTTTTCTAAAGGCTGTGAAAACCACAGTCATTAAGCCTCTTGTAGAGAAGAACAGCCTTAAATCTACTGTACTAAACAACTATCGGCCTATAGCAAAACCTTCCAAGTCATTGAATAAGTTGCTCACCAACATCTGAGTGATTTATCAATGCTGAACAATTGTTTTGACAGCTTTCAGAATCAGAATTTCGGCCCCATCATAACACTGAGACTGCACTTTTAAAGGTGTTAAATGACATTCTGCTAAACAATGACTTGTAATATATTATCTCTGCACCATTTTGATGATGTAGACCATACAATTCTTAAGCAAAGATCAGACAATTTAGAATTAGCAGAAGTCTCTTTGGGACTGTCCTTAAGTGTTCAAGTCATCCCCATCATAAAATCTACTTCATTGGTAACAGTGTGTCTAAGCAGATGGCTGTGACCTGTGAGGTTCCACAGGGGTCCATCTTCAGACCTCTCTTGTTTCATCTCTATACACTACAAAATAATGAAGTAGCCTGCCACAATTACGCAGATGACATGCAAATCTACATTTCACTTAGACCAGCTGACTCTGAACCTGTTGCTCTCACCTTAACTCCCTGATTTCACCAGAAAATTTGGCGTTATGTTGGACTTTAAATTTCCATTGTCACGTCAAATCGGTCAGTTTGTCTGCTTACTAGCATCTAAAAAATATTGCAAGAATCAGAGAAGTAATGCCCAAGCAAGACCTACAAAGGCTCACCCATGCTCTTATTTCCTCAATTGGATTACTTTAATGGTCTGGTCACACAGTGACACATCAGTAACTGATAAAGAAGGCCACTGCCAGGGTCCTGACAAAAACAAGGAAATATGACCACATTACGTCAGTTCTAAAATCCTTACACTGGCTTCCAGTCACCCAGAGAATAGACTTCAACATGGAACAATCTCCCAGATAATAAAACAAGCCCTGACTGACCATTTTCAAGTCAAAGCTAAAAACTTTCCTACTCTAACCAGCAGGTCTAATGGTTAACAACTTCCTATCTTAGTCTTTAGCTTTTTTTTTTCTTTTTTTTTTTGTAGTTCTTAATTCCAATTAATTGTGCATCTAAATGTCATTATTTGAAGCAGTATTTGCTTTGTTCTTTCATCTTTTATTTTCACCTGATTTAAACTACACTTACTTTTGTATTAGTTATAGTTTTACAATTTTGAAATTGTAAATCTCACCTATGCTGTATTATTATTACCCTGTAAAGCACAGTGAAATGCCCTTGTGTATAAATGTGCTTTACAAGTAAAGTTGCCTTGCCTTGTCTTAATAATCATCTAACGGTTCAAGTCAGGACATTTGCTGGCTCTGACTTCTCAAAGATAATGATTTGCTGCTAAATATCTGAGAAAACTGACTGTCTTTGTCTGTTGGTCACACTAAATAAGCAAGGTGAAGAAGTCAGCTTGTTATGTTTTTAAAGGATTTTAGGACCCAACATGCTACACTCAGACAAAGCAGACAGGAGTTAGTTCAAAAAAGGCAGAAACAAATCTAAACTTGGCTATGAGTTCACAAAGGCTGAGTCCAGAAGGTAACTGGTCGGGGTGTCACAGGGAGACCAGACCGGCAGGGCGCAGACGAGAACAGGTGATATTTGAACACCTGAGCGCGAACACAAAAGAAAGTCAGTAGGGCTGATCACAGGCAAGTAAACTGACAACAATAAGCACCGTCTGAGGTCTGGGTCGTTACCACACTGGTGGGCTGACGATTCAACGGATACTGCTTGATCTCATGGTGCTTATATACTGTGGAGGCAGGTGAGTCTTGACTGCCTGATTGAGCACAGCTGTGCCCAATGAGAGAGGAGTCTGGCCGACCTGTCGGCTACGCCCTGTTGTGACACAAACTCAGGCTAAACAGGGTGGATCCTTTTTCTCAAAATTGCATCCTCGTTTCCCTCACTTGCGTCTTTTCCTTGCGTCTTAGTCCCTCCCACCAGGGATGCATGAGAGGACGCAAGGAAGCCACGCAAGGAGAGAAGAAACGAGGAAAATTGTTTTATGAGAATTGAGACGTCCTTTCCTCTGAAGCGTCACGTGAAGCGACGTCTGTTTCTGATGACGCGACACAGCTGGAGCTGCTGCAGTTACCGTTATATTCACACCCCCACCTCCCCCGCCCTCGATATATTTACATTTTATACTTATATTTACATTGTTAAAAAGTCTCCAGCACTAGCAAATAAATATGAAACACTTTTATTAACATACATGAGAATTAATGAGTTCATTCTTGGCTGGACGCCTCTTCCAGGTGAACAGGTGGTCATTTTCTGACCTGAACTTTATCAGCCTCGCTGTGTCTTCTGTGTTCAATGAGACAGACTTCAGATCTGTCAGTGAAGGCAAACCTACAAACCATGAAACACATTATTTCACTCAGATAACACGCGGAACGAGTGACGAGAGGCCGATGTGTTAGTGTCAGAACAGGTTGTAGATTAAAGACTGCTGAGTGGAGACAAAACTGGAGACAGATTTTTAATGTCTGACGCTGAACAGAAATCAGCTGCTGCGGGACTTTTATCCATCAGTAGAAATAGCAGCGGTAAACCAAACTCTGTCTCCAGCTACGTCTCTCTCAGGTCTGGGATATCCCGTCACTTTCCACATTTGACATGATTTCGCTGAATATCTGTAAAGAAATAAGTTTTCCTGCCTGCCGGCCTGCGCACGGTTAGAGGCGGTTGCTAGGCAACGTACGTGTTTACTTTCAGAGCCGCTGCGCAGTGAGAGCGGTGACAGGCGAGAGTAGACTCATTTTAAATCAATAAAATATGTTTTAATCACCATTTTGTGTCACTTTATATTGAACGCTTTAGTAGTGAGCAGAGTTCAAAGCGGGATAATAGTGAGCAGGTTCCTATCGTCCCTGCTCACTATACATCATCTCTTACGTGATTGAAACATGACGGATCCTCATGTTCTTGTATTATCGCTCTTTGGAGAACGTAGCGTTGTTTGGCTCATCTGAATTACAGCCATTCACAGCAGGATACTGACACTAGCGCACTTTCTCCTCCACCTCGTTCAAATGTGCCCCTTCCGGGTAGGATGCACTGATGTATCCTCGCTCATAGCTCCTCCGAGGGCCCTCATCGCTCCTCGATCCTCGCTCCTCAGAGCCGCAATTTTCGCTTTGGGACAGCCGGCAATATGGCGGACCAGAAGTACTTCCGGTTCGAGCGAGGATCGAGGAGCGAGGAAACGACAATTTTGAGAAATGAGATCCACCCACAGACAGGAGAGAGACAGACAGGAGAGAGACAGACAGGACACAAGAGGAGGGAAAACACAGGAGCACAAAGGGGAAAAGGAGGGGAGACTGCAGATCTCCACACATCTTACATTTTTGTAAATGTTGAACGTTTTTGTTTTTTTATATCACTATACTAAATGGATATTTAAGACACTGACAAGAAGGCCTTAAGACTGTGGGAAGTTATAGAAAACTTCCAGCCAATGAAAATGAAGAAATCCCTTGCACCTGACATTTTTCTGTTGTGTGTCCAGGATGGATGGTGTCTTAGGCTTTTTTTATATATTGAATCATTATGTACAGTCAGAGATAAGCTCATTTAAATTTCTCACGCATTCACCTTTTGATATAAGATCCATAGTTCACTCCACAAGAATCAACAAAGACTATCTGTCCCAAGGCTTATGGATTTACAATAAATGCTCTAACTCTTCACTGTCCATTATTGCTTTCTGCATTTCCCCCATTTCCATACCTCATTCCGCTCATCTTCCACACTGTATGTAATATACCATTCATACATAATTCATGCAAAAATATTGGATTTTTGCAGGGTGGCTCAGCAAACTAGGCACCGAATTTAAATTCTCATTTGTGTAGATGTGAATGTGGCTCGTGTGTCACCGCTACTCTTTACCATAGTGGCTCCTGTCACTCAATGCTGCACACTGTCTAATCAAATGGGAAATGACAGCACAGTCTGGAACAGTTCTGAAATGGCAGAAAACAAAAATGTGGCCTTCAACTTGAGCCCCACCTTTTTACCTATTTTTCTTTACATGTTTGGCAAGTTAGCACCATTGTCAGTGTGGCAAATGAGCTATTAGCACTTCCTGTTTTGCAGTGATTTAGTTCCTGACACTCAGACCTCCATCCTCTGTATAAAATGTGGAATGTCAGAGTAGTGGGAAATTCTTGTGACATGCTAGAAGAAAAAAAGCTTTGTTTTCACTCTATTTCAAACTTTCTAAAAACTGGGTGTTAACTGTGGTGCTTGTGAAGATTAGAATGTAATGGGACTGTGTCACAGAGGTGTTGATTTATTTCTATGGTAATTTCAGAGGTGATTTACATGCAGGATATTCATACATTTCTGTACACATTCAGCTTTGTAATATGCACAGTGGTGTGAGAGTGGCGTTCAGCATGGTTGCAGCTGCAGAAAGTGTTCCAAAGCGCAGCGATGCTGTGCATCATGGGATACTTGGAGTGACTGAGGTAAAGTACAAAGTCCAAATGAATGAAGCCTCGTCGGTGTTGCTGCTGGGTGGATCAGATGGGTGTAAGGGTGGCCTCCGGGCACCGCAGCGAGAGAAACAGATCTTCAGTCCCAGCCAGGCGCAGTCCCAGATGGGTCCCTCTGTCAACACACACACACACACACACACAATCTGAATAATCTGTAATTGAGGGAAGAAAATAGTTTGTTACCCATTAGCATGGGAATTGAATGCATATGCTCCAGCACACACACACACACACACACACGCACGCACGCACACACACACACACACACACACACACACACATGCACACATTTATTGAAGAGTGAACATGTTCACTGAATGCAAAGGAGTCAGCAGGGTTGGCAGCAGCGTACAATGAGCTCTAGTAATTGTATATAATTTTCATGTTTGCATTCTCCCTCAGCAGCAAACATGTCACACTAACTGAGCCATGAAATAGAAAACAGAATGCTCGGGAGGATTGCGAGGTCAGGTCTGGACCTGGCAGGGTTTCTGTGATGGTGGACTGACAAATTCATCCAGTCTGTTTGTGGCACTAAACAATAAACACAGCCAGTTTTTTTTTTTTTTTCTCGTGTTGAATCAAGTCAAACAGTCATAAAATACAACAAATTACAACACAGCTGTTCACACAAATTGGTGCGACCGCTCACCACACCTTGACTGGATAGTCTGTGGTCAGATCATTGGCTTGAAACTGCAAATAGGACTTGGACTCATTGTAAATAACACAAAGAAGGTTGGTGTGTCCAGTTCCCTACCTCTACAGCTGACCTTGAATGCAGCACACAGCCTTCCTGTAATGGTAGCTGTCTGTGCATGGCACCGCACATCTTCTTTCAAATGTTCATATATTGCCACAGTCGTGCCAGCAGAGTGAAGCTGCTGGTTGATGAAGGTTGATTAATTTACTGTATTCTGTTTTCCAGGCACACAATCTTGATGTCATTTCATTGCCAAAGTCCAGCAGAGCCGTGCCGTGTTTCAGCTCTGACGTCTGTCGGTAGCAATCCACTGAGATTATAAACAGTGTGTGCGTGTCCACTGAGGATGTCTCACTCACGGTTCACATGCAGCTATTTTCTCTGCTCGACCACCTTCATGCACAGTCTTTTTATGCCAGAGCAGCTTATGTCAGTGGCGTTTAGATTTTTTAGTTTTTCTTGGTATCTCAGATGAATTCAGTGACACAGGAGAAGGAATGCAGTAGTTTTCCTTCTTATCTGAAGACAGACAGACAGACTGCATGACAACGCTCCTCTGAAACGTCTCCAGTGGACAGCGAAATAGTGTTGGAGACGTGGACATCTGGAGTGAGGCTACTTCATTTCAAAACATGAATTCTGTAGTTCACCTCGATTCACCGTAGTTATTTAAACAGCACTGTTCAAAGGAACAACTCGGTCTCATGTTGACAGGCTGGGCGGCTTTCTGGTGTGCATACTGCGTATTTGTCCACAGCACAAACAACGGCGGCTGCTCCGAACTCATCATCTCCTAATGATGAGAGTGCATCAGTGTGGGGATGAATCCTTAGCTCTCAGGCAGAACCCTTGTCTACTATGTTTTGCCGAGCTCTCTTGCAAGTTTTGATCCACATGTCTGATCTGCCTGCTGGACCCTTTGCTTGATTTCTAGACTTTGGACTTCCCTGCTTGGCCCCTGTCGGATTTCTTTGCCTGATTTGCTGCTTTTGACCCTTGCCTGCCTTACCAAAGCAAACATCCAGAGGCGTCACACCCTCACAGGCTTCCCAGCAGCCAACACCCATGGTTCAGATAAATATAGCAGTTTTTCAACGACCTATTTTATGTGTAGTCTCCCAAGTTACTGCTCTGTAGGAGTGGGGAATTTAAATGTTTAATTGGTTCGAGCCACTTGTTTTTGTTCAACCACTAGTAAATGACATAACATACTGAAGGACAAATCCATGCACATTCCAGAAGAACATATCTTACATGCTTTCCTGTTAAATGTCTGTAACATTGGAGCTGTTTTCCGTTCTTTTACAAGGCCACTTAGGGACACAAGGGTGTTTTTTTTCCCCCTTTTCATGTCCACATCGGATTGTTATGTTGTTGTCAGTAAAGTTTTATGTACTTTTTAGTGTTGCGTGGTTGCTGGAGTGACGTATCATCCTTGTTCTTTCATCTGAGTGCTGTCAGCCAACATGCATTAGGGATTTGGGGGGGGGGGGGGGTGCAGAAAAGGGAGTATGTAAAGCTCAGTGTGACTATTTGTTTTTTAATGAGCTTCTTGTCCGTGTGGGGAGGGGACAGTGTATGTGTGTGTCCTCGTCCACGTATTGCATGCATGCTGCATTGTGTGTGTGTGTGTGTGTGTGTGTGTGTGTGTGCACGCTCAGCATCCCCGCTGTATGTGTGAAAGCAAATGGATATATTTAGGTTTTGTCTTAGCAGCAGTTTTCTCGTTCCCTGCTGTTGAAGAGCTATTCAGTGAAAATGTGTTTTTCTGTTATTAGGAGGCATGTGGCCATCTGAATAATGCATCGTGAACACTGCCTCGTTATGGCAGCGTATACAGTAATGTTCGAGGCCAGGCGGTTCGCAATGGCAGCGTAATGTGTCACCTTGTACGCTGTTAAATATACATGAGTAGTGAAGTGGCTTTCTTTGTGAATAGCATTAACTAAAGCAGTGAAAAGCTAGTGCAGATTTCAGTGGACTGAGCCATTGGGGTTACTCTGGTAGGTGTTCACAAGGACTTGCATGGCGTGCAATTTCAGGCGCCCACATGGAGTGACAAGCCAGGCTCGTCCAGGTTGCGTGCTGACTCTTGTGGTAGCCAAAGATTATACATGTGTTTAATCTAATCTAAAGTGATCATCTGCAGCACTGTCAGGTGTTAGGAAGTAGCTGGTGGTACAGCAAACCTACTTCTTGAATTTGAAATAAAAAGCTTTGTTTTTAGTTATTGAGGTCACCTTTATTACTACATTTAAAAAATAGACAATTTGTCATTTAGTCAGTGAGTGTTTTCAATTTGCCTATTTACTATAAATCCAGCGACAGAAAGCTTCTTTTAGTTCTGCTTTGGTCTCCACCAGCTGCTGGGTTTGATGAGAGCAGTGAGAGTGAACCAGAAGTGAAGCTGTAAAAGCGGAACAATGAGCTGAAATACACTAAAATGCTGAGCGGCACCTTTCTCTCACAGGGTGACCCCATTCACATTAGTCATTAGGTCCATTGTTGATACACAAGCATTGATCGGCGCAGCTTTAAAATAAAGTGGATGATCAGTAAAAAAGCCACTTGCATCATCAATTACATCATTGTAATTTGAAAGAAGGTAGGATTTGAGGAGTAACAGCACACGTTGCCTCTCTTTGCCTTTGGCTTCTTCTGATGAAACTGAGCTCTTTGTAGATGCCACTTTCTCTGTTACGGCTGCTATATCCCCCTGATTCTTCAGTTTAAAAAGAAGACGTTTTTATAAGAGCAGATGACAGCGCATGCCCTTTTGGAGATAATATTGGATCATTTGGACTCAGCTTTTCACACTTAAATCTACTTCCTCATTTCTTCCATCAATCAAAGGACTCTAATTTCATTGCTCATGCAAATATAAAGTTCATGAAGTTTAAGCTGAATGTTTGGAATACAATGCAGCAATACAGTCATAAGAATTGGTGAGAAAAGCATTTTGCATGATGAGCTGCAGCCCTCTTCAGTCATCATGCTCTTTTCAGTGTGCTTCCTTACTATATGGGGTTTTTCTTAGCTCTTATCTATATATCTTACATCTCCCTTTCTTCTTGCTTCTAACACTTCAAAAGCTTTTTCTTTGTCCTGAATTGCATGCTTCTTCTTGAAAAGTATAGCTTCATAGTGATAACGCCTCAAAATGTGGATTTTATAGCCTTTTCTCCAAGGAACGGAATTAAAGTGACGCACAGCTGAAGCATATGCGCACACACACAAAACGTGCATAAGCACATCAGCTGTGTTTTGCACCTTGTCATGAAGTGTGGTTTCATTTCCAGGCACTTCAGTGAAGAATATTCTGACTCTTATATAAGCGAGAAGGTATAGATAGGTCAGTGTTGTTTTTACAGCCATTTGTCACTGAATCATCTTGGATTTAAAAAAAAAAGTTCAATCATAGTTTCCGATGGAGGTAGTGAAACACAAGAAGCTTCTAAATGACAAGAACATGCTTTTTGCTACATTCATTCTCTTCAAAGTGCATTTAGGCTCTACGAATATGCAAACAGCCTCCGCCTCTGCCTCCACCCAGCCCTCCACCACTGGCCTGCAGCTCGAGCACACCTGCTCAGCTTTGTCTCCGCTAATCAAACACACAACATCCCACCATCCATATGCGCTTATATTATCTTGCTAACGTCATACTTGCAGCCTTTATCATGACGTTCTTTCTGCAACAACCTCAAAGCCAGTTGAAGTTTTCTGTCAGAAGTCGTAGCCAAATGAAAGAAACCATCGTTTAGTTCAGCAGCTTTGCCATTTGAAACTGTTTTGAGCAACGCTTGCTGTTCTTCGGCAGCATCCCCAAGCCATGTAAAATGTCCTGTCAGCACTTGACATGAATCATCATGTATCTTGGCAGGCTAACTTTGGCTAACATTATCTAGCACACTGTGGATTCAATGAATAAAAGAAGAAAAATAAGCCAGCGCGTTGGCTCGTCCTCGCCGTGTCCCCAGGATAGATGGATGGAACAGCGTCAGGCTTCAGTACAAGTTCTGTGGCAAAATCCATCTGCTTTTGTGGAAAATTGTAAAAACAGTGCTCTGGAAAATTTCTATTCCAAACTCGAGTTTTGTCTCAGATTTTCAGATCCTTCGGTAATGAAAGAAGACTCATCATGTCTCCTCTTTTCAGCGTTGCACATCTGAAGAACAGAACACATCTGCCATCATTTTGTAAATTATGAAAACTTAGCTTGCAAAATACCCCTATGTAGCTACACCTGATTTCTCCTCTGATATCCCTGGTTTCACTGCAGCCCCACCCTTCAAATTGATGGGATTGGTACGCTGGCTCTCTGAATCTCTGTTTGTGAAACTGTGATTGATCCACTGCAATTTCAAGGTGGGAATACTCTGAAATGGCATTGGCTGCTTATTTTGCTCATGATATTCCTCCTAGGATATAAAAAAAAACATCATATGGCCATGTTCAGAAGGTTAAAAGCTTCATTTTCATTGGAGGGGGTCTTTAAGGCGGAGGATTGGTGGCGAGGACCCTCACACACATCCTCACCCTTGCGGTTTGCCAGGAGGTTGTCTTGCTTCCTGCATTCGGAGGGCTGAGCCCTGGAGTTATTATGATAATGATGGAGCCCTGCCATCAGTGTGTGCTGCCTATTGTGGAGCTAAGCTCTCCATAATCTAGATGGGGGCATTTAGCCATTTGGAATGCTTGCAGATAGACAGATTTACAGTGGCTAAATATAGGCTAGGCTCAGGATTTGAATGCTAATTATGATACTTGAGGTGCTTTCTTACACCTGTGGGCATTAAAATGATAATGTGGCATCTGCTAACCAACTACCCTTTGGTTAAGTTTAATATAGTGTTGGTTCATTCATGCAGGTCTAACATTAGAGTAAATGTCATTCAAACAGTATTTACATTTAGCAACATTAATCAGCAGCAGTGCAGCACAGGAGCAGAAGGAGAAAGAGACATGACTCTCTGCTTGTCGACATCAAAGTGGCTTCATCAGTGATTTAGGTGTGAATAATCGATTGGTCTTCGCCCCGCTCCTCTTCTCTCTGACTCATCCTCCTCTTCCTCCTGCTTCTGTCTCTTTGTAGTTGGTGCTACCAGAGTACTCCATCCATGGACTCTTCTGCATCATGTTCCTGTGTGCCCAGGAGTGGCTGACTGTGGGCCTCAACATCCCCCTGCTCTTCTACAACACGTGGAGGTGACTATCCTATCCCTCTGTGTGTGTGTGTGTGTGTGTGTGAGAGAGAGAGAGAGAGAGAGAGAGCAGGTGGCATGTGGAACGTCAGCTTGGGTTTTGCTGAATCGTCCAATATTAACTTTAACGTCTTTCATGCGACGGGTTGTCAAGTTTTTGTCAGTCAGCTCCACACACACTGTTCTGCCGCTGTGCATAACCTCTTGTGCAACAAATGTTTATTAATCCCCACTTCTTAGTGTTACTCTTGGTCTGTGGATTTGCATTCACAGTTTAATTTAGGGTTAGGTTTAAATAGTGAAAATTAAATAAAAAAGACCTCCCCACTGAAAAACTGTGCATGACAGCAAGGCTCATGATGTAGCGACATTGTTCACGTTAAAGTTACATCCACTGGGATGCAGAAAAGGGGCGAAACTAGGCATGTTAAAACTGCAGAAGACTAATATATTGTTAATGTTAAACAATAAAGCTGCAGTTATTCTGTAGTCTTCTTGCTGCCTGTTGTCAAACTTGCAAATAATATAATAAAATATTTGTTTTAAAGCTAAATAATTTCCTGGTTGTTTTTTAGCATGCATCACCCAAACAGGAGGAGTTAGGAGATTTGCTGGGGACTATTTTAACACACATTTGGTGCAAAAATGAATAGTTCCAGCAGTAGAACGGTGTGTGTGGGAGTAAGTCAAAATAATCTGAAGTGTGTGTGCTCACGAGGTGTGATGAAGGAACATCTGAACAGTGGGGCTCACTGAAGTGTTTCTAATAGATTTTTTTTGGACAACAATGGAGCTCAATGGCACAAGTCTGTAAAAAGCGAGTGCATCAGTGCTCTAACGGATCTCGAGCCTCTGAAAGGCAGCGTCTGAAAATTGGGTCACCAGTCAGTGATCTGCAGGCTTCTTTTGCTGCTCCTTCTTTGTCTTTTTGGGTCTTTGTTGCTGCTCTTCCTGCCGGTTGGACGTCGACTGCTGGCAGCCTGATTGGTTTAAGCTCGTGCTCAGCTGGTGGAAGTTGCAGACCGCGGGAGGACGAGAGGAGAGCAGAGCAGGAGAGGAGATTAGAGGAGAGGAGAGAGGAGAGCCGAAGAGAAAAACATCTTGCTGTCTCATTAATTGGAGGCTGTGCCAGATGCCCACTGGCTACACATGCTGCTTCCTGCACAGCTGAGAGATGAGCAGACAAGGAAAGGAAGGGAGAGATGGAGGAGGGTGGAGGATGAAGGACGAGGTAGCAGGAGGCAGGACGGTGAGGCGAGAGGAAAAGCAAGTGAGTGATAGGAGAGAGATCTAATATTGACAAGGTCGTTCACAGGAGAGGGAGGGAGACGCTGGTCGTGAGCTATTTAAACACAGTACGTGATCACGCCAACACATGTGGATGTGTTTGTGTGAATGTGTGCGAACGCATGTGTAGCTTCCTGTTTGTGAGCCTTCCCGTCCCTGTGATGCTCTGCAGAGCTCGCATCTGTTGCCGGGAGGGCTGCTTTGAGGCCGGATCGACGGCTTCGGCAGCAGAAAAGCTCGATCGGTTTGTCAATAGAAACTTGTACTGAATGATGTCTTGCAGCCGGGAGAAAGAAATGCTTTCTCATTAAGGCCGCCCTCAGAAGGTTCGGTCATGACAGCTTCTGGAGCTGCGTGCTGCCCTAAGGCTTTCTCAGCTAGCTGTAGTGTGATGGAGCCGGGCAGATATTTTTGGTGTTTTTGAAGCTATTGGTCTCTTTGATATTTCTGCCTTAATTGTGGAGCTTGAAGCATTGAAAAATGACAACAGAGCATGCTTTTTTTTTCCAGAAACTACGTCCTGCTTACTCTGGAAAGTTCACATGTGGAGCTTTCATAGTAAGTATTTGTTCTTTATGAAGTTGCTTGAAACTTATCAAAACCACACAGAGGTTTGTTCATCATCCAGGAGCGTTGAAGGGGGGCTCGCTGCATGAGGAAGGAAGTTCTAGTTTTGACCTGTGATTCGGCTCACACACCAACACGGTGAGCTTCAGGAGCAGCAGCAGTGGCTGTGACACACAGCTCATTGAGGTAACCAAGGCTGCTGCAACTTGAGTCAAAATTCATAATAAGTATCTTTAATATCAAAGTATAAATAACACTAATAAGTAATATTGCAAACATTAGCTACCAACAGCTAATTCAGTGCACTTTTAATGTTTTGCTAAATTGTAAAAGAGAAATGATGATGGGTACACAGTTGTCATAAGTGTCTTAGCTTTGTCTGAATGGGGGCCCACAGTGTCAGAAACTGTCATCCATGGTAACTGGGACATTGTTTCTGGAAAGCCATGTTGCTGCTGAGTGTGATTTATCGCAAATTCATTTCCATTCGCTTCCAGCGGCACAATGAGTCAACAGATGGAAATTTCACAGCCTCTTCATTTAAAACCAAAACGATCTGCACAGTAGAGAATGTGTTTTGGGTTTGTCTTTGTGACCTGCCCCTTTAATCAGACGGCAGCGGAGACTGTCAGGCAAAGCGAGGGGAGGTAACCTTACATGTTGGAGTTCCAGCGCTGCATCACTGGGATGAACTTAAAGGATTGGTTTCCAGTGTTTCAAGTCTGCTTTGCTTGCTGCAGTATTTCCATTAAGAGATCTCTGCCTGGTGTACTTCCAGTGTGAGTGATGGGACAGTCCTCACACTGTGGATAAATGGATTCCGGAGTTTGTGTGTGTCTGAAGTTAAAAAGAGGTTTCAGCTGTCTGAGTTAGTCAAATGAAGAGAGCATCTTTCAAAGTTACAGCTGTTTTAATATGAAGTTCCGTCTTCCTGAAGAAGATTGTAGATTCTGTCCTTCATCTCTTTCTTTGGAAACACGTTACAAAGGCTTCTTTTAATGGTCAATATTAGCAAGAAGAAGAGTTACAGCGTCTGTGTGTGGCCTCGGTAGACAAACCTTCATTACATAAAGTCTGGGATGATGTAAGTAGCTGGTCCATTCATGGGGGACAATTCCTTGTTTATTAAAAAAAGAAGTTTTTGCCAGACTAAAAGCTCTCACAATATGTGAACGTGGGGGCGTAGAGGGAAATTCCAAGACATGCTGGCCTTGTACTGCTGTAGTTTCTTAAAATGCTTTGGTTGCCAGCTGAATCCTCTTCCAAGTCTCTCTCTGTGTGTGTATGTGTGTGTGTGTGTGTTTTGCGTGGCATACTCTGGAAGATTTGTCCACATTGAGTGTCTTTATGTTTATGACATGCAATAAAAGCAGCAAATGTTTGTCAAATTCTTCTTGCCTTGTGGTGTCTACAGTTCTTTTTATCATTAAAGAAGTTCTGTTTGCTACTCGTATGCAGTACTTTGTTATCTATATCTAGCTAATACTGTTTACCTCCTCATCAGTCATTCGTGCATGTATCTTTTGTAGAAATACATGGCAATTATATTCAGTGGATCATTGCAAAACCCTTCTGTCACACTCAAAATACATCAAAATGCATTTTCAACTGCATTATTGAAGATTTCATACATGCATGAGTCATCTATTGAGCAGCAGAAATTTGAATTTGTGAACGTTCATTGTAATTAATTCATGACGACCAAACGTACGATCATTCCACAGTCGCCGGCAGCCAACGTACATGAATTAACATACTGTGTGGACATGCATAAACCATCTTGTTAGCCTGGGCTATGACTGAACAGACCACGTGCATGACGGTGGCAGCGTCCTGGTTGGACTGCATTACCCATCGTGCCCTCCAAAATGTAATTTGAATGTATAAATGAGTGAAATTCTCTGCGATGGGCTCTGTGGACGTAACCTGCAGTAAATCTTAATGCAGCTGGTCTGTTGCATTAATATACAGCTATCCATTGTTGCAGAATCTTGTTCATTGTATCAGCTCTGGGGTCCATTAAAAGCAACTCTCCCCCCTATAAAGAGTAATGAGGTAGTTGTGTATCAGTGCACAAACAGCCCTCTCTCAGAGCAACAGGCAGCAGTTGGAATTCCCTCGTCATGTTTTCTCACGGTGACTTTCCTCGAGTACTCGTTCTCTGTATGACACATTTTCTACTTCATAATTCTAACAGCCCCACTGAAATAAGTCTCACCGGGATGGAAAAGCTCCAGGAAATTTCCTACAATTCCCCAAACCCGCTCCGCTATTAATTACCACCAGGTTCTATGTTTTGGTGGCGTTGCACATCTTCATTTTACACAGCTTTGAGAGAGGGGGCTGTTTGTGTTTACAAATATTGATTATGCTAACAGCGTAGCATTAGCGCATGCAGATTGTGTTATAGTGTGGATTTTCTCCTCAGCTTTTTAATCAGCCAGCAGGTGATAAATGGCTGTAATTTCAAACAGAGGAAAATGTTTCATTGAAAATTCATTTAAAAGCTTCGTTGAAAATCATTGTTCAGTGCTCATTTGTATGCACCGCAGCCGGAGTAATTCACTTACTGCACGGAGCTGACTGAAATTAGAAACTTATAAACCCCAGGCCTGATACCTTCAGAACTTCATAACTGACGTGGGTGAAAATATACTTGAATACCCATCATGCTTTGTTTATCTTGTTGGGAACTTTAACATTGTGCACCAAAAGTCCAACAAGCTGCTCTTTATCAGGATGTCCTTTGCTAAGCCCTTATCTCCTCACTTACACCTGTCAGGCTTTCCGTTTCAGAATAGCACATATGCAGTTTACGCATCCTCCGACCTAAATGATGGAATAGGTCGATTACCAACGACTCCCAAAACGACATATATCACCACAGGAGAGTAGCAGTGACAAGCTGGTGTGATCAAGTCTGCGCTCACATCTGCACGTTGATAATGTGGTCGAAATGGTCGCGGTTTGCTTAGGTTTAGGCACCAAAATTAGTTAGTAAGGTGCGGAAACGCTGACTTTTGGTTTAACACAGGACACGAGCAGAGGTCGCAACAACCTGCTTGCCAAGTCGACCTTTACGTCCGGTTTCTGGTGAGGACAGGCTCAGTTTACAGTGATAACAGTGGAAAATGTACCGATCAAAACTGACAGAAAAAAAACAATATGTGTCTCGTAGAGGTTGACAAATGTGGCATCTCATTCCTTGCTGGTGGCCACCGACAGCAGATTTCATCAGCTGTAGGTAGATAATTAACAGTAGCTCTGAATTTATTGAAAAGTCTGTTTTTTGCTGACTTGCTTTAAAACAAGAACCCTGTGAAAAGATATAAATATGCACTCAATGGCATACATCAGACATGGAGACAGTTAGCTCAATTAGAGTTGGGTTGTTCTTGTGTTGCAGAGTATCTAGTTAGCTGGAATATTTACAGCACGATGAGAAAAATGTACAATCCAGGCTCCCTAAACAGTTAGGATGCCGTACAAAGTATAAATAGTGCAATAACTAGATAATCCTTTCTGACATATTCAACTGAAAACAGTGCAAAGACAACATATTTCATGTTTTACCTCATCAACTTGATTTTTGTAAATATATGCTTATTCTCAATTTGGCCACTGAGCCAAAAAGAAAAAGGACCATTCAGATTGCTGCCAGCATAAAGTTCAAAAGCCAGCATCAGTGATGGTATGGAGGTGTGTTAGTGCCTATGGCAGGGGTAACTGCACACCTGAGAAGGCGTCATCAGTGCCGGTACATACAGGTTTTGGAGGAACATACTTTTCCCATGCTATGTTACGTGGCTTTGAAAGTAATGCTAAGTTACTACAGAAGGTAGTGAGCTAGTTAGCATGTTAAGATTTGCAACTAACATTGGGGCAGTGAATGACGCTGCTTTATCCATTCCTTATACTTTTTTGCCAAGCGTCCGTCCATGCCTAGTTCCGTTAGCTCGACTATACCATCACTGTTGAGGGGAGGGGTTTAGCAAACAACCAGTTTCCACAAACATATTCAACTACTATTTTGCCCACGTCTGCTGCATGATGGTGCCCCCTGAACTCATCATGCCATCTTTTTCCATACTATTTCCTTCCCCATTTCCTCCCATCATCTCCCCCGCCTCCCTCCGTCCGTCCCCCTCCCCCCGGGGTCTGGAACGGGTCAACTACCCGCGATGTGGTCTTTGCCCTCTGTGGTAGGTACTTCCATTCCCCAACGGACACTAAGGAGCTGCTCTACGACCCGGCATCCGTGATGAACGGTGACACGCTCAAGTTCTGCCTGAAGGAGGCCTGGTGCAAGCTGTCCTTTTTTGTCCTGTCCTTCTTCTACTATCTCTACTGGTGAGCACACAACAGGCAGCGTGGGGACATAATTGGATTACATGTGAAGAGATTGCATTAATCTGATTACAACAGCTAAAGTAAATAACAATGTCATTGAACTGAAGCTACTTAAAAATACATGCACTCACATCGTATGTTCGACTCCAGCTCGATCGCTATCACGCGGTTATTTAACGTGGCTTGATTTCCCAGCTCTGATGGAGCAATGTCAGTGCAAATCACTGAATAAAGTAACCATTTCTCTAGCAATCACATGCAAGTCCTCTCGCATAGCTCAGAGGTGAGATAAGGTTGCTTAGGTTTACCGCCAGGCCCGCTGCTGCTAATGCATGTGATGTTGAGAGAATTTGATTCTTTACTTCAATGACAAGCACTGCAAGAAGGCGCCCAGCTGAAGGATAAATCTGCTGCATGTTGGCTAAAAAGTTCATTAGGATTCTGTGTTTTTATGCATAAGAAGTAAATTATGGCGTTTTTGGAATTGCACATAGTTCATTTACCCGTGCAGTGTTTTACGATTTCTTCAATGTTTTTGCTAAAATGTTCTGCTGTTACATGATAACAATGTCCATGTCTACTAACGCTGTTATTAATCACTCCGGATTCTTGTTCCATGTGTCATGTGGGTGCTGCAGTGTGTGGAACCTGGACATATCCCTCTAATAGGTCTTATCAATGGAAACACTTAAAGGTACAATCCTTATTTTTTGACCTTTTATGCTATGGTGGTAAAGTGAGACAGAACAGCATCATGAAGAAAATTTGACCCTAAAGGTTTTCCATATACTGCCACAGAGTTTGTAGAAGGAGTTTTTGATGAGCTCCAAGATAAATTCTGTCAGCTTTTAGCAGCCAGAAGAGGATCTTTGATGATCATCCCATAACCCAAAAAGGATTGCAACTTTAACATGGAGTTGTTCTTGCATGTGTGTGACAATGCTGTGATCAAACGTTTAACGCACGCTCTCAGGTCCCATCCTTCTAGAGATATGATGTGCTGTTGATATTTACTGTTGTCATTTCAGGCAGTAGGCACTTTGTTGATAGCGATGTTAATATGTTTATCACAGCAATACCACACAGGTAGAAAAGCAACATCATGAGCAATGTGGCGAGTGTTGTTATTCTATAACAGAAGATGTTGTTCAAGATAATGTGATTTTTTTTTTTTTGAAAAATGTTTAGAAAATGCTAAGATATACCTCTTTCTCTTGGCAGCAGCACATTATTCTTACAACTACAGCTGTTATTGATATTATCATGATCAAGTTAAAGAAGATGCACACATGTATTTGTTAGGATATGTAGTCAATTATATTTTTGTCAAAGTACATTTTCAACATGTTTTCAATTCAATTGGAAATGGATTGAAATGTGGCATGTTGCTTCATATCTCGAGTTTTCTGAAACCGGGACACACGGCACAGATTCCAGACTTAACGTGTGACTTTGTGTATGAAGCAAACAAGGCTGTCGGGTTTAAAGAGTCGGCTTTCTCAAACCTGTTTCCCACTGAAAGCAGTAACATTCTTTAAAACGTGGCATAGATATCACAAAGACTACAGACAATGAGGATGCAGTCTTCTCCCTCCTGGCATGGTACAGTGGAAGAAAGTAAAGAGCTAATGTTGAACGCTCACATGTATATCATCCATTTTCATACCAGTGCCTACGTCAATGAGTCGATGATTCACTGAGGAAGAAACTTTTAGGTGAATTTAAAGGACCACACTGGTGGTTTTGAATGTGTTTTTGTTCATAGACAACAAAACATGTGAACTTTACATAACTTAACTTAAAGGCTTGAGGGAAATAGTGAGCAGTAATGTATCAAAGTTATACAAGAACATGATTTGGTTTGACTTGATCTTGCTAAACAGAAAGCACCAGGGCCCAGATGAAGTGGGCCTCAACATGATGTTGTATTGATACAGTCTTTATTTTCCTATTTGGCTCAGACAAGGTTAAAGCACGTTCAGGCCCGTGTGTTTTGGTCCCGCTGTGGACGTCAGTGGTTGTAAGCCGGGCATTCATCTTGAACTTATATCATTCTGCTTCTCCATCTCACTCCATCCTGTCCTGCTCCAGCTCATGTTGGACTGATCTGCTGTTTTAGGGACCACTGGCGGCAGCAGCAGCAGCAACAGTGAGGTACTTCCCTCTAAAGCAGGGCGACGAGCCGTTCACTTTCAATTCCGTCAAGTTCAAGGGGGATCGTATCTTCCAAATTACCAAATTTTTTAAAACTTTCAACATATTAACCATGGTGTGATTTTTATATCGCATATCATGGTTTGTTTATTCAAAAGCTTCCTGGCCATCAGCTTCTCAACTGGGTTAAGCCATTTAATTATGATACCTTTATAAAAATAAAAGAAAAATCTTCCCTTTTGACTCCATAAACTACTAAAATGTATATTTAGTTTAGAATATCTGTGTTTTCCACATTAAAAAATAATCAACCATTTCGCAAGTAAAGAGATGGTGCTGACCAGTACAGCAAATATAACAATAAAAAGACTGAAAACTTGGGTCTTATTTGTGTTGTCTTGGCCTGCATTTCTGCAAGATATGACATGCTGTCATTTATCAGTGCAGCCCAGAGGGGCAGCACCAAACGTGGTCTCCCAGACACAGGTTGTAAACAAATCCCCAAAGTTTCAGTAGTTATTTGAAGGGAAAACAAGCAAAAATATTAAACAGAAACACCACTGATTGAATTAACTTTGGGACATTTACGAGAATCAGTGTGGGTTGGAGCTGAGGAATACAGGTTTGACAGTGGAGCAAATCTGGAGGTGTGGAGCTGGAGCTGATCAGCCCTCTGCTCCTCACCTCTGCTCGAGGATAGCGGCTACGTTAGCCACCACTAACATAACACGCCCAAATCTGCATCCAAACTGTTCCCAGTCAATCGTGGGTAACGTAGGCACTAGGTTTTGCACTAGTTTTTTTAAACTGTATAAGATAGAAGTGCAATCATATTCTCTGTCCGCTGGTTTAGAGCAACGTTCAACTTTGTCCAGTTTTCACTTTGTTTCATTTCCAAATAAAGTGAACATGAATAAAGTGGTGGTTTGTTTACAGCCTGTGTGACTCGCTGACCTGCTGTGACGTTCTGAAGATGATGCTTTGTAACCGTATTTCAGCAACTGCACTGAATCTAATTCTGATTGTAATTTACGTCATCATAACGAAAAGAAACGGAGACAATCAAATCCCAGGTTGTAGAAAATCTTCAACTGGGTTTTTCCAATGACGCACAATAGCTGAAAACCAAGTAATCTCCTGGTTTACAGATTGAGGCGATGGTCAGTTTAAACAGTGATCCAATATTAAATGGCTTTGTTCTGGTGCATATGTACAGTAGGTGGGGGTAAAGAACTGGTTGAATTGGAAGTGAAGCGATCTGAAACCTGCTTCAGGAGGCTCGTTTCTGTTTTCTTGCCCGGTGACACCAACCCTTCTTCTTCACTGCTCCCCAAAACCAAACCCGCCAGCACGGCTCGCCTGCATCTGTGACCTAAAGATCCTTCAACCCCCTCACTATAAATCTCCCTGCACACACATACACACACACACACACACACACGATGAAACTGTGCATGCCCCTCACAGACACACACAGCTCCACCTGGGCGCTCACCTCCACACCTGGGTGACAGGTGATTTAAAACCCTTTTTGGTTGCTCAGTAGAGTTTATCTGGTGCAGATGATCAAGTGGAATTACTCCATAACTCTTGATTTTGTCCACACAGCAGAAGGAGAGAGAGACAGGCTCAAAGGGCATCATGCAGACCTGGGCTAAACATATTTCTCATAGGGTTTCACCTATTGGACGCATTTTTCTGCACGTCCACACTGTAAATAAATTTAATTCCTCAATAAACGATTCTAAATAAGTCAAGAAGAAGACATCGGAGCACAATGTGTCCTGTCTGCACAGGCCCTGTGTGACGGCGGGTGCAGAGAGAGACCCAGGAGCGGAAACGGAGAAGGTTAACAAAAGTTTATTTTGCAACAACAGGCAATAACTGAAACAATCGCTGGCAGCGTGAGGTCCAAACAAAACACGAACTCAGAGAGGTCCAGAGAGTGCTGGGCTGTGTGGGCAAGGGAGGCACTGGAACAAAAAGAGAAGAGACAAACAATTAATCAAAACAGTTCAGCAAACTATCAAAACGTACTATACCACAGGAGACTGAGACCAACTGATACCACGGTACGTGGAAGTATACTCTGGCGTCGAGGAGTCACTCCGCAGAGGTTAAATAGGCGTCCTAATCTCCTGAAGTGAACTCAGGTGTGCCCAAACACTCCTCGACGCATCGGGGGGGAGGGGAGCCTCAGGAAAACAAAACGTAAAGTTACAGCCCACAAAACAGAACACAGGAAATGGACCTTCAAAATAACAGCACAGACAATACCAACCGCCACAGTACCCCCCCCTCAACGAACGCCTCCAGGCGTTCTACCCGGCTTGTCCGGGTGAGCGGCATAAAAGTCCCGAAGGAGAGAGTCATCCAGAATGAGTCCCCTGGAGACCCAGGAACGCTCCTCTGGACCGTAACCCTCCCAATCCACCAAGAACTGGAAACCACGGCCGCGTGGACGGACATCCAAGATCCGTGACACCGTGTAGGCGGGATGACCATCAATGAGGCGGGGGGGAGGTGGGGCGGCGGCCGGCGGGCTGAGCTCGCTGGAATGCACCGGCTTCAACAGGGAAACATGGAAGGTGGGGTGGACCTTCATAGAGTCTGGTAGCTTGAGCCTGACGGCAGACGGATTAATGATCTTCAACACCTCGAAAGGACCGACAAAACGGGGAGAGAGCTTACGTGACTCGACATCCAACGGAAGATCCCGTGACGACAACCACACCTGCTGACCCGGTCGGTACTCGGGGGCGGAGACGCGGCGAGCGTCGGCCAGCCGTCGGTTCCTCTCCGTGGAGCGGGTGAGAGCAGCTCTGGCAGACTGCCATACCTCCTTAATCCTCCGGAGGTGCTCCTTCACAGAAGGGACGGATACCGCAGTCTCCTGCTCGGGAAACAAGGGAGGTTGATAACCCAAACAGCACTGAAACGGTGACATACCTGTGGCCGAACAGGAGAGGGAGTTGTGGGCATATTCTATCCAAGGCAGGTGTGTACTCCAAGAGACGGGATGATGAGCAGCCACGCAGCGAAGAGCGGACTCCAGATGTTGGTTAGCTCGCTCTGTCTGGCCGTTACTCTGGGGATGGTAACCAGAGGACAGACTTGCCGTGGCCCCCACCGCCTTACAGAACTCCTGCCACACCTGGGAAGCGAACTGTGGACCCCGGTCCGAGACCACGTCGAGGGGAATTCCGTGAAGCTTGAACACATGAGTCACGAGTAGACTAGCAGTCTCGAGGGCAGAAGGCAGTTTAGGCAGAGGAACATAATGCACAGACTTGGAAAAGCGATCAATAATAGTTAAGATGACAGTGTTACCTTCAGATGGAGGAAGACCAGTAACAAAGTCCACGGCGATGTGAGACCATGGGCGGCTTGGGACGGGCAAGGGGTGCAGTAACCCCGCAGGGGGATGATGAGAAGCTTTTCCCCTGGCACAGACAGAGCAAGCGGCAATAAATGCACGGGTGTCGCGGTACATCCTCGGCCACCAGAAGCTCTGACGGAGGAACTGGAGGGTGCGGTGGAAACCAGGGTGACAGGTAAGTCTAGAGGAGTGAGCCCACTGGAGAACTTGCGACCGGACCGAATCCGGGACAAACTTGCGATCGGGGGGACCGGAACCAGGGTCCGGTTGTTGCTTCTGCGCCTGGAGCACGAGGGATTCGATCTCCCATGTAGCCATACCCACGATGCAAGCCGGCGGGAGGATGACATCCTGATGTTCCGAGTCCAGGGGAGGGGCATAGAGACGGGACAGGGCGTCGGGCTTAGTGTTACGGGAGCCGGGGCGATAGGAGAGGGTGAAATTGAACCGGCTCAAAAACAGAGCCCATCTGGCTTGGCGGGGATTAAGCCTCTTCGCGGTGCGTAAGTAGGCGAGGTTTTTATGATCAGTCCAGATCAAAAAGGGAACCGTAGCGCCCTCCAGCCAGTGCCTCCATTCTTGAAGCGCCCAAACCACAGCCAGCAACTCTCTATTCCCGACGTCGTAATTCCGCTCGGCCTGGGATAAGCGGCGGGAAAAGAAAGCACAGGGATGCAGTTTGTGAGTCTGAGGGTCTCTCTGGGAGAGGATGGCACCAGCACCGGAGTCGGAAGCGTCCACCTCGACCACGAACTGACGAGTGGGATCGGGGTGTTTGAGCACCGGGGCAGAGGTAAACAGTGCTTTAAGCTGGGCGAAAGCCTGTTGGGAATCGGGAGACCACTGGAAGGGGATTTTCACAGAAGTAAGTCTAGTGAGGGGAAGAGCTACCTTACTGTAGTCACGGATAAATCTGCGGTAGAAGTTAGCGAAGCCGAGAAACCTCTGCAACTCCTTCCGGGTGGTGGGAACGGGCCAATCCGTGACAGCTTGGATCTTGGCAGGATCGGGTCTTAGCTGACCCTTGGCGATGATATAGCCGAGGAAACCCACTGAGTCAGAGTGAAACTCGCACTTCTCCGCTTTAACAAACAATTTATTCTCAAGAAGTCTCTGAAGCACTAGTCTTACATGCTGTCTATGTTCCTCTAGATCTCGAGAGAAAATCAATATGTCATCTAAATACACGAAAACAAACCGGTTTAACATGTCTCTGAGGACATCGTTAATGAGAGCCTGGAAGACAGCGGGGGCGTTGGTGAGACCAAAAGGCATGACTAAATATTCGAAATGACCTAACGGTGTGTTGAAAGCTGTCTTCCACTCATCACCCTCCTTTATCCGGACGAGGTGATAAGCGTTACGCAGATCAAGCTTGGAGAAGATGGTGGCGGAGCAGAGTGGTTCGAAGGAGGGGTCGATGAGAGGGAGAGCGTACCTGTTCTTAACGGTGATGTCGTTAAGTCCACGGAAGTCGATGCAGGGGCGAAGGGAGGCGTCCTTCTTCTTAACAAAAAAGAAGCCAGCCCCTAACGGAGAGGATGAGGGGCGGATGAGTCCAGAGGCTAGAGAATCCTGGATGTATGTCTCCATGGCTTCCCTCTCGGGGCGTGACAGGTTATACAGCCGACTAGAAGGGAGAGGAGCACCAGGGAGGAGGTCTATGGAGCAATCGTAGGGGCGATGAGGAGGCAGGGACAGGGCTAACTCTTTACTGAACACAGGGGCTAGGTCATGGTACTCGGGAGGCACAGAGGTAAGGACAGGGGGCGTGGGAGGTGGTGGAGAAACACGGGAAGAAAAGGGGTTGGCCGAACGAAGACAGTGGGCATGACAGAATGGGCTCCAGGTGGAGATACTAGCTGTAGTCCAGTCTATCTGGGGGTTATGTTTAAGCAACCAGGGGAGGCCCAACACCAGGGGAATCTGAGGGGAAGGAATGACGAAGAATTGGATGTCTTCTCTATGATTCCCAGAGATTATGAGCGTGACCGGGACCGTACGTTGAGTGACCTGAGCTATACGTCGGCCGTCTAAGGCGGTTACATTTCTGGGCACCGGGAGGGATTCAAGGGGGAGCTTAAGCTGGGTGGCTAGTTCGGTGTGGATGAAGCTCTCGTCTGCCCCTGAGTCAATCAGAACCCTCATGGGAAGCGACTCACGACCCCAAAGCAGACAGGAGGGCACGGTAATACGGGAGGGAGAGCTGGGATTAGGGGATGTCTGACTCACCAGTGCGCTCTCCGTCACGGGTGAGCCTGCCCTTTTGGCGTCTGAGGGCAGTTAGCGAGAAAATGACCTCCCTGGCCACAGTAGATACAGAGCCGCTGGCTGAAACGTCGCTGCCGCTCGCTGGGGTGGAGACGGGCCCGACCCAACTGCATGGGCTCCGAAGGGTGAGAGGAGGACGTGGAGGGAGCAGCGGAGTGGCCGGAGGATCCGCCACTGGCTGAAGGGGGAGCGAGGGAAGCTGGCTCGTGAACATGAGAGAGGCGAGTCTGGGCTTTCTCTCTCTGTCTTTCTCTCAAGCGGTTATCTATGCGTATGGCGAGGGAGATTAATGACTCTAAGGAATCGGGTTCATCTCTGGAAGCTAATTCGTCCTTTAACTCACTAGAAAGACTCCGTAAGAAAACACCTCGTAGCTCTAACTCCCCCCACCCGCTCTCTGAAGCTGCGATACGGAAGTCAATAGAGTAATCTGCCACTGATCTCGCTCCCTGCGCCAAGGAGAATAGGCGTTTAGCAGTTTCCTGCCCCTGTCGTGAATGATCAAAAATACGACTAAGTTCCCTCGAGAAACTGTCGAAAGACGAGAGAATGGGGGAGTGCTGTTCCCATAACGCTGTAGCCCACTGCGCTGCCCTGCCCCGTAACAAATTAACTGTATAAGCTATCTTAGCTCTATCAGAAGGATAACTAAGGGGTTGTTGATCAAATACTAGTGAGCAGCGCAAGATAAACCCCCCAGCATTACCAACTTCACCTGAAAAGGGTTCGGGGGCCGGCACATACGGCTCACGCTGAGAGACAGACAGAGAGGTAGATTGGGCTGCAGCGGTTGCCGGTGGGGGTGGCGCTGGTGTGGGACTTGGGGAGGAAGGAGAGCCACGGGTGTCCGTGCGGCTGAGGTAAGCGGTGAGGTCACGGACTTGGACGCTGAGACCTTGTACTGCCTCCATTACTCCCCGCAGCATGTCCTCGTGCTGGCCGAGACGTAGTCCTTGATGGGCGAGCGCCGCTCGAAAGGGGTCCGAATCCGCTGGGTCCATGTTTGGCCAGAGTATTCTGTGACGGCGGGTGCAGAGAGAGACCCAGGAGCGGAAACGGAGAAGGTTAACAAAAGTTTATTTTGCAACAACAGGCAATAACTGAAACAATCGCTGGCAGCGTGAGGTCCAAACAAAACACGAACTCAGAGAGGTCCAGAGAGTGCTGGGCTGTGTGGGCAAGGGAGGCACTGGAACAAAAAGAGAAGAGACAAACAATTAATCAAAACAGTTCAGCAAACTATCAAAACGTACTATACCACAGGAGACTGAGACCAACTGATACCACGGTACGTGGAAGTATACTCTGGCGTCGAGGAGTCACTCCGCAGAGGTTAAATAGGCGTCCTAATCTCCTGAAGTGAACTCAGGTGTGCCCAAACACTCCTCGACGCATCGGGGGGGAGGGGAGCCTCAGGAAAACAAAACGTAAAGTTACAGCCCACAAAACAGAACACAGGAAATGGACCTTCAAAATAACAGCACAGACAATACCAACCGCCACACCCTGCTGAGCTCTGTGCTGTCTCGCCTTCCTCAGCCGTCGCTCCTCTCACACTGGATGATACTGAAGCCCTGACTGACAAACAGAATGTGACCTTTACCCTCCAGCCTCTCACCTTTTTCTTCCCTCTCTCCTCCTGAACTCTCTGTCACAGGGATGCTGTGTGAACTGTGATGTCCTCCAGTGACTAATTCTTTTCCCTTGCAACATGTGCACAGGTTTCCCGTCCTTTCTCAGCTCAGTTTAACCCCCCATGGTCTAAGTTTCTGGCCCTCGGCATGTTGTATGCTGCCGCCTGCTTGCCATCCTGCTGTATCTTTACAGGTCTAAGCTGTTTTGTCGTATTTGTCGTTCCTACCATCTTCCCGGACATGGAGAGCGGACCTTTCTATGTGTTTCCACGCATGCACACACAAGGTTAACCTTGGCTCATTAGCCAGACAGATGTTGAAAGCTAATGGAACATGAAATAGGCGACATCTGTCACTGCAGGAGAGAGCTTAATATGAAATGTTTTTTACAGGCAAGGGATGGCCTCACCATTGATCGTGACTTAAATCCTTAATGTAGGGAACATAGATGAACATCATCATCCACACAGATATTTCTAACATTATACTTACATATATGGAGGGAGCCACCTTGTCAGAAAATGCATCTGTTATGAATCGTGTTTTCAGGCAAACACAATGCATTCTCCAGTGGAGCAGAAGCAAACGTGTTCATTCCTTGTTTTCGCTTGTATCACAACGTTCAATGACGTGTACGTGTTTGCCAGTGGACTAGATTAGATTGAAACTGCTGCTGTTGGCATTTATAGGGTGGTAGGGAAAATAGCTGAATACTAAAAAACAACATTATTGCAGCGACAAATGAAGTTAGCAAACTCAAGTTACCCTTTTTATGATGTAATGTTGTTCGTCCGTGGCACTGGCTGATTAAAAGAACAAACACCGCCGGCAGCAGATCGTATCGGCTGCAGCTAATTAACAATAATGCAGCGAGAAACTTGGTAAGAGACCAAACTGAAACTCAAACACTGTCTAGCACCACTGTGTGACTGGGACTGGGCTGTGTGATCTAGTTCAGTCGTGACTAATAGACACGTTAGCCATGAAGCTCGGAAATAAGTGCACGACTAATCACCCACATTAAAGAATAAATAGCACACACATTCATGCGAGGAAACTACGTGAAGTCAGTCAAACATTTATGTCCAGCATGGTTTGGACAGAGCTTTGTTGACTTTCTGTAAAAACTAAAAACTTGCCTCATAGGAAGTAAATAAAAGACACCACTAACGGCCTGGTGTGCAGTGGATGTTGTGGACACTGATTAGCGTTTAGTGAAAATTCCATAACAGGTGAAGTGGTCTTCCTTTTGTTGTTTCGCACGTGCATGTGCGCTGCACCCTAATTACAGCTACCATAATTGGATGTTGCCTCACTGGCACACGTTTTCCCTGCGTAGCAAGGTGTCACATGAAGAGCGTGTGTTCAGCACTAATTCACCTCACATTGGCTCTGCTGTTAATGGGATTTGGACACATTATAATACCATTCCAGTTCCAGTGGCTGGTATTACTTGAGATAGCGTCCAGCCCAGCAGGGCAAACAGTAACTTCTGTTTACCTTTGGGGTCAGTTTGACCCCAGTCAATCTTAAACGTCTCAAAATAAATTGGCATCTGTTTCATGCTTCATACTTAATGACTTTTCCTAATTTAACGGGGACAGCTGTATTCAATGTCCTGCACACACTTGCCATTAAAACACCAACAACATATTTCTTTCCAATTTGAAGTCAGTCAGAGAGATTTTATGATTGTTTGCACATTTCTCCATATTCACGTCATAGGTGCTGGAGGTGGAGGTGGAGGTGGGGTTACAATCATTTGCGTGGACGATATGTTTATGTTAACAGGAGGGTTAAACAAACACAGAGCTTCTATTACTGTTGTCTCCTCCTTGTCTATTGTCTCAGTGCCAGTATTCCTCTTTGCTGCAGTATCTCATATAACAGCTCATATTTTAGCATCGTAATGTTTGGTTAATGTTTAATTAGGCTGTGAACGTGAAGGAGCTGTAATTTAAAGAGTCAGTCTACTAATGATGAGGCCAGATCTCAGAGGTTTTAATGGGAGGAGGTCAAGTCTCTGAGGAGGAAGCAGCGTTTCACTCTTGATCCGTCTGTCTCTCCCCTCGCATGTATCCTCCTCCTGTGTCTCTCTGCATCATGTTTACTCTCTGTCCATGGATATTCATGAGTCAACAGAGTGAACTTCTCACCAGCAGAGATTAGCGGAGGTGTGAGGAGTTCGGAAAGGCCTCGGGGATGAATACAGACGTTTGGAGGCATTAGTTACTGTCAGCGAGGTGCTGATCTGTTCTTGTCAAGTCGCAGCTCAGCGAGACAAGTGTTGAATCCCCAATCTGTGATTTTGGCTGTTGCTGTTTCACGCAGTCCTTTATTAACCTCTTTTTTCAGGTAACCGTCACACATCACCGTGTCTTTGGACAAAAAAGAAAAAGAGAAGCTTTATTCTGGTGGAATCACTGCGTCACTTTGCAGCTATGTGTGTTTTACAGCTTGCTTCGTACATGCTCATTGCATTACATGATGCTCATCAGCTTTTGCTTTTTCTTTTGCATTCAGTGGCAACTTTTCTACAGCTGCTGATTTTGTTTTTTGTGTTTTTCTTTTTTTTTAATAAAACAGCACAAACATGCCAGGAAGGATTGTTGGTTTTACACTTTCATGTCATGGTAAAAACCTAAAAATGGACTTTTCATGTGGAAACACAATGTTACTGCATTATTGTAAATCACATCATGTTAATTGTTTTAGCAGCTCTGTATTTAAAGGTGTATTTAATGGTTATCACAGTGTTCATTATGTTGAATATATATACTATCTAGCGTGTATTATCCAGGCCCAGGTTATTTTGTGCATTTTACACCAGTGAGGGTTCAGCTCTGTAATTATTCTTCAAACACACTCAAAAAATGCCTTTTAAACTAAATTAGAACCACTAGGAAAAGTAATACAGTATTTCTGTATTTGGATCCACAAAGAAGGATCTTAATAAAGCCCTGCGTGTTGCTATAGTTACAGATGATAAGCCTTAAAGTCATTTTCACTCTCAAAATGATTTACGTGGCACGGTGGCTGACGGTGATGTTAGTTCAGCACATGTAAAGGTGTCTTCAAACTGGACGAGAGTTCATTGTGTTGAGCTGCTCGAGTGTCTCTGCAGCCACAGACAGTGGGGGGGGGGGGGACAGAGGATCGGGACAGCACAGACACATCAGGATAAACCGTTTTCACCACGAGCAGTCTTTGACTCACTGGGCACCTTTCATGTACACTTGTGTCTCTTCCTGGGCGTAATGCAGTCTGAACTGGCTCGAGACTCGTGGCTGTGTTCACACATGCTCTTTTATTGCACAACAAAAGCATTGTGGAGGACTTTATGTGGGCTTTGTGTGAGTAAAAGAAACTATTTATTTTAGCATCTGTGTTCCTGTGATTCACATATGATCCCAGCACTTGCAAACAGACACTGTAATATATATTATATATAGTGCTGGCTATATTATTATATAAAGTGCTGGCTTGTTATTCTAATAAGCCAATGCTGGTTCATTAAAATAATTAATTCTACATTTTTCTTCAGTTAACAGTCGTGAGAAATACAGGCCTTTGTAGCTCCTTCCGTTGATTGGTCGAGAAAGCGGTTTAGATCAGCCTTTATTTTTCTGAAAAGTTGAATTTGAAGTTTCAGGGGGCTTAAAGCTTTAAAAAGCACCTTGAAGCCATGTCCTATTGTTTGCTGTGTAAAATAGACCATAACAGCCTATAGTGCTTCTCTGTCAAGATGTAATAGTGCTCCCAGATGCCTCTGTCGTAACATTTTGCAAAACAGAACAAAAAGCTACACCATGCAACTGAGCAGTGGCTACCATAGCTGCGAGTGCAATTACTGAATAGGTGGGGCTCATTTTAATTAGTTACTGCTAGGGAGCTTCATTTATACTCATCTATCATAATTTTATTTGTTGATTTATATTTTGTATTTCGAATCCAAATACATGTGGTTGAGTAAAAAGCAGATTGCTGAAATACTCAACTAAAGTACATCAGTCCTGTATTTAAGTACAGTACTTGTAATAATGTACTTTATAACTTGTAGTTAATAAATGCAGCTAAATTGCACCACTGCAAGCTATGTTGCATCTGTTGCCAGAGCCCTCTGTGCCAACAGAGTGGTCTCATTGAAATGAATGAGGGAGCTGCCATTTTTCACACCGTGCTCATGTCTGATCACACACAGTGGCCTGGCAAAAAAGCTGACCCTGCTGCTAGATATCTGGTAGGCCGCTGCATGCCAATCAAATGCATGCAAGCGCACATTTATAGCACAATATTTTGGAATGTGAACGTTGCATTGCTACCCTATTACGGTTGCAATTAGGGAAGAGCCATCAAGGCAATATCTGTCAAATATTCGCTAACATTAGCCACCATACGCTGCTGGTCATACCAGACCAAGTGAGGCTGCAGAAGCAAATCCCCTGAGTTTTTAATTGCTTATGAATTCAACTTTTCACTTGCAAATGAAGGATTGCGTTATTTTTTTTTTTGTCAGTCACATAATCTTTCTTTAACCTATTATTATTACTGCTATAACATTACCAATCGCAGTGTTGGTCCCATGGCTGGCGTGGTCTCATTGAGGTGTAGGTCAGCTATGATGGGATCCCTCACAGAGTCTCTGCACATGCTACAAAACAGTACCACAGCACCTTGATGGAGAAGCATAATTCAACCTTTCGAAATCAAACAGGATGTGTGAACACAGCATTAATCTGAATAATGCACATTATGACAGAGAAGCTTCAAAGCAACGTCTCATATAAAGGTTTGCTGTCAGCATCTAGAATAAATAAGCCCACGTTTCTATCTTTCAAGTGCACAAACAGACTCCCCACTAAATCTGCACGCAGTAGAGACAGCACCATTGAGATGAATCAGCAGAAAAACTAACTATGGATCAATGAAATGTTTGAACACACACACACACACACACACACACACACACAGTGCTCCATCCGAATGCTTCAAACAGGCCACTAGATGATTTGAACTGTTACATGATTTTCACTTTGTCACCTCCTGCCTGTCTAACCAATCAGACAAGTGCTGACTCTCTTCCTACCTCCTGTTTCTTCTTCTTCTTGTGTTGCAGTATGATCTACTCCTTGGTTACCTCATAACAACTGATATATCAGCAACTCTGGACACACAGACTGCCGTTGTCTCGGTCTAGAATCGAACGACAGGAAATTTAAAAGTAAAGAAGAGAAAGAGAAGATTTTTTTCGCCGTGAAGCCAAAACGATGAACCGGATGGAGGTCGAAGCTTCTTTTCTGCTTCGTCCCCGCAAGAGGGAAGGACATGTTCTCTGCTGAACTGTATATAAAAACTGAAGACTAAAAGTCCTGTTTACAGTTTGACCAGTCATAGAGAGACCCGAGTTAATCACTGCCTGGCTAACGTTTGTACCCCCGCACACACACACACACACACACACACACACACACACACACACACACATCCACAGCCTCCTCTGGAGTGGTACCGTACTGACTGTACAGTAGCAGCGCCAGTAGCCCAGAGGATGAAGAGCACAGTAGCGTTTGCACAGTATGTCTCAGGCACAGCATGGTGAAGCACCGTCCAGCCCGGCACAGCTCACCGACCCTCAGTCATTCCCCCTCGACGCCTCGCCAACCGTAGCTTCACTGGTGAGTCAGCAACGAGGGCTAGCTGGACGAGCGGATGGACCACACTGTACAGAAAAGAGAAAGCCCTGGAGCAGCCAGTCGCTCGATATTTCCCCCCCAGACGGCACATACAGTCCACGGCCTGTGGGTTTTTTCTTTCTAACATTACGTGAATGGCTTTTGTGACGTGTGCATTTTGGTGTGTTCTTAAAAAAAAAGGCATTTCTAATTGAATTATGACCTAAAGCAAACGTTATTCTATACAGCAAATGTCTTCTTAGTGTTGTCCTAGTGTCGTTCTATCGTGGGAAACTTTTCTAAAACTCCAGCTAAAAACTGACACCTGTCCAAGCTTTTATAGTAGAGGAGCAGCACACCTTCTTTGCACAAACAGTGTCTTTGATCTTGCACAATATTTGCAATATTTGGCTATATATTAGAGATCATTTATGATAGGTGAAGGTCTTCCAACGTGAAAAGAACTATCCAGCCCTATTTGAAGATGGGGAGACAATGTGAATTTTTTCTAGCTCGATTTACACCATGGACCAAAATGTTGTCTTTTCAGTATTTAAATTGATTTCTTTATGTCTAGTTGTGAGACACTGATGGCTTTCCTGAAATATTACTTTCCAATGTAACCACACCATGATAAGACAGAATAAGTAGTGAATAAAGCAGAAGATGTGAACGGTGCCAAGCATTAATCTGTCATTCTCTCTGATTTGATGAAAAGCAACTGCAGCAGTGTGTGAGCTTTCTGAGGATGCTGGGATACTACTCAGTTCTGAGGTCAAAGGTCAGGCTCGGCTTCAGGTCGTCACCCCTGCAGCTGGAATGAATTCAGTGTCTTGTTCACAGACGCTTAATAGAAGCAGGGCAGCTGCTTGAACTTGCATCTTCCATGTGTAGCACAGTTTTGTAACTAGACCACTCTTTAGATCTTCACGACCATCGTCACATGATGAGCTCACCTCTTAAGCCACTACTCAAGGAGCAGATAGGAATGCCCAATTCTTGTTGTTTTCTCTTATTCTAATTCAAGCATTTTCTATCCTTACTGTGTATGTGACCGACCAAGTTGAATTTAGATATTGTTTATGAAATAAAGTATTTTAAAATCAAATATTTGGTGTTTATATTCATAGATATGCAAGTCCACTCACACTTTTTATATGTTGCCTTTTATTATGTTTCTTGTGCAGAAGATGCATAATCACCACAAGGGAACAAGAGTGGAAGCTAATGCTTGAAGGATCAGCATGCAAATTAAAGAGAAATTTCAGTATTTTCAGCCTGAACCATGTTTTTGTGTCTAAGTGACTAATGGGGACAAAAATTATTGAAATCGGTCCACTATTGAGCGAGAGTGATGGCTGACATGCTTGCAAACAGTTACCTATTTATGCATCTAGCAAACACAGAGCAACACTAGCATTCATGTGGCATTGTGTTTGTGGCCACATGACAAATCTAAGTCAAATATTCACTCTCGTTGTAGCTCTGTTTTGGTCTCCATCACCTACTTACGGAAACTTCTGGCTCTTAAGCTGCTAAATTCTCCACTACGTCCAACAGCGAGTTGCTAACTTGGTCTGTCTTCCGTTTGGTGGTGAGCAGGTGGTGTCGAGCGTGTTTAGTGAGATTTAACCAAAACTTCAAAACCAAAACATGAGCTGAAAGACAGAAAAATGTTGTGTAGTATTTTGCCAAACTGCAGGGAGTTGGGTAATAATTCTCTGTTTGTTTGTCACTATGAGTGACCCCTTTGACATTACACATGCAGTGAAAGTATCATTTCATATCTTGTTAATGTAGAATTGAGTGGTGAAAATAAAAGTAAATGAAAGTAGTAATAGCAGAAAGTATAAATACCTCATTTCAAGTAAAAGTCCTGCATTAAATACATGCATACATGTTCAAAGTGTGGAAGTATTATCAGCAAAATGCACTTAAAGAATCAAAAGTGAAAGTAATGAGTCTCTGCCAGTGTCATGTTATTATCTGAGATCAGAGACAGCGGGTCCTCAAACTTAAATTGACCACTGTCTCTGAGAGAGTGACAGAATAGTCTAAACGTGTTTGTGTGTGTGTGTGTGTGTGTGTGTGTGTGTGTGTGTGTGTGTGTGTGCGTGCGTGCAGGTGAGTGTGTCCAGGCTGTGGCAGACCATTGCTGACAGATTGGTGACAGCCTGTCTTCCCGGTACGCACCTGGGTGCTGTCCACATCGCTGCCATATATTTCATCATAATTAAAGCAGGCTGCTGACCTTTTGGCCCTTCATTGTGTGTGTGTGTGTGTGTGTTTGTGTGTGTGTGTGTGTGTGAAGCCTGGCAGTGAAGTATTTGGATAAGCCCCCTCCTCCCTCTTACCTCCTCCTCTCACCTCCCTCTGTTTCTGTTCTCTTCCCCAAATCCTCGCCAGCATCCAGCGCTCCTCTTAAAGCTGTGAAATGACATTGAGCTCTTGTCCTGCGGCTCTGGCACACTGTGCTCAGCCGTCTGGAACCCGAGGTTTGTCTGTAAAACTCTGTTTCTTCAACTTTTCACTGCACGGGAGCCAAGTTTAATCTCGCTCTGCATGGGACTGAAGCTCACTGATGCATATTGGTGCTTTCTCTCTGCGAAGGCCCAGCAGAAATGGGCTCTCTGACTCATGTTGACTTTCAAAAAAGTAGTTTTCCAAACTGCAAACAGACAGTGAGTCAACTTTTATGGAACAGACTGACAGGAGGGCACTAGCTACTCTAGGGCAGCGGCTATCTATCATGTGACACCAAGGCCTGAGGTTCTGCAGGTGGTATCTCAGGTCCTCCTCCCTGGCTTCAGGTGAACAAATCAGTAAACTCCTGTTGAAATGAGAGCTCCCAGTTTTTCACACAATGACAGGTCGCAGAGCTTGTTGTGTGCACAAGGTTGTAGTCAGTGCAAGCAGTCGGCACCAGCCTCAGTGACAAATACAAGCACTTGCACCTACCTGCTTCTCAATAAATGACTCCAGGTAAAATTGCCTGTGCAAAGACTTTAATGTGACAGAGGAGCAGACTTGGAGGTACAGTCAAAGTAGTGTGGCTTTAGAGCAGAATTTGAGCGACAAATATTAAGAAATTGCCTTCCAGTTGAAGTGTTTAATGCTTAACTTGGAACTCTCCAAAGATTGACTCACTGTGGCACCCATGGGTCAGTACTACTGTAATAGATGGTATGCATAACTGAAGAGTTTCCGCAAATAACTCTCTGAGGAGGGTGCAAGACTCGCGCAGCTAATTTTAAAACAACACAGATTAACCCGTGCGATCCCCACTGATGCGATTAAATTCCATCTTTCTCCCTCAGAAGTGCCTCCAGACAGACTTTGCTGATTGTGTTGCACTAAGACAGCATTAGGACCAGTGTCTAACCTTGTGGGGGGTTTTGTTATTTCAGCACTGCTCACTGACTCAGCCACTTTGTCCCCAAAACACCTCTCGGCTCTAATGCCATCTGAACACTTTCCGGTGAGCCGGATTCCCGCTTTTCACCTTATCGCAAAAACTTCTGTTTGCCACTATTTTTTGCTTCCACTGCAAGTCCTTCACCTCCTTTAACTGTGATCCTTTTATCCTCAGACACAGAGAGGAAGAGAGAGAGGTGTGTGTGTGTGTGGGGGGGGCATGCAGCTAAGCATTATGGGCCTTGACACAGGAGGTTGTGCTGTCCTGCAGAGCTGGATGGGCAGTCTGTCAGTGTCCTGTGAGCTTCAGATGGCCGTCCTGTCAGCCTGCATTATCCACAACACCACCGGTGAGAGGAGGAGGATTCACCGTCTGGTCGTCTGTCTACATCAAACCGCAGAGGTTCTGGACCAACATTCAAAATTCCACTGACTGGTTTCTCTGTAAATAAAGTGCTGCAATGCTACACACCCCCTGGCCCCGTGCCCTAACCTTAACCAGCACAAGTACATGCATAACCCCAACCCTAATCTAAACCTAAACCTTAAAACCAAGTGTGAATCCTCAAACAGCTCTATGAAGGTCTCTCTGAAAGTGAGGCCCAGCCAAGATGTCCTCACTCCTGAGATCTAACACTCATATTGGTTCTCGCAAAAATAGCTGTACAAGTACACTTACACACACACACATACACACACACACGCTGTTATTGCACATCCCACTCACTCACTCTTCTCTACTTCCTTTTTTCTCACTCTGTATTTCTATATTTACCTTTCTTCTGCCATCTTCTTTGCCCCCCTCTCGCTCTCTGTCTCTCTCAAGATTTCTTTGCAATCTGTTTGAATTAATTAGTCACAATCTTTAATGCTGGTTTTGTTGATGAAGTTGTAGGTGGCACTCTGTTCTGTCTGTTCAGCCATGTTGGTGATATCTTTTCATGCTAAGCACACCAGAGTAACTGTTCATGGTAACTACGCTGTTACTCCTCCTCTGTCAATCCAAATGAATTCCTGTTGCAACTGCCAAAAATGCAAAGTGCATCTTCCTCTTGAGCGTCAGACTTGTTTCCAAGAAGGAGCTGCCCGACAGCTAAGCAGTGAATGCAATACACCTCAGGACAGCGTCAGTTAAACTGTGTGGGATGTGTGTTGTGCCACTTTTGATTTAACTGTTCATTTGAACAGGCAGAACAGGTGCACTTTGATTAACTTTTAAAGAAAAATAGTAAGATATGCAGTATAAGCAGGCTCCTGGCCCACGTGAAGCCAAAGATCACCTTCAACACACCACAAATGACAAAATCGGGTGAATCTGCACTCTCATTTATTAAAGTAAGCTGTCATAGTAACTTATTGAACTCACTCTTAGAGATCTACTGTACTCTCTAATCAAATTCTGTCTTCCAGATGTGCAGTCATTAAAGAGTGGATTGATGAGGGGATAATACAACAGGAAAGAGTTCGTTATGAATCCCTTCACAACACATTTGAGCTACCTGCCAAAAACAAGAAGTAGAAAAATGGGCATCGTGGCACCTGCAGCAGGTGTTTCCCATTATACTCTGCAACTCCTGGAATCCATCCAACACTAAATACCATTCACTGTTTTTACTGCCCGCCTTTCATAATCGCAGCCAAGTTATCTTCCCTATGCTGACAAGATGAGCCTCCTTTAGAAATCATTTTATCTTATGTTCCAATGCTACATATTGTGTACTTTGTGTAATTACCTTCCAACAGCAAAATTGGATCATATCACTGTAAAAAGCATGACGGTAGTCCTCTCCAGAGAGACAGAGACAGACAGAGACAGACAGAGAGGGAGAAATCCTACCAATGGCTAGAAAAGGCTGGACTGAAGGACAGCACACATGCTCTGAATGCAGCAGCACATGAACAGCAGGGTTAGGGTTACCACCACACAAGCTTTGCTGTGCAAAGACGCTCCTGACAGTCCAGTCGCAGGGTGTAAGGAGCTAGCTGGGAGAGCGCCCAGCTTTCTCAAGAAAGGTGGATAATCAAATGACTTCAAGTCCCAGACTGACAGGCAGGCGCTGGCCAGACTGATGTGGAAGGTGAAATCCACAGCAGTAAGAGGAGCACCAGATTCCCAGAACAACATCTGAGGTTTCAGTCCAGAAGTTTCCTGAATTCAGACTACTTCCACTGTAGACCACCTCTAGATAGAATCCCAAAACAGATTTGAAGTGAACAGATACAAACAGCAGCTTTATTTAACAGTAGTCCTGTGCAGATCTACGAATTAGTATTGAGGTTCCACTAAAATACTAAGGCTGAGCTAAAGTCACACCAATCAATCTACTGTACTTATTTTATCTAAACCCTACCATGTGCAATTTTCAAAAATGTCCATTGGCAATATTATTTTTAATAGTCTTTTTGTATAAAATGTACATAGTCAATTTAGTGTCTATCGTCGATTTTCTATTTTCTATTTTTCGTTTTTTGTTTTCTTTTGCGTCTCCTTTATTATTTCTGCTACTTTTGTTTGCTCTCTGTAACACAATATAATATAATAATAATTTCCCTGGAGGGAATTGATAAAGTTATATCTTATCTTATCTCTTATCTCTCTGTCTTATGAATACCAATATCAATTTTATATTAACAGAGAGTCAAAAAAGAAGAATAATACAAGAATAATTGATTTGCAGTTAGCATTGTCGATATAAAGTTGTCTGGTTAAGGTGTTTCACTGAACATCACTGTACTATCAAAATAAAGCATCAGCATTTTCTTTGCAGGTACGTTTCCTTCAGGTTACCGTCATACACTCGCTGAACCTTTCCACATTGCCATTTGTATGAATCCTCAGTGTTTTTAATGCAGCAGAGAGCGAAGTGTTGAAGTGTCTCTCTGAGGAGTATCTGTGAGCGATAGTGAGCACAGATTGACACTGTTTCACAGCACAGGTGTTGAGGTTTGTGGTGGATCTGGGGTTGACCATTGACTGAGTACTATCCGGGACCCAGAGAGGAGTAAGGATCAGGTGAAAATGCAATTGAGACTTCTCTTCGGTTCTTTTGTTTACTCAATGGGTTCAGTTGCTCTTGGACAGAGCCAGGCTCGGTCTTTATGCTACGCTAAGCTAACCAGCTTCTGGCAGTAGCTATTTACCAAACAATATTAATAAAAATAGATTTTATTTAAAACGCACTGTACATTCGAATACAAATCTCAAAGTGCACAGTACAGGCAACAATAACAATAAAAGAAACAATAATAGTAAAATCAAGCAACACAGCAGACGTGTTATTAAACTTCTCATCTAACTCTCAGCAAGAAAGTGAAAGAGCTTATTTCCCAAAATGTCAAACTAGAGTGAAGTCAGTAACGCTAATGTTGTACCCCTTGAAAAAGGAGAAGAGATTGGCAATCATGATAAATCAACAACAGACTGTTTAATTAACAAAGACAAAGTAATTAATGCTGTCACATGTGAATGAGCTAACAAATGATACTGGGCCTTCTAACATCACCTCAACGATCATCTGACATTTATCGATTGCTTTAACAGAAGTCTCTCTTTAATTCTAGAAAACATTCATCTCATCAGTGTACATCTCTCTGTTACCTTACAATTTAAGAAATAAACAAGATTTGGTATTTTAGGTCTGTTATCTAAAACTACACAAGCTTTGGGACATGATAGAATAGAGGAAGATAATAACACAATACAGAAAAAATAAAAGATAAACAGATACATACAACACTGTGTCAGTTACAGTATATATTCAAAGCACTAGTATACAGTTCATATCTTCCTGTAGGCATGAATGTGACATTCCTGTTGGGTTCAGTGTTTGTGTAATGCAAAGAGCATCTGTTGTGACTCTGTTTGGTCAGAGGGGATGAGAGCACTGTGCAGCTATCTGCCAGCAGAGGTTTCCAGGGTTAACACAGCACAGATTCATGTGACAGGTGACAACACTGCTGTAAGGAAGCAGCAGGCATGCATTCCTGTACACACACACACACACACACACAGTATGTACAGACTGCCTGCGTGCACGCCGAGCGAGAGCTTTTGCTTTTTATTGATTTGTGTTTCTTCATTGTGAGTATCATGCCTGAGTATGAAAGGAGCGCCATCGGAAGGCTCTCAGCCGTTGGAGCGAGGTTCAACACTTTAAAACACATGATTGTATAAAGGGTGTTACTACATGGGCTCAGGAACACTTTGTAAAACTGGTGTCTGCAAACACAGAATATTTGCCAGTGAGTCCCAATGTTTTGGAATCAGGGTTGTAGACTAAGGATGGCTCACCAATCGGGGATTTGAGGTTGTAGCCACCTCAGCTCAGTTCAATTGAAATGTTGGGTGTACTTGAAACATCAAGTTTAACTGTGCCCAGCTAATCAGCTAAATCAGAGTAGTTCAGGCAACATCGACTCCTAACTTGGCCTGGATATGTGTGTGTAGCTCCTGCGAAGGCGACCCCACACAGCCAACAAGGGCTGTCCACCTCCTACAGCGACATGTGCTTCAAGAAACTTCCTATTAGCATCAGATACACCCAACAGAAATGTCTCAGCAACTCAAGAATTTTCGCAAACAAGCAAACTACTGAAGAATTGAATTAAAACAATTCATGATTATGTATGAAAACTGTTTTGTGTGCTAATGCAAATGCAGATTGTTTTTAACAGGCATGTAAGCTTGAAATGAGCCTGGTGGGGCCTTGGTGTGGACGTCCGGTCAGCAAACTCATATCAGGGGCTGTTTGCTGCCTCTTTTATCGTCTTCATCCTCTTTCTCCGTCTTCTCTTCCCTGATGGTCCAGGCTCTGGGCTGGAAGAGGAAGCTGACACTGGGCATTCTTCCTCAGAGTCGCTGTCAGAGCCGGAGTCAGAAGATTCAGTCCTGCACCTCAATCGCTTCCTGCTCCTCTCTTCATCATCGCTATCTTCCTCTCTCCTTCTCCTCCTGGATGGGCCAGGCTCTGGGGTAGAGGAGGAAGCTGATACCTTGTCTTCTGCATCACTGTCAGTGTCAAGATACAAATCAGAGTCGGAGTTGGACAATTCAGTCCAGTGTTCAAACTGCCGCCCATTCATCTCCTCATCTTCTTCCTTCTCCTCTTCAACCTGTCCTTCATCACCGCTGTCAATGTTGTCATCATCGATGGGCCGGAGCTTCTGCTCATCCATCTCTTCCCTCAGTATAGCCATGCCTTCATCCTGTAGTCTATTCTTGCGCATGACCAGCAGCCTGACGACCTCTTCAGGGTCGAGTCCCTCGTGTGATTCAACATCGTCCAGCTCATCAGGGTCAACAAAAATTCCAGGAACTGCAAGATCATTTAGACCATTGTGCTAATATCATCATACAATGGGAAACACATCCACAAACTTGTGCAATATTCATTCACTAATAAATAAATCAACTTTGTTACAGAAAAATAAATCAATAACTGAATATTGCTTTGTTGGGAGTGTGTGGATGCTCTTCTTATCTTTACATAGAGCACACAGAGGGCTCCATCCATTGTCAAGTGGACAACTGATACATCAAATAACGCATACACATGTGGAGAACATATGATCTTAAATGCACATTATCATATTGTCTATCATTAGTATTTATATTTCATATTTTCAGTACTTTACAGCATTGATTGTCCTACCTCAACAATAAAGATGATAACAATTACAGTGACAGAGCCGACGGCGCCGCCTCCTGACCTCGAGCTGCCGATGCCGCCGCCCTCTGACATCGAGCTGCCACTGTTGTTGCCGCTGCCGTCTGAGCCCGAGCTGCCGCTGCTGCTCCCGCTGCCTCCTGAGCCAGAGCTGCAGCGACCACCTCGGCCAGAATCACAGTCCTCCCCGCCACCGGCTTCCTGTCCTGTTGCCTTGCTGCCAGTTTCCTGTCCAGTTGCCTTGTTGCCGGCCTCCCGTCCTGTTGCCTTGTTGCCGGCCTCCTGTCCTGTTGCCTTGCCGCCGGCCACCTGTCCTGTTGCCTCGCTGCCAGCCTGATGTCATGCCGTCTGTACGCCGGCCTCCTGTCCTGTTGCTTTGTTGTCAGTACCTTCGTAAAATGCGGTTGTGTTTCGTGAAATGCCGTTGTTTCATCAAATGCCAAACTGTTTCGGCAAATGTCCTACTGTTTCGTCAAAAGCCTTCATAAAATGCAGTTGTGTTTTGTGAAATAAATTTGTAAAATGCCGTCCTGTTTCGTGAAATGAATTTCTGAAATGCTGTCGTGTTCTGATAAATGCTTTCATTTTAATTGAAATGCTGTTGTGTTTCGTGAAATAAATTTGTGAAATGCTGTGGTGTTTTGATAAATGCAGTCTTTTTCAGTGAAATGCTGTTGTGTTTCGTGAAATTGTGAAATGCCGTTGTTTTTTTCTTTTTTCATTTTCCGAAGATACTTCAAGAAACAGTTCTACATTTGCCGAAGGCATTTCACGAAACAGTGCGGCATTTGATGAAACAGTACAGCATTTGTGGAACAAATCTTGGAACAAATTAGTGAAAAAGCTGTGGAACCGCTTCGTCTGACCCGTCACCTAGGGCCTTTTTGCCTTTGGAGACCCCTCCAGGGGCAAAAAGCCCCGGACAACGTTGCTCCTAGGATCGTTCGAGTACTCAAATCCCTCCACCACAATAAGGTGGCGGTTGAAGGAGGGGAGAAAAATAAATACATTCATGAAATGCCATCGAGTTTCATCAAATGAATTTGTGAAATGCCATCATCATGTTTCGATAAATGTTGTCTTTTTTTCTGAAATGCCGTCGTGTTTTATGGAATGCCTTCGTAAAATGCCAATGTCTTTTGTGAAATAAACTTGTGAAATGCCGCTGTGGTTCATCAATTGAATTGGTGAAATGCCGTCCTGTTTCCTGAAATGCCTTCATAAAATGCCTAGTGTTTCGTGAAACAAATTAGTGAAAAAGCTGTGGAACCGCTTCGTCTGACCCGTCACCTAGGGCCTGTTTGCCTTTGGAGACCCCTCCAAGGGCAAAAAGCCCCGGACAACGTTGCTCCTAGGATCGTTCGAGTGCTCAAATCCCTCCACCACAATAAGGTGGCGGTTGAAGGAGGGGAGAAAAATAAATAAATTCATGAAACTCCATCGAGTTTCATCAAATGAATTTGTGAAATGCCGTCGTGTTTCTTGAAATGAATTTGTAAGATGCTGTTTTGTTTCCTCAAATGCCTTCATGACATGCCGATGTGGTCAAGCTGTGTTTGGTGGAATTGGACACATCCCAGTCCTCATAAATTGCATCCACGTCCATCTCGCTTGGGTCTTCCTCCCTCCCACCGGGGCTGCACAGAGAGACGCAAGGACAGAAGAAAGGTGGAAATAACTTTCGGCAGAATTGAGATGTCCTTTCCTCTGCGGCGTCTGCTTCTCATGTTGCGGCACGCCTCAATCTGCTGCATTAGCCGTTTTATTCACACTGACACAAACGCCCCCACCCCCTGAACCAGGATTTCACATTTAACACATGTGCACATGGATTTTTGGAACAAAACTCTGAACAAAACACTGAAACAGATTCAGCACTTAAGCTTTTATTTTTCAATGCTGTTTGTGGAGTCGGTCTATTGCAAGTCGTTGAAATTAATTACTACAAGACATAAACTTTAAAAAAGTCAGACAAAATGAATAAACCTTCGTATAACCTTTTTGTAAACATGTTTCCCATTGGGGAATAGACGTTTGTTGCTTCAGTGCATGCCAAGTGGCTTCTGTAAATGTTTAACTGTCGGTTTGTTAGAATTTGAATCGCTAAAGAAGAACACCTATTTCTGTCTTGTAGTGTGACAGTGTCAAAATCTATTTTATTTTAAATCGTGCTTACTTGATCTATGTTCCTAATAAACTTGTGTTTAATCAAATAGCCATGATGTGGTATTATTCCAAACCCTGGTGCCCCATTAATCTGCCACTGAGCTAGACAGTAGACATGTTGGAACAGTTTCTCAATGTATGAACAGCTCTATCGAACAAGAACAAATCAGCTACATTTTGTCCCAGGTACTGCCTGACTAAGATGATGCCTTGTTGCAAAGTTGGAATATAAGTAGTTTAGATCCACATTTTTATAAAAGCAACAGTGATAATCCTGCTGTGCGAGCGTGCTCTGTGTGTATTTCTTGAACTATTGATAGAAAGATGAGGAAAACCCAAATTGGGAACACTGAATAGTTTTTCTGGACACTGCTTTAGACTGAAAATGGGTCTTGGTGTTAAAGTTTGACTTCCAGTTTACAGTCAACGTCTTCATTGAAAAGACCTCACAAGCATAGTACTCCGAGTGTGTGAGCTATGCCCATGCGGGTGCGTGTAGCTCGGTTAGACACAGAAGCTGGGCTCTCTGTGGGAGTGCTAATTACCAAAGATATGTTCCTCTCCTTGACGCCGAGCTGACCTTCAACACTGTTGCATTAACCACAAGGCTGGCAGAGCTCACGCAAACTCCCACACACTCTCTGACACACACACACACTGCTGAGAAATACTATTGCTCTCCTGCTTTGTCAGGGGAGCTGCTTGTCATGGCCTTTAACTCAGAAACAGCTTCAGAGAAGAAATCCTTCCTCTCCATCTGCTAACAGCTCAAGGCCGGGCACTGAAGGTGCACTGGAGAGAAAAGTGGGTGAAGGCTGTGATGAAGACACAACCTGTTACAGAATGGCAATAACTGTACTCACATGTTTTACTAAGACAAACCCTCCCTGAAGTCCACTTCTGAACCTGGTTTTCTTTAAAGCTGCACTAATCAGTATTTTTCTATTAAAATTGGTTCACATGACGACTGTATGTGTGACTCATAGTAAGGGAACCCACCAGGAATAATCTCCCCTGAGCTCTTTTAGACTTTTTTTGTGGGATTATGTTCTCGGGTTGTCTGTGAACGCCATATCTCAGGAACAGTTTTTCAAACTCTTCACAAACGTTGGACAATAGGTCTTGGTGGTCAAAGGTCACAGTGACCACACAAAACACATTTTTGGCCATGAGTCAAGACGTCATACAGTGCAGGGTTAGGGTTTGGGTTAGAGCGTGAATATTACATTCATCACATGGAAAGAGACATGACTCCAAATAAATGCTGATCTTACTCTGCTGGATGTTGAAATACGCAACGCTTTTCACCAAATTGCTAAAAATCAGTTAAAGCATCATTCAAGAATTGAAAAGTTGTGCCAGAGGATGCAGTGCACATAAGTGTCAGTATAATGAAGAATGAAACAGTCTTTATCCAGAGGTTGCATGTGGCACTTGCTCAAGGCTAACGGCGTCCTGTCATCCCGGGGACATGAGTCACCTGACTCATATCTTTGCATCACTTGAGGTTAGACCAGTCTGACCACTTCTCTAAAGGAGAAAACTGTAGAAACTGTAGAAAAAAGAAATGATCCATACTTTCCCTTGGTGTCTTTGTAAAAGAAAGCAGAAACTTATTGTTTTCCTTACGCTGGTTCTCAGTTTATGTGCCCGGTTTCATTTAGTAGTATCCCAAAAATGTCAACTGGATGAACATCAAATGGCACGAAAGCAGGCGATGGGCAGAAGCTAACCAGAAGATGGTGTTCACTTGAGTAACAGACATCAAAGTGGGATAAAACCAAGCTTGTTCTTCTTCCTCAAAGTCTTTATCTGTTGGCCTGTGTTCAGCTCATCATTAATTACCATTTATAAACCAACATGTTTCATGTTTTAGCCAGCATTAACCTTCATTATGGCAAACAACACCAACACATTTCACAGGTGGTATAAATAGAGTTACAGCTGAGGGGGTGGAACCCAACCAATAATTCAATTATCCACTTGAGTTTATAAAACATCTCATCCTCAGACAGATGGGAGCAGAACTGTACACAGAATACTGAAATAGGCTATTGAAAATGATATGGAACATAATGGAAAGACTGTTCATAATGCGAGTCGTTAATCTCTGAGAGGCTGGCTTGAACTTTAAAAATGCACTCAGCTCATTCATCAGAAACAGAGGCACAGTCAGTGGCGATGGTTGAAAACAGGAATCGCATATTTGCATGTGTGCTGTGTAGCTACCTTGCAAAAGAGCAAAGTACGTGACAGACTGTGCACACGGCCCACATGGTTATAAAACAATTTTGATACAAACAAGAAACATGAAACATGAAATTAAATAATGAGTGTCGGACATGATTTTACAAAGCACAGAGACCTGGCTGTGCGTAGAGGCATGTGCGCCTACCAGGTGTCTCGGACTCAGTTTGAAAAATCCAAAAGAACTATGAAGACTTTCATTCATGCCCTTGTGCCTTGCATGGGCGTCCTTCAGGGGGCCTGGAACTTAGAGAGCTACAGCTGCACTCATAGTACTCATACTCACAGGAGTTATGATACGTAACTAACATTGTATTTTGCACAGGCTTAACCCAATACGAGCTGTCGCTATTGGTTTATGGGTGACCTGATGGAGCCAATGGCCTCTGTGACAGCAGGTCCTCAAGCAGATACTGTGAAGTGAAATATGATGGACAACACCTTGTCAGCCCTGTGTGGAATACAGGGGTCGAGTGATATTACACTCCCTCCACACTGCAGAAGGGTGGGACGTTGATTGTGCACCATAATGGCCCCCCCATGCGGCCCACTAATCCGTGATGATGGGATTAGAGGCGCACCGTTTGGCATGTGCGGAAAAATGGTGGATCTGACCACGCATCATCTGCCGTCTAGCACGTTTAAAACTGGACGGGTCAGGGAGGACTCCCCTGAGGAGGGCTATGGATGAGGACGAGGATCTCAGCCTGACGCCATGCGGAGGCTCCACTCCTGCTGCACTGCAGGCTCGTGCCATGGCACCACACAGCCAGCGGACAGCTCCAGAGCCATTTGACTCTTCACTGGTTGACCGCTTGACACTGCAGAAACTTTGGGAGCAGGTCTCAGATCTCATCTCCAATAGCAACAGCTCTTGTAAAGTAAAGCCTGTATGAAAGAGAACTGACACCGAACATCCAGATTTAAACAAAGGAATGATGTGAAAGTTGTTTCCCTTGTATTCCCACAGCTGCACATCAGGCTACGACTCTGTGCTGCTTTATTTTGGGCTGTATAACGAGATGCTAAAATTCTACCTCATTGTGTGTGTCTCTCGTTCACACAGCACACTGTGGAGGTGGGCGCTAGTGTTGTGGAGGTTGTGTTTACTTGTTAACAAAGAGTCCAGGGGCTGAATCAGACAGTCGGACTCCCAAAATAAACCCTACAACCCAGACTCTCTGCTTGTGCCTGTGTGTTTTTGTCTTCCCGCAGAGCCGGCGGGGATGATAGAGAGGTGGACCGCTGTTTTAACAAGTTTAACAAGTTTGAGGCCTTGAATCAGCAGCTAAAATCCCTGTGGGGAAAGTGATACACCAACATTCACCTCTTCCTCAACCTCCCACGTGAAATGTAACCTCCGGTTGCTCCCTTGTAGCTGCTGTGTGCTGTCGCCAGTAGATGGCTGCAGCTTTCGTGAGCAGACAACACTTCAGCTATGGAGTCTGTCCATATGTGTATCGATTTTTTCAGTGTCTAATTACAGTAGTCAATTAACACTTTTATTTCCCATGTCTTTATGTGATGGATTAATATGCACTAAAAATTGATCAAAAAAGGTTTTCTAAAAATATATTTATTATTTACTAATGTTTGCCTAACATCTCTCATTAATTGTGAGCTACAGCTACACCAGTAACCGTGAGACATATTGTGAGATTCAATGTCTGACGATACATTTTCCATTTGACGATGGCTTCAATTTAAAGTCATGTGAGCAGTTTGCCACCCATAGTTAACAGAGCCAAGCAGCAGAGAAGCAACAGGAGCCTCGATTGGCCAGCTGTTGGCAGGGGTCAGGCTAATCAAAGCTTCTGATTGAAGATACCAGAAGTATTAACTGGCAAATTAAAAGATTTTTATTATTGTTAGCATAGCTTGTTTATTTTTAATGCATCCTTGAAATGTAAATTTAATTATACAACTTATAACTTTTTTGGTGAAAAAACTTTAAAATAAATCCTGTTACAGGAGCTAAAAGAAGACAAATAAAATAGGGGAGAAAATCAAATCGGCAAATGTTGACTGAATGGCAGACACTGTAGCATTTGTAAAAGTTCAGCTGAAGTTAATTATTCTTATTAAGCAGTTCTTAAGCAATTTAATCAGCTATCATAAAAAGGTTTGTAATTCAACCCCATGAAAACCATCACAGTGGATCCATTTAATCTGTGTTTACTTTGGTTGAAATATCGAGAGCCCTTTGGATTTGGTTCATCTAGGTTCATGAATTGTGTGAGAGGCACACACACACACACATACATACACACACATAAGTGTAGTGCTTCCAGAGGAGCACACATCTCCAAGTGAAGAAATAGAATATTTTTAGCCTGAATAATCCAGTTGAAATTCTTATTCAATTTTAAAGCACTAAAAGATCCAATTGACATTTAAAATGTGTTGATTGATTCACGTTGACTCATGCATCGAGAAACATGCAAGAAAACATTCTGCCTTAAAAGTTGTTGCAGCCTTTGCGCGGCAGAGGAATGTAATTATTTCTTTCAGCGTTTAACTGTTTCTCGTAGAATGAAAAGGCAGAAAAACATCCTTTCATTTTTCAGAACAGCTAAATAGGTAAAAGTTCACCATAAACAACGATAAAACCTGATGCAAACCCAACTCAAGCCAGCGAGCAGGGTGGCTTCTATCAATGCTAGCTAGCTAACTAGCATTGATGGCAACAACACGGGTGCAGCCCCAGAAGAAAATGCATGGAGGCTTACTCGTAGGTAAAGTGCACCAATGAAAATTAGTGGAGGTGTTACGGGTCACAGGCGTGGTTCAGCGCAGCTGGGATGACAACAAATCAAGCGTTTCCATGGTTACAACACATTGAGCGCCTGGCGTTTGCTCTCTGAACTCTTGTCTGCGTGTCAGCTGACGTGACGAGCACAGGCGGGCTGCTAACCATCTGACGAGACCTTTCACCGTGCATGTGCATGCATGCGTGTGCAACATGGGGTCATCCCTGCACACACACACACGCACACACACACACACGACTCTTTTGCCATAATCTTTCTCTATTTTTGTCTGTGTCTCCTTCTTTCACTGTTTGTGTTCCCCTCACTTAAACACATACACACACATGCCATCTCTATCCCCTACTGACTTCATGCTTAGCACGCCAACCTTTCATCTGTTTATATAGGATAAGTACACCGTAACTAATAAAAATGGAATCCGTGAAACAAACACACACACACACACACACAGAAGTGTTGACATGCGTACATGTGTAGGGAAAAATGGGCACGCAGACACACATAAACACAGTGACACACAGTCACATGCAAAACACACAGTCTCTGGAGGAAATCTTCAGTGGCAGAATTTTATTTCCTTTGAGGTGCATCTGTTCTTGGGTAACCTATTTCTGATGGGGATTTGGGCGTGTGTGTGTGTGTGTGTGTGTATTTGCAATGACTCAATGACTGTCTTACATTGAATGTTTACAGTGTGAGCCAGACCTCAGCATTTTACTAAAACACCAGGTTGACAGCAGTGGGCTACATGTAGTCTCTGCTGTGGGATTACAGGCTAAAGATGGACTAGCAGCCCCTAGAGGCTGCAATGATCATTACACCTCATTAGCAAGGCATACTGTACATATGCCTTATCGCTTTAATGCATGAATTATGACAGCCTCAGTCAAGATTTTTTGTGTTTTTAATAGTCTTCATGAAAAAAAAGGTTGAACAATTTTTATAAACTAAATCAAAAAAAGAGTTTTTCACGTTCACTCGGGTGGACAGCATGTGTTTGAGTTTTCAACTGAAGAAATATGTATTTCACACATCAATGGAAATTTTAACAATTGTATTACTCCTTAGTCCTCCAGAGCTGCTCAGCATTCCTGGGATTCCATCGGCCATCTTTGTTTTGAGACATTTGTGTTGCACCTACAATGGCTGGCCAGAGGGTGGCAGTGTAAGGGATGATGCACTAGCATCCAGTGTGGTGGCTGGTGACTACCATTAAAATCCATGAGTATACAAGAAAACAGCTTTTGAATAGCTGTCCACTGTAGTGTCCACTGTGCGTGAGAGGGATACATTGAATTTTCAGTAGAAATTCAGCTCTTCGTTAATGCAATCATTTCACTGGTACTTGCATGACAGCAGTAGCTCAAAAATTAGATGCTCTTCCAGGAAATGACATTCTAGTCTGGAAAGCAGGGGGTGAACTGGCAGCACCAAGTCTGATTTTTGTTTTTTGTTGTTGTGGCTAATCTGTGCATCATATTTCATTAATTGGATTAATGAGCTCTGCTAATCCAATGCCTTTAGCAAAACAGGCAGAATATTGAGTTATAACGGACCAGTCTGGTGTCTGTGCAGGTGTGTGTGGTTCTTCTGTAGCAGCCTGGTGTCATTTGCACATAACATAATGATGGCAAAAACAGTGAATATCTGTGTATAATGACGCTGTAGTCACATCTCCAATCAGAGGCTGCAATGCCTGCCCTTTAACGATATTCAGCACGTGTTGTGTACAGCTGAGCTCAAGAAACGTTCCAGCCACCAGCCTCACTAATGCTTAAAACTGAAAACCAGCATGTGACAATTACCAACATACAGCACCATGTTCTGAACACACACATTACAAACTCTAGTGTAGAAACACTAATGTTCGAAAATAACATTTGCATTTTGGAATATACACCAGCAAACTGAAAAACTGAAAACTGAAAAAGAACATAAAGATTATCCATCTCAAACAGCAACAACGGAACGAAGTGACTTGTCAGTGAACTCTTACAGATATATTCAGTATCAACATTTTATGATTCATTAAGGACATTTTTAATTGTGGTGATAAAAGAGTAATATGGGCAACATTGCATTCCTTTTAATATGTATTTGCAGGCTGAGATTAATATTATGTCAAGGTCATATCTGTGAAACGGGGTTGTCAGTTGACGTGAAACAGCAATTTAAGAGTTATTCCTGTAAATCGACTTAAGACAGCTTGTACAGTTGCATCGATCTCATCCACGCTTGTTGCCATTTTTTGTTGCTATTTTTCATGAATGTCGGTAGCGAGCTACATTGTCCTCATTCTTAATCTTCAATTTTCTTCTTCAATGTGTCCTTCAGGTTGTTTTTCCACTCAAAGCTAGTAAGTGACGCTTGAGTTGGAATTGTTTTGTCAAACTGCTTTTCCCAAGATCAAGAGCTCACTTATATGGTTAACTTTTAAGCCAAGATGGTCAAGAAGTCCTAATACTTCCCACTGAGCTGGCATGTCAATAGATCCATCTCCATGTCAACTGAGCCAGCTCCATCCACTGATGAAGCGCATGTGATATGGTGAAAGCCTTGGGAAAACTAGCAAGAGGGCCTTGAGTTGGATTGTTTTGTCAATCAGTATAAAGCCTTGCTATAAAGATTTGTTACAGCTGCTGTAAATACATCTATAATAGAGTTAAAAGGCCTACACACTACTACAATTTTCCATGTCTCTAAATAGAGGTTGATACTAATTCTAGTTAATGTAAAAATGTTGCTTTTCGTACTGTTCAAATCAAAGTTGTCAGTTGGAGCAGTTTATTTAATTGCGTTCTGAAACACACGTACACTCATTCATTCACCCACCCACACACACACAAACACACACTGGATGCCATTATCCATCACCATGAGTGGATTTATTCTTAGATGTGTGCTGGCAGTGTGTGTGCCGGGGTGTTTTAGTGACATTCTGTCGGGCTGTAATGTCCGTATCGTGTGCTGCTGTTGATTTAGCACAGTCAGGAGCATTTGTGCACACTTACGACTGTGAGCAGAAATGCTCTGCGATATTACCTTAAGTCGTGTTTGATCTCAATGAAGACAGTGACTCTCGCTGTTTACTGAGTCTGTGTGTGTGTGTGCGTGTGTGTGTGTGTGCGTGTGTGTGTGTGTGGACTGATATGTACAGTACAAACGTGGGTACATGCTACAGTGGCAGGCTGAGTACAGCCTCTGGGAAGACTAAAATAACAAGAACATTCAGACTTGTACTGTCTGCACACACACACACACACACACACACACACACACACACACACACACATACAGAAATAGCTGCGGGACAACAAAGCCTGGTCAATTCTTCGAGAAGAAACTGCTTACACAAAGTGCCCCGCCGTGTGTGTGTGTGTGTGTTACAGGAGGGAGGTAATGTGTTTCGGTACCTCAGTCTGGAGGCTGTAAAGGCACACACATCACACTGTCACAATATACCTGCAGGAACTGTACTTTTATTGCTACTGACAAGAGGTGAGGACACATTTGGTTGTGTTTTCTTCTCTTGAATGTGGTGAGTTGGACGGTTTCTGTTTGCAGTTACTCAAATGTGAAGATTTGCTTCTTTCCTCAGTTTTATGTCATTGAAGGTTTAATGCACTTAAGTTTTTGTCTATTGGTCGGACAAAAAAGGCAATCCGAAGACATCACCATTGGCTCTTGGGATCTTGAGATGAGCATTTTTCACGATTTTCTGACATTTTGAAGGACATTTTTGAATGAAGAATAAATTCAACATAGTCCTTTATGTTGTCCCCATTAAAGGTGGTTCAAGTGTGATATACTGTAAATGAAGAACTGTACCATTAGCTGTGCACTAACATGTCAGTCAAGCGCTGTTGAGGAACTATTTTTCACTTTTAGCATCTCGGCTCTGTATCCCTGCCACCACCATTTAAAGCTGACAAATCAATGTGCCGCTGGGAACAGGTGGATGCTAGAGTGGCGGTGATGAGCTGAGAGGTGCATAAACAGCAGCAGCGCAGAATGAGCTAATGAGTTTGACAGCTTAAATGGGCCACCCAAATGGTGATGGCAGTGTGCAAGCTCAGCTGACACATGAGATGACTCAGAGCACAGCATCGCCTTCAGTTCTTTACTTCGACTGACTTCATGGTAGCGTCCTGGTGAAGCCAGACATGATGCCGCAGACAGGCGCTAAAAGAAAAAGTGGACACATGGGTGAAGAAGCAAGCAACAAATGCTTGCTCAACAAAATGTGCCAACGTGCAACCAGTGGTCCAATAGCACGGGGGACCTTTAAGGGTTTGAAGTTTATCAGCCAGGTCCTGCCAAGCAGTGATATGATGATGATGTTGGAAGAACTCTGATACAAGCTAGTGTTGAAGAGAACTTTATTAACAGGCAGTATCAGATCAGATGCCGGCCATCTGAGAGAGCTTCAGGGTCAGATCAGAAGACTCTGCCTTTAACATACAGACAACACAATATGTAGCATAACGGTTTGTCTAACCCCACCCAAATCTTTCCTATCTCAAAGACCAGATCATGCTCTGGTGATTGTCCCACTGAGGAATGTTTTCCTTTGTGACAATCTATGTCTACATCTATAGAAGATTTAGTTCTAATAGGCCCTCAGACATTACTACCATTACTACGACCACAACTAAAAGTAGTCTACATTCCAAACATCAGTTTACCCCTGATCATGCTTAATCTGACATATATTTAATTGATCTGATCATATACCTCAGGCTCTTTATATGAGATTTTGAACATCAGTCTTGCAGCAAACAAGCAATCTGAGTCTCTCAGGTCCCTCCCTGTGAAACTGTTGAACCCTCCAGTCTGTAGAGGGGCTATGAGGGTGACCACCCACACAGCAATAAACTGTAGTCATAGCTGTTTGCTATGGTTGTCCCACACATTCAAATTAAACCACCAAACTTAAGCTACCTAAAACATATTTCACTTGTTGTTTTAGGTAGCTAGTGTTAGCAGGGTAGCTGGCCAGCTAATAAATACATTACATGGATTAAGATCACTGTGCAGATTGAAAAAACGGCTCCTTACCACGATCAATACGCAGCTAATGTTATTAAAATAACCTTCTACTGAAAAATTCAATATTCCAACCAACAAAGTAATAACCAGGATCATACATCGAGACTGTTTGCAAAAGGGTAACTTTATCCCGTTGTTGTGTGTTGGGGGGGTCGGGGGTCGCTCTGTCTGTTTCACAGCAACACCTAGCTGAGAAACCGAATGCAGGAGGGCGGAAAGTGAAGGTAGTGGGGAGGCTTCAGTCTGAGATGCTGCTGCTCTAGTGCGACATCTAGTGGCTGAAAATGTCACATATACAAGCTATAAATGGCTGAAGGGTTTAAATATGCAAAATAAAATATGGGTGTCTCATGTTCAGAAAGTTGTAAAACCTGACAAAAATAACATTCCTCAACTCCGTGCTTGTTAAGGTTGTACAGATTCCAGACTGGACCTAGTAAGGAAAATATGTTTTGGCAGTTTTCAACAGCAGCACGATGAGTTTGACAAACCGGCTCTGGCAGTTTCAGTAAGTGGCCAATTTATTTTTCCACTCGTATCAGTTTGACTTTGCCTGCTGTACAGCTGGAAAAGAAGCATCAAACCATCTGAACTATGCCAACAGACAACACTGTGATAGACCAATTGACTGAGCTTTTACATGACTCAAATGGACTAACTAGAGAAAAACAGTGCAGACAAACATACTGCTTTTTATACAGCACTGCAAGCATTCACCAGCTCTTCTCTCTTTCTCAACACTTCATAAACTGTAATAATACTCACGTTATTGTGCATAAAGAAAGATTTTTCTAGGAGTTTGCCATGAGCTTCTGAGGTGGCCGTTTGCATTGCATTGGTTGACTGACAACTGAGGGCTTTATTCAGGTGCCGTTGTAGAAGTAAGAACTCCTGGCTCTCTAAATCCCATCACACGTCAGCTTTTATTCACAGCATTTCAACACCTGCTGAGCCACCAGCAGCTCCTGCTCACTCGGTGCGGTGTCCATCATGCATCACAGGGAGAAAGGTGTCCAGGTAGCTGCCTTTTTTTTTTTTTTTTGCAGAAAATGTATTTTAATTTCAGTTTGATGCAAAGGTGCAGGTGATGTTCTAATGAATGTATTGAAACATTGCTGCGGAAACAGTGCTTCCAGTTCGAACGACTGTAGAAAGAGGGCCTCCAACATGTCTCACTTTGCCTGCTCTCCCTTCTGCTTTCAATTTCTCATCCGACCGCCCCCTCGCCGTCCCGCTTTTTTTCCCATCCCCATCTCTTCTCTTATTTTCTCTGTCATTTAATACAAGGAAGCCAGTAACAATGGCTCCTCGGAGAGAGTTGCAGATCAATTTCCCTGCCCCCTGGTATTGAATGGTGCCTTTGTGTTGGGGTAATGCATCACAGTCAGCGACCTCTCCTCTGCCGCCTGGCCCAGCGCTTTACTGGAAGCTATCACATCGCCCAGCTTTCTCCGATCTTTCACTTCCTCCTCCATCCTCTGACACCGCCGACACGTTCAATTAAACAAAGCATTGTTGCTTTGGCAGAATTACTCTTTAATAATGAGATAGTTTCTCGAGCTCAAAGGAGGTAAGATATCTCAAGAGCCCTATTAATAATCTGGGCGAGCAAGTGAATGAGTAATGCTCGGTCCTTCCTCGACGGCAGCAGAGACTCTTAACCTGCAGCTGAATTGCACAGCAGCTGATAGCATGAGGTTGAGCGTGATAATGTCAGCTCCCTGTTGTGCATACATTTATTATATAAATGTGTTATAGTGTCACATTAGGCCTATAGAGCTGAAGAGTAACTGTTCAACGTGTCTGATGCGAGCCTTGCAAAGTGCTTGGAAACACTCACACAGTACGATGAGAAAACAGAGGCATCAACTGTAGACAAGATTTTATGGTAAAGTTAAGGAAACTATTTCCTGTTAACTAGTTTGACCTCTACAGACTGTGGATATTGGCCACCCGGCCAATGGCAGGCCCCTCTGCTATCTGTGTGTTACCATTTTGAAAATCCTGGTCGCTGACACAAGCTAGCAGCTGTTATCTTTTCCTTTGCAGGGACCTCTCTCTTTTTTCGCCATTTTAATGCCAGGACTTATCTCCCCATGTGCAAATGCTTCCTCCAAACCTCAGACATAGTAAGCACCATCTCTGCATCCCGGTCTTTGCGCCGGCCAAGACGATTGTGATTGGTTTAAAGACATGCGAACAAACCAGTCAGTGTCAGTTTCATCCTTGTTCCTCCAGCAAAGAGACTGGTCCGTGGTATTTAGCCTAGCTTAGCACAAAGACCGAAAGCAAGCAAAACATATAGCTGTGCTCCAGTACAAAGTGAAATATATACCTTGAAAAAAAAGCTACATGCAGGTGTTAGGAGCAGTTTGCACAGAGGTTGGTTCTTGACCTTCAGCAGCTTCAAACTCCTGTCTTCACAGAGGGTTGCCAGATCTGCCCAACTCAGTGACAAAGACAACCCTTACAAGATAAAACATTCAGCAAAAAAGCTGGAATTATTGGATGGCATTTTTCACTCTCTAGACTTGCAGTATCCCCCGCTTCCAGTGTTTGTGCTAAGCTAGCTGCGATACTGATCTCATCCTCAGTGATTTTCTGTTTTCCTAAAATGTCTGATCTCTACTTCAAATCATTGCAGGGACAATTAATGTCAGCAAATACTGCAATCTCCACAAATTCGGACCATAATGGTGAGTGAAAACCATTTAAGGAGTTTTAAAGGTCATGAGGCAGAATATAATAGATGTCATATGAGCACTATTGATGTAGTGAAGAAAAAATTCTCAATTAATATGAGGATGATTGTCAGGGCCTATAGGTTATTAGATATAGATAGATAGATAGATAGATAGATAGATAGCACTGAAAGTACATGAATGAACATTAATATATAAATACTGTATGTGTGTGTGTATAATAAACTGAGATGTTACAGAGGGAGCTAGTAATCTCTTTTTATCTCACCATCCTCCGGCAGACGCTGTATTCAAGAAACAAACACACAAGAACCCTCACAGCCAAATAAAAACACACATAAATACGAGCACACACCAAGCAGACTGCTGATGACTCACTGTTGGCCTCTGTCAGGTGCGCACACACACACACACACAGATGGATACAGCAGAGAATCAGAGATTAAAGGGGGATCCCGAACAAAGGTGAGAATGACTTTGCTCCCACTCTGCTCGTGACATCTGCCGCTGACAGGTGAGCGTCTCTGGAGTGCGTGAGCTGCAGGAAATCAATGATCACCTTCATGTGGACCTGCTGACGGTAATGTAGCCATTTGGGATACACACTAGTTAGCAGATCAGAATACAGTCACTAGATTTGCAGATAACGTTTCAAAGGTTATTTGTACATATACTGTAGGTGTGTGTGGAACACATGTTCAAAGGACCAGTATTTTTATTTCTCTTACTATTTACACTGTTCATTTTAATCTCTCCAGCTCCAGAGATAAAGAGCAGGTTTACATTAGTATAGTGTTGTAATTCCCTAAATGGGGATATGTTATTGTCCACGTTTGCTGTTAATTCCATGCACACCGCTAAGAGAGCGAGAGATTAAAACACCACATCTTGTTTCCTGGATCTTTGTTGCGGTTTCAGCTCCTCTGGGTTCTCTGGTATATTCTCGACCTTCCCTCTGGGATCTGGGACTGTGTGTTTGTATGCTTGTGTGTGTCCATGCACACAATATCTGATTACATATTCAAAGTTCATGCCATTTAATCCGGAAGGCAACTAATCAGGGACGACGGAGACGTGAGCCACAAATGTACAATAATGCAAAAAAAGGGCAGAATGCACCCAAGGACCGAAACACATCACACAGACCGCTGACTTTTACTTTACCACCACGTCATGTCAGCATCCACACTCTGGTTGTGGTTGCTGACCGGTACAGGAAACCCAACCATGAAGACCCCACACAGGTTCCTGGCATTCACCACAGTTGTAAATGAGATTGCAAGTTATTAAAAGAATAGAATATAAAAGAAGATCTTAGCTCAAATTGTTTTTCAATCTTTCCTGATCAAGGGAACCCCCCACCCTAAAAATCAGTAATTTACTGTGCAATGTGAACCAAACGGTGTGGAGTAAGAGGGTTTGAGCTGGATAAAAAACTGAGGGAAAGGTTATTGGACCAATAACTCCACATGACACCCATTTAACTGCTGTCACCTCACTTCCACTGGGATTATGACGTGTATGAGTGTGTGTGTGTGTGTGTGTGTGTGTGTGTGTGGGAGTGTGTACTGTATGTGTCTCAGCAGGATCTCCATTTTGCTCCCAGTGTGTATCTCCGGTGTGGGAGGAAGACCTTTAGATTAGCTCTAAAGCAGATCCACATGGTTCCAGTGAGTAAATATTAACAACCTCAGTACGGCTTTCACACACACACACACACACACACACACACACACACCACACAGAGATGGACACACACCATGTTTTCCCCACAATCATTATGGTAACAGAGATCTCATCATCATCACTGACAACTGACATAAAGCAGATACCTGCAATGGCTTCTGATCATGTAAACATTTACCATAAATCTATTAATGTTATATCAGACAGTTAAGCCAGATCTATGATGCAGGTGACAGTTCTCAATTAATATGAAGATGATCTATTGACAGTTAGTCTTAAATAGCTTGGAGCGGCGGTTATTTGTGCAACCAATTAAAAAATATATTAAAGAGAAAACAAATTGCCCTCATTAATGGGCACAAAAGATCTAATTCCAGGCACTGGGCTCGAACATTATGAAATACACCAAATCGACACACCTGCCTTTCTCAGCATGTCTTTTATCATTTCTGTGTGCCATTATGTATTTATGGTTTTTCATTTTTAACCTTCCGCTTGACTGCCTCAGTCCAGGATTTTGGTGCCATGTCTTACCCTTGGATGAAGGCATACTTTTCCTCTTTAATTTGATGATAAATGATTGATGTTTGTGTGAACCTGGACATCCAAACAGTAGGATGAGTGAAGATTTGTGAAGGCATGGAAAAGATTTTGAAGGGCACTCGTAACCTGCATTCCAATGAAGACATGGAGGCTAAAAACTGCTCTCCACACCATCATCCCTTATTTAAATGAGTATATTCACTATGGCATCAGAGACGTTGGGTTTCTTTTCTATGCTGAATTTCTCACCCACCGCGGCAGAAGTCTGGTGAGCAGAACACCAACAGAACAATGGTGGGAAGCCAATGAGGGATTGAGTAATTTTGCAGCCATGGTGACTTCTGCTGATTGTTCTGAGCTCCTACACAGCGAGGGGTAGAACTGGCAGGATCATGTGAAACTTTCATTTAACAGCCTCACTGCCACCATCGTCCACTACCACAAACATCACGTCGGATTGGGCAGACTAGATGCTACAATCGCATGTCGCTGCCCTCGACTGGTTATTATTACTGCTCCTTTTGACAGTTGTTTATATCTTTTATAATCATTTCAATCACGTGATCCAGGCTGAGGAAAATGCACAGAGTAAAAAAGATTTCTCCAGGTCTTTGAACAGCTGTAATTGTACGGTCATGAGTGATGGAGTTTTATTTTTCCTGAAATAGATTTTATAAAATTGGCATCAAAGTCAAGGTAGCAGCACAAAGCCCTACGCAACGGCAGAACATGCTTGCACGTGAGTTTTTTTCAGCGTCGAGCATGGTTGCTGTGAGGAAGACGGGACGAATCCATTCTGCGCTGAACCACCTCACACCTTCAGCTCAGCTGCTGTTGCATCACCGTGCACCATCTGCTGCATTTTAAATGATGCACTCAAGGCTTTCTGTGTCGTCTGTGTTCCCGTTCTGAGAGTGTGCGTGTCACACGGCCTCGAGTTAAATAAGATAAGGCCGAAGCGGAGGCCTGTGAATGCCTCCTGTTATCAGAGCATGGGGAGCGGCGGCCGCTACAGAAGCTAATCATTGCTGCTCAGATGATGAATTAGAATCAAGTGTGATAGCAAGATTAGCAGCAGGTTATATTTCAGAGTGCTTGGCCTGGATTTTTCTTTCTGAAGTGAGTTTGTGTGTGTGTGTGTGTGTGTGTGTGTGTGTTTGGTGGTTATAGGGCAGTTTAGCCTTTAGAAAGGTCACTCATCTTGTGCCCTGCTGTCCTGTTTTACTGTACTACAGCAGCAGCCCCTTCACTTTTATCTTGTTCAGTTCCTGCTTGTTTTTTGGTTAATTCTCGATGCTGAGTCAAGTTATGACATTGTGACTGCAATGAATAAAAAGACTAATTTGTTGTTTCAAGCTTATGGTTTTACTCCAAAACCATCATCAGGGTAAAGTAGAGGAAACGGCAGCTAATACTACACACACACACCCAGCACAAGTGCCAGTCTGGATGCAGTCTGGATGATGTCACAGGCCTGAACTGTGTAAGATCGAACACCACCGCAGATCAACGCTCACAGCATCACGGAAGCAACATTCCCGCTGGTGTGTATGATCACGGTGTTTTTGTATATTGTCCATCAGTGATTGTATTTGACACAGTTCCACGGGCCGAGGTTCAAAAAGAAGTCTCATAATATCAGTTCATTGTGTGAACTTGGTACAAATGTCTGCACCTTTGAGCGTTCACTTAGTCCGGAAATGAAGCAGCTTTGAGTTTTGCAGGTGAAGTGACGTAGTAGACTGTTGAATACTTAAGGTGCATGGTCTTACAGTCCTGTACAACTAATATTTATTAGCTGTAAATCTGTAGCTGCTGCTAAGTATCTTTTCATCACAGCAATATGTTTAAACTATGTTTTGTTTTATTCCTTATTTTGATGTATTTATATCATCATTCTTAAGCCATGTCTTTAAATACATTTCCTCCTCTATTTACACACATTGTAAAGATAAATGTGTTTTGTTTACATTAGTCTTAAGCCCTTTATTAGTGTGAGACACTATGGAAAAATCCTTTTACTATGAAAAAAAAAAAATTCAATTTCCATAAAACCCTCAGCTGAAAGTTAAACCTCAGCAAACCAACACTCCAATTACCTCCTGGTAGAAATGGGAGAGCGTTAATGCATTTACAGCACATCAAAGGCCTTTCTCTCCTGAATCGCTTTCCTCTATTCAAGGATTTGGCGCCTTCCTTTGGAGCCCACTCTGTATTCTACATCTCAGGCATTAATTTCACCTCTATCCTCCACAGCTTCTCCAAAGACAGAGATTAATGGAGGTTTGAGCATGTCATGCATTGATTTAATGATCTCGCTGTTAATAGCGGGAGCTGCTTTTATGTTCAGCATGAATTCTATTATAGCATTTGGTTCTACTTTGGTAAAAATCTAATGCTCATCGTTTAACATCTATGAAATATGGATATGTCCTCTGTAGAAGTTTTCATATCCTAGAGTTTTAGATAGTTGGTGGAAATAATAAATAATAATAAATTCAGAATGGATGTAATCTGTAGCTGCCACAGATTAGTGTGATATGATAAGATAATGAAGGGAAACCATTCCTCTAGAAGACTCTACTGGAGGGAAAATTATCCAGACCCTTACTTGGTGCAATGAGAATTTATACTGACTTTTCATTTAAAAGAAAACCTTTTGGATTTTTCCAGAGTGTTTTGGGGCAAGTCCATGTCAGATCCTTAATGACAAGTTAAGTCCTTAGTCCAGGAGCTCAAGTCAAGTTTTATTTCCTCGAGGAAAAGTCAGGACAAGTCACAGGTCTTTCTGGAAAAGTCAAATCCATTCACCATCTTTTAGAATATGTCAAGTCTCTGAGGATGAGTGGGGTCACTGGTCCTTGCTGAGATGATATTTGTGTTTTTGCTTTCAAGTCTCAAGTCAGGCCAAGTCTTTGGGGAGTCAACTTTCACAGAAGTCAAGTCTAAGTTTCAAGTCCTTATTTTGGTCACTTGAGACAGAATTCAGATGTCTGAAATGCAAGTGTTGAGTGTCCAGTTCTGGGTTTTCCCAATCACTTCAACATTCAGCTACAGTGGTTTCCAACTGACACAGAAAGGCCAGTTACGGGTAAAGGGAGCCATAACCCAGAACTGTAGCTTTTATAGAATACGATGCATTTTAATACCGTAGTTTGCTTTGCAAATACTCAACAAAGGGATCACAGTGCTTATTTGGTGAGCTTTGGTGCCATTCATGGGAACAAAAACACAGTCATTCATTCATTCGAGAAGAGGAAACACGGTCATCCCAGTGGCTGGGTTGGACAGGAAACATATGATGCAGTCCTGCCGTCTGTCCCAGGATCCCCACCACATGTCATCTGTCTCTCCCCCATTCCTCATGCCTCTCTGCACTGTCATCTGTCAAAGAAAACATGAAGTGACACACAAAATAAGGAAGACGAAAGACGAAAGAAGCTATTTTTCGCATATTCTTATCAAGAGGATTGAAGTTTGTGTGTGTGTGTGTGTGTGTGTGTGTGTGTCCCAGTCTCCAGCCGATGACTCATGGCTCTAATAGCAGACTGCTGAGGCAGTGAAGCAGCAGAAACACAGAGATACATTCACAAACAAGAACATCCTTCACCAACACTCTGTACACGTTTCTATTACACTTGTGGCTTCTTCTCCTTTTTTTCAATTCATCTTCATATTTTCAAAAGTCAAGATCAACATCTGTCAGCTCTGCAAACATCCCTTCTGAGCGGCCTTTCAGCTAAAAAGGATTCATATTTACAACGAGATGAGCTATGCCACTAAACTGGTGTAAACTGAGATCAGTTTGAAGGACTGATGCAATATTAGATTTAAATGTGTTCATGTGTGCAAATGTGTTCAAATGGCAACATTTCAAACCCCGCTAACTTAGAGTTAGCTGACGAGCTAACTGACCAGCTAGCCACTTAGGGTTGGATGGAGATCAGAAATAGTATAAGTTTGCTAAGGTATCGCTAGACTTCCGTCAGCGAGCTGCACTGAAACGCTGAACCGCTCTGACTGATGCTGCTGTACAAAGCTTGCAACTGCTTGAGTGATGAAAGCAAGAAAAAATCTGTGTTATCACCTGTTCCTTTACAGAAGCGCACAAACGCTATAGCAGGCAGGGTGTGGAGCATTTTCTTTGAATTTAAACTTGCGTGAACTGTTTTAACACTTAACAAACTTTAAGAAATTGAACTGATGACACTCCACTGTCATCCATTCAAGTCACTGGATTGTGCACAGGGTTTTTTTTTCAGCCTACAATCACAAAAGCCTGTTTAAATGAACTCAGAGGTGCCTCCTCAGCTGGGTCCGTCAGATTGAAAAGAGGCAGCTGAGGTGGTTCAGATATCTAACATGAATTCCTGGATGCCCTCCTCTGGAGTTACTCCGGGCTTGTCCAACTGGGAGCACATCCTCAGGCAGACCCATAAAAAGATAGAGGGATTATACAGCATATCCCAACTGTCCTGGGAACATGGGCATCTCTGCTGTAGATGCAGTTTTCTTTGTACAACCTGCAGCATACACACTTCACAAGCTGTAGTCAGCTACTGTTTTAGTGCTTAGGTCTGTTTTATTGCACTTGTTGCAGACAATGATCATCCTTATCATTTATCATCTAGTGTTCAGCAGTTCAACATGTTTAAGCAAAGACGCTGACTGATCAGTTTACTGAAGACAGCTTTTGCAGTCTAATGCCATCTAATACAACCAGCCTGCCATAAATACCTGTGTGACCTTTCACCCAGGTCCCATCCGTCCTCACACCCAAATGATATTCATAATCGACTAGCTAGCCACCCAACCCCTGAGGCTAACTCTGAACTAAGAGCCATGTTTCCATCATAACAATCAGTGACAACTGCTGACCAGCAGCACCAAACAACAATGAAGGGAAACGTGACTGATAATTTGTGGCATACTAACAAAGTTGCATGAGAAGGGAAAGGGTTTGAACGTATATTTAATATGTTTTCCAGCAGTGAGGAGGACATCGTCACTCGTTAAAGAATCTATCCTGAGCCCGACTGGCGAGTTAACAGAAGCACTCAGCTCTGCTACAGCTCTGCACTGAGGTTTGATGAAACTCAGAGGTTTTTATATTGTTACTCTGTACTGAATTTACAGAAATATCATTGTACTTGTTGATATTTTCAGCTGGAGTGACGGATCTGAGCCGTTTGGCACAGTTGCTCAATCCACCATTTTGTTTAGTTTGAAAAGTGTCTTAATTTACCCAAAATTAAGATGGCAAAGAACCTACCTGAGGTGAGGACCATCGGTTTGATCCAAGCCAGAGTCAGAGTCAGAAACCAGGAAAATGATGCCGTGAAGGTAAAATTCAAAGTTGGCAAAGTACACACTAATTTATTCAACTTTCTAAATTAGAAACACCAGTCCAAAATATAAGAGGCAATCTATATTAATGCCATGCTTGTCATAGCCACAGCCAGACCTTTCTTTGTCTGTCTGTTTGTGTGTGTGAGGACATGGTCTCCCTTCTTTAGTTTCCTGACTCCCAGCTCTGCTCTCAATGCACACCTGCTCATTAAGAACCTGCACCAACAGCCAGTCCTCAGCAGATCGTCATACCGCTCACAGTTTGTTAACGTGCCACACTTCTTGCTTTGAAGCTAGTTTTTTTTTTTTTTTTTTTTTTTTGCCTACTTTTCTTGCCAGTTCATGAATGATGGTCTTTGAGGATGAACTGGAGGGTTTTGGGGATGAACTGTATGAGCTGTGTTCTGGCCTCCTGTGCATCAAGGATATTTGGAGGAAGGCCCCTTGTAGCCAATACAAAGAGGCAGCTCTGTCTTAAGCACACAAGATGGCGTCTCCTAAGCGTTGGCTAAGGAATTCTATACCTGCGTGGGTCATGAACGTCCTTAACACCCCAGCTTCCCAGCCACATCTAGTATTTTTCCAACCCAGTTTAGATGAAACTGCCACTTCTGTATGATGAATACCTTGATGGCTGCGTTTCCATGGAAACTTCGGTCTGATAGCTTTCAACCAGCTAGCTTCTAGTCTGGACCTTGGCCTATAGCTTGCACCCCCGTCTGTTAGCCTCCAGTCTGCTAGCAACCATCCTGAATCCTTCAAGCCTTCAATGAACCATTCAAAGAGCCACCCAGACAACCAGGTACTCAGCAATTAACCTGGGGACCCATGGAGGCCACAGAGGATGACATGGTTGTCATTTCTTCTGACACCAATGGCAGTCTCAGCTGTCCAGCGCCACATAGGCTCAGCTGCCCAGCCCGGTCCCCTGTCAGAGACCAGGCCAACATGCTTCTGGTTCCCAGCTGGCGGCCCAGCCAACACCTGCTCCTGAGCTGCAGCAGCTCCCTTCTCCTGACCTGCACTTGGGTCTTGTTCCTGTGCTGCAGCAACCCGCTGAGCCTGATTTGCAGCAGTCACTGGCTCTCGTTCTGCGGCAGTCCTCAGTCCCTGTGCTGCAGTTCACAGTCCACAGTGATTAAATGACTTCAGTCTGTCTCTGCAGGAGCTAATGAGAGTTCATGTAACTTGTATGTTTATCACTGACTGCACTACACTGATGTCTCTTTTTACACTTTCAGAGGAGGACACACAGCTAAATGTATTCATCTCTGAGCGCCTGTATTTGTGTGTGTCTGTTAGAGATGATATAATCATTGCCGACTGTTCCCAGTTCACTGGAGAGGAGCTGAGTTTCCCCTTTGCACATTTGGAAATGAGAGGGAGCCTTACTGGTTCAGAGAATTCAACCATGAAAGTGTTGCTGAATGAACATGAACACACACATAGACATTAACATAAACATACTGTATATACATTCACAGACATTAAGGTAACGTCTGTCCACTGCCCACACATATGCACAGATATGAATGAAAAAAAAAAAATGCTTCGATGCATAAATACCATGCAGATGGTTTCGTAAAACAAGTACACAGAAACACACACACACACACACACATCCACACAGCTGATAACAGGAGCAGGGAGGGACAAATTATTTTCATCAAGCATGACACATCCATTTGACATCTCACCATGAAAAAAGTGCTTAAGCAATCACAGTTTTGGCTGGCTAACATCATAGCTGCTAATAAATTTTCTATGGGGCTCACTGGCGCATCCCCACACCCTACAGTATCTGTCCTCATTTCAAAGACGACAGCAAAACATTGAGAGATTGAGGGGGAGAGATGGGAGGGAGGGTGGGGGAAGGAGACAGCAGGGGGAAGAAATGGATGACAGGGAGAAAGAAAGACAGAAACCAGAACCTGACTCTTCTCTTTTCCTTTGTAGATGTCTTGTGTATTGAGGAAATATGCACTATGCAATATTTTGAGGATTGAGACTCAGTTAAGAAAAATTCTGGCGTTGGATATGAATGGTGGAAGAAATTCTCCATGCACCCGTAAAGTGATGAAATTAAACATAAGTAAAATGCAAGACCTTCTCCCAAACAGCCACAGATGAGCCCTTCATTTCCACACACACTTACCAACCACAGTGAGATGAGACCTGTGCTCCACCAGCCTCCAAAAGATTTGAAATGTGGGCAGTTCACTAACCGACTGCATGAACTCTGGGTAATGAAGTCTTTTTATACTTCAAGAGGCTATAATAGTGACTGTGTGTGGTTGTACTTGTTGCACTGTGGTGCTTTGTGCTAAATGCTAGCATTAGCATTTGAATTCGCTTTTAAATGACAATGCAAACATGTCAGTGCTTATAAGGTTTATGTTCACCATTATAACTAACATAGTTTAGCCTGTTACCATGCTAGCAAAGCACAGCTAAGTAAGACTGAAGGGAATGCCTTTAGTTTTGCAAGTATTTGATAACCGAACAACCATACTGGTCAAAATCTAATTTTGACCTGATAGCAGTACTAGATGAACAGCTACGGGATCACCAAAGTTAACAAGTTATCTTGAGGAGGACATGACAATCAAATTCCATGGCAATCCAAAGCAGATTTTGAGATATTCCACTGGATATGTGACAACTTTGACCTAGATAAGGCAAGAGAAAGGCCCTCATTTCAAGTGTCTCAGAGGCTTATCCAAATAAAATCCCTGTGAGACCTGAGACACTTTCATTTACACTTATATGCATTTCCATTGGTCAGATGACAAATCTGATCTGTTATCCATCTTTGTTTTCCCAGGTCCTCCTCCAGTCCAGGAGGTGGCAATGCACCTGAAGCTGTTTGGTGACTGCCAGAAACACCAGAAGAAGAATAACTTATGCACTTCAGCAGTTTAGTTACAATAACAGTTAGGCTATCGTTAGCTAACAGCTATCCATAACAGGAACACATGAATGATGAATGAATTGATTTTATTGACTACAAGCAAGACAAAAAGACTCGAGCTCATACATACAGCTACACATACATCCCTCACCCATACAGATCATACAGATCAATGCTCGCTCACCCACAGAGATCATTCAGTAGTTGAAGTCATTAAGGATCAGACAAACGCGCCAACTGCAGTGCGCCTTAAATTTGATTGTACGCATAGAAATCACTGGAGTCACCGGAAAACAACAGCTAATTTGCCAATAAAGACCACACTATTTGTACAGTATTAAAGTGGTCACTTGGAATGACTGGAGGGTTTTGGGATGATGGGGATGCATGGGGATAAAAAGGGCCAAGCAGAGTCATGGTGTGGTTCATATCCAGGACCTTCTTGTTGTGAGGCATGATGCTGCCTTACTGAGGTGGCAGACAGGAGACGGACAGGGTTTGGGGGGAATGACAATGATAAATCCTTGTGCATTTGATTTAAAGGCGGAAGCTCTTAAACCCCACCGAAGCGCTGGCAGGTCAGACACAAGGGTTCGACATGCACATTATTAACAGTGAACAACAACATTTAAAAGACAAATAGAAAAGAAAATGTAACATTTCTATTTAATTCAAAAGGAGATCGTTGTACGGGTAAAACCAATTGTTTTGTTTCGACCAACTCCTGAGAATCTAATCTGGGTGTTTAGCTGCTAAATGTTCTCCAGCTTGCTAACTTTGTCCGCCATTTGGTGTTGGACATACAATAGGTTTATCAAAGCTTTTTCACCGGCAGCATGCAGTAAATGAGCTGTGAGACTAATTGACTGAATGGACAGCAGGTGCGTCTGGTTGCAAGAGGGAGGGATGCTGCGTTCAAGGCAGTGGAGATGCGGCAGTCTGGTTGAGAGCATCCCTTTGCAGTTATCTCTTGTTGTAACTATGTGACCTTTAATGAATTGTTCAATGATTGCTATTTTTATATTAACAAAGATTATGATTGTATTTTTTGCAGTGGCACCTACCAGAAACCTGCCGCCTGCCACTGGAAGTGCCACTGCCACCACTCTTTGACCCACGTGCTAGCACTTTCCATGGGAAAACAGCCGTCGAGACACTGATTATAAGGAAGTGGACTTGGTAGATAGCTACTGGGTACGCAAGAAGTACGCATCAGAAACAGGAAACAGGAAATGAACTGTCACCAGGGACTATTTCTTCTATCAATTACAAACAAGTGTGGTCCCTTCTCTCCTGTAATCTGAAATGTTGTTGTGTTTTGTGAAAGGTCGTTGTGTTTTGACCCTCGTGGCTACCGTACATTCGACTGTATTTCTTAATAAATACCAAAAACTTTCTTCTAAGAAAGAAATGGTTTTCAAATCGACAGTTCGTCTGCTCGGCCAGCTGTGATGCAGTCTGAGACATGTGACCCCACTGTATGTCACAGTGCTTTGTAGTGATAATGCTAGAACCTAGCCAAGCATAAGGTCTACAATAATGACCTCTCACGGGTGATCATCCACTTCACTGGTCAGGAAAACTCACCCAGTGTGTGTGTGTGTGTGTGTGTGTGTGTGTGCGTGCGTGCCTGCATTTACAGTACTTTGTATGTCTTCACGCCCACTCAAGGTCAGAAAGTACAGAATGGGTGACTCACTGAAAAGGAACATCATGTACAATGTGCAATTTCAGAGCTTATCGGAAGCTTTAATGATATGGAATAAATGGATGACAGGCGTAAGAAATAAATGAGGGGGATTCAGCATCGAGGAGATGCAAATTATACATTTTATAAGGTTGAGGATGTCACTTTCAGAATGCTTGCTACTACTATTAAATACCCACACAAATTTCTATACCTATATCTATAACCTATTGAAATACAAATGTTATGTACTTGTCCAGGACATACAAGACTTTAAACGAACTCAGCAAGAGATAAAGTTTGTCGCAATCAAGTATGATTGACAAGCAGAAGAAAAAGGAAATAAGAGCTGAAGACAGAGGAAGATGTGTGATTATGAAGGATAAGAGGAAGTGAAAGGATCAATTTACACCAATTACTACTAAATTGCTTCATTTGCACATGAAACGATGTGACATATTCCCGTGTGCGAGCTGAAGCTGTGTGTTTTGTACTGATGAGCATCTTCTGATTGAACTCAGTCAAGCTGTTGACTTCTGTTCTGGTTGTATTAAGTGAAGTTTGCAGTTGTAGTATATGTTTGAGGTGTAAATTTGAAGTTATGTTGTAACTACCTTGTCAAGCGTAACCTGTTTTTAGAAACCTTTTGTGTAAGATTTGCACTACATTCAAATTAACACACTAATTGCGTGAGGCATAGTGAGATTTATTTGTATAGGTGTTATGTTTATTCTTGTAAATGTTTAATGTGAGTTTTGTACTTTTGTGCAAATGTCATTTAGTTACATGCATTTTTCTTGCTATTGTGTACTTAGTGTTGTAAGTGGATTCAAGTCTTAAGAGGTTTATAGCCGCATACAGCAGGTTAAGGTTATTACACCCCCATTAACATTCTAGAAGGATAGCAGAGCTGATGGATGTTGAGATGAACACGTCTTATGGAGGAAACTCCTTTATTTAAATGGGCTGCAACAGATCTGTAACATGAATCTGTAACATATTCAACCACCATCGACTTTCCCTCACTGTCAAAGTTCGAGTTAAGGGGGCTATTCTGCTAAAAGAGCTATTTTCTCCTCTTTAGTTTGTGATGCTGTGAGAAATGATCAAATGCAGGGTCCATTGATGCTGTGTGGTGTGTTTTTTTTTTGTGAGAATAACAATCATGTATGAGTCACGGTTTTATTTTGAAAGTGCGTCATTGCTGTTTTTAAAGAGAGACCCTCGAGTTAGGAACCCTGGGAAACATAAGGATTTGAAGATATGAAAGGGAGCCCTAAAAAGATAATTGATTCTCTGAGGTCAGTTATGTATGTGAGTGTAAACTGTCTCTCTCATGGTTGGAAATATATCAATATTATTGGCTTTTTTTTTTTTTTTTTTTTTTTTGCTTTCTTGCCATAAAAGAAATCCTTATACTACTCTCCTGATATGGAAAAAATAATAATTCCCCACTGAAAACACCCATTCAGATCAGATGGTGCTTAAGTTACCAAGAGGTTGTCAAGAGGCTCATGAGTCTATGCCAAAGAGAACAATACTCGTTTGTGGCCCTGAGTCAGGTTTTTCCATCTGGTCAGGCGGTGCAGACTGCCCACGTTCTGTGAAAAGTTTGACTCTCCAGCATGATTTTTATCAGCTCTGCAACCTCCAAGAAGACCTTAATGATTCACAGGAGGCCACTGCCAGCATCTAAAACACATCATACACAGTGCATTAGTAAATCTAGATCTTTGGAACTTTACAAAGATTTATTCATGTCCTGCAACCACTAGAGGCTGCAATGATCATTATACCTCACATTACGAACAGCAAACACATATATTTTAATTAATTACTGCTCTTGCTCTCTGTAGAATTTAGCTGTATGTTGCTAAAATTGTGAAGTTGTCTCTGAAAGTAACACCAGAGGAGTCGGAGGCATGGAAATCCTGAATATGCTCAACTTGATGCCAATTGGCTTATTAGGTTGTAAGATTTATTGTGGGCGAAGTCAGCTTGATTGTAAAGGTCCAGTGTGCAGGATTTAGTGGCATCTAGCGGTGAGGTTGGAGATTGCACCAATTGAACACCCCCCCCCCCCCCCCCCAACAAGCCGGCTGATTTAACGGTCGATGAGGACAGGAGGCAAGGAAGCGACCCAGCTGGCCATATTACAAGCAGCTGTTATTGCAGAGGCAACATCGACATGGACGTTCCTCTGGGCCGAGGCGGAAGCGGCCCAGTTGCATCGGCTCAGCCTCCAGTAAAGACTAATGCCTCGGCAGTACTTGCAGGATGTCGCCATTGAAAGAAGGAAGGGAGTGTCTTCTCCCCTGACAGAGGCGATTATCCACATGAAAACACACAAAGCATACATTACTCACGCTAAAAGGCTGAAAGGGTTAAGGCTAGGGTTAGGGTCAGGGTAAGGGGTACGGTTGACTTTATATGCAGTTGCAACAGTTCCTTCCTTCACTTCAGTCTAAAGACACGTTTAAAATGGGATCAGGGCTGGCCTCGTCAGGCAGTCAGTTAGGGGTTCATCCTCTGCAGAGAATAAGTCCCCATCCATTAGATGTGTTCTGTATATATATATATATATATATATATATATATATATATATATTCACTGAAATTGTCAAGACCTACGATAGGAATGAAGAGCTCAGAGCATCTGAATCAATGAATGGCAAATAGAAATGTGCCAGGTCTTTAACAGGTCTGTCAGATTAGGCCTAAAACTGATAAGTGTAAGAGAGGCCAAGTGTTAGTGTAAATTTTCCACCTTGGCCTTAAGGTAACTGCCATCCTTTAAAAATCATTATTATGCTGTCTATCATTTGTGAGCAGATGTCATTTTTTCACACAGTGGATGTCTCATTTTGTCTTGAGAGAATTGATTGCCAAAGCTCACTTCCTCTTTCGGAGGGAATGAGCTGAGCATGAATGCAGGGATGCAAAGACACGTTCCTCTTTGCTACACTGCAGGTTCGTTTTGGATCGTCCTTCAGACTTGTAAGATTCATCAGAGACTTTCAAGTCTTTTACCGCCTGTTGTAAGATTTCTCACACTGTGCAACACGCACCATTAAATGCTGTGAACTTTCTCATCTGTCAGTTCAGCCTGTCCTTTTCACAACCCTTCTTTAGTACTGATGAAGTTACAGCTCAGGTTACGTAACCTAAACATTACACTATGAACATTCTTGTCTGCCTTGATGATCTTGTTGTTCTCTTCAACTTCCCTCCATTTAATTCTTGACAAGGTGAAGGGCAGGATTAATCTATTACATTTATGTACATGGACATGAATGTTGCATTTTTACTGACACTCAGCACAACTTGGAAAGTAATATGGACAAACGTAGCATAAAGAGGAGGTGGCCGGGGCGGATGGATGGGTCCAATAGTCTTCTTTGTTTTAAGGAAGTAGTTATTTGAAGCCAAGCGTCTGCTCAACATCCAACTAAGAAGAGGGACACCCTGAACCCTGTCAACACACAAAACAACTTACTTTTTTTTATGTTTTTTTCCAAACCAACATCTCATACCTACAAGTCTCACATACCAATACCTGGTGTTCTCCATCGTTTCTCATTATCCAGTTTCATGAAGACCTGTTTTCTGGTTCCAGCAAACATTCCTGTGGTTGTAGTGGTATGCTTGTCTCTGCTTTGCGGCTGCGTCTGTTTGCCTTTCTTCCTTGTCTGGCCAGTTTGGGTCTAAGTTCTTAGACAGGGTCAGGAAAGTTGCCTGACACATCAGCAGCTCTATAAGACTGAGGAAGAAGGTGTGGCTTATATACTGTATTATCCGAGCAAGGTGGGGATCTTCCTGCCTAAGAGTTCCTTTTGCTAACTGTGCATCCCTCTCAGCCTGCCCATTACTCTGGGCACAATGTAGACTAGATGTTACATGAATAAAATCCTTTTCTCCTTGTACTGTCTGAACTCCTCTAATACTAGCTTTTCTATGATCTAGCTACCGGTTGGAGCTGGTATGTGTCCTGTGAAATTTTTGGCCACGACAGTGACTGGTTGGCTCACTCTTTGAATTTCACCAACCCTTGGTGACGATTGTGAATCCTTTTCAATATCTTTGTTCTCAAAGAGGTGGGAATCACAGTGTGGTTACAACTGACCACTCAGTCATCTACCTCTGTCAACTCCCCTCTCACCTTGAAGACATTCCTGACTGTCTCCAGTTTTTCCTTTCATAAGCTGGCCAGCCTGACTCGACAAACTTCTTCACTACCTGGAACTGAGGGTCTGTGACTGTATGGTCTCTAACCTATTGCATCCTCTGTGGTGTAGTTGAGACGTGGCTCAGGACTTAGCCTATATGTGCAGTTGATGGACATCTCATTCCCCAAACTTTGCACTGGGCCTCTGGCGAGAGCATTAGCTGCTGCTAATGTCTTTGTGTACACTGCCTCTGTATTATAGTTCATGAGTCTCATCAGACGCCTCTGACACCTTAACAGGTCATTGTCAAGGTCTTTACTGTTCATTAAGGGTACCAGGGGCTTCTGATCAGTAGTGAGTTTACAACTGTCAAATCCAAACAAGTGTTTCTTGAAGTGTTTGCATGTCCAAACACTAACCCAACACTAGCCAAGCATTCTTTCCCTATTTGAGCGTCCCTGGTCTCTGCGTCCATGAGTCTCCTGGTGCAGGAAGCCACAGGTTTCCAGTCCTCACCATGCTGCTGAAGGAGAACTCCTCCAAGCCTGTAACTGCTAGCATCAGCTGAAACCACAATGGACCTGGTAGTATCATAGAAGGACAGTACAGGGGCAGAAGCAGGTGGTTGTCCTGCAGTAGAAGGCTCTGGGATGAATTTGGCCATGGAGTTGATCATTTCAATGAACTACTTGAGCTCCGATACGTTTTGAGGTTTTGGGAAATTTTCAATCCCTGCCACTTTCTCTATGTCAGGTCTCGTGCCACTCTCATTAGAGTTGTGACCCAGGAGGCAAATCTGCCACTTTTAGAAATTACATTTAGCTCTGTTTAATTTGAGGCCATCTGACTTGATCTCTTTCAATGCCTGCTCCGGTGACAGTTGCAGCTCAGCAAACTCTGTGCTGCACCAGCAAGAACCAGTAGCCAAGATGCATACTGGCTGCTGATTCTTGCAGACAACCGAAACCTGCCATGTGGTCTCCCCCTGGTGCTGTGCACACTTTTGAGCCGATATCCCAAATCTGTCTCAAGATGTTAACCATTAAAACAGCACTCCTCCTAGCCCTGTCTTTGGCTCAGACAGTGAGTATGCTCGTTGTCAGTCTCACATCCCATTTCTCTATTAGACAGAACGGGAGCACAGTATCTTTACAGCCAAATCTCTCATTACACCTAAATTTCTAACAAACTAACTCCTTTTTGTCCAAAATTGTTTGCCTCCAGGGGTTCTTCCCCCTAACTCAAAGAAATGAGGTTAAAGAAGCGTCAGACCCAGCAGCTGTTCGTTCATTACAGAGGGCACTCACAAGGCAGGACTCTGTCAAAACAGCATCTGTCTCACTACAGCCTATAGTGCAGCGGGAGTGGAGCCTCAGCAGGGTGTCCGGGCTCACTCCACAAGAGCCATATCCTCATCCACAGCCGTCCTCAGAGGGATGACAGTGGCAGTCCTCTGCGCAGCGGCATCTTGGACTTCTCCATGTCCTTTCATTTGTTGTTATCAGTACAATGTGTCTGAGTCCTCTGTGACCCATACAGTTTTAAAAGTACTAGACAGCAGATGATGCATTGTCAGACCCAGTGTTACGCACATGCCAAACCGGGCACATCTAATCCCATTATCTTGGGTTTGTGGGCTGCATAGGGACCATTAATGCAATCAATGTTCCAACCATTCTGCACCCACAGTACTATGTGGAAGACATGTAATATAACTCAGCCCTCAGCCAGTGCCTCACTGTCTTACTACACTTCGCATTTACCAGGTTGTGAACAAGTTTGCACTAGCTATATGGCCTGAAACTTGGTTACGTATTGTAAGCCCAGATTCTATGAGTATAGGCATGGCCCTCTAAGATTTAGGCCCCCTGCTCCAACTGAGCTCAGGTCCTGACAGCGTTATATACTGTACGTGAGGAACCGAGAGAGACAACTGTACATTGTACAGAGGTGGAAAAGAAAATCTTCACAAGTTCGCATACATGTGGTGGTTAAACCTTATAGCGACAGCTCCTAGTGGGCTACACCTGTACTCATAGAATTACAGTATGTAACCATCATGTTGTTTTCATGCTGTATAGTTTGTGGTAAAATGGTTGGTTTAACTTCTTCTCCGATATCCATGAGAGGAAGAGCTTCTGTATCATCTCATCAGTTCAGGGTGTTCCAATAAAGTCAGATGGCAGTCTCCCTCCCATCCTCCACGGCTGACAATCCACACTACACTCCTGTTACTGACATACATCTGTAGGTCAGGTCATCACAGAAAGGATGCTTGTAATTACGTTTACACTTCTGGTTTACATTTCTCAGATGAGCTGTGAAGAACAGCTCTATATCTATCTGTACATTTGCCCATCTGTCTGCACTCCCTCACCAGCTCTCTGGGCTCATGTTTGCATTCATGAGCTCGTCTTGGGATGTCTTCCTACAAGATCTTCATGCCTGTGTGAGCACTTCATCAGATAGAATAGTTGAATGAGCAGATGGAACAATATGGAATACATGGGAGGAGGAGACATACACAGGCTGATCATGCAGAGAATTGAAATGAAACTGTGCTAAGATTAAAGTAAGATCAAATATAGAGTTCTTTGACGGTCATGAACAGACAACTACCAAAACTGGCCTCTCTCAGGGCCAGTAGATTGCACCAATATGATCCACAGATGCAAAAATTCGAGGATGTTACACAATCTAAGGACAATTAAGAACTATTATTTTAGTGTCTAGTATCTGAAGTTGGTAGGTTCAAAAATATTTTAAGAAAATAAATTGTGTCAGCTGTGTTATTTGGGAGAATTAAATAAGTGAGTCACATTTTTCTTCAATTTTCTTCTGTATTGTGTTTAAAGATGCAATAATCAATATGTCTATATTAACAATGGATCAAGGCACTATTCAGGTTTCCCCACAAATCTAATGCAAATTTTATTTGAATTTCCAGAAAATCTGCTAAATAAAATGTGAATTAATGCATGTTTCCATTCACTACTGTTATGTGAATACTAGTAGTTGGTTCATGGAGATAAAGAGGTGATGGCACTAACTCTACAGCTGGGTGCAATTAAACCACTGCAGGAGACAAAATTAAAAGGGTGCTAATCAAGCCCCAAATGATGGAAAACAATGTAGAAAACATGATAGAAATATGGCATTTATGTTTGGTTCATGTGTTCATTTGAGGAAGGTTGCTGTCTCCTCACACACATCTCATGTTTTTATCTGCCATTGTTTCTCTTCTAAGGAGCAGAAGCTTCAGTGGAAGTCACATGCTTCATGTATGTCATGATTAATTTGCTTCCTATTTTGCTTTTATCAATACCACCTCCGCCAAGCATTACAAAGTTGTTGTTTTTTTATTCCCAGTAAGGATGTGCAAATTGAAAACGTGCATAAAAACAGGTGGATGAAAATGAACTTATAGTGTGTGATTTCATCCACCTTGTTTCCAGTGAAAAAGCTCTTAAAACTCATTTAGTTTTAAGAGCCAATGAACATCATGGAGCATTTAGCAGTCAAAGAAAACAGAGCTAAAACGGGAGTGAATGTCAGGTCGTCAGACAGTCGGTGGAGACAAAGCCAGCTGTCCTGCAGGTTTGGACATTACCGCTGAAAAACGACAAGTAGCAATCAAAAACACCATCTTAAAAATGTTTTTGTCCCAGATGGTGGACACAAATTAGGAGCAATCTATTTCATAGAATGAGATGCAGAATATTTCCCCTAGAAGGGATTGAAACTATCTCCCAGCTGCAAGAGGGCTCTGATAATGATGATTGTAAGTATTGTTGACTACATACACCACCACTTTGCAATCATTCACATACTGTTCCACAGCTGCGCAAGTTTACAGTGTACAGTACGTATTAGTGTGCACACATGTGTGTATCTGGATTCTCGTGTTGTGTATACACACACATTATTTCTTTGCAGCTGCACTTTTTTAGCTGTATCTTGTCATTGTTCCGCTACAGCAGGCAGCTTGAAGTCCTGCGCTCAGTTTCTCTCTCGTATTTGTCCATTTGCCTTTCAAGGCTGTTTGGGCAGCAGCAGCATTTAGCAGCTGTCCGGACCCTCTGACAGCAGTGATTAGTTTGCACAACAGAACATGCAGCTTCCTTTTTAGTTTCTGAAATGATTCATGTTCTCTTCTGTTCTGCTTACTGTAATATGAATCAGACAGTGGGCAAATTGACTGTGTGCATGTGTGTGTGTGTTTGTCTGAAGAGCTGCTATGTCAAATTAGTTTTAGTTACAGCACAGACATTCAGTCCAAGCCTCATATCTCAAGTTTGTCATTGTGATGCAAACAGCAGGCAGAGTTATGCAGTGCAGGGTAACTGATAGCTGGACGATATATCTCTATTCTATTTATGTCCCTGCCATTTGTCTGGCTGATTTATGACCGCAGACGTCCGCCTGTAGTCCTGGACTGGATGAATATCTTGGTGGCGAAGCGAACAGGTGAGGATGCTGCATGTAATTTAAAACTGAACACGATTTTAGCCTGGGTGTATTGGATTTGTGTGTTTCTTGTTTATCTATAGATGAGACATCCGTTAATAATTTGCACCCTGTGCTTGATGGTCCTTGTTGTGGTAACCAAACAGTGTGTAAATACATGCAAAGACTTGACTAAAAGAACATGAAACCTACAATTTTCTATCTATCAAAGCGGGTGTCACAGTGTGTTGGAGTCCCTGGATGGAATGGAGCCTGGCGCCTTTGTTGCACGTCATCACTCTTCATTTCCTGTCTGCTTCTATAATGTACACTATCAAAATGAAGGCAAAAATATGAAAAAAAAAGCTACATTAGCATATTGTCTCTTAAATATTGTACAGTTTAAAATGATAACTGATATTTTACACAGTTTGGTTTGATGCTTTTTTTCTCTGAACATTACAGGTCAACAAGCTACAGGTCAGCAATGCAAAACCTAAGCACATACACTCAGGTGGAGTCAGTGTGGTGGACGGAGCTGCAAGCAACAAGCAGTGTTACCTTGAAGGTATGAGCAGAATACCAAGTAGCTCCATTTGGTCAATGTCGGCGTGTGGCTGTTACATTGAGGCATATTCAGCAGCAGGTATGACAGAGAGACCTATTTTCGTGGCAGCACGACGACCAGCATTTTTTCCTGACCTTGAAATTCTGTTTGTCCCTCTGTGTGGTATTTTCGTGCCCAGCGCAGAGTTTTATTCAAATGAAGTAAGAGGTTGGTGTTGGTGGAAATTGGGTGTTAGTGCTCAGAGTAGACCTCTCAGAACTACATCTGTTTCTGCCAACACTTAGCTGCTAATTTGATGATTTTATCAACAACAGAAAAATAAATACTTGCAGCAAATGTGCAAAAAATAACACAGTAATGCTTAAAATGTAAATAAACCAATCGATGTGTCTCAAGTGGCATCAAAAGACTGAATGTGGGTAAAGCAGTCTGCATTTATCTTCATGTGAATGTGAATATTTCTCACAGTATCTGTTGTCCACAGCTGCTGTATACTGTATTAAAAGTTTCTTCTTCAGTTCATTAAATCCCTGCAGCCATCTGAAAGCAGCAGGACACATATGGTGATAAATCTGCAGCCTCTGATCGGCGATGAGCTGTATCAGGGTGCAGTGACATTACGCACAGATATTCGCTGCGCTCGGCTTCATTACATCATGTGCAAAGGACCAGGCTGCAGCAAAATAACCAACCACACCTCTACACTCAGCAGACTGGTCCACCGGGCTCGGTGTTCTGGGACAAGTTGGATTACAGTGCCTCACTCTTATTTCTGTCATCGTTGTATTCATTAACTGTTAATCCAAACCGCCAGCATCTGCCTCAAGGTGCATATCTGTGCTCCTGTGTGTTCATGTTGTGCCGCTCTCCACCATCCAGTCAGCAATATGACTTCTTGAAGAAGTGTGTTTCCACTTGTTGAGCTGTTGTCGTATTTCATTGATTGGCTCAGCTGTTCCAGAGCTGTGAGACCAGTGACGTGATCCTGTGGCTGGCTGAGAGTGTATTCATTATCTCCACAGACGTCCCATTCATGTTTCACTTCTCCCAGTCTTGTCGCTGCACTTGTACGCTTAAAACAGGGTCCTTATGATGTTGCAAAATGTTTGTGCTTCATTTCTATCACTTTTCCCTATTCATTGTAGCAGTACTGGATCCACTCATAACATCTAAACCATGATCAACATCTTTCATGGTCATGTTTAGGAACTCAAAGCAGTTTGTTGCACTTCAGCCTCTTGAAATAAACCAATTCATTTCTAGGTGACAGGGTTGGTGTGATCCTGTCAGCAGCATGTGGTATTTTCTTCACTTTCTGCACAGAGACATGAGCTGAAGTCTGCACGGGTGGCATGTGCCAAATTGAAATGGAGTGGAAACCACACCCACCAGGCTCAAAAAGGCCCCCGTGTACAAACACAGGAACACGATTTGACATTACAACTCAGCTGGTGGCTAAGCAGCTGACGACTGAGCCGCTGATGGTCAAGCATGAATGAAGCAGCTGATGCCAGTCAGCTAATGAAAGTGCAGCCTCATGCTCTGTCGCTGTGAACACAATGTCTGATCCATTGTCGCCAGTTGAAATTATGCCCAAGGAAATTCAAATGAACAAGTGTCCATTGATCAAGAATCATGCTATGAGTCCAAAAAGAGTTTCAATGAGGCTAAATTGAGGTTGAAAACACCTATTTACCCTTTCAGGTCAAATACAGATCACATGCCTTTACCTTAAAGATGATGTGTGTTTGATTAATCACCGTGCTGCCTTGCTTCTCCTGCTCAGCCGACACTGCCCTCTCACAGAAACATCACTGTCGGCAATCAGCATCTATTTCACAGCCTATATCTTATGTCACAGGCAGAGTGTGCACCAAACTGCTACTTATGGTTAGTTTGACATTTACACCACAGCCCTGAGCAAAGAACGACTCTGTAAAATACCAAGGGTTATGTAAAGGCCTGTCCGCATGGGATTAATTGTACCAGAAGAGGTCAAGTTTAGAATTTCCGTCTTTTGCAGGGAGGCATTATTTCATGAAAAGAAAAATATGTGCCTCAGCAGTTTGGGGAGGTATATGTGACTGTAAAGGATTCAGCCAGGAAATCTCTGTCCTGCAGGATTTAGGGACCCAACGGCATCCTGACATACAGCCCTGCCTGTGAAGGGTTGAACACCACATTTGAGCACATTTCCAGCAGTAAACAGTGTCGCCCTTTACACCTTGAAAGGACACAGTAAGCTGAATTGAGGATCATTCCTTTTCCTGCCGAGTTATCGACATCAGCTGAAAATCCTTTATTGTTCTACTCTCATGCTCAGCCTCCTTCCTGCATGTCCGGCGCTGCCGCTTTAAAGCCGTCGTTGAACTGGCATGTAAATCATCAGCTGATGTAACCCACAGCAACTGTCAGGCCGATGCAAACGCTGTAGCAAAAGCAATGGGAATACTCACGTGAGATAGACTAAATTGTGTTTTAATGAGCTGTCCACTGCTTGCTGTGTGTCAGATTGGAAAAGATTCTGTCAAAAAGTCGAGTATTTTAACAGTGAACTGAGCCAGGCTTTTCAGCTGTCTTATTATTAGGTAGACTTGCTTTGATTGTCATCCTCCGTTGACCTCCACCTTAAATTGCTTTTGAACGGTGGCACCAGCACTAGCTTTAGCTCAGTGTTTAAAGGGGGTGACCCTATGGCCTGAATTGTAGTTTAAAATATTCATTAATGACAGAATGGTAAGGAATCATTATGACAAAGATGTCTATGTACTGTGCTGCAGAGATGTCTGCTGAAATTAGCATGCTGACCATCAAGCCACTTTGTGCTCCAAGAGGTGATAGTCTGACAGTACACTGCCCACTGCGGCTTCAGCTGGAAGGTGTCTGCAAGCAACGAGTTTGCAATGTTTCACAAGTTCTCAGCGCTTAATCTAATAAACAGGCAAAACAGACTGAGAGGAAATATTCATACACCTATTTTCTTTATTAAAAAGAAAAATACACTCGTACACCTCCTGAATTGAAGTTCTCAGATGAGCTGAACTGTCTGCTAACTCATCATTAAACACACTTCATACATGCAACTCACCGAAACTGTCTGGGATTGTCTTTCCACTGCCTTTCTCAGACATGTTCTTCTCCTTTCACTCCTGCTGGAGTGGACTGGTCTGGGTGTTTCTTCATTTCTAGTCTTGTTGTATTACAACTTGGAAGTTGAGTGGGCCGCTTTGAGAAAGTTCTTGCTTTCAAAGCTGGCTGGATGGCGATCTGCGTGGCTAAATACTGGCATATATTCAACTTTTGATTATATGCCAAATGCTTACATGTTTAAAAGTGTGGTAATTTCTGCTGAACAATAACAAATACTGCCCTTAGCCCTAATCATAAGGAAGCGAGAGACAGTGTATGTGTATATATATATATATATATATATATATATATATATATATATATATATATATAAAAACACACACACACAACACAAATTTGTTCAAAGGAGTCAAAGTCAGAGGAATATTCCCTTGTCTGTCTTCCCTTGAGGGATGAACGCAGATTTAACACGCACACACACACACACACACACACAGACACAGACCCATCTGCCCTGCCCCGAGGGTCATTGTGAGACAGAGTGGCATTTCTAGTTATATCTTTTTTTCTGGATTAGCGGTATGTTTAACCCATTCTTGTTAGTTCAGCTCTTACTATATCTACATTCGTGCTTCCAGCAAAGCAAATCACAGTACATACCTCACTCCATGTTGCTGAGCGTGTCTCTTCGTTCTTTGTTTGAGTTCACACTGTGGTCCATGCCTCCTGGTCCCGTCTGGAGATTTGAGGTATTGATAGTTCAGCAGTTTAGTAGAGTTCCAAGTGAGCTGGACTGGTTTTTGCTCCCTGGCCTGCTGTATGCCCAGAGGGGGGTCCCCTACCGGACCAGGCTGCAGGAGAAGGTCATGAGTTCAGCTCTAAAATAAAGATCTATCTCCACCCATCAATATATAGATATATCTATACACATACACATATACTGTGAACATTGTATGTACACATACACACGCACAAAAATATATGTACCTACATACTGTACATACCTAAATACACACACACACACACACACACACACTCTTATACATAATTATTTCATCAATTATTTATACAAAATTCACTGTCCCCAAATGGCAAAAAAAAAGTTTCTCAATAACTCAATGTGACTTTAATTCTTTAAAGGAATGAGATATCGGCTGTAAAGATGAAGACCTGCATCCTCTCTAATAAAATGGAACTAGATGGCACTCAGCTTGTGTTGCTCAAAGTGACAAAAAATACATCTGAAAAACTCAACAGCAACGTCTCTTTCCAGAAATCATGACCTGGTTACCAGATCTTGTTGTGATCAGATTCATGTAGGAACTATTTGCTTTCTACCGAACTGCAGCCACCAATCGAGCCGCTGCGCAGAAGGAAGTGTGCATCAACTCACGGACAAGAGGCTCGTGCTCAGGACAGCACGGGACGTAAACACTGATGTTGTCCTCCTCGGCTGAGCCGTAACGTTTGCTACCTTAGTGTGCAGGTGAGCAAGCAGCATCTACCTATTAGTTAAAATATTATTGTTGCTATTTGTTACTATTGGCTGATGGACAATCAAATACGGGTTGTCGCTGTTCATTTCCCATGATGCAACAATCACCATAAAACTTTATCTGCAGTCAGCTTTCACAAGCAACCATTTAAAGATCCGTAACAAAGTAAAGCTACGTGCTCAGGAAATCAGCCCTCCGGCGCCACTGTGCAATGGTGTGCAGCAGCCATGTTTCACCTGAAACATAACAGCTGATGGTTAGCGGTGAAGTTAGATTTGTTGCCTGTGACATCATATTTGTACTAAAATTTACTAGCAGCACTGCATTCAACAGACTATTTTTGTCTCTGTGACCCAGTTTGCAAGGCACTGGGAGGAGCAAGGGCAGGACACAAAATTAGCAGCAGCCACCAGCCAAATGCTGGTAAAATATGCAAGTGGCTGCTAGATTTGCTTCACTCAACAGCTGAAAATCAATGGTTATCTATTGAGCGGTGGGGGGAATCTGAACAATCACTAGCCCTTTGGCCAGTGTATAAAAAATTAAGTTTAAAGCCTGAGCAAGGGCCAGATCACACAGGCCTACTTAATGACATTAATAATGCTTTATTGTTAAATATATCTCTGCCTATTAGGCCTTCAAACTCAAGTGAAAATGAATTTGATCTATTAATATTTACATCTCATAAATGGAGTTCACATGTAACTGTGTGTTATTGAAGACCACTATTCTATATCGTGCTATACAACTTATTGATTCATCTGCTGAAAAAACTGATGGGATTTGTGAATTACCTGTGCCTGGAAATTCAATCTTAACCTTGGGGACACATATCTAAAAAATTATAGACTCAAGGTTCACTTACTAGCTATTTCTGATTACCCTGAATGTATCACACAGCCATCTTCAGTGAGTGGAACTTGCCTGGGTGTCATTTAGTGACCTAAGTACACTACCTCTTTCTCTATATCACGTGTGTGAAGTATAATACTGAAGTTGTGAGCTGACACCTGAACAACAACAGAAGGCCATGGGGTGAAAATGAAAGCTCTGGGCAGAGTTTGTAACCTTGAGTTTAGAATATTTAGATTTAATGAAGAACTAATCCGAATGTAAAGCCTAAATTAAAATAAATAATTTCCTGCAAAATCTCCCCTTACATTATATAGGTATCCGAGCCCGTTGGGCTCGAGGGATTTAGGACTCAAATGCAGAGACTGAATCACCAAGGAAAGTTCACGCTCAAGGTGGTATTTATTAACAAAAGTCTCGGTTCAATAATCAGGCAAAAGCAAGACTGGGTTTAACAAAGTACAAACCAAAGATGCTCGCTTATCCAAAGTACAACAACAGAAATACTTGGTTGACAAAAAGGCGCAAGGTTTCCAAAAAGTACGAAACTAAGGATGCAAGACTAAACAAGACACTTAACTGGTAGGTAAGGTTTTCTCAGCAAAGCTAGACTTGACATGGACGCTTGACAGGGTACACAAGACAATCTGGCACAGGACAAAGGCAGACGCAGACTTTATATACATGAGGTAACAATGAACAGGTGGAGACAATCAGGGCGGGGCAGACAATCAGACAGGTGGGAAACACGTCAGGAAGTCAGGGTCTGAAACGAGAGGAGAGCTAGGGTTTCGCAATAAAACAGGAAGTGTGACAAGACCAGACACCGGTGAACAAAACAGATTTGACAAGACAGGACAATAGGCGATCCTGTTCCGTTTATTATACGTGCAAATCCATACTTATTGTATGTCAGCTTGTAAATATGGCCTAGTAAATGAGTAATTAATTCGTTATACTTTTTGATACAAGGCCACCAGTGGCCAATTAGTTCATTTACGACAGCTGACTTTACTTGTCGTCTGCACAGAGGTCAGTGGAACCCTTTGTATCTTACAGAACACAGTGAACATGTTTTTTATGCGTGCTGTTCTGTCTGTGATTTTCACTGCTCGGTCATTTCACGGATCCTTGTTCCTCTGGTTTATACTGCCTGTCTCCCGGGCCGCCCGGCCTAATAACTCCTGCTCTTAGCTGTGTGGATTGAGAGAGCCCACGAGGAACATGTTGCTGCGGCTGAAGACGTCAATAAAGTTTTATTGGTCTGTGAGGACGCGAGAAGAAAAACCCAAATTGCAGAACGAAGCCTGGTAGTGGCAGAACATAATGTCACATCACACAGCATATAACAACAGAAAAGACGTGCATTTATTGCAAATTATTAACCTGTTAAACATCTTCATCAACTGTGAAAGGCCAAATTCATCTCAACAGCACTGATTAACTTAGATATAATCACACTAATCACCTCAGAAAGAAAGGTAATGAAATGCCACTGAGGTAATTTCTCTCCTCCCATGCACACAACAAGCGTGCATACATTCCCATGTGAAATTACAAATACTTTATTCTGACAAAAAGAAGCAATTTCCACCCCCGGGGCGCTCGTTAAGCTACCTCGGCCCGTATTGGAACATATTCAGCACATTCAACTGTTTAACTCTGCATCATGACATTACGTTATGATCGGATTAAACTAATTCCTATCTGCTGTCTTTCAATGCTGCTGTGTGTCTCCAGTCGACCTACAGAATATGGCCACAGGTCATCTGAATTATCCTGATATTAAAGAGTTCACCTCCTCTTATGGTGAGTGTCCAACATGAACAACCTCAGACTGGACAGTGCAGGGATCCCAATTAACAATCATCACAGTTAACTCCACATGACCTTACCTGACGGGTAACATGACATGATCATCTAGTATCATAATGAGTATCTCTGTGTTAAAATGCACTGTAAAACACTGGAGGCATACTGCATGTTCCATATAATGTATAGATGATTGGCATTTCATATGATCACATCATACTCTGGATACACTTGAGCCTACACAGAGACTTTCCTTGGTTAGAAAGGCATCACCCACTGCCCTGCATGGATCACTTATGTTTCCAAGCTGCGCTGTGTACCATCATGTAAGGTCACCACAGCTCTAAACTGAGTTTTTTTTTTTGTTTGTTTAAGCATTTATTCCATTCACTGTGAAATTATCAAGATTACAAAGCCAATAATAACTGATGGACTAAAACAGCTCTTCTGTGACATTGCTTGATTTTTATTTTTTCCCTCATGTTATAACAGCACTACATTTCCAAGTGTCAGAATTATATTTCAGAGCCTCGCTGCTATGGTATACCATGCTTTATTCATTTATTCCTGATCTTTCATCATCTTCAGCTGTCTTGCCTTCATCACGGTTGTATCTTGGAGTATTTTTTGTGTATTTATACAGTACAGTCCATCAAGTAATCATGTGACTTATCAAGATAAGTATACGCTCACTGGAAAATGTGTGAATTCCAGAATATGTTTATTACTCTGGTCTTAGTTTATTTTGTTTATTTGTTTATTTAAAAGGATCCCCATTAGCTGACGCCAAGACGACAGCTAGTCTTCCTGGGGTCCACACAATACAAAACACAATAAATACAATATCAATTGCTCACAATCTCTGTTAAAAGAGAAAAAAAACAACAACACTGAAAATACTTACTTCAATATAAACACTTAAACAATGAAAAGCAACACACCCTTCATGTTTCACATGACAAACCTCACTCAATCAAATAATCAAGATGCTTTTATGAGAACATATACATTCTTAACCTCTTTTTAAAAGCAGTTTTTCCCTTAATTTCACGAACCACCACTGGAAGATTGTTCCAAAACACAGTTGACCTGTAGAACACAGTCCTCTTCATAGAGTGAGACTTAGGGAGGGGTAGAGTAATCTGTCCACTACTCGCCCCTCTAGTGTAATGTGAATGCGTATTTGAGCAGTAAATTATATTATCGTAAAGAAATTTAGGAGTCTGGGTGTTAATAATTCTATGAAAGTATATTAATAAATTACTAGATAATCTATCCACGACCATCAGCCAAGCAAGACGTTCATGCATTTCGTCAACGCTAGTTCTTGAAGAACATCCAAGAACCCGTCTTGCAGCCTTGTTTTGAGCCGCTTGCAATTTCCTTAGCAGACAGTTTGATGCAGCAGACCATACAACTGAACAGTAATCCAAATGACATAAAACCAATGCACAAACAACACGACTAAACAACTGAGAATTGAGAAATGGTGCACATTTACGTGTTATGGCAACAGTTAAAGGTGTTTCTATTTTTTTTTTTCAACACTAAAAATTGACTTGCAGGACAGTTGCGTTGGATTACATCAGACTGTACAGGTGTAAATAAATAAAGTTGAGTGGAGTATGAACTACCACTAAAAACCGACATGACAGAAAGGTTTTGTCAAAGTGTGTAAAGTAAGTAGTGAGGTGACCCGTAGCTTCATCATGACAGGTTTGATCAGGGACTATCTGCTTACTTCGAAGTCCAAAACTGAGGAGAGGACATGGAGGTGGAGTTGACACACACACACACACACACACACAGATCTGTTTTTACTTTATTGGGTTTCTGCATACAGTATGTGCACATCTCTTTCAGCATATAGGGTCAATGCATACAGTCTGAATACATTTTGGACTGCACACGGGCAATCCATGCATCCCTTGCAGACAAAGTCTGACAAAATTTCCATCACTTAAACTCCTGCAGCCATGGAGCAGTTTCTGTTCGAGATAACACATGAACATGTACAAAAGCACTGCCTAATGACCTAATAATGAATTTATTCTCTTGGAAAGTTGCGTCACCATTCATAGAACATTCCGTGGAGCTCGGTGTGTGCATCATGAGAGGGTCTCTTAAGACTGCAAGAGAGTTCACACACCAGCAAAACCCTTTGGCTTCTGCTGAAGATTTCTGATATGAGAAATATACCAATATATACCAATATCATCCTACAGCAGAGACTGATAGAAGCACTAAAGCCTTGCACTCATAAGATATGACAGTAAGCCTACTTACCGCTTTGAATTATGTTTTTATATTTATTTTCAATTTGCTTCCAAGTCCGTTTGACACCGCCGGAGTTGCAGCTGGAATAATGAGGCTAAAACTCACAATGACAATGCATTTAAGCAAGATGTTAATTGAATGCAATACACAATAATTATAGTAATTATAGTCAGATTTAGTTGTGCTGTGGTGATGGGGCAGGGATATTCTATGCCTGCTGACTTACACATTCTGATGGTTGATGATTTTTTTGCCAGCTCTTCTGTGCTGCAGCTGAGCTTTTCTTAGCCTGGATTGTGTGTTTAGCTTCTTGGTTTGCGCTTTGTTTCTGAAATATGCTGCTATGCTGCAGGTAGACTTGTCAATGTTTGCAACTGGTCATATGCTGCAAACGCCGGCCCTTTTGCATGAACGCATTCATGACTAGAATGAGAAAACCTGGGTGACTGATCGAGTTCATAACCACTGTCATGTGACCGCATCATGAGCCGCAGAACGAAAAGATGTCCTAGGTATGCGGAACTTGCTTCACAGCACAGGCCCCAGTAGTCATATCCTCACTGGACATGACTCAGCACAAAGTTACAGGCTTTTCCTTTCCCCCAGAAAAACATGAATATCCAATGACGCAAATAGGCTGCATGTCAAACTGAAGCCAACCACATCAGCCCTGTGAGTGACATTCAATTACTGCAAGCTCTTTGGTGCTGTTCTCAAATATTCTTCCTTGGATGACAGCATTCTCATTTCCATCTGAAATTATCCCATCATTTCTTCTGGCAGCTTTTTTTTTTTCTTACACTCTCCTAATTTTCCCCAAACAGGCTTAGCAGAGCAAAGAGGGGTCCAGTGGAGAAGTTCAAGCTGCTGCTGGAGCCAGATGAGCATTTCAAATTTCATCAGTTTGGATGAAGGGGTTTCCTTCAGTCAGACTGATATCAACCGGCAGCTCGGCTTCACGCTGATGGCGGGGGGGGGGGGGATCATTCAAACGCCACTCTGCATTCTGGAGATAACAGAGTTTTTACAGAAAAAGTCAGCAGGTGACTTTTTCAATCTAAACGAGACTTTTGTGGGCAGCGTTTGATGGGCGGATGTCAGCAGCCATCTGGAAACACAAGAGCAGGATCAGAGGCTGCGCTCAGCTGCATGTGTGCAGTGTGAAGGACTGTGTTTCCAGTGGATTTTCTTTTCTGTTTGTGCAGACACTCGCTTTTGCGGTGTGTAGCGTGTTCGTGGCTATAAGATTTCATTATACGTGTGTGTTTGTGTGTGTGACTCCCTGGATGCACTCATTGATTTTCCCTTCCATGCAGCAGGACTTGAAAGAAAGCTGCCTTCAAAAAGCAGCGTGTGAGTTTCCGAAGGGGGAAGTGGAGTACGCTTTGCACCCCGGTGGTTAAACACGAGAGAGTCGAGAGAACACCGTTGCCAGGTAACTGGCAAAAAAACGCGCGCCGTAAAAGACGCCACCTTGCTTTCTCCTGAAAAAGAGAAAATGATGTAGTCTTTGTTGCATTTCCACAGTATGCTGAGGAACACCAAACACCAGAGAAAGGTGGCTGACCTTACTGGGCTCTCTAATTTTTAAACTAACAGTTTAAACAACAGTTTTTATTGTACTTTCTATTTTCTTATTTTCTAATTCAAACTCTGCTGTTTGATCAAAACAACATTTACTTCAAATGTCGCTTCCTTCATTTCTGAGTCATTACTGAGAAATCTTTTGCTAGTTTATTCTCACTGATTTATTAAGTAATTACATCAAAAGAATTAGTTAAAAGCTGCTTTCTGCTCTAGAGTCAACTGTCATTTTAAGAGTTTATTAGCTTGTCTGTACATTTGTTTCTCAAATTTCTTATTGTTGTTTCTATGTCTGTAATGGATTTTTAGAGTAATGATACTGGGGTTACTCAAAGCGATGACACAATGTACAAATTTCACATAGTGGTAATAAATCAAATCCCATTTCCACACAAAGTATTTAAGCCCACAGGATTCATTCATTCCCCCTTCGACTCGATCTTTGAACAACACGTGACAAATTAGCATTACGCCACATCGCTCACCTGACACCACGAACCAGGGGCTTATTTTCAACTCCACAGGCTGCGATCTGTTCAAAGGTCATCAGTCTCCCGACGCTCCAAGCTTTCAGCCTCCAACAGCTCCGATGTCGTCGGCCCCTCACTTACCAGTAACTCCAGAGTAACATCCCGCCTTCCGTCACCTTCCCATTTCTCGTTCCAGAATCCTCACACAAGACGCAGTCCACTATCCGTCCACTCCTTTGACTCTTACTTTCCTCCCTTTATACAGCTAGACTAACCAGTCCAGTTCACCTCAACCCGTCCATGTCTTTGACTAGACTGATTCCTAAGTTCATGCAAACCTCTCGATGACCACGTAAACTCCAACTAGCCAGTCATGCTTCCTCCCAAGATCCTCTGATGGTCTCAGAAACGGCCCAAGTAGCCTGTGATTTCACCACCGCCTCTGGCAGCCCCTCACCCTTCTTCCAATTCTTCGTCATCCCTCTACCCTCATCCCTCCATCCCTCGCTCCTTCATCCCTCTCTCCTCTTCCCCTCATCCCTCGACCCTCGTCGTTGAAATGCCTTGCTCAAGGGCACAAGAAAAAGGAGAGCTTTAATGATTTGCTCAGGCTGAGGGCTGGATCCAGTGATCCTAGTTGTGAGTCCACTTCTCTACCTTTCAAGCAGTCTCTGTTCCATCTCTCTTGGTCCTCTGGGTTGGTTTGGTCAGCCTTGCTGAGGTTGATGTCCTGTGAAGTGAGTTTCATGCTTGTGCATTTGCATCACTACACTGAAGCCTCTCCCATGTGGTCATGCAGTACATGTTCACCTTGGAACCAGTAGGCACCGTGCCCTGTCTGACCACTGCTCTCAGCTTACTGTTGTAGGAGCTACAGGGTCGACCTGGTGTCTGATTTCAAGGTATCGGGTTCTGAATGTATCTTTAACCTTCTATGTCCTGAAATGAATCTATAGCAGTGCTGTGTCTAAAATCCCTGTGTTTTCAATCTCTGTAACCACCTTTACAGATCCATACATGTCAAATATCACTGCTGTTCACATAGGATTAGACTGACTGTGTCGAGCCAGAAAAACTGTGGGTATTCAATACAAGACAATCCAGAAGTAACTTCATTTACAAAGCACCCACAATTCTGGCTTTGTTCCTACTATAAACTGTGTGCTGTGTATAGTGACTCACCCTTCATGTGCTCAGAACACATTGTACATACATTAAAATCATAAAAACACTTTGATTTAATTAGCCGGGTTTAATGAGACTATATTCATCATTTTAGTTGCCTGGACTCATGTTTATTAACTGCAAAAATAAAGCTTTTAAGGTTTTTAAGTTACTTTACTGATGCTAAAACAGTTCAGAAGAGATTCTGTTTTTGCTAAAGGACATAAACTGATCTATTGATAGGAAGGAAACCTGTTGTTTGCATTCATCTCTGTAACTGTTTAAGCTCACTGATACCTGTAGTTGTAAATGCCTTAATAGTCCAATGACGTGTACTTGTGGATGTTTTGGTGTTTTTTTCTCTCTTGTTCTGCCTCTGTAGAATGAACCTTTTGCATATTTGGGTTTTAGTGAAATTCAATAGCATCAATTGAGCCTTGTGCAGTCACAGAGGTCAGAGAGGCAGAGGATCAATCACACAGCTATGACACTCTTTCAAAGGTTAAATGCAGCTGAAAAGGTCTTCAGTGCTCAAAGCTTGTTTGAGGCTTTTAGAGTCTGAGAGACTGTCACCGGGCAATAGATTGGCTTTACTTTTCCTGCTGTACAGTAATTACACCGTGATTTATGGCTTTATTTCTTAGAAAGTGCTAAAATCAAACAAGGATAAATCCCGAAAGATATTAAAATACCTCTAAACCTCAAACATGACTCTCATATACATGATCTAATAATTTAAATATAGGTTGTAGTAGGAGCACAGAGACATTAAGGGTATCATTAGGAGAGTGACATTTTCAGTCTTAATTGGCATTTTGTGCTCCCTGTATCGTCAGCTGTATGAGGATCAATGTGACTGACAGACTGCAAATATAATATACCTTAGTTCTAATTTCTAGGGTTCAAATATCAACGTTTTAAAATATTTACCCACAAATTTGATTCTTTTTCCCAACCAGACACACAGACTCACAGACAATTTCTAGCTATGCTCAAATTACTTTGGATGCAACTGAGCTGCGCTCTAATTATTTGTTGGTGACAAGAGCACAGTGAGAGGCTAATGAACAAATTTAATGATGCTTTTTTGCTCCTGGACTCAAGTTAATGGAACAATCTGCCTGAAAAGAAGCATCCAACACATCACTGAACTCTCTTCTCACTGACACTACAAGAGTCACAAAATATGTTAAATCACAAAGTAGAACAATCACCCAAATAATGTCCATGTCTGATAAATTCAAACGGGTAACTCAGCTACATCTAAACTGTTTTGATCCAGACTGATCAATCGACAACCTGCACACTGATGTCAAAGTGTTTGTGACCTTATGCGGATAAAAGAAAGGTCAGTGTGGCTTTTTGGAGGATGAAGTCAGTGAATAATGGGTGTACCACTTCATTAAAGTATACTGTACATCAGGGTTTCTCTGACTCAAGTGACATCACTTGGGGCAATCCTACTGATGTGTCCTCAGTGGTAGCAACAGGTCTACAGTTAAGGAGGAAAGATATTTTGTTTCACAAACAGTCAGACATCTCAACATCTGCCAAGTAACTGTCCACTTCTTAGTGCTGAACAGCCCTTATATATCACACAGATATACGAGGCTAATGTTGTGCCATAAAGTCATACTCCCCACGTCTTTATGTTCCTCTGGTGTGTGGCCTGAAGTTAGGATTCAGTTCTGGTAATGTTATGTAACCGTGTTTGCCACGTCTGCCAGTGTCACTGACTCAAGCTGTCATCAAGCTGTCATGCAGCCCCGGCCTTATGTGCACCGTTCTCTACCGCGCAGTGTGTCAAACACAGCTCTTCTTAAGCCTTTTTCAACCAAGTCCAAGTCAAGTCACAAGTCTAAGTCAAGTCTTGAATCTTATGAGGACAATTTCATGAAGTCTCCAGTGGACAAGTGCAAGTCAAGTCAAGTGCAAGAGTCCCAGAAAGAGTTTCTGTCTGTTTGGAGCATTGAGTTTTTACAATCCTGCTCCAGGTTTTGGTAAGAACATCTCTTCTTGGTCTCACTAGAACCGGGATCAGTGCCGATCCTGCATGTGACCAACATTTCAATGGAAGTTCTAATAGTTCCCCAGCGCAGTGCATGAGGGACCAGACTTGAAACTGCTTCACTCGTGATAAAATGAACATTGTCTGGAAGTCAAGCTGAACTAGCAGCTCCTGTCAGTGTGACTCACCACTCAACAACTTGTAGGTTGTTGTTGTTTTTTTGTAGTTCAATTGGCTCATTATGTTTAATATTAAAAGCGAAGAAGTGGCAAGCAAGTTACTTTGAGCATGTAATATATTACATATTGATAGTTACTGTTATTAGGCTCGATGCCACTACCTGTGTCTGCTTTGGGCTGCGCCGTTTTTCTGTCTTGTGTGACACCTGAAAACAAAATTGCTACAAATGTTACGACCGGCAACAATGTTACTTGACTATTTACCTGCTGGCAGAGTGTAGTGGTAGGAGAGGTGCTCACCAGGTGAACTGCTGCCGTGTTCTGGAGCAGAGGAGAGGATCTGGCTCCACTTCTCCTGGTCGGAGATGCTGGGAGCCCAGTAGCTGCGGGGGCTGCCCTTACATTTATGGCCGGTGACAGACATGATTTCCCTGCTCGCTGGGCCAGCCTGAGACAGCAGCTGCACAGCCGCGGCCCTCAGGCTGTGGTTGGGGTATCTGCGAGAGAGCCTGGCGGCCTCGCTGATTCTAGGCAGCATTTGCCCGAGAAAGTTGTGGCCCATGAGCTGGAGAGATTACCACACAGTCTCTCTGTTTAGGACAGCTCTTTTCTCAAGGGGTCCAGGTGGAAAGATCTATGCATGGGGGGATAAATATTTTTTTTGTTTTGTGGCTCTGTGAATATGCATCCCCTGCAACTTTGTTCGTACAGATCTTGGCCATCTTTGTGGGTTTTCTTTCTTGGGGTTGTGGAAAAGTGTAAAGTATTCAATTCAGCTTTCATCCCTTTTTTCAATTCAAAGGCATCCCTTGTTCGTTCCCGGTTTCCCTCCCTGCCACGTCTGGACAGATGCAGCTGAACTCCATGGCAACGTTAGTTCACCTTATGATTGGCTTTGCAGGAATTTTGCTGACAAGCTTTATCAGATGCATGTTTCTCAGTCTGACATCTCAACAGATGCACTCTCCTTTTAACCTCAGGCTTACACCTCAGCTGTGTCTCACAGGCACAACCTGTTTGTGCTATTATTTATTTCTATTTTTTAAACTTTAACTAAATCCAAAGGCCGGAAAGGCAAATTGTCAAACTATTCCAACTATTCCCTTAAGGCTGGACTAGTTAATGATGGCTTGAATCAGTCATGTGAAAATGAAAATAAAGCACATGTCTTTTTCATCAGGTGCAGCCAAGAGATGAAATTGAATTTTCAAAAACTCTAAGCAAGATCGAGCCTTGCTTACCAGTAGACAGAGTGGGCAACTGTCCCAGGGCCCCTGAAAGCTCTGGGTTTATTCTTAGTTGGACTGGTGGAGGGGCCCTGTGCCAAAATCTAGTTTTGAGACTAATTATTTCAGTTTTTGTGCTTGTGAATATGTTGCATATTCCTAAATCAGTGTGTTTAATCAAAGACCCCCACAGCAAATCAGGGGCCTGGTAATAGTTCAGCATAGAAAACTTTGAACATTAACAAGGGGTTAAAAGAGGCCCAACAGCTCATATCTCCCCAGGGGGAAATCTATACTGACTGTGAATGTGGAGGTACAACCTGAAGGTCACCTGGTGTGGACAGTCTCCAAGGAAGAGGAGGACAGTTTAGTGCCCTTCCTCTCTTCTTTCTCTCATCGACAATTTCGCCTTTCTTACCAACCTGCCTCCTTTTTATACAATCCTCCACATCTCTCCTCCATTCTTTACTAAAGCACCAACATGTCTGCTGTGACGTCTGTTATCATGTGGTCGTGACACACAAATGTCGCTGCAAACTGAATTTGTTTCTGTCCCACAGTGAGCAAAGATCTAACACATTTTAGAGTGGACACCTATAAGTTTAGAAGACATCTCTCATTTCACTGCAGTTTTTAGTAGTTTGTGAATTTTCATGTGACAGTGCTGTGGGATAATATCAGTTAAGGAGATCACTCAACATGATTAAAAACAACGTCCCTTGATCCTTCTGGAAATGTGCTGATTTACACATGAAACGAGGGAGATAAGCTCATTTAATTGGCAAAATGTTTATTTTTAATCTCTGTGTATGAATACTGATATCTCAGTCGGCAGCTTCTTCATCAGAGACACACATGCAGCTGCAGCTGTGGATCTACCTGCACCATCTATCAGCTGGGAAAGTAACAGCAGCACCAGTTTAGACCTGCAGATGTAAACATGACAGTGTGCACCATCCACAAGCAAGGACAGCTATAGCTGCTGCTAGTGCCACTTGTCACTTGTGCCACTTTTACTATGTCTTTTGTGCTCTTTTTATAGGTGCTGACTGCATTAATTCACAGCAAAGTCCCTGTAAATCATGCTAAAAGACTGAGGCTAAAGCTATGGGCTAAAAGTCAGTGTCCTCACGATCCATGTGGAAGACATGAAAGCAAGGAACAGCATTTACTGCATCTTGTCTTGCAGCTAGATAGAACTGGCATCAAAGTGAAGTATTCTGGATAAAAATGTGATCAAAAACATATGGATGCTTGAAGATTCGCTGGAGGCAACCTTCCCGAACTGAATGAAAAGCAAGACAGAGCTGCTAACGTTAGCAGCCTGTATGCATGATGCTGTATGCATCAGCCTGAGAGCGTGATGCTCGGTTACTACTGTGTGCAGTAAGCTAGTTAGCATGGCATGCTAGCAATTGCAGATTACATTAAACAGAAGAAACACTGATAAATCCATTCTTTGCTTTGTATCGCTTGCGTTTTTGTTTTTTGTGAGATAAAAAAAAGCACATCACCATCTAAACTCTTCCTGAACATATTTCTAACATTATCTGCAGGTTTGAACAGCTGTTGCCATGATTTTGGTTTGACGATGACAGTTAAGTTTCCTGTTGTGGAAAATCTGCAGCCTCAGAAAGAGTTTGTGAGTGAGTTATAAGCCAGCTCCATACAGCGCTGTGTATCTAAAAATAGTTCTACCTAAAGGCCTAAAGGTTAATAACAGTGAGAGAGAGAATGAGCGAACAGGAGACAAGAGGACGAGAAGCCTGGAATTAATTAGAGCGGACTGACGGGCCGACTCTTTCCAGACTGTTAATGACTTGTATCAGCAGTGGACGGGGATTAACAGCATGCTTTGTGTGTACGAGTGTGCGTGTTAGAGAGTCAGAGATCAGCTGTCTGAACTTGTTTAATCCACTCTGCGTATAGACGATCCAACCGTTCCCCATTTCTCTCCACAGTCGCGCACAACAGCACACACACGTGTTCAGCTGCTGCCCACACTGTAAAGGACTGATCACTCCCGCTCGCTGCTATGATCTGCCCGTAACAAGACAGCAATCACAAGACAGAGGACAGGATAATGAGACGGCAGGTGAAAGAATATGAGACAGATGAAGACGAGATGACAGGCAGAGAGGAAGAGATAGAGGCAGAGGGATGAGCAGCAGTCACGCTCTGAGTCCGCGATGCAGCTCATGTTCTTTTCAAAGGTGTTGTGTACCTCAATGGCATGTTAGCCGCTTGATCACATAACCGCAGCTACAGTAAGTGTGTGTCACCGACAGCTCCAGCTGTCAGTTCACTGTGTCTGCTACTTATTCTGCGACATAAACTCATCCGCAATCTAGTTTCACCTCACATGCGGCATCGCAATAAAAGCTGGACGCTTTTTTTCATGTGACGCACCAGCGAGAAGTGTAGTGTTTGCATTAAGAGAAGCTTAAGACAGCATTACGGCTGAAGCTTAACTCCAATCAGCGGCAGCTCCTTCTTTATACAGGAGCTACAAAACTGCTACAAGCTTCTTTCCAAAAATTAGATGAGTGAATCCGTGCCACTCTCATGCTGTGCATTAAAGGGCCACTTGTAGCACCTTGTATTTTTTTTTTATCTGTTGTCTTAAAGGCACACTATGCAGGATTTTCCTTAAAAAAAAGAGCTCGTACCCACTCGGTCATCACTTGTGATCTACTAGATGTGTGTGTGGCGGTGTATCTCTGCAGAGACAGCGTCCTCTGCCTGTATGTTCTTATCATTTTCATGTGTTGGAGACATTTCGGGACATTTCAGGACGTTTTTGGGACGTCTTCTTTTGGGCATTGGCAGCCCCCGGCCAATAACAGCGTGCAGGATGTGAGGTCAAGACTCTATAAAAATGGAGCGACCAGGTTACACTGCTGTCTCCATCGCTCTCCTCTCCTCGGCTCGCTGTCTGAGGCATGGATGTATAAAGAGCTGCAGGTCTGGGTGTCTGTTAGACCAAGGGTGGGGTTGGCAACATACACACACACACACACACACACACACACACACACACAAACGCCCTCAGAGCGCAGAGATCTCAGTGGACAGGATGAAGGCTGCGCTTCAGCTGCATTCACGTAGCACCTACTCTCAGGGTTGCGTGGAGGTGTGGGAGTGGTTCTTCTTGATCTCCAGAATGTAACTACTACTTCCAATGAAACAATCAGAAAATAATGTTTAATTCTCTGATTCACTGCCTTGCTTTCTCTCTCTCTCTCTCTCTCTTTAATCTGGGGAGCGGGGGCCAACTGACCAACAAATCCATGCCATTAATGCTTGTTTCTGTCTTACGTAAAGCACTTTCAGCTGTCTCCTTGTTGACAGGGGCTGTACAAATAAACACTGGCTCGCCTAGCTTAGCATAAAGACAGGAAGCAGGGGAAGCAGCTGGCCTGACCCTGTCTAAAGTTCCAAAATGTATGCTTACCTTAGTCTCTAAACTAAGCTCAACACGTCTAGCTCCATACTTTACACACAGCCAGAATCTCTGAGCTTAGCTCAAATACTTGGAGCATGTCTGTCAACACTGAGATATGAAAATGCACCACCCTCACCACTGTCCACATACCCCCCACATTTAGACAAGGCGGATTCTAAAATCAACACTGGGCGACCACTTTAAAACATCAGAGGGACGAGGATCGGGTTAACTAGGTTCTACAGGCTTGCTTGGAACTCAGCCATCTGTGTTAGCAGGTGGCGACTTTCTCTGCCGTCTCTCCACAGTGGTGTTTGGATGCAGATGTTTCTTGGCTTTGGGATGAATTTTTAATGTAGACTTTGCGCTGTTTGTGCTGTGACGAGGTGGAGGAGAATGCCTTTGTGCGTGACTGACAGATGACGAGGAGCGCAGAGAAAATAGTCTCGTATAGTAATCAGAAAGAGCAAACAGACATTGATTCCAAATCTGTGATTGAAGGAGGAAACGAGTCTGTTAGGGAGAGACCAACATGCAGCATACAAGCTACTGACTGGGTCAGCAATGTGAGAAAAAGACAAAGTGCAGAATGAAGGGGGAGTGAGAGATGACAAAACAACAAAAAGACGTTAAAAATGATAGAGCGAGCGAGAATGAGGGAATGATCAGGAAAGTGAGTGTGAAGGTACATTCTGACCGAACACAGAGAGCTAGGAGAGGCCTCTATGTTCTCTTCATTTCCTCTGAGAGGCAGTGAATCTCACAAGGAGTTGGAGCAGAGAGAGCTGGAAAATGCAACCTTAATGAATGACACAACCTTGATACTGGACAAGTCCACAAAACCCCACATTCCCCCACTGGGACGAGGTTCGAGGAGTATTTATACAGCTCTTATATTTGCATCATCTGGCCTTCCCTGACGATGAGTGTGAAGAAGCCATAGCGCTATCATGCTCATTAAGGCCAGAGACCTCAGTGATAGCTCAAATCTCTTGGGGTACCCAACCTTTTGTACGGTGCTCCTTTACTTTTCTCTAAAATTGTACAAAACAAAAAGTAAGACGTTTCATCTTTAACTTCATGACTTTGCACAAAATGTTTCTGGAAGTAAATGATTATTGTACTGCTCAGATAAAGTCAATTTCAGTTGAAGGAGGCTCTGCACCAACCAGCAGAATAAGTAAAGTGGATTTGGACTGACAAGGCGATACATCCACCCACAGGAGGCACTGGCAGCACCTGGTGGCCTCTCTGCATGTGGTCTCACTGCACTGTGAACGAGGGATTGAATGACTGGGTGTGCGAGTGACTGATTCTGGGAGATGCATAAAGGACAGCGGCCTCCAACAGTTTGGTCCTGGTGTGAAATATCTGTCGGGGCGAGAAAGTGTGGGTGTTAGCAGTGAGTGACAAACAAAGTGACGGAAAGGGAGTTGCTGAGAGAGAGAGAAAGAAAATGAGAAACTTACTGTGCCGATAATGCAGTTCAAATCTAATTGAAAAGCAGACTGACACAGGTGGAAAAAGAGAGGCAAAGTCAGCCAGATGCAAACATCCACTTCCAGCAATGTGGAATTACCCCCACCGCGTCTCCGAGCGCCTCGCTGTCTCGGGTATGTGTGTTCGCACCGGGGGAACAAACCTAGCAGGAACAAACAAAGACAGAAATTGGGAACGACAGCATGAGAGCAAACGACAGAAAGAGATATAGACACATGAGCATGAGAGGCGGGCAGAGGGGAAGACTGAAAACAGCCAACAGGCATAACAAGAGAGGACGCTGCATCCCGAGCATATGCTGGGACCATTAGAACACACACTGGGTGCTGCGCACACTGGGATTTGACCCTTGTGTTGTGGAGAGAGGGGAACAGCTCCTCGGGGGAATAGCTTCCAACGAACAGATAACAAGAGAGGGCTCGCTCAGAATAACGAGCTCTGTATGTAAGGGTGGTGTATGAAGACACACAGCAGAAACACACGCATGTGCACACATGGAGAGGCGGAAACAGGCAGCTACTGCTAGAAATCCCTTTGATGTGTTTGATACACTGCCCTCAAAGGCTCGGCCATGGGGGCAAGCCGGAGACACGGCGAGAACAAAGGAGGAGTGACGGAGACAGAAGGGTGAGGGATGGAGGGAGGGCGAGGAAGTGGAAGCTTACAGGGCATGAGCTCGGTATATCTGGGCCATGAAAGCAATCTGTGGGGGGGCTCGTCTGCCCGAACCAGCTCGTCAATAGACGGCAGGTTTCTGATCCGAATGTTAAAGAGCACAAGCAGACAGGTCTGCTAAAATATCGCTCAGTCCGTCACGATAGAACATCCGTAAATCTACTAGGAATCTAGGAAAAAAGACGCTGCAGAACTTGCCTCAAAATCAGCAAAGTTTTCTTCAGTATTAAAGTAATTCACTGACGGCTGTCTGTACATCTGTGGGTACACGCATGCTTATTTAACAGCCCCAATAAAAACAGCAGGTATTTGTGAAGATGAGTTAATTAGTTCATTGGATAAGAAATTCATAAATACAATAGGTTAATGTAAAAAAGCCACCATTTAATGTAATGGCTATTTAATTTCATTTAATTGTAGTCTCATTTCATTATAGCAATATAAAACATAAAGTGTTAAAAAGCTAAAAGGTACTTTCAAAATACATATTCCTTGCTGTGTATGAACAAAAATGGCGATTGTGCTCTGAGTTCCTGCATTTAAAACGGTGTATAGGAGGGTAGGTGTTGTTGCCTCTTTTGGCCACAAGAGGGAGTATCCCCCATAGTGAGCACCCCTGCCAATTGTAAATAACAGCACTTCCTGCTGAGTTGGACAGACGTGTCACGAAGTAATGCACTGTTTCATATGTATATTTACAGGTAAGCAAACTGGGTAATGAGTGAAAAGAAGCATGCAGGGAGTTATGGCGAGAGTGGGGAAAGTTGGCCGTTTATTCCCACTGAGTATTTGAAGTGTAACTGGAGCTGTTGTGTGTAAAATTAGCCGCTAAGTTAATTTTCAGGTAGACGCCGTTGCTATGCTAACTCCGGCTGTAATGTGTAGGAACCCCAACATAGAATATTTGCTGTGTTTTAATCACTTGTACCCATTGGAAAATAGTAATTAGGAAGCAGGGAGCCAGAGACATTTTGTGTAATTGTGTAGTATTTTATATATTTTTTTTGTATTTTGCATTTGGGGAAAATTCATTTTATTTAAAGCCAATCGTAAATAACAGCACTTCCTGCTGAGTTGGACAGACGTGTCATGAAGTAATGCACCGTTTCATATGTATATTTACAGAATGGAAATAAAAGAAGAAAAACACAAATCACACTGACTGGTAATTCAAGTGTGCAACAAATTATTCAATGTTCACCTTTATGACAACTTTTGTTCCATTTCCATTTGTATCAGTTATAAAACCATTGAACTCATTAAGTTCATTTTCTGAAATCTGTGGACATGGAATCATCACTAAAAAAAGGCAGCCAGGGCAAGAAAAGCATTTCAAACCGAGTCAAACTCACTTTGAGGGCAACATTTTCACCCACACTGTAAACATTTATCAGTTTACAGAGCACGTTATGCAGTTATTAACACCAACACTGCCAACATGTGCTCGATCCTCGCGCTATACTTGACTTCTCCATGACCTTCTGTCTGTCAAATAAAGAAGCAGGGCTGCTCATGTCAAGTAGAGTGTGCCACAAGGGTCAACATTGGGTTATTATCATATGGAGGAAACAGCGTTCAGGGCTCCAAGGCTGTGCACACAGTAATGCTGGCTGAGAGAGGCATCATTTAAAACTCTGCCTGCCTCTGCTGTATCTTTGCAGTGAGGCGACGACAGTATCTCCAGTAACGTATAGGGTTAGTACAATAGTGTAATGCCAGTAATGCAAACGTTATTGCATCTAAGCAGCAAATCTGAAAGCGCCCTGATACTAATGGCACAACACAAAAAGAATATTGTAATAAAACTGAAAGCTTTGATGCTGCTGGACTCTTTGTTCCCAATGATTTCGCTGCATGCAGCTCACCTGCTGTGCACAAAAGCATTTAGGTTGACGAGGCTAGCATGAGATCACAATGCCGCGTCAGAATGTTAGAATAATTCATGAAGTTACCGCCGCACATACGGACACGCGTATGGCTCCTGCTGCTGTGTGATGGCCACAGCTATCTGCAGAAAGAATGTGAATGGAACATAATTAATGTGCAGCTCAAATTACCAGCTGATTTACGAAAAGAGTCGGCGCAGGCGAGGCAGACCGTGATCACAGTGGTGCTTTGAAAACATGAACTCCAGCATATTTTTAAGAAGTGCATCTATGGTAACCCTGCAGTGGAGAGATTTTCCTCCCCCTTCTCTCAGTGAGAGTAATTACATGAGCACTTTCAGTGTGCTTGTGACGCAATAGCCATGCTCCTAGTTGCTGTAGCAGCTACGTGTGCTCCACCCTTCAGCTCTGTCAAACCAATCGTTGCTGGCTGATGTAAAAGGCATCTCTACTCTGTCCTGGGAATGTTGCCAGACACCAGGGGTACATCCCACATTATTTAATATTTCCCTCACTCCTCACTCCACGCTTGAACCAGAAGTTGATCTGGTCCACGATCTAGGAGCAAGGAGATCTCTGAGGAGCCATGAGCGAGGATGCACGAGAGCAGCCTTCCCACAGGATGTTCAGCTGAAGGCCATGACATGTGAATACTTCGCCCCTACATCTGGCACATTTACACAATATGGTGGGGAAACAGCACGTATTGTCTAACATATTTGATCATACTATTGTACAGCATTCAGTGACTTATTGGACCTCATTGTCATTGACGAGCATCAGTGCGGCAGGCTATGACAAATGACTCCATAACAATGGAAATACAAATGAACGTGTGTAAATGTCATGAAGGCTGAGGATGCAGGCTGCTGTTTGTGTCAGTGGGAACAGAAGCGACTGACGCTATGCAGCAGATGGCTTCACGCGATGCTTGAGGGGAAAGGTCGTCTTACCCTTAAACCACATTTCCTCGTTTTCTCCCTCTTGCAGAGGGCTTTCCTAATTTCTGAAGGAATTCAAGAGGCTTCAGATGTACCCCAGGTTAAAACTCCAGTACACTGTGAAATAAAGAGAAATTTACCTGGTGGCGTGAGGCCTGATCAACTCTGTGTGAACGCGTTTTGCAAGGGCAAACGGACGTTCATTTTTTTTTTCATTGCGTTTGAGATTAAGTTCTGCAAGACAATCCCTAATCGCTGTTTACAAGAGACGCTGCTGTATTGATCCAAACCTAATGAATGATAATACATACCTCGGATCGCTCCCCGGAGAATCTATGAAGAAAACCAATCAGAGAAGCAAAGTACATATATTTTGCCCATTAGGCAGAATACCCAGCATAGCAACAATACTTGTCTCTAGTTGCAGCCACGGAAAACAAATTAAGACCCCACCTCCACGTGTTTGGCCTCATCGTGTGATATTGCCTGTTAAACCTCAATGGAGACTAGACCACCTTAGGAACATGTTGATTGGGTATTGATTGCATGCTGAGGCATATCGCATCAGTGAGAGAGAATCAAGATTTTTGTTTTTCCAGCAGCTGTCAAACCCCTCCACGGATCACAAAAGGATTTATTTATTCTGCTGTTCTGACCAGGTGCCTTTTATACAGATTCAAGCAAATGGAGTACTTTAATGATCACATTGGCAAACTATGATGTTACAGCAGCCAATGAACACCCAAGGAGGTACGGTAGGTAAAAAAAACAATACAGATTGTTGATAAAGAGATATTTGTCATATACTTTTGTATAGAAAGACACTTATTTATCTGTCAATCCACTTGAAGAAAACACTAAAGTCTCGTATCTATGGTATGTTATCATGTAAACAAATCTGTTATATTGTATGGTTCACAGACCTATATCAAAGCTACAGTTATTATATTGCGTGTTAATTTAAAAATTCTCCCATCCACATGCATACCATCCATCATTTGTGAAGGTCTTTGGTGAGCTGGGTCAGCTGAGACCTTTGACACTGGAGTCGCAAGGTTCCTGATCATAAAGCACCACTGAGTCCTACAAATTAGCTTCAAAACGTCAAGGGAACATTTATATTGAATATATCCACAGACAGTTTTCAAATGCTGATGCAAAATGATCACAGTGAATTTACCTGCAAAAAAATCCTTGTGACCATGTTTTCCTTCTGATATGTTCAGGCAGCTTAAAGTACTGACACGAAGCATGTGCTGAATTTTTCAATATTAAACAAAAACCACAATATTTATAGAGACCAAAAAAAACGTATAATGTTTGTCAGCTGTCAGGAGGGTCATGCATGTATCAATAGTGTCCTGGTAACTGCAGTGACTGATTTAAAATGAGAATGTGATATCAGTGAGGACTGATCACTGATCAATGCATTTGACTGTACTTCAGTCTTACTAATTTATATACACACTTCATTATACCACTCAAACACACCAGTGCAGTTAGTTTCTGTTCCAGTTCCACTGCGGCAATGAAGCTCTTTTGATTGTAGCCAGCAGGACAGTAACACATCTGCTGTTCCTTTCATTCAGACTGAAACAGCAGTCGATCAAATGCACCCTGCACTGCTCGTCTTCACTTTGTGATGAAAAGAAAAAGATAACATGAAAACTGTCAGGCCGGGGCTCGATAGAGGACTCAGATGCAGAGATTTCACAGCACACAAGTTTATTAGCTCGAAAACCAGATCTCCTCAATGAGTGACCAAACAAACAGGCTATGAAATTAATGTGATTTCGTTTCTCGGGAAGTGAGTAGCAGAAATTACTCAATAAATAAAGCAAACAAATAAGAACCAAAAACGCTCCTAATGGAGGATGAAAACTCAAAAGGCTATCAAACACAAAACAATCCAAAAGGGAGGAATTCAGACTGGAGAACCAGCAAACTTAAATACACTAGGATTAAACAAAAGAGGATCTACAACAAACACTCTAATCGAGGACTAAGATGCAACTACGAACAAAATAAAGAAGAAGAAGGCAAAAGCTTAACAATGAAATACCAATGTCTAAGAAACAAAAAAACTATCTTAAGGAGGACTATGGCATAAAATGAACAAAAACAGGGAACAAGAAGGCAAGGAACTAAACTATGAAACTTACAAACTCTCAAAGAGGAAAACAGGCTTACGTGGTTGAATGCTGTGGCTATAGACAAAGCCTGGCTTGGAGGACTCGACCAACGGACAAAGACACACTGGCACAGGACAAAGGAGACGCAGACTATTTGAACACATGGAGGGTAATGGAGAACAGGTGGAGACAATAGGTAATCAGGGCAGACACAACGGTGACACATGAGGAAGGGCAAGTGCTCTGAAACGAGAGGAGAATTAGACTTTCAAAATAAAACAGGAAATGACAAGACAGAAAACCCAAGACGATACAAACCTCACCACGGTGTGACAAAAACAACAATGAACTTTACTTGATTACTTCACAATTTCCTCATCGCGTCTTCTTCTTTTTTCTTCTGTATTTACACTTTTGATTCATTATTTTATGTCTTGTTTTTATGTAAGTCATTTGACGATCTTTCCCCTATAGCAGCCTAATCAAACAGCGCACTGGATGCTGAGAACTGGCTTCAGAACACACTGAACAGAAAACACTACCTGGACAGGTAGCAGAGATGACACCTCCTCCAAAACCTCTGTTTTAAAGCAGATTTGCAGAATATTTATGCATTTTGAAGAAGACAAAGATATAGTAGACTTATTTCCTAAAATATTCCAGCCTTTATTTGTTCTACGCTACATATACGTACATAGTTCATGACAGCTCTGCTCTCGGATAGCACATATCAGACGGAGGGAAGGAATTTCACACATTCACACACAAAGGAGCTTTTCATGCTGCTCACATCATCTCATCTCATGTCTGTCGTCGGCTTATTCGCTCGTTTTGTTTCTTTTACTACATCACAGCACGCCGGCACAATTATGTTGTAATTGGAGTCGACCGGGAGAAGAATGGCTGTCACCTCGGCCGTCCCTCCTCAAGCATCCGTCTTCTCTTCTGCAGCTCTCGACTGCGCGCGAACTCACCGCACCTCCGAGAGCCAGGTTAGAAAGGCTTGTCAACATCTGAAAGTCGTGCTTGGGAAATCCCACATAGAACAATTACAGAGTTTCCTTTATTTCGTTTATCTGTTTTCTTTCTTCCCTAATCCTCTTGCTCTCCTCATAGGGGAATGTCAAATGCTGTTTCTCCCGTGGGTGGCCTAAAAAAAAAAAAAAACAGGAAAACAAATAAAAATCCATCCCACACATTTAATCAACCGCTGCCATGTCTTCATATATGATACCCAGTAGTTACTTGAATGCAGCCTTCCTGTCAAATGCCACTCAGATATCATTATCAGCAACAAACTGAGTCACCTCCAGTCACACTGTGAGTGGATCCATATCTCCCTCGTGGATCACTGGATCTACTGAGTATTATGAGCAACCTATCATACTGTATGTCTCACACATTCCTATCTTGTAATCGGTGTTCATGGATAAAGTTATGCGGGAAACATTCTCATACTCTTCCAATCCCCTTATCTCACAAATGGAGCGACTTGTACGGTAGATCACAAAACCCCCCGCGGGAGGAATGTTGGTCGTGTCCAATTATGCCTTTTGCGCGCTCTCCGTTTCACCGACCACGCACTCCTCCACCTCATTTCACTCGCCTTCCACCTCCTAGCTCGCTTCCCAAGTCACATCAGCATCGCCGCCGTTCTCCCATCGTCAGATCTCACAGCCCGGTGGGAGCATTTCAGCTCATAGGCGTACAGCCACGGCATTTCTCACAGTGTGCATAGTTTCTTTACTGTGATGTCGCTTACATAGCTGCATGATCACCATGAAGCTAAACACTGCTGTAAACCAGCTGCTGATCAACAGTTTATCTGGGTTATCTAAAACGTTTTATGGAGGAGTGAAAAATAAACCTGCAACGTTGGTAATGACTCATGTCTCAGGACAACTGCGTGCATGGCTGCATCAAATACAGAAGGTCTATGTTCGACCAGGTGGGTCTGTAAACTGGACAGGGAGCAGAGGCTTCTCTCACCGATCGTTCAGTTCAAAACTGTTCCAATAATGTGGAGGGTTTATGACATTTCCAGCACCAGCTACTACTTATTATTGTCTCTTTCTATCAAGAACGCCACCCAGCGCCTCACAACTGACACAAGCACGTCCCTGTTACAGATCCTAGGGAAGAAACTGTTGCCTTACCCTTTTATGCACAGTTCAGCACAATAGTGGAAGAATATATATATATATATATATATATATATATGAGCACAGGAACAGGAATATTTATTCAATGAACAAATCAGACATTTTCTCGAAATTGCATAATTTGACAGCAGCAGATCAAAACTAAACATAACTCATCAGAATCAAAAGCTATGCAGTCTAATTAGTAGAGCTACAAGCTATACTTGATTGCAGCCAGAGGAATTTATGTAATCAGTGCACGTAATTTCACCCATGATTACCTTCTTCTGCGGCCTTTAATGGAAGGTCACAAACATACAGCCTTGTTCTCAACCAGTGTGGTTGCAATTCCCCTCCAAAGCCTTATAATCATACAAACAGAATAAACATTTAAATGAGTGAGAAGCATCTAAATGATAGAGACATTTAAAGGCGACCTTGCTCGTGCAGCCCACTGGGAGTCCCCCCCTTCATGTAAAGTGTTTGTAGAAGCCTTTGACACGGACGAGGCTCTCTGGTGATCATCTTCATGTTCTGCCCAGTAATCACCTGTCACTGGTGGAGGCACCAGAGAAACCGCACCTCGCTATTTGCTATCTCTGTTTACTTGCTCTTATTGGCCCCACTGCTTCCCTCTCTGATTGGTCCGTCTGTCTATCTTATCTGTCCATCTATATCTCACTCCACTGTGCCCTCATTCTCCGTCGCCATCTTGCTCTCTCCACATCAGTGCGCCCAGTTCCGTCCGTCCGTCCTCCACCTCCCTCCCTCCCCACCCTCCATGCTTCATATTCTTCCTTCCATACCAGTTTAACAGTCTTATCAGTGTCTCCCGAAAACGCTGACCGACATGTCTCTGAAATGGCCTTTCCCTGTGAAAAGTCCCAGTGGCTGGCCCATCACTTAGAGTAACTAAAAGGTTGAAAATCCCCTGCTGGTAGCTGGATGACATATTTTGATAACACATCTAGTATAGAAGCAGCTCGCTGGTAGAATTCAAGGGAATACATGACACCAGAGCATGGAGTGAGATTCCATGTAGCCTAAGAGGAGATAAAGATTTCTTTATCCATCTAGCAAAATGTCTCACTACATCCTACTTAGGTCACCGAGGCTCCACAGAAGACTGCCTGTGGTCTCTTCTTCTCTGATGTAACTGGTCAAACTTATGGTAGATGGTGACATGCCTGCAACAGAACTCAGGAGATGCTGGAATGAGCCACTTGCAAAGAAATGCAGCAGAGACTTTCACAGGAAAAGGACAGGAGACTACAGACGTCTGTTACAGCGAAGTTTATAGCTGAACTCTGCTTCACTGAGAGAGAGGGATGTGGTCCATGGCCGGTGGACCCTCTGCCTCCACCATCCCCCAGTCCTCCGTCCCATCAACAACTCCATTTCACTGCATACGGGCAGGTGGAGTGCTGCTGCACATCCCTGTGTGAGTCGAAACAACGCAGCCCTTAAAGCACAGTTGTTTTCTGCTGTCTCAAGATAGCAAAGCAACTGACCGCACCTCATTTTAAGTCCAACACGGCCATGGGTGCACAGATGAGTGCGAGTACATTCGCTACTAACACAATGCGGCCGCTCGGCGTGGACATGCGTCAGTTGGAAAAACCAGAAATGACAGTTTTGTTTGTATGCATGGGTCAAAGCAAACCCCGTCTAGCCTTGCTGGGCCCCGTGTGGAATCAATGCAGCTGTCAGCTGACCCACACATGACCCTGAAAAAATGAAGACAAGCATGCAGGCTGGGCTGCCTAATGGATCGAAATGACTGCAGGGACCGCTTCAGAGCTGCAGCATTTCACCGCTTTCATGCGTAGGTGTGTCGTGTTTAAATCGTGTTTGTTCAAGACGTCAAATAAAACAGAACATTGTTACATAAAGCGCAGTGCACAGCAACAGGATGAGAACTTGGTCCAAAGCCAGACAGCTTCATCATGACCCCACGTCACATACACAGGTCTACGTGTCGAGGCCCACTAGTAGTTTCGCTGATGTTAGCAGTTCAGAAAAAGGTTCATGTAACACGGCCCGACAGCAGCAACCTTGCAAAGCTGTTTTGCTCCTGTTTTTCCTCGTGACTCCTCCTCTGTGGATAACCTCCAGATAGAGGTAATTACTTTAGTGTTGCTCCAGAAAAACTAGTGAAAGATAAGGGCTGGAAACCGCTGACGCAGGCTGATATGGTTAATAGTTAGCTTTGAGACCAAAATCATCCCTGCCTCATTATCATTCCTCTCCGGTTTTCCCTCAAAAGCCCCGGTTTTATGAGAGCATTTCCTAAATTAAATATTAGTTCGCAGCGGCTGAGGAGGCAGAGGAGATGAGATGCGTGTGACCAGGGAGCAGCTGGGGCAGAGTTCAGCTGTTGACTCGGTGGCTCTGTGGCGTTTGAGGTGCCACAAACACACTTGGAATTCTGTCCTTCGCTGGTCATAATTATCACCGACACTCGTCATCCGTCTTTGTGACTGGAACAAACGTGTTGGTATTTCTCATTAGCAAGATTTACGTGATGTTCTGACAAAGAATATCTAACTGCATGTAATCACTCAAATCTAATTAAATCTGTGTCATCACATCATTTCAGGATGTGGTGAATCTGCATCTGTGGCGAGGTTTGGACAACAGGAAAACACATGAATCATCATCTATTCTGATTAGTGAAGGTCCTCTCACTGAATGAATCTGTGACTTCTGTACAATGAAGCTTTTAGTATTACTAAATGGTGCCACACATGTGTCTTCTCTTGGAGAAAGGCAAAATACATAAACAGATTCACCTAAGAATCAAAAAACCTATTCCTGAACAATGCAGGTAAGTGAATGTCATACATACTGAGGTATAGCACCTGACACAGTTAAGAACGCAGCTCCAGACTCCACTCCTCAGTAGCCACTCCCTTAATCACAGCCAGCCTATATAAGGGATGAGTGAGCCCATGCTCCTTCTTTTTGGCTGCTGCTTCCTGTGTGTGGTGGCTGCTGCTTGCTGCACTGGTAGGTACGGGAGCCTTTTTCAGTTTAGTTGTCACGTTTTATTTCTTCCCTGCACTTTTATTCAAACCCCCCCTTTTTTTTCCTCTCAGTAAGGCTGAAGGGAGCAGTGGCGTCTGAGCCCTCTCCCTGCTGTAGTGGTCTGGTCATATAGGTGGTAAGTAGGGTTGTGCTTTTTAAACTTTCAAAAGCAGTGTTGTGAACCATTATTAATTAAATTTTCACTTTACTATAGGTTCACGTTACTTACTGCTGTTTTGCCCTTTTAGAGCTTTTGTGTTTGGCCCACGTTTTGCTTCTGTTTTGTTTGGTTTCCTGTTTTGCTTTTTGTATTTTGCACTTAGTTTTGTTCTCACTCTGATTTGCTTTTACATCCTAATGAGTTATTTCTTTGAATATATTAAAACATCTGGGTTGCTGTCTTTGTTTTGTTATTAGTATTTTTGTTTTAGTGAAGTGAAGCACCATTTTGTTGGGGAGGCTAGGTACCCTGGGTAAGGGTCCTACACATTGCATGTAAGTAAAGGCACTGGGACACGATCGTTAAGATTGCTGTGTTTCACTGAGGTGAGTAGTGGTAGTTTTTTAGGTATTATTTGTTAAGGCCTTTTTTTAGACAATATTGTAATAAAGACATGTTTCTAATCCCTTCCAGTTTTTGTTGATTTAGTTTTATCTTGACTAGTTAATTTTTGCCTCTTCCTTTGCAGCTCCAGCCCTGCCTGTTTATATAGATTTTCAATAAATACTTCGTTCATTTAAAACAATGCGTCTCTGTCCTGTTTCAGAAATAATCTGTGAGCTTTACTAATTTTCCAACCGTTAATATTCTTGAGGTATTACCTGGGGTGGCGTCGTTGGTTCTCCCCCTCATACTTCTTGGTGCCCTCTCTCACCTCACCCCACCACATTTATGGATCAACCTACAGAGAATTTTGGATCTTCAGCTGAGTTGTGATATAGCTTATAGTATCAGGTGGTTCGAGTGTTGTTGACGCTGTACCTGGGTCTGGACCTCTAAATGTATACAGTATTTTAAGTATTCGAGTATCAGTGGACCTCTCAGGCCACACTAACATGATCTGCAGCTATCGAGGATGTAAAGCAATATGGCTCATATTAAGCTGTGGGCTACATAATCATGATGACTTATGAAACCAGGTTTTAAATTCACTTATTGTGATAATTGTGTCGATGCTAAGTGTGTATTTTTTACAGTGAATAAGTCAACAATTGTACCAGAAATAAGAAATTACCAGAATACAAAGGTGATTAGTTATCTCTCGACCAAACTGTAGTGAGTCTTGAGTCCGCAGGCAGCAGGAATAATATCCACAGGCTAACAGGCACCGAGTCTACTGTCTGACTCTGGTTCATGAATAAATCACGATTCCTCCATTAAAATAGAGAAACCAGGCAACAGGGGAGGAGGTCTACGACACCACTTATTCCCCACCTACAATACTGCCCGTTCATCCCTTTAAAGGAGATTCAGCAAGTGTTCACAGCTAGCCTCAGGTGATGACTCTGCCAGGCAGCCAGGACAGCAAACGTCCAAAGTGGTTTCAATGAAAATGACTGCACAGAGGTGAAATACCTCAGGGGCTCCCCAGCTGTCACTGAGAACTGAAGACGCCCCTCGGATGAGAGGCGATGACTTTAAATCTTCAGACATTTTCTCGGTTGAATCAATGCACTTTTTATTGTGTCATTGTACACAACAGCAGGCCAGGCTGCCATCTTTACAAGCCAAGTCTCAAAATGACCCAGACACAAGCTAAAGAGCGTGTAGAGAAGGGAACAGAGGGGCAGGGCAGTGTGATGCAGGACAGCATAACAATCTGCTCTCTGCTCAGGTGTTGACTGTCAGTGATGTCAGTTAAAAAACGTCTGAACCAGACGCAGGTGCAGCCTCCTCTGCTGCCGTCCAGCAGCAGCAGCAGCTACGACCAGGCAGGACACACACTTTCACTTTCTCTGACTGTGTGGAAATGTGTTTTCACGCACTCACTCTGACACTATCTGGATAAAGAATAATACATCCATCATATATGGTGCCAAACAGGCACTTGGCAAAGTTTGGCCCTGGTTAAAAAACTTGTACACAACAGCAATCAGGGTACTGTGCTCTGTGTATTTGTGTGTTCCCCCAATTAGCCCAGTTAGGTTTTATGGTTGCAGGAGTTTAGATGACCCATATGTCTTAGTTTGAAGTCCAGAACTTTGCTGCTGTCAGCCTTTTAAAAAAGCAGACTCTCATTCTTAAGCTCACTGTCCACCTCTCTCGCTCTCATTAGCAGCTCTCCCTGGTGCCCGCCAGAAGCTCATTATTGGGGCTTGGAGTATTGATTATGGAATCGGTTCAACAGCACATCCCCTGCCCAGATCCCATGGCCTGCATTGTTTGGCTCGGCCCTCCGTGTTCCAGCCACCTGGCAGGCAGGCAGGAGCTCACTCTCCAGCCAAATATATGGACACAATTCTCTAGAACACCAGACAGAGTGGGGGGAAAAGTCAGAGCGAATAAGCGTCTGGCTAGGCTGAATCCCTTTTTCCTCATTACTAAGTCTGTAAAAAGTTAACAGGGATTTGTGCACATGGATTTGACAGAGGTTGCACCAGATACTGGTGAACACTACCGAAACATTGTGTGAGGTTTGGTTCAACGATTGCCACAAATACAGTCAGACAAGACTTTGAGGTAGATTTATTGTCATCAGATAACTTCAATATGGCTCAGATAGGAGATAGGATGCATCTAAGAGGCATTCGGGACATACTGAAATCTGCTTGCTTGAACTAACTCAAGAGATGCTTTCCACACAGATGCTGCAAAGGTGTAAATGCATCCGCCTTTTAAAAAAAAACGATGCTTTGAGTAGGAGGAGAGACAGTGTTGACCCATCCATTCACTCCTTCCTATTCCATGCGTCGTGATTGTCGCTCTGTAACACAAGTACATCTGGTGGTTCGAGCCTTAGCCAACAGCTCCAGGGCCGTCACCTCCACCCTCTGGACTGGTGTGGGTCTAATGCTGACTTGCATGGACGAAAACAAGACAGATAACAAGCATATATGTGGCAAAGTGTAAAAGAAAGTCACATATCGATTTGGCGTCACTCCATGTATCCTGTGGTTGCACGTCTCGGTCAAGGCTCCTCTCTGAACTCCCAATTAGAGTCAGAACAGCAGCATCGCCGCTCATCTGCTGCCACAGGCCAAAACAAAAAGCCTCTCCAAGCTTGTACTGCCGCACATCCTTTGTTGTTTGAAAGTTGGAACGGATGCAACTGGAATTTGTTAAGATATCCAGCTCATGTTTCTCTGGAGTTGGAGTGCACTTATTGTAAGTTGTTTTGGATAAAAGCATCAACCAAACAGTGTAATGCAACTTTAACTTCAACACACTGCAGCTCCACAGCATGAGAAAAGGGTGGTACAGCAAAATAATGAGCTATTTTTCCAAAAGGAATCACCCAGGTCTCAAGGTGAATGAGCGGATGACTGAGTTTTCTATAACTGTCTTTGTGTCTGAGACCTGCGTCCTGGTTGTCACTTTTGAGAGTGTTATGAGCTAATTTGGCAGCTGTCTCCCAGCACTTTGGCTTGTATGGCTGAATGAAGCACAGCGAGTTCAGATGTTGGCTGTCGCCGTCTCTCTCCCTGCTCTGGCTGCTGTGGGCACACTAGTCAAATATGCAGCACGTAGTCCCATTATACAGCTTCTTTTTTGTTCATTTAATATTTAATGCTTTTGTGTGGGAGCAGAAATGGTCCATTATTTATCCATTCGCCAAACACAAAGACAAAAGTCCAGCCTCGTGTCCAAAAGCTCGGCCTGACATTTGCTTTTTAATTCATTTCACCGCCGATGGAAATAGAAAAAGCATTTTTTAAAAAGTCTCTGAGAAAATGATTTTTGATTATTCAAATTATTCTTTATTGTTCCTGCAGCAATGTATTACAAGCTTACACAGAAGACTTTAGGAATCCAGCTGAGACAAAGCATGCAATCATTTGTGTTAACATGGGGGGGGCCTACCTGTCGTGCGTTCTCATGTGTCTTGGGTTTCCTGCTGGGGGCAGCTGAGGGCCATCACCCACCTCAATCCTGTCTCCTTTAGTCTGAACATTTTTTATTGAATTCTAAAGCCGTGCTGAGCCTGTAAGGACCCTGCTGGATGCAGTGCGGTGCTCTCCTGCCATAGCAGAGTTCATTTCTGCAGGTTTTGGTGTTGCAATCAGTTGATATTGATGCTAGCTGGGCTCCTACATGGAAACTAAGCGTAACAGGTCAGTTCTAACAGCAGGTTGAATACAGCATAAACCTCTTCCCGTGATTGAGGCTATTTCATGAAAGAGCAGGGGTGGTTAATACAGTTGGATCAAATGAGGCCTATGCTGCTAGCTTGATCATTACACTGAATGACCATTTAGTTTCACGTCTTTACTCAGCCCGACATCGCGTTCATGTTTTTGAGTGACAAGTTTGTTTTTCACTCACCTCAATGAAACTTGTCAATGTAAGAGATGTTCTTTCTGTAACTTGGCTGACACCAACCTGCATAGCACCATCATATCCAAGCTTGTTGACATTTTCTTGTATAGGACTACGACGATGATTCGAAAAGGAATAATTCCATAACTACGAGATACTGTGTTGATTTCTTTGATGAGAGTTAGATAAGAAGATGATTATTGATATAACTCTGATGTATGACGCTAAAGAGAGGAGACAGTTTAGCTTGGCATAAAGGCAGGAGCAGGGCCGAGGGGAAACAGTTAGCCTGGCTTTGTCCAAAGGTTTTCATGCAGATGAACATCATCTGACAATTAAATTTGTGAGTTTTGTAGGTGTTGATAGGCCAGGTTGGCTGTTTCCCCCAAGTCTTTATGCTAATCTAAGATAACTGCGTCCTAACTGTAGCTTCTTCATTAGTGTTCAGACATGACAGAGGTATCAATCTTCTCATCTAAATCTCCACCAAAACCGCAACCAGAGAGTAAAACACTGACAACGCTGAAGGAATCCTGTGGGCAGTGATTTCGAGGTCTGGAACCAGGCAAGGTCTGGCATTGATGATCTCCATATCCAATCTGTTTGATTCTACATGGTCCACGTTTAAGGTAAAGTACCATTAAAGCTCATCTTAACACTGCTATATTTGGAGAAAATGAGATCAGTTTCAATTGGGTTTCATTATTGTTCCAATAGCAAATGTTGCAGGTTGAATAAAATGATGAAGACATCAGCCAACAAAAGACTCCAACATTTATCTTTAGAGCTGGAGAATCTTTGACCTGATGGAAGAACTGACTGAAAGTCAAGCAGTTAAACGAGGATTAAGAAGCAGCTAAAGTGGAAGAGAAACTCCTGCGGTGCCCTTGTAGACCGGGGGAAGATTGCACCAGTCTACTTTTGTCATTAAAAATAGGGTAACATATTGTTTCAGAGACCTCAGGGAGGACAGGAACAGCATGGTGCAGGGCACTGCAGTTTGAGCAAGGGTGCCTCACGACAGGAAGCACCCTTACTCATTAAAGATCATTAATTCATGTTTTTGCGGTTGCGGTCATTAAAACCGAGCCCCAAGGGAAATGGTTTTCAGAGCATTAATGCAGATGTTAAGCGAAAACGAAAGAAACTATTTATGAACAAAAACAGAGTGAAGGTCACATAGCACAGAGCCTGCAAATAAGAACGAAAGAATGTGTCAAAAAGCATGTTGCCTTGTGTTAAAACTGATTTTTTTAAAAAAAAAAAAGATTAATTATATCAAAGGTTTGTCAATATATATTGTTATATATTCATATTATATTTATTATAAATGAATTGTATCTCTGAAAAAAATTCACATTTTACTGAACTGAGATTGTCTGGGTAGGGAAATAAAATTGATTTGGGCATGTTCAGCAGTGAAGCCAAAGGCTGTTGCTTATATTTACTTGGATGGGTGAGTCTACAGCCATGCTACCAGCTGCTCTTTGCAGATCCTTAAAGAAATCTTTATCATTGGCTATTATTTTTCATTTCATTTATCATTTTTCATTTTTTTCTTTTATGGAGGCTGTTGCTGGAAGGATATCTGCTCTAAACTTCATGACAATCCACCCAATGAATGCTGAGATATTTCAGTCTGGGCCAAAGTGGTGGTGACTGACTGCCATTGCCAGTCTACACAGCAAACATAACTGGGTTCCTGCAGGGTGCCACTTTTGCAATCCATAAGCATGCGGCACTAAACAACAGCTTGCATGCTCGCCTGCTCTGGAAAGCCTTCCCTCGATAAATACAGGTTAAAGAAAATGTGCAATTTGAGAGGCGCAGTAGGCCACCACGGCTCGCTGTCCAAAGCCTTTGACCTTGCTTTCACTGTCCCTCAAAAAGTGCTTTTTCTGTAGCAGCTTTAGATGAGTTACGTCAGAGGCATGATTATCCACAAGAAGCAGAACAAACTACCTGAGACACAATGTACTGGAACGCTTAAAAGGCACTTTGAGAGCTGGAATGGTTTTCCAGCTCACTGACCTCGGTATTATTCATAAACCACCTGCGAGGGCGTTGGTGAACTCACCCCCCGTGTACGTGTCACCCAAGCCCCTGTTAGTGCCCACATAACTTCAAATGACGTCCACAAATTGAATCGTGGACATCTGCAGCTTCCCTCTGATTGAGTTACTTTGTTTATTGCCTGTTATGAGTTTTCCCCTCAGCCTCCACAGCCCCTGTCAGCATCCATCAGCAGCGCTGCCTCTGTCAAAGGTGTGAACTGCTGTGCACAGGTGGAAGACTCTGGTGTGTGAGATGTGGGCTGCATGTACAACACCTTTACAGCTGCTGTGAGCTGGTGATAATAGTGTTTTGTCACATGGATTATCCCGTTGCCTGGTTTCATAAAAACAGGAAGTGCATCTAACAGCTCCACAAAAAAGGAAGCCAGCGGTTCCTTTGCAAGCTACAACCTCCAATAACACCAACTTGTTTTGACAAGTAACATGTTACATCAGCTGCTTTCTCCCTTTGTATCTGTGCTGCTCCTTCGTCCTTGAAACCCAGATTTTCTTGTTGATGTGTATTAGCAGCGAGGTTAAGCATGCCGCAGCCAGCCTGGTCGGAAACACATTAAAACAGCACACCTGCAGGGATTGCAAACATAAGCAAGGGTCACCATAGCAACAGCGAGAAGGAGCGGTGGTGTTGAGATAGCAGAACAGCGTTTGGAGTCGAGCGTGCTCAAAGTCATCTGTCACTTTGCTGTCGCTACAATCCGCGAGGGAGGCTGTTTGTGTAGCATGTTGCTCATATGCACCTAACGTACAGTCTGCGGTGCAGGAGTCGGCTGTGTCGCTGTATCAGAGATCAGTATCATTAGTGGAAGGTTACAGGAAGGCAGGAATAGCGTCAGATATTTCTCTACATCACACAGAGGACTCCTGGAACCAGGCCTCACTCTGTCTCATCACCGTTTCACATTTTAATTATTTAAACTGTACGTCATGTTCCTGTCATGGTCCTTTCTGTTCTGTCTGTTTTTGCACACAGGAAACTGACTTTTTGTTATGGCCAAGAGGAAAATATTCCACTTATTGTTGTTAACTTTCCCAGGTCAAAAAGTAGTATACTGTACTATAAATAGAATTTAAGTATTAAAGGTCAGTACAAGTACAATTTTACTTCTTGTGCTTAATTAAAAGCATTTTTGACATATATTCTTTAAAAGGTGTACTTCAAAATATGTCATTAATTTCCACTTAAATGTATTAAGAATGAATATAGTAATTCTGCAATACTTAAAGTTGTGTTTCATTGCAAATAATTCTTTTTTTTGCAATAAAGTGTTCTTATGAAAGTAGAAGTACACTTACTGTCTAGTCCTTTGATACACTATTAGCATACTGAATTAATATGTACTTTAATTTCACTTCACTTTAAGTATATTTAAGTATATTTCTAACACATTGATGATATAATACAATTGTACTGCAAGTGTGTTTTGAATGTTCATGAATCATTTTTACTGCTGTACTAAATTGGATTATGAGCTCATATCTCTAGTAGAGCAACAGTTACAGTTAAAGGTACACATGGTGAATGGAATAGCCTTATTCATTTCAAAACTGCATCAAATACCCTGCTTATATTTAATAATTTGAAAAACCATAGTTGGGATTTCATGAATGTTCATTGTCAACCAGAAAGTCGTTGTTCTCGGCTGTATAGATGTCTTATGGCGATTAGAGCAGTTATAAATGAGGTTTTCATTTTGCACTCTTATCCAGACGCACATGCAAAGTGCGATCCCGTAACAGCCCGTGCCTTCAGAAGCGATGCGTTCCCTGTTTGGCCTGACCCAAAGGCACGTAGCCTGTGAGCTGAATGCAAACACAGACTACAGTGATTGACTGTAGCAGCGCCACAGCAGCAGGAGCGTGCTAAACCACACTGAGCTGGAGTCCCTGACGAGACGCTCACCTCTGAGGCCTCGTCTCTTCAGTCTGACGTGTGGCTCAGCGTGAGAAATCTCACACGCTGTTGCATAGCCAGTGTCAGGTTGATGTATGCATTATTCACTGCTGACCTGAAGAAAAGTAAGCACACTTTAAAACAGCCCCCCAAAAAACTTGTGCTTGAACATGTCTGCACCATCACCAAGTCATGTTTACTGACTGTAGGATTCTTCTCCGCTTGTGCTACTGACTCTACCTTTTAGTATTCACCAGTATTCAGTAATTATCACTCGTATTTTTATATTAACAGTGAGCAGATATGAGCAAAGCCACAGATCCTGACCTGACACTCCAGTACTTTTCAGTTGTACTGGGCTTTTCAGCTTCATTCAGCTCGGTGTTTTGGTTTCATGGCCCACAGCTTTACAGTTCCAGCTGCAGCAGACAGCTGTTTACAGCCAAAGCTCCAATCTGTACACTCTCTGCTCAGTACATGACAGACACAAGACGTTAGAATCTACATGGGGACAGATATTTATTCATTAGAAATCCTTTTCACAATGTGTTTTCACATACTGTACTGTTCCAGTACAGGGGGCCCCCTTGTCAATGGATAGATCATAATAGTGGATGGATTTGACTGGAGCAGCTGCTGGAGGAACTATCTAAACGATCATTAAGCTGCCCAGGTACGACATGATGGCGTCTCCAAAGAAAAATGAAGAAGAGAGAGCAGAAGTCAGGGTTCAGGTATTTGCCAAATTTGCAAGAGGGGACGAGTAATTACGAATTTAGTCACAGACAGAAAACGATTGTTGTTGAAACATACTTAAAGCATAGAGGAGCCGACATGCCGTTACAGCAGCATGACAATAATTTTGACACAAAGGAATAACTTTGTCATGTTTGTTAACATGACAACAGACAGTTTCTAGTGGAAAATATGTATATATGCTTTACCCATTGTTGTATTATAGTACACACTTGTCAGCTCAGGGTAAAGCTGGTCTTTAAATCAGGATCCAGGAAATCACACTTATGTCTAGGTGTTGTGTTTGTACAGGGAGTTACTGAGCCTGATAAATAGCAGCATTGAGGCCACAGTTTATCCTCACATTTCTTCACTATCTCAGCTGCCAAAGACAGCCTATTCATTCCAAATCCCATTCTCTGCCTCTGACACCGGGAAGCTATTCACCACCTTTCTTCCCCTCTTTATTCCCTGTCCACCTACTCTCCTCTTTCTGATTAACACTCTGTCAGCTGAACTCTGGAAAGAGGGTTGATGTTTTAAACTCTTCCTCCTCAGTGTATTTACAGGTAAACCGTCTTCTCCGCTCTCCGTCAGTGAAATCCTGAAATGTCCTTGACCCTCTTCCAGATCAGTGCTGATGACCTGATCGTTCATCCGTGACGGCTGGCTGTGGCTGAACGCCAAAGTCTGCTCCTTGGATGCAAGAGGTGGTGGCAAATAAGATGTATTCAGACACGAGGTAAGGAAGCCAGTGGAAGGATGCAAATTCGCAGGGCGCGTTCATGAGTTGTTCCTAAAAATGGAGTTTCTGGTTCGTTCTGATCGCCGTCAGATTCTGAGCTGTCACAAAACATCTGCACAGACGTTCTGCACACATGGTCTGTCCATACGTTGCCCACTAACGACAGCTAATGCCTAAATAAGTGAAGTGAATGATGTGCATGTGAGACTGTGGCTGCCTGTAATTTTTTAAAGTAAGACTTGTTTATATCTATCTATCCCTGCAGCCTGCATCCATCATCTCTATCTTCTTATCATTTGCAGGATCGTGGAGGGCTGGAGCCTATCCGAGCTGACCTTGGGAGAAAGGAAGGGTACATACTTCCTGGAGACAGAGTGTTAGCAACGATACGACACACATATTCACACCTATTGGCTATTAGGAGCCAACTGTCCTGATTAAACCAAAGTGAAATAAGGCCAGACAATTCAGGTCCTGTGTATTCCTGTGCTGTTGGCAGATCCTGTGGACAGTCACAAGACAGTTCATCCTATGCACCATCAGTCCACGACCCCATTTTCTAAATAGCTTCTCAGTCACCACAGCTGAAGTAGCTCTTTAGACAGGCCTGTAAGCCCCAGTGGAGTTGCTCAGGTTAAATAAATGGATTACCTAAGGAGGCCAATTTGTCCATACTGAGCAGCTACATACACAATATATTTGAAACCAAGCCCTGGGGACAAGTGAAAAGGTCCAGTCAGCCATTATGGGTGAATAAAAGTTCAAAAGAAACTGGTTTAAGAAAACATCAAAAGGTTCAATTTGATGCCAAAAATATGAAAATGAGCCTTGTAAGCTGCTTTTTGTGGGTCAAGACGAAGGAAAGTTTGTCCCACAAAGGTCCCACCAAGTGTCCCAGTTAGGTACTCCACAGAGCAGCTGAGCAGATATTTTTGTGGACAGACACAGGAGATGCACTGTACCTTTTGCCATATGTATGTTCGGATGTATGTTAGTTTGAAAATCATAAATACATCCTGTGTGATGTGTGTTTTGTCCGTGCACCCACACTCCGTTGGATTCTCTAAATCCTAAATGTTTTATATCAAAACACTAAGTCTCTGCTAACCTAGCACAGCGTACTTTGTAGGCAAAAACACGTACAAGAGGGAAATTACCTATCTATAACTGTATCCCTGTTGGTACGAGGCAGTGTTTGCTGTTTTCTCCTCTCTGTGCCGTGCATAACCAAGCCAGAGTGTTTCCAGGCCTTCCAGTGAGCACTCCACTGCTTTATCCAGGGAACATTTTGACGAGAGGGATGAAGGAGGAAGGCATTTCCCTTGTTAATGCAAAATAATTAATCCCCCTGGTTACATGAAAGTTTTAGGTGGAGAGGGAGAGAAAGCAGTTTACCTGCCCACCTTGTGCCTTGCTTTATTAGTGCAAATTGTCCATTGTTGGTGATATTAACAGCAAAAGAGCAATTTTGTTACACAAACCATATAAACTGGAATTTGTACAGTGGCAGTATTTTTTTCAACCTTGTAGTGACAGTTTAACATTTGGGTTCATAGATAAGAGCCCAGTTGGGACAGCACATTCATTGGTGGAGTTGCATGATCACAAATTTAAAGCAGCATTGATTTATCTGTTGACCATTTGGGCACGTTGACATTTTAGAATCTTGAAGTTGATATGGCAAGCATTGTGGGCAAACAGACAACAATTAGCTTACATCTGGGGTCATATTTTTAGATGAATGAAAGCCCAATGTCCGCTCTCTGAACAAGGTTCATGAAAGCAGCAAGAGAGGGATCCAAACATTAAATTTGGAGGCTGAAAGTCTCAAAACAGTGAAAGACACTAAAAGAATTGCATGCTTGAAAACCCAACACCAATTCCACCAATTTGATTTTTAGTGAAATAGTCACACTTAGCTACTTTCCATTTTAGGTCACACATTATGTACAAAACAGTGTACAGTGCAGTGTATTCAGTGCATCAGCAGGGTTATGCAGAGTTGCAGTGTAAGAGTTACCTCTACTCTCACATACATGTATGAAAAGATCGATGATGAACAATACATGGCATTTGCAGGCCCTTGAATAAATGAGCCCTTTTATTAGATGAAGTTTGACCAAAGACTTGACTTTGTTTCATTCTGTCAAAGAACAAAGAAATCTTTTGAATTCAAATGTTTAGTTGCTACATCACTTCCTGTGTTTGTTCATGTAAATCACTAATAAAAGAACAAAAACAATAATACATTTAGTGAGATTTGTACTCGTCATTAAAAGCATGACATATGAATGCTTAATATTGCGAGAGGTGTTGCTTCTGCACTTGTGTGAGAACATTTCTTAAGGTTTGGACATGAAGGATTAACACATAACATACGCTAGTCTATTGATTAAGAGGACCACAAAGGGAAAATGTCATAGAGTGGAGTCTCACTTGAAGCCTCCCTTTAAGAGGAGACCCAGAAGTCGAGTGATTAAGTGCTGGCTGCTCAGAAGCAGCAGTGACATGCCTACCCTCTGAAAGGAATCCTTTGAAATAAGACTGCATGCCTCTAGTGATGCAACGTGTGTTTCCTTTCAGTAAATACTATATCTGGCAGTGCATCAGCACATTTATGTTTTTCAAGGGGCAACAGATTGCAGTGGAAGAATTGCCAAGCAAATACATCCGTCCAACTTAAACACAAAACAAAGAAAGAGTGTAAAAATCATTTTATTGGCTATTCTGTATATATATATATATATATATATGTATATAGCTTTTATCTAACAAGCATGTTTCACTGCCTGAAGGATGCACGAAATCCTTACAAACACAGCCTGAATGACTAAAAAAAGAAAAAAAATGAAAGCATGCGTGTAGTATGCAACAGGATATCGTACCTAAGCCCACTACAATAATACATTATGTAATGCGTGGTGCATGTTACAAGGAATCTCAAATACCCAGAGCACAAAAGCATGTTCCACTACATGTTATGCAAAGAAAAGACACAGTGAGTACACCACAGCTGTTTAGACATGTCATACACACACCTGTACGTCCACATTACACACTCAGCAGCAGGTCATTTCGCACTTTCATCTAAAATCACATCGTCATTGTTCTGATGAGGATGAAATGTTTCCATTTTGTGAGCCGCTGAGACGTTGGTGTGTGGTCTCAATGATCAAAGTGAGCCCACTTTAAAGATGATTTAGCAGCAGCCGATTAAAATAAACACACCGAAAAAGAAACGTTGGGGAGGAGGACATATATCTTGCTCTTGCTGTATAATATGCCAGAGCCGAGATGGTGCAGCTCAGAACAAGACCTAGCCATTATATTGTTCTTAGCCGCTCTCCTATAATAGCAGGTTTAATGCAGGTGGAAATTATGGCGATTATCTCCCCCGCCAAAGTGGGAGACGCTGGCGTTTTCAGGTCATAGTCATTGTGTGTGGAGGTTGATGGGAGTCGCCTTGTCAATTACAGGAAGCTTAGGGCGGGATATAATGCTCCGTTATCCTCCATCTCCCATCTCAACCCCACCAGCCCTCCCTTCACTCCTTCACACCACACTGTTCCTCTGATTCTCTCCATCTCTCCCTGGTTGCAAATGTTTACTGAGAAGGAAAATGCGCACTTCAACACATCTGTAATATGCGTACCAGTGGCACACAGTCTTTGCTTACTTTGCTTAAATAAATGAGGTTGTGCCCCCAGGCAGAGCGGGGGCTTTTTTTGGCCCCAGGTGCAATATCTGAGGAACTGAATTTAGACCAGAATTCTTCCTAAAGTGCAGAGAAGGTTCCTCAAATGGTTCCCATTAAGAGAAGTCCCAACACTACAGCACACAAGGATATCTTAGACGCCCCCGACTTTGAGAAAAGCCTTTCCTGTTTCAACGTGACCAAGACCCAGAGCACAAACAAAGACTTTTTTAGAATAAAGAAATTATTTTCCCGGCTTGGTGGTGAAGAACTTGACGGGCCTGCATAGAGCCCCAACCTCAACCCCATCTAACACCTATAAGATGAACTGGGATCAGCTTCACGCTTCATCACTGAACATATGTTCTCACGTCTAAATGGGAGTGAATCCTCGCAATCAGGGTCTAACATCCAGTGAAAAGCCTGAAACCAGAGGAGTGGAGGCTCATTGTTCTGGAACGGTACGTCGGTGTAGTGTTCAGGTGTCCACATACTTTTGTCATATAGTGTGTCACTGCTGGGCTGCATGGCAACATCATCCTAGATCATCTTCCTTATTTCACTTTAATTTGGAGATTACAGCTTCAATAACTTGACATTATCTACAGCGATTTTCACTTTTGGTTTTAGCTCTGCACATCCTGGCTGCGTCTATCATGTCACTATCCAGTTGCTTTTCTTTTTACATTAACTATAAAAGAACACCATTTCCTGGAATCGGATTAATATAATCCCATTGCACGTAATCCGTCACTTTCCAAACCTGCGTAGCCTCTCTATGACAAGCAATATGAGATTATAATATTAATCTCAGTGTTGAATTTGGAGATAAGGGACAGCGCTTGTTCTTTGCTGGTGGAGAATACAAGAATGACACAGTATTTCAGCCCCATAACTAAAATTTCATGCTTTGACTGCAGTCAAAGGGTTTTGTGCTGCAGTATGTGTTCACATAGCACATATATCTCTGGTATAACTCCAAAATACATGGTAGACAGGCCGAAGTTTCTAAAAGGTGATGTTTTATGCAGGATTTATATCTGCAAACATCAATAAGTCGCTCTTAAAGTAGAGGAGGAGTGAGACACTATCCTACAGGGAAATTTATTGACTGCATTGCAGCTTTGAAGACTGAACTTGTTTCTTATATGATTGCTCAAAGACCAGCCCAGTATACAAAGTAAGAAAAATCTGCTTTGAGTAAAAATTGAACACGAGCCCCAGGCCACACTAAGTTCTTCGTCCAGATTTTCTGGGTTAGGTGTGGCAGAGCAGTTTGTCAGTCTGGAGGCTGGAGAAGCTCTTGTTTCGGAGCTCCGGAGGACTCACACACCTCAAAGCGTTCCGAGGTGACAGGGTGGCCTTGGTCTGTCCCATCCACTGGACCAGAGAGGTGATGTTACAGTCACACAGCCACAGGTTGTCATGGAGGTGCAGCTTCTTCAGGTCTGAGAGGGGCCAGAAAACAAAAACTTTTGTTAAAAATGAATCATGTTGGCATCAGGTCATTTTCACCTCTACTGATATTAGTCAGTCTTTTGTTTCTGTGAAAATGGGACAGTAAAAAGGTCTGGTGGCAGTCTTACCAGGCATATGGGCAAACATGTTTCCATCCACTGTCTTCAGGCGGTTTCCACTGAGAGCCAACTGAGACAGCTTGGCCATGTTCCTGAACACATCAGGTGGCAGGTGCTCCAGCTCGTTGTTCCTCAGGTAGAGTTCCTGGTTCAACATTCAGCACATTTATTTTTGTGCCGTTTAGCTGACCAATGCACAATAAGAAACTTTCGTGTAATAGAGTCTCAGTGAACATATAAACCAGGTGCAGGTGGTGGTTGAAGAGTGAATGTAAAACATTCACTGGTAAGGTCACCTAATTGTTTTCTTCATATTAAACAGACTCTATCTGACCGTTTCTTCTGATTTTCTGCTTGTGTGAAAACCAAAGACGCTCCGTTACCTGCAGGTTGCCGAGGCCATGCAGTGCTGAGGGGCTCAGTGTGGACAGCAGGTTGTTGTCTAGAACCAGCATCTCTAGAGACAGCAGCTGCCCGAATGCTCCAGCAGGAACAGTCTTCAGGCTGGATTGGATAGAGCCAGAATTCCTTAATTAACATCAATACACTGTACAACCACTGGCTCTAAAACGACTGCAAATATCCACTGGATAGTGTGAATACATAATACACTCTTTTCTCATCAAGTGGTGAGGTTATCCACTCAGTGTGCGAACTATAACAACCTCCTCTCTGCTGTTAAGTTTTATCTTGTTTTGTCTCCTCAATGAGGAAAACAGAGCAAAGGTGAACCTGAAGCTGTGTGCTGCAGTCATAGACCTGCTGCCACTTCTCTTTTCTCTTTTCTACAACAGTGCTGCTGTAGTCAATTTTAGTAGAGATGGACCAACTAATGACTTACAGTGACACATGAATTATTTTGTTCTCACCTTGTGGGAACATGTCACCACTATGAGCGCTGGCCTAACGAGGCTGTCCTCCCAAGAAGAGCGACAGCACCAGTCAGTTCAGCAAGTGCCAAAAACATATATAAGCCCGTCTAGAGGCTATAGAAATAATGATCGGAGCAAAGGAGGAAGTGAGGCGACATTGTTGCAGACAAATGTAGTGCTCAGGGGGGAGCCCAGGGTGGATGGATGGCTCAACAAAATGTCAGACTATCACAGGAGACGATGATGGATAGATGATAAAATTAAGTCATTTTGCCAACCAGGGCATCAGAGCAGCAAACGCTTGTATGTGTCATTCTAGAGGACGTGGACAAACAACACGTTTAATTTGGAGGAAATGTTGATTTGTTGTCCTAACAAACTGAATCCCCAGCCAAGTGCATCCCTACTGGATGATTTTGCAAAATCCTGGATTTAGTTCACTGAAAATGTTTTTGAACATATGCCGCCAGGATACGCAACAGGATGCAAACTCTGACGTGAAAGTCAGATTTATCACATTCCCATCCACAACCTTGAGCTCTGCACACTTAAATCTGTCTCCTTATGGTATCACAAAGTGCAATAGGTTCAATATTGCTTGGTTTATAAAAGTATCAACCAAAGGGCATGTGCGATTGGACCTGTTATTGTCTAAGTTGAGGAACATGAGCAGTCTGAGTCCAGCGAAGGCCTTAGGAGAGATCTTCTGGATGCGATTCAGGGAAAGGTCCAGAACTTTGAGGGCGATCAGAGGCTTGAAGGCATTAGACGGGAGCGTTGTCAGCGCATTGAGAGGAAGGTCCAAGTCTGACAAGTTCCTCATTCCAGCAAACATCTCAGATTTGAGGGTGGCAATCTGGTTCTGTCCCAGCATGAGGAAGCGAAGGTTCAGGAGGTCCTAAAGACAGGAGAGGAGCCACAGTTTTGTGGTCTTTCAACGTGATTACTGTTCATGTAGCTCCTCTGCAGACACTTTACCTGGAATCCCCTCGGTGGAAGGTTGGTGATGTGGTTGCCGTAAAGGTTGAGGAGCATCAGTTGTTTGGCACCAGAGAAGGCCTGGGGGTGAATGGACTTGATGGCATTTCGTTCCAGGTTGATGCTCTCAATCTTTGGAACTGATCTCAGAGCATTAGCCTTCAGGTCTGTGATACCGTTCTCACCTTTACATAGCAGTAAGAGAGACAGTTACTAAAGCTTACTGTGTGTTTACTGACTGTAAATGCCAGATACATTATCATGTGTCTGAATGTCACAGCAAGCGATGATCTGGATAGCCACGAAGTACTCACCTAGTTTGAGGATCCAGGCATCAGGGGGCAGTTTGGAGGGGAAGGTACGGAGGCCCCTCTTATGACAGTTGACCTCTGACTTTTGTGAACCGGACTTCCTGGAGCATTTACAGACATCGGGACAGCCTTCCACAGCCTGCAACATCCATGATATCCCCAGCATCAACCACGCTAAGTGCTGCATCGCCCCTGAAGAGTGGAGGGTGTAGACAGACAACGAGACAAGCGGTTGTATTTATTTTGATTGGACAATTTTAGTTTGATAATTCTTTAAATGTCACTTTCTTTTCCTTGGGAAAATACCTTCAGTAACCCATTATTTGTGATATTCATGTGCCTGTGTACCAAAGAATCATGTGTATGGAATAAAAGACTGATTAATTATTTATAGCTTAATACTGAGGAACCAACCTTGAAATTCCATTATTATGCTAATATCACAGGATCAACTTGTCAATTACAGTCTTTTTAGGACCATCTCTTTATTTCCCCAAACAATGTTCCTCAGAACCACAAAGAGGGAGTTTGGGATGAAAACAACTGTAACTTTGGTTGAAACTCACTTGATTTGTCCAGCTCAGACTGCTTAAGCCTCATATTAGCTTCAGATCAATATTGGAATTTACTTTTTTATCCAAAATGGACTGTGGATTTTGTCCCCCATAACTTATACTGAAATTACATTTGGATGGTGTTTCTTACTGGTGAGTATGAACACAGGAAACGATTACAGAAAAAAAGGTTTCAATATACATAAACGACTTTTGTTGTAAGACAGACTTGATAAAATTATGAAACTATCCTTTAATAGTGTGTATTCTTTAGATTTATGCTTGCTTTCTTGTTTCCACATGTTTTTCTCTTTCACTGCCACCAACTGTGAAACCAGTGGCAGGAATGTGGATTGCATTGTCCACATGCTTTCATGTGTTCATGTGCGAAAGAGACAAAATGGGGACCTACTCATAAAAACATTGCCCCATAATGCAACTAGGGGTCAAAAAAACTTCACACGTTACCTTCAAGTGGATGTACAAAGTTTTATCATCAAACCACATTTCATGTATGGAAAATAAATGGTTACTAGGCATAAAAATGGCACCTGTGAGCGCTATATTACACCTGTACTGTGTTACTGGATTGATATTAATTATGTTTTACAAATATAACACTCCGATAAACCTCAAAAATGTACATAAATACATTACTTGAGTATTGTACAAAGACTTTCCACCGCTAAGGCAGTACAGCAAGTGATTAATCGGACATGCAGAGTATTCCTCCATCCCAAATGAGAGTGCAGAGCAATGTTTAGTATCCAGATAGACCATTACAACTCCATGACTACATGTCCATGAACAATGCTCCTGCGTTTTAAACCACCGCAAAACAAAACAGCCGACTTTATTTTCTCACTCACCACAGTGAAGATGGTCTCGGGCTCACATATAACCGCTCAGATGTATGAAAACTGGTGCTTTTACAAAGAAACATTGAATGTATTTTACTGTGTTTATTTACTGGTAATATTATTCAATATTATTCTTTTATTAGCCCCTTTTATAATAAAGTATCTTGACTGCTATGTTTTTAATATTGTATTTCATACATGGTTTTATTTGCATAGATATAAATGGCTCCTCTGGACAATTTTGATATACAACTTAGCCTCAATGTGATCAGTGTATGTTCACATTTCCAGCATTTAAGAGTTATCTATTGTAATAACATTTAATAGTCTGTTCAATGCTGAGGAAGCCAAATGTGTCAAAGACCACAAGGTTCGTCTTATAACAAACAAAGATACAAAATGATGATAAAACTGACCTCATAGTGCAGTATTTCAAAGCTTTCCTCTCAAAATAAAACTTGGTTTTATAAAGATCTCAAGTAGAACTACAAATACAAACAAGCAGTATTCGCCAAAATACTTTGACTACACAAAGGGATGTGGAAACTCTGAAATTTATCTGCAGCTAATCCCATTTTGAAGCCCACCGTGTGCAGAGACAATCCTTTGAAACATCAAAAGGAAAGCAGAGCAACGAACCAAGTGCCCACACACACTGCAGTGACACAGCTTCTCATCAGTAAAAACATGAATGCCTGATCATCGCATGAACCGGCCGAGGTGCGTTTGATTTCTCCCACTCAGCTTGAAAGCTGATCCAAATGGAAAAACCAAAGTAAAGCGGTTCTCCTCCTTACCTGACCACCCTGTCGTCACTTTGGAAACAGCGCTTGATTCTCCAGATGTCTGGTCACTTTGTTCTCTCCTCTCAAACTGGTCCGGCTCAGTTTTTTTCATTGACAGCGTCTGTTCTGTAATTACCAGTTGCACAGAGAAGCAGCCCTGGTGTCTGTGGCCTCTCTTCCACTCAGCCTTAAAAACTAATTCTGGAGACGCAAAAATTACACTTCAAATTCTTTTCACTATCAGAGGAAGCACTGCGAAATACTCAGCTCCGCCTGTGTTCTGAAGCAGGCAGATGAGACGATGCAGCATATAAAGCGTCCTCTCTAACCTGACATAAAAGCAGCTACAAAGCACTTGCCAGTGTAGCAGTGTGGGAACACAGCCTCAGCCTCAGCAGACAGTCAAAGCTGGGTGTGAAACTCCCAGAACCACAAGTTCTGCAATGTCACAGAGCCCAGAGAAATGTGGCATCCACAGATTATGGCACCAATCCACGTTACACTGCCAGGTCCACCGACCGTGTGTGTGTAGTATGTTTGCACTGTGTCCGAGTGTGGGTTTGTGGGAGCTTGGCTTCTGTCCTGATTAGAAACAAGTTTGGACATTTTCAGCTCTTCAATTTTAAGGGTTTCTAGGAAGACTTGAAGTTTAATGAATATTTCAACAGTTTCCTAAATTCTTCCTCACGTTCATGCTAAAAGCACGATGGCTGTTCTGTAGAGTGAGTGTTTGGTTTGTCCTTTCTGGGCTTTATCATAAATATTATATTAATTTCTTACATATTCTGTCAATAGATTCTCCTAAATCTAAATCTTACACACTGGTTGTGTAGTCTTGCAACCAACAGAGACCACAGGAAGAGCTGGCTGCTGGCTTTAGCTTTATATTTGCTATACAGTCCAAAGAGTGGTATCAAAATCATCATTTCGAAACATGTCACACTATTCCTCAAAAGCTTACATTAATTTTAATTATGATTAATGTTGGAAGTGAGATTGAAGGCCTTAGTATGCTTAACATGAGGTGCTTGTCGGGTGAGTGGTTTTGGGGAGGGGGCTGTACTTCTGAAATTAAGATTGAAGTCCCCATACAGTCAAGGTCATAGAAGGCAGTATTTCCATACTAACATCATCCACATTCTGATAATCATAAGCATGTTGGAGATCCATGTCAGGGTAAGGAAAAATTCATCTCTGCATTTAAGCATGGGGTCACATGCAATACTTTCAGCTGTGCTTTGTTTTCAAGGCAAAAACTAATTGAAAAGTTCCGTTCATCACTATGTAAATGAGTTATAAGATCACACAGTAATAAAGTACTGTATGAGTAATGAGGAAGGTGATTGAAATATTTTAATAACTGTAGCCACCAGGCTCCTTTCTGGTTTTCATCACAGTTAAAGTTGTAATGCTGCCAAGGATCACAAATCATATGCTAATATTCAGTAACGAAGTTTTCAACATTCAAATCAGGTTTTCCAATGACAAAGATATCCATTCTGTGACATTGAGAGTTGTGATATGAATAAGTCTTTGTTCCTGGAAACAACTCAACATTGCTCCTTGCCAGGAAGCCTCCTTCATCTTTCCTCCTTCCTCCTCCCTTTCCCTCTGTTCCCTGTGTTTAACCTACCCCTCTGTGTCATGTCAGTCTGGCAGTGTCTGTCCCTGTGTCTGTGTGTGTGTGTGTGTCTTGACTGGCCGTTTCCCTGCGATCGTGGCTCACCTACACCTGCTCCCAGCGCCAATCAGCCTCCACAGCTGCAGCCCATCCACAATCATCTACCACAGGATGAAAACCTGGATCTCCTCACTAGTCTTTGTCAGGTTGTTGGACTCGCTAGCTCTTTTGTTCTTCGTTGCTTCCGAGTTTGACTTGTCCGTATGACTAAAACTATTTTCTTTGTGTGCTTCAGGATCATCTCCTCATGTCTCAAACCTGCCATGTCTGCCAAACTGCAGTCCACCACCCACAGAACATGCTGACTCCTTATCTGCGTCAATGTGGATCATCTCCCTTTGAAAATTATCCACTTTTTGTGACCTCTGTCTTGTTCTGCATCTGGATTTCATCTAGTAATCTCAGACCGCAACACTCATGAGGAAAACAGTTGTTTTAATCACAAGCAGCATTGTTGCTGTTCTGTCCACAAAAAAGGGTTAACTTTTCATTTGATAAATAATCATTAAAGCTGCATTAGGTAATTTCTGACCAAGGTTTAGGGGTTCATAGGCAGGTGACCAAGCTGATGAATCTGCTAACCATAGCAGAAATCTACCGTTAATATATTATCCTATCTGGCTGTGCAAGTTATACGTTTGTAAAGGCACACTAAATGAAACAGAAGTAGTTTTGTGCTACTTAAAAGTAGTATTTGGATTTGTCCTGAAATGATAATACAATGTTGTTAACTGCTGTGAATATTAGAGGGAATTCACAAGAATTGGACATCAACATCAAAGATGGCCAAGTCTTTCTCTGGCAGCGCTGCCTGCCATTTGTTAATGTAGAAGGCTTACGTCCCGTTTGGAATCAAGCAGCAAAGCCATCGACAGACAGATTGTTCAGGGTCCCACTCAGTAACAGTCATGACACGAGGGTTCAGGGGGACACTGAAACTCTTCCAGGGAGTTTGTTCTGCCATGCAGTTTAAAATATCTGCTGTCTTTGGCCTGCCCTGTCACATATTTCCTTTTTTTTTTTTTTGTCATTTCTTCCGAGGGAGGTAGAGCACAATGGGCTTGTATGATCATCTGTACTCACAGCTTTGTATGGAAGGACTGATGAGACCAGTTTGGACTAAAACATACTGAAACAATGAACTTAGCATTACTATAGCATTATATCAGCCCTTTACCATTACAGGAAAATGGAGCTTTAATCCCTGCAAACAAAGTTAATGTCCAAGATTGGACATTTAGTCATTGCAACATTTTCAGAGGCACTGGCAGAAATGACCTCAGTGGTTATATTAAATTTAATGGGCAGAGCTAAAGGTTAAACAGGTAAACAGTTTCTAGAGCTTTCATCTTTACCAGACTGAGAAAGTTCAACTTTTCTGGGTCAAACTTTTCAAAAGTTTTCAACGTGTTGAAACAAAGCAGTCATTTGAACTCATTTTGGACAGCTAGACAAACATTATAATTTCAGATATTATGTCCGTTACGTCTTATTATGTCCATGCAGGGAGGTCGGTCTGGTAGTTTGCACATCTTCTTCTGTGGCAGTCAGTGACACAAATTGTTCCAGCCATGTGGATGTGGCAGCAGTTGCATGTGGAAGTGGGTCAGGACAGTAATTCCTTATGAGAGGAGAGAGCAGAGGAGCTGCCAAACATGTCACTCTCTGTTACACAGCAAAGAAAAGACTGAGGACTCCGAGGATGGAGAGGGGAGGGGAGGGGGGAGGCACAGACAGACACACAGAGAGACTCAGACAACGAGAGGGAGAGAGAAAGACAGAAGCAGAAGGAAAAGGGAGAAGGAACTGCCGAGAAACAATGATGGAGCAGAAGGGTGGAGATTTAGAGGCGAGAGAGCAGGCCAGAGAAGTGGGAGGAGGAAGAGGAGATCAGAGCGAACGGAGGAACACAGAGAGAACGAGGCCGCGCGAGAAGAAGCAGAGAGGAAGAAACAGTGCGAAAGAGAGGTCGAAAACACGAGAATGAAAGGAGAGGTGGAGGAGGGCGCGCGGCTCAGCCTCGCCGCGCGGCACAACGCCGGGATTAATCAAGACGTGTGCTGGGAAAAGAGGCGGCAGATAGACAGCTGTGCTGACTGGACGCGTTCCTTTGTCAGAGGAAGAGGAAGATGAAAGATGCTTTTCAAACCTGGCCAGCACACACACACACACACACACACACACACACACACACACACATACACAGTAGGCCAGCCATCTGGAAGAGTGTCATTAGCCAGCCTTCATAAAGATAGGGAGGGAGGCAGAGAACAGATAGGACGAGAAACCGAGAGGTGAGAAAGCAGCAGTGTGTGTGTGTGACTGAGTGTGCAACTCAGGGGCAAAAAGGCAGCTAGAGTGGCAAAATACAAACAGGGACAGTGAGGGAAGTGAGTTAAAGTTGACTGTTAAAAGGCCAATATAAATCAATAAAACCTCTCTTGTTGAAAAATCAGTTCTGTATTCTTCTTATTGTCAACAAATCCAATGAAAAGACAAAAACAATTCTGAATGTATCGTATGTATCCACAGCCTGACCGGCTATAGCTTACTCCACAGATCTTTGTCTCAGCAGACGGTTTGACTCGTCACAGAAGGAAAATCACAGGTGTCACTGATAACACTGACGACTTCACTCTATTCAGCTGTGTCAGTAAGCCTCGATAATGTGACAGTGAGCCAGGACGGTCGTCTGTGAGAAGGCCTAAAGCTGTCCAACAAGACTAAGTGCATTTTTTTAAAATTGCTCTGATGAGTTGCTAAACTTTTCTCACTGAAAAAAACTTTAAGCAAACCAAAATGCCAAACCAAAGTCATTTGTGACCAGACCAAGGCCACTTCATCTAAAGGGTCTTGGTCTGCACCTCAGTACGATTGTTGTTTTCAGATCTGTCCAAAAGCATTGTTCCATGGCGTAAAACAAACCTGATCAACAAGACCAATTCACGAAGAGTGAACAATGAAGGTTTGAAACGTCCTAGCACCAGCAGCACTGTGAGGTTGTGTTCAGGCACAGCGGTGCTTTGAGCTACACGGCCACATCAACAACTATAACCAACACACAACAACAATGCTAAGGTTATGTTGTTGTTTGGAGGTATAAGGTTGGCATGCATAACTTTTACTTATCTGCACAAAAGACGAGGAGCAGTTGTGAGGGGATTGTCATTAGGTTTTTAGGTATTTGCTGTGAACCAGCGTGTGGGGCAAATGGATATCATGACCCAGCAGTAACACTAGATGAAAAGTGAGGGAATAATCCAAATTTTAATTCTGTGGAAAACAGGAATATCAACAGGGAAGTCAATTGGATTCATCTAATGGTGACAATTAATGCACCAAATTTCACTGTAATCCATCCAGTATTTTAAGTCAATCCCACATACACTGTGCAGTTTACAGAAATAGAAAGCTAAATGTGTACCATTTACTCAAATGGGAGTAAACTGTTTATATGAAACTGCATGTGTCCCATTTTTAAAGATTTTAAAAGATAGTCTTCAACCAATGGGCTTGGAGCTAAATGCCAAAGACAAGCTGGGTGGAATAGTATTGAGAGACAAACTAATGCACTGCTGGTTTTTGGTCTTTTCATGGGATTTGCTGAGGAAGGGAAACAGAAGAACAGCAGCCTTATCCTTTAAGTCTTGATGAATGACAGAATGCTGGCACTGCTTAGTACGATGCATACTATAAAATTAGATCATTATGAACACTTGTCAACCAAAACAGATAAAAAAAGAACATGGCTAAAATGTATGCTGTTGGTTTAATCCCTCACTAAATCCCTGGATGGAACCAAAATAAAGTCAGAAAACTACCAAACTATGAAAGAGAAGAGGGAAAACCGGAAGAGATGGAGGAGAGTCATAGAGTGAGACAATTAATAGAGAGCAGCAGGGAAGAGCAAACAGGTCTGATGATGACTGGCTGATAAATGCCTCTGTCTCTCTCCACACAGCCATCTGAAGCTGTTTACAGCCACTCTACCCGCAGCAGATGGCTATTCATTTTGTATGGCAAGCTTCCAATCGAAGCGTTTGTTAACAATGGCCCGGTGCCATCAGATCAAAGCTAATAGTGATCAGATGGTGTCTTTATGGAGGAGCCCGTCATTTGCAGTGTCTCCCAAAAGCTCCACTGTCAATAAACGGCTGCTGTAAGAGGGATGGATGCACCAAGTGCTTATTGATGAAAAGACTTGAGTTTACACAGAGTCAATAGACTGCAAATGGCGACAGTAAGTAATTGCCTGCTGGTGCAGTGGATCGCGCTCCTCAGCATCAAAGGGGGAGCGTTTATGAATTCAGAAGGTAGTGCTCAGGTTTATGACAAGCCAGCCAGTATCAGGGAACGTGAATGATGCTCTTCCAGCGTCGGAAATTAGCTGAGGAGGAATCTGCAGTGTCATCAATATGTATTCTGGACGTGTTCCAAAGATTATAATTGCTTAGAGGTGGCAGGAGTGACGATGAGAGCACCCAAAGGGGGCACTCTGGGGATAGCATATTATTAGTTACAGGCTTTAAATGAGTTCTGGGGTCAAAGAGTGGAATGCCAGAACTGAATTTATGAAAATTGAACTCAGAATGATAAAAATTGCTTTCATTCTTACACTGCAAGCAAGCTCTTTGTTTGTGCAGCTCAATGGCCTCTTATTCTGTCGCCCTGCCACTGCAGTGGATATCAGATGACATGGGAAGACCAGTATGGTGCAACAAACAGGACACGACCAGGAAGGGAAGTTTCTGCTGTGTCTCCTATTGCAGCCGGCACAGATAGCAAACATCATAATCTGCCCCTTTTTACCTCTGGATCTATGGGATCTGTGGACCGAAGATTGCATCCAGTATTCAGGACGCTGTGGCAAGGTCATCACCGGTGCTGAGAGAGACGGATCACATCAGGACTGGTCAGCACTCGGGGGTTCAGATTTCTCTCTGCTGCACGACTTAAACACAGCAAACACGCACAAGTGCATGCAGAATAATGACACACAAGATACAGAGAGAGGAAGAGAGCGATTGACATGTTGTCACGTGATTCTTAGCAGAGCGAGTAAGGAGGAGGGAAGAGATCACATTAATTACACTTGATTTAAAGCAGCTGTAACAACGTCAGCTTGTATTAGTGGCATGGTTTCCTATCATAGCAAGTAGATATTTAAGCAAAAAAAGCATTAAAACACTGAATCCAACCTGTCCAGCAACAAGCAGCAGACAGGAGACAGCAAACTTAGCACTAACTTTCATTAGACTGCTTACCAGTTGCTCCTGGATGCTAAATTGCTTCATAATAGCTGAATGTGTAAATAACATTTGCCATATCAGCTCACGTGTGTTCACAGCTTGTTTCCACTGCCCCCGAGTGGCCAAAAAAAATCAATTAATGCTGGTTTAAGAGTGCATCAACAATTCTCATTTCGCCAGAGACTGCCTATTGATGGTTCGCTGTTAAATCTAAGGTTGAATAGGCGGCAGAGGAATTGTCTGATCTGTGGGTTTGTCTCTTCATCATATGACATTTGGTTTATTATTTCTAATTATTATTGTTGATTTGCTGAGCTTTAATTTCAGAGAGAGCCTGAGGTTTCATTACAGAGGTTTAACATCAGTTTCCTCATCGTGCAGAACAACTGTGAGTTGTTAAGGATGACAGCATGGATGTTCCTGCTTCATTTCTAATCCAGGAAACAGTGTTAGGTCTTACAAGTGCAGCTAAGACTGAAAGCCTTCGAGGTTTCAGAGCCTGCTGTTCTGTGATGAGATGCTTTGGGTGCTAACAACAGGCCTTCTGGGCAGGTTTCTATCAGACAGATGTTGACTGTAATGTTGCTCAGGCAAGCGTGGCCAGCCCAAGCACCTATTCCCCATGCACCGGCTCAAGTAGCCAAGTCAAATCAACCATTGTCTATTTAAAGGAAGGACTTCGATTGTTCCCTGCAGGCTAATGGCTCATCACACCTTAGACCCCCCTGCTCTGTCTCCTCGTAGATTTACTATGGGAACACTGAGCCTGCAGGGGCACTGTTAGACCCTAATGAACGCACATCATCACCATGGTAATGGGAAACACCGCCTCCTACATGGCTCTCTAGCACCATCTGCTGACAAAAGGTGTGCAGCACTTGTCATGGTGTTCATAAGGGTTTTTGTACATAATTCAGAGGTTCCAAGATGAGGTCCTGGGACCATCCTGGAGTCATTCAATAAGTTCAAGGGTGCAATATACAGTAAGGTAATCCTGGCTTGTTTTGCCCACAAGACGTTTGAGTATTAGAGAGGATATTTTGATGCACTCTGCCCCTTAGAAATGTGTGGGCCTTTTTCTCTATCAAACATCAACATGATGTGGGAAATAGCATAAGCACTACAATTCCTGTAAGGAGATAAGTTAAACATTTGTTCAACTTTTTGAACAAATCAGCCTGTAGGCTATATCTGCTGACCCATGTCAGCTGATCTACTCCAGCCCCAAGCAACCATCTCAAAGAGAAGCGGTTATAATGGACATCATATGTCTGCTTGTGATGCCACAGTCCCATTAAATATGTAATAGTTGATTGCTCTTGATTCCTAGCAACTGATCCACACATTATTAAAGCCTTTATTACCTTAGACAAGTTTTAACAGTGCAACTTGATTCAGTAAATAGTCTGAAACTAGCCAGAAGTTGCTAAAACATTTGGAAGGACTCAGTGCTCAAACTTACCAGTGGACTCGTTGGAAAAACAGCTGAGGCAACCCAATCCAGATTTTTAAAGTGAGGACAGGACCTCCGTGTAGATACGGCCCTATACACAAGAAGTGTCGGCCTTAGTATTGGTATGGGAGTACTTTTCCTGCTATTTCAACCTCAAGTGTCTAAATATGGAAAGTGTGATGTAGAAATTAGCTGAACTAGCCTTGCATGTAGCCCAGCAGAGGGATTGGATGCAAAACTTTTATCTCCAGCTCCGGCTGATATTTGACCTCTGAACAGGCAGAAAAGCGAAAGGAGAATTTCCCAACAGAGATCATTAAGGCATCACATTTTTATCACTCCCTGATCTCCATCGCATGACGAGGTTAGAGAGCTGCCATGTGCCTGCTTCTTGCTTACCCAGCTGCTAGCTCAGATCCATTGCATCAAAAACATGAAAATCAGGTCACACTAAAGGCGCTTCTGCATCTTATGTAACAAATATAACCATAAAGCACCTCATTATAGTATGAATCATTCTTGAAAAATTATTCAGCGCAATCCGCAATCCACCATGCTGACACCTCCGATGCGCAGCCTTCAAAAGGCACAAGCTACGAGCAGGCTGACTGTGCCATCTGTTGTGAGTGCAAGTCTGTGGGAGTGAGGTGAGCCTGTGTGTGTGTGACTGTACACAATGCCTTGTACCTGCATGCGTAATTAAAACCAGGGAAGGCCTTTTTGCATCCCGTCTAAGCTGTTTGCCTGCAGCACCTGTCACCGTGTCGTCCCTGGCAGCCATATACAAGCGCCCATAAACAGTGAGGCGTCCTCCTTCTGCCTCCCTACTCATCTCACTGTCAAACAAATCATCAAGATCATCTTTTTTGTGCTCATTTGCTGATGAGTTTTCTGCTGTTTTGCCTTTTTGACCTGCCAAGCAGGAGGCCCTGTCAGTGGGCTGGACCAGAGAGGGTTTGCTGCAACATCCATAAAGCTCATCACTCAAGTTAACATACATTTGTTTTAAATCTGTGTTAACTGCTGCCAGAGGACACTTTACAGTAAACAGGGTCCTCTAGTAGCAAGGTGAGAATATGCTTCCCCTTATACAAAAGCAGAGAAAACCGTAGATAAGAAACACAGTAAAACTGTTTGATGCTTCCATAAAGTTGGCAAACTCGTGAGAAACTTAAAATTTAGTAAGATTTCAAACAAAAAAAGGGTCCAAGCTGAAGCAGCAGAGGGCGAGGTATGCTGGCCTTTAGTCCTATGCTGAGTGAAGCGTTAAAAATCCTGGATCCTACCCTTTCCATAATGCATTACTGGCATGTTTTCATTAGACCCCCGCTGACTGGTGAACGCCCACGTCATTCAAACTCAGGCAGTTTTTTCAAGGCATCATGGCTGTCTGTACCAAATCACACCATCCAATAGTTGCAGAAATATTTCAGTGAGCACCAGACATGCCATGCTCGTGGTATTACTTAAGGAAAAGCTGTGAATATCTATAAAAACAACTGGTACCAATCATTCAACCAGCCTAGATGTTGAGATATTTCACTGAATGAGTGAAAACGTTGACCTGCTGGTGGTGCTGATGGAAAAGTCTTGATGTCATTAGCAGGGCACTGTTTTAAAAAACTCCCCATCACTAGTAAACTGACCTGCATGTGTCAAATTAGCACAGCGCCCTCTCTTTTTGCAACGGTAAACAATATTTATGAAATTATGAAATTAAACTATGCATCTGTAGCATCATTCTTGTTTACAGAAATAGGTCATTGAAAAAGACATTTTGACATGTCCCAGTGGGAACAGCACAGGTGTGAATAATAAAATGACTGATGGCTGAATTCCATTTAGCTGCTTTGGTTTTAGGGTGCTGGTACTGTGCATGCTGACTCACTGTCACTCTGCCATAGCTTGCTGGGACAGAATGGAGCCATTGCTGATGTTATTAGTAACGCCTGCACTTTTGTTTGAAGAACTTTTTGATTAAGGATGATCAGTGGATCAATGATAACCAGTGATAAATGCACACACTATGCAATCCATACAGTATGGATCAAGGGCAGAGGGCTTTCCTCTACTGAGTGGGAAAACACATTATCCTCTCTATGGCCTGACAGGAAGCTGTGAAAGGTTGTACTTTTGGGAGAAGGAGGAAATCTGAGCAAATTTTCATCATTTTTATCAGAGAGTGAAGAGCAAACTGAAGAAGAGAGCATGGGGTGAACTGGGCTGAGTCTGGAGTGGAGTGTGCACTGTATGAGTGTGAGTGCTGAAAAAGAAACCACTGAGCTATTTTATGCTTCACACACTCCTCACTTCAAAGGGACTTTAAAATCAATTAGCCTTGTCAAAACCACGCTCTTTTCGTTTCCTCTCTCTCTCTCTGAATATATTCACAGACCTTAACCTGAATATTGCGATAAAGCACAAACACAGTCGCAGCAGTCGTAGCACAGCTTTTCTTTGATGTTTGATTAAAGTGGCTATTGTGCTGCATAATGAGACCTGCGCTGACCTTTGTGGAATAATTTAGCTGTATTAATTCTAAGACAAAATTATCTCAGGCTCTGTGCAGCAAACACTATCTTACCGGTGTTTTCTTCTTCGTGTGCAGGCCGACAGCATCCTAAATGGCACAGTAGAAATGTGCGTTGCCATGGGAACAAATTGACAGTTTACCCAGGGCAGCTCCCCTGTCCTCAGAGGGTAATGTGATATGATTCTATTCTATTTGCATAGCTGTCTCAAACTGTCCCATTTACTTGGCATATTCAGAGCATGTGTGATGTATGACACAGGTTAGCTCCAGCTGTGCAGTATGTAAAAAAATACCACACCAAGCTTCTGTCCTGAATTCCTCCTGACTGCTCAATATTCACCCAGGCTGTGGTGAACACGAACATGGTGTTTAAAGCTGCACTAGTCAATAATTTTAAAAGAACAATACATCAGATTACCATGGATACGGTGAAAGGTGACAATCCCCAGAGTATGATCACCCAGGCTATAGAGCTTTTTAGCCTATTTTATTTCATTGTTTTTGCTCTCATGAACATCATTTCCAGGAAAGACATTGTGGTGACAAAAGTAACTGCTCCCTAGTTTAAGTTTAGGCAGCAGTAGTACTTTAGTAGTACTACATGTTAATGAAGTAACTGTACAATGTACTCAGAGAATAAGGTAAGATCTGGAAAGTCATTCATCCAAAACACCTTATTGTATTCAAATGTTACATCAGTATTGTAGGGTTGTATGTTGACGATCTGGATAGGGAAACTTTGTCTATTATTGATAAAGCACATTCTAAATTTATTAAACAGCCTATTTCCCCAGAGGGTCAAAGAAACTCAGACCAGACCACCATATTGCAAATACATAAAAGGCTTAAAGGGTAATTTGTGTTTTTTCATACATTCAAAAAGGAATAAAGAGTTTGAAAGGTCTGCCTGTGTCTGTCTTCATCCTTCTTCTGTCTATTCACACAATGCCACATTATTTATGGGGGCTGTGAGGGACCAAGCAGGCAAGCATGAGGAGTCACAGGTGGATATTCACAAAAAAAATGATTTATTTACAAAAAAAAAAGAAGAAGAATCAATCCATAAATTCTAGGCCCATAAAAGTGGTTGACTGAACAGAACTTAACTCAGGCTATTACAACTTATGCAATGTCTAGGGAGCGGAATCTCTGCCTGTAAGTCTCAGGGTTAATGTCAAATTTCTGTAAAATTGCAGATTTTACATTGTCATATTCAAGAGAATCGTCCACATCCATATGAACACAGGTGCCTCTTTCCTTTCCAGTCAGCAGTGGAGTGAGGTGAAAAACCCACCGACACTCTGCTGCAATTCTCTCAAAAGTAAAGAGAAAGTGTTCATCATCATCATATTCTGTCAGTTTCTCTAGTCTGGGCTCAGGAGATAATTGAGCCTAACCTGCTGAGCCATTGGCTGAGAGGAAGCTTTCTGGTGAGGGTGTAGCTCGGGCCTGTAGATGAAGATCATCTGGATCAGGATTCTCCGGGGCATCTGGCACTGTGGTAGAGAAGTGTGAAACAGCACCTCCAAGGTCTGTTTCATCTTCTCCTTGATGATTGCTTCATCAGTTGTATGCTTTATCAGTGCGATGGCCTCGCGACACTGGGTTTCTGTGGTGAGCTGGTTTTCCTAACTGAAGGGGGTTCTGTCACCACAATCTGGACCACCTGTAACAGTGATCAGTGAACAGTGCCCTGTAACAGTGAAAGCACATACTGATGCAATACTTTCTTTACTTCTCAAAAAAGTTGAGCAACTTTCACCCCTTACACAGACGGCCACTCGTCTTTTTGCTAAATCCCCTGCGATGCCCACCACTGTAACAAAAAAGCACTATGCAGGAGAAAAATGAATTTCACATGTGAATTTTCAGAAAAAAAATCTAACTACACTCAAAACCATGTACCTGTCAGCACTGAGTGCCTCAGTTGGCCACTGAAAGAGCTGCTCAGCTCCTCTACAGTCCGGTGCAATGGGTGAGAACTGCTGTCCACGATGGCTGTGAGCTTGGCCAACAGCCTCCCCTCACCCAACTTCTCCACAGAGTCCAGTGGGCAGCCCAGGACACAGCTGGCCCTCCAAACAAGCCCTCCAGCTTGTTTAGTCTCTTCCTATCCCACTCTGTGCTGCAATCAAACAATCAAACTTTATTTATATAGCACTTTTCATCCATTTAAAATGCAACACAAAGTGCTTCACAAAATAAAAGAATACAACAACAGAAAGAATAAAAGCATAGTATGACAGACAATATCCCACTCCCAAATATATACACACATGCGCTCACACACACACACACACACACACACACACACGGTGCTGAGACACTGAGGAACTACTGCTACTACTACTACTACTACTACTACTACTACTACTTTAACTACTGTGTACGGCGACTTCTACGACTGCTGCTGCTTCTATTGTCAGTGATGGAAGAGGTAGCGAGACTATTTGATTAAGTAAAAGTACCAACACGGTGTAGAAATACTCTGTTACAAGTAAAATTCTTAAATTCAGAATTTAACTTCAATAAAAGTATAAAAGTATTAGCATCAAAATATACTGAATGGAACCAAAGCAAAAGTGGAGTAAAGTAGGAAGTAACACAAAATTGTACTTAAGTAGGCCATGGTAGTTAAGTCAATGGAATTACTTTCAACCACTGGCTACAACTACAAATTAAAATAATAATAATAATAATAATAATAATAATAGATAGATAGATAGATAGATAGATAGATAGATAGATAGATAGATAGATAGATAGATAGATAGACACTAATAATACAATACAACAACAACAACAATAATAATGTATAATAACTTTTCTTGCCTTTTTTGCTGGGGACATGTCATTCTCCAGTCACACGTCAAGTGTTTTGTCCTCTCCAAATCTACACAGACTGTGACAGTAATTCATAGCGACACTCTCTGCACCGACATGCACCAAGACAGTAACGTTGTGCAACGACAGTTAGGCTGATATAGCGTTCGTCATGTAGCATCACAGCATAAAGAAGCTAGCTAACTAGCTCTCCACAAAATAAAATAAGCATACAATTAAATAAGTTAACCAGCAGAAGCTCACCTCTTTGTGTCGGCGGATGAAATGTGAAGGTAGCAGAGGTCGACCAGCGGACTTCAGGAGGCTTCAGGCGGAGAGACTCCAGCCGGCTCCGGTTGCCGGGTCTGTTTTCATATGGAAACTTCGCGGTGATCCGCGATTGGCTGTCGGTCGAGGGTTGGGAGTGACCGGCCACAGCTGACAGGGGAGGGGCGGAGATGATGGGGATGTGTTGGGAGAGACGTTGGTCCTTCGTGAAGAAGCTAAAAATAAATTCCATGGCCCATGCTAACTTCACCACTATACCACCGCAATGATAATATGGACATATCAGCCTTTATATACCTCCAAATGTACACATCCACCTCTGTCATGGTTTTTGAAAACTTTATTTAAGATTAAAGGCTGATTCTACATAAAGCATAAAAACTATGAAGACGCTATATACAAGAGCGTTTTAATTCAATAACTATTTTCTTATTTTCTCTCTTATTCATGTTAATTACAGGTGCAATGATGATTGCTGGGTAATATGTTGTTGTCCAATCGAAAGTCTCTATTTGATAACGTGACAAGACTCCGGCCAGGTGAAACGCAAAAGTTGGCCAAGCTACTAGGGTTTTCCTTTAATTTTATCATTTTATCATTGTTTTTCACATATTTGCACAAAACAGCTAATGTAAACCGTACAGGCTATCTGTAGCTTGTTAGCACCTTGTGTCTGCTGTGTGTGTACACTCAGTTTATTATGTGCACCAAGCTAAAACTAATGTGGTCTAATATAAAGTCTACCGTCAACCGTCCAACCTTCATGAAAGTTATAGTGTTCAGTTTTTGATGAAATTCTGTTAAAGAGGTGTTGATTCAACCGATAATATGATGTTGATGTAGTTTGTGCTGCTGTTGAACTGTGTTCCATCATACTGGCAGATCTTTACATTATCAAGCCCGCACTAATTGATGTAAACCAGGTGGACAAATACACAGCAAAACGTCCAGTGTTGAATTAACTCCCACAGAGTTGATTTCAACACTTTTTCAGGGTTTATATAGCTCCACACTCTCTAGAGTTAAATTAAAACTTTTGAAATAGTTAAACATTTCACACTGTGTGAAAGTTCAACCTTTAACTCGTTGAACAGAGTTAAATTAACACTACATGATTCGACAAGTAACACTGCTCAGACACTTTTTACACCCTGGTTAGTGTTAGCTTTTCTGCTTCAGTGTCAGGCTATCCACACTTACAAGTGTTAAAATTATTCCAAGAATGAATGCCATCGACAAAATTTCTTTCAAAAAAGGACATTTATTTTGTCCTCTTACTGAACATTAAAACATTGTGAATGAAGGTAATATGTACAATCTCTCATCTGAAACATCGTGCAAGCTTTGAATGTCATAAGGTTTATAAAACCTCAGCTCATATCATTTTACAGAGTAGTGCAAGATTAAAACGCAGATTAAGATTTATTTGAAATTTAATTCACTTCTAACATCCTTCATAATAAAACAGCAGCATGAAGATGAGCACAGTGAAGAAACTGCCTGATCCAGACCTGATCCAGGACTGATCCAAACCAGATCCAGACCTGTTCCAAGCCTGATCTAGGCCTGGTCCAAACCAGATCTTGACCTGATCCAGGCCTAAACAAACCAGATCCAGACCTGATCCAGGCTTATCTAGGCCTGATCCAAACCAGATCCAGACCTGATCCAGACCTGATCTAGGCCCGATCCAGACCTGATCCAGACCTGATCTAAGCCTGATCCAAACCAGATCCAGACCTGATCCAGACCTGATCCAGACCTGATCCAGACCAGATCCAGACCTGATCCAGACCTGATCCAGACCTGATCCAAACCAGATCCAGGTGAAAGAGCAGCTGTCTCTCTGTTTAACATCACATTGATTTGTTCAGCACAGCAACACAATATTAACAACATTAATATCAAATCAATAATCAAACTGTATTAGTGGGAACTTTCAGGTGAAAGTAGCTCAAATATAAACAGCTGGAGACGATGAACAGGTCGACCGGGTTCCAGCAGCTCAAAGCAGAAAACCCAAACCTGTGGTCTGCTTCGTCTATTAAAGGGTCTGAAGCAGCACAGCAACAAGACGATTCACAGACCTTCATCCTCACAGCTGCAGCATTTCACTAACTCACTGCTCCTCCAGTCAGGTTCTGCAAAGCTTCACCTCTTTTGAACCTTTTTGGTCGACAGCGGCCACGTTTTTCCACCCATCGTCCTCCTTTATTATAGAAATGTGTGTCTCAGCCCCCCAATGCTACGTTTTCATGTCGAGACAGTCAAAATCCAACAACAACATTATGTTCCAGAGGCCTTTTGAACACAACACTGAGCTGGTCTTCTGTGTCTCAATTCAAGTCAGTCAGACTCGCTGTGTGAGAGTCTGAGTTACAGCGCCACCATCTGGCTGATTGCAGCAGAAAAAAGAGATTACAATGACAATAATAAGGAAGTGGCACGATCAGAAGTCACATCTGAACTGGAGTAGAATAACACACGAGGTGAGAAGGTGACGTGAAAAAAAAATTCAATAACCTTAATAATATAATTACCTTCTGAAAGACAACGAGTCTCTCAGCTGCATCACTTACAGGAGATGTATCAGCAGCAACAGGGACGCCATTTCTTGGTCATAGGCTGAATATAAAAATGTCACAAATCAACTGAGAAGTCTTCCAATTTAATTCTTTAAGTTGAAATTAAAACACAGAGGAATCATAAGATTTGTAAGTCTTCCATCAATTGTTTATATTTATTCCAAAAGTAGATCGAGTTTCAGAGATGCACAAGAATAAACAAAGACAGCTGAGACTGTCAAAGGTACTCGTTTCTTTCATTTTTATTGCATATAAGGGTTAATAAAACAACTGTCACTGCAAACTGCTGTGACAGCAAGCAAAAACAAATGTCAAATGCCTGGAGGATGAGCCGTCATCAAACAGGAGACTGAAGTCTTGGTCCACCTTTAAGAAAGGAAATATTAAACAACTGCTACTAAAAATTGAAACTATTCAAAACATAATTCCTAACTCCCCGGTCCTTTTGTATCCAGGAATCTTGGAAAGGTAGAGAGGACGTGATCACTTCTGCCTGGGTCACTGACCAGCTTCTGACGAGGCTCAAATGTCTCTTTCATCTTCTGGAAAATCACACAGTTGTCCGTGGTATGGTTGAGCAAAGACATGGCCTCCTGGCAAGCATCCCTATTCTGCCCTCGCAGTACGATGTCAGCTTTGTACAGCTAGACAGATAGTTAACAGCATGAAGGAGGGAAACTCCAGATATTTTGTTGAGGATTGATGTTTTATCTTTTCTTCTCTTTTCTTCCTCAGTTTTATTTCTTTTAGTTTTCCTCTTTTCAAGTCTGTAAGACTGAAACAATAAACAGAAAATAGCCATTACAAAGGTATAATGTCTGTCATATCTTTTGCACAATAAAATAAAAAAGTCACAGAATTTGCATGTCAACACATTTACACATGAACTACAGATGTGCTTAATGTATAGAAATGAAACACACATCCACAATATCGCCTAACTCATTGCGAGTCATCTGGTTGCTCAGGTGGAAACAATTCCATGAATTAACCTACGGCATAACGCCAAGACCCCCTGCTGGGCGGATTAAACAATGCATCGGCAAAAAATAAAAACTCTCACCCGCGAGTGTAACCTGACCAAATCGATACAGTCACGAACGTAATCAATACATTACTGAAAGTAAACCTGTGCATCACACAACCCGACATGTAGATGTGTTATTACTTACAGACAAAGATCTAACCAAACTTGGTCATGAAGCAGATTCGTGGATGATTTTCGGCTCAGTTGCTTGAGCTGGTCCGTCACTGAAACGGGTCCGACTAGGAAATAAAAGTAAACTCCGCCGGGCGGAACAATCCCCCTTGAGCTACCTTTCCACATCAACAGTCCTTTGAAGATTTGGGCCCCCCAGAGAAACGTCCATGGGGCTACTCGGTGGCAGTGGAGATCCACGATGAATCTTTCCTTGGACAGTTTTCAGACGCCAAGACATGTATCCTGTGCTGCTTGCAGCATGATAGAAGTGTTCCTGAAATAAAACAAAATAAATGTGTTGTCAAACAAAGCTCAAAAGAAATCTGAGAGAATTCAAACAATAACATTACTAACAATAGTCATAATTAAGTCATATTGAATAATAAGACTATATAATAATATATAGTAGTAATGACTGTGACTTGAAATGTCAACAGACAAAATCATCAGATCTGTGTGGAGTGATGAGGAGACTCTAACCTTCCTCACATGAACACATGAACCAAACAGAAATATCATATTTCATGTTTTCCACTTTGATTTTCACTTTTGCCCTGTGCAGTTTTGACCACCCGTGCCAGTTGTTTCCTCTCCTGTGCCGCGCAGCTGCAATACCACACTGTCACACTAAGGCAGAGGATGCTTTCAATTGTGGCCCTGTAGAAATTGACGAGCAACCGAGAGGAGAGTCCAGCCCGTTTCAGTTTCCTGAGGAAGAAGAGCCTTTGTTGTGCCTTCTTCACCAGGCGGGAGGTGTTCATGGACCAGGAAAGATCAGATGTGATGTGGAGGCCCAGGAACATGATGTTGTCCACACGCTTCACCACTTCTCCGTCCATGAGGAGGGGGGCGTGATCCGTCTTCCTGGACCTCCTGAAGTCCACAATGACCTCCTTGGTCTTCCCTGTGTTCAGCACCAGGTTGTTGGCTGAACACCACTGGGTGAGCTGGTGTATCTCCTCTCTGTAGTGGCTCTCGTTGTTATCTGAGATGAGACCCACTACTGTAGTGTCGTCCGCAAACTTCTTGACTGTGTTGGTGGGGTGTATGGCAGCACAACCCTGTGGCGTGCCCGTGCTGAGGACCAGAGGGGATGATGTGATGTTCCCTATTCTCACCACCTGAGGCCTGTTGGTGAGAAAGTCTGCTAGTAATAGATTACTATTCAAATTATCCCGAGACATATCTATTACCCAGCATCACATCAAGAGCTGTAATAAATCAGCTGAAGGCAATCTTTTCCAGGCAGGGCATCCCACTAACTCTGGTTTCTGACAATGGTCCTGCCTATGCCAGTCATGAGTTTCAGGTGTTTGTGTCAGAGTATGAGTTCAATCATGCAACTTCCAGTCCTCTTTATCCGCAAGCCAACGGAAAGGCTGAGAAAGGAGTACAGATTGTGAAAAGACTATTAAAAAAGGCAGCGCATAGCAATACTGACCCATACCTGGCCCTGATGTCAAACAGAGCAGCCCCACTGGAAAGTGGCAAGTCACCAGCTGAGCTGTTGCTGGGGCGTAAGATCCGTACTCGACTGCCCAGTCACATCACACACATACCTAAACACAGAGATGAAGTGTGGGCAGAGAAAGCCAGGAGACTACAACAGAAACAAAAGGTATCTCATGATCGCACAGCCGCTGCTCGAGAGCCACTACAGGACAAGGATGTAGTTCGCATGGAAGGACCTGGGTCGTGGGACAGAAGAGCCGTTGTTCTGCAACAGGTTGCTCCCAGGTCATACAATGTCATGACAGAGAATGGTGATGTCTTTCGCAGAAACAGGAGGCATCTGCTGAAAACTGCAGAGCGATGGCAACCACAGGTGGTCAGAGAGGATGACCCAAGGCTGGACAACAGGCTAAACAAGCAGGGAACAGAAGCAAGGGCACAAAGAGATGAAGGACATGATAGTGACAATTTAACAGAAGTCCCGTCCCATGCAGAGGAGATGGTAGGAGACACATCCAAGATGATGCAACAGTCCATGCAGCTACGCAGGTCAGAGCGAACCAGAAAGCCTGTGGTTAAACTGGACCTGTAGTTGTGACTTCAGAGACTATAACAGTCATTGACTCTTGGGCTTGGGTAGTATTCATAATTTACCTGCTATGTTTCAAAAGGAGTGTTCATAGGTCACATGCAGATGTTAAAGGTACAGCTTATGCTGTTTGTGTTAATATGCCTTTCTTTGCTGTTATTTCAAAGGCAGCATTCATAAGTCACATGCAGATGTTTTAAAGGTACAGTTTATGTTGCTTGTTTATGCTTGTTTATTGTTGTTTCTTTTTTATAAAAAGCTTTGTGTATATGTTATGTTTATGAAGGGGGAAGATGTACTGATAACAGTAATTGTCGTAAAGGAAGGTGGGGTCAAGGTTGATTTACGACTGCTGTAAGGTGTGTGACAGATCACGTTCTGGCAGTAAACATCACAGACCTAAAAGTCATTTGTGAGACTCTTATTTAACACATAATAACAATACAGTAATGACTGTGACTTGAAATGTCAACAGACAAAATCATCAGATCTGTGTGGAGTGATGAGGAGACTCTAACCTTCCTCACATGAACACATGAACCAAACAGAAATGTCATATTTCATGTTTTCCACTTTGATTCTCACTGTTTCAGGTTTGACCGGCTCTCTTTTAGTTACATCATATTGTTGAGGCCTCTTCTTCAAGGTTTTAACGCACCTGACTGGAGAATTAGGCTCTGGATCAATTCGAATCCTATCAGGTTGCAAATCACTCACTGAATAGTGATGTGATTCCTTACGGGAAGGCAATGAATGAATGGAAGAAAGAAAGAGAGCAACTTCTCCAGAGCAACAAAACTTGTCAGACCAAACATGACGATCTGCAGGAGTTCAGAGAGGAGCTGGCCAAGAAAGAAGAGAGCTGGGAGACGAGAGTCAAGCAGTTGGAATAACAATACTACTACTACTACTACTAATAATAATAATAATAATAATAATAATAATAATGTGATCAGCCGGTCCAGGGCTGTTCTTCACTTTTCTTGCCTTTTTTGCTGGGGACATGTCATTCTCCAGCCACACGTCAAGTGTTTTGTCCTCTCCAAACAAATGAAAAGCAATGTCCGCAAAATGCTCCATATTTTGCCTCTCAAATCAGCTGCCAATTTGTTATTGAGCTTGCTACATGAAGGGATTGCCCCTTTAGTCTCTGACTGCTAGGAATTCCTGAGCAGCCCTCTTCTATCCAGAAATAAACAGACAAATAAATCTACACAGACTGTGACAGTAATTCATAGCGACACTCTCTGCACCGACATGCACCAAGACAGTAACGTTGTGCAACGACAGTTAGGCTGATATAGCGTTCGTCATGTAGCATCACAGCATAAAGAAGCTAGCTAACTAGCTCTCCACAAAATAAAATAAGCATACAATTAAATAAGTTAACCAGCAGAAGCTCACCTCGTTGTGTCGGCGGATGAAATGTGAAGGTAGCGGAGGTCGACCGGTGGACTTCAGGAGGCTTCAGGCAGAGAGACTCCAGCCGGCTCCGGTTGCCGGGTCTATTTTCATATGGAAACTTCGCGGTGATCCGCGATTGGCTGTCGGTCGGGGGTTGGGGGTGACCAGCCGCAGCTGACCGGGGAGGGACGGAGATGATGGGGATGTGTTGGGAGGGACGTTAGTCCTTCGTGAAGAAGCTAAAAAAAAAACTCGATGGTCCATGCTAACTTTACCACTATACCACCGCAATGATAATATGGACATATCAGCCTTTATATACCTCCAAATGTAAACATTCACCTCTGTCATGGTAGTCGAAAGCGTTATTTAAGATTAAAGACTGATTCTACATAAAGCATAAAAACTATGAAGACGCTATATACAAGAGCGTTTTAATTCAATAACTATTTTCTTATTTTCTCTGTTATTCATGTCACATACAGGTGCAATGATGATTGCTGGGTAATATTTTGTTGTCCAATCGAAAGTCTCTATTTAATCACGTGACAAGACTCCAGCCAGGTGAAACGCAAAAGTTGGCCAAGCTACTAGGGTTTTCCTTTAATTTTATCATTCTATCATTGTTTTTCACATATTTGCACAAAACAGCTAATGTAAACCGTACAGGCTATCTGTAGCTTGTTAGCACCTTGTGTCTGCTGTGTGTGTACACTCAGTTTATTATGTGCACCAAGCTAAAACTAATGTGGTCTAATACAAAGTCTAATACAACCGTCCAACCTTCATGAAAGTTATAGTGTTCAGTTTTTGATGAAATTCTGTTAAAGAGGTGTTGATTCAACTGATAATATGATGTTGATGTAGTTTGTGCTGCTGTTGAACTGTGTTCCATCATACTGGCAGATCTTTACATTATCAAGCCCGCACTAATTGATGTAAACCAGGTGGACAAATACACAGCAAAACGTCCAGTGTTGAATTAACTCCCACAGAGTTGATTTCAACACTTTTTCAGGGTTTATATAGCTCCACACTCTCTAGAGTTAAATTAAAACTTTTGAAATAGTTAAACATTTCACACTGTGTGAAAGTTCAACCTTTAACTCGTTGAACAGAGTTAAATTAACACTACATGATTAACACTGCTCAGACACTTTTTACACCCTGGTTAGTGTTAGCTTTTCTCGCTTCAATGTCGCTTTAAAAGTGTTAAAATTACTCTAAGAATGAATGCCATTGACAAAATTTCTTTCAAAAAAGGACATTTATTTTGTCCTCTTACTGAACATTAAAACATTGTGAATGAAGGTAATATGTACAATCTCTCATCTGAAACATCGTACAAGCTTTGAATGTCATAAGGTTTATAAAACCTCAGCTCATATCATTTTGCAGTCTCCCGGTCTGTTGAGAAATATATCTGTTGTGCCACATTCTGCACTAAGTAACAAGAATAACAGAATACTACTACTGCCAATACTAATGCTATAATAAATACAATAATAACATTGTTGTGACTAATTGTGTTGTGCATGGTGTGTGTGTGTGTGTGTGTGTATATGGGAGTGACTAACACTGTCATCCCAGACGAGCTGGCGCTGAAGCTACACACGGTGGGTCTGCCTGCATCTCTGTGCCACTGGATCAGAGACTTTCTCACCAACAGGCCTCAGGTGGTGAGAATAGGGAACATCACATCATCCCCTCTGGTCCTCAGCACGGGCACGCCACAGGGTTGTGTGCTCAGCCCAGCCCTCTTCACCCTGTTTACTCACGACTGTGCTGCCATCCACCCCACCAACACAGTCGTGAAGTTTGCGGACGACACTACAGTAGTGGGTCTCATCTCAGATAACAACGAGACCCACTACAGAGAGGAGATACACCAGCGCACCCAGTGGTGTTCAGCCAACAACCTGGTGCTGAACACAGGGAAAACCAAGGAGGTCATTGTGGACTTCAGGAGGTCCAGGAAGACGGATCACGCCCCCCTCCTCATGGACGGAGAAGTGGTGGAGCGTGTGGAAACATCAGGTTCCTGGGCCTCCACATCACATCTGACCTCTCCTGGTCCATGAACACCTCCCGCCTGGTGAAGAAGGCACAACAAAGGCTCTTCTTCCTCAGGAAACTGAAACGGGCTGGACTCTCCTCTCGGTTGCTCGTTAACTTCTACAGGGCCACAATTGAAAGCATCCTCTGCCTTAGTGTGACAGTGTGGTATTGCAGCTGCGCGGCACAGGAGAGGAAACAACTGGCACGGGTGGTCAAAACTGCACAGGGCATCGTGGGCTGCCCCCTCCCTGACCTAGACTCTATATATGAAGGTCGGGTCAGAAAGAGGGCGAGATCCATCGCCACGGACCCCAGCCACCCGGGCCACAGACTGTTTGTACCGCTTCCATCAGGAAAGCGGTACAGGAACATCCCCTCACTGCAGTGAGAGACTGTGTGAACTGTGAACACTGCACACCGCACTTTACACCTACACCTACACCTCTACCTCCACCTGCACCTTCTGTGTACTTGACTTTTATGTACACACATATACTATAATCATATACATTTTAGTATATCAGCACATTTCAGTTTCATTGGCATATTTTATTCTGTCGGTACATTTCACTGTGTATATTTTATATTTTATTCTGCTTGTATATTTTATTCTGTTTGCACATTTCACTTCCAAATTTTATTGTTTATTGTTTAGTATATTTTATTGCCGAAGTATATTTTCATTCTGTTATATTTTTAATTGCTTCACGAATATTTTTTTTATTGCATGTTGGTTTATTTTATTTTATTGTAGTTATCTTAATTTTATTCACTCTTTCTAGTCTTATCTTTCTTACCATCTAACATGGGGGTTGCAATGAAAATTTCATTGACATGTGCAATGACAATAAAGACTCTTGAATCTTGGATAGGCTGTGTGAATGTCGTCGTCTCACTCGGTGATTGGCAGGTAAACAATCAGTTGACCTACATATGGGAGTCACAGGTGATCCACGGATGGAAAATTAGGTCAGGGGAAGCCACACAGTTTTTCAACCGTGCATGTGTGTGTGTGTGGGTCGGTCTGTATGTGCAGCAGAATTAATTTGTATTTGTTTTGTTTTGTTTTGTTTTGTTTTGTACGAGCTCAACTTTTGGATACACCACGCGTTGGAAATGACTTCTGATTCCCACCAGTGGTCTTTTTTGTGGTTAGATGGCCACTACAACTTGTTGAAAAACTCAGCTTCAATTCCATCCCCCAGCAGCAGGAGACAAGGCTGCTGTGTCAATGGGGGCACGGCCCAAGCATTCAAATCATCAGTTCCATCATCCATCAGTAGATGGCAGCAAAGTCACACTGCCAATGGAGGCTGCCACAAAAGCAACACATTTGAAAGTAAATGGATCTCAAGCTTATGAACCTAAACTGTTTCAAGAATGCCAGCAAACATACTATACAACAGATTACACTCAGGAAGCCCCCACTCATTTCATGCAGGACACTAACCAATATGCAAATTCAATGCAAGCCAATAAGGGCCAAGACAATCTCTTTAACATCATGAAAAGGCAAAATGACATCACAGCCTTGCTAGTACAGCAACAGTCCACATTGTCATTGCCTCCAAGGGATATAACAATCTTTGATGGAGACCCTCTGGAGTACAGAGCATTTATAAGAGCATTTGAGCATGGAGTGGAGGCAAAGGCTACTAGTACTGTAGATTGCCTATATTTTTTGGAACAGTACACAAAGGGGCAACCCAGAGAGTTGGTCAAGAGCTGTCATCACATGCCACCTGACAGGGGCTATCAACGAGCAAAGATTCTGTTTCGAGAACGTTTTGGAAATGAGCAAAGAATAGCCACTGCATATATGGAGAAAGCTCTTGGATGGTCACCATTGAAGTCAGAGGACGTCAAGACTCTGCAAACTTTTGCTTTGTTTCTGCGTGTCTGCTGTAATGCTATGGAGGATGTAAGCTTCATGTCAGAGATGATTATGCCATCTAACATGCGTGCTATAATCTCAAAATTACCCTACAAAATGAGAGAAAAATGGAGGAACACTGCTTATGAGCTGCCGGAGAGGCATCGTCGTCAAGCCGGTTTTCATCGAGAGGCAAGTGTCGATTGCTTCTGATCCATTGTTTGGAAATATTCAGGACACATCTGATACTTCACCAAAATATAAGAGTGGAAACAGAGTATCACAGAATCGTATCAAGGGGAAAGGAAGTAGTTTTGCTACATCTGTTGCAGCTGTCAATCCTGGAACTGTAACTCAAAAGCAAAAGGAGAAAAACTCATCTCATAAGCCTATGAAGATGTCCTGCCTGCCATGTGGAGAGGGTCACAAATTGGAGATGTGCCCCAAACTAGAAAGGAAGCTCCACAGAGAGAAAATTGACTTCTTAAAGGAAAGAGGTGTTTGTTTTGGGTGCTTATCTGTTGGGCACATGAGTAAAGACTGCCGTAGTCGTCTGTCCTGCCAGTTATGTCATTTGAAACATCCAACCGTCCTCCATATCCATTCAAAGGAGAAGGAAATCAAAACAGAGGACACACAGCAGGAAGCAACAAGAGAGAGTCAAGCAATTTCTACCAAAACATGTGGCCATATAGGGGCCGGAGGACAGGATTGTGCCTTGTCAATTGTGCCTGTTCAGATTAAGGCTAGAAAAGGCAGTAAAACACTGAAGACGTATGCATTCCTAGATCCTGGCAGCACTGCAACCTTTTGCTCAGAGCGACTGATGAGGGAGCTAAAGGTAAGAGGAAGAAAAGCCAAGTTCCTGTTAAGAACAATGAACCAAGAAAAATTTGTGGATAGTTACATCATATCTGGTTTGGAGGTCTCTGGGCTCAACAGTAATATCTACCATGAGTTGCCTGATGTGTTGACACAAAATGAAATGCCTGTGACACGTGACAGCATTCCAAGACAGGAAGAATTAGATGTTTGGCCGCACAGTTCAGCTCAGTGGAAATTCCCGTTATAGATGCTGATGTGGCGCTGCTAATTGGAACCAGTGTTTCAAAATTAATGGAACCATGGGAGGTTGTAAACAGCAAAAGTGATGGACCTTATGCCATGAGAACCCTGCTGGGGTGGGTTATCAATGGACTACTGAGAGAAGAGGATGAGGCTGGAAACAGATGTCCCACCATCATAGCCAATAGAATTTCAATAAGCGCCTTGGAGGAATTGTTGGTGAAGCAGTACGATCACGACTTCGATGAGAAATCAGCTGATGAAAAGCCAGAAATGTCCAGGGAGGATGTTAAGTTTTTGGAAATTATGAACACTTCAGTTGACCTCAATGACGGCCATTACCCTCTGAGATTACCTGAGAGGCCTCTCGCGGCGGGATAGCCGAGTACTTTCTTGCATGTAGCAGATGGATTCATGGCCCTGACTTTCTTTTTATGGACGAAAGAGAGTGGCCCGTGAACATTGTGGAGCCTGCTCCTATTAGCAATGATGACCCAGAGGTCAAAGGAGAGGTTACAGTAAATACCATCATTGTCAAGGACAGACAGACTGCAGTAGATCAGCTGATCAATTATTTCTCATCATGGAAAAGGTTGAGAATCTCAGTTGCATGGTTTCTCCAGGTGAAAAGGATGTTGCAGATGTTGAGTAAGAAGAGAAAGGAAATACAAGCTTCTGTGTCCAGCAGCAGCCTTGATATGACTCAGCAGAGGAGCACAGTGGAAAAGGGGATGCAAAGATTCAGAACTACACTTGGTAACCAAGCTTTGTCTACAGAGGATATCGATGCTGCAGAACAAGCCATTGTTCAGTTTTGTCAACTCGACAGGTTTTGTGATGAAATAAGTGCTCTGAAAAGGGGAACATCTGGGGCCTGTTGCACAAAATTAGACATCCAGGATAAGTTATTGAGCCAATCCAAAAACAACAGAGTTCAGGCTTAATTGGTTGCACAAACGGCAGGCCAGGATAAGCAGACACGGATTTATCAAGCCAGGTGAAACCAATCCTGGATAAGTTGCAGCACACTGCTCCTCAAATAGGGCCCGCAATCAATCACAGATTCACTGATTCACCATGGCATCTCATGCAGCATACTTCCCCCCGTTGGAGCAAGAGATAATTATGGACGCATATGAAGAGGTGAAAGACCAATTTAAAAAAAAAAGGAAACACCGCCACTGCCGTAAAACAACGAGAGAAAGCGTGGCTAATCATTGCAGATCGCCTGAATGCGTAAGTATTGCACAAACACACACTCACGACTCCACTGAAACCATCACAATTACAATCCAAATAGTTTATTAACCCATAAGAACCCAGACCCTTTTCTGCTTTTAGGAAAATTATGGGGGACATAAGACAGACTAAATAGACCACATATACACATTTCTGACATTTTTTTTCAAAACACCACCCCCTACTGTCCAAGATCTCAAATGATGTGTCACATTGGGCGTTGAGAACTCGGATTATTTCATGTTTTAGGAAAATTTGGACGTGTGACACCTGTGTCACCGTGGGTTCTTATGGGTTAACATCCCCAAAAACGTAGTTGTATTCTGATTATGAAACAGCTGGAACTACCAGTGAAATTGACTGCAGATGTGAGTAAAATCATGTAAATGCAGCTCCGTATTTGCTCCTCATGCTCCTCTGTTGTTTCATTCATTATGTGTGCGTGTCCTTTGTTCATTTTTTTATTTAATTTATTATTTTCAGATTAAACATGACTGGGCCCAAACGAACTTGGCAGCAAGTCAGGATAAAGTACAAGAACATCCTGCAGAACGGTAAGTGCCCTGACAAATATTATGCATGTACATACTTTGTACGCAGAGGGTGCCTGCTCACATATTGTCTGTACTTATAGCAATTAAAAAAAAAAAAAAAACCCACAAGCAAGGCACAGGTGGTGGGTCACTACTAGCTGACCTAACCCCTCAGGTGCCCATGAGGGAAATTTTGTGAACAGGAAATCCTTTCACAGCATTAATGTTCAGGTGAACATGACTTTATGACATTAATGAACACTGTACATTGCTTGTGATGTGCATTGTTTGGTTTAATAGTCTACATCTTATCATTTCAGATGGTCTGCAATGCTGACTACCTGATCAGCAAAGCCAGGCCACTTTGCCTGATGGCGCACGCTGCTGGGGGACAGAGGGTATGCCTGTGAGCCTTTTTGCCTCACATCTTACGTAGACCCTCAGGGAGCACAGCAGGCACAATGCCCATGCCAGGACAAGGGCTCGGATCCAGATGACCTTTGGCCTCCTGAAGGCACGCTTCCAATGTCTGCACCATCTGAGGGTCAGTCCGGACAGAGCATGCCATATTACTGTGGCTTGTGCTGTCCTCCATAATGTGGCCTGTCTGAGGAAGGAGAGGGCCCCCAGAGTGCCCTCAGATGACGACAGTGGTTGGCTGAAAAGAGACCAATATGTTTTTTGTTTTTTTTTGTTTTTTTTTTTGCAACTTTATTTTGCATTTTTCTATTAACAAACATACAACTTCCGAACATAAACACCCCCCCCCCCACCCACCCCCCTACAGAAATAGTCAGACAGGAACCCCTCATTATATGTTCACGTTCAGTGATGTGATGTTTTGAGCATATAATAAAGAGGCTTTAACTATCCAATACAACTTGTATTAAGGTGTATCATTGAAAAGAAAAGCCTTCTACAAATTCTATAAAGGGACTCCAGATCAAGGTAAAGTTTCTGTGGGCTTTACATATCTTGTATCTCATTTTCTCTAAAGGTAGAAAAGATAGCACATCCCTCAGCCACTGCAGGAATGACGGGGCTGAATTTGACTTCCAATTAAAAAGTATGAGTCTGCGTGCGAGCAGGGAAGCAAATGCCAAAGCATTTTCTTGCAGGTTTGAGACTTTGCAGCCTGGTGGTGGTACGCCAAAAATGGCTGTGTGATAGTCAGGTGTTATAGACTGGCCACAGATTTTGGAAAATACATCAAATATCTGTCTCCAATAGTCGTCGAGGGAGGTGCATGACCAAAACATATGTCCAACTGTGGTGGGTACATGACTGCACCTCGGACAGCCTGGATCTGTAGTGGGAAAGAGTTTGGCCAACTTATCCCTTGAATAATGCAGACGGTGGAGTACTTTAAATTGAATTAAACCATGGCGTATACACAATGACGAGGTATGAATACGTTTTAGACTATGCTGCCACATATCATCAGAGAGCTCAACCCCCAAATCCCTTTCCCATGCCGTTTTAGTTTTATCCCATGATACTGGTTTGAGGTCTCCAATCATATTATAAATGACAGATACCCGCTTCCTCTCATAAGGATCTAATCCTAGAATTGTATCAAAATGCTCCTTGGGTGGCAGGAAAGCTGCGTATCTGGAGAAATCTAAAATGATGTGATCTGGGTATATTGTGGTCATTTTTGAGTGTTTCAAATGAAATAAACACATTATCAGGGTACAAATCACAGAAAACACCAACCCATTTCTATGCCAATATTGGAATGCATTGTCATACCCAGATGGAAGAAAGAAGTGATTATCTGCTACTGGGAAGTACCTGCTATACTGCTTTAGATCAAAGTGTCTCCTAAACTGTAACCATATTCTAAGCGAAGCTTTGACAACTGGGTTTGTGAACTGTATAGTACAGTTGTGTGGTAACGATGACGTGAGCGTCGGTAGGGGGTTGGATAATAGTTCCATGTGAACCCAGTCTGGGCCCTGTTTATTTTCATATGTATAAATCCAATGAATTAGTTTTGCTATGCTTGCAGCCCAGTAATACCAAAGAAAATTGGGTAATCCCAACCCACCAGCGTCCTTAGGAACCTCCAGGTACATCTTCTTCATCCTAGGGTTAGAATTGTTCCATAGAAATGAAGAAATCAATCTATCCAACTGTTTAAATGTTTTCATAGGGATAAATATAGGAATCATCTGGAACACATAAAGAAATCTGGCCCAGACTGTCATTTTAACTATGTTAATGCGGCCTGCTAACGAAATTGGTAAAGTTGACCATTTCCCAAAATCTTGTTTTGTTTGATCCAGTAATGAATTAAAATTGTGTTTCTCCAAGTCTTCTATCTTGCGGGTAACTTTAATTCCTAAATATGTGAACATATTGTGTTCTATCTTGAATGGAAATTTGGAATAATCTCCGTCTGTGCGGAAACAGATATGGGGAGAGGCCACAGCCCTGTCTACAGGACCTGTGAAGGGGGAAATAGTCAGAGATATTGTTATTGGTCCGTACAGCCGCAGTGGGTGTGTCATATATTATTTTAGTCCATGTTAGAAATGATGAACCAAAGCCAAATTTTTCTAAGACAGCAAACAGGTATTGCCATTCAACACGATCAAATGCTTTTTCGGCATCCAAGGAGATCACCACTTCTGTGGTCTCCCTGGATGCCGAGTGCGGGGTGTACAGGATATTGAATAATCTACGCATATTATAAAATGACTGTCTACCTGGAATGAAGCCTGTTTGATCTGGATCAATTTTATAGTCACAGTTTAAAAGGCTTATTGGGCGGTATGAGCTGCATAATAAAGGGTCTTTCTCTTTTTTTGAGCAGTACTGAGATTATGGCCTGGGTCATAGTTCGAGGCAATTTCTGTTGTTCAAAAATGTCCTGATACAGTTGGCTAAGTATTGGTGCTAGTTTATCAACAAATTCCTTGTATATCTCGATTGAAAACCCGTCAGGCCCCGGGGCCTTACCGCTCTGCATTGATTTAATTGCCTGCATAACTTCGTCTGTTGTAATCTGTCTGTCTATCTGCAAACTGTCCTCCGGTGTGACCATTGGAATGGAGAGACCAATATGTTTTAAATTATTTCAGTTAAAGTGCATTCAGTACATTTAAGTTGAATATGGCCTGCAATAGCAGATAGCTATTCATTTGGCCTATTGTGCTGTGTACTGTGTGTACAGGCCTGACATTTGTCTGTTCATTTGTTAAGTATGGATTTGTCCTGCATTTATTCCAGTGTGCAGACATGCAGGGTGTTTTATATACAGACCTTTGAGAATGTGTATTTGTTCTTGTGATGAATAATATGCTTTGATTCTGTGCTTCCTATCTTGTAGAGCACTGTGAGACTTCACTTTTGAAAGGAACTGATGGATTACTTGCTTTGATTTATCCTATTCAATAAAGGAACGTCATGTCATCATGTTACTGTATGATGTGTATTTTTTTATTGATTCCTATTTGTCGAACATGTAATAAAAAAACCAAAGCAAACAGACAAAAAGTGATAATAATAAAAATAAAGAAGAAAAAAAGGTGTCACCCTCTTCAATTCATGTTGATCTCAGATTACATGAGCGAAAGGGAGTAGGAAGAAGTGTAAACTTATTAAACCCTACCCCTTAAGTACTATTACATTTTTATCAAAAAACTCATGACTGAAACATCCTGATTCATCCTCAACCTATACATGATCCATATATTCAGCAATTACCGATAAATAACGTGCACAGTATGCAGGCATTGACAGTTACATTATGTATAGAAAAAAGTGTGATTCACAACACACACCCAAATACCTATTAGTCATTACTATATCTCGCAAGAATCAATTCTTTATACCTTTTTTTTAACTGACTTATGTTAGATATTTGTTTCATCTCTACACACAATTTGTTCCATAGTTTTACTCCACAGATCGTAACACAAAAACTTTTCAATGTAGTGCGCACTTTAAGAATCTTAAAATTTAACTCACCCCTTAATTTATAACATCCCTCTCTATCACTAAACCGTTTCTGAACATTACCTGGCAGTAAGTTATTCTTTGCTTTATACATTATTTGCATAGTATGCATAGCATAGTATTTACATATATATAATATATATGATTGCAATTAATGATGTCAAATGTTTAAATAATGACAGTGGGTCTCGTTGAATGTGATAAGAATGTGTAGTGGGAGGTGGAATTAATATTGGTTTCCATTTGTGGTAACTGCTGACTGAGATAAGGGATGAGATTAAATAGATCCTGGAACTTAGCCTGGTCTGGAGCAGGCTAGCTCCACAGAATATATCTCCATGGTAACTTATGTCAAAACATATCCCACTTCCCCTTATCCCACTTTTGTGCAACCAGATCAAGGATAAGTTGATCCAGGATAACCAACGTATCCTGGATTAATCCCTTATCCCAGTTTTGTGCAACAGGCCCCTGGAGTCAAGAAAAGCAGTCATATTTACAAACTGGATCCAGTGTTGGATAAAGGACTCTTGAGAGTAGGAGGAAGACTAAGCAAAGCAGCAATGCCAAAAGACACAAAACACCCAGTTATTCTTGCTAAAGATCAACATATCTCCACTCTCATTTTACGCCACATTCATGAGCAATTAGGACATTGTGGAAGAAATCACCTGCTTTCCAGACAGCCGCAAAAATACTGGATCACCAGTGCTAATGCTGCTGCCAGAAAGATTCTCTCCTCCTGTGCGGTCTGACGACGTTATCGGGGAAAGTTGGCTGAACAAAAGATGGCAGACGTACCTAAAGAAAGACTTCAGCCCGATCTTCCACCATTCACAAATGTAGGTGTAGACTATTTTGGCCCATTTGAGGTCAAGGTTGGCCGCAGTCTTGTCAAACGCTATGGGGTTATCTTCACCTGCATGGCCAGTCGTGCAGTGCATTTGGAAATAGCATACTCATTAGACACCAGTTCTTGCATTCATGCATTGCGCAGGTTCATTTCCAGAAGAGGTCAAGTGTCACACATCAGATCAGATAATGGAACCAACTTTGTGGGAGCAGAACGTGAATTGAGAGAAGCTCTGTCTGCTCTGAACCACAAGAAAATTCAAAGATCGCTACTTCAGTCAGGAGTGAAATGAAGCTTTAACACCCCTGCTGCATCACATCATGGTGGTGCATGGGAAAGAATCATTCGTATGGTCAGAAATGTCCCCAACTATGTGCTTCGTCAGCAAAATGTGGACGATGAGGGATTGCACACTCTTCTGTGCGACGTGGAAGCCATACTGAATGACCGTCCCATTACAAAGGTCTCCGATGATCCTAATGATCTTGAGCCCTTAACTCCCAATCATCTGCTTTTGCTAAAAGGCAAGCCTGCTGTACCACCTGGGTTTTTTGAGAAAGGTGACTTGTACACGAAACGACGATGGAGGCAAGTTCAGTTCCTGGCAGATCTCTTTTGGCATCGATGGATTCGGGAGTACCCTTCACTGCTACAGGAGCGTCAGCGTTGGTCAAAGGACAAGAGGAGTTTCCTTACAGGAGACATTGTCATCGTAGCAGACTCTACTGCCCCCCGTGGATTCTGGTTGTTGGGAAAGGTGTTGCAGACCTTGCCTGACACAAATGGACTGGTGCGGTCTGTCAAGGTCCAGACTAAGTGCAGTGTACTGGAGCGACCAATCACTAAGATCTGTCTTCTCCAGGAAGCTGAATAAAAGACTGACATGATTTTTCATGTTGGGGTCGTCTGTGACCATGGACTGAGACACACACTTGCACTATGGACACTATGGACATAATTGGTGCCACATTTCTTTGGGTGTCATTGTTACGCTACAGTAACAATTAGGGGCCGGTGTGTTGTGACTAACTGTGTTGTGCACGGTGCATGGTGTGTGTGTGTGTATGGGAGTGGGATAGGCTGTGTGAATGTCGTCGTCTCACTCGGTGATTGGCAGGTAAACAATCAGTTGACCTACATATGGGAGTCACAGGTGATCCACGGATGGAAATTAGGTCAGGGGAAGCCACACAGTTTTTCAACCGTGCGTGTGTGTGTGTGGGTCGGTCTGTATGTGCAGCAGAATTAATTTGTATTTTTTTTGTTTTTGTTTTTGTTTTTTTTGTACGAGCTCATCTTTAAATAGATGCACCCGGTCTTTTGTAGGTGTTTTTAATTTTTGAAAAAGTTAAAAAAGGTTTGAACGGCACATCATGGCAGACCTTGTTTTTGGATACACCACGCGTTGGAAATGACTTCTGATTCCCACCAGTGGTCTTTTTTGTGGTTAGATGGCCACTACAGAGGTGTTGATTCAACCGATAATATGATGTTGATGTAGTTTGTGCTGCTGTTGAACTGTGTTCCATCATACTGGCAGATCTTTACATTATCAAGCCCGCACTCATTGATGTAAACCAGGTGGACAAACACAGCAAAACGTCCAGTGTTGAATTAACTCCCACAGAGTTGATTTCGACACTTTTTCAGGGTTTATATAGCTCCACACTCTCTAGAAATAATTTAATACTTTTGAAATAGTTAAACATTTCACACTGTGTGAGAGTTCAACCTTTAACTCGTTGAACAGAGTTAAATTAACACTACATGATTCGACAAGTAACACTGCTCAGACACTTTTTACACCCTGGTTAGTGTTAGCTTTTCTGCTTCAGTGTCAGGCTATCCACACTTAAAAGTGTTAAAATTATTGTAAGAATGAATGCCATTGACAAAATTTCTTTCAAAAAAGGACATTTATTTTGTCCTCTTACTGAACATTAAAACATTGTGAATGAAGGTAATATGTACAATCTCTCATCTGAAACATCGTACAAGCTTTGAATGTCATAAGGTTTATAAAACCTCAGCTCATATCATTTTACAAAGTAGTGCAAGATTGAAACGCAGATTAAGATTTATTTAAAATTTAATTCACTTCGAACATCCTTCATAATAAAAGAGCAGCATGAAGATGAGCACAGTGAAGAAACTGCCTGATCCAGACCTGATCCAGGACTGATCCAGACCTGATCTAGGCCTGATCCAGACCAGATCCAGGCCTGATCCAGGCTTGATCTAGGCCTGATCCAGACCAAATCCAGGCCTGATCTGGGCCTGATCCAAACCAGATCCAGGCTTGATCCAGACCAGATCCAGACCTGATCCAGACCTGATCTAGACATTATCCAAACCAGATCAGACCTGATCCCGACCCGATCTAGGCCTGATCCACACCTGATCCAGACCTGATCTAGCCCTGATCCAAACCAGATCTAGACCTGATCCAGGACTGATCCAAACCAGATCCAGACCTGATCCAGGACTGATCCAAACCAGATCTAGACCTGATCCAGACCTGATCTAGGCCTGATCCAAACCAGATCCAGGCCTGATCCAAACTAGATCCAGACCTGATCCAAGCCTGATCTAGGCCTGGTCCAAACCAGATCTAGACCTGATCCAGGACTGATCCAAACCAGATCCAGGCCTGATCCAAACCAGATCCAGGTGAAAGAGCTGCTGTCTCTCTGCTTAACATCACATTGATATGTTCAGCACAGCAACACAATATTAACAACATTAATATCAAATCAATAATCAAACTGTGTTAGTGGGAACTTTCAGGTGAAAGTAGCTCAAATATAAACAGCTGGAGACGATGAAACCCAAACCTGTGGTCTGCTTCGTCTATTAAAGGGTCTGAAGCAGCACAGCAACAAGACGATTCACAGACCTTCATCCTCACAGCTGCAGCATTTCACTAACTCACTGCTCCTCCAGTCAGGTTCTGCAAAGCTTCACCTCTTTTGAACCTTTTTGGTCGACAGCGGCCACGTTTTTCCACCCATCGTCCTCCTTTATTATAGAAATGTGTGTCTCAGCCCCCCAATGCTGCGTTTTCATGTCGAGACAGTCAAAATCCAACAACAACATTATGTTCCAGAGGCCTTTTGAACACAACACTGAGCTGGTCTTCTGTGTCTCAATTCAAGTCAGTCAGACTCGCTGTGTGAGAGTCTGAGTTACAGCGCCACCATCTGGCTGATTGCAGCAGAAAAAAGAGATTACAATGACAATAATAAGGAAGTGGCACGATCAGAAGTCACATCTGAACTGGAGTAGAATAACACACGAGGTGAGAAGGTGACGTGAAAAAAAAATTCAATAACCTTAATAATATAATTACCTTCTGAAAGACAACGAGTCTCTCAGCTGCATCACTTACAGGAGATGTATCAGCAGCAACAGGGACGCCATTTCTTGGTCATAGGCTGAATATAAAAATGTCACAAATCAACTGAGAAGTCTTCCAATTTAATTCTTTAAGTTGAAATTAAAACACAGAGGAATCATAAGATTTGTAAGTCTTCCATCAATTGTTTATATTTATTCCAAAAGTAGATCGAGTTTCAGAGATGCACAAGAATAAACAAAGACAGCTGAGACTGTCAAAGGTACTCGTTTCTTTCATTTTTATTATATATCAGGGTTAATAAAACAACTGTCACTGCAAACTGCTGTGACAGCAAGCAAAAACAAATGTCAAATGCCTGGAGGATGAGCCGTCATCAAACAGGAGACTGAAGTCTTGGTCCACCTTTAAGAAAGGAAATATTAAACAACTGCTACTAAAAATTGAAACTATTCAAAACATAATTCCTAACTCCCCGGTCCTTTTGTATCCAGGAATCTTGGAAAGGTAGAGAGGACGTGATCACTTCTGCCTGGGTCACTGACGAGCTTCTGACGAGGCTGAAATGTCTCTTTCATCTTCTGGAAAATCACACAGTTGTCCGTGGTATGGTTGAGCAAAGACATGGCCTCCTGGCAAGCATCCCTATTCTGCCCTCGCAGTACGATGTCAGCTTTGTACAGCTAGACAGATAGTTAACAGCATGAAGGAGGGAAACTCCAGATATTTTGTTGAGGATTGATGTTTTATCTTTTCTTCTCTTTTCTTCCTCAGTTTTATTTCTTTTAGTTTTCCTCTTTTCAAGTCTGTAAGACTGAAACAATAAACAGAAAATAGCCATTACAAAGGTATAACGTCTGTCATATCTTTTGCACAATAAAATAAAAAAGTCACAGAATTTGCATGTCAACACATTTACACATGAACTACAGATGTGCTTAATGTATAGAAATGAAACACACATCCACAATATCGCCTAACTCATTGCGAGTCATCTGGTTGCTCAGGTGGAAACAATTCCATGAATTAACCTACGGCATAACGCCAAGACCCCCTGCTGGGCGGATTAAACAATGCATCGGCAAAAAATAAAAACTCTCACCCGCGAGTGTAACCTGACCAAATCGATACAGTCACGAACGTAATCAATACATTACTGAAAGTAAACCTGTGCATCACACAACCCGACATGTAGATGTGTTATTACTTACAGACAAAGATCTAACCAAACTTGGTCATGAAGCAGATTCGTGGACGATTTTCGGCTCAGTTGCTTGAGCTGGTCCGTCACTGAAACGGGTCCGACTAGGAAATAAAAGTAAACTCCGCCGGGCGGAACAATCCCCCTTGAGCTACCTTTCCACATCAACAGTCCTTTGAAGATTTGGGCCCCCCAGAGAAACGTCCATGGGGCTACTCGGTGGCAGTGGAGATCCACGATGAATCTTTCCTTGGACAGTTTTCAGACGCCAAGACATGTATCCTGTGCTGCTTGCAGCATGATAGAAGTGTTCCTGAAATAAAACAAAATAAATGTGTTGTCAAACAAAGCTCAAAAGAAATCTGAGAGAATTCAAACAATAACATTACTAACAATAGTCATAATTAAGTCATATTGAATAATAAGACTATATAATAATATATAGTAGTAATGACTGTGACTTGAAATGTCAACAGACAAAATCATCAGATCTGTGTGGAGTGATGAGGAGACTCTAACCTTCCTCACATGAACACATGAACCAAACAGAAATATCATATTTCATGTTTTCCACTTTGATTTTCACTTTTGCCCTGTGCAGTTTTGACCACCCATGCCAGTTGTTTCCTCTCCTGTGCCGCGCAGCTGCAATACCACACTGTCACACTAAGGCAGAGGATGCTTTCAATTGTGGCCCTGTAGAAGTTGACGAGCAACCGAGAGGAGAGTCCAGCCCGTTTCAGTTTCCTGAGGAAGAAGAGCCTTTGTTGTGCCTTCTTCACCAGGCGGGAGGTGTTCATGGACCAGGAAAGATCAGATGTGATGTGGAGGCCCAGGAACATGATGTTGTCCACACGCTTCACCACTTCTCCGTCCATGAGGAGGGGGGCGTGATCCGTCTTCCTGGACCTCCTGAAATCCACAATGACCTCCTTGGTCTTCCCTGTGTTCAGCACCAGGTTGTTGGCTGAACACCACTGGGTGAGCTGGTGTATCTCCTCTCTGTAGTGGCTCTCGTTGTTATCTGAGATGAGACCCACTACTGTAGTGTCGTCCGCAAACTTCTTGACTGTGTTGGTGGGGTGTATGGCAGCACAACCCTGTGGCGTGCCCGTGCTGAGGACCAGAGGGGATGATGTGATGTTCCCTATTCTCACCACCTGAGGCCTGTTGGTGAGAAAGTCTCTGATCCAGTGGCACAGCGCCGGAAAATATGCCGGCATGTAACTTTGGAGAACTTAAGGACTCAATGATACGTGATCAAGTCGTGTTTGCTATAAATGACAAGCGGGTGAGAGAAAAGATGCTGAGCGACAGTAACCTCCCGTTGGAAGGCGCCGTGAAACTTTGTCACGCAAGTGAACTTTCTGCCATGCACGCAAAAACTTTTGGACAGAGTAACACCGCAGCAACGGGCACGAGTACAATGTCAATGGGTATGAGCACGTTGGGACTGGAGAACATGTCGGTGGACGTCATAAACAAAAAGGACACGGGAGGGCGTGCAGAGCCACGGAACGTGATGCCTTACGACTGCAGACGGTGCGGTAACAGACATGCAGCCCGACAGTGTCCAGCATACGGTAAAACTTGTGCAAAATGCAGAGGCAGGAACCATTTCGCTAAGATGTGCTTTTGGAGTGAAAAAACTGAAAGCAAAAAGACGGTGCACGCAGTTGACACAGAAGATGCGCTGTTTATTGGAACAGTGCAAAGTGACTCAAAACCAGCTGTGGATGGATCAACTGTGCATGCAGTGGAGCTACAGAGTGAAGTTTGGATAGCTCATCTGCTGGTAAATAACACCACAGTTCCTTTCAAGCTTGACACAGGGGCTAAGGCACACCTGATAAGCTGGAGTGATGCACAGAGTCTCAAGGTGAGACCCAAGATATTTAACAGAACAGTGGCTTTAAAAGCATATAATGGACAGAGCATAGAGACAAAAGGTACATGCAGGCTGACAATTAAGCACAAGAACCGCCTTCATCATCTGATGTTCACTGTTGTACCTGACGGACATGAGACATTATTGGGGGATGAAGCATGTGTAGATTTGGGCTTAGTCAAACGAGTTTACACCATCAATGAAATGGCAAATGTGCAAAGTGCCCCACTAAGCAGTTCAGATCTGTCTCATGATGCCATAATATACAAATATGCAGATGTATTTCAGGGCTTTGGAGGGCTGCCCTTCACATACAGACTGAAGGCAAAATTAGACCGCATGGAGAGCCTGGCTGTCATAAAGAGGGTAGAAGTGGGTAAATTCTATGGTCTGTGTTAACTCAAAGAAAAATGGCAAACTCTGTGTTTGCATGGACCCGAAGGACCTTAATGCGAACATTAAAAGAGAACACTATCAGATACCAAAAAGGGAGGAAATAATTAGTGAAATGACTGGAGCAAAATATTTTTCTAAGATGGATGCCTCACATGGTTTTTGGCAACTAAAGATTGATGAGGAGAGCGCCAAGCTATGCACCTTTAATACTCCATTTGGCAGGTACTCATACCAACGTTTGCCCTTTGGAATTAGTTCTGCCCCTGAAATCTTCCACCGTGCAATGGAGCAAATCATTGAGGGGCTGGACGGTGTGCGGGTGTATGTGGATGATCTGGTTGTGTGGGGCGCCACACAGGAAGAGCATGACACCAGACTGGAAAAGACACTCAAGAGGATACAGGAGTATGGACTCAAATTAAACAGAGAAAAATGTCAGTTCAGTGTAAGTGAAATCAAGTTCCTGGGAGACAAGATCACCACGGCTGGAGTCCAACCAGATGAGGTAAAAGTAAAAGCTATACATGACATGGAGAAGCCAAAAGACAGGAAAGGGGTGCAGAGGGCCCTTGGAATGCTGAACTATCTAGGGAAATTTGTGCCAAATTTAGCTGTGAAAACTGCTAATCTGAGAAAGCTATTACATCATGAGACACAGTTCCAGTGGGCACATGAACATGATGCAGAATGGAAGGAATTGTTAAGTGCTCTAGCAAGTGAACCCCTACTTAGGTTTTTCTGTCCTGAAAAGAAAACAAAAGTTTCTACAGACGCCTCAAAAGATGGTCTAGGGGCTGTCCTCCTCCAGGAGGATGAGGGGGCGTGGCATCCAGTAGCGTATGCATCACAGTCGATGACGGCTACAGAGTGCAGATATGCACAAATAGAAAAGGAATGCCTTGAACAAATGTTCATTGCAGATACACTGTCCAGAGCTGCACCTAATGTCATACATGACACTGTGACAGAAGAGGACGTGGCTCTTCATGTTGATATGGTCTATGCAGCATTGCCGGCCACACAAGAACAGCTGGCGAAGATAGCCACAGAAACAGCAAAGGACCCCATTCTGCAGAAGGTGATGGAAAATCTTAGAGAGGGATGGAAGAAGGGGTCATGTAAACACTATTATCACATTCAGACAGAGCTCTCTGTGGTGGACGGACTTCTGCTTAAATGTGACAGGATTGTCGTGCCCACATCAATGCGTAGAGAGATGCTCACCAGGATACACGAAGGGCAACTGGGTGCAGAAAAGTCAAAAAGGAGAGCACGTGAGGCCCTTTACTGGCCAAATATGAACTCTGATATTGACCAGCTGGTCAGTGAGTGTGCTACATGTCAGGAGCATCATTACAAGCAAACAAAGGAACCCCTCATTACTACAGAGCTCCCATCACAGCCTTGGGACAAGGTAGGAACCTTCTCCCATGCTGTTTGTGTTAATATGCCTTTCTTTGCTGTTATTTCAAAGGCAGCATTCATAAGTCACATGCAGATGTTTTAAAGGTACAGTTTATGTTGCTTGTTTATGCTTGTTTATTGTTGTTTCTTTTTTATAAAAAGCTTTGTGTATATGTTATGTTTTTGAAGGGGGAAGATGTACTGATAACAGTAATTGTCGTAAAGGAAGGTGGGGTCAAGGTTGATTTACGACTGCTGCAAGGTGTGTGACAGATCACGTTCTGGCAGTAAACATCACAGACCTAAAAGTCATTTGTGAGACTCTTATTTAACACAAAATAACAATACAGTAATGACTGTGACTTGAAATGTCAACAGACAAAATCATCAGATCTGATCCTCTTCTTCAAGGTTTTAACACACCTGACTGGAGAATTAGGCTCTGGATCAATTTGAATCCTATCAGGTTGCAAATCACTCACTGAATAGTGATGTGATTCCTTACGGGAAGGCAATGAATGAATGGAAGAAAGAAAGAGAGTAACTTCTCCAGAGCAACAAAACTTGTCAGACCAAACATGACGATCTGCAGGAGTTCAGAGAGGAGCTGGCCAAGAAAGAAGAGAGCTGGGAGACGAGAGTCAAGCAGTTGGAATAACAATACTACTACTACTACTAATAATAATAATAATAATAATAATAATCATAATAATAATAATGTGATGAGCCGGTCCAGGGCTGTTCTTCACTTTTCTTGCCTTTTTTGCTGGGGAAATGTCATTCTCCAGCCACACGTCAAGTGTTTTGTCCTCTCCAAACAAATGAAAAGCAATGTCCGCAAAATGCTCCATATTTTGCCTCTCAAATCAGCTGTCAATTTGTTATTGAGCTTGCTACATGAAGGGATTGCCCCTTTAGTCTCTGACTGCTAGGAATTCCTGAGCAGCCCTCTTCTATCCAGAAATAAACAGACAAATAAATCTACACAGACTGTGACAGTAATTCATAGCGACACTCTCTGCACCGACATGCACCAAGACAGTAACGTTGTGCAACGACAGTTAGGCTGATATAGCGTTCGTCATGTAGCATCACAGCATAAAGAAGCTAGCTAACTAGCTCTCCACAAAATAAAAAAGCATACAATTAAATAAGTTAACCAGCAGAAGCTCACCTCGTTGTGTCGGCGGATGAAATGTGAAGGTGGCGGAGGTCGACCGGTGGACTTCAGGAGGCTTCAGGCAGAGAGACTCCAGCCGGCTCCGGTTGCCGGGTCTGTTTTCATATGGAAACTTCGCGGTGATCCGCGATTGGCTGTCGGTCGGGGGTTGGGAGTGACCAGCCGCAGCTGACAGGGGAGGGACGGAGATGATGGGGATGTGTTGGGAGGGACGTTAGTCCTTCGTGAAGAAGCTAAAAAAAAAACTCGATGGTCCATGCTAACTTTACCACTATACCACCGCAATGACAACAAGGACATATCACCTTTATATACCTCCAAATGTAAACATCCACCTCTGTCATGGTAGTCGAAAACGTTATTTAAGATTAAAGGCTGATTCTACATAAAGCATAAATACTATGAAGACGCTATATACAAGAGCGTTTTAATTCAATAACTATTTTCTTATTTTCTCTGTTATTCATGTCACATACAGGTGCAATGATGATTGCTGGGTAATATTTTGTTGTCCAATCGAAAGTCTCTATTTAATCACGTGACAAGACTCCAGCCAGGTGAAACGCAAAAGTTGGCCAAGCTACTAGGGTTTTCCTTTAATTTTATCATTCTATCATTGTTTTTCACATATTTGCACAAAACAGCTAATGTAAACCGTACAGGCTATCTGTAGCTTGTTAGCACCTCGTGTCTGCTGTGTGTGTACACTCAGTTTATTATGTGCACCAAGCTAAAACTAATGTGGTCTAATACAAAGTCTAATACAACCGTCCAACCTTCATGAAAGTTATAGTGTTCAGTTTTTGATGAAATTCTGTTAAAGAGGTGTTGATTCAACCGATAATATGATGTTGATGTAGTTTGTGCTGCTGTTGAACTGTGTTCCATCATACTGGCAGATCTTTACATTATCAAGCCCGCACTAATTGATGTAAACCAGGTGGACAAATACACAGCAAAATGTCCAGTGTTGAATTAACTCCCACAGAGTTGATTTCAACACTTTTTCAGGGTTTATATAGCTCCACACTCTCTAGAGTTAAATTAATACTTTTGAAATAGTTAAACATTTCACACTGTGTGAGAGTTCAACCTTTAACTCGTTGAACAGAGTTAAATTAACACTACATGATTAACACTGCTCAAACACTTTTTACACCCTGGTTAGTGTTAGCTTTTCTCGCTTCAATGTCGCTTTAAAAGTGTTAAAATTACTCTAAGAATGAATGCCATTGACAAAATTTCTTTCAAAAAAGGACATTTATTTTGTCCTCTTACTGAACATTAAAACATTGTGAATGAAGGTAATATGTACAATCTCTCATCTGAAACATCGTACAAGCTTTGAATGTCATAAGGTTTATAAAACCTCAGCTCATATCATTTTGCAGTCTACCGGTCTGTTGAGAAATATATCTGTTGTGCCACATTCTGCACTAAGTAACAAGAATAACAGAATACTACTACTGCCAATACTAATGCTATAATAAATACAATAATAACATTGTTGTGACTAATTGTGTTGTGCATGGTGTGTGTGTGTGTGTGTGTGTGTATATGGGAGTGACTAACACTGTCATCCCAGACAAGCTGGCGCTGAAGCTACACACGGTGGGTCTGCCTGCGTCTCTGTGCCACTGGATCAGAGACTTTCTCACCAACAGGCCTCAGGTGGTGAGAATAGGGAACATCACATCATCCCCTCTGGTCCTCAGCACGGGCACGCCACAGGGTTGTGTGCTCAGCCCAGCCCTCTTCACCCTGTTTACTCACGACTGTGCTGCCATCCACCCCACCAACACAGTCGTGAAGTTTGCGGACGACACTACAGTAGTGGGTCTCATCTCAGATAACAACGAGACCCACTACAGAGAGGAGATACACCAGCGCACCCAGTGGTGTTCAGCCAACAACCTGGTGCTGAACACAGGGAAAACCAAGGAGGTCATTGTGGACTTCAGGAGGTCCAGGAAGACGGATCACGCCCCCCTCCTCATGGACGGAGAAGTGGTGGAGCGTGTGGAAACATCAGGTTCCTGGGCCTCCACATCACATCTGACCTCTCCTGGTCCATGAACACCTCCCGCCTGGTGAAGAAGGCACAACAAAGGCTCTTCTTCCTCAGGAAACTGAAACGGGCTGGACTCTCCTCTCGGTTGCTCGTTAACTTCTACAGGGCCACAATTGAAAGCATCCTCTGCCTCAGTGTGACAGTGTGGTATTGCAGCTGCGCGGCACAGGAGAGGAAACAACTGGCACGGGTGGTCAAAACTGCACAGGGCATCGTGGGCTGCCCCCTCCCTGACCTAGACTCTATATATGAAGGTCGGGTCAGAAAGAGGGCGAGATCCATCGCCACGGACCCCAGCCACCCGGGCCACAGACTGTTTGTACCGCTTCCATCAGGAAAGCGGTACAGGAACATCCGCACCACCACTAACAGACTGAGGGACAGCTTCTTCCCCAGAGCTGTCAGAGCTATCACCCCCAGCAGCCCCTCACTGCAGTGAGAGACTGTGTGAACTGTGAACACTGCACACCGCACTTTACACCTACACCTACACCTCTACCTCCACCTGCACCTTCTGTGTACTTGACTTTTATGTACACACATATACTATAATTATATACATTTTAGTATATCAGCACATTTCAGTTTCATTGGCATATTTTATTCTGTCGGTACATTTCACTGTGTATATTTTATATTTTATTCTGCTTGTATATTTTATTCTGTTTGCACATTTCACTTCCAAATTTTATTGTTTATTGTTTAGTATATTTTATTGCCGAAGTATATTTTCATTCTGTTATATTTTTAATTGCTTCACGAATATTTTTTTTATTGCATGTTGGTTTATTTTATTTTATTGTAGTTATCTTAATTTTATTCACTCTTTCTAGTCTTATCTTTCTTACCATCTAACATGGGGGTTGCAATGAAAATTTCATTGACATGTGCAATGACAATAAAGACTCTTGAATCTTGGATAGGTTGTGTGAATGTCGTCGTCTCACTCGGTGATTGGCAGGTAAACAATCAGTTGACCTACATATGGGAGTCACAGGTGATCCACGGATGGAAAATTAGGTCAGGGGAAGCCACACAGTTTTTCAACCGTGCATGTGTGTGTGTGGGTCGGTCTGTATGTGCAGCAGAATTAATTTGTATTTGTTTTGTTTTGTACGAGCTCAACTTTTGGATACACCACGCGTTGGAAATGACTTCTGATTCCCACCAGTGGTCTTTTTTGTGGTTAGATGGCCACTACAACTTGTTGAAAAACTCAGCTTCAATTCCATCCCCCAGCAGCAGGAGACAAGGCTGCTGTGTCAATGGGGGCACGGCCCAAGCATTCAAATCATCAGTTCCATCATCCATCAGTAGGTGGCAGCAAAGTCACACTGCCAATGGAGGCTGCCACAAAAGCAACACATTTGAAAGTAAATGGATCTCAAGCTTATGAACCTAAACTGTTTCAAGAATGCCAGCAAACATACTATACAACAGATTACACTCAGGAAGCCCCCACTCATTTCATGCAGGACACTAACCAATATGCAAATTCAATGCAAGCCAATAAGGGCCAAGACAATCTCTTTAACATCATGAAAAGGCAAAATGACATCACAGCCTTGCTAGTACAGCAACAGTCCACATTGTCATTGCCTCCAAGGGATATAACAATCTTTGATGGAGACCCTCTGGAGTACAGAGCATTTATAAGAGCATTTGAGCATGGAGTGGAGGCAAAGGCTACTAGTACTGTAGATTGCCTATATTTTTTGGAACAGTACACAAAGGGGCAACCCAGAGAGTTGGTCAAGAGCTGTCATCACATGCCACCTGACAGGGGCTATCAACGAGCAAAGATTCTGTTTCGAGAACGTTTTGGAAATGAGCAAAGAATAGCCACTGCATATATGGAGAAAGCTCTTGGATGGTCACCATTGAAGTCAGAGGACGTCAAGACTCTGCAAACTTTTGCTTTGTTTCTGCATGTCTGCTGTAATGCTATGGAGGATGTAAGCTTCATGTCAGAGATGATTATGCCATCTAACATGCGTGCTATAATCTCAAAATTACCCTACAAAATGAGAGAAAAATGGAGGAACACTGCTTATGAGCTGCAGGAGAGGCATCGTCGTCAAGCCGGTTTTCATCGAGAGGCAAGTGTCGATTGCTTCTGATCCATTGTTTGGAAATATTCAGGACACATCTGATACTTCACCAAAATATAAGAGTGGAAACAGAGTATCACAGAATCTTATCAAGGGGAAAGGAAGTAGTTTTGCTACATCTGTTGCAGCTGTCAATCCTGGAACTGTAACTCAAAAGCAAAAGGAGAAAAACTCATCTCATAAGCCTATGAAGATGTCCTGCCTGCCATGTGGAGAGGGTCACAAATTGGAGATGTGCCCCAAACTAGAAAGGAAGCTCCACAGAGAGAAAATTGACTTCTTAAAGGAAAGAGGTGTTTGTTTTGGGTGCTTATCTGTTGGGCACATGAGTAAAGACTGCCGTAGTCGTCTGTCCTGCCAGTTATGTCATTTGAAACATCCAACCGTCCTCCATATCCATTCAAAGGAGAAGGAAATCAAAACAGAGGACACACAGCAGGAAGCAACAAGAGAGAATCAAGCAATTTCTACCAAAACATGTGGCCATATAGGGGCCGGAGGACAGGATTGTGCCTTGTCAATTGTGCCTGTTCAGATTAAGGCTAGAAAAGGCAGTAAAACACTGAAGACGTATGCATTCCTAGATCCTGGCAGCACTGCAACCTTTTGCTCAGAGCGACTGATGAGGGAGCTAAAGGTAAGAGGAAGAAAAGCCAAGTTCCTGTTAAGAACAATGAACCAAGAAAAATTTGTGGATAGTTACATCATATCTGGTTTGGAGGTCTCTGGGCTCAACAGTAATATCTACCATGAGTTGCCTGATGTGTTGACACAAAATGAAATGCCTGTGACACGTGACAGCATTCCAAGACAGGAAGAATTAGATGTTTGGCCGCACAGTTCAGCTCAGTGGAAATTCCCGTTATAGATGCTGATGTGGAGCTGCTAATTGGAACCAGTGTTTCAAAATTAATGGAACCATGGGAGGTTGTAAACAGCAAAAGCGATGGACCTTATGCCGTGAGAACCCTGCTGGGGTGGGTTATCAATGGACTACTGAGAGAAGAGGATGAGGCTGGAAACAGTTGTCCCACCATCATAGCCAATAGAATTTCAATAAGCGCCTTGGAGGAATTGTTGGTGAAGCAGTACAATCACGACTTCGATGAGAAATCAGCTGATGAAAAGCCAGAAATGTCCAGGGAGGATGTTAAGTTTTTGGAAATTATGAACACTTCAGTTGACCTCAATGACGGCCATTACCCTCTGAGATTACCTGAGAGGCCTCTCGCGGCGGGAAAGCCGAGTACTTTCTTGCATGTAGCAGATGGATTCATGGCCCTGACTTTCTTTTTATGGACGAAAGAGAGTGGCCCGTGAACATTGTGGAGCCTGCTCCTATTAGCAATGATGACCCAGAGGTCAAAGGAGAGGTTACAGTAAACACCATCATTGTCAAGGACAGACAGACTGCAGTAGATCAGCTGATCAATTATTTCTCATCATGGAAAAGGTTGAGAATCTCAGTTGCATGGTTTCTCCAGGTGAAAAGGATGTTGCAGATGTTGAGTAAGAAGAGAAAGGAAATACAAGCTTCTGTGTCCAGCAGCAGCCTTGATATGACTCAGCAGAGGAGCACAGTGGAAAAGGGGATGCAAAGATTCAGAACTACACTTGGTAACCAAGCTTTGTCTACAGAGGATATCGATGCTGCAGAACAAGCCATTGTTCAGTTTTGTCAACTCGACAGGTTTTGTGATGAAATAAGTGCTCTGAAAAGGGGAACATCTGGGGCCTGTTGCACAAAATTAGACATCCAGGATAAGTTATTGAGCCAATCCAAAAACAACAGAGTTCAGGCTTAATTGGTTGCACAAACGGCAGGCCAGGATAAGCAGACACGGATTTATCAAGCCAGGTGAAACCAATCCTGGATAAGTTGCAGCACACTGCTCCTCAAATAGGGCCCGCAATCAATCACAGATTCACTGATTCACCATGGCATCTCGTGCAGCATACTTCCCCCCGTTGGAGCAAGAGATAATTATGGACGCATATGAAGAGGTGAAAGACCAATTTAAAAAAAAAAGGAAACACCGCCACTGCCGTAAAACAACGAGAGAAAGCGTGGCTAATCATTGCAGATCGCCTGAATGCGTAAGTATTGCACAAACACACACTCACGACTCCACTGAAACCATCACAATTACAATCCAAATAGTTTATTAACCCATAAGAACCCAGACCCTTTTCTGCTTTTAGGAAAATTATGGGGGACATAAGACAGACTAAATAGACCACATATACACATTTCTGACATTTTTTTTCAAAACACCACCCCCTACTGTCCAAGATCTCAAATGATGTGTCACATTGGGCGTTGAGAACTCGGATTATTTCATGTTTTAGGAAAATTTGGACGTGTGACACCTGTGTCACCGTGGGTTCTTATGGGTTAACATCCCCAAAAACGTAGTTGTATTCTGATTATGAAACAGCTGGAACTACCAGTGAAACTGACTGCAGATGTGAGTAAAATCATGTAAATGCAGCTCCGTATTTGCTCCTCATGCTCCTCTGTTGTTTCATTCATTATGTGTGCGTGTCCTTTGTTCATTTTTTTATTTAATTTATTATTTTCAGATTAAACATGACTGGGCCCAAACGAACTTGGCAGCAAGTCAGGATAAAGTACAAGAACATCCTGCAGAACGGTAAGTGCCCTGACAAATATTATGCATGTACATACTCTGTACGCAGAGGGTGCCTGCTCACATATTGTCTGTACTTACAGCAATTTAAAAAAAAAAACAACCCACAAGCAAGGCACGGGTGGTGGGTCACTACTAGCTGACCTAACCCCTCAGGTGCCCATGAGGGAAATTTTGTGAACAGGAAATCCTTTCACAGCATTAATGTTCAGGTGAACATGACTTTATGACATTAATGAACACTGTACATTGCTTGTGATGTGCATTGTTTGGTTTAATAGTCTACATCTTATCATTTCAGATGGTGTGCAATGCTGACTACCTGATCAGCAAAGCCAGGCCACTTTGCCTGATGGCGCACGCTGCTGGGGGACAGAGGGTATGCCTGTGAGCCTTTTTGCCTCACATCTTACGTAGACCCTCAGGGAGCACAGCAGGCACAATGCCCATGCCAGGACAAGGGCTCGGATCCAGATGACCTTTGGCCTCCTGAAGGCACGCTTCCAATGTCTGCACCATCTGAGGGTCAGTCCGGACAGAGCATGCCATATTACTGTGGCTTGTGCTGTCCTCCATAATGTGGCCTGTCTGAGGAAGGAGAGGGCCCCCAGAGTGCCCTCAGATGACGACAGTGGTTGGCTGAAAAGAGACCAATATGTTTTTTGTTTTTTTTTTTGTTTTTTTTTTTCAACTTTATTTTGCATTTTTCTATTAACAAACATACAACTTCCGAACATAAACCCCCCCCCCCCCCCCCCCCCCCCACCCCCCAAGGCTCGTAAACAAAATTAAATCAAATAAACAGAAAAAGTACAAAAACAAATACAGAAATAGTCAGACAGGAACCCCTCATTATATGTTCACGTTCAGTGATGTGATGTTTTGAGCATATAATAAAGAGGCTTTAACTATCCAATACAACTTGTATTAAGGTGTATCATTGAAAAGAAAAGCCTTCTACAAATTCTATAAAGGGACTCCAGATCAAGGTAAAGTTTCTGTGGGCTTTACATATCTTGTATCTCATTTTCTCTAAAGGTAGAAAAGATAGCACATCCCTCAGCCACTGCAGGAATGACGGGGCTGAATTTGACTTCCAATTAAAAAGTATGAGTCTGCGTGCGAGCAGGGAAGCAAATGCCAAAGCATTTTCTTGCAGGTTTGAGACTTTGCAGCCTGGTGGTGGTACGCCAAAAATGGCTGTGTGATAGTCAGGTGTTATAGACTGGCCACAGATTTTGGAAAATACATCAAATATCTGTCTCCAATAGTCGTCGAGGGAGGTGCATGACCAAAACATATGTCCAACTGTGGTGGGTACATGACTGCACCTCGGACAGCCTGGATCTGTAGTGGGAAAGAGTTTGGCCAACTTATCCCTTGAATAATGCAGACGGTGGAGTACTTTAAATTGAATTAAACCATGGCGTATACACAATGACGAGGTATGAATACGTTTTAGACTATGCTGCCACATATCATCAGAGAGCTCAACCCCCAAATCCCTTTCCCATGCCATTTTAGTTTTATCCCATGATACTGGTTTGAGGTCTCCAATCATATTATAAATGACAGATACACGCTTCCTCTCATAAGGATCTAATCCTAGAATTGTATCAAAATGCTCCTTGGGTGGCAGGAAAGCTGCGTATCTGGAGAAATCTAAAATGATGTGATCTGGGTATATTGTGGTCATTTTCGAGTGTTTCAAATGAAATAAACACATTATCAGGGTACAAATCACAGAAAACACCAACCCATTTCTATGCCAATATTGGAATGCATTGTCATACCCAGATGGAAGAAAGAAGTGATTATCTGCTACTGGGAAGTACCTGCTATACTGCTTTAGATCAAAGTGTCTCCTAAACTGTAACCATATTCTAAGCGAAGCTTTGACAACTGGGTTTGTGAACTGTATAGTACAGTTGTGTGGTAACGATGACGTGAGCGTCGGTAGGGGGTTGGATAATAGTTCCATGTGAACCCAGTCTGGGCCCTGTTTATTTTCATATGTATAAATCCAATGAATTAGCTTTGCTATGTTTGCAGCCCAGTAATACCAAAGAAAATTGGGTAATCCCAACCCACCAGCGTCCTTAGGAACCTCCAGGTACATCTTCTTCATCCTAGGGTTAGAATTGTTCCATAGAAATGAAGAAATCAATCTATCCAACTGTTTAAATGTTTTCATAGGGATAAATATAGGAATCATCTGGAACACATAAAGAAATCTGGCCCAGACTGTCATTTTAACTATGTTAATGCGGCCTGCTAACGAAATTGGTAAAGTTGACCATTTCCCAAAATCTTGTTTTGTTTGATCCAGTAATGAATTAAAACTGTGTTTCTCCAAGTCCTCTATCTTGCGGGTAACTTTAATTCCTAAATATGTGAACATATTGTGTTCTAGCTTGAATGGAAATTTGGAATAATGTCCGTCTGTGCGGTCGACCGGGAAAAGCAGGCTCTTTGAAAAGTTCAATTTGTAACCTGAAAGGTGTCTAAAGTGTTCTAGCATCAACAATAGTTTTGGAATCGACACTGTTGGGTTGGATATAAACAGAAGCAGGTCATCCGCGTATAGTGCCACCTTATGGGCTTTACCGCCACGAGAGATACCGGCGATAGCCTCTTCTGCCCTAAGGGCTATAGCAAGAGGTTCAACCGCGAGATCAAACAGATATGGGGAGAGGCCACAGCCCTGTCTACAGGACCTGTGAAGGGGGAAATAGTCAGAGATATTGTTATTGGTCCGTACAGCCGCAGTGGGTGTGTCATATATTATTTTAGTCCATGTTAGAAATGATGAACCAAAGCCAAATTTTTCTAAGACAGCAAACAGGTATTGCCATTCAACACGATCAAATGCTTTTTCGGCATCCAAGGAGATCACCACTTCTGTGGTCTCCCTGGATGCCGAGTGCGGGGTGTACAGGATATTGAATAATCTACGCATATTATAAAATGACTGTCTACCTGGAATGAAGCCTGTTTGATCTGGATCAATTTTATAGTCACAGTTTAAAAGGCTTATTGGGCGGTATGAGCTGCATAATAAAGGGTCTTTCTCTTTTTTTGAGCAGTACTGAGATTATGGCCTGGGTCATAGTTCGAGGCAATTTCTGTTGTTCAAAAATGTCCTGATACAGTTGGCTAAGTATTGGTGCTAGTTTATCAACAAATTCCTTGTATATCTCGATTGAAAACCCGTCAGGCCCCGGGGCCTTACCGCTCTGCATTGATTTAATTGCCTGCATAACTTCGTCTGTTGTAATCTGTCTGTCTATCTGCAAACTGTCCTCCGGTGTGACCGTTGGAATGGAGAGACCAATATGTTTTAAATTATTTCAGTTAAAGTGCATTCAGTACATTTAAGTTGAATATGGCCTGCAATAGCAGATAGCTATTCATTTGGCCTATTGTGCTGTGTACTGTGTGTACAGGCCTGACATTTGTCTGTTCATTTGTTAAGTATGGATTTGTCCTGCATTTATTCCAGTGTGCAGACATGCAGGGTGTTTTATATACAGACCTTTGAGAATGTGTATTTGTTCTTGTGATGAATAATATGCTTTGATTCTGTGCTTCCTATCTTGTAGAGCACTGTGAGACTTCACTTTTGAAAGGAACTGATGGATTACTTGCTTTGATTTATCCTATTCAATAAAGGAACGTCATGTCATCATGTTACTGTATGATGTGTATTTTTTTATTGATTCCTATTTGTCGAACATGTAATAAAAAAACCAAAGCAAACAGACAAAAAGTGATAATAATAAAAATAAAGAAGAAAAAAAGGTGTCACCCTCTTCAATTCATGTTGATCTCAGATTACATGAGCGAAAGGGAGTAGGAAGAAGTGTAAACTTTTTAAACCCTACCCCTTAAGTACTATTACATTTTAATCAAAAAACTCATGACTGAAACATCCTGATTCATCCTCAACCTATACATGATCCATATATTCAGCAATTACCGATAAATAACGTGCACAGTATGCAGGCATTGACAGTTACATTATGTATAGAAAAAAGTGTGATTCACAACACACACCCAAATACCTATTAGTCATTACTATATCTCGCAAGAATCAATTCTTTATACCTTTTTTTAACTGACTTATGTTAGATATTTGTTTTATCTCTACACACAATTTGTTCCATGGTTTTACTCCACAGATCGTAACACAAAAACTTTTCAATGTAGTGCGCACTTTAAGAATCTTAAAATTTAACTCACCCCTTAATTTATAACATCCCTCTCTATCACTAAACCGTTTCTGAACATTACCTGGCAGTAAGTTATTCTTTGCTTTATACATTATTTGCATAGTATGCATAGCATAGTATTTACATATATATAATATATATGATTGCAATTAATGATGTCAAATGTTTAAATAATGACAGTGGGTCTCGTTGAATGTGATAAGAATGTGTAGTGGGAGGTGGAATTAATATTGGTTTCCATTTGTGGTAACTGCTGACTGAGATAAGGGATGAGATTAAATAGATCCTGGAACTTAGCCTGGTCTGGAGCAGGCTAGCTCCACAGAATATATCTCCATGGTAACTTATGTCAAAACATATCCCACTTCCCCTTATCCCACTTTTGTGCAACCAGATCAAGGATAAGTTGATCCAGGATAACCAACGTATCCTGGATTAATCCCTTATCCCAGTTTTGTGCAACAGGCCCCTGGAGTCAAGAAAAGCAGTCATATTTACAAACTGGATCCAGTGTTGGATAAAGGACTCTTGAGAGTAGGAGGAAGACTAAGCAAAGCAGCAATGCCAAAAGACACAAAACACCCAGTTATTCTTGCTAAAGATCAACATATCTCCACTCTCATTTTACGCCACATTCATGAGCAATTAGGACATTGTGGAAGAAATCACCTGCTTTCCAGACAGCCGCAAAAATACTGGATCACCAGTGCTAATGCTGCTGCCAGAAAGATTCTCTCCTCCTGTGCGGTCTGACGACGTTATCGGGGAAAGTTGGCTGAACAAAAGATGGCAGACGTACCTAAAGAAAGACTTCAGCCCGATCTTCCACCATTCACAAATGTAGGTGTAGACTATTTTGGCCCATTTGAGGTCAAGGTTGGCCGCAGTCTTGTCAAACGCTATGGGGTTATCTTCACCTGCATGGCCAGTCGTGCAGTGCATTTGGAAATAGCATACTCATTAGACACCAGTTCTTGCATTCATGCATTGCGCAGGTTCATTTCCAGAAGAGGTCAAGTGTCACACATCAGATCAGATAATGGAACCAACTTTGTGGGAGCAGAACGTGAATTGAGAGAAGCTCTGTCTGCTCTGAACCACAAGAAAATTCAAAGATCGCTACTTCAGTCAGGAGTGAAATGAAGCTTTAACACCCCTGCTGCATCACATCATGGTGGTGCATGGGAAAGAATCATTCGTATGGTCAGAAATGTCCCCAACTATGTGCTTCGTCAGCAAAATGTGGACGATGAGGGATTGCACACTCTTCTGTGCGACGTGGAAGCCATACTGAATGACCGTCCCATTACAAAGGTCTCCGATGATCCTAATGATCTTGAGCCCTTAACTCCCAATCATCTGCTTTTGCTAAAAGGCAAGCCTGCTGTACCACCTGGGTTTTTTGAGAAAGGTGACTTGTACACGAAACGACGATGGAGGCAAGTTCAGTTCCTGGCAGATCTCTTTTGGCATCGATGGATTCGGGAGTACCCTTCACTGCTACAGGAGCGTCAGCGTTGGTCAAAGGACAAGAGGAGTTTCCTTACAGGAGACATTGTCATCGTAGCAGACTCTACTGCCCCCCGTGGATTCTGGTTGTTGGGAAAGGTGTTGCAGACCTTGCCTGACACAAATGGACTGGTGCGGTCTGTCAAGGTCCAGACTAAGTGCAGTGTACTGGAGCGACCAATCACTAAGATCTGTCTTCTCCAGGAAGCTGAATAAAAGACTGACATGATTTTTCATGTTGGGGTCGTCTGTGACCATGGACTGAGACACACACTTGCACTATGGACACTATGGACATAATTGGTGCCACATTTCTTTGGGTGTCATTGTTACGCTACAGTAACAATTAGGGGCCGGTGTGTTGTGACTAACTGTGTTGTGCACGGTGCATGGTGTGTGTGTGTGTATGGGAGTGGGATAGGTTGTGTGAATGTCGTCGTCTCACTCGGTGATTGGCAGGTAAACAATCAGTTGACCTACATATGGGAGTCACAGGTGATCCACGGATGGAAATTAGGTCAGGGGAAGCCACACAGTTTTTCAACCATGCGTGTGTGTGTGTGGGTCGGTCTGTATGTGCAGCAGAATTAATTTGTATTTTTTTTGTTTTTGTTTTTGTTTTTTTTGTACGAGCTCATCTTTAAATAGATGCACCCGGTCTTTTGTAGGTGTTTTTAATTTTTGAAAAAGTTAAAAAAGGTTTGAACGGCACATCATGGCAGACCTTGTTTTTGGATACACCACGCGTTGGAAATGACTTCTGATTCCCACCAGTGGTCTTTTTTGTGGTTAGATGGCCACTACAGAGGTGTTGATTCAACCGATAATATGATGTTGATGTAGTTTGTGCTGCTGTTGAACTGTGTTCCATCATACTGGCAGATCTTTACATTATCAAGCCCGCACTCATTGATGTAAACCAGGTGGACAAACACAGCAAAACGTCCAGTGTTGAATTAACTCCCACAGAGTTGATTTCAACACTTTTTCAGGGTTTATATAGCTCCACACTCTCTAGAAATAATTTAATACTTTTGAAATAGTTAAACATTTCACACTGTGTGAGAGTTCAACCTTTAACTCGTTGAACAGAGTTAAATTAACACTACATGATTCGACAAGTAACACTGCTCAGACACTTTTTACACCCTGGTTAGTGTTAGCTTTTCTGCTTCAGTGTCAGGCTATCCACACTTAAAAGTGTTAAAATTATTGTAAGAATGAATGCCATTGACAAAATTTCTTTCAAAAAAGGACATTTATTTTGTCCTCTTACTGAACATTAAAACATTGTGAATGAAGGTAATATGTACAATCTCTCATCTGAAACATCGTACAAGCTTTGAATGTCATAAGGTTTATAAAACCTCAGCTCATATCATTTTACAAAGTAGTGCAAGATTGAAACGCAGATTAAGATTTATTTAAAATTTAATTCACTTCGAACATCCTTCATAATAAAAGAGCAGCATGAAGATGAGCACAGTGAAGAAACTGCCTGATCCAGACCTGATCCAGGACTGATCCAGACCTGATCTAGGCCTGATCCAGACCAGATCCAGGCCTGATCCAGGCTTGATCTAGGCCTGATCCAGACCAAATCCAGGCCTGATCTGGGCCTGATCCAAACCAGATCCAGGCTTGATCCAGACCAGATCCAGACCTGATCCAGACCTGATCTAGACATTATCCAAACCAGATCAGACCTGATCCCGACCCGATCTAGGCCTGATCCACACCTGATCCAGACCTGATCTAGCCCTGATCCAAACCAGATCTAGACCTGATCCAGGACTGATCCAAACCAGATCCAGACCTGATCCAGGACTGATCCAAACCAGATCTAGACCTGATCCAGACCTGATCTAGGCCTGATCCAAACCAGATCCAGGCCTGATCCAAACTAGATCCAGACCTGATCCAAGCCTGATCTAGGCCTGGTCCAAACAAGATCTAGACCTGATCCAGGACTGATCCAAACCAGATCCAGGCCTGATCCAAACCAGATCCAGGTGAAAGAGCTGCTGTCTCTCTGCTTAACATCACATTGATATGTTCAGCACAGCAACACAATATTAACAACATTAATATCAAATCAATAATCAAACTGTGTTAGTGGGAACTTTCAGGTGAAAGTAGCTCAAATATAAACAGCTGGAGACGATGAAACCCAAACCTGTGGTCTGCTTCGTCTATTAAAGGGTCTGAAGCAGCACAGCAACAAGACGATTCACAGACCTTCATCCTCACAGCTGCAGCATTTCACTAATTCACTGCTCCTCCAGTCAGGTTCTGCAAAGCTTCACCTCTTTTGAACCTTTTTGGTCGACAGCGGCCACGTTTTTCCACCCATCGTCCTCCTTTATTATAGAAATGTGTGTCTCAGCCCCCCAATGCTGCATTTTCATGTCGAGACAGTCAAAATCCAACAACAACATTATGTTCCAGAGGCCTTTTGAACACAACACTGAGCTGGTCTTCTGTGTCTCAATTCAAGTCAGTCAGACTCGCTGTGTGAGAGTCTGAGTTACAGCGCCACCATCTGGCTGATTGCAGCAGAAAAAAGAGATTACAATGACAATAATAAGGAAGTGGCACGATCAGAAGTCACATCTGAACTGGAGTAGAATAACACACGAGGTGAGAAGGTGACGTGAAAAAAAAATTCAATAACCTTAATAATATAATTACCTTCTGAAAGACAACGAGTCTCTCAGCTGCATCACTTACAGGAGATGTATCAGCAGCAACAGGGACGCCATTTCTTGGTCATAGGCTGAATATAAAAATGTCACAAATCAACTGAGAAGTCTTCCAATTTAATTCTTTAAGTTGAAATTAAAACACAGAGGAATCATAAGATTTGTAAGTCTTCCATCAATTGTTTATATTTATTCCAAAAGTAGATCGAGTTTCAGAGATGCACAAGAATAAACAAAGACAGCTGAGACTGTCAAAGGTACTCGTTTCTTTCATTTTTATTATATATCAGGGTTAATAAAACAACTGTCACTGCAAACTGCTGTGACAGCAAGCAAAAACAAATGTCAAATGCCTGGAGGATGAGCCGTCATCAAACAGGAGACTGAAGTCTTGGTCCACCTTTAAGAAAGGAAATATTAAACAACTGCTACTAAAAATTGAAACTATTCAAAACATAATTCCTAACTCCCCGGTCCTTTTGTATCCAGGAATCTTGGAAAGGTAGAGAGGACGTGATCACTTCTGCCTGGGTCACTGACGAGCTTCTGACGAGGCTGAAATGTCTCTTTCATCTTCTGGAAAATCACACAGTTGTCCGTGGTATGGTTGAGCAAAGACATGGCCTCCTGGCAAGCATCCCTATTCTGCCCTCGCAGTACGATGTCAGCTTTGTACAGCTAGACAGATAGTTAACAGCATGAAGGAGGGAAACTCCAGATATTTTGTTGAGGATTGATGTTTTATCGTTTCTTCTCTTTTCTTCCTCAGTTTTATTTCTTTTAGTTTTCCTCTTTTCAAGTCTGTAAGACTGAAACAATAAACAGAAAATAGCCATTACAAAGGTATAATGTCTGTCATATCTTTTGCACAATAAAATAAAAAAGTCACAGAATTTGCATGTCAACACATTTACACATGAACTACAGATGTGCTTAATGTATAGAAATGAAACACACATCCACAATATCGCCTAACTCATTGCGAGTCATCTGGTTGCTCAGGTGGAAACAATTCCATTAATTAACCTACGGCATAACGCCAAGACCCCCTGCTGGGCGGATTAAACAATGCATCGGCAAAAAATAAAAACTCTCACCCGCGAGTGTAACCTGACCAAATCGATACAGTCACGAACGTAATCAATACATTACTGAAAGTAAACCTGTGCATCACACAACCCGACATGTAGATGTGTTATTACTTACAGACAAAGATCTAACCAAACTTGGTCATGAAGCAGATTCGTGGATGATTTTCGGCTCAGTTGCTTGAGCTGGTCCGTCACTGAAACGGGTCCGACTAGGAAATAAAAGTAAACTCCGCCGGGCGGAACAATCCCCCTTGAGCTACCTGTCCACATCAACAGTCCTTTGAAGATTTGGGCCCCCCAGAGAAACGTCCATGGGGCTACTCGGTGGCAGTGGAGATCCACGATGAATCTTTCCTTGGACAGTTTTCAGACGCCAAGACATGTATCCTGTGCTGCTTGCAGCATGATAGAAGTGTTCCTGAAATAAAACAAAATAAATGTGTTGTCAAACAAAGCTCAAAAGAAATCTGAGAGAATTCAAACAATAACATTACTAACAATAGTCATAATTAAGTCATATTGAATAATAAGACTATATAATAATATATAGTAGTAATGACTGTGACTTGAAATGTCAACAGACAAAATCATCAGATCTGTGTGGAGTGATGAGGAGACTCTAACCTTCCTCACATGAACACATGAACCAAACAGAAATATCATATTTCATGTTTTCCACTTTGATTTTCACTTTTGCCCTGTGCAGTTTTAACCACCCGTGCCAGTTGTTTCCTCTCCTGTGCCGCGCAGCTGCAATACCACACTGTCACACTAAGGCAGAGGATGCTTTCAATTGTGGCCCTGTAGAAGTTAACGAGCAACCGAGAGGAGAGTCCAGCCCGTTTCAGTTTCCTGAGGAAGAAGAGCCTTTGTTGTGCCTTCTTCACCAGGCGGGAGGTGTTCATGGACCAGGAAAGATCAGATGTGATGTGGAGGCCCAGGAACATGATGTTGTCCACACGCTCCACCACTTCTCCGTCCATGAGGAGGGGGGCGTGATCCGTCTTCCTGGACCTCCTGAAGTCCACAATGACCTCCTTGGTCTTCCCTGTGTTCAGCACCAGGTTGTTGGCTGAACACCACTGGGTGAGCTGGTGTATCTCCTCTCTGTAGTGGCTCTCGTTGTTATCTGAGATGAGACCCACTACTGTAGTGTCGTCCGCAAACTTCTTGACTGTGTTGGTGGGGTGTATGGCAGCACAACCCTGTGGTGTGCCCGTGCTGAGGACCAGAGGGGATGATGTGATGTTCCCTATTCTCACCACCTGAGGCCTGTTGGTGAGAAAGTCTGCTAGTAATAGATTACTATTCAAATTATCCCGAGACATATCTATTACCCAGCATCACATCAAGAGCTGTAATAAATCAGCTGAAGGCAATCTTTTCCAGGCAGGGCATCCCACTAACTCTGGTTTCTGACAATGGTCCTGCCTATGCCAGTCATGAGTTTCAGGTGTTTGTGTCAGAGTATGAGTTCAATCATGCAACTTCCAGTCCTCTTTATCCGCAAGCCAACGGAAAGGCTGAGAAAGGAGTACAGATTGTGAAAAGACTATTAAAAAAGGCAGCGCATAGCAATACTGACCCATACCTGGCCCTGATGTCAAACAGAGCAGCCCCACTGGAAAGTGGCAAGTCACCAGCTGAGCTGTTGCTGGGGCGTAAGATCCGTACTCGACTGCCCAGTCACATCACACACATACCTAAACACAGAGATGAAGTGTGGGCAGAGAAAGCCAGGAGACTACAACAGAAACAAAAGGTATCTCATGATCGCACAGCCGCTGCTCGAGAGCCACTACAGGACAAGGATGTAGTTCGCATGGAAGGACCTGGGTCGTGGGATAGAAGAGCTGTTGTTCTGCAACATGTTGCTCCCAGGTCATACAATGTCATGACAGAGAATGGTGATGTCTTTCGCAGAAACAGGAGGCATCTGCTGAAAAATGCAGAGCGATGGCAACCACAGGTGGTCAGAGAGGATGACCCAAGGCTGGACAACAGGCTAAACAAGCAGGGAACAGAAGCAAGGGCACAAAGAGATGAAGGACATGATAGTGACAATTTAACAGAAGTCCCGTCCCATGCAGAGGAGATGGTAGGAGACACATCCAAGATGATGCAACAGTCCATGCAGCTACGCAGGTCAGAGCGAACCAGAAAGCCTGTGGTTAAACTGGACCTGTAGTTGTGACTTCAGAGACTATAACAGTCATTGACTCTTGGGCTTGGGTAGTATTCATAATTTACCTGCTATGTTTCAAAAGGAGTGTTCATAGGTCACATGCAGATGTTAAAGGTACAGCTTATGCTGTTTGTGTTAATATGCCTTTCTTTGCTGTTATTTCAAAGGCAGCATTCATAAGTCACATGCAGATGTTTTAAAGGTACAGTTTATGTTGCTTGTTTATGCTTGTTTATTGTTGTTTCTTTTTTATAAAAAGCTTTGTGTATATGTTATGTTTATGAAGGGGGAAGATGTACTGATAACAGTAATTGTCGTAAAGGAAGGTGGGGTCAAGGTTGATTTACGACTGCTGTAAGGTGTGTGACAGATCACGTTCTGGCAGTAAACATCACAGACCTAAAAGTCATTTGTGAGACTCTTATTTAACACAAAATAACAATACAGTAATGACTGTGACTTGAAATGTCAACAGACAAAATCATCAGATCTGTGTGGAGTGATGAGGAGACTCTAACCTTCCTCACATGAACACATGAACCAAACAGAAATATCATATTTCATGTTTTCCACTTTGATTCTCACTGTTTCAGGTTTGACCGGCTCTCTTTTAGTTACATCATATTGTTGAGGCCTCTTCTTCAAGGTTTTAACACACCTGACTGGAGAATTAGGCTCTGGATCAATTCGAATCCTATCAGGTTGCAAATCACTCACTGAATAGTGATGTGATTCCTTACGGGAAGGCAATGAATGAATGGAAGAAAGAAAGAGAGTAACTTCTCCAGAGCAACAAAACTTGTCAGACCAAACATGACGATCTGCAGGAGTTCAGAGAGGAGCTGGCCAAGAAAGAAGAGAGCTGGGAGACGAGAGTCAAGCAGTTGGAATAACAATAATAATAATAATAATAATAATGTGATCAGCCGGTCCAGGGCTGTTCTACACTTTTCTTGCCTTTTTTGCTGGGGACATGTCATTCTCCAGCCACACGTCAAGTGTTTTGTCCTCTCCAAACAAATGAAAAGCAATGTCCGCAAAATGCTCCATATTTTGCCTCTCAAATCAGCTGTCAATTTGTTATTGAGCTTGCTACATGAAGGGATTGCCCCTTTAGTCTCTGACTGCTAGGAATTCCTGAGCAGCCCTCTTCTATCCAGAAATAAACAGACAAATAAATCTACACAGACTGTGACAGTAATTCATAGCGACACTCTCTGCACCGACATGCACCAAGACAGTAACGTTGTGCAACGACAGTTAGGCTGATATAGCGTTCGTCATGTAGCATCACAGCATAAAGAAGCTAGCTAACTAGCTCTCCACAAAATAAAAAAAGCATACAATTAAATAAGTTAACCAGCAGAAGCTCACCTCGTTGTGTCGGCGGATGAAATGTGAAGGTAGCGGAGGTCGACCGGTGGACTTCAGGAGGCTTCAGGCAGAGAGACTCCAGCCGGCTCCGGTTGCCGGGTCTGTTTTCATATGGAAACTTCGCGGTGATCCGCGATTGGCTGTCGGTCGGGGGTTGGGGGTGACCAGCCGCAGCTGACCGGGGAGGGACGGAGATGATGGGGATGTGTTGGGAGGGACGTTAGTCCTTCGTGAAGAAGCTAAAAAAAAAACTCGATGGTCCATGCTAACTTTACCGCTATACCACAGCAATGATAACAAGGACATATCAGCCTTTATATACCTCCAAACGTAAACATCCACCTCTGTCATGGTAGTCGAAAACGTTGTTTAAGATTAAAGGCTGATTCTACATAAAGTATAAATACTATGAAGACGCTATATACAAGAGCGTTTTAATTCAATAACTATTTTCTTATTTTCTCTGTTATTCATGTCACATACAGGTGCAATGATGATTGCTGGGTAATATTTTGTTGTCCAATCGAAAGTCTCTATTTAATCACGTGACAAGACTCCAGCCAGGTGAAACGCAAAAGTTGGCCAAGCTACTAGGGTTTTCCTTTAATTTTATCATTCTATCATTGTTTTTCACATATTTGCACAAAACAGCTAATGTAAACCGTACAGGCTATCTGTAGCTTGTTAGCACCTTGTGTCTGCTGTGTGTGTACACTCAGTTTATTATGTGCACCAAGCTAAAACTAATGTGGTCTAATACAAAGTCTAATACAACCGTCCAACCTTCATGAAAGTTATAGTGTTCAGTTTTTGATGAAATTCTGTTAAAGAGGTGTTGATTCAACCGATAATATGATGTTGATGTAGTTTGTGCTGCTGTTGAACTGTGTTCCATCATACTGGCAGATCTTTACATTATCAAGCCCGCACTAATTGATATAAACCAGGTGGACAAATACACAGCAAAATGTCCAGTGTTGAATTAACTCCCACAGAGTTGATTTCAACACTTTTTCAGGGTTTATATAGCTCCACACTCTCTAGAGTTAAATTAATACTTTTGAAATAGTTAAACATTTCACACTGTGTGAGAGTTCAACCTTTAACTCGTTGAACAGAGTTAAATTAACACTACATGATTAACACTGCTCAGACACTTTTTACACCCTGGTTAGTGTTAGCTTTTCTCGCTTCAATGTCGCTTTAAAAGTGTTAAAATTATTCTAAGAATGAATGCCATTGACAAAATTTCTTTCAAAAAAGGACATTTATTTTGTCCTCTTACTGAACATTAAAACATTGTGAATGAAGGTAATATGTACAATCTCTCATCTGAAACATCGTACAAGCTTTGAATGTCATAAGGTTTATAAAACCTCAGCTCATATCATTTTGCAGTCTACCGGTCTGTTGAGAAATATATCTGTTGTGCCACATTCTGCACTAAGTAACAAGAATAACAGAATACTACTACTGCCAATACTAATGCTATAATAAATACAATAATAACATTGTTGTGACTAATTGTGTTGTGCATGGTGTGTGTGTGTGTGTGTGTGTGTATATGGGAGTGACTAACACCGTCATCCCAGACAAGCTGGCGCTGAAGCTACACACGGTGGGTCTGCCTGCGTCTCTGTGCCACTGGATCAGAGACTTTCTCACCAACAGGCCTCAGGTGGTGAGAATAGGGAACATCACATCATCCCCTCTGGTCCTCAGCACGGGCACGCCACAGGGTTGTGTGCTCAGCCCGGCCCTCTTCACCCTGTTTACTCACGACTGTGCTGCCATCCACCCCACCAACACAGTCGTGAATTTTGCGGACGACACTACAGTAGTGGGTCTCATCTCAGATAACAACGAGACCCACTACAGAGAGGAGATACACCAGCGCACCCAGTGGTGTTCAGCCAACAACCTGGTGCTGAACACAGGGAAAACCAAGGAGGTCATTGTGGACTTCAGGAGGTCCAGGAAGACGGATCACGCCCCCCTCCTCATGGACGGAGAAGTGGTGGAGCGTGTGGAAACATCAGGTTCCTGGGCCTCCACATCACATCTGACCTCTCCTGGTCCATGAACACCTCCCGCCTGGTGAAGAAGGCACAACAAAGGCTCTTCTTCCTCAGGAAACTGAAACGGGCTGGACTCTCCTCTCGGTTGCTCGTTAACTTCTACAGGGCCACAATTGAAAGCATCCTCTGCCTTAGTGTGACAGTGTGGTATTGCAGCTGCGCGGCACAGGAGAGGAAACAACTGGCACGGGTGGTCAAAACTGCACAGGGCATCGTGGGCTGCCCCCTCCCTGACCTAGACTCTATATATGAAGGTCGGGTCAGAAAGAGGGCGAGATCCATCGCCACGGACCCCAGCCACCCGGGCCACAGACTGTTTGTACCGCTTCCATCAGGAAAGCGGTACAGGAACATCCGCACCACCACTAACAGAGTGAGGGACAGCTTCTTCCCCAGAGCTGTCAGAGCTATCACCCCCAGCAGCCCCTCACTGCAGTGAGAGACTGTGTGAACTGTGAACACTGCACACCTCACTTTACACCTACACCTACACCTCTACCTCCACCTGCACCTTCTGTGTACTTGACTTTTATGTACACACATATACTATAATTATATACATTTTAGTATATCAGCACATTTCAGTTTCATTGGCATATTTTATTCTGTCGGTACATTTCACTGTGTATATTTTATATTTTATTCTGCTTGTATATTTTATTCTGTTTGCACATTTCACTTCCAAATTTTATTGTTTATTGTTTAGTATATTTTATTGCCGAAGTATATTTTCATTCTGTTATATTTTTAATTGCTTCACGAATATTTTTTTTATTGCATGTTGGTTTATTTTATTTTATTGTAGTTATCTTAATTTTATTCACTCTTTCTAGTCTTATCTTTCTTACCATCTAACATGGGGGTTGCAATGAAAATTTCATTGACATGTGCAATGACAATAAAGACTCTTGAATCTTGGATAGGCTGTGTGAATGTCGTCGTCTCACTCGGTGATTGGCAGGTAAACAATCAGTTGACCTACATATGGGAGTCACAGGTGATCCACGGATGGAAAATTAGGTCAGGGGAAGCCACACAGTTTTTCAACCGTGCATGTGTGTGTGTGTGGGTCGGTCTGTATGTGCAGCAGAATTAATTTGTATTTGTTTTGTTTTGTTTTGTTTTGTTTTGTACGAGCTCAACTTTTGGATACACCACGCGTTGGAAATGACTTCTGATTCCCACCAGTGGTCTTTTTTGTGGTTAGATGGCCACTACAACTTGTTGAAAAACTCAGCTTCAATTCCATCCCCCAGCAGCAGGAGACAAGGCTGCTGTGTCAATGGGGGCACGGCCCAAGCATTCAAATCATCAGTTCCATCATCCATCAGTAGGTGGCAGCAAAGTCACACTGCCAATGGAGGCTGCCACAAAAGCAACACATTTGAAAGTAAATGGATCTCAAGCTTATGAACCTAAACTGTTTCAAGAATGCCAGCAAACATACTATACAACAGATTACACTCAGGAAGCCCCCACTCATTTCATGCAGGACACTAACCAATATGCAAATTCAATGCAAGCCAATAAGGGCCAAGACAATCTCTTTAACATCATGAAAAGGCAAAATGACATCACAGCCTTGCTAGTACAGCAACAGTCCACATTGTCATTGCCTCCAAGGGATATAACAATCTTTGATGGAGACCCTCTGGAGTACAGAGCATTTATAAGAGCATTTGAGCATGGAGTGGAGGCAAAGGCTACTAGTACTGTAGATTGCCTATATTTTTTGGAACAGTACACAAAGGGGCAACCCAGAGAGTTGGTCAAGAGCTGTCATCACATGCCACCTGACAGGGGCTATCAACGAGCAAAGATTCTGTTTCGAGAACGTTTTGGAAATGAGCAAAGAATAGCCACTGCATATATGGAGAAAGCTCTTGGATGGTCACCATTGAAGTCAGAGGACGTCAAGACTCTGCAAACTTTTGCTTTGTTTCTGCGTGTCTGCTGTAATGCTATGGAGGATGTAAGCTTCATGTCAGAGATGATTATGCCATCTAACATGCGTGCTATAATCTCAAAATTACCCTACAAAATGAGAGAAAAATGGAGGAACACTGCTTATGAGCTGCAGGAGAGGCATCGTCGTCAAGCCGGTTTTCATCGAGAGGCAAGTGTCGATTGCTTCTGATCCATTGTTTGGAAATATTCAGGACACATCTGATACTTCACCAAAATATAAGAGTGGAAACAGAGTATCACAGAATCTTATCAAGGGGAAAGGAAGTAGTTTTGCTACATCTGTTGCAGCTGTCAATCCTGGAACTGTAACTCAAAAGCAAAAGGAGAAAAACTCATCTCATAAGCCTATGAAGATGTCCTGCCTGCCATGTGGAGAGGGTCACAAATTGGAGATGTGCCCCAAACTAGAAAGGAAGCTCCACAGAGAGAAAATTGACTTCTTAAAGGAAAGAGGTGTTTGTTTTGGGTGCTTATCTGTTGGGCACATGAGTAAAGACTGCCGTAGTCGTCTGTCCTGCCAGTTATGTCATTTGAAACATCCAACCGTCCTCCATATCCATTCAAAGGAGAAGGAAATCAAAACAGAGGACACACAGCAGGAAGCAACAAGAGAGAGTCAAGCAATTTCTACCAAAACATGTGGCCATATAGGGGCCGGAGGACAGGATTGTGCCTTGTCAATTGTGCCTGTTCAGATTAAGGCTAGAAAAGGCAGTAAAACACTGAAGACGTATGCATTCCTAGATCCTGGCAGCACTGCAACCTTTTGCTCAGAGCGACTGATGAGGGAGCTAAAGGTAAGAGGAAGAAAAGCCAAGTTCCTGTTAAGAACAATGAACCAAGAAAAATTTGTGGATAGTTACATCATATCTGGTTTGGAGGTCTCTGGGCTCAACAGTTAATTTAAACACAAGATACTTGTGCTCAAAAAGAGGATTCATTCTCAGTGAAGAACCTTGGAGCTCTAATCTGCCTCTATACCTGCCAAAGAGCAGTGATTCCTAACACGTCTCTGGGGGTCATCAGGTGGAAACCTCCCTTCAACAGTGTTTCGCCTACTTAGTCCCACTACACCTCCAGGAGGTTAGGCAGTGAACTCCGGCGTCCCAGAGTCACCCCCCCTAGTGCCAGTTCACACTGCTCCTACACAATCCAAACAGCACCGCCACGTTCAACTGACCCAGAGATGCTCCAGGTAGTGGCCAGTACCGATGCTACCATTTAACTATTGCTAATGCTACTGCTAACCGCTACCTGCTAAGAGGAACAGAAGAAGACAATAACGCTAGATTCACCTATACTGTTAATGTTAATTGCTAGCTACCAACACTAACTGCTAAGATACTATCATACTCTCACCGCTTTAGCTATTGTTAGCTGCTACAATGCTACCACAGGCCTAGATGCCACATGTAACTGCCGATTGCCACACTACCATCATCTACCCCTGCCTCTCACCAACTGCACCAAGAAAAAGCGGGGTGGGAATACAAACCCTGGTTCGGGTAGGGGATAGAAAATAAAGAGGTAGAGTCAAAAGATGAAAGTAGGGATTGGATACAGACCCTTGTTCGGGTAGGGGGTGGAAAATTTAGAAGGTGCTGAAGGTGGAGGCCTAAACCACAGACTAGATTTAACAGCCTCTTCTAACATTTCCTTCAAGAAGCAGCAAACCCTACCATTTCCTTCAAAAAGCAAACAGAGCAGGATAACAAACCCTAACATTTCCTTCAAGAAGCAGACAAAACAGGAAAACAACCAAAAAGATCAAAAAACAAGCCAACTCTGTGTCTTACCACGCAAACTCACCTGAACAGGCCGCATGGTCCCAAAGAGAGACTCTAGCTGGCCACACCCCCACCTTATCTAAACTTCCTGGTTCTCTTCCTATTGGCAGAGCGAGAAGATGGGGCGGGGAAAGCAGAGCAGAGGAGAGGTGTCTTGTTCAGACTTTAACCTCTTCTCTTGCCGGGTTAGGCATGCATGTCCTCTGCCTGCCCCCCCACTGTCCCTATTTCACCCCCCAACTACTATTATTTCTCCTGATCCATATCCACTGACTAGACCTAGCAGCCTCATCTGACATCTCCCTCACTGTCTTTCTTAAATTTTCCCCATGCACTCCCAGCTCCCTCAACAGTGAAACAGCTGACCCTGCAACAAAACCTCTACACCCCACTTCAACCGGACAGACCCTGGTCTTCCATCCCCTCTGCTCAGATTCTGTCTTTAAATCTGCATACTTAGTCTTCTTCCTTTCATAAGCTGCCTCCACTGAATTTTCCCAAGGGACTGTTAACTCAATAAAATACACAGTCTTTTTACTCATGGACCATAAGACAATGTCTGGCCTCAGATTACTATAAACTATTTCCTGGGGCACAACTAGCTGTCCTCCCAAGTCGACCTGCATTTGCCAATCATCAGCCCCTACCAGGCAGCCACCTCCCTGCTTTCTCCCTGACTTAGCAGCTCTATTTTTCTTCCCCTCTCGAACAAACTGCACATCTAACCTCTCCTTTCTAGAACTTCCAGAATTCACCTGCTTCCTTCTCTCCTCAATGCCTGCGGCTAAGCTTCTCAGCACCTGATTATGCCGCCATGTATACCGGCCTTGTGATAAGCTAATTCTACAACCTGACAAAATGTGCTTTAAACTTGCTGTACCTGAGCAGAGTGGGCACGATTGATCGCCCTGTACCCAGAGACTTAGGTTCTGCGGGGTTGGCAACACATCGTATGTCGCCCCTATCAGAAATTTAATACGGCCTTCCTCCATATTCCACAGGTCCCTCCAACTAAGTTTCCTCTTCTCAACACCTTCCCAATTCAACCATTGTCCCTGTTTGGCTTGACCAACTGCTTTTGCCCCTCTTAACAACTCCTCCTGCCTACGCACCTGTTCCACTACAAGCTTTCTTTTCTCCTTTAGACCTGCTTTATTCCACACTGGTTTGCCTGGGCCAAGCCCCAAGCCTCCCCGGCCAAATTGAACATTTCCTACTATTTCTGCATGCCTAAGAGCTGCCTCTGCCTCCTGCACTGCTGCCCTTGGGTTCCATTTCCTCCCCCCAGAAGGATTCGGAACCACATTGCTAACTAACATGTCCTTACTCCCAGATAATAAAAGTTCTGTCCTAACCTTAGTGCATTTAAACTCCTCTGTTAGACTGGATACTGGCAGCTGAAGCATTCCTTTCCCATACAAAGCTACATTGCTTAAGCACCTGGGAGCACCCAACCATTTTCTAATATAAGAGCTAACTAGCCTTTCCATTCTCTCTGCTACAGATAATGGGACTTCATATACTGACATTGGCCACATTAACCTAGGATACAAGCCAAACTGCAAGCACCACAACCTCAGTTTTCCTGGGAGCCCTGATTTATCTATTCTCTCCAGCCCTTCTGCAACATCCTTTCTAAATTGCACAACCTGTTCAACATCATTCAGGTCCACATTGTACCACCGTCCTAGACTCTTAACTGATTTCTCCCTAATTGTTGGGATTTCCTCACCATCTATAGCAAACTTTCTATCACTTACTTTCCCTCTGTATATTGAAATACTCCTTGACTTACTAGGCTTAATCTTCATACTAGCCCACTTGAGATTCTGATTGACTTTATCTAACAACCTCCTTGTACATGGCACTGTTGAAGTTAGCAGTGTCATATCATCCATATAAGCCCTAATTGGTGGAAGACGCATTCCATTCTGCCGTCTCTCTCCACCTACGACCCACTTGGAAGCCCTAATAATTACCTCCATAGCCATTGTGAAAGCTAGCGGGGACACTGTACATCCTGCCATAATACCAACCTCCAATCTTTGCCAGCCTGTTGTGAGCTCTGCGATACTTGCACACAGTCTGATGTCTTGGAAATATGCTTTCACCAAGTTAACAACTATCTCCGGCACTTTAAAGTAGTCAAAGGAACTCCAAATAAGGTTATGTGGCACTGACCCAAACGCATTAGCCAGATCTAAAAATACAACATTCAAGTCTCTTTTCTCCCTCTTAGCTGTCTGAATCTGATGCCAAATCATGCTAGTATGCTCTAAGCATCCCGCAAATCCTGGTATCCCTGCTTTTTGCACTGTCGTATCTATCATACCATTCCTTTCTAAGTATTTAGCCAGCCTCTGTGCTACGATACTAAAGAAAATCTTTCCCTCAACATTTAGGAGAGAAATCATCCGAAACTGGCTAAGGTCCGATGACTCCTTCTCCTTAGGGATGAAGACACCTCCTGCCCTGCGCCATGCTCTTGGAATACTTTGTTTCTCCCAAACTATTCTCAGGTATCTCCATAGTGTCCTTAAGATGCCAGGTGCACTCTTATAGACATGGTAGGGGACTCCATTAGGCCCTGGGGCCGAAGAAGCCTTTGCACGCCTAACCACCTCCACCACTTCTCTCCACCTAGGTGGGCTCACATCCATCTCCTGCTCCACTTCCCCTAATGGTGGCATGTCAGGTGGAAGACCTATGTTCCTATTCTCCTTTGAATCTGAATACGTCGACTTCAAATACTGTTCAATCTCTGATTTCGTGTAATATCTACCATGAGTTGCCTGATGTGTTGACACAAAATGAAATGCCTGTGACACGTGACAGCATTCCAAGACAGGAAGAATTAGATGTTTGGCCGCACAGTTCAGCTCAGTGGAAATTCCCGTTATAGATGCTGATGTGGAGCTGCTAATTGGAACCAGTGTTTCAAAATTAATGGAACCATGGGAGGTTGTAAACAGCAAAAGCGATGGACCTTATGCCGTGAGAACCCTGCTGGGGTGGGTTATCAATGGACTACTGAGAGAAGAGGATGAGGCTGGAAACAGTTGTCCCACCATCATAGCCAATAGAATTTCAATAAGCGCCTTGGAGGAATTGTTGGTGAAGCAGTACAATCACGACTTCGATGAGAAATCAGCTGATGAAAAGCCAGAAATGTCCAGGGAGGATGTTAAGTTTTTGGAAATTATGAACACTTCAGTTGACCTCAATGACGGCCATTACCCTCTGAGATTACCTGAGAGGCCTCTCGCGGCGGGAAAGCCGAGTACTTTCTTGCATGTAGCAGATGGATTCATGGCCCTGACTTTCTTTTTATGGACGAAAGGGAGTGGCCCGTGAACATTGTGGAGCCTGCTCCTATTAGCAATGATGACCCAGAGGTCAAAGGAGAGGTTACAGTAAACACCATCATTGTCAAGGACAGACAGACTGCAGTAGATCAGCTGATCAATTATTTCTCATCATGGAAAAGGTTGAGAATCTCAGTTGCATGGTTTCTCCAGGTGAAAAGGATGTTGCAGATGTTGAGTAAGAAGAGAAAGGAAATACAAGCTTCTGTGTCCAGCAGCAGCCTTGATATGACTCAGCAGAGGAGCACAGTGGAAAAGGGGATGCAAAGATTCAGAACTACACTTGGTAACCAAGCTTTGTCTACAGAGGATATCGATGCTGCAGAACAAGCCATTGTTCAGTTTTGTCAACTCGACAGGTTTTGTGATGAAATAAGTGCTCTGAAAAGGGGAACATCTGGGGCCTGTTGCACAAAATTAGACATCCAGGATAAGTTATTGAGCCAATCCAAAAACAACAGAGTTCAGGCTTAATTGGTTGCACAAACGGCAGGCCAGGATAAGCAGACACGGATTTATCAAGCCAGGTGAAACCAATCCTGGATAAGTTGCAGCACACTGCTCCTCAAATAGGGCCCGCAATCAATCACAGATTCACTGATTCACCATGGCATCTCGTGCAGCATACTTCCCCCCGTTGGAGCAAGAGATAATTATGGACGCATATGAAGAGGTGAAAGACCAATTTAAAAAAAAAAGGAAACACCGCCACTGCCGTAAAACAACGAGAGAAAGCGTGGCTAATCATTGCAGATCGCCTGAATGCGTAAGTATTGCACAAACACACACTCACGACTCCACTGAAACCATCACAATTACAATCCAAATAGTTTATTAACCCATAAGAACCCAGACCCTTTTCTGCTTTTAGGAAAATTATGGGGGACATAAGACAGACTAAATAGACCACATATACACATTTCTGACATTTTTTTTCAAAACACCACCCCCTACTGTCCAAGATCTCAAATGATGTGTCACATTGGGCGTTGAGAACTCGGATTATTTCATGTTTTAGGAAAATTTGGACGTGTGACACCTGTGTCACCGTGGGTTCTTATGGGTTAACATCCCCAAAAACGTAGTTGTATTCTGATTATGAAACAGCTGGAACTACCAGTGAAATTGACTGCAGATGTGAGTAAAATCATGTAAATGCAGCTCCGTATTTGCTCCTCATGCTCCTCTGTTGTTTCATTCATTATGTGTGCGTGTCCTTTGTTCATTTTTTTATTTAATTTATTATTTTCAGATTAAACATGACTGGGCCCAAACGAACTTGGCAGCAAGTCAGGATAAAGTACAAGAACATCCTGCAGAACGGTAAGTGCCCTGACAAATATTATGCATGTACATACTTTGTACGCAGAGGGTGCCTGCTCACATATTGTCTGTACTTATAGCAATTAAAAAAAAAAAAAAACCCACAAGCAAGGCACGGGTGGTGGGTCACTACTAGCTGACCTAACCCCTCAGGTGCCCATGAGGGAAATTTTGTGAACAGGAAATCCTTTCACAGCATTAATGTTCAGGTGAACATGACTTTATGACATTAATGAACACTGTACATTGCTTGTGATGTGCATTGTTTGGTTTAATAGTCTACATCTTATCATTTCAGATGGTGTGCAATGCTGACTACCTGATCAGCAAAGCCAGGCCACTTTGCCTGATGGCGCACGCTGCTGGGGGACAGAGGGTATGCCTGTGAGCCTTTTTGCCTCACATCTTACGTAGACCCTCAGGGAGCACAGCAGGCACAATGCCCATGCCAGGACAAGGGCTCGGATCCAGATGACCTTTGGCCTCCTGAAGGCACGCTTCCAATGTCTGCACCATCTGAGGGTCAGTCCGGACAGAGCATGCCATATTACTGTGGCTTGTGCTGTCCTCCATAATGTGGCCTGTCTGAGGAAGGAGAGGGCCCCCAGAGTGCCCTCAGATGACGACAGTGGTTGGCTGAAAAGAGACCAATATGTTTTTTGGGTTTTTTTTGGGTTTTTTTTTCAACTTTATTTTGCATTTTTCTATTAACAAACATACAACTTCCGAACATAAACACCCCCCCCCCCCCACCCCCCCCACCCCCCAAGGCTCGTAAACAAAATTAAATCAAATAAACAGAAAAAGTACAAAAACAAATACAGAAATAGTCAGACAGGAACCCCTCATTATATGTTCACGTTCAGTGATGTGATGTTTTGAGCATATAATAAAGAGGCTTTAACTATCCAATACAACTTGTATTAAGGTGTATCATTGAAAAGAAAAGCCTTCTACAAATTCTATAAAGGGACTCCAGATCAAGGTAAAGTTTCTGTGGGCTTTACATATCTTGTATCTCATTTTCTCTAAAGGTAGAAAAGATAGCACATCCCTCAGCCACTGCAGGAATGACGGGGCTGAATTTGACTTCCAATTAAAAAGTATGAGTCTGCGTGCGAGCAGGGAAGCAAATGCCAAAGCATTTTCTTGCAGGTTTGAGACTTTGCAGCCTGGTGGTGGTACGCCAAAAATGGCTGTGTGATAGTCAGGTGTTATAGACTGGCCACAGATTTTGGAAAATACATCAAATATCTGTCTCCAATAGTCGTCGAGGGAGGTGCATGACCAAAACATATGTCCAACTGTGGTGGGTACATGACTGCACCTCGGACAGCCTGGATCTGTAGTGGGAAAGAGTTTGGCCAACTTATCCCTTGAATAATGCAGACGGTGGAGTACTTTAAATTGAATTAAACCATGGCGTATACACAATGACGAGGTATGAATACGTTTTAGACTATGCTGCCACATATCATCAGAGAGCTCAACCCCCAAATCCCTTTCCCATGCCGTTTTAGTTTTATCCCATGATACTGGTTTGAGGTCTCCAATCATATTATAAATGACAGATACCCGCTTCCTCTCATAAGGATCTAATCCTAGAATTGTATCAAAATGCTCCTTGGGTGGCAGGAAAGCTGCGTATCTGGAGAAATCTAAAATGATGTGATCTGGGTATATTGTGGTCATTTTTGAGTGTTTCAAATGAAATAAACACATTATCAGGGTACAAATCACAGAAAACACCAACCCATTTCTATGCCAATATTGGAATGCATTGTCATACCCAGATGGAAGAAAGAAGTGATTATCTGCTACTGGGAAGTACCTGCTATACTGCTTTAGATCAAAGTGTCTCCTAAACTGTAACCATATTCTAAGCGAAGCTTTGACAACTGGGTTTGTGAACTGTATAGTACAGTTGTGTGGTAACGATGACGTGAGCGTCGGTAGGGGGTTGGATAATAGTTCCATGTGAACCCAGTCTGGGCCCTGTTTATTTTCATATGTATAAATCCAATGAATTAGTTTTGCTATGCTTGCAGCCCAGTAATACCAAAGAAAATTGGGTAATCCCAACCCACCAGCGTCCTTAGGAACCTCCAGGTACATCTTCTTCATCCTAGGGTTAGAATTGTTCCATAGAAATGAAGAAATCAATCTATCCAACTGTTTAAATGTTTTCATAGGGATAAATATAGGAATCATCTGGAACACATAAAGAAATCTGGCCCAGACTGTCATTTTAACTATGTTAATGCGGCCTGCTAACGAAATTGGTAAAGTTGACCATTTCCCAAAATCTTGTTTTGTTTGATCCAGTAATGAATTAAAATTGTGTTTCTCCAAGTCCTCTATCTTGCGGGTAACTTTAATTCCTAAATATGTGAACATATTGTGTTCTATCTTGAATGGAAATTTGGAATAATCTCCGTCTGTGCGGAAACAGATATGGGGAGAGGCCACAGCCCTGTCTACAGGACCTGTGAAGGGGGAAATAGTCAGAGATATTGTTATTGGTCCGTACAGCCGCAGTGGGTGTGTCATATATTATTTTAGTCCATGTTAGAAATGATGAACCAAAGCCAAATTTTTCTAAGACAGCAAACAGGTATTGCCATTCAACACGATCAAATGCTTTTTCGGCATCCAAGGAGATCACCACTTCTGTGGTCTCCCTGGATGCCGAGTGCGGGGTGTACAGGATATTGAATAATCTACGCATATTATAAAATGACTGTCTACCTGGAATGAAGCCTGTTTGATCTGGATCAATTTTATAGTCACAGTTTAAAAGGCTTATTGGGCGGTATGAGCTGCATAATAAAGGGTCTTTCTCTTTTTTTGAGCAGTACTGAGATTATGGCCTGGGTCATAGTTCGAGGCAATTTCTGTTGTTCAAAAATGTCCTGATACAGTTGGCTAAGTATTGGTGCTAGTTTATCAACAAATTCCTTGTATATCTCGATTGAAAACCCGTCAGGCCCCGGGGCCTTACCGCTCTGCATTGATTTAATTGCCTGCATAACTTCGTCTGTTGTAATCTGTCTGTCTATCTGCAAACTGTCCTCCGGTGTGACCGTTGGAATGGAGAGACCAATATGTTTTAAATTATTTCAGTTAAAGTGCATTCAGTACATTTAAGTTGAATATGGCCTGCAATAGCAGATAGCTATTCATTTGGCCTATTGTGCTGTGTACTGTGTGTACAGGCCTGACATTTGTCTGTTCATTTGTTAAGTATGGATTTGTCCTGCATTTATTCCAGTGTGCAGACATGCAGGGTGTTTTATATACAGACCTTTGAGAATGTGTATTTGTTCTTGTGATGAATAATATGCTTTGATTCTGTGCTTTCTATCTTGTAGAGCACTGTGAGACTTCACTTTTGAAAGGAACTGATGGATTACTTGCTTTGATTTATCCTATTCAATAAAGGAACGTCATGTCATCATGTTACTGTATGATGTGTATTTTTTTATTGATTCCTATTTGTCGAACATGTAATAAAAAAACCAAAGCAAACAGACAAAAAGTGATAATAATAAAAATAAAGAAGAAAAAAAGGTGTCACCCTCTTCAATTCATGTTGATCTCAGATTACATGAGCGAAAGGGAGTAGGAAGAAGTGTAAACTTATTAAACCCTACCCCTTAAGTACTATTACATTTTTATCAAAAAACTCATGACTGAAACATCCTGATTCATCCTCAACCTATACATGATCCATATATTCAGCAATTACCGATAAATAATGTGCACAGTATGCAGGCATTGACAGTTACATTATGTATAGAAAAAAGTGTGATTCACAACACACACCCAAATACCTATTAGTCATTACTATATCTCGCAAGAATAAATTCTTTATACCTTTTTTTTAACTGACTTATGTTAGATATTTGTTTCATCTCTACACACAATTTGTTCCATAGTTTTACTCCACAGATCGTAACACAAAAACTTTTCAATGTAGTGCGCACTTTAAGAATCTTAAAATTTAACTCACCCCTTAATTTATAACATCCCTCTCTATCACTAAACCGTTTCTGAACATTACCTGGCAGTAAGTTATTCTTTGCTTTATACATTATTTGCATAGTATGCATAGCATAGTATTTACATATATATAATATATATGATTGCAATTAATGATGTCAAATGTTTAAATAATGACAGTGGGTCTCGTTGAATGTGATAAGAATGTGTAGTGGGAGGTGGAATTAATATTGGTTTCCATTTGTGGTAACTGCTGACTGAGATAAGGGATGAGATTAAAGAGATCCTGGAACTTAGCCTGGTCTGGAGCAGGCTAGCTCCACAGAATATATCTCCATGGTAACTTATGTCAAAACATATCCCACTTCCCCTTATCCCACTTTTGTGCAACCAGATCAAGGATAAGTTGCTCCAGGATAACCAACGTATCCTGGATTAATCCCTTATCCCAGTTTTGTGCAACAGGCCCCTGGAGTCAAGAAAAGCAGTCATATTTACAAACTGGATCCAGTGTTGGATAAAGGACTCTTGAGAGTAGGAGGAAGACTAAGCAAAGCAGCAATGCCAAAAGACACAAAACACCCAGTTATTCTTGCTAAAGATCAACATATCTCCACTCTCATTTTACGCCACATTCATGAGCAATTAGGACATTGTGGAAGAAATCACCTGCTTTCCAGACAGCCGCAAAAATACTGGATCACCAGTGCTAATGCTGCTGCCAGAAAGATTCTCTCCTCCTGTGCGGTCTGACGACGTTATCGGGGAAAGTTGGCTGAACAAAAGATGGCAGACGTACCTAAAGAAAGACTTCAGCCCGATCTTCCACCATTCACAAATGTAGGTGTAGACTATTTTGGCCCATTTGAGGTCAAGGTTGGCCGCAGTCTTGTCAAACGCTATGGGGTTATCTTCACCTGCATGGCCAGTCGTGCAGTGCATTTGGAAATAGCATACTCATTAGACACCAGTTCTTGCATTCATGCATTGCGCAGGTTCATTTCCAGAAGAGGTCAAGTGTCACACATCAGATCAGATAATGGAACCAACTTTGTGGGAGCAGAACGTGAATTGAGAGAAGCTCTGTCTGCTCTGAACCACAAGAAAATTCAAAGATCGCTACTTCAGTCAGGAGTGAAATGAAGCTTTAACACCCCTGCTGCATCACATCATGGTGGTGCATGGGAAAGAATCATTCGTATGGTCAGAAATGTCCCCAACTATGTGCTTCGTCAGCAAAATGTGGACGATGAGGGATTGCACACTCTTCTGTGCGACGTGGAAGCCATACTGAATGACCGTCCCATTACAAAGGTCTCAGATGATCCTAATGATCTTGAGCCCTTAACTCCCAATCATCTGCTTTTGCTAAAAGGCAAGCCTGCTGTACCACCTGGGTTTTTTGAGAAAGGTGACTTGTACACGAAACGACGATGGAGGCAAGTTCAGTTCCTGGCAGATCTCTTTTGGCATCGATGGATTCGGGAGTACCTTCCACTGCTACAGGAGCGTCAGCGTTGGTCAAAGGACAAGAGGAGTTTCCTTACAGGAGACATTGTCATCGTAGCAGACTCTACTGCCCCCCGTGGATTCTGGTTGTTGGGAAAGGTGTTGCAGACCTTGCCTGACACAAATGGACTGGTGCGGTCTGTCAAGGTCCAGACTAAGTGCAGTGTACTGGAGCGACCAATCACTAAGATCTGTCTTCTCCAGGAAGCTGAATAAAAGACTGACATGATTTTTCATGTTGGGGTCGTCTGTGACCATGGACTGAGACACACACTTGCACTATGGACACTATGGACATAATTGGTGCCACATTTCTTTGGGTGTCATTGTTACGCTACAGTAACAATTAGGGGCCGGTGTGTTGTGACTAACTGTGTTGTGCACGGTGCATGGTGTGTGTGTGTGTATGGGAGTGGGATAGGTTGTGTGAATGTCGTCGTCTCACTCGGTGATTGGCAGGTAAACAATCAGTTGACCTACATATGGGAGTCACAGGTGATCCACGGATGGAAATTAGGTCAGGGGAAGCCACACAGTTTTTCAACCGTGCGTGTGTGTGTGTGGGTCGGTCTGTATGTGCAGCGGAATTAATTTGTATTTTTTTTGTTTTTGTTTTTGTTTTTTTTGTACGAGCTCATCTTTAAATAGATGCACCCGGTCTTTTGTAGGTGTTTTTAATTTTTGAAAAAGTTAAAAAAGGTTTGAACGGCACATCATGGCAGACCTTGTTTTTGGATACACCACGCGTTGGAAATGACTTCTGATTCCCACCAGTGGTCTTTTTTGTGGTTAGATGGCCACTACAGAGGTGTTGATTCAACCGATAATATGATGTTGATGTAGTTTGTGCTGCTGTTGAACTGTGTTCCATCATACTGGCAGATCTTTACATTATCAAGCCCGCACTCATTGATGTAAACCAGGTGGACAAATACACAGCAAAACGTCCAGTGTTGAATTAACTCCCACAGAGTTGATTTCAACACTTTTTCAGGGTTTATATAGCTCCACACTCTCTAGAGTTAAATTAATACTTTTGAAATAGTTAAACATTTCACACTGTGTGAGAGTTCAACCTTTAACTCGTTGAACAGAGTTAAATTAACACTACATGATTCGACAAGTAACACTGCTCAGACACTTTTTACACCCTGGTTAGTGTTAGCTTTTCTGCTTCAGTGTCAGGCTATCCACACTTACAAGTGTTAAAATTATTCCAAGAATGAATGCCATCGACAAAATTTCTTTCAAAAAAGGACATTTATTTTGTCCTCTTACTGAACATTAAAACATTGTGAATGAAGGTAATATGTACAATCTCTCATCTGAAACATCGTGCAAGCTTTGAATGTCATAAGGTTTATAAAACCTCAGCTCATATCATTTTACAGAGTAGTGCAAGATTGAAACGCAGATTAAGATTTATTTGAAATTTAATTCACTTCTAACATCCTTCATTATAAAAGAGCAGCATGAAGATGAGCACAGTGAAGAAACTGCCTGATCCAGACCTGATCCAGGACTGATCCAGACCTGATCTAGGCCTGATCCAGACCAGATCCAGGCCTGATCCAGGCTTGATCTAGGCCTGATCCAGACCAAATCCAGGCCTGATCTGGGCCTGATCCAAACCAGATCCAGGCTTGATCCAGACCAGATCCAGACCTGATCCAGACCTGATCTAGACATTATCCAAACCAGATCAGACCTGATCCCGACCCGATCTAGGCCTGATCCACACCAGATCCAGACCTGATCCAGACCAGATCCAGACCTGATCCAGACCTGATCTAGCCCTGATCCAAACCAGATCTAGACATTATCCAAACCAGATCAGACCTGATCCCGACCCGATCTAGGCCTGATCCAAACCAGATCTAGACCTGATCCAGACCTGATCTAGGCCTGATCCAAACCAGATCCAGGCCTGATCCAAACTAGATCCAGACCTGATCCAAGCCTGATCTAGGCCTGGTCCAAACCAGATCTAGACCTGATCCAGGACTGATCCAAACCAGATCCAGGCCTGATCCAAACCAGATCCAGGTGAAAGAGCTGCTGTCTCTCTGCTTAACATCACATTGATATGTTCAGCACAGCAACACAATATTAACAACATTAATATCAAATCAATAATCAAACTGTGTTAGTGGGAACTTTCAGGTGAAAGTAGCTCAAATATAAACAGCTGGAGACGATGAAACCCAAACCTGTGGTCTGCTTCGTCTATTAAAGGGTCTGAAGCAGCACAGCAACAAGACGATTCACAGACCTTCATCCTCACAGCTGCAGCATTTCACTAACTCACTGCTCCTCCAGTCAGGTTCTGCAAAGCTTCACCTCTTTTGAACCTTTTTGGTCGACAGCGGCCACGTTTTTCCACCCATCGTCCTCCTTTATTATAGAAATGTGTGTCTCAGCCCCCCAATGCTGCGTTTTCATGTCGAGACAGTCAAAATCCAACAACAACATTATGTTCCAGAGGCCTTTTGAACACAACACTGAGCTGGTCTTCTGTGTCTCAATTCAAGTCAGTCAGACTCGCTGTGTGAGAGTCTGAGTTACAGCGCCACCATCTGGCTGATTGCAGCAGAAAAAAGAGATTACAATGACAATAATAAGGAAGTGGCACTATCAGAAGTCACATCTGAACTGGAGTAGAATAACACACGAGGTGAGAAGGTGACGTGAAAAAAAAATTCAATAACCTTAATAATATAATTACCTTCTGAAAGACAACGAGTCTCTCAGCTGCATCACTTACAGGAGATGTATCAGCAGCAACAGGGACGCCATTTCTTGGTCATAGGCTGAATATAAAAATGTCACAAATCAACTGAGAAGTCTTCCAATTTAATTCTTTAAGTTGAAATTAAAACACAGAGGAATCATAAGATTTGTAAGTCTTCCATCAATTGTTTATATATATTCCAAAAGTAGATCGAGTTTCAGAGATGCACAAGAATAAACAAAGACAGCTGAGACTGTCAAAGGTACTCGTTTCTTTCATTTTTATTATATATCAGGGTTAATAAAACAACTGTCACTGCAAACTGCTGTGACAGCAAGCAAAACAAATGTCAAATGCCTGGAGGATGAGCCGTCATCAAACAGGAGACTGAAGTCTTGGTCCACCTTTAAGAAAGGAAATATTAAACAACTGCTACTAAAAATTGAAACTATTCAAAACATAATTCCTAACTCCCCGGTCCTTTTGTATCCAGGAATCTTGGAAAGGTAGAGAGGACGTGATCACTTCTGCCTGGGTCACTGACCAGCTTCTGACGAGGCTGAAATGTCTCTTTCATCTTCTGGAAAATCACACAGTTGTCCGTGGTATGGTTGAGCAAAGACATGGCCTCCTGGCAAGCATCCCTATTCTGCCCTCGCAGTACGATGTCAGCTTTGTACAGCTAGACAGATAGTTAACAGCATGAAGGAGGGAAACTCCAGATATTTTGTTGAGGATTGATGTTTTATCTTTTCTTCTCTTTTCTTCCTCAGTTTTATTTCTTTTAGTTTTCCTCTTTTCAAGTCTGTAAGACTGAAACAATAAACAGAAAATAGCCATTACAAAGGTATAACGTCTGTCATATCTTTTGCACAATAAAATAAAAAAGTCACAGAATTTGCATGTCAACACATTTACACATGAACTACAGATGTGCTTAATGTATAGAAATGAAACACACATCCACAATATCGCCTAACTCATTGCGAGTCATCTGGTTGCTCAGGTGGAAACAATTCCATTAATTAACCTACGGCATAACGCCAAGACCCCCTGCTGGGCGGATTAAACAATGCATCGGCAAAAAATAAAAACTCTCACCCGCGAGTGTAACCTGACCAAATCGATACAGTCACGAACGTAATCAATACATTACTGAAAGTAAACCTGTGCATCACACAACCCGACATGTAGATGTGTTATTACTTACAGACAAAGATCTAACCAAACTTGGTCATGAAGCAGATTCGTGGATGATTTTCGGCTCAGTTGCTTGAGCTGGTCCGTCACTGAAACGGGTCCGACTAGGAAATAAAAGTAAACTCCGCCGGGCGGAACAATCCCCCTTGAGCTACCTTTCCACATCAACAGTCCTTTGAAGATTTGGGCCCCCCAGAGAAACGTCCATGGGGCTACTCGGTGGCAGTGGAGATCCACGATGAATCTTTCCTTGGACAGTTTTCAGACGCCAAGACATGTATCCTGTGCTGCTTGCAGCATGATAGAAGTGTTCCTGAAATAAAACAAAATAAATGTGTTGTCAAACAAAGCTCAAAAGAAATCTGAGAGAATTCAAACAATAACATTACTAACAATAGTCATAATTAAGTCATATTGAATAATAAGACTATATAATAATATATAGTAGTAATGACTGTGACTTGAAATGTCAACAGACGAAATCATCAGATCTGTGTGGAGTGATGAGGAGACTCTAACCTTCCTCACATGAACACATGAACCAAACAGAAATATCATATTTCATGTTTTCCACTTTGATTTTCACTTTTGCCCTGTGCAGTTTTGACCACCCGTGCCAGTTGTTTCCTCTCCTGTGCCGCGCAGCTGCAATACCACACTGTCACACTAAGGCAGAGGATGCTTTCAATTGTGGCCCTGTAGAAGTTGACGAGCAACCGAGAGGAGAGTCCAGCCCGTTTCAGTTTCCTGAGGAAGAAGAGCCTTTGTTGTGCCTTCTTCACCAGGCGGGAGGTGTTCATGGACCAGGAGAGATCAGATGTGATGTGGAGGCCCAGGAACATGATGTTGTCCACACGCTTCACCACTTCTCCGTCCATGAGGAGGGGGGCGTGATCCGTCTTCCTGGACCTCCTGAAATCCACAATGACCTCCTTGGTCTTCCCTGTGTTCAGCACCAGGTTGTTGGCTGAACACCACTGGGTGAGCTGGTGTATCTCCTCTCTGTAGTGGCTCTCGTTGTTATCTGAGATGAGACCCACTACTGTATTGTCGTCCGCAAACTTCTTGACTGTGTTGGTGGGGTGTATGGCAGCACAACCCTGTGGCGTGCCCGTGCTGAGGACCAGAGGGGATGATGTGATGTTCCCTATTCTCACCACCTGAGGCCTGTTGGTGAGAAAGACTCTGATCCAGTGGCACAGCGGCGGAAAATATGCCGGCATGTAACTTTGGAGAACTTAAGGACTCAATGATACGTGATCAAGTCGTGTTTGGTATAAATGACAAGCGGGTGAGAGAAAAGATGCTGAGCGACAGTAACCTCCCGTTGGAAGGCGCCGTGAAACTTTGTCACGCGAGTGAACTTTCTGCCATGCACGCAAAAACTTTTGGACAGAGTAACACCGCAGCAACGGGCACGAGTACAATGTCAATGGGTATGAGCACGCTGGGACTGGAGAACATGTCGGTGGACGTCATAAACAAAAAGGACACGGGAGGGCGTGCAGAGCCACGGAATGTGATGCCTTACGACTGCAGACGGTGCGGTAACAGACATGCAGCCCGGCAGTGTCCAGCATACGGTAAAACTTGTGCAAAATGCAGAGGCAGGAACGATTTCGCTAAGATGTGCTTTTGGAGTGAAAAAACTGAAAGCAAAAAGACGGTGCACGCAGTTGACACAGAAGATGCGCTGTTTATTGGAACAGTGCAAAGTGACTCAAAACCAGCTGTGGCTGGATCAACTGTGCATGCAGTGGAGCTACAGAGTGAAGTTTGGATAGCTCCTCTGCTGGTAAATAACACCATAATTCCTTTCAAGCTTGACACAGGGGCTAAGGCAAACCTGATAAGCTGGAGTGATGCACAGAGTCTCAAGGTGAGACCGAAGATATTTAACAGAACAGTGGATTTAAAAGCATATAATGGACAGAGCATAGAGACAAAAGGTACATGCAGGCTGACAATTAAGCACAAGAACCGCCTTCATCATCTGATGTTCACTGTTGTACCTGACGGACATGAGACATTATTGGGGGATGAAGCATGTGTAGATTTGGGCTTAGTCAAACGAGTTTACACCATCAATGAAATGGCAAATGTGCAAAGTGCCCCACTAAGCAGTTCAGATCTGTCTCATGATGCCATAATATACAAATATGCAGATGTATTTCAGGGCTTTGGAGGGCTGCCCTTCACATACAGACTGAAGGCAAAATTAGACCGCATGGAGAGCCTGGCTGTCATAAAGAGGGTAGAAGAGCCCACTGACTGGGTAAATTCTATGGTCTGTGTTAACTCAAAGAAAAATGGCAAACTCTGTGTTTGCATGGACCCGAAGGACCTTAATGCGAACATTAAAAGAGAACACTATCAGATACCAAAAAGGGAGGAAATAATTAGTGAAATGACTGAGCAAAATATTTTTCTAAGATGGATGCCTCACATGGTTTTTGGCAACTAAAGATTGATGAGGAGAGCGCCAAGCTATGCACCTTTAATACTCCATACAGGAGTATGGACTCAAATTAAACAGAGAAAAATGTCAGTTCAGTGTAAGTGAAATCAAGTTCCTGGGAGACAAGATCACCACGGCTGGAGTCCAACCAGATGAGGTAAAAGTAAAAGCTATACATGACATGGAGAAGCCAAAAGACAGGAAAGGGGTGCAGAGGGCCCTTGGAATGCTGAACTATCTAGGGAAATTTGTGCCAAATTTAGCTGTGAAAACTGCTAATCTGAGAAAGCTATTACATCATGAGACACAGTTCCAGTGGGCACATGAACATGATGCAGAATGGAAGGAATTGTTAAGTGCTCTAGCAAGTGAACCCCTACTTAGGTTTTTCTGTCCTGAAAAGAAAACAAAAGTTTCTACAGACGCCTCAAAAGATGGTCTAGGGGCTGTCCTCCTCCAGGAGGATGAGGGGGCGTGGCATCCAGTAGCGTATGCATCACAGTCGATGACGGCTACAGAGTGCAGATATGCACAAATAGAAAAGGAATGCCTTGAACAAATGTTCATTGCAGATACACTGTCCAGAGCTGCACCTAATGTCATACATGACACTGTGACAGAAGAGGACGTGGCTCTTCATGTTGATATGGTCTATGCAGCATTGCCGGCCACACAAGAACAGCTGGCGAAGATAGCCACAGAAACAGCAAAGGACCCCATTCTGCAGAAGGTGATGGAAAATCTTAGAGAGGGATGGAAGAAGGGGTCACGTAAACACTATTATCACATTCAGACAGAGCTCTCTGTGGTGGACGGACTTCTGCTTAAATGTGACAGGATTGTCGTGCCCACATCAATGCGTAGAGAGATGCTCACCAGGATACACGAAGGGCAACTGGGTGCAGAAAAGTCAAAAAGGAGAGCACGTGAGGCCCTTTACTGGCCAAATATGAACTCTGATATTGACCAGCTGGTAAGTGAGTGTGCTACATGTCAGGAGCATCATTACAAGCAAACAAAGGAACCCCTCATTACTACAGAGCTCCCATCACAGCCTTGGGACAAGGTAGGAACCTTCTCCCATGCTGTTTGTGTTAATATGCCTTTCTTTGCTGTTATTTCAAAGGCAGCATTCATAAGTCACATGCAGATGTTTTAAAGGTACAGTTTATGTTGCTTGTTTATGCTTGTTTATTGTTGTTTCTTTTTTATAAAAAGCTTTGTGTATATGTTATGTTTATGAAGGGGGAAGATGTACTGATAACAGTAATTGTCGTAAAGGAAGGTGGGGTCAAGGTTGATTTACGACTGCTGCAAGGTGTGTGACAGATCACGTTCTGGCAGTAAACATCACAGACCTAAAAGTCATTTGTGAGACTCTTATTTAACACAAAATAACAATACAGTAATGACTGTGACTTGAAATGTCAACAGACAAAATCATCAGATCTGATCCTCTTCTTCAAGGTTTTAACACACCTGACTGGAGAATTAGGCTCTGGATCAATTCGAATCCTATCAGGTTGCAAATCACTCACTGAATAGTGATGTGATTCCTTACGGGAAGGCAATGAATGAATGGAAGAAAGAAAGAGAGTAACTTCTCCAGAGCAACAAAACTTGTCAGACCAAACATGACGATCTGCAGGAGTTCAGAGAGGAGCTGGCCAAGAAAGAAGAGAGCTGGGAGACGAGAGTCAAGCAGTTGGAATAACAATACTACTACTACTACTAATAATAATAATAATAATAATAATAATCATAATAATAATGTGATGAGCCGGTCCAGGGCTGTTCTTCACTTTTCTTGCCTTTTTTGCTGGGGAAATGTCATTCTCCAGCCACACGTCAAGTGTTTTGTCCTCTCCAAACAAATGAAAAGCAATGTCCGCAAAATGCTCCATATTTTGCCTCTCAAATCAGCTGCCAATTTGTTATTGAGCTTGCTACATGAAGGGATTGCCCCTTTAGTCTCTGACTGCTAGGAATTCCTGAGCAGCCCTCTTCTATCCAGAAATAAACAGACAAATAAATCTACACAGACTGTGACAGTAATTCATAGCGACACTCTCTGCACCGACATGCACCAAGACAGTAACGTTGTGCAACGACAGTTAGGCTGATATGGCGTTCGTCATGTAGCATCACAGCATAAAGAAGCTAGCTAACTAGCTCTCCACAAAATAAAATAAGCATACAATTAAATAAGTTAACCAGCAGAAGCTCACCTCGTTGTGTCGGCGGATGAAATGTGAAGGTGGCGGAGGTCGACCGGTGGACTTCAGGAGGCTTCAGGCAGAGAGACTCCAGCCGGCTCCGGTTGCCGGGTCTGTTTTCATATGGAGGCTTCGCGGTGATCCGCGATTGGCCGTCGGTCGGGGGTTGGGAGTGACCAGCCGCAGCTGACCGGGGAGGGGCGGAGATGATGGGGATGTGTTGGGAGAGACGTTAGTCCTTCGTGAAGAAGCTAAAAAAAAAACTCGATGGTTCATGCTAACTTTACCACTATACCACCGCAATGACAACAGGGACATATCAGCCTTTATATACCTCCAAATGTAAACATCCACCTCTGTCATGGTTTTTGAAAACTTTATTTAAGATTAAAGGCTGATTCTACATAAAGCATAAAAACTATGAAGACGCTATATACAAGAGCGTTTTAATTCAATAACTATTTTCTTATTTTCTCTGTTATTCATGTCACATACAGGTGCAATGATGATTGCTGGGTAATATGTTGTTGTCCAATCGTAAGTCTCTATTTGATAACGTGACAAGACTCCAGCTAGGTGAAGCGCAAAAGTTGGCCAAGCTACTCGGGTTTTCCTTTAATTTTATCATTTTATCATTGTTTTTCACATATTTGCACAAAACAGCTAATGTAAACCGTACAGGCTATCTGTAGCTTGTTAGCACCTTGTGTCTGCTGTGTGTGTACACTCAGTTTATTATGTGCACCAAGCTAAAACTAATGTGGTCTAACACAAAGTCTAATACAACCGTCCAACCTTCATGAAAGTTATAGTGTTCAGTTTTGGATGAAATTCTGTTAAAGAGGTGTTGATTCAACCGATAATATGATGTTGATGTAGTTTGTGCTGCTGTTGAACTGTGTTCCATCATACTGGCAGATCTTTACATTATCAAGCCCGCACTCATTGATGTAAACCAGGTGGACAAATACACAGCAAAATGTCCAGTGTTGAATTAACTCCCACAGAGTTGATTTCAACACTTTTTCAGGGTTTATATAGCTCCACACTCTCTAGAGTTAAATTAATACTTTTGAAATAGTTAAACATTTCACACTGTGTGAGAGTTCAACCTTTAACTCGTTGAACAGAGTTAAATTAACACTACAGGAGTCGACAAGTATCACTGCAGAGACACTTTTTACACCCTGGTTAGTGTTAGCTTTTCTCGCTTCAATGTCGCTTTAAAAGTGTTAAAATTACTCTAAGAATGAATGCCATTGACAAAATTTCTTTCAAAAAAGGACATTTATTTTGTCCTCTTACTGAACATTAAAACATTGTGAATGAAGGTAATATGTACAATCTCTCATCTGAAACATCGTACAAGCTTTGAATGTCATAAGGTTTATAAAACCTCAGCTCATATCATTTTGCAGTCTACCGGTCTGTTGAGAAATATATCTGTTGTGCCACATTCTGCACTTAGTAACAAGAATAACAGAATACTACTACTGCCAATACTAATGCTATAATAAATACAATAATAATACAGTAGACACGCAGAAACAAAGCAAAAGCTTGCACAGCCTTGACGTCCTCTGACTTCAATGGTGACCATCCAAGAGCTTTCTCCATATATGCAGTGGCTATTCTTTGCTCATTTCCAAAGCGTTCTCACAACAGAATCTTTGCTCGTTGATAGCCCCTGTCAGGTGACATGTGATGACAGCTCTTGACTCTCAACTTCAACTTCAACTCTCTGGGTTGCCCCTTTGTGTACTGTTCCAAAAAATATAGGCAATCTACAGTACTAGTAGCCTTTGCCTCCACTCCATGCTCAAATGCTCTTATAAATGCTCTGTACTCCAGAGGGTCTCCATCAAAGGTTGGTATATCCCTTGGAGGCAATGACAATGTGGACTGTTGCTGTACTAGCAAGACTGTGATGTCATTTTGCCTTTTCATGATGTTAAAGAGATTGTCTTGGCCCTTATTGGCTTGCATTGAATTTGCATATTGGTTAGTGTCCTGCATGAAATGAGTGGGGGCTTCCTGAGTGTAATCTGTTGTATAGTATGTTTGCTGGCATTCTTGAAACAGTTTCGGTTCATAAGCTTGAGATCCATTTACTTTCAAATGTGTTTGTTTTGTGGCAGCCTCCATTGGCAGTGTGACTTTGCTGCCACCTACTGATGGATGATGGAACTGATGATTTGAATGCTTGGGCCGTGCCCCCATTGACACAGCAGCCTTGTCTCCTGCTGCTGGGTGATGGAATTGATCATCCTTAAGATGCTCTTCCATTGCCATTGCAGATTTGCTGCCTCCACCTGCCTGGTGGATGATGGAACTGAGAGCTTGTGTCTTTCTGCTGAGTCTCCATTAACAGTGTAGCTTTACTGTCTCCTTTTGGTGGATGGTTGAACTGATGGTCTGAACCTTGGGGCACAAGTTCAATGGCAGAGGTGTTTCCACCATCAATCTCAAAAACATTTCAGACATGGACTGCACTTCAGACACATTTTTATTTGACATCAGCTGTTCAATATTCTTTGTTAGGTTGTAAAGTTTCTTTATCCTGGCATTTCATTCCTGCGTGGTGTATCCAAAAACGAGGTCTGCCATGATGTGCCATTCAAACCTTTATTAACTTTTTTCAAAAATTAAAAACACCTACAAAAGACCGGGTGCATCTATTTAAAAGATGAGCTCGTACAAAACAAACAAACAAACAAAAAAACAACCAAAAAATAAAAACATACAAATTAATTCTGCTGCACATACAGACCGACACACACACACGCACGGTTGAAAAACTGTGTGGCTTCCCCTGACCTAATTTTCCATCCGTTGATCACCTGTGTTGCAGTTTGTCCAGTTAACCTGTCACCTTCAGCACCATGGACAGCGCAGAGAAGCCACAACTATGAGCGTCAGGGCTCATTAGGGCCTGATTGACGTCACTGAGACAAAGACACTCTCGCTCGACAGGAATCCTTTTCCCACCTCCCCTTTTCCTTGATTTTGGAATTGTTAACTTATAGGAAATAAAGATATTCTTTTTTCTTCCAAACCGACACTTCCTGATATCCGCTCCTCACAACCTGTGACTCCCATATGTAGGTCAACTGATTGTTTACCTGCCAATCACCGAGTGAGACGACGACATTCACACAGCCTATCCCACTCCCATACACACTCACACACACACACCATGCACCATGCACAACACAATTAGCCACAACAATGTTATTATTGTATTTATTATAGCATTAGTATTGGCAGTAGTAGTATTCTGTTATTCTTGTTACTTAGTGCAGAACAGCACAACAGATATATTTCTCAACAGACCGGTAGACTGCAAAATGATATGAGCTGAGGTTTTATAAACCTTATGACATTCAAAGCTTGTACGATGTTTCAGATGAGAGATTGTACATATTACCTTCATTCACAATGTTTTAATGTTCAGTAAGAGGACAAAATAAATGTCCTTTTTTGAAAGAAATTTTGTCAATGGCATTCATTCTTAGAATAATTTTAACACTTGTAAGTGTGGATTGCCTGACACTGAAGCGAGAAAAGCTAACACTAACCAGGGTGTAAAAAGTGTCTCTGCAGTGATACTTGTCGACTCCTGTAGTGTTAATTTAACTCTGTTCAACGAGTTAAAGGTTGAACTCTGACACAGTGTGAAATGTTTAACTATTTCAAAAGTATTAATTTAACTCTAGAGAGTGTGGAGCTATATAAACCCTGAAAAAGTGTTGAAATCAACTCTGTGGGAGTTAATTCAACACTGGACATTTTGCTGTGTATTTGTCCACCTGGTTTACATCAATTAGTGCGGGCTTGATAATGTAAAGATCTGCCAGTATGATGGTACACAGTTCAACAGCAGCACAAACTACATCAACATCATATTATCGGTTGAATCAACACCTCTTTAACAGAATTTCATCCAAAACTGAACACTATAACTTTCATGAAGGTTGGACGGTTGTATTAGACTTTGTATTAGACCACATTAGTTTTAGCTTGGTGCACATAATAAACTGAGTGTACACACACAGCAGACACAAGGTGCTAACAAGCTACAGATAGCCTGTACGGTTTACATTAGCTGTTTTGTGCAAATATGTGAAAAACAATGATAAAATGATAAAATTAAAGGAAAACCCTAGTAGCTTGGCCAACTTTTGCGCTTCACCTAGCTGGAGTCTTGTCACGTGATCAAATAGAGACTTACGATTGGACAACAACATATTACCCAGCAATCATCATTGCACCTGTATGTGACATGAATAACAGAGAAAATAAGAAAATAGTTATTGAATTAAAACGCTCTTGTATATAGCGTCTTCATAGTTTTTATGCTTTATGTAGAATCAGCCTTTAATCTTAAATAAAGTTTTCAAAAACCATGACAGAGGTGGATGTGCACATTTGAAGGTATATAAAGGCTGATATGTCCTTGTTATCACTGCGGTGGTATAGCGGTAAAGTTAGCATTGGCCATAGGGTTTTTTTTTTAGCTTCTTCACGACGGACTAACGTCTCTCCCAACACATCCCCATCATCTCCGTCCCTCCCCGGTCAGCTGTGGCTGGTCACCCCCAACCCCCGACCGACGGCCAATCGCGGATCACCGCGAAGCCTCCATATGAAAACAGACCCGGCAACCGGAGCCGGCTGGAGCCTCCCCGCCCGAAGCCTCCTGAAGTCCACCGGTCGACCTCCGCCACCCTCACACTTCATCCGCCGACACAACGAGGTGAGCCTCTGCTGGTTAACTTATTTAATTGTATGCTTATTTTATTTTGTGGAGAGCTAGTTAGCTAGCTTCTTTATGCTGTGATGCTACATGACGAACGCTATATCAGCCTAACTGTCGTTGCACAACGTTACTGTCTTGGTGCATGTCGGTGCAGAGAGTGTCGCTATGAATTACTGTCACAGTCTGTGTAGATTTATTTGTCTGTTTATTTCTGGATAGAAGAGGGCTGCTCAGGAATTCCTAGCAGTCAGAGACTAAAGGGGCAATCCCTTCATGTAGCAAGCTCAATAACAAATTGGCAGCTGATTTGAGAGGCAAAATATGGAGCATTTTGCGGACATTGCTTTTCATTTGTTTGGAGAGGACAAAACACTTGACGTGTGGCTGGAGAATGACATGTCCCCAGCAAAAAAGGCAAGAAAAGTGTAGAACAGCCCTGGACCGGCTGATCACATTAGTATTATTATTATTATTATTATTATTATTAGTAGTAGTAGTAGTAGTAGTATTGTTATTCCAACTGCTTGACTGTCGTCTCCCAGCTCTCTTCTTTCTTGGCCAGCTCCTCTCTGAACTCCTGCAGATCGTCATGTTTGGTCTGACAAGTTTTGTTGCTCTGGAGAAGTTACTCTCTTTCTTTCTTCCATTCATTCATTGCCTTCCCGTAAGGAATCACATCACTATTCAGTGAGTGATTTGCAACCTGATAGGATTCGAATTGATCCAGAGCCTAATTCTCCAGTCAGGTGTGTTAAAACCTTGAAGAAGAGGCCTCAACAATATGATGTAACTAAAAGAGAGCCGGTCAAACCTGAAACAGTGAGAATCAAAGTGGAAAACATGAAATATGACATTTCTGTTTGGTTCATGTGTTCATGTGAGGAAGGTTAGAGTCTCCTCATCACTCCACACAGATCTGATGATTTTGTCTGTTGACATTTCAAGTCACAGTCATTACTGTATTGTTATTTTGTGTTAAATAAGAGTCTCACAAATGACTTTTAGGTCTGTGATGTTTACTGCCAGAACGTGATCTGTCACACACCTTGCAGCAGTCGTAAATCAACCTTGACCCCACCTTCCTTTACGACAATTACTGTTATCAGTACATCTTCCCCCTTCATAAACATAACATATACACAAAGCTTTTTATAAAAAAGAAACAACAATAAACAAGCATAAACAAGCAACATAAACTGTACCTTTAAAACATCTGCATGTGACTTATGAATGCTGCCTTTGAAATAACAGCAAAGAAAGGCATATTAACACAAACAGCATGGGAGAAGGTTCCTACCTTGTCCCAAGGCTGTGATGGGAGCTCTGTAGTAATGAGGGGTTCCTTTGTTTGCTTGTAATGATGCTCCTGACATGTAGCACACTCACTGACCAGCTGGTCAATATCAGAGTTCATATTTGGCCAGTAAAGGGCCTCACGTGCTCTCCTTTTTGACTTTTCTGCACCCAGTTGCCCTTCGTGTATCCTGGTGAGCATCTCTCTACGCATTGATGTGGGCACGACAATCCTGTCACATTTAAGCAGAAGTCCGTCCACCACAGAGAGCTCTGTCTGAATGTGATAATAGTGTTTACGTGACCCCTTCTTCCATCCCTCTCTAAGATTTTCCATCACCTTCTGCAGAATGGGGTCCTTTGCTGTTTCTGTGGCTATCTTCGCCAGCTGTTCTTGTGTGGCCGGCAATGCTGCATAGACCATATCAACATGAAGAGCCACGTCCTCTTCTGTCACAGTGTCATGTATGACATTAGGTGCAGCTCTGGACAGTGTATCTGCAATGAACATTTGTTCAAGGCATTCCTTTTCTATTTGTGCATATCTGCACTCTGTAGCCGTCATCGACTGTGATGCATACGCTACTGGATGCCACGCCCCCTCATCCTCCTGGAGGAGGACAGCCCCTAGACCATCTTTTGAGGCGTCTGTAGAAACTTTTGTTTTCTTTTCAGGACAGAAAAACCTAAGTAGGGGTTCACTTGCTAGAGCACTTAACAATTCCTTCCATTCTGCATCATGTTCATGTGCCCACTGGAACTGTGTCTCATGATGTAATAGCTTTCTCAGATTAGCAGTTTTCACAGCTAAATTTGGCACAAATTTCCCTAGATAGTTCAGCATTCCAAGGGCCCTCTGCACCCCTTTCCTGTCTTTTGGCTTCTCCATGTCATGTATAGCTTTTACTTTTACCTCATCTGGTTGGACTCCAGCCGTGGTGATCTTGTCTCCCAGGAACTTGATTTCACTTACACTGAACTGACATTTTTCTCTGTTTAATTTGAGTCCATACTCCTGTATCCTCTTGAGTGTCTTTTCCAGTCTGGTGTCATGCTCTTCCTGTGTGGCGCCCCACACAACCAGATCATCCACATACACCCGCACACCGTCCAGCCCCTCAATGATTTGCTCCATTGCACGGTGGAAGATTTCAGGGGCAGAACTAATTCCAAAGGGCAAACGTTGGTATGAGTACCTGCCAAATGGAGTATTAAAGGTGCATAGCTTGGCGCTCTCCTCATCAATCTTTAGTTGCCAAAAACCATGTGAGGCATCCATCTTAGAAAAATATTTTGCTCAGTCATTTCACGAATTATTTCCTCCCTTTTTGGTATCTGATAGTGTTCTCTTTTAATGTTCGCATTAAGGTCCTTCGGGTCCATGCAAACACAGAGTTTGCCATTTTTCTTTGAGTTAACACAGACCATAGAATTTACCCAGTCAGTGGGCTCTTCTACCCTCTTTATGACAGCCAGGCTCTCCATGCGGTCTAATTTTGCCTTCAGTCTGTATGTGAAGGGCAGCCCTCCAAAGCCCTGAAATACATCTGCATATTTGTATATTATGGCATCATGAGACAGATCTGAACTGCTTAGTGGGGCACTTTGCACATTTGCCATTTCATTGATGGTGTAAACTCGTTTGACTAAGCCCAAATCTACACATGCTTCATCCCCCAATAATGTCTCATGTCCGTCAGGTACAACAGTGAACATCAGATGATGAAGGCGGTTCTTGTGCTTAATTGTCAGCCTGCATGTACCTTTTGTCTCTATGCTCTGTCCATTATATGCTTTTAAAGCCACTGTTCTGTTAAATATCTTGGGTCTCACCTTGAGACTCTGTGCATCACTCCAGCTTATCAGGTGTGCCTTAGCCCCTGTGTCAAGCTTGAAAGGAACTGTGGTGTTATTTACCAGCAGAGGAGCTATCCAAACTTCACTCTGTAGCTCCACTGCATGCACAGTTGATCCAGCCACAGCTGGTTTTGAGTCACTTTGCACTGTTCCAATAAACAGCGCATCTTCTGTGTCAACTGCGTGCACCGTCTTTTTGCTTTCAGTTTTTTCACTCCAAAAGCACATCTTAATGGTTCCTGCCTCTGCATTTTGCACAAGTTTTACCGTATGCTGGACACTGCCGGGCTACATGTCTGTTACCGCACCGTCTGCAGTCGTAAGGCATCACATTCCGTGGCTCTGCACGCCCTCCCGTGTCCTTTTTGTTTATGACGTCCACCGACATGTTCTCCAGTCCCAGCGTGCTCATACCCATTGACATTGTACTCGTGCCCGTTGCTGCGGTGTTACTCTGTCCAAAAGTTTTTGCGTGCATGGCAGAAAGTTCACTCGCGTGACAAAGTTTCACGGCGCCTTCCAACGGGAGGTTACTGTCGCTCAGCATCTTTTCTCTCACCCGCTTGTCATTTATACCAAACACGACTTGATCACGTATCATTGAGTCCTTAAGTTCTCCAAAGTTACATGCCGGCATATTTTCCGCCGCTGTGCCACTGGATCAGAGTCTTTCTCACCAACAGGCCTCAGGTGGTGAGAATAGGGAACATCACATCATCCCCTCTGGTCCTCAGCACGGGCACGCCACAGGGTTGTGCTGCCATACACCCCACCAACACAGTCAAGAAGTTTGCGGACGACAATACAGTAGTGGGTCTCATCTCAGATAACAACGAGAGCCACTACAGAGAGGAGATACACCAGCTCACCCAGTGGTGTTCAGCCAACAACCTGGTGCTGAACACAGGGAAGACCAAGGAGGTCATTGTGGATTTCAGGAGGTCCAGGAAGACGGATCACGCCCCCCTCCTCATGGACGGAGAAGTGGTGAAGCGTGTGGACAACATCATGTTCCTGGGCCTCCACATCACATCTGATCTTTCCTGGTCCATGAACACCTCCCGCCTGGTGAAGAAGGCACAACAAAGGCTCTTCTTCCTCAGGAAACTGAAACGGGCTGGACTCTCCTCTCGGTTGCTCGTCAATTTCTACAGGGCCACAATTGAAAGCATCCTCTGCCTTAGTGTGACAGTGTGGTGTGGCAGCTGCACGGCACAGGAGAGGAAACAACTGGCACGGGTGGTTAAAACTGCACAGGGCATCGTGGGCTGCCCCCTTCCTGACCTAGACTCTATATATGAAGGCCGGGTCAGGAAGAGGGCGAGATCCATCGCCACGGACCCCAGCCACCCAGGCCACAGACTGTTTGTACCGCTACCATCAGGAAAGCGGTACAGGAAAATCCGCACCACCACTAACAGAGTGAGGGACAGCTTCTTCCCCAGAGCTGTCAGAGCTATCACCCCCAGCAGCCCCTCACTGGAGTGAGAGACTGTGAGATCTGTGAACCACTGCACACCGCACTTTACACCTACACCTCCACCTCCACCTGCACCTTCTGTGTACTTAACTTTTAAGTACACACATATACTTAACTAAATTATGTACATTTTAGTATATTGGCACATTTCATTTCATTGGTATATTTTATTGTTTACTGTTTATATACATTTTAGTATATTTCAGCTGCTGTCGGTACATTTCACTGTGTATATTTTATTCTGCTTGTATATTTTATTCTGTTGGCACATTTCACTTCCATATTTTATTGTTTATTGTTTAGTATATTTTATTGCCTCAGAATATTTTCATTCTGGTATATTTTTAGTTGCTTTTACGGATATTTTTATTGCATGTTGGTTTATTTTATTGCAGTAATCTTAATTTTATTCTTTCTAATCTTTCTTATCTTTCTTATTGTCTGTTTCTAACATGGGGGTTGCAATGAAAATTTCATTGACATGTCATGCTCAATGACAATAAAGACTCTTGAATCTTGAATCTTGAACAGATATATTTCTCAACAGACCGGTAAACTGCTTGCTGTGTGTAGGAGAATAATACACAAAGTTAGCACATTTACATTTACAGAGTTCATATTGTTTATTATTTATGGTTGATTTATGTATTATATGTTTTAAGATATTTGCAGTTTGTCACACAAAGCTTTGTGTGCAGAATACTGACATTTGAATTCTCTCAGATTTCTTTTGAGCTTAGTTTGACAACACATTTATTATTTTTGTTTTATTTCAGGAACACGTCTATCATGCTGCAAGCAGCACAGGATACATGTCTTGGCGTCTGAAAACTGTCCAAGGAAAGATTCATCGTGGATCTCCACTGCCACCGAGTAGCCCCATGGACGTTTCTCTGGGGGGCCCAAATCTTCAAAGGACTGTTGATGTGGAAAGGTAGCTCAATGGGGATTGTTCCGCCCGGCGGAGTTTACTTTTATTTCCTAGTCGGACCCGTTTCAGTGACGGACCAGCTCAAGCAACTGAGCCGAAATTCATCCACGAATCTGCTTCAAGACCGAGTTTGGTTAGATCTTTGTCTGTAAGTAATAACACATCTACATGTCGGGTTGTGTGATGCACAGGTTTACTTTCAGTAATGTATTGATTACGTTCGTGACTGTATCGATTTGGTCAGGTTTGGTCAGGTCCTTTCTTAAAGGTGGACCAAGACTTCAGTCTCCTGTTTGATGACGGCTCATCCTCCAGGCATTTGACATTTGTTTTTGCTTGCTGTCACAGCAGTTTGCAGTGACAGTTGTTTTATTAACCCTTATATATAATAAAGATGAAAGAAACGAGTACCTTTGACAGTCTCAGCTGTCTTTGTTTATTCTTGTGCATCTCTGAAACTCGATCTACTTTTGGAATAAATATAAACAATTGATGGAAGACTTACAAATCTTATGATTCCTCTGTGTTTGAATTTCAACTTAAAGAATTAAATTGGAAGACTTCTCAGTTGATTTGTGACATTTTTATATTCAGCCTATGACCAAGAAATGGCGTCCCTGTTGCTGCTGATACATCTCCTGTAAGTGATGCAGCTGAGAGACTCGTTGTCTTTCAGAAGGTAATTATATTATTAAGGTTATTGAATTTTTTTTCACGTCACCTTCTCACCTCGTGTGTTATTCTACTCCAGTTCAGATGTGACTTCTGATAGTGCCACTTCCTTATTATTGTCATTGTAATCTCTTTTTTCTGCTGCAATCAGCCAGATGGTGGCGCTGTAACTCAGACTCTCACACAGCGAGTCTGACTGACTTGAATGAATGCAAGAACTGGTGTCTAATGAGTATGCTATTTCCAAATGCACTGCACGACTGGCCATTAGATAAGACTGCGGTCAACCTTGACCTCAAATGGGCCAAAATAGTCTACACCTACATTTGTGAATGGTGGAAGATCGGGCTGAAGTCTTTCTTTAGGTAGGTCTGCCGTCTTTTGTTCAGCCAACTTTCCCCGATAACGTCGGCAGACCGCACAGGAGGAGAGAATCTTTCTGGCAGCAGCATTAGCACTGGTGATCCAGTATTTTTGCCGCAGTCTGGAAAGCAGGTGATTTCTTCCACAATGTCCTAATTGCTCATGAATGTGGCGTAAAATGAGAGTGGAGATATGTTGATCTTTAGCAAGAATAGCTGGGTGTTTTGTGTCTTTTGGCATTGCTGCTTTGCTTAGTCTTCCTCCTACTCTCAAGAGTCCTTTATCCAACACTCGATCGAGTTTGTACATATGGCTGCTTTTCTTGACTCCAGATGTTCCCCTTTTCAGAGCACTTATTTCATCACAAAACCTGTCGAGTTGACAAAACTGAACAATGGCTTGTTCTGCAGCATCGATATCCTCTGTAGACAAAGCTTGGTTACTAAGTGTAGTTCTGAATCTTTGCATCCCCTTTTCCACTGTGCTCCTATGCTGAGTCATATCAAGGCTGCTGCTGGACACAGAAGTTTATATTTTTTTTCTCTTCTTACTCAACATCTGCAACATCCTTTTCACCTGGAGAAACCATGTAACCGGGATTCTCAACCTTTTCCATGATGAGAAATAATTGATCAGCTGATCTACTGCAGTCTGTCTGTCCTTGACAATGATGGTGTTTACTGTAACCTCTCCTTTGACCTCTGGGTCATCATTGCTAATAGGAGCAGGCTCCACAATGTTCACAGGCCACTCTCTTTCGGCCATAAAAAGAAAGTCAGGGCCATGAATCCATCTGCTACATGCAAGAAAGTACTCAGCTTTCACGCAGCGAGAGGCTTCTCAGGTAATCTCAGAGAGTAATGGCCGTCATTGAGGTCAACTTAAGTGTTCATAATATACAAAAACTTAATGCTGCAGTGTCTAAGAAGGACTGACACATCAGTCACTCACGATTCTAATTGTCTTTCCTACTTTTGTTTCTGTAACGGACTTTCGGTCGTATTAACGCATGTTTCCGTAGTGTAGTGGTTATCACGTTCGCCTCACACGCGAAAGGTCCCCGGTTCGAAACCGGGCGGAAACACGTTTATTTATTCATGTTTACCCTGAGTTATAAATTACAATTGCCTGTCTGAATTATTTCCAATACAATAATTATCTTACTAAATTAACACTTCTTCCTTTACCTGCATTGACTCTTTTTAGAGACAATATAATAAAGTGAAAATGTCACATCCCAACTCTTCATCTGAGGCGTTATTTGTTGTCTCCCTGATTCACTAGTCACTATCATGGATGCTTCTCATACTTGATCCTACTTTCACTTTTTACCTCCCAGCAATAGTTTTGAGAGTTTTCACTTCCTTGTGGAAAAACACAGCACAACCTGTATGTGTGAAGCAACTGTCATTAAAAAGGAGGGAAAGGCCTCTTCTTCTTGCTGTCTTTTCTACACTGACAGTAGCGCTGTGCACACAATAGCAGTGCCACTGCCTGTTCGACCTGGAACATAAACAAATCCCTGCTTGGACACAGCTGATGGTTTCTGTTTTACTTCTATCTTTGTTGGAGCGTAATCGGCTGCGGGTCGAAAAGGAAACTCTCCCCGTCGGGGAATCGAACCCCGGTCTTCCGCGTGACAGGCGGAGATACTGTCCACTATACTAACGAGGATGTGCTCTCTATGAGGCTGGAAGGGCTGGAGATTCATTTACGCATTTAGTTCCGGCAGAGAAGTTCTTGCGTCTCGGCCACTGTACTCCAAAGTCTTCAATGATCGCAATTCATTGAAGTTTCCGTAGTGTAGTGGTTATCACGTTCGCCTAACACGCGAAAGGTCCCCGGTTCGAAACCGGGCGGAAACAGTATCCTTTTGTAATTGTAGTACTTAATTAGGCTTCTGTTGATAACAATTAGGCATTCAACGTCGCACCTCCTCCAGCCTTCCTCGCCATCATGTCACAACACACCCGTAGCTCGAGGCACATGTCCCTCCCCAGTAGTTGTCAGCTCCTTGCAAACCCTGTATTTTTCGTGGTCAAGTCACAGACCTGGCAATCTGGGAAACTCTACTCCGCTTTTAGCAAGCAAGGCAGCATCTGTTCTGGATGAGAGGGTGCCTCTTGTTTAACCTGAACACTTAAGAAATGTCTACCTAATTCAAAACCTTGACCGCACCAGACTATTCAGCTTTGTGACAATGCATTTTCCAGCTAATCCAAGAGGATTTTAATAAATCATTGATTAGTCTCAAGAAGTAGGCCTAAGAGAATTTCCTCAACCTATAAGAGACCTCTCATTGCTTTAGTTTATTCGAAAACGTTTAGTTGAAAATCACCAAATTTGGCGATACATGGTCAGAAAAATATATTGGAGTAAAAAATACAGTGTTTGCCTCTGATATGTAGTGGCATAACAGCATAAAGTTGCATGAAATGGAGACACTCAAGTGAAGTACAATTATCTCGATTTGTACTTTCGTACAGTACTTGAATAAACATGCTTTAGAGTTACATTCCAACAGTGTACAAAGTCTGGTATTGTTGTGTTGATAGATAGTAAATAGTTGAATAAAAAGACAATAAGGTTACAGAACATGAGCAGCATCTAAATACTTCCACAATGCATACAACATGCACATACATGTTATTTACCGCTGGATGGCAGTGATGTCCCGGTTCAGCGTCCATTCTGCTGAAAATGAAACACGATGGGTGTGACGTCATCTCAATGCGACGGCTGAGTTTTCCGACTTCACCATGGCCGAAGCTGAGTAAGTATTTATTATTACTATATCTGAGTTCATCCGTTCTTTCTTTGCATGCAGTTGTATGGTGCCGACTCTTTCCACGAAAAAGAAATGTTAATAGTTCGGTCAAGACCTATATTAAGAGGGTTGATGGTTAGAAAAGGCATCTTCTTGGAAGCTTAAATTCACATGGGGGCGAGTTTACATTACCGAAAGATGGCCACAACGTAGCCAGCGTAATGTTTTGCCGTTATTTTTAAGTATTTATGTGTATTTGAAATTGCACGTGTATAGCTGACAGCATCTGTGCCGTATTTATATTTTATAATATATGTTAACACACTAAGTTTCTAAGTAGCTAAAACTGCATGTAGCTTCTGTCTGGACAGAGATGCCGGCTTGTTTTCAAACATGTATTTTACGGTTTAAGAAGACAGAAGAGTTAACAGAAACTGACTTGTTATTTCATATTCCTCACATTGTTTGTGTACGTGTATGTTCCTGTTATCAGATCAAAAAAGGTGATCAAGTTAGTTCCTGAGTATCTCCTGAAAAAGAGGAAAGCTTATCAGGCCATTAAAGCCACACAAGCGAAGCTTGCGCTCCTTGACAAGAGAAAGGTAAGTGATGATGGTTTATTTGGTAAGATACTAAGACGTCAGATATTGGTCAGAAGTATGCTGTGGTGAATGTCTGACTGTATCTAAATGTAGGCTTGATTGGAAACTTAAACAGGGCACATACAAATGTCTAATTCTGCATTTTTCTAGATATCGAAAGGTAAAGCGTTAAAGTTCAAGCGTTTGGAAGACCTCTTGAAAGACAGTCACAAGAAGCACCGTGATGAAACTCGTATCCAGAGAGGTGAGCACAGGCCACCTGCCCCTCTGCCTCCCGCTAAGAACAGGCTAGCCTTCGCCGTCCGCATCAGAGAGTAAGTACTGTCACTCAGACGGGGTTTGAAAACAATTCCTCACTCTATTATCATGGTGAACAGGTATGCTACTCAGAAATTCATCAAACACTGAAAGCGGTTGTACATTTTTGCATCCATCTAACAGATGTGTAAAACTGTTTGCTTTAGAGCTTCAGCATTTTAAAGATTGCAAGATTTCAGTGTCATCAGTTTAGCTTATATGTTGAAATTTGGGTTCTTTTAACGTACACGTTATGTTTTTTGTTTTGGTACTCATAAACTTGCCTTAGACAAAATCAATAGTGAGCATGTGTAGGACTAAGTTTGAAGTACAAAGACATACAGGAGGTTATAACAGCAAACTTTGAAGTTCACTTTCATATATTTCAAACCAGAGTTAATAGTGAAGGGTTAAGGTGCTCTGGATGCCATTAGTTGGGATTGCATTGTTTTTTCCTTGACTTTAATATTTTACTTGCAGTGTCAAATTTGTTTGGCTACCTCCTGTGGATAGTGAATTTCCAGACTTCCCTCTCAGAATAAGTGTTAATAAAAAGGAAGCAAGATTAAATTCAGCTTGTTATGAATTGAAGAACATAAGATCCTCCCAAGGATGATCTTTCTGTTTGCAGGACTAAAACTTGCCACGGTCAAATCACTGAAAGTCTGTGATGGAAAGTACCCTCTTTATTACTCCAATGACATACTCGCTTTCACCTCACTTTGCAAGATGTAATGTTACAAGAGATGTAAAATCAGATCTTGTGTATTACAGTGCATGAAAACTCAGCTGTCGTTGTGTATTTCTGTGTTAGTAAAAACCCAAACATGTACACAATCACATAGCATTCCAGTTTGGTAAACATGGACAATCCTCTCCTGTTAGGATTAAAGGTGTCAGTCCCAAAGTGATGAAGGTAATCCAGATGTTGAGACTGAGGAAGATCTTCAGTGGGGCCTTCGTCAAAATCAACAAGACCTCTGTAGCCATGATGAAGAAGGTGGAGCCCTATGTGGCCTGGGGGTGAGTCACGGGTGACTTGAAAAAGTAAAGTGTCCATTAAGTTTGTTGTTTTCTTGCATATTAATTAATGCATGGTGATGTTCCCAACAGTTTTCCCAACTTGAAGTCTGTTCGTGAGCTCATTCTGAAGAGAGGACAGACCAGGATAGGCACGAGGAGAGTCCCTCTAACAGACAACACCTTCATCGAGCAACACATGGGTAAGTCTTAAATTTAGCCACCACAGAACGACAGCAGGACACACCACCAACACTCATTCAATCATCAAATAATAAACGTGTACTTGTTGACTGTAAAGTCATCTCTGAGTGCAATCAGCTGAATGGTATATTCGGATTAAATGGAAGAGAAAAAACTATAATAAACTTAACAATGATTATAAACTTTATTTGTATAGCACCTTTCAGACAAGAATCGCAGCTCAAAGTGCTTTCCAACAAAAACATCACGTGCACCAAGTGCTTCGCTTAAAATATGTAACTACTCAAGTTGTTTTAGGATCTGTGTGAAGAACTAAGACGAACACTTTTCACACAAGGATATACACCAGCAATCCAGTTATCAGAGTGCTTTCTTACACCGACACTTTCATTCAGACAGTTTACATGTGTTTCCAGACATTTGAAACTTTTTCACCATCAATATGGATGACATTTTCTTATGCCTCCGTGATGGTGACAGCTGTAGCCGGAGGCATTATGTTTTCAGGTTGTTTGTCTGTATGCACCATTCGTGTGAACACGCTATCTCAGGAATGCCTCGAGAGAATTTCTTCAAATTTGGCCCAAAAATTCACATTAAGGATAAACTGATTAGATTTTGGTGGTCAAAGGTCACTGTGAAAACACAAAGCACATTTTTGGCCTTAACTCAAGAATTCATATGCTAATTATGACACCATGAAACCAAAGCCATGCACATTTGAATGAGCACAGCTGAATCAAGCAGAATGGTTAGGTTGGTAAATGTTCATGGGCTGTGTGTATCTGTTAATGTTAATTCATCATGATTTCAGTGTCTGTTGAAGTTATGCTTGTCATACTTGAGTCCTTCCTGTCTGGTATCTTTTACACTCTGCTACTATCGATTAAATCTCTTTCTCACCATCCTCCTCCTCATTTCTCAGGTAAACATGGCATCATCTGTTTGGAGGACCTGATTCACGAGATTTACTCAGTTGGCAAGGGCTTCCGGGCTGCCAACAACTTCCTGTTGCCTTTCAAGCTGTCAGTGGCTCGTCACGCAGCCAGGGATAAGGCTGGGCTCCTCAAGGACCTGGGAAACCCTGGATTCCGCGATACAGACATAAACTCAATCATCAGACAACTGAACTGAGGAAGATGGACATGGAGCAGCAACTTCAAGGATGCTTTATTTGTTGAGGAGCAAATGTCAAGGATGACAAAATATTTATATTTGTTTTTCTGGCAGAGAAGCTTGTGGGTTTCAGCCAGTCACATATATCTGTGCACCCATTCACTGGTTACACTTACAGCACACTGGGGGACATCAGAGGGACCTGAAGTGGACTACCTTGCCTTATCCATGTTGTTTTTTTATTTTGCACTCATGTTTCAAAAATGATACCATGTAGTGCCCCCAACCATGGACTGATGGAAGCAGATGTGCTCTTGGGTGAAACTGACAGCATTCTGAATAACTCATGAAATGTAAAATATTGTCTGTTAAAGGTTGCTAAGTTGCTATACGTGATATTCCTCAGGTTATCAGAGGGATGGATCAATACTTGCTACGTATGCAAGGACAGTAATTAAATAATAAGCACAGGCTGTGTGCAAACTCTTGTACTTCATCCAGTAGTTTTCAGTGTGAAAAGGTGTAGAAGTCTGAAAAATCTGTTTAACGCTGATTCATTTGTTGATTTGTGATTCACTGTTAATACACTTTGTTTTTACAATGACAAAAAACAATTTGATTCAGTGCTTTTGCAATAGTAACGAATATGTTTGACACAACATTGAGAGCCTGTTGGGCAACCAAAATGTGATACGTGATATATGTGAATATGATATAGATACATACAGACAAACACGTGGTGCCATAGCTGTCATTGTGTTTTAGATGCTGTTCCACACAATAAATGCAGATACTCTACTTAGGAGTTGGTAATTTGATTAGCAGAGACACAATCACCACTGCAATAGTTAAACTTTAAACTAAGCTACACTGCCAACGTTTGCATACTCAGCCAGAGGTCTGTGAAGTGTGTGGAGACTTGAGATCAATGGGAAAGCAACTTATGGTCCCAATGTATTTCTGGCAGGTTGAAAGGTTGATAGGTGAAACTACAATTATTAGTTTTATTCACAATCTTAGATTGATAATGTAATCCTGTGCAACAGTTGTGTAAAAACGTGCCACCAGTGTAACACTGCCCCGGTGATACACTGGTGTCACTATTAATGCAATGAGACACATGAGTCACCAGCCGGAGGAGGGGGGAGAGATGTGGCAACCTATGCAGCTGCGCTTTTACCAATGCGCACTGGGAGAAATGGAGGATGGCGTCGTGAGCGCTTCATGAACGTCGCTGATGTGTTCCCTGAACGTCATGTGAATGTGTGTCACTGGCCGGGTGGACACAGTGGAGGAGATTCCTGTCAGGATGTACTCACGTTTGCTCTCGACGGTGAAAAGAGCAGGTAAGAAGCACAACCGTGTGTGTGTGTGTTATGCGGAGTGTGTGAGGCATACTGGCATCGGATCTGCAAAATCAATCAGCGGTGATTAATCACTATGATGAGGATTTTCCCTGCCTCCAGCGCAGCGGCGGGTGCAGGCTGGCGTCATGATGAACGCTGAACCGGGTCTTTAGCCCTAGATGTCATCCTGTTTCACAACTCACACAGATCGTCCCGGCAGTTACACGGCTTTCATGCTCTTGTGTCATCTTCCATGTCTGTCGAATTTTACTCCGTCTCATTTTGTTCCTAATGGAAAACTTGTGCTCTCAAACCAATGCACTACTAATTACATTTATTTCGGACCGCCAGAGAGCCTTATTGTGCTGCCTTCAATAATATCGGAAAGGTCGATATTCCAAGGATTTGGAAATTGTGACGATTTAAGGCTCAAAGCGGAAGACGCGTTGAAGCCGTGTCAAATAATGGCCAACTCTATGGAATGACAATAACCGTAAAACCTACAATATAATGACCTGCGTGTTGATGTGAATATTCTCTTTCCTACCTCACATAGACCAGTGACAGGGTTTAAGCAAAACCACCAACACTCCACAGCAATACACCTTCATTACATGAGTGTGGACGTAATTCCAAACCAAAACGATTCAAGCCACGCAGGTGCACTGACGTTACGTATAACTTTACGCAATTTATAGTTTACGAGGAGCACGTGAACGTAACATTTACCTAGTGTCAAGGAGACTGGGCGGTCTGTCAGCGCCTGACCGCGTGAGCAGGCGGCAGGGATGTGATGGACCAAAGCTTCAGTATTTTGGCAGCGAGCAGGGGTCGAAGGTAAGCCTCGTTAGCTTATAACTAAATTTGAACGATATATGACAAGCATTAAAACGCCTTTGATGCGTGTCGCCGTCATTGAGGGTATTAGTTTCACGCTGGTTCACGCGGCAGCAGAGGAAAGTTTGACGGACCATGTGGGCGCACAGTGCAATATCAGGCAGGTTTGTGAGCTTGTTCTTTCTGGTGGCCGTTTCTTTAGGCTGACAGTTAATAATGCTTATGCTAATGTGTCTGAACGGCTTGTTGCTGTTAACGTGACGGGGTGAGACACTAGCAAACGTAAAGCCGGTTTGGCTAGCTCGAACACCAGGCAGCTAAATGAATGGCTTGTCGGAGTGTGTGTGGGGAATTAGCTAAATCGCTAGCATCTCTATATTGACGTTACACATTGGAATACGAATATGTTCCTAAATTATACACACAAGCTATTAGCACACGCAGCGTTAGGGGGCTACACTTGTGACTTATGTGGGGGGTTGTCGCCTGACCTTTTAGCTGAAAAGACATTCAGTGAGTTTAACTGCCGTTAGTTAGCGTCAGTCCCTCCATGTCTCATGTGAAGCCGGTATTTACTTGTTGGTTTGAACGAACCAGTTAAAACTTAATCCCACGCGACACGCTAATTTACATCTGGCCGTTAGGACTCTTTGAAAAGCCTGACTGACGAGTATGTAAGACTGAGTGCTTTAATACGAGTGTTGTCTATGAGAATGATAGTGTGAAAATTGGCCAATAGTGTGCATGTGAGATATTTACACTAACCCTGTTTTTAGAATCGTGCAAATGTGAGCAATGCTTTTGTAGGTTTTAAAATCAAATTAATCAATATCAGCACTGAAAGCAAACCAGTATTTCAGGCTGCTGCATTGCGATGTGCACCGTTTGTCATCAAGATATTGCACTAGGTTTGGAATGGCATCACATGTCAGCAATTCTTCTCCAGTGTTTACACCATGGTAACTGGCCCTTTATCTTTATGGCTGTATTGTAGGTAATCAATGACCAAAGCTCCTTTTTGGCAATATTTGATTTTGCAGGCTTTGGAGTTGTTTTGGTAGCTGTCAGTCAACATGAGTGGATTGAAAAGTGAAGTCACTGTATTCATTGGTTTGGCGAGGTGGAACATTGATCAAACAAGCGCTCAGATCAAAGCCTCCTCACTGTATTGGCTTCAGTACAATCACGTCTCCCTGGCCCGATTGGTAAGGTCTTCAACGAACGTGGGACAGGTTGTAACATCTTAACCTGTCCTGTCCTCTTCTCTGTCTTGTTCAGCCCTGACATTACTGCCTGCTTTATCCCCACTCATTAAGCAAGACAGTCTATAGATTTAAGTACAGATCTGAGTAAAAGTCAGCTGGTTTTACACTTCTTTTAGTTGCCAAATTTAGTTGAGCAAATGTTTTGATACACAGTTCCACTTCCCCTGGTCTAACTCTGGGTTTTTGTGAATTTTCTGAGAACATCTGAAGCTAACCTCCCAGTTTTCAACTATGAGCAACTGTCACATCTGTAGGCTAAAGATTACACACAAGCCTCTACCAGATGCCCTTATTATCTGATGTCATTAACAATTATCACAAAAGTCTAACACAGTGTTTATGTCATGTTTTGCTCAGTCTTCAATGCAACAGCCCATGTGTTTCTTGATTCACAACACTGCTTGTAGAGCGGATTATATGCACATTAATCAGTTGTGGTGATTTTATATTTAACTTCTCAGTTGCTCGTTATCTTTGCTGCTCATGAAAACAAATTGTTGCCTCTGTGGTGTCAGTAGGTATTTCACATTGCAGACCAGGGTTCAGCTGAAGGTTTAATGATTACTCAAATTATTGGCCTTTTGGGTCGCTGAGATACAAGCAGAGCTGTGGCCCCAGCTGCACAAACTCCAAAGAAGATGACTGTAAACCAGCTGTGCCTGGGAGTGATCTTGCGGAGTGCACACACGTGTTATATGTAGTTGGTAAAACACATGGGGCTCAAGCCACAGGATCAGTTTCAAACTGACAAGTCAACTTCTTTAAAAGAAAACATGGCTCACTTTAAAATGTTTTAAAGCAAAACTACTAATTTTCATGACCATTTTGACTAGAAATATTATAGTATTATGATTTTAATGTCTCAGAAAATTAAAAAATAGCTTTTAATTGCTGGAAATAGAAAAATCATGTCAGGACACATTTTTGCATTCCAAAATATGTCATTGCAATATCCTCTAAGTGTGAGTGATATGTAAGAGAATCTATATAATCTGCTAGCTGGCTCATCCACTGCATAGGAGATGGTCCTGGGTGGATCAGTAGAAAAGCTCAGGAAAGCGGCATACGTTTGCCAAAACAAGAGGTTAGTCTTCATCCTTGAGCTACTTCCTCTGCAATAATGATGCCATTCCACACTCAACAAGACAAATGAAGACAAACAACACAAAGGTCAGATTAATGCTTTGTTGACGTATTTTCACACTGTTTTTTTTTTTTAGTTTTAGTTTTAAAAGATGAAAGACTAACTGCTTGGTTTATCAAATGCACATCTGGTAAGCCAAATCGACTCCATTAAAGAGTAGTGCACAGCCGCTTCCCTGAGCTCTTCTATGCAAACATCCTTGATCAGACACAGTGGATGACAACATCCCGAACAGGGCTAAAAACCTTCATACCTAAAATATCTTTGTAGCCAAACTGGCGGAATGGGATGGCAATGTTGGTTGGCCCATCACTTTATTCTAGAGTGAAATATTTCATCTGCCGGATTAATTGGCGCCAGATTTTGTGGTCCCCCGACAGTTTGTCCTGTCTTTTCCCCTAGTTCATGATTTTGAGTTAAATATCTATTGTATGGATTGCTATGAAATTTGTTTCAAATATTGTAATAATAATATAGTCCACCTGAGGATAAATTCTAATAACTTTGATCTCCTGATTTTACTCTAGTACACAATACAGCAGCACCATCATCAGGTCATAGTTTCCTTTTGTGCTTTGGTTTATGAGCATATATCTTGATGCTGAAACAGAAAACTATTGAAGATATTTAGTTATGTATTTATTTATTTTTTAGTATGCTAAACTGAGATGGTGAACATGGTTACATATTTGCTAAACATCAGTGCGTTACCATGCTAACATTAACATGTAGCTCAAAGCTCTGCGGTGCCCTAGTGATGTCTCACAGAGATGCTAACTCAGCTGTAGACTTAAATTCTTTAATATGTGATTTACAGATAAGTGTGAATGACATGTATGGCTGGCATTTGGAAAGGACACATTGCCCTGTGTTATGTCAAACTGACCTTGTAAAACCCCAAAATGAAAAGAAACTGCTGTTTTCATTCTGAAAAGGCACACTGACTGACACAAAATGAGACTGATTTGTCTGTCTTCCTGTCAAGGACGATAAGAAGACATCTGGTAGTACTTCTCAGGTTTGCACCTTTAATCCCTCTGAATATTCTGTTTGAGTGCTCACACACTGAGAGCAGTGTTTGGTCTGGTTGTCTGATGAGAATGAAAATGTGTGGTTTGCCTTGAACCACTTTGATAGGATTTTATAAAACTCGGGCCTCATTCAGTGGTCTGACCTGTGCAGCTGCAGACCTTCCCATGCTCCACCTGCTCTCTTCTATTTTCCACTATTTACACACAAGATGGGGGTGTGAGGATGAAAGCGCCAGTTCCACCCGCTCAGCTTTAACTACCTCATGTAATGTATAATCATTGTCCCTGTGTTGCCAGGCGACCACAGCCTCCCTGACCTCCTTGTATGGTTTCTGTTTTGTGATGCTCCTGACACCACCACCACCACTACCTAACACCAAAATGCAAGCAGTACATGGACACATTCACTGCAAATGGTGAAGCCTAAGCATTGATTGAATATGGGCAACTGAGGCGTTACGATATTGTTGGATTTGAATGATAAAAAAGAAATATGTGACTAAATTCACATCTTTGCTTCGGGTTCACCCTTGGTGAATTTTGATATGAATTTCACCTCAGCAGACGATAGTCATTTGCGCATGTGTGACCGTATGCTTATGGTGGAAAGGCACAGCACTAGTGAAATAGGCCTTGGCCAACTCGAGCAGAAGCAAATTGCTTGCTGTGAGCTACGCTCTTTTGTATTGAGCATTCCTAAGTATTGTATATTGCAGCAAACCATTAGCTGCACCCTGTTCAGATTGGAGTAGGCTTTGGGGTTACTGCTAAGTGTCCTGTTGGAGGAAGCATAAAGTGAGTGCCTGAGGCCCACACATCATTATACCAGATAGCCAAGCTGAATATATTTTTTTTCATCTACAATGTATCAACAGTTATGAGTGTCCTATTCCCATACTTTGTCATGTTGTTCAGGAATATATATATGTGTGTATATGTATTTTAAGAGACTGTAGGCTTGGTAAGGCTATACCATTACAGTGTCTGTGCTGTAAAGGTCACCTCAGTTGGGCTAAAATGCTCAGAGGTCTGACCGTGAGAGAGGGCAGTCCATGGTTGTGAGGAAAAATCCAATTTGCATTTTATAAAAAACGCTCATTCTTCCCAGACATTCACACCACTCTGTCAGATTTGCGTGTCAAGATTTCTGTCAATGCTATAATGGAGGAAAGATTTGAAACTTTGAAGGGAAAAACACATTAGAAAACAACCTGGGCAGGAACAGTCAGCCAATCACTTGTGCTCTGTCAAATAAGTGGTTGAGTCATTAAAGACCAGGCAGAGATGGCAGTTATCTCTGACTTCACTGTGAATGATTATCTAAATACCTTTACTGTTATTTCTGGCTGGATTGGTATTTTTACAGTGTTAGACCTACATTGCTTTTTCTACATTATATAGAGATTTGTGTTTAACCTAATAGCTTACCTAAATTTGCTTTGATTGCCATCAAGCGTGAAATAGAGGTGTCCATTTGAAATGGGTGAACTTTGGTTCCTGCCATAAGTTTGTCTTGCCATTTTCAAGCAGACTATAGGATCAAGTTTTAAAGTATTTTTGTGTCCTCAGACTAGTGATGCATACTGTAGTGACATGAAGTGTCCCACACCTTAACTGCACAGCCACATGTCATTTTGGCATTTTAAGTAGCTTTACCTTACGAATTTTCCATGCACCCCACACTGTGAAGCTGCTGGGCCTCTTTTTTTAAGCACTGGAGGGATTTTAATCCAATGCTCTTTGTAACTTGGCAGGTTTTCATGCATTTGGTTTACACTGATGCTGCCCATTTTAGTGTGGCATCACAGGGGTTTTATTGTTGCTGCCCAGCAGTGCAACAACAGGCTGTCAGCCCCAATCCTGTAACTCTCAGCAGGAGCAAAGCTTTCTGGGAAACAGCAGACTAAGGTGCTCACTATACACAGGCCTTACTAACGGGCAGTACAGCAAATGTTTAGTTATTTTAGATTCTGTTGAACATTTTTCTTAGCTTGCTTTGAACTGCAGCACAAAACATCTACAAAAGACTGGTGTCTCTGTTCCCAACCAGTCACACTCAGGTAGATTAGAGATCGTAAGCAATAATGATAAGAGTGGGATTTAATAGAGTCACATGTCCTGGCCAGTCCTTGATCAAACCAGCACGAGTATCACGCAGACAGGCCTGTCAGTTCAGAACGCTACTGATGTTTGATGAACACACATATAAACATAATCTCACACACTCAGTCTCACACATTCAAATCCTCACAGTTGCTCTTTGGTTACTACAGAGACAAAGCTTTCTGACCCTTAGAAGTAGCCAAAATGGCAACAGCCAAGCACTCTAGCTAGAAAAGGCTGCACCCGGTCACAGTGCCTAGATGCTTTGCCTCTTTCATTCGCAACAGTTGGCCTTCTCTGCCATTTACAGCTGCCAGCATGTGGAGATGGCTGGTGAACAACAGCTCAACAGTTGGCTGTGTGAAAGTAATGCTTGTGGGAGAATACAGCTTTAATCTCTCATGTTCTTACCAGATTTTCCTGGTAAAATCCCCCTGACATTCCAGCATATGACCCTCTGAAGAACAAACATGTTTAACTAGAAATGTATCAAATATGTGTCAGAAGCAGCCTATATGTATATTTCCTCAGTTTACTGCAGTTAAGTTTATATTTGGATATTCACACACAGACACGCTGGCCGAAATGCACATATCTGCCAGTGTCCCATAATGATATTCTAAGATATTTTTGTGTGGCACTTTGTCATTGTATTTACATTATGGGGTTCTCCCCTAGCTCAGGGGTTACAACATTGACCACTGACTGCAAAGTCCCCAGTTTGGGGCTGGGTGGGGTCCTTCGTTGCATTTCTGTGTTAGTCATTCCCGTCTCTGTTGTTTGTAGTAAAGGCATAAAAATGCCCCTCAAAACACTTAACAAAATAGTTTGCATTATTATTATGTCAAATTTATGCACAGCTCAGAATAACTGACACTTCCTAGGTGTTCCTCTTTCCACCCCCTGCAGGCACACATACTCTGTTCACACACACCTAATTCCTTATCAGCACATGGCCGTAGCTTCTATAAGGGTAATTGAATTGATGCTCAGTGATTGCGTCTCCCCTCCTCTCTCCTCATCAATCCTTTACGTTACCTGTAATTTTGTAATCCTCTGCAGCTACCCACCTCATGTTTTCCATAATTTATTTTCCATTCCAATTATCTTCCTGCTCAAAGCTCTTCCCTCCTCATCCCCTTTTAACCTCATTTCACTCTCAGCTCAGCTCTCTGCAGTCAGCTGGCCCTTTGCTCTTCCTCATCATTGTGTTGGAGATGGCAGCACAACACGCTGACAGAGAAGATGGGCTTGTGTGTAGTGGAATGTGACAGGTTATTTCAGATGAGCACAGCAAGGCGCTAACTTGTCTTCATTGTTGACAACAAAAACACGTCCCCTAAAGTGAAAACTGTAAAACAACACGCTCATGTATATCTTGTAAAAATATAACAAGGGATTGGGTTTTGTTTGCCTGAAATGATCTGTACCCAAAGAAAAGAAACGGCTGTGTTTGGAAAACACTGCACAGGTATTGGATCATTTGTAACAATATTGTGATGGGTCATTTTTCTTATGCATGTTTGGTAAAGAATTCCTCCTCTGTCTCCACAGTGACTGTGATTGGAGGTTGTGACAAAGATACTCCCCTCCAGTGAGCCTTAAGTGTGAGTGGCCAGAGTGTGCCTGCCAGCCAGCAGCAGCTTGAGCTCAGTAGGTACAGTAAGTCCTTTGCTGTTTTTCTTTGTAGTTCTTTCTGTCATATTCAAGTGAGGACTACATGGCTTCCTTGTTTGTATTTTTATCATACAGATTGTTGTGTTTTTCCACTTAGAAATGCATTTTGTAATTGTCAGGTTGTTTTGTCCAGCTGTGATTCAGACACAAACATAATGTAATCCCAACCGTTGAAAGTAGATTGGGAATGTAAAATGTGTGTTTGTGTTGAGTATGCAGATGTGCAGTGAACAGTGAAGGACAGGGTAAATGTGCGTTCCTGTTTCTCATTTAAAATTGTGTCTCTTCAGAACAGTAAAGAAACCTGCTGTCAAGCTTCTGTTTTACTGCTATTTCAGAAATAGAACATTCAATAACACTGTTATATTTTAATTAGAAGTAAGAAATGTGACTTTTATAACAGTTACTGTAATGTCTTAAACTTGATTGTGGGTTTTTTGACAAAAGATTAGTGCGGCTTTTTTATTTTGGACTATGGGGTCATTCTACCCTGATGCTCATCTTATCCTCACACTTGAATCAGACTTCACTGTGCGTGCACTTACAACAGTGAGCAACATTTTCCAGATAAGACAAAATCCCTGGCGACTTAGTCACAGCAGCATCAAAATCAGACTTGTCTCAGATTAGATATACTCCTGGACTACAGAAGCAAAGTTACTGTTATACTTCCTCACATTCTTTTAGCCTTTCGTGTAGCAATTCTGTAACATACATGAACACCTCACTTTGTCTGTCTCATCTCTATTACAATTTATATTCTTCTTTGTCTGATGTCTTCAGTGTTTTTCATGGCTCAAAATAAGACTGAGGTTGCGCCCAACCTGGACATACATAATCTTGATTTTTTGAAATTATTATTATTATTATGAAAATGTGCTTAATGAACACCTTAACACCTGGACACCAGGTGCTGCCATTAAGAGTACATGGAAACTAGTTGGCAAGTAAGCAGAGAAGCCAAAATAGAGCCAAAAATAGCTACAGGGACTAACACTACTGGGGGAAAAAAGGTTTTATGTAATTGATAGTGTTCTGTTTTAAAATCAATTCAAACACATTTGCAACATGTTGGATGGTTGAGGGTACTTGAACACATCTGGGGCTACATCAGACCAAACCAGTTTGGAAATCATCAGACAGACTTATAATTCCAGTATGATAGTGACTTTGTGTAAATCATGTTACTGTTTAAATTAAATAGTGAAGGATCTCTGATTGTAATATAAATGTAATATTTTGGTCATTACAAAGAACAGATCATTGCTTGAAATGTTCATTGAAATACCAGAACACTATTTTATCCCTAACACCCTTTACCCCTTTACCTCTCCAGCCTCCTATTGCCATTGCCATTCTTAGACTTTTCTAAGACCCCTTAGACTAGTCACATGTAGCTGATCTTAATAATTAAATTTTGAACTGTAATGACCAGCAGTAACCAGCTAGTGTATCATCCCCATACACCACCTACCACCACCCTGGTGTGATTCTGCTGCTGATGCATTTAACACAATGCTCTTGAAACAGGTTTTATTACTGGTTCAATAATAATAAAACCTGTGTGTATAAAAAGTTCTGATCTAGATAAAAACATATTACTCTTACTCTGGTGTTTGTAACATTTCTGTTTGCTACAGACTAAAAAACAAATCAGTTTTTATGTCATTGAGACGAGATAGATTGATGTTGCTGCTGCCTGTCACTGCACAGTCCTGCTCGTCCACCAGGTCTCAGTGCGAGAAGTGAACTGACCACCTCCTCACGTACTGTCTCTGCTTGTCTTTCTTCCCCAGCTCTCAGTGAGTCTCTATGGGTGAAGTGGTTTCTTTAAGGTCGTGATTAGCCCCAGAGGCTGTGCTTCCAACAGCCTCCACCTCGACCCCTCCCCACATCCAGCGTCATCATGGGGGAGGTAGTCCAAATGCACTTCACCACAGTGGACTACGTCATTTTTGCTTTGCTGTTGGTGGCCTCAGCTGGCATCGGCCTCTTTTATGCCTTCTCCGGCGGGCGCCAGCGCACAACGCAGGTAGACTTGGCAGTTCAGACCGAAAAAAGAATTATTTTCCATTTCTCTCCTGACATTACTTCCCTTCCCTTTAATTCTAGACCTACTACAGGGTCAATTTCAAGCTTTCATCAGTCACAAAATTTGAACTCCTGGTGTCTTTTAGAAATGACTGACATAAACATTTTGTTTGTTCCAGGAGTTCCTTATGGCTGACCGCTCCATGAGCTGCCTGCCTGTGTCTCTGTCACTGCTGGCCACTTTCCAGTCAGCTGTGGCCATCCTGGGAGCTCCATCAGAGGTGTACACCTTTGGGACTCAGTACTGGTTCTTGGGATGCTCCTACTTCCTGGGCCTGCTCATCCCAGCTCATGTGTTCATACCAGTCTTCTACAGACTGCGGCTGTCCAGCGCCTATGAGGTACACACAACATGCACACATGGTTTGACATGACTGTACCATAGATCATTGGATGAATTTATGACCTGTTAATGTATTTTCTCTGTCATTCTTTAACTATAATGTCCTCTTTCCTCTGTGTACCCATTTTTCTTTTTTACACTCTGCCAACACTTGTCCTGCTTCTCCCAGCTTTGTCTGTCTCAAGTATGATCTCAGAGCTTATCTGTCTTCTTATCTGCTTATCCTTGACGTGTTGATGTTCAATAGAAAAGTAACGTCCCGTCTCAGTGGAGTACATCTTCTTCTACATCTCTTTCATGAGCCTCAGTGACCAAACTGTGTCCTGTGAGCAAACAATGAGTTGACTTCGATAATGTGGATCTAAGGTTATCCTGACAATGAACATCCACAGCACTGACCATGTATCACAGAACGACTCTGAGATGATATTTTAATCAGCCTTTTGATTTTGTTTGTTTTATATTTTTTCTTTGACATTCTCTCCCCTCAACAGTATCTGGAGCTGCGCTTTAACAAGACGGTTCGCATATGTGGGACTGTGACCTTCATCTTTCAGATGGTATCTTTGTCATACTTTCTTTGTATATTCATTTCTTTGCTTTCTTTTGTCAACAGTTGTAGGAATCGGGGATCTAATTAGTGCTAATTTTGGTAAACAGACCACCACCATGGACATAATCGAAACAGCTACTTAGTGTAGACATTAATCATTTGACAGAGAATATGGTGCGAAATGATTTTATTGCAAGTTGGCAACAAGTCATAGCTGAAATAGTAAGACATTAAGTATAAAGGCAGTCATCTTTTAAACTGCAAAAAGAGTTTAATGCTTGCTAATGAATAAGAAAAATCTATACCTCTCTTAGTTTGGTGTTTATCCTGTTTTTCAGCTCAAGGTAGCACCAGTTATTTGATTAGAAATCAAGAAAATGTTTGTCCATAAATGTGTTTGAACAGTGATGCCAGTCATGCTCAAAGGCTATTTTACCTGCTCTTCAGCACATGATGACACCTAGTAAAATGAAGTTTAACTGTGTGCAGGTGCTTGTGTCATTAAACAATCTCAAGGTCACAGTTATATCTGTCTTTCTCGACATGTATTTTCTGAAAATGCTGACCCCTCCAAATTCACAGAATGGTTTACAGCAGGGTATAATCTCACACGTGTCAGTCAGCAAAACATGACCTCTGAGTTCAGTTCTGTTTTTGTGACTCATCCTGTCCTGCAATGTTTTTTTTTCCCCCCTCTTCTGCAGATAATTTATATGGGGGTGGTCCTGTATGCTCCAGCCTTGGCACTCAATGCAGGTAAGAGGAGTGTATTTTACAACAGGATACACACACCATCAGGAAACAACTACAGATGGTATTTAATACAGCATGTGTTCTAGTTGTATAATATTCACCTGTGTAATTGAGTAAACTGTTGGGCAGTGTTGAATAATGCGCTTGCTCTATTCACTTGCAGTGACAGGATTTGACCTTTGGGGGGCAGTGCTGGCCATGGGATTAGTGTGTACTGGATATACTGCTCTGGTGAGTCCCTAAATCTTTCTCCAACCCCAGTGTTAAGTTCATCAAAGACAACTTTGACAAAATATTTATTGACTACTATTTTTCTACAACAAAATGTAAATAACTAAATGAAAATTAACCTCTTTAAACAGAAACTAATATATTTGTTTGCTTGTTCAAAACATTAAAACGAATTGATAATATAAAAGATGGAGAAATTTACAGTACAACTGGGGATTACAATACAATAACAAAGCATCCACCTTCTCTTGCCTGGAATTCTTCATGACTTTCTCTTACCTCTCATTTCTTTATCTTCTTAATCATCTGAGATTAATGGAGGAACATAGATGTTACTCATTCCATTTACTGTCAGTATGTGAAGGCTCTGATCCATGCACACCTTTACAGATAGTTTTTAATGTTGATCATTGTGGAATTTAAAGTGAATCCACTGCTCCTGTGTCCCAGGGGGGTCTGAAGGCGGTGATCTGGACCGATGTGTTCCAGACAGTGGTGATGTTTGCGGGCCAGCTGGCGGTCATCGTGGTGGGGGCCGGTCAGGCGGGTGGCATTGCAGAGGTGTGGAGGACAGCAATCAATGGTAGCCGCATTGCCGGGCTAGAGTGAGTAGTCAGCATATTAGATGTGCAGTCAAATTAAGTATTCCTCATTACTTTTACATGTTGTATAAAAGTATGGACAGAAAATCAACATTCAAACATTCAGATGGTATTCACTCTCTGCCTGTGCAGCCTGAACCCCGACCCTCTGGAGCGCCACACCTTCTGGACTCTGGGTGTGGGGGGAGTCTTCCTGATGTTGGCACTGTACGGGGTCAACCAGGCCCAGGTCCAGAGATACCTCAGTTCACGCACTGAGAAAGAGGCCATCATGTGAGTACCACCAGTGTCTCACAACATGCTTGGCTAAGCCTTGCAGTTTTAAAATAACATGATGCAGACATTGGAGCATTTTTCATCATGCTGAAAAGTCTTCAAAGATTCAAGTTAAACTGCACTTCACTTTTCTAGTCTGCAGTATTTATGTTGTGACTTATATTCTGACTCTCATGTCCTTCAAGGTCCTGCTATGTAGTTTTCCCATGCCAGCAGATTGTCCTGTGTTTGGGTTGTCTGATGGGTTTGGTCATGTTTGCTCGCTACGGAGAGGAAAGCCCTCTGGACAAGGGCTACGTCAAAACTAATGACCAGGTAAGCACTAACTTGCCTTCATATTTTGCCAAATTGCAGTGAACAGACAGTGTTTTCGTTATTGTCAAGTCTGGAGGTGCATCCTAATGTTGCGTGTCTTTGTGCAGATGGTGTTGTACTTTGTGATGGATGTGTTCAAGGATCTGCCAGGCCTCGCAGGTCTGTTTGTGGCCTGTCTCTTTAGTGGAGCTCTCAGGTAAATGACCCAAGAAATCAAACTTAGTTGATTCACAACTTGTGGTACACTACTTGAACTTCTACCTGTTTTTTCATGTCATGTTGCTTGGTTACTTAGTTGATCTGAGAAATGTATGATCCTTTGCTTCATTTCAGTCAGTCCTAAAAGAATAAACCCAGGCGATAACAGGTTATATTATTTTATGTGCTGAGTATCAAAGCATCAGAGCTGTTCTGCCGACAAAGGCAAAGAGCAGTAACTACCTACAGGAGCAGTGAAGCTTAGAGAAAAGGGTTGAAAGTTTTCAAGATGGCCAGTAATTTCTAAAACAGATGGGTTGTAGTGATTTCATTTTAAGTCTTTTTGGCCGATTTTTTTTTTTTTTTTGCTCCGAAGAACTATTTCAATAGAACCGACACAGCACGTAAAAAATGCACATAGTGTACTCTGCTCTCTTACAAGCCAGCTTTCACTTGATGTAGCCCTCTTACTTTAGCTTTCAAGTTAACAGTCTTTCTATAGCAGAGAGTGATGATGATGATGATGAGTCCTACAGCGCAGATGTTACCAAACCTGAGAGGAGAGGAAGTACACAGCCAAAGTGTAGATACTGTGTTTTTGTTTTTTAGGCTAGTTTTTTTATTTACTGCACATTTAAAAAGCTTTCATACAAATTACACATCTCTATGACTTGATGAATGATGCCATTTAGCACTTCCATTAAGTTCCAGTGCTTTCTAACTCCAGCATCCATGCACTGTCCTGAAGGCGTTCGCTGAACGGACAGTCATGTAATGTGTTGTCTCAGTCATTCATCAGTCCCATTTTTTGTCCTCCTGCAGCACCATCTCATCAGCCTTTAACTCCCTGGCAACAGTAACCATGGAGGACCTGATCAAACCTCATTTTCCAAACATGACTGAGGCTAAAGCCACGCTGCTGTCCAAGGGACTCGGTAAGTCGAGTGGTTTAATTGTTTTTCTTCCTCAGTACATGTACGTTTGCAGGGCCTGCACAACAGTAAGTGAGAACACTATATACACACAATAACACAATATATCTCTGTCATCTGCTTGGTCTACAGCTCTGGCCTATGGCCTGGTGTGTCTGGCTATGGCCTACCTCGCCTCTCTAATGGGATCTGTGCTGCAGGTAACGAAATAGTCACATAGTCTGAGTTGCACACAGAGAAAAGTTATTTAGAGCAGTGACCCATTATAAAATATGTTAGGAAAGTGCACAGCAAAAATGTGTCTCTGAATGTCTTTTTTAGAAACATCAGCTGTAGTGTTTTTATTATTGTTATGCAGCCATACCGTACAGTTAACAAGCATGAACACTATGAGCACCTGAACAATGTGCCACACTCTGTGTCCTCTGCTCCCTCAGGCAGCCTTCAGCATCTTTGGGATGGTGGGTGGTCCTCTGCTGGGCCTCTTCTGTCTGGGAATGTTCTTTCCTTGGGCAAATTCAATAGTGAGTCAGTTTACGATTTTATTCTGTCTCAATACTCATTTATTTTTGTCTGAATATGTTAACATATCAATGATAATACAGGTGATGGGCACGGTAATAACATGTCTCCTGTGAATGAACACTTGACATCGCGCTGCAGTGAGTCAGTCACGTTTGGTGTTGCAGCTCTTCTTCTCTGTTACCTCCTCAGGGTGCAGTGGTTGGGTTAGTAGCAGGCCTCGCCATGGCCTTCTGGGTTGGCATTGGCAGCTTTGTGATGCGTATGTCTGGTCCCACCCCAATGCCGCCACTCAACAGCACTGCTCTGCCCCTGTTTGACAACATGACCACCTCTGCCATGACTACACTGGTCACCGCCGCCACAGCCAAGCCGAGGTAACGCATAAATCCCAAGAACTAATCTTATAGATACCGTATGTGTTGGCTCCATTACTTTCACCGAACACAGACACACTCCAGATGTTTAGTCCCACAGCAGCAGATTGGGGGGAAAAAAAAGAATTCATCATCAGATCAGTCTAACACAGCTTTGTGTTTGATCTTCTCTCTTCAGGCCAACTGGAGTGGAGGCGCTCTACTCATTGTCCTACATGTGGTACAGTGCTCACAACTCAACCACTGTGGTGGTGGTTGGACTGATCGTCAGTCTGCTAACAGGTACACAAACTTGTCACATCACCTTCATAACCAACTATATGACCTGAACAAAGACCTTATTGCCACAGCAACCATCCGGATTTGCATCACACCACAAATCATGAAAATTACAACTGCAGCAAGTCAGATGAATGAATGAATGAGAAAGTCCCATTTACAGTTGCCAGTGTTGGAACCACTGGTCATGTCATGCCCACACAGATTTATGGAAGACTTGCATATTGATTACATCTGAAACTATCATGTTCAGTATATATTTAGAGTTTCCAATGACAGAATATCATTTTCATGTTAGTTATGTGTGTAGGCAGCTGGCCAGACTGTGATGAAGACGCTGGTGCACACATGTTATGGTCGTGGGGTGAGCAGCGTTCACACAGAGAGGAAAGGCCTCCCTGTTTGAATACCTCATCAGTTGTTTAACACATTCATACACAAATATTGGCAAGAACTTGGCAGGCTTGTTCGCTGATAGCTTCCCAGGCTGAGATTTAGTTAGCTTGCGATTAATTAGTACATTAAAATGTGAACAGATTCTCAGATTAGCATCATTTGTATAACGTGCACCAGGATATTATATGTACAGTAGCTAGTCCGTAGTTTGTCCTGGTTTATTCTCATTATTTCATTTTGTCATTTGTTATTTTTATTACCCTTTAGGGCTGTCAAAATAGCCCAAAAATGGTGTTCAGTTATTAGTTATTCCTTCATTTTTTCAAAACCATTTGAATGCCTGTTTTTTTCACGTTATATCCAGAAGAGGGCAAACCAGCACGAGACACACAACTTGTATATTCCAAAATAAAAAAAAAATACTTGCTCATTTCAGTTAGTTACAGTTAGTTTGTCATTGTGTGCACAGTTTTTAAATGGTGCTGGTCCTGGAAGACTTCAATGTGCCAGACAAACAGGAGACATTCTGGTCACACAGTATCTCAGTATGGACCCTATCCTCCCATGTTTTTGTGTCCAAGTGACTAATAGAAACAACAATTTTGGTCCAGTGTTGATGGAGAGAGCTGCAGCTGGTAGGGCTACAGTGTAATTCCTCTGGAAACAAAATAAAACTCACCAAGTCCTCATTGGTTCATCTTTACACTGTTCCAACAACCGTCACCAACTCTGGTTTCATCAAAGCGAGACAGAGGACGGACATCCAAGAAACAGCAGGGAGAATAGCATGTAGAGCTGGAATATTTGTACATTATCTCAGGAATTATTTTAGACATTATGCCCAGAGAGATTTAAATATGTTAGACCTAAATAGATTTTACCAGTAAAAAAAACTAACTACAACGGAAACTCTAATCAAATATTACACAGCCCGTTAGCTCTCTGTCTTGCTTACGGGCAAAAAATGCTCAAAGGTAAACTGCAGTACTTTCCGTGTATCTGTCAATATGTCAGGACCTATGAAGGAGAAGGATCTGACCCCCGGCACAGTGTTTCCTGTCCTGGGCACCCTGCTCTTCTTTCTGCCTGAGCGCTACAGAGAGAAGCTCTGCTGCATCACTCCTCTGGCTAAGAAGGTAACCTCCGACAGTATTTACACTCTGTTCTCCTGAATGTTTTCCCCTTTTGTTCACTGTGCCCTGAGCTTTCCATATTGTCCTTGTTGACCAGCCCAAACTAACCAACACGCAGCCTTATCAGAAGGCCCAGAAAGACCGCAACGGAGCAGCGTACTGCAAAGAGGACACAGCCACAGAGGACAAAGAGACAGAGAGTGAGAGAGCACAAACAGAGGAGGAAGACCTGGAAACAAGGATCGTTCTGCCCTCGTGCCAGCTGTCAGACCACGCTGTTCAGGAGACAGCCTTGTGATCACCTTTTCCCTCCTACTCCTAACACGCACAAGACACACACATAGACACTTTGACCCCCAGCTACTGTACTGTCTGGTTCCTCGTGGGGAAGTGCAGCGAGAGACAGATCATGCATGTGACGTCCATCAGTGAGTACGATGCTCTGAAGCTGTGCAGCACCAGGTTTAGGTGTTGGTGTTTTACAATGGTAAAATCAGTTGAATCTGATTTCAGAAAAGGTTATGGACTTTGGTGTCTGTGTGGGGAAGGGGTGTTTTATCGGTACCTGCTCGCACCTTTTCTCTCAAAGAAACAAAAACTACTGGAAATCAACTTCTGCCAGGCTGGAACTGTGCACTGAGAGCCCGAATGGCAGCAATCAAAGAAAAAAATGAATCCGTTGATCTCCATTAGCAACAGTAATGACACCTGGGTGCACACACGGGCGCCGGGTTTGTCGTGTAGTTCGATGTTAATAGAGTGAGTAGCTCTCATGCACAATTAACTTAAACCACTGTGACTGGATCCAGTCATGCTGTTCGACAAGAGTCAGGTAGTTAATACATACAAGATGCAAAATGTGTTATTTTTGTAGAGGAACATTGAACCACAAAATCCCAGAGTATGTCTAAGAGAATATAACTTAAAAGAAAAACACTGAAGTTCAATGGAAGGCATGACAGGCCTGTGCTACTGTGTTAGTGTAGTGTCTTTACACGGCCTTGGTTTAATACTAATAGTCACCTTCTAGCTGCTACTACAGATGTAGAAGTACAGAGTTCCCAAAGGTAAAACGGTGTGTTGAGACGAGAACAGAGGCAGCGTCTCGTGGTGGCAGTTAAATGAGATGGAGCACAGTAAATCCTTCACTGCCATCATGTTCCTACCAACAGCTCATGAGGAGAAAGCAGTCCAGTCAGTGTGCACAGCTGCCCTCTCCTCATGCAAGGTCCGTTTTTTTCCAAAAAGGTGGTCAACATCCTCCACTGCTTCTTGTCATTCACTCATTCACTGCTCCCTATAGGGTACACACTCATTAATTTACTTTGAAGTGAGCAGTAAATCACACTGTGGCCACTTGGGAGGCATCATTTTGTGTCCACACTGACAGGTGTGTCACACAGCTGCTCATTTTAGCATCTACAAGATCCCTGGTATCACCTCTTAGCATAAAGTAATCTTTTTGTTCCATTGTTGGAATTTTGGAGGTACTATATAGTGAATCATTTTAGAATTTGAACACATACAATGGCAGACAGTAAATCTGGTGCACTGTATAGTAAAGTAGTATTTCAAAAGACATGATGGAAGCAGAAGAATGAATCTGCGTCAGCGGAGTTTGTGTTTAGGCATTTAGCATAACTAGCAGTGAATTATGAAGACCAATCTGCTGTCCGTTAAATGAATCAGGAAACTATCGATGGTAATTTACTTTTTACATAAAACCTTTATTCATCCAAACTCACATGTTTGTGTTTTTCAAGTACACAGTTTGTGTAGCTTTGCATCGTGGAAATGTTGGTCACGTAAAAGCCCATGAAGTCGTGAAGTGCCTCACTGGCCGACGCTCCTCTGATGAGCTGTTCCTATGTGTGATGTGGTGCCTGGTTTTCATGAGCTTTATGTTTTACAGTACAAACATCTCAGTCTCTGTTGCGTCTACATAGAACCCACACTGGTTCATGGGTTTATATCAGCTCCCGCCTCATATGACTGCCCTGAATGAAGCCTTTGAGATGGACCCACCTATGTTCCATTACGCAGTAACTTGATATATTTAAAAGGTAAAGATGATTCTGTCATCGCTGGTATTTTTGTAAGTGCCCGTCTTTTTTTTTTTTTTTTTCTAATTCAGGTTGTTGTCAGTGCCAGTATGTGATTGATTTGAGTAACAGTGTGAATATTCTCATCATTGTCGTGATTTTTGGAATCACAGAATTCTTGACCACCATCATTTTAGCATGTTGAGTCCTCCATTGTCACTGTGCAAGAGGAGAGCTGTTGTGTGTTCAGTGTTCTGAGTCGGTCGGTCTATCCTCATGATAATGGACTCCGTGGCCATGTTTTGTCATGTGACATTGTTATACTTGTAACGGCCAAACCAGTCTGACATGTTTCCAAAGAGTTTTCAACAGTTTCTGGAGAGTCCACATGAAGTGCAGTTAAAACACGTTACCTGCATCTCATTTAAACAGTCAGTAACTTGTGTTGTCACATGCTGAAAACTGAGACATGCGCGTCTCTGTTGCCTTACGTTGTCCTGTTTAGATTAGATTGCAGTTGTATTTGAAGTACATGCCAGACAATCAAGGTGAGCCAGTTTAGCAGCAGAAAACAAGCAGCTTAGCACGTCTCCTTGATTTGTAAAGGATTATGGACTCTCCAGACTAGTAGATCCCCTGTTTAATGGAATGTTGAGCCCTTTTAGACCCATGTAAGCACCGGTCCATTACAGATCCAACATGTCTTTACCATCATCCCGATACTCAGAAATACCTCGATTTATTCAAAGCATATAGAATATGAATTTAGTTTTGTTTGTTTTTTTACCAACAGAAGATATGTTTCAGATCATATTTGTATATTTTTGTAATTTCACATGAAGCCTGAGCACATTTCAGGAGCTGAAATGTGGAATTCTATATGCAAGAACCATTAAAAGTTTTGGGGGGTAGTTTTTTTAAATTGTGAATGTGCACAAGCCTCCACAGTCACAATTTTACAAAACATTTTAATGGTTCCTAGAGTTTTTGAAGGTCTTTTAAATCACATTTGACAATGTGTACTTTATTTTATGATTGCATAGTAATGAATCCTTCTCCTTCATACCTGAAATTACTTGAAGTGTGTGCCTGTCGTGTTCCCTTAATGATATAAAGATAAACCCCCTTTTTAATGTGAGGGTACATGTAATTCAAGTGCTGGCTTATTATTGATATTATTGCTGTCAAAGATGTCCTTTATAAACCCAGACTGGGTGGAGCACTGTGACGCTAATGAACACTAACACACCGAATAAAGCACAATGATGTCAGTGCACAGTAGTCCAGCTACTGAAACAATCTGACTGTAGCCATCAGCTGGTGTAATCAGCTTAGATACAGTGTTCATGAATCAAGTGTGTGTCTACAAGTCCACGCTTATTCTGCTGATTAGTGGCCTTTAACAGTGAATCAGCTTGGGCCGCACAATAATACAGTTGAGAAGAGAGTTTGTGTGAGAGGAGCACTGCGCTTAGTAATTTCCAGCAACAATAAATATTGTTTGAAACAATATTTATTGCATTTGTTCTCCCATCCACAAGAATTCTTCCTATTATGCATTCCAAAACAAAAACAACCCCATAAGCACTGAAGTCGAAACGACTCCTCTGCTTTGGCTGTGCCTTCATTTTGTGATTTATTTATTTCCAAACTGTATCCTGATGTAGTTTTCATATTATGGTCCAGGTCCAGGATATTGACATGAATATGAGCTCAGTCCCAAACATCTGTCCAGGAGAGCCCAAGCCGAGACTTATGGATGAATAAATGAATCCTGTGTGTCATGATGTAATGATGTAATGGGGTGAAGTGTCCTGTTGATGGAGGTAGCATGAGACAGGTAACTGCTTCATGCACCTTTTAATTGAGTGAAAAGCTAAAGTGTATGCATTTGAATCTGTTGACATGTCTCACTGTTGTTGGATGTATGACTATTAGATTTCTAAGTTAGATGTACTTGAATGGAGGTCTTATTAATAAAAAAATATGATGATGACAAATTCAATAACATGCCTGTCTTGTGTGTTCACTTTATTGTGAAAAAAAACCTGCCGTCTGTTTCACAGCTGCCTCGTGGGATAGATGTTAATCCTCCCTCCTGGTAGCTGAAGGGACTGTTGTAATATATGTCATTGCTGCCCTCCTATGATAGAAACATTTGATTATAAGTTTATGTGGTTTGTTCATTGCTTTCAGCCTGCATGGTTAATTTCCAGAATCCTTTCGAGTCATACAACACTGAAGACCAATTTACACCAGTAAAGATTATCCATCCATTATTCAGCATTATGTACAGGCCATAATATCATGAAGGAGGTTCATGAGCATGTTACTGCTCCAAAAACTGCTGTAAAAACATCAGTGTAATTTATCACATGTCCTACAATCATTACAAGAAAACAACTGGAAACATTTTGATAATATTTATAAATGATTTAAGTCTGCTTATTGGATTCGTTGTATATACACTTATGCTCTATGCTAAATGACAAGGTCAAAGGTCAAGTAAGGGACTTGTACTAAAAAGTTTATAATTTGCATTTTCAAGAGAAAACTGACATTAAAAAGAGGACCCTTGCAGAGGTGTCCATTTTTACCGGGGAAAATGGCGATGGTCTCATTGAGATTATACCAAGGATTCAAAATTAATTTGATATCAATATATTGGTGGTTGAAATGAAAGAATGGTGTTAATCCTCTGCTGCTCAGGCTGAGATGTCTGGTCTGGGAACGCTGGTCCTGTTGGGATGTTTTGAGGATCTTCCTCCTCAGTCGGTGGCTGTCTGATCCCGCGGGAGAGTCTAATCATAGACTTTGCTCTTCTCCCTTTCCCCCATATGTAACCCCCGCTGTATCTCTGCTGGTCCCTTCTACACAATATAGAGCTGCCCTTTGCATGGCAGCTTGCCTTAGATTATTGCTTATTAAGTGAAATAAGACAACATTTTTTATGAAGCTGTAAATTCTGTAGTTCTTTATACCAACAAAATGCACAGAAGCCTTTCTGTGCCTCAGTATGCTCTGTAACATCTGATGTGTGTGTCACTTTCTTCATTATTCTTTCTTGTTTAAAGCAAATGACCATTTGTGATGATATGAGATGGACGGATAGCAGCCGCAGTGTGCATCCATTATGATTACAACCCCCAATAGTGTAATATACAAAACAAATAGAGTGTGACCATTGTGAAATGGAGGTTACAAAGTGTTCTGCAGGGCTTCATAGAAACTTATTCTACAGCTTTCCTTGTAGACATTTAAAAAAGCTCCACCAACTAAACTTTTTTCCAGAGCTTTCAACCACATCATACAGTCTTCCTCAGCAAACGGAGTTTACACTGTTGCCATGGAGTTGTCAAGGTGTCATCACATGATCTAATAATGGTGAAGAGAGGATGTATGCATGAGATTTCTGTCCGTATTCACATAGACATGTTTGAAGTCCAGCAAAATGTGAGGCGCAAGGAGGAAGCTAATGTTATTAGAAACTTAATGCTCTTACAAGGCAAATATTGTTTTAGAGAACTCTTACAGTTTAGTATTATCTTATCTCAGACTGATCATATCTGATTTATTTTAAACATTTTATCACAATCATGCTGTTTTCTCCTCTGCTCCACTGCCCCTTTCACCTTCATCTCCCCCTCCGGTGCTCTCTTCTGTCCTCTTTCTGCATTTATTTTCACCACAGCCCAGTTCTCTTTTCTCTCCTCTACCCTCCTCTCTTCCTCTTCATCCTTCTCTCCAGTCATTCCCCTCCTCCTCGCTGTCATCCTTTCCCTTGACTTAAACCCAGTTCCAGCAGAGGCCCGGCCAAAGCTGGGGGAGTGTGGCCTCAGAGCTCCATAAATCCAGCCTGTAATCAGCGTGTACTGGCCATAATGAGCAGGAGATAGTGAAAATATGTTGATTATCTCCCAACATGTGGGGATGAGGGGGCAGTTTGGATACATACTTTCTTGAAGCTGTTCCAGTGGCATAAATAGTTGTCTTTGCATGGAGGCATGGGTAAAAATGCGTTCGCACTTTAAAGGCAGCCACAGGGCCTGCAGACAGAGATGCTCCCTTGGGTGCACCTGTGACTGTTCTGATATAATGTCATATTACTTTAGGCACACTGAGCTGTGAAACACACATAAAACTGACTTTTCTGACTTTTAACCAGAACAACTGTAAATGATTGAAATATCTGGCACTAAAAATTACACATTCACCACTCTGGTTTTCCTTGATGCTTCACAGTGGGTCAAGAGCACTAACTTCTTTAAAGGTCCAGTGTGTACGATATATCTATATCTATATTCTTATTTCCATGATGTGACTGAACACGAATGAAAACATGCTTATGAATAGTATATTCCATTTCTGCCAACAGAGCCCCCCAATTCATACACAATGGACCTTTAAAGTCAAAGTCGGTGCCAGGAAAAGGCAGCATTTATTTAGACTAAAACATGTCTCATATGAGGAAAAAAAAATGATAAAATGTTGTAAAGGAGCAAAATAAAAATATTGAAAAAATGGCAAGACTAAATTTTCTGAATGGAATTTGGGGTTAAACATTTGAAATAGTTGAAATACTGAAAGTAATTGAAGAGGCAGTCAAACTAGTTTTAGTTGAAGTGTGAGCACTGCATGAACTTTAAATTTAAGTATTCAAGTGCTGAGGGAACTGGCCTGTGTTCAAGGAAAATTGAAGTAAAAGTACTCTAAGCAGCTGAAGATTCAAATGCTGAAATGAGTTAAAACTGTTGGGCTGGAAGTGTTAGTTGAAGTGCAGGTCCTGAAATAAATGAATCCCACCTCAATATATGAAACAAAACAAAGTGGAGGCACTGAAAGGTGGATTTAATTCAGTGGACAATATGGGAGATAGAAGAGCTTCATTTTGTTGTTGTTTTTAATTTTTAAGGTGGGGACCTGAAAGGGTTTGAAGTGTCAGCTGAAGCTGAATAAGTGAAATGAGTTGAGATGTCAGTTGAACTTCTCACATAAGAAAATAATTAAATATAATTAGATGTCTGTAAAGGAGAACAATGAGAAAATGCTAAACTTTTAAAGGGCAAGTGCTGAGTGAAGTTAAAGTGTCAGTTGAAGTGAAAGTCTTTGAAGTGGTTGAAATCAATGAGGCAAAGGTGATAAGATGAGCTGGAAGTGTCAGTGTAAGAAGAAGTTGTTGGATTTTGAAGAGTAGAAGAAGTTTTGTGAGACCTGAAAGCTGCTGTACGGGAGTGGAGATGTCAGCTGGACCATCAAACCATGATGGGAAAAACTAAAACACATCTCATATCATTTAAGACGCGATTACATGTTTGTAAATCAAAGCTAATAAAACTAAGAAAGGCAACATTTTCTGAAGGAAAAGTGCAGTAGGAACATTTATAATAGTTGAAATAATGAAAGAAGTTCAAGTGGTGGTTGAAAGAAACTGAAACAGCAGTGAAAGTGGCTGCAGAGTCACAGCTCGCTGTGAGTCTGGTCCTGGTTCTCCTTTGACCTTCGCCTCTCTCGCAGTTGCTTTACCAAACTGTCTGGTTTGTCCCGTCCTTCTGTAACCTCTGCCTCAGTATTCAGATCCAGCAGCTCCAAATTAGTCATCACTACACGGGGAAATCGGGGGCAGCGCTCCCCCCCTCCGGACAGATTTATTGAGCTAGCCTTGAACGCAGGGCTGTTGCTTGTGGAGCTGAGCCCATCTTGTTCCAGGGGGAGATGATTTCTGTTAGCGTGTTGTAGGCTTCTCCTGTGCAGCCCACAAACATATCTACGTGACTTATTGGATTGGATCAGTGCTTTCTGCAAATACGGCGTCGTCATACAGCAACAAAATATGGTGCTGGATGAATTATGAGTTGAGATACAGAAACTACAAATACTGTGAAAAAGGAGGACACTGGAAACTTTGTCCAGTCAAACTGTGCTAATAATCAGCTTTTTCTTAACCATTTCAGTTGGAAGATACTTATTTGACTTTGAACTTTACTTTTTACCCACATACAGAAATACATGACGTATCAAGATGTCCCTGCTGTTTTAGGGGTTTCATGTGTGCTGGGTGATTTCATGACGATGCAAGCACATTTGAAAGGGTCTGAAGTCTTGAATTCAGGCTTTTCAAAGAGCACTGTCAGGTGCTTGGAGCCAGTGTAAACATTTGTGGATCACAGGAAAGAATGTGCCCACACTGAACACAAACTAGAAGAGCTTCCTCAGAAAAAAACTAACAAACAAATGCAACAGAAGAATGGCTCTGTGACATTTCTAGAGAAGCCTAAAATTATGTTTGACATTTTGTCTCACTTTTGTTTTGGGCTTGCAAAATGCATTAATTGCAAAATGTATCACTGCCACGACTGGACAGACCCAGAAGTTCAAATAAGCTGCAACACCACCCAGTTATCCAATCAGTGTAGAGTCAGTGTAAGTGTCCAACCTGCCAAGTGTCCAGTCTGGAGCTCAACTGTGCTGAATGCCCAAAGATGTGTTCTTCATGTCCAAAATACAATCAAAAGATTCTGTTTATTAGTTAAAGTTACTATACTGTCAACTGCGGGTGTACATTTATTTTCTTACAGAAATTTAAATTTTTTAGAGCTGTAACAAGCTCTAACTGTTAGCTGTCAGGGATTTCTTCATGTCTGCTCATCATGGATCATTCCCACATTAGAATAAGACTGAGACGCTGCGCTGCCCACTGAGGTTTAACACAACCGGTGGGGTTATTTCTGCCTGTGGGATGTGATCGGCTGAGGAATAACCAGCGCACACAGGCTGCTGTTGGAGATGGTGCTTTACTGGCAGGAAAAGGTTACATTCTGTGGCAGAGCTGTAATGAGAACTAAGTGGTCATTACTGCAGAGATATGAAGTGATCAAACAGCAGCTGTGTTCCCACAACAATCCCTCCCTCGCTGCTCATCTGTCTGTCCATCCTGTCACTCCCACACACACACACACACACACACACACACACACACTGATACCACAGACATCTAAACAAAGAGGATTAGACCCTAACGAAGATACATTTGACTTTTTTAAAGAGCAAACAGGTGACTGAACTCTTCCATACAGTGAAAGTTAACATCTGAAAAACTCTAACTAAACCACTGTACTAGCTTTAAATCAAGATAATAGGTTACACACTGTTCCTTCATGTAGTGATTTGTGGTGTTATTAGTCAGGAGAAGCAGCTTTTTCATTTCCTCGTAGTAAACCCCTTCCTGACAAGCTGCTGTCTAATGCTCAGATAATTGTGGGATGTTTCCAACAAGGGTTGCTGTGTGTATTGACCTGTATCTGTGTATCTGTACGTGTGTGTGTTCTCTTAAAAGAAGCTTCTTTTCATGCCTGATCACTGTCTCCAGATAAATTATTCCCCCATGCATGTGCTGTCACTGGTACTGCAGCTGCATGACTGGTTAACACTGGAGATAAGAAACGGGGTGAAAGTTATGTCCCATGTTCCACTATCACTCTTTGCCTGCTTCTAAGGTGGAGGTCAATGGGTGTGTCCCGTCCCGTTCAAGTGGAGCAGGCATCTGATTGGCTGGGACTCCTGACAGCAGCCCTCCCACACTGCCACAGTAGAGCAGGGAACGCATGGGCCACTTCTGAGGAGAGAGACGGCACACAGGGTTAGCTCTTCATGCTAATATGATTAGCACCATGATGTGGTGGACAAGTAAGCTGGTCAAAGCTCATCTGGATAAATGTAACAAAATGATACCTTTGTGCAAGGTAAAGATATTTCCATTTCAGTCCTGTTTCTGTCTCCTTCACTTTTAATGGTCAGATTTGTTTTGATTTTCTTAGTCTCTCTAACGTCGTCTCTGAATGTAAAGCTACCATCATGCAGACGAGAGCAGATCTGAGCTGACAGAAACGTTGATGCACTCTTCTGAGTCTCCTTCACTTATTACTGTGAGCTCACAGCAATGATCTCAACCAGAAATCACTTTTTGTTGCCCTGAGTTTTACCTCTCAGGCTACATACAGGCTGCCCAGCCTTACAGGTGAAGGTTGTTTGGTATGAAGCCTTAAAGGAATACCTGCAGACACTACTCTGTGTTGAAAAGGAGTAAAAACAACTTGATTTTTATTATAATAATATTAATATTAGTGGGGTTATGTATTTATGATTAGCTAAAGGTAGCTAGTTATCTAAAGATAATAATAGTGGTTTTATGTACTTATGATTAGATAAAAGTAGCTTGTTATCTAAAAGTAATATTGGTTTATGTACTTATCTTTTTCAGTGGTCATATCTTAATATTATAACTAACTATATCTTATTATTGTTTGTCAAGTTAGAACTATTATAACTTGACATACATTGTGTTCCTCTTAGGCACAAATACACAACTTGTCATGGTTACAGACACATGATGTGTGATCTGTGTTTAGTCTACTGGTGTGGACACTCAAAGTACAGGCAAGTCATATTATACATTACACTGTATATATACGGTATAATCCGCTCAGCAATATAAGCAGTAAATTGTTGGTTCCCATCCTTACCTTAACAGGATGCAGGTATCCACCCGGCCGAGAGGGCAGGGTGTGCTCAGCCAGCATCCCTCCCTGGTCCAGGGTCTCTGTTAGGTAAGCTATGTAGTTCGTGGCCAGAACCAGAACATCAAGCTTGGACAGCTTGGTGTCTGGTGGGACTGAGGGCAGAGCAGCCTGAGGACAGCAAAAACAATCAGTCAAAAACAATGGATTAACATGCAGGGTGGCAAAAGGCGCAACACCTCATTGTATGCATGCAGGTGGTAAAACACAGCTGTACAGGGAACGCCTCAGAGGTGTTATCTCTCTGAAAGGAGAGTGTCAGTGTACGTGGTGCACCTGCAGGCTGTGGAAGGCCTGTCGCAGGTTGCGGACGCGGCTCCTCTCTCGCGCTGCGTTTTCTGGGGAGTGCTGACCCCTCAGTGTCCTGGACTGGACCGCAGACCCAAAACCAGAACCAGAGTTTGACCTGGACCCACACACCTGTAGCAGAGGACATATTCATAGCCTGACAGTCGTACGCGAAAGGACAGTTTAACATTATTTTTGGGGACATTCAAAAATATTTAAATAATCTATTTAAATCAGGACTCTTCAGATAATTTCATGCAGGGTTACTGTACTGTTCAAGCCTGTACAGACGTTAGAATCCAGCGATTCATGACATGAGGGAGCATCATTAAATAAACAACAGATTGATTTTGAGTCTGTGATGCCGTTAGGACAGAATGAGTCATTTACAAGTATTTTATATATCAAAAATGATGAACAAAAGGGATAAGTTATGCTGATTCTTCCTTATTATAAGTTATTTGTTCAACATATCTGAACTTAAGTTGGGTACACTTAATGTTTCCAGTAAATCCTTCATGAAAAAGACATTTTAAACATGTGGGTTTTATTCTAGTTTCCTGTTAAATCCTGTGATGAAGGTTGTGAAATGTCCCACTGGTTGCTCAGAATTTTCCAAATCTGTCTTTGAAACCAGTTGGATAAAGTGGACCATTAATTCAGACTCACCCACTTCCTTGGCTCGCGGCTGCTGCGTCTGCCCTGCCCGTCTCCGTGCAGGGATGCTGGGCTGCCGGCTGCACAGGGCTGCTGCCTCTGTGGCTCGGCTGTGGAGCTGGAGACCAGCTGATGGTTCACCGCAACCGACATGAGACCCTCCAGAGGATTCACCGCCATGGATGCTGCAGCGGACTCTCCTGAAGACTTGAGACTGTAATTCACTTCCGTTTGAGTCTATTTTCATAGGCTGGGTGGACGTTTGCTTCGCTGGAAGTTGCTGTATCATCCACTGAGTACTTTGGTAAATGTGCTGCACACACAGTCTCAGGCCATCTTTCCATCTAATCTGAAAGCATCTTAAAAGTCTAACCTAAATTTAAAAAAAAATACTGGCTCAAGAACAGCTAAAATGACTCATCTGATCTCAGGAAAAGTATGAACGTTCTATTCTGTGGTCATTCCAAGCATCTCCAAGCTCCTTTCCAGAGTTCACCAGGCCTCTGTGGGACCCTGAGTTCCACCCACACCCCTAAACAACTGGTGAAAGCCCCACAATCAGCGGCTGGTCTCTGCGCATCTCCGTCCATCCAGAGAATTCCTCCCAGTCTCTCTCTGTGCGTCTCTCTCTGCTTGTTTCCTTATCGGGTGAGGTAATGTGGGGAACTTCATGTGGTCCTTATCTCAGCCGCCCGGTCGTGCTGATCCTCCCCTGGCTGTTCGGCTGCCAAGAAGAGCGGGCAGGCAGTCAGGCCTGGGGGAGTGCAGCAGTGGGAGGGTGTCCCGAGCCAGGGCGCTGGGGGGCTTGGGAAACTCAGCGCTCTGCTAACAACTGGACAGGGGTGGGACTGGAAGCTCGGGGCAGTGCGACATTGAACATGACCGAAGAGAGGTGGAAGTGCCTTTTGGTTTGCTGAAAACATTCACGGCATCCCAGCATCTTAACAACCTCGTTATGATCGAGTGAAAAAGAAAAAAGAAAATCAGATTCACTTCTGCTGCCATTGTGAATGTCGACTAACGTGATACAGATCAGAACACGCCACGCCACGAGCATGCCGGGTACATGCAGAAAAGCTGCAGGGTGGTGTTCCAGAAATACAGGCAAGTCCTACATTTTCACTTGTTACTATGGTAACTGATGCCCTGAAGCTAACTTGCTATAAGGCAGGTTAACTTAGTCTTTACTTATGGTCCCAGGTTCCAGTTTTCAGGCTCCAAATCTGAAACACCAAAGCTCTACAATGGCAGTCCATCACCTCTTCTGACTATGGCAGAAAGTCTTTATGAATCATTTCATTCAGATTTCGCAGTTTGACAATCTACCATTACCGAGGTTAGAAAAGCCTGTTTGAATATATAACATCAGCATTTAACAGCATCTACAATGTAATGGCTGTAAGGCAATTTTGTGGCTTTTATGATGCACATTTATGAATTTTGAAAGAAAAAAGTATTTTTATTGCATTTAAGCATTAACGCCTGTTGTCGCTAATTTGCATCATACCTAAATTTATATCTATTGTATGTGCTACAGAAAAATGAACAAACTCATCTTAATTGAGGATCAATTTGAAAGCAAAAACACAAAGAATTAATTTTTAAATATAATTCTAAATAAATTCAGGCGTCAAGGGGTTAAGATCATTTTGGAGCAGGGCCGTAGTCACACAAGCATGATGTTCCGCTTCATGTGGGAAGATGCACTCTGTACGGTCCTATGTGCTTGTCTGCGGCTGTGAACATCACTGCTGGCTCTGTAAAAGTCTGCTAACAGAATGAACTCCAGGACCTGAATAATGATGCAGTGAATTGTGTATGAAGCAGATTGATATGATATGAGCAGTGGAGCTATGTGGCTGGTCCTGAAACAGTTGAAATGACAAACTAACAGTTAGACAGGACAGTGCACTACAGCTGTTATTTTATTTGGTCAAAAATAGAGCATGACGTCATGATCTGGGACACATGTCATTCTGGTCATCATGGAATGGTAGCATACACTGTGATTCACTTTAAATTGCATAGTTTTAAAAAGCTGGCATTTTACTGCATTATCTTTATTAAAATTTACAATCATTCTTATCTTTTTAGTAAAACTAAACCCATTTCATCATTTAAATAAATCATTTTCAGACACAGCTTGTCAAACAGCATCACAGATTGTATTCAACTTCTTCAAGGTCAACATGAAGAGCACAACTCGACTCTTCGGGATTGTTCCTCTCATGTTGGGCTATCATGCCCCTAAAGATGAATTGATCCAATAAATCAAAGTGCTGAACATGAAAACCCTCCTCTGAATGGAGGCTTTCATCAATACAAGTAAGGGGGGCTCTGAGCCTTTGCAGCAAATCAAAGTCAACCAATGTGAGGCAGCTGAATATTACGAACACCAGCAAATAAATCAAAGGCAACTGAGGCTGTAGCAGCAGTGTGCTGTTGTTAACTGTGCAATATATTAAAGAAATCTGACTGTATCAAAGCTGTTAAATGCTAAAAACGAGTTGTGGACGAGTCTGAAAGGGAAAATCCAGCAAAATGAAACATAATTCAAAGGTTGAAGGCGGTAACGTGGCAGCCCGGCTATCAGTGAGAGGAATGTCTGGCACCTTGTGCAGGCTGTCAACACAATAACAACAAGTGCCCCCTGACCTCCCATCTGCAGCTGCCTCGTGAACTGTTCAGCACTGCAAGGCTGAGAGGAGCTTTGAGCGAGGCGGCAGGAGGGAGGAGGAAATGATGCTGACTGTTAACTGCACTGACAGGTGTAGCTGTGAATCTGGAAGACGCTACGACTAGACGTGGGTGGTGAACACGTCCTGCTTGTAAAAACGTGTGTTGTTGAATAGTTTGCCACAAAGTGTTGACAACAGAAGCCATAAATTTACTGTTCAAACTGATACATTTTAAAGACTCATTCATGAAGTCTGATTAGGAATTTCACTGACGGTTTTGTTATACACAGTGTGCAGAATTATTAGGCAGATGAGTATTTTGACCACCATCCTTTTTATGCATGCTGTCCTACTCCAACTAAGTATATCAGGTGATGTGCTTCTGTGGTCTAATGACATCAACACCCTATATCAGGTGTGCATAATTATTAGGAAACTTCCTTTCCTTTGGCAAAATGGGTCAGAAGAGAGATTTGACGGACTCTGAAAAGTCTAAAATTGTGAGATGTCTTGCAGAGGGATGCAGCAGTCTTGAAATTAGCAAGCTTTTGAGGCGCGATCACAGAACAATCAAGCGTTTCATGGCAAATAACCAACAGGGTCGCAAGAAGCGCATTGAACGAAAAAGGCGCAAAATAACTGCCCGTGAATTGAGGAAAATCAAGTGTGAAGCTGCAAAGATGCCATTTGCCACCAGTTTTGCCATATTTCAGAGCTGCAACGTTACTGGAGCGTCAAAAAGCACAAGGTGTGCAATACTCAGGGACATGGCCAAGGTAAGGACGGCTGAAAAACGACCACCATTGAACAAGAAACACAAGATAAAACGTCAAGACTGGGCCAAGAAATATCTTAAGACTGATTTTTCGAAGGTTTTATGGTCTGATGAAATGAGAGTGAGTCTTGATGGGCCAGATGGATGGGCCCGTGGCTGGATCAGTAAAGGGCAGAGAACTCCACTCCGACTCAGACGCCAGCAAGGTGGAGGTGGGGTACTGGTATGGGCTGGTATCATTAAAGATGAGCTTGTGGGACCTTTTCGGGTTGAGGATGGAGTCAAACTCAACTCCCAGTCCTACTGCCAGAAGACACCTTCTTCAAGCAGTGGTACAGGAAGAAGTCGGCATCTTTCAAGAAGACCATGATTTTCATGCAGGACAATGCTCCATCACATGCATCCAAAAACTCTGCAGCGTGGCTGGCCAGTAAAGGTCTAAAAGAAGAAAAATTAATGACATGGCCCCCTTGTTCACCTGATCTGAACCCCATAGAGAACCTGTGGTCCCTCATAAAACGTGAGATTTACAGGGAGGGAAACCAGTACGCCTCTCTGAACAGTGTCTGGGAGGCTGTGGTTGCAGCTGCGCGCAATGTTGATCATGAACAGATCAAGAAATTGACAGAATCTATGGATGGAAGGCTTTTGAGTGTCCTCGTAAAGAAAGGTGGCTATATTGGTCACTGAATTGATTTTGTTTTGTTTTTTGAATGTCAGAAATGTTTATTTGTATATTTTCAGTTGTTATATTGGTTTACCTGGTGAAAATAAATAAGTGAAATGGGTATATATTTGGTTTTTATTAAGTTGCCTATTAATTCTGCACAGTAAAAGTTACCTGCACACACACTAAGCCTCCTAAGATAGCCTAAACTAAAAAAGCCCCACTCCAACTTCCAGAAATATTCAGCTTTGACATTATGCGTCTCTTGGGTTGATTGAGAACATACTTGTTGTTCAATAATAAAATTAATCTTCAAAAATACAACTTGCCTAATAATTCTGCATCCCCTGTATGATCGATTCCACCTCACAGTGCTCAGAATCACAATGTGTACACGTCTTCTCACTGCTCACCACTTGTTCCACTTTCTTTTTTGCCAATCAATGCTTTGTACTGTACGTCTAGTTCATTCACCTGTTCATCAGTCCACTCCCTACTCTTTCTTCTTCTTCTTCTTCTTCTCCACAGTCTTAGTGAAGTTCTGGATGTCTGCGGCCATCAGCTGGGGCTCCTCCATGGCAGCGAAGTGGCCGCCGCGGGCCATGGCCGTGAAGGTCAGGAGTTTACCGTATTTCTGTTTGGCCCACAGTTTGGGGGTGTGCATGAGCTCGTTGGGGAAGCAGGCAAAGCCGGTGGGGACGTACACCCGTATCCTGTGAAGACAGGATGACGTGTTAGCTTATATTTAACATTAGAGATGCTCTTTAAGTGCTGTTAATGCATGAAGTAAGTACACGATGCCAGCTCTTCATCAACATTTAAAAATGCTCTGTTTAAACAAACCACTGGAAAAATTAATGATTTTTATTATTTAGGTTTCTAATTCAGGGTCTGAATCTGGTTTATATGCAGCTAGATGTGGCTTTAGATCACTCTAAACAGCTGTTTCAGTGAAGGAGGGTGTGAAGCTCTGAAAACCCAATGACTTGGTCATGGACACTAAAGGAATAAGCACTTAAGATGATTTAAAGCATTTAAAGCTTGAAAGATGGTGATTCCAAATGTTTTGTGTCAAAGTCAAGTTCGTCTGTTCTTAACGCTGAACAACTGGTCACATTCAACTTGTGTTCACTCACTTAGAGTGAGGCTGGTCAAGGCCTTGGCTGAAGTTTTCCTTGTAGAACCTCATGGAGGAGACGATGCAGCCAGACGTCCAATAGATCATCACATTAGTCAGCAGGTCATCCAGAGAGAACTTCCTGCGAGGCGCCACACACACAAGATTTCATACTACAGTGATGACAAAAGTGGTTTTGCTCTGAAACTACTGAGCATTCATCAATGTATTCTGTATCTGTACTCTTGCTGAAGCCTTTTCCAAACAACACCATTTCACAATGGAGCCTGGAGCCACTGCTGATACATACGCTCCTACTTCTGATGATATCTACAACTAGTTTGTATTTGATAGTTTGATACACTATCTTCATACTAGAGGAGGATGTGGTGATGGCGAATATCAACACTCACTCCCCTCTGATTTGTTCTGTGCTACTCACCTGGTGAGTCCTCCATCCTCCAGGTTCCTATAGTCGCGACTCGTCCACGTGGAGAACTTCTCCAGAATGTAGGCAGCCAGACCCACTGGGGAATCATTCAGGCCTCGGCCTGAGGGGAAATTCACAATCGATTTTCATTTACGGATTTGTTGATTAAGTACCTTTGTTGTTATTGTGAATCTGTGACCTTACTGCTGAAGCCAGTCTAGACGACTACGAGCTATTTTCCAACAACTGCAGGAACACAAGAAATACACTCAGAGTGTCTCGCCCCCCGTAGATTCACCTACACACTTGACAAACATGGAAAGGGAGGGTGAGGCGAGGATTATTCAGTTGGTTACAATCTGCAACCTCACCACTAGATGGCACTAAATCGTCCACACTGATCCTCTAAAGCAGGGATGTCAAAGTCAAATACACAGAGGGCCAAAGAAACAGATTTGCTACAAGCCGAGGGCCAGACTGTATATTAAAACATATTTTAATGATTGCACATAGCCTACTAATCATTACACCCATAGCCGGGTGTAATGATTAATTGAACAATCCAATATTCTTTTATGGCTCTGTCAGTAATTTCAACTGTAAACATTTTTCAACAGGCACACACCAAAAACAAACTTCCTTCACAGAAAAATCACATGTCCTGTGCCTAAAATGAATAAAGCAATATTTTCTTATGGCTCTGTCAGTAACTAAGGGAAAACATTTTCAACAGGCAAAGAGCAAAACAATAAATGTCCAATCGTAAAATAAGAAAATAAAAATCAAATCAGTTGTATTCCTTCTCATGGCTCTTATCTGCAATTTTCCCTGAGTTCAACTGAAAAATAAATATAAATAAATCAAATAAATTAAAATACAAAAATTTATAGGACACAGACAAAACAATACTCCTTCAAAGAAAAATCACGTCTTGTAGAAACAAATGTAAAAATTTAACTGAATTAAAAACTAGAAATACATGAATGCTCTGTGATGCTCACTTGCCTGAGGCTGAGCCTGATACTTGGTGGTGTCTCATCTTTTGTACAAGTTCATCAATGTTCGGGGTCAGGCTCTGAGCTGAGGAAATCCTCAGGATCGAGTGAAGGTGTGTATCAGTAAGACGGCTCCTGTGTGATGTTTTGTTTAGCTTCATTAAAGAGAACAGTTGTTCACACAGGTATGTGCTGCCAAACATAGAGAGCGTCTGAGCGGCTTGGATGCGCAGCTGGGGCGTTGTGTCGGGGATGAGACGTGCAAACTCAGCAGCACCCACTCTCTCATATTTTTCCTTCAGTGTGTCATTGCACTGGAGCTCAATCAACTCCATTTGTAGGTTTGGTGGTGCGCTTTCCACGTCAACTGCAAAAGGATTGCCGAGCAGTTCAAACCTGCTTTTTTGGGCTTCAAAGTCAGCAAATCGGCGTCGGAAGTCGGCAGCAAGTATGTTGAGTTTATCGGCAAACTGTGCACTCGGGAACACAGCGGTAGAGAGCTTCTCTTTCATGGTCTGGCAACTGGGAAAGTGGCTCAAGTTTTCTTTCCGCATATGTGTGTCCCACAGACTCAGGTTTTAAACGCCTTCACTGTGGTGTACATATTAGTGATGATGCGCCCCCGTCCCTGCAGCTGCAGGTTCATCACATTCAGACGGCTCGTGATGTCGCACAGAAACGCCATTTCACACAGAAACGTTTCATCTCGGAGCTCTGTTGTGTCTTTCCATGAACAGACAGATCTCCTCACGCAGCTCGAAACATCTTTGCAGCACCTTTCCCTGGCTTAGCCATCGCACCTCTGTGTGATATAAGTCACCATACTCTGTATCCAACTCGCCCAGAAATGCCTTGAATTGGCGGTGATTTAAACCTTTGGCTCTGATTAAGTTCACTGCTCGCGTTATGGTGCTCATTATATGCTCCATTTTAAAAGCTTTGCCACACAACGACTCCTGGCGTATTATACAGTGATAAGCTGTCAGCTCATGTGTGACGTTTTCCTCTTGCATCCTCTCCCGCATCCTTGCCACCAATCCACTCCTGTGCCCACACATCGCGGGTGCTCCGTCTGTTGTCAATCCCACCAGTTTTTTCCCAAGGCAGCCCCATCTCATCTACACATCTGGATACCTCATCATACAGATCTCGACCTGTAGTTGTGCCATGCATAGGACGTAATGCCAAAAACTCTTCTGTTATGCTCAGGCTGGAGTCCACTCCACGGATGAAAATTGACAGATATGTTGGTGCTCTCATCCACAGCAAGGGAATACGCGATGAAATCTTTTCCCTTTCTCACAAGCTGTTATTTTAGATTGGTGGAAAGCTGGTCTACATGTTCAGCAACAGTGTTTCTGCTCAGGCTCACGTTAGAAAATAGTTGCCTTTTGTCTGTCTGTGTGTCACAAACTTTAAGCCTACAGTTTTTGATGAACTCTCCCTCTGTAAATGGCCGAGCTGATTTTGCAACCTCTTCTGCAACAATAAAACTGGCTTTGACAGCAGCCTCGCTTTGTGATTTGGCTTTTGTAAACAGTGCCTGCTGGGACTTAAGACCTCGATTAATTCTTCCACCTTCTGTAGCCTTTGTTCCGTGTCCATATTCTTGTCTTTGTCTGTGTGTTTCTTAGACGTTTCATGGTGCCTTCTTAGATTATATTCTTTCATTCCAGCCAAACTTTCTCCACACAGAAGACACACAGGTTTGCCTTTTACCTCCATGAACACTGTGTACTCTGCCTCCCACCTGGTTTGAAACCCCCTGTTCTCAGCGTCCACCTTCCTTTTAGCCATTTTTTGGGGGGAACATCTGTTCTGACTGCTGATAACTAATGAAGCCCATGCCTGTTTGCCGCGCTGCAGTGAGTTCACGGGCTACCGTTGCATTGTGGGGAATGTAGTATTGGTGCGTGCAAAACACCAGTGGGCGGCTGCAGCCAGCTGTAATACGAATCAAATATCATCCGGGGGTCCACATATAAATCATTTGCGGGCCGCATCCAGCCCGCAAGCCTTGACTTTGACATATGTGCTCTAAAGAGAATATTACCTTTATGTGTTAGCATTCCATTAAACTGTCTTATGTGTTTGATTTTAACATTGGCTATCACAAGAACATTACAACTGCATGAGGAAAGATTTATTTGACCTCAACTACAGTGGTACAATGTGGACCTTTCGTTAAGATTTCATTAAATGTTATGCTCAGCCTGCTACACGAAGCAAGGGAGGGCCTTTACATTAGCCAATAGATCTGCATGTGCATTACAACCCCGCCTTGACTAACCAAGCTAACCTGCTAACAGCAGCTACCGTTATGAGCAGTTGGCAGTTACCTTAGCAACAAGTAAAGTTACATCAGGAAACTCTGTAAATCGCCTCTGTACTGTGTTTCCTTCCATCAACCTGGCCTTGTAGCATTTAATGATATCTCTCTCATCCAAATTGTACCAACGTGGTTGAGGTCAAGGAAAATATTCATGACGCAGTTATAATGATCGAATGACAGTCAGTGTCAAAACCAACCCAACTGACCCAACTGAGTTTAATGGAATGTTAACCTATGAAGCTAAATATTTGATAATAGGCCTTATAATCAAACTGTGGCATGTTTATGACAGGTCATGGTGTCTTGGTTAAAGTGAAGTTGTCAACAACACAACAGCATGATGCTTATTGACAGCATTCATGAAGACTTCTTCATGCTGCTTCTGCTCCTGGGGCCCTTTTCACAAAAACAACTTGCGAGCGTCGTGCTCCTTTTCATCAGTTAAATTTGTCAAAATTAGCTCGAGAGGAAATGGTCTCATGTCGCAAATGTGTTGTAACAATCCTTACCCACAGTGTCAGGCTTGGTGGCCTGGATGTGCATGTAGCCAGACTCTTTGATGGACTCCACCACCAGTTTCTCCATGCTGGGGAAGAGACGCTGAATATCCATGTCAGTGAAGCCAAACAGCTTAGGGAAGCGACGGCCGAGTATGATGGATGAAACTATGGGCAGGCCTGGCTTAGAGGGCGGAGCAAAGTTCACATGCAAGCCTTTGACTGTCCTGCAGTATGAAAAAAAATGCAAACAAAAGAAAACAGAGGGCCCTGTAGCAATACATTATTTAAGCATTTACAAAAAAGTGCACAGCAACACATAAATATAAACACTTTATCAAAGGCCTGGTGCTTCCAGGAGGAGTGGCTGTTCACTGCAACATATTAGGCTACCACACTACATGCATGTAATATGGAGTTAACTTTCTAAATAATAAATGGCAAACATCATCAGATGTTGAGCGAGTTCTTGTGTGTCTTACTTGGGCTCCAGCTGAGCCATGTTGGTGGTGACCAGCCAGCCCCAGTCTCCTCCATGAGCGTAGAACTGCTGGAAGCCCAGGCGCTTCATCAGTTTGTGGAAGACGCGTGCTGCACAAACTGAATCAAAACCTGTTCTCCCACACACGCACAAACACACACACATTTAGAAACTGCAGCATGAAACCCAGCAGTTTCTACAGAGTTTAATATTTCCACATCAACATGGAGTGGATTTTGCAGGAAATTAACTGTACTACTCTATGATGCAGAAGGCCCTGGTCAGATATTCTCTTCATATCATATATATTACTAGTCTGTGTATTGTGTATAGGTACAGTATATCCCCTCAGTTACCAGTTTACTCAATATGCCTTAAAAATCTCATACACCTGCTTTGCAATATTCCTACTTCCTATTTACTCTGCAATGTGCACTTGATTTGAAAAAACCCAGATCTTTAGATGCACTCAGGTGTTTCATGCACCCATGAACCTAAGATGTGTTCATAGTGTGTTTTTGTAAATGGATATTCAATCCCAGTCGGGTCTTCATTCAGAGTCAGGGTTCTTTTCATCAGTGCTGTTTCCCAATAGCCTTGATCATGCAATCTGTGCAGAATTAAGCTTCTTCTATTGTCTGCAACTACACTTTGGTCCTTAGAGAAACGATATTTCATTCAGCTGTATTTTTATGGTTCAAGTGACGAAAAGCACAAAAGCATTTTTTTCTTTTCTTTATATGGAATGTCACACTATGTAGTAAACTATAGCAGCAACAATACCACTGCAAGAGCAAAAACGTCTTAAAAATAGTATTTATTCTTGTTATTTATGGTGGTGGTTATTGTACCAAAACACTACAGTACCAAGCAACTCTTAAACACTTTAGTTGGAAATTTACAAAATTCCCACATCTAGCATGAATATTTTCCAATGTCTGGAAGGAAAAAGCTTTCCAGACTCACCTTTCTTCTGTGGTGCTTCAGAAAATCCGTACCCTGGAATGGAGGGACACACCACCTCAAACACAAGGTCATCTGGGTCTGATGGTTCTGTCAGCAGAGGGATCAACCCATAGAACTCGTAGAAGGAGCCGGGCCAGCCGTGAACCATTATCAGAGGAAGAGCAGTAGCTCCCTCTGGCACCTTCTTAGGCTTCACATGCAGGTAGTGGACATCAATGCCTGGATGGAAGTTCAGTGAATCAGAATATGTCGGACATAAGAACATGAATGTGTCACCAGTGCGGCCTCACCTTCGATTTTGGTTTTGAAGTGGGGGTATTGGTTGATTTTGTCAACTTGCCTCCTCCAGTCAAAGTCATTTCTCCAGTAAGAAATCACCTTCTGCAGGTAGTGGGAGTTGAAGCCATAATTAAACTGGCTGTCCTCTAGTGAGGGAACGGGGCGAGTCTGGTCTATCCTCCTGTAGAGGTCCTGACAGAGAAGGAGAGAAGATATGTGGGGGCTCACACTTTTTCAGCCTGCTGAGTGGTTAACTGCCTCGTGACTAAATGCTACAGAGTGACCAACATGTGTGGCAAACCAATCTAACCTCCAGCTCTTCATCACTGGTGGTGACTTTAAAGGGGCGGATGGTGATGTCCTCCTCACCGTCAGGAGGTGCCCCAGCCCCCCACCAGCCATCCTCTGTCTTCAGAACCTGGCTCCTGCTCCTCTGAACCAGGAAGAAGATCAGTCCCCCAATCACCAGAGCGACCAGCACCTCTGTGAACATGGTGCTGAGTGTCTGCACTGCGACAGGGATGGATGGATGTGCAGGAAAACATGCCATTAGCGTGAAAAATATTTGTCCATAGATGTTTTACATGTACAAGTACAAGTAATCTAATGTGCCATTACATTACATAATGATTGCACCTTTACAGAATGAGCAACTATATGTTCTTTTGCTACTATTACACATTGTAGTTTATTATATCTGATAGAGAGAAACAAATAAAGAATCATTCAATTATGGCTGAAAGTGTGGGGATCTACAGTTTCCCCTCCTTTTTGTCCCTTATGTGTCCTGTGTTTTCCCTTTCCCTGTTGTTTCCTGTCTGTCTCTCTCCTGTCGGTCAAGTGTGTGTGTGTGTTCCCCTGCAGGGTGTGGCTACAGGTGTGGCTCGGCCTCCTCACCTGAGCGCAGCTGTGCGCTATCAGGCGATCAAGAACCACCTACTACAACAGTACATATGCACTGGCTCCTCACTCACTATTTGTCGGAGCGTCAGTTTCTCCACGTGGTAACTACCAGACGAAGTATCTTCTTCTTGTCTGCCTTCCTGACTCCTGCTTGTTTTCCACCATCCCCTGTTTGTCTGTGTCTATGAAAAAAGATTGGCTCTCCACCTGTTTAGCCTCCTCACTCTCAAGACTCACCATTACCCTGGAGATACACTGACTCCGCCTGTTGTTCCCAGATTCACTGTTCATTAAAGACTGTCAACTTTTGCCCTGTGCTCTCTACCTAAGTGTGGTATTTTGGGTCTAGGTCTGACCAAATCCACATTTTCTTGACTGAACACTAAAATGGATTAAATGCTGAACATAATTTGACGTGTGATTGAATGTTATACAAAACAAGTAAAATAATACTGGTGTAAGCAGGGTGGAACTGTAATCTTTTTACTAAACTATAAAAACTCACAACCCCAATTCCAAAGAAGTTGGGATGCTTAACTGTACTGTTTACTGACAACAACATCATGTGTTTCACAAAGTCGTGAAACTCACTCCATCCTTGCTTGTGAATGACTGAGCCTTTCCATAATGCTCATACCCAGTCTTGATACTATCACCAATCAACCTGTTTACCTGTGGAATGATCCAAACAGGTGTTTTCCCCCAGTCTTTAATTGCTCCTGTCTCAACTTGTTTGAAAAGTGTTGCTGGCATCAAATTCAGAACATATTTTTAGAAAAATCAATGGAAGTTGATGAGGTAAAAGATTAGATATGTTGTCACCGTAGTTTTCAACTGAGCATATGTCAAAAAGATTAGCAAGTGATCACATTCTGTTTTATACAGCGTCCTAATGTTTTTGTAATCGGGGTTGCAGAAGTGCACAGGAGACAACAAATGCATTTGAGGGAAACAGTCTGAGACTATACAATAACTACCTCTCTCAGTGACTTCTCTGCCAGTCACTAAGCTGCCAAATGATTTCATAAGTCATGAAATGTTGGAGCAGTCAAACAAAAGTGCCAGTGTTGCTGTGGTCGTGGCCAGCTGACGGGATTAGGTAAAGAACGGGGCTGACCAGGCCCCTCGATCAGTCCTGAGACCTGCATGACAAAGCTTTCCTCTTTCAGGAGAGCTACACCGCTGTCCCGTGTTACATGTGATGACCGACCAGTAGCTCAGCAGCCACCTATCAGAAGACGAGCGTGGACGGACGCTTAGCACGCTCGTGCACTGATGGACGGAGGACAGCGCTAGGCTAACACACGCCACTGCGCGTGGAGCGGAAAGTCCTGTCAAATGCGCGAGCTTCGGACCACACAGGCCTGTGTCCTGGAACAGACCCTCCACCCCGCCTCCACGCGCGCACACACACGCATGCACGCTCGCAAACACGATTAACAGTTAGCGTTATGATAGCAAAGTTCTTTGTAATCTGCTAAACACGCATGTGTCACAGTTTGAGTATCAGAGCAGACACATACCACTGTTATAGGTGATTAAGACGAATTTGTTCACTTTGTCATCAGCCAGTAAACGTGAATCACAGGCAGACAGCGAGGAGCTAACGTAAGAAAGAACTAACAAACCATTAACAACGAAAACTGTTGCCGGTGGGAGTCCTTATTTAACCTACGCACTCTACATTTAGAAGTTATCTAACTGACAAGTTAACGTTTGATGAACGGCTGAAAACATTGGGTTATGTCGATTTGCGTTAACGAAACGCAACATATTGAAACTTTTACTTTGTCAAAACATTAGCAAATCTGCGAAGCATCACAGTTTCAAATGCATTTCGACAATGCGTCTGAAAAATTCCACCCGATTCAACGGCAGTCTCATGGTTTTAGCTGTTATACCTGATCCGAAATGCGAGGTCCTGGACACTGGAGTCGGTGCTGGTCCCGTTTCGTAAACCGTTCCTTGGATACTACGCTCTATCCTAGCTCACTGAGTCAAATGAAGACAACCTTTGCCTTAACGCTCAGCTGGATGGACAAGATTAGCCAAAGGATTATACAACTGTATAGCTTGTGCATGAAAGTTTGTCCTGGGGACTGAATATGTGTGGAAACCCGAAGTGCATGATGGGATATGGAGTATTCGCCAAAGGGGATTAGACCACATGTTGACTGAAGGTTGGGCTGCTGAGAACTCCTAATCATAATAAAAATTAATATTTACCTTAATTAAAAAATGAACGTTATTCTTACACAACAAGTGCAGTTTCTTTAAATACACCACACAGAGCGACATTTGTAAGACCTGTGAAACCTGCATAGCAATATTGGCTCACAACTTTTTTTTGCACTGAATTTTCAGAATTCAGTTTTAAGGGAACTGTCATGAAACCAGAAGAAACCTTTTTTCAGCCTGTGGTTAGTTTCACCCTTTCCTAGGAATATCGCTTAGAGTTGTCTAAATCTTACCCAACAAACCCCATCCTGCTGAGTCTCATCATGCTGTCATTTATGGTTTTTAACACAGTGCATACAACACCAACACAAGATGAATACAGGAGAGACAGTGTCTGTTCCGGGGTAAATAAACATTTATTAAGCATGTAACGTAATTATTCTCAGACGATGAAATGGCATTTGGACGTGTGGGCTTTGTCCATAGAAATCATGGGTTTCTCCACACTGACATTAGGAAAGTCCTGCTTCATTCATGTGGCACAAGTCCATGAGGACGAACAGAATGAAACCAACTGCTGTGCTGAAACTGAATCCAACGTAGCTCATAAATGTAAATAGAAAAGACATGCAACGTCTTCATTGCGCGTCCTTTATGTCCTCTTTAAAACTGAAAATAAATGCAAGCTCCTCTAAAGAAATCAAGGTGCCAAAGCTGCTTACACAGCATGTACGTTCTGTACATTTTGTTCCACATTCCCAAAAGCCCTCCCATTTTCCATCTCTACATTTCCTAAAATTTTCCAGCAACCAAAACTGACCTTACTTTATATTAATACTATCAAGGATGTGATCAAAATGTCGAAGGAAAAACTGGATAGTGGGATTTTTAATGACTAAGAAAGAACCATAGAAAAAACAAAATCCTGAGAGAATAAAATATATACAGTATATGTAATCACATCTCTGACAGTATTAAATCATTGAAGGCAGCCAGGTCAATCTCACTGCATTCCCTCTTTACAACCGCCCATCTCCGCCTCCACATCGCACTCCGATGGTACTGTGCTCTCAACAACCTTAGTGTCCACTGAACTCTGTCCAGCTGCTCTAGAAGGTTAGCGCTTCTACAGCATTTTAGTCCGTCTCCATGGCACCACTGTGCGTCTCCTTGGACACCATGAGTCTCATCAGCTTTCCGTGGAGCTTCTCAATCTTCTTCACATCCTGGGCCTGGTCTGTCTTGTACTGTAAACACTGTGGGGATGGACAAAAGACTACATGAGGGGGATGACAGCTAGTATTACATTAGATTGACCAACTGGAGAGGCGGAAAATTTTTTTATGTCACAGATTAAGAAGTCAAATCAAACACGGTATTATAAAAGTGACATTTTCTTTTGCTTGACCTCTTACCTTCCTGTTTTGCCCCTTTTAAGCAGCCCTTTTGTAATGTTTTCAGCATACTTTTACGATCAGTGAAGTCAATCTCTGTATGAGTATGGTTTAACAGGAAATTGTATCATACTCTATCATTAAATACAAGGCCTTCAATAGCAATCACAATAGCAGACATTTTGACTTGTCAAACACATGTGTCCACAATGACATCAATAACGGCTTTCAAGTGTTCCAGGACCAGGGCACTGCTGGCCTTTGTATGGCTGACTGAAAGCTAAATGGAGCAAAGCCATCATTAATGTTATGTCACATCAAAATGTCTGCTGTGAAAAAGGGCTCCATTCTATACATGTCATCAATCAAACTATTCAACATGTATATCTGTAGATTAATACAGTGCTGTGATTGTTTGGGCAAAGACTATTCGCTCTGTCTGGCATCCACAGATACATCAGCAAAGGCTGGACTGCCATGAAATATAGTACAGACATTCATGATCAAAATGTTTACTTGACAGAGAAATATCTTCACATCACAAGATGGTTTGGCAGAAGTTCATGTTGCCATGAGGATACATTTCAGTGACACTGGTAATCCCCTGGCATTCCATCCAATGCCATCATCAGGTCAAAACTTCAATGTGATCAATACTTCATCGCTACATCTTTCAGATTTTTCTATACAATCAGCATTCCAGCTTCATGTGCATTGTGAGGAGTGGTGCTAATTCAATTAGTTGCTGAATCAATCAACAGAAAACTAATGATGCCGCTGAGTATTTTCAAGTACAAAGTATACAACCTAACAATTGTTAAGACTTGCTAATGTTTCCACTTTACACGTTACTATAAATTAAATACTGGTAACATAACGCAGATTTCATACGTTATTTTTTCAAGGCAAATTAGTACAAACGGCCATGAAAAGGTACGGAAGAAAAGAAAACTGCTTTCTGTTTAATAATTAGAGAAAGTTTTAGAGATATCTGATGCAAACTTGATCAAAAATCTTTCTCCGTTTCACTTGATTGTTCAATTAACTAAAACATTATTTCCTCATGTCACTCACCACGGCATTGTCGGTCACTTTGATGCACAGGTTGCCGTCGCAGTGTCTGTACTTCAGAACCACTCTGACCTGTAAACAAAACAACAACTAAGTTACTGAATTTGAGAATTTAGAGTTAAGAAAAGCAGCCCAGCAGTCGGTACAGTCACGTCTCTAACGAGCTATCCAGCTAACAAGCTAGCATGCTAACCTACTTAAAAAATAAAGTGTTTTCACCTTCATGGGATCTGTCAGATACAGTTTTTCTGCTGCACGGGCGAACTCCTCCCAAGTCTGATAGTAAGGCATTATTTAACTAGCTAAAGTTTCTACTATACCAAAGAATCTGTTTGTATCAGCCGACCAGGTTTGCTAACTTCGGAACACCACATCAGCAGCTGCGTGAACACAACCAATCAGAGTGAAGAGATCATGATGTCGTTAACGCTTCCGGATCGCCGTTTTAAAATAAAGGCACGTTTAATCTGTGTAATTCAGGAATATGTCAAAACAACGCCACGCTGTCTGTTTATCATACTTTACATCGTAAGGTGAATCAATTAGAAGTCAACGATGTGATATGCAGCAACTTCTGCCTCTTGATTCTGAGAATAGTCCCTATGGCATCTAAACCCGACTTTTGTTTTGAAATTACCTCCAGTAGCAGGACCGGAAGTGTTCCTTTGCTGTATGTGTAGGGCATTCTACATGCTGCCCTCTAGTGGTTGCATTGAAATCTCACAAAAAAGGATGAGCAGTCACGTAATCACGCGAACATTCCACAAAGCTTAAAATGTTGTAGATTTATCGCTGTATTTAATTATTTCGCCTTAAGCAGAATTGGATGAGTGGTGCTCAAGTAATTAGATCGTTCCAAGATGGCAATACCGCAATATGAAAAAGTACTGTATTTAAAAAGTAGTGTTATATACAGTATCTATTTTCAAGTTCAAATCGCCTATTCTCTTGCTGCATTAACACGTGAGCAACATCATTGTAGCCGATGGTGTTGAAACTAATTTTACCTCCTTACTGGTATTAACCTTTAACAGCAAATGTTTTATAAACTGATCATATGCTCTGTGTGTAAATTCTTAATCCTTAACATAAGAAGTAACCACAGCTGAGCTCAGATAAATTATGTACTTTTTTATTCTTAGATTTAATTGAGTAAAAGGTGTAGCTGAAAAAATCATAAAATGGAAACATTCAAATAGGGCACAAGCACCTAAAAATTACACAAGTACAGCACTGAAGTATATGAGGCTTTGGGACGAAGCACTCCAGATGGTATTTCATGGCTTGTGCACTAGATGGCGGACAAAGTCCAGGTACATTTATGGAGGGGGCTCTTGGATGAACCCAGAAGACTGAACTGAGAGGTTGACGACATCAGCATTTGACTGGTGTTCTTATTTTCCTGCAATTTACAGAGAGTGTAGCATGCGAGCAAGCTTCATTTCCTTCAGATCTAATGACATTTACTGGTTCAGTGCGTTAGATGTCATAATAACTGAGCTGGTGAGGAGTGGGTGGTGTGCTGATGGCTCATTCATCATCATCTGAGTCAGTGGCAGCTCGGTCACCCGAATGGCTGACTTGCACCTATTTGAGATTTTAGAATAAAAAAACATGAAAATAAAGGAGTCAGTGTTATAGTTACTGCCCACAGTTGCAGATACATTCACATAAACACACAGTATACAAGGACAAATACAGTGACATGTCATTAGTTATACTAATGGTTCTGAGAAGTGTTGTTGACAGGCCTTCATATATCACTTTAAATGTGTTCACTACACAGATTTTTAGTATTAAGTCTCCCTGACAACCAAAAACACTTGCATCACGGAAGCTGCAACCTTAAACTGTTGGTATTGTTTTAGTAAAATCAGTGTGCCCTTTCCACGGAGGTGAACCTTTCTATCAAAGTGCAGTGGCATTACATAAAGGCAGAGGAGCTCATAATATGACCTTTAGCCTCTACCTTTTTATTTTTTAGAAAACCCTGTTGTAATCCTCTTTGAGAACATCAGACATCCTGCTGAGTTAGCCCAGCTACCTTTAAACGGAAAAGTATGATCTGATGCTTCATTTCAAGCCAGCAAGGCCTTTCAGTCTCATCGGCTTTGCAATCGCAGGACCAGAAAGGACCGATATGCATTATTCATGTAATCCAACGATCAACATTCTTATGATGCTTTTTAAAGAATAATAATAAAGAAATCATACTTTTAATTTTTGGCTGTTAACACCTCGTTTTGGCCTTGAATCTGGTGAACCTCTTCTGAAGGATGACACTGACTGTCAAAGTTTCAGATTTTCTCCTCAACAGCACAGACTCCACTTCCAGCCGCTCACACATAAACACACATTACATCACACACAAGCACACTAGTAAATCACAGTGCTGGTGTCAGGGCCACCTGTGGCTGAACATCATCTCCTGTCTATGTATCTGACCACAGCTCTTGCTTGTTTGTTGTTTGCATGAAAAGGTGTGTACTTGACAATGTTCATGTTTGCTTTCATAAATGTGTTTTTAATGAATGAAGTCTGAAGGTTTCAATGCCACGCAGAGATAGGATGATTTTTCTTAGTGCTTGTTGAGATAACTTGGCAGAGATGCAGAGTTCTTCTGATTCTATGTGTATGTGGCTGATCTGTCTTTATACGACATCATTGTTGAGACAGATGGGAAAAATGAAATACTGAAGTCCAGAGGCCATATTTATGACATGTGGATTGTAGGCATTTTTTCCAAACGTTCCTCATTTATAATGCAACCACTGACCTTCACCGTGCTATCACAAATGCATTGCAAACTCCTGCAGTCTGTGATTTTTTTAAAAAAAAAAGGAAAATAGACACAGCAAATATAACATGCTTTTTTGTGAAGTTTTTAGTCTACTTTCGGTCCCAGCTCAACATCACAGACAGAAATTCGTCGCAAGAGAGCCAACTCAGTTGTCAGGGGCAACCTGTACGTGCTACGTCCCACAAGTTGCGTCAATTGCTGCTTTCAGGTGCCGTGGGAAATCTAACTCCGATAAATACAGCGCACATCATATAACACAGGCGAGTTTCTTTTTCTCCTAACATTTTGATGTGCATTTCAGGTGGCGAACAGCTAAAGCCGTATCATCCTAATATTCCCTTTATTTAACTCTCACAACTGGGGACAATGTGTTGTTACCTATAGGCCACAATTAAATAAAACAGAAAAGCTGTGTTTCTCTCAAGTTTCTCAGGCTGTGTGGGCAGTTTGATAAATTACATTTACTAACAGCTATGTCACGCTGTCCAGATAGACCTAAAAACAATTTTGCCATTAATTTTGCTAACTTTGTCATGAGCAGTCTATGTGGGCTAACCAGGATTTCCTGAGGCTTGTTTTGTAGCAAAATACACCACTAAATGAGCCTACTCGAATATGTGTGTTTTGCTTCAATGTGCCTCTTTGCATGAAAGATTAAGCATTAGTGAATGAGACATTAATGAGATCCATCTACGTAGGAGCTGACGGTGCGGCCGTGAACGCAGCACGTGTTGCAGCCAGCAGGCAGCGGCAGCAGACCGGTACCCGAGCGGCACAGCGCCGCATCTCACCGACCCGAGTGCGTCAGAAAATCCCCACAAACGCTACGATAGTCCACTTTCTTCCCAGTGACTCGTCGCCACCAGCGGAGCCGCGATGCTCTAGATCATGTAGGATTCGACTGTTTCAATTTTAAATCCCAGTTTTCTTTTTTTCTTTTCTTTTTTTGTACTTTTTACCGGATAGCCTGCAAACTGTGAAGCCTCTCGTCGCGCCGTCGGAGTCCCATTCATCTGGTCGCCTGTAGCCTTGAACCGAGCGGCGAACTTTTGGGAAAAACTACAAGTCACCCGTCGTCGATACCCGAAGGAGTTTGTGATATATTTGGCCTGAAAACACTTTCGTCATGAGGTAAGAGGCTCCCAGTTGTCTTAAATGTGAAATGATATGAGAGAAGAGGCTGCTCGGTGGGCGAGAACGTGATGAAAGTCAGGAGTTGAGGCAGCGCGCGGAGCAGCCCGGAGCGCGAAGTCAACTGCAGCTGAGATATTAGCTAAACATGCTTAGATATGTTAAAGACAGCGAGACCGTTTCAAAACACGCTCCGACATTGAGCGAAGGAGCTGTACGCGCTGCCTGCGCTTCCATGTTAGCCCTGTTAGACAGTGAACACTGTCAGCTCTATCGCGCCGACAGGCTCGCTCAACGTTACTCTCGATTTGTGCTGCATTTGTGGACGTGCATGGGTTTGGAATGGCGCTCGCGCATTGCTGCCGCTGCTCCCACACTGCATAAGAGGGATTATCTTTCCCCGCTGGTGATGGGCTAGCCTTCATTTGATGCCACGTTATGATTGTGGCACGGCTCGCGCATATCACTTTTGTCAGCCGGGAAGAGACGGTGGGGCTGGCTGGCAAATACCCACGCGTGCATCTAAACATGGAGTAGATGATGAAGACACCCCAAGATACTTCTTGACATACGTCAGGCATGTGTATTGGGGCGCCACCTCTTCATAGCCACGGTGACACCTTACCTGCTACAGGTAGACACCTGTAACAGGTAAGGTGCACCCATCTGACGCCTGTTTGCGCACTGCTCTTACACCCTGGATCAGATGTGCAGTCTGAGGAGATGCACTGTGCGTGTGGCTGTTGTGTAACACGGATGGGGTCTTTGTTTCCCACTGAACATGATGCTGGCTGTCTTTTGAAGAGCAAGAATGACCCCAAGCTGAGTGTGCTTCAAGACAGGAAGAAGCTGCTCAGTATTTAAGGTTGTGTGGCGACTTCTGGAGATGAAAATGCTGATCATGCTGTATTACTCGTATTTTCCCTTGTTATTCTCTTCAACATTTGTTTCCTTCTTTGTAAATGTCCAATTGTTGCTTAGAGTTCCTAAAATGTCCCACACTGTTGTCACCACCTCAGTGTCAAGGTCTAGAAATGACATTTTGGATCCAGGACATTAGTATGAACAGTGAGAGAGAGGTCATTTTTGTCAGTTGGCGGAGAATTGGCTTCCCCTCGGGAGCGTGTCCTTAAAATGGCCCGAGGTCGCTGATGAGGCAGAGAGCGCTGCTTTTACTTGATTCTGGTTGACGTGCCTTAACGCAGCACAGCAGTTTTTGTCACATATTTCCTCTCGCATGGTGCTGTGAGGGACGCTCTGCTCCATGCAGGGAAAAGTTCAGATGTCAAAACAGCTTTTATGGAAGTGTGTGACCTTGATTTTTTTTCTTTTTTTTTTTTTACATCCATGACCTAACTGTGTGTTAAAGTGAGACATGCAGTGTGGATGGGGCCTGCCCCCTTTAAGAAAGCCCCTAATTGAATCCAGCTGTTGGAATCTCTCTGTAGGCCAAACTGCGGTTAACAATAGCTTTGGTTGTTTCAAAGAGCCGCATGTTGTGTCCATGTCCCAGAATGGAAACCACTAACTTTTCATCGCTCTTGTTTTTTTCCCTCCTCTTCCTCATGCTTTGTAACAACTTTCTCATTAGTTGCTTTTAACCTCTCGCGTGTTTTAGGAGCACATCGCTCCTCAAACTGGAGCAGTGTTGAATCTGAACATCGCCAAACCACGGATGGCAGCAGACAGGAACAAAGACGTGGTTACTTTTTGTCCACCAGACTGTGTGGTAGCTTGTTTTCCCTGCTGTCATTGGAAAGGAAGAATTGTGCGTCCAGCGGGGGGGTATCGCTGTGTTCGTGGGGTTTAACAGGTGTGTGTGTTGGTGTGTGTGTGAGTGAGTGGCAGCCCCAGCTGCTCACAGCTGACTCATGCAGGACCCTTGCAGCTGTGTGTTAGTGTGCCATAAGGTTGTGGCCACGGTGACGACCCCAAATTACTGGTCCACTGGCTATTCAGCACACACTCCTGAGCTTAAACATTTTCACCCCATTTTTTTTACAGTAAGTCTGGCCCCCAGAGGTCTGTTAATTTCCAGTAACAGCTGACTGAATGAAGAAAACAGAGAAGTTTGTCATGGATGAGTTTTTCATGGTCAGCAGCCTCCAGCGGTGGATTGAGTTTCCCTGCCCTGCTCAGCTGATATATCAGGAACAATAGCTTGGCAAGTTGCTGACAGCCAATAAGAGCTGCCAAGTTCTTTAAAAAACAATTTGAATGTTTAAAGGTAATAAACAACTCAAACACAGTGCTCAGAGAGCCATTGCTTTAATGATTTGGATAAGCTTTGAATTCATTTTAATATATTTTATTTGTTAGGTGCCACCTACCAGGTTTTATGAAGAGACTTTTTAAGTCAGATTTAAAGACCCTACACAGCCACATTTTCACTTATTTGGCCTGGTTGAGACCTTGATGAGGATTGTATGGGCTTGTACAGACTGTGCTTGATTGACATCTGTCTGATCCTCACATGAATCAGTTTTGTGTTTCACCTGTTTCATTCTTATTGGTTAATGGTGTTTGGTGACCTCATGCATTTACAGTTTCAACATTGGTCTGAGCTTTGTTGCTGTACAAAACAGCACCTTCAGGAAAAACCCTGATTTGTATAAATTGCATCCATATTTTGGCAATTTGTGTAGTTTTCTGTGTTTTGCAGTTGATTTGGTTTTTGTTATTAAATTCTGGGGCTCTGTCCGTGTTTTCTGATTTGCAGAAATCCCAGCTGTCTCAAAAAGAAGCTGGTATTGTAAACAAACGATCTAGGCCCAGTAAATATTTAGCAGCACATGGCTGGTGGTTTGATCTTGACTGTTAAGGTCAAAGATACCTGGTGGGAGCACATTCCAAGACCATGAGGATGAGAATGTATGTATAGTGGTGGTCAGTTTGTTTTCCTGCGTTGTGTCAGGCGGCACGTAATGCTGATGTCAGTTTATCTCGGGACGTTTGATAAGCAGCACCGTCAGGGTGACGGGGCTGTGAAGTGTCATGATAACAAGCCTTGACAACTGCTGAAAGGCCTCATGCCTCCCAGGCACTGCAGGTTTCACACCAAAGACGAATGACAGGATCCAAAGCCGGGCTGCATGCAGCCTGGAACTTTTGAGTATGCCGAACTGCAGGAACTGTTAATGTGCAGAGACTCAGTCGCTCAGGATTTGAAGTTGGACTGCAACCAGTTATGTTATTCCATCTACTATAAATGAAGTATTAATGAGGTCAGCCTGAGGCTAATTAGAAATGAGAATACATTTCACTTGCACATTGATTTATAAGACTTAAGATACAGCCACTGACTCAGGTCTCTTCTTGTGTTTTATTGAGTCTAGACAGAGAATGAGATGCAAAGAATCAGTCAGAGGCGAGCTGAGTCATGGTATGGACGTTTTCCTCTTCTTCACAGGGCAGATTAATAGATCATGTCGCTGTAACATCATTATAAGAAGTATGACTTCATTGCCGGGGAGCATACTAACCTAATTCACAGTCACTTTCAATGTAGCGGTCTTTGTTAAACTCCTGCAGCTTCCGATTTCTGCAGTAACAGTACTTGCTTTGTGGAACTAAATGTACCCCCTGAAGGAGTGTGTGCAACTCTTCCCCTCCTTTATCGTACACACTGATCACAAGCTTAGTCGAGCAGACGTAGAAAAAAAAAGTGTTCCCAAGGCTGTGTCCAAACTTGAAAAATGATATGTCATTTGATGCCAGAGACAGTTTTCTGAACTTTTTTGAATGGGCCATTAAATTTATTAAATTCTTCCACTGTGTTTTCTGTATTATAGTCCCCACCTAAGTGCAGGGACCGATCCAAGTTTCCCTCCAGATCAGCTGTTAATCTATGCGGCGCGATTGATGCGGCTTTATATTTTTCTTATGCCAGAGATGTGACTATAATCTTGAGTAATTCCTATGAAATGTCAGAAAGAATCATTAAAACGGACTAATGAGCTGGAAGAGTCTCAGTTGACCTAATCGACTAAGCTAAACACATACAATCTCTCTATTTCTGTTCTCCTTCTCTCTTTTCCCCTCCAACCAAATGTGTTCCGGTTTTTCTGCTATTCCAAATGCAACTGAAGGTGGATTGAGCTATAAAATGTTAAGTGGATGCGACAACAGGACGGGAGAATGAATTTATTGTGCTCCAGTGATTTCCTTTGAAGTTTTGGGGGAGATTTTGATCACGGCTGGCTCCCCGCCTCCATCTGCTCCTCGCACTCCTCATCTCCCTCACTCCTCCTCCCCTCCCTCTGCAGCCTCTCTCTGCCAATCCATCCTTAATCTCACTCTCTCATTTCCCCCTCTATCCGCTCCAAAAAGGGACGCTTTACTGGCTTCTCCCTGCCAGGTCCTTTTTTTTATTATTATTATTTCCATCCATTCCCAGACGAGTTTCATCCCTCACATCTCGCGTCTTATGTTTCAGCTGTCTGCTGACCGACTGTTTGCAGAGGTAAAGTCAACCCAAGGAGGAATGTAATCACAGCTTGTGTTTAAGAGGCACACACAGACACGATTCTCCCAGGATTATTGCTGATTCACTACAGTGAAAGACATGACTTTGAGCTCCAAGTGTACTCACAGGCAGTGATCATGGCATCAAGTCACTGCAGTCAGAATATAACCGTATTTAAGTGTATATTAAGGTATTTCTACTTTGTTGGATGGTGGAGAAAGATAGAAAAGATGATTTAAGTTTTGCGGTCGTGTGCCGTTAAGTGGCTGTTTTTAACCCGAGAACGCGCTCCCAATTCAACACTTTCTCACTACAATCAAAGTCCTGTACTGTGAGCTCTACCGGTGTGGCTGAAGGTTAAGTGCCTTGCTCAAGGGCGTCTCAACAATAGCTACAAAGGGAGTGTTACTCGCTCACTTTAATGACACTCAGTGTCCTAGTTGACCCGGTGATTCAAACCAGCAGCTCCCTTCTCTCTAATCTGTAGGCTACCACCACCCATCATGTTGTGTTTGTGTGTGTGTGTTTCCCCCATCTTTTGTGATGAGTCACTCCATGTTCACTCATGGTATTGCAGAGCAGGTTAAAAAATTGCCTTCTATTTCTCATACATGGTGTTTTGCTGCCCTCATGATGTGTAGTTTTAGGGGTATGTTGTACCTTTGTTTGAGTCCAGTTGGCAAATAATACACTTACAGCGCATCTTGACAAAAAAACACTCCATTATAAATAAAGTAGGCTGAGCTAAGAGCACAATGCCAGACTCCCTTGTCTTTACCATTCAACACTATGATAGAGGGATGCACCGATCCAGCTTTTCCTCTCCTGGTCACAATTCCAGTACCAACTTCCACTTTTCTCGTTTTTCCAAATGTAGGCACTGTACACTACTTTGTATGGAACTGACCTGAAGCATGTTCATGTAAGGTAACAGCCAGGCTTTGCTGCGGCAGTAAAAACTGAGCTGACTGCTTGTAACTGATGCAGAAAACATTGAATTTTATAATGACATGGTTGATGTCTGATTCGCTTAATAAGGTCAGTGTTGGTGCCAGTGTTAAATCAGCTTATGTTTTTAGAAATCCTTGATCAAAGGCTTTAACAAACCTGTTACTGCGGCACAGCGCTCACCTTCATATCAATATAGTAATGGGACAGTCAACGTTGGAACAGGATGAAACTCTAATTAAAGTCTGCCTATTTATATCTGCACATTTTTCCAAAATTTTTCCATTCATTTGATTTCATTTTAAGGATATTTCTGGCCAACAGCTTGCATTCATTTTTGACCCTGGCAGTAAATAGCTGCCTTCCCTTCACAAATGAAGTATTTGTGGTATCATGGCTGATTGGCCTCACTTCACTGACAGAATGAGATTAACAGAGAAAGAGTTGATATGTTGGGACATGAGATCGGGAGGATTACTTAAACCTCTAGCCCAGCTCATTGAATAGATTGCCACTGACTAAGATCTTGTTAAAGAACAAGCTGTTCTAAAGTTTATCGGTGAAGAAGACATCAAATGATGCTGCTGGAAATGAATTTCTGCAAGTAATGATGTGGCATAAAGCCTTTTCCCTGGTTGTGAATGAAACTACAGTTTTGCATTCACTAAGCATATTTATGTATTTTGGCCTTAAGTGAAGCAAACCTTACAGTTCTGGACATTAATCCAAATGTTTATGTCAAACTCATGTCTTGTGTGACACTTAAATGGATCTTGGTTGTGTAAACATGCTCCCAGTAAATGACTAAAACTGTCCAGAAATATGTGCCAGGATGTTGGTAAAGTTACTGTTTCACCAGTTGCAGTGTTGTACTCAACTGAGGAAAGCTAATTTGCTCCTGCTCCGGTGTCACCTCCATCCTTGATCAGAAAGGGAAGGTGTGATACCAGATTAGCAGCTTTGTCTCACTGACACGTCTGTTCCAGTTCTCTCACACAAGCCTCCGCCCACCTGCTGAGGCTGCACACTTGTTTATATTTTCACATTGCAACTGTAGATTCACCATTTCTAATATTATAATTCTTGAATGTTGGCATTATTGACTGTGGCTGGAATAATTGTCCAAACAACACTTTTTATCTAGTGAAATAATATGTGCCTTTTTTCTGCCTCCCAATTTGAGTATAGTGTAAACTGTCTATTAAAGTGTTTGAGATGTAAGAGTGAGCGGTGCTAGTGTCCACGTGAAAAGGCCAGCAACGACAAGCACTGATAGCAATAGGTGTTTGCTAAGCTCTGAATATTTCCATCAGTGTGTGTGGTGGACAGGAGGCTTGTGTGTTTAACCTGTGAGGCGTTGTCCTCACCGTCCTGTGGGTTTGGTGAGCTCCTGCCACTGACATCACTTACTGTGGGAAGGTGGAATGCTGTGAACCCACAGTTTGGTGTCTGCATCTGGGGCAGGGTTAGCTCAGAAACATCAGAATCACAGATGAGGCCTATCGTGTGTGTGTGTGGAACCAACTAGGTGGACAGATGGCTGTCAGGATGAAGACACTGACAAGTGTTCAGCTTATACATCTTTCAACTTGTGCGCACACATGCTCAAACACCAACTCTGTCTGCAATGAATTACATTCATATGCAACCAATCAGCAATGGCAAGCTTTGGTGTCTGTGCAGGAAGCAGTGTGACAGGATTGTAGTGCAGTGACCACAGACTGGGTTCTGTATCCTGTCATTATGTGTCAAGACAGGGCAGACTTTTCCAATATTCAGTGAAGATCCTAATCAAGGCTTTTAGTTGCTTAAATATATCCATAAATACTTAAATCATGCTTTGACTGCTGCTGATGTTTTAAAAACATTATCTAGGTTTTCCCCAAAAAATCTTTAGCCAACGCAAAATTCTTGTGTAAACCTTTGCAAACACACACACACACACACACACACACACACACGATCCGGTCATTTTTACATACATACGTTCTGTTTGTCGATAGTTGGACTGCTGATACTGCTGATAGTGTGGCATTAAAGATCCATCTTACAGAACACTTTGGATAAAAGATATCTTGACAATCACTGGCCAGATCTTCATGCAGTATGGTATGGATATTTATGAAAATGATTTTGGTGACCCCTCATCTTGTGCAGTGCTGCCATCAGTCAAAAATGTCTTCATGTACACAAGAACTGTTGAAATCAAATGGCAGAATCCCCTGAAATGTCACGGTAAGGCTCTAATAATAGCAACATCATCAGTATGTTCTTCTGTCCAACATTCTTGCGTTGTGGCGTATAGGGAACATTGCAGGATCCAGGTTCTTTGGCAGGGCTTCAGACATTTAGTCTTCTTTATGTATTGGACTCTTTAAAGGGGTTACTGCAAAGACTTTGCATGTTATTGAGCTGAAAACCGTTAATTTGATCAATGTGATGCTGATAACAGTTTATTTTACAAAGTATATGAAATAAAGAAACATACAACCAAAGGGTTAGGGTTAATGTATTTGATATTTTATGTAAGAAATGATGTATTACACCCACAGCTAGCTTCATTTACACAAAGAAACACAATAATCTGAACAACTTCAGATTCAATTTGCTGCATTTCATCTAAACCACTTGGTTTGAGCACTCTGTTTATCTTTTTATTCCCTTACATTAATCTCTTCTGTGAAAAGCCCCTGTTTCTTTGCATATGTTATACCTGTGCACATTTTTTTTCCTTGGAAAACCTATGGCTGCAACATTCCTCAGCTCCACCATGTACACTGTACGTCTGTGTGCTTGCCAGTGTGTGTTCCAGCTGTGCACCAGTGTGTGAGGACCTGCCACTGTATTTTCATCCTCACCGTGTGCCTGAGTGTTTCGGACAGTGCCAGTCAACTGTGCTCATCTGTCGACATGAAGTGTAGCTCTGACCAGCTGCGTGCCCACGGTGACCAGGCTTGCATGATGAGCCACGACAGCTCATGAATGTGCATTTCTCTGCTTTTCCCTGCCAGCCTCTCCGCTGTTCCCTCCCCTTGAACCATAAAAGCTGTCATGATAATCACAGATAGCCTATATAGTGTTTTTATAGGTGATTCTGTCATACAGCTGAAAAGTCCAGACAGATAAAACAGGATCAGATCTAATGAGATGTGAGTGTACAGAGTGCGGAGGCTGTTGGAAACTGTCCGTCTCGACTGCACCTTTTTGGCTGCCTGCTCCTGTCCCCTGTCCAGGTGGGGCCCAGTTCATTTCAAATGAGCCGAATGTCTGGGGTGAAAAATGTGAGGTCTGGTGAGGTGAGGTCACTGAGGTCCCTCAGTGGACATGTACTAGTAATACGAAGTATAATTTTCCCCACTGTAACAGCTCCAACAAAATTTACTGGTGGGGGGATGTCCATCAAGCAGTCTGCGCATGCTTACAGTCCCAAGAAGAGCCTGAGCCAACCAAGGAGGGATACACCTGTGTGGGTATATCATGCTTGTGCAGCCCCTGTAATGAAAGGACCTTGTGGATCAGCATTTTGAAGTAGCACATTTGACTCTTAAGGTCTAAGTGAAACCCCACATTTTGCTACCCACCCTCCCACCCCCAGTCGCTGCACATCCTTCCACTTGGATTTATGCTGTAAAGGAGCTGTGGGCATGGCCAAGGCTCCAAGCAGCTAGGTGGCTAACAATCAAAAGAAGAATAGCAGCAGTGAATTTCCCCCCTCTCACAGTCTCTCTCTGTAGTTTGGCTTGCCAACCTCTCCTGTCTCCCCTCCCCTTAAACCATAAATGCTGTCTTGATGACCAAGATAGCCTCTAGAACATGTAGAGTAGTTTGGCTTTCCAGAGACAGGGGAAAATACAAGAGAGTCAGCCAGGAAATAGATTAAAATGGATTTCTCAACAACATCTTAACATTTTTATGACTGAGTAAAGGAACGGAGGCACACAGAATTGTTTTCCATCAAACACTCCTCCCCGAACTGATAACCTTCCTCCCTCATCTGCCTTTAGAGCTAATAATTTACAGGCTAACAGTTTGGATGAAAGCACAGAAAGACTTCTTATCTTTTCCTTAACGTGTGTTTGTGTAAAGACAGAAACAGCTAGCTTCATGTGTCGATAGTTCTGCACATTCAGCGGTCGCTGCACTGGTGAGAATAGCTTTATGAGGGTCATTGTGGCTAATGAACCTTTGCTGGTCAAGTTACTCAAAATGTAAAAATGTCATTAATTTCTCATTAAACCTTCCTCATTTAAAATGTTCGTACATTACTGATCACTCACACACAAAAGTAAATTCCACATTACTTGGTAGTTTACTCATTAGTCTGCTCTCAGCTCTGTCAAAAGCGCCTTTAAACAACTTCGAAGTCTCTACACCCACATGTCACATGTTCTGTACTACATGTGGAAATAAGAAATAAGACACCGTGGTTGAATAAACAGCCAGCCTATGTTTTGGAGGTATTTACTGACCATCAACAGCTAGCTTAACATTAGCCTTGGTGATAGCACCCAGCAGCTCTTCAGAAGTCCTGTTCTGAGTCCTGATTGTCAGCTGACCAGCGGGTAAGATCACGTCTTGATTCCATGGGGAGCAGAGTATTTTTCCATGATATACAATTGGGAGTATATTACAAGGTGTTTTATTTTGAAAATTGACCAGATGTTCTGTGCTGTTCCTGCAGCGCTTCTGGTGGACTCACAAGCAGTGTAGGGAATGGCCAGGACGAGCTCTGGTGGCCACATCGCAGCTGGAGCCTGACTCAGCTGTGCCCGCAGGAATGAAGCTGTTAGCAAAACAGATGAGAAGACACAGGAATTAAATAAGACAACTTTGGAGTTAGTAACTGTTAGTTCATTACTGAGTTTCAAATTGTAATCCCTAACTGTTACTGAAAAATGTAATCACATTACTATATCACGTTTCTAAGTAATGCATTACAGCACCCTTACAGCTTCTCTCATCTGTCATCAAGGTGAGATGAGTTGTTTTGATCTTATTGATCTATGATTGCTTTAACTTTAACTTAAATAACTAGTTTTCCTTCTCTTTAAATTACAGGTTATTTAGGAACATTATTGTCAGGTTCACGTATGGAAGTGGTGTGCACTTCCACACGTGAACCTGACACACACACACACACACACACACAGAGGCCTGTAGTCAACAACATATCGTGTCACTGCTGAGCTGCACCCGCTGAACAGCCCCCCTTAAATAGTTCCGTCATCAGAAGTGTCGCCGTGGCTACACAACAACGCCGCCAAATTGACACTCTTTGTTCAGCCAATTGTAGCCTCACTAGATCTTGAATGAGCAGAGAGGAGAAATAAGAGTCGCAGCTCCAGGAAGACAGAGCGAAGGCAAAAGACTGGCTAAGGGAGGGGGGGAGCGTAAAGAGCGAGTTTTGAAACAGGTCAGCCACATCGCAGTCAGGCCTCATTTGGCCTCCATAATGAAGCGACCCCGGACAAACCTCTCCATCTTTGTTCCCCACGACAATGGCTGTGCACTGGGAGAGAGAATCATCTGACACATGAACTCCCTGCAGTCAGCTGTGCTCAACAGGCTGGACTGGGGGGGGGGTTGGCCTGGCAGAGAGGAAAGTTTATCCTTCACTCTGCTCTGGTGGCACCAAACAGCTACTGCTTTAACATCTCAAGTGATTAAGAACCTTTTTCTGTCACTTTACCCTCCAATGGAAACAGGTGGTCACACTTGATTTAAAACAAGGTTATTTTTGTATCGCATCTGGTATAAAGTTGATGAAAAACATGTTTAAAACCACCAGTTTGCTTGATAAATACTATACTAATATTATTCATCTTAAGAGATGGAGCATGTTTTCTCACTTTGAAGATACTTGTTGCTGTGTGCTATCACACCTTATCACTTTTCTGAAATTGGAAAGTTGAAGGTGCTGTCTTACCAGGAAGTCAGAGTGCTTCTTGGCAAAGCAAAAAAAGAGCGCTTGTCTTTGAAGACAAACAGGCATGTTTCTGAGAAAAAATGTCGAGAGGAGAAAAAACAATGATATAGGACAAAGTGTAAAAAGGAGATTTATTTGAGGGGAATAGCATCCCTACTGACTTACTGTCAAATTGAGCAAGCTCCTCGTCCCTGTTGCAGTGTGAGAATAGCAGAGTGTGTGTGAGGGTGTGTCCGTGTGTGTTTTCTGGCATGTAGAGCATTATTCACTTCCCCAACAAATCAGCATGGAAGAACTAACAGTTTCAGATGCATCAGAAAGCCTGAAATCTGTAAAGAAATACATCGAAGATCAAACACAGAGCTGCAATGAGCTGGGTGCAAGCTGCGGCCTCAGCCAGTTGAATTATTCAGCAGCACACTCACACACACAGTCTTGCACTTCTATCCTTGTAAGTACCCTCATTGGCATAATGCATTCCCTAGCCCCTTACCCTAATTTTACTCATCACAGCTAAATGCCTAACACTAACCCATGCCCTAACCAGAACCTGAACCTAATTCTAACCTATCCCTTAAAACCAAGTCTTCCAGCAAGTTGTGTGGCCTCACTGTGTTGCTTTGCTATGTAGCAAGTACACACACACACCACAAAAACACATGGTGGGGTATATGATACTGAACTGCAGTCCTGCAGTTTGGCATCTTTTATTTTGAAATACTCCAGAAATAATGCTTTGCTGAAGCTGTGGATTCACCATACTTCCTGATTCAGTGGCTCATGACCTTTGACCTTGAATGTAAACCTATGAATGAGTAATGTTTGCACTGACCCCGTCAGCTCTTAATTGATTAGCTTCGTATATTTGTGTGGGTGATCTGATGAGACGGTCCTGCCTGGTTGCTCTCTGCTCTGCTTTCATTCTCTGTGGCTCCTCCTCCTGTGGTTGAGACCAGCTGTTGAACCATCTGACTGTGGGCCTGGATACTGACCATCACTATCCAAAGCACCAATACTGTCATGTAGATTTGTGAGTGTGAACATTCATTGTTGACCCTGGTAACTTGGAAAAGATAATCATACTGAATTTTCAGTTGCATCACACTGTCTTCATCAACTGATGAGCTAGGCGATTAGATTTAAACCATAAATTAGGCACTTTTACACTTTATTATTTAAGCAAAGCTCTTGTATGGCAGTTTTGTGCTTTGCCAAAACTTATCATTGAACAAGTTTGGCTTCATTTTAGGGCTACTAACGATTATTTCATTGTCAGTTAATCTGTCTACTATTTTCACAGTTAATCGATTCGTCTAATCACACAAAATGTCCATTAATGTTTCCCAAAGCCCAGGACGACGAGGAGTGAAAAAAACAGACATGTTCACATTTAAAAAGCTTGAATCAAACAATTTTTAGTTTGTTGTTTTTCTTAGAACATTACTCACACTAATGGATAATTAAATGAAATAATGGATTATTAAAATTAGTTGTAGATTCAAGTAATTGATTAGTCAATTAATTGTTGCAGCTCTACTTCATTTGTGAAATATAAAATGTTTTGTTAAACATTTTTATATTCTTCAAAGTCAGGATGGGCATTTCAAGCAAAACTAGTATTTGATACCCAGTGGGAGCTATTCGACCAGTCTTTGACCTCCACTAAAGCAAGATATTGAAAAATATATTGTTTTGTTATCACCACTGAAACTCACATCTTGTATTTTGACCAATATTTGACTTCTGATGAGTTAGTATGACTCAACATTGATATTCATCAGGCGAAGCATCAGTGATCGATCCGTCATCTGTGGACCAATTGATTTGAGTGAATATAGGCTAATTATGTATTGTTCTAATCACATCCATTATGATATTTTCCATTTTTCAGATAAAATCTTACATTATTGACATGTGTACCTATGTAACTATGTCAGGAGTCAAAAACAAACAAAGCAAAGTCAGAATGAGGGAAATCCCTGGAGAGGCCCACTCTTCCATCCACCAGTTAACTAGCTTTGATCCTAAAGCAGACCCACATGTTTGCACAGAACAGACAGTGTACAGTGCAGGACAGCCGGCCAGCTGAGGTCTTCAGATCCGTCCTGTAGCAGCTATACCTCATCTCCACAACAAGACACTTATTAAACTTTCAGCGGTCTCTGATGCAGTGCTCTCTCTACGGCCCAGCAGCCCACAGTCACGCAGCTGCTGCTCAAAAGCAGCCTGCTTATCACCTGCCGACACTTGAGAACACACACACACACACACACACACACACACACAAACAGTCGTGGGTGTACGGTAGCTGTTATCTTGACCAGGGGACTGTTCTCACTACTCTAGACAGTAACTGTTGTCCTTTCTCACCTTTATTGCAGATCCTGCCGTAACTGTGTGTTTACTTCTATTTAGGAGGAAACTGTAACTGATTATATTTCTGCATGCCTTGAATGGTGTGTGTACATGTTTTTTACTTTTGTGTGTGTGTGTGTCTTTCCTGAGCGTGGGCTGGAGGACGTCAGACAGTAATCTCCACAGTGGACATCAGTCAGATTACACAAGATTACAGCTTTCTCCACTGGCCAACAGAGTCCAGCGCTTCAGTTTAACCTTTGTTTGAGCCCAAAATAATTTGTTTTGCTCACATGACAGAGACGTTATGAAAGGCAAGTGGACTGCTTGATCCACCTGGACTCAATTCTGATAAACAATATCATTTTCCCTTACTTTATCTCGAAGCTAACACTTAATCTATGGATTCTATCTCGCAGCGCATCAGCGACCGCATGCTGTTTGTGTGCATGTGTTTGTGTCTGTGCACACCTGAGCAGTCGTGTAACAAAGCAGCATGAGGCAGGGTTAAGATGACAGTCGGATGGGATTAGAGGGGTGAGACCCGGACTAGGCCTCAATCTGTTTTACCACAGCCGGGACAGACAGACGCTCACTGGCCCTCACCTTGCTGTGCTGTATTTTAAGGTATACCAGCAGTCCGTCCACACACTGGCATGTGTTTTTCAGTTCCACCGTCACTGCTATTTGATATGTGAGCTATGGGTCAGCCACTGAGCTGCAGCTCTGCAGCTGGTGGAGATTCAGTGTCTTGCTCATGGACACTTGGTGGGACGTCCAATCATTTATTTAGATTTTGTCACACTCGAACACGTGCTGATAGCCAGTCCCACTTTAAGTCTGTGTTCCTGCAGCTGCATTGAGCAGACTTCACGTACACCGAGTGAAGCCAATCCAATTTAGATAACATATGCTTGACAATTAGATAACCGTAACAACGTACAGCCTGAATGACAGCTTTCCTTTAAAGGAGAACTCTGCCAATTTGACATGTCAGAGTCAATTTACTAGTGCTGCCAGCGCTCCACAGGCTGTGAAAACAGTTGTATAATGTTTTGTGTGGCTCTGGAGGAGCTTAGTCAAGTCTGAGAAAGTGACATCACCAGGATAACTCACTGTGGGCTTGGAACTACAAATTCATAACAGAAGGACTGGCTTTTAAAAGCTGTGGGTGTTTACCAGGCAACAAAAACACGCTATAGAGTTGCATTGTGGGAAGTGTAGGATCCAGCATTTTTGGTGTTCAGTTCATATTTGCGACTAAAAGTTAGAGAATTTCAGCGCCTGCTTATTCGATTTGAATCTTTAATCTGTCTCTCACAAGTCTCCCAACTTCATGGTGCAATATTAAGTAGCTAGAATTTTCTTTTGGCAGCTTTCATGTATATTTAACACAGTAGCACAGTCAACAAACTATAAAAATATCACACATGGGTGGTAAAAAAATAACAAAACAAACCCAAACCCTGAAGCTAGAATAATAATTCCACATAAGTGCTGCCCAATCAGATTGGCTGTGTTGACAGCAGATGCTGCGGCAGCCTTGTGAAATACGCAGCTATAGACTGTGTGCTTTTATGATATAATTTGAAATAAACCAGCTGTGGAAATCAAGTGTGCCTGTTGCCCCCAAGTAGGTTGAAGAGAGTCAAGCTTGCATCCTGATCCTGCATCAGGTCTTTTTTGTAATTTGCACTGCAGGAACCAAACGACCTCAATTATTCAAATCCATTTTAGTTTTTCAGCTCCTCCACTATGACTGTATCATGTTTGTGCAGATCATATCCCCAGTGTTGCTGTCAGTGGTGCTGTATTATCAGTGTAAGTGCTGTACACACACATGTAACCTGGGGCAGCAGATGTCACTGGTAGTAAAAACTGGAAGAGGCTTATGTGGCAGGCTGTAATGCCTCTGCCAACCTAATGCCCAATACCCTACCCTGCCTGCCAGCCTCTGTGTGTGTGTGTGTGTGTGCGTGTTTGTGTGTGTGTGTGCGTGTTTGGTGGGAGCTGTCTGATGATCCAGTCCAGACTAGATGATCTCTGCTTCCTCTCACTCTCACTGTGGGCCTTTTCTGTGTGGGAAAGACTGCCAACTGTTGAAACATGCTGCCTTTTCATTGGATGTGTGTGTGTGTGTGTGTGTGTGTGTGTGTGTGTGTGTGTGTGTGTGTGTGTGTGAAGCTGAACCTGTGTGAACCATTTGGAGGCCAGTGTGATGGGATGCTGTGATTTTGGTTGGAGAAAGCTTACTGTCTGAGTGTGAACGTGGCTGAAGAGGAAAAACAGGTGGCTGCTCTGTTTGTCCATCTGTCCCTGCTTCCACAGCAGCTGTCTGTCCTTTCTCCTTTCTCCTCTGCGTCGACCCTGTGCTCAGGTCGAGGGTCACAAACTACAATCTGTACGAGTCAGTCAGTCTGTGCTTTCCCGTAAAAAACACTCTTGGTGCTACGTCGTAACAGTAACGGCCTTCGTCTGTTTGTTGACATGTGTCTGCTGGAGGGAGCGGTGTAGCAGCTTTGTGTTTTAGTGGCCATGTGTAGCTTTAAAGTAGAGCTGCTGTGTGAGGCTTCATTTTATTATTGGTGGCCTTTAAAGTGATATCCTACTCTTCTCGTCAATAAATCCCACGAGAAGACTAAGACCAGCAATGAACTGATCCCACTAACAAATATTGTGAGTGTATGTCTGTGTGTGTGTGTCAAAGCCTGATAAATGTCATTCCTCTCTGCCACAGAGCTGTTAGACAGGAGCCACACCTTTGCACAGGGTGACATGTTCCTTCATTACCATGAAAACACCACAAGTGGCAGCAATCGGTTGATTAAATCAGTCCTTTGACAGAAAATGAATCTGCAGGGATAACAAATTCATTAAGTCATTCTTTGTTCAAGCTTCTCACATGTGAAAGTGTCTACACATTATATTTAGTTAATTTGCTTTGGGTTTGAACTGCTGGTCGTACCTTGGGCCTTCATATTGGACAAGTTGGAGTCATTGAATCTTTTTGGTTGTGTTTTTTCTTAAAAATTTGATAATACAACTGCTGATTCTACATTTTTTTTGTCAGTTGACTAATCGATTCATTGATGAATCATTTCAGCTCCACGTGAGTGTATTAATCCCCTTCTGAAATGAGACCCCAACAAACCACATTTGCTAAAAACCTATAGTGCACTTAAAGTGATTTGCTGATTTAAAAAAATGATATGAGTGTGATCTGGCTCGAGGCCGGGCAGCGAAGCAGTAGAGTACTTAGGAACGGATCAACACTCTGTTGATCTTTCCATAGCATTTGTTGAACAACGCTGGACTCCTCCTTTAATAAAAATGTGTTTAGATGTTTGTGAAAGTCTTCAAACTTCCTCAAAGTCAGCCTGGGAATCTGTGTGTGCAGGGCTCTGTTTGTGAGCGTGTTCGAGACCTAGAGCAGTGTCTGTCCTACATCTTTAACTGTCTGAGCCAAGTCTGGTCTTATCAGCTCAAGCTGGAGAGAAACACTTCACTTTAACTCTACGGCTTATCTTACCCTTTCTTGTTTCTCTCTCGCTCCGTCCCCCCTCAGCTTCTTCTTCTGCTCTTCTAGTCTTTGCGTTGTTCTCTCCGTCTTTCTCCATCTCCTCTGAATTTCTGCATTTGTTCTATTTTGTGCTTATTCCTTTCAAATTGTGAAGGACATTTGATGCAAATAGCTGAATAAATCAGCTTTGTGAGTGTTGAAATGGAGATATTTCTATTCTGTCTCTCTCTGAGAAAAGGGAACCCGGGTTTTAGCTGTCCTCTTTAATTGCTGTCTGAATTCAGTTCAGCTTTTCAGCTGCAGCACCCTGTTGTGCTGGCCATGTACAGCTTCCCCCTCCAGTCTCTTCTCATTCAGAAAAGTGTGTCACTTTCTGTGCTGATGCAGCGTTTTACCCAGTGAAAATCACTGCTATCAAAATGATAAAAGCTAGTATTCCTCCCTTTTTTTGCTTGTTATTTTCCTTATTAAAATGTGGAACAACATGTTTATGCAATGAGCAGCAGCAGGACGCATTATCAGCTCTTCAGGAGATCTTTGACAAGCGAAGGCTGTTTTCAGCTTGTAAAAATACATTGGCCGTCTGTCTCTCACTCCCCTATCCCTCCTCCTTCACGGTCAGTCTCTCTCTCTCTTCATTCATTGCCACGTCGTTCCTCTGTCACTTTCTCCTCTTTTCTCGCTCCACCTCTCAATTGCTTCTCTCAGTTTTCTCCGTCTTTCTCACGCCCACACTAACAGATGGGTCGTAGCTATTGTTTCACACTGCAAACACAGCCAATTTATTGGGGCCTTGACAGCAGTTATGATGAGTGTGCTTTTATCGTTGAGTATGTGTGCGCTTATTAGAGCCTGAAAGACATTTCAGACCTCCTCAGCCTGCTGTTGGCCGTTATTAGTATGTACCAACACTGACCACGGCTTGAAGCCACAGCTCTCATCAAATATGTAACCTCCACAGGAGGTTCAGCATCAGCATCACTGGCACTGACAGAAAGAACTACAGACACACACCACACACACATGCATACACACCCAGGCTTGAGGGCAGCACTGTCTGAATATTAACACTGTCGTCCCAGTAGCTCTTCTGTGTCCCTCTCTGTGGATGGAACTTACACGGTTTGGGCCGGACTGTACCATTGCAATGACCCCCTGAAAAACACAAATAGTGCATTCCTGCACCCAGCTGTCCCCTACAAAACCAATAGCATTATCAATGCTGTTAGAAGGCCTTTAAATTTCAGATTTTATAAGCTGCATCAGCATTTATTTTATGAAGCTGTTGTAAATGTGCATTGCAAGCTGGCGGATGGTTTGTTAGATAGAGACGACAATCTCTACCATTTTGTTAAAAAGTTTGCAAGGACAGCTTTTTTTTAATTTGTTTCCTTTCCAGAAAATAGCCAACAGAGTCTTGAGTCTGTTGCTCAATCAACAGCCTGGCATGGACTTCCAGCCCTGTACGTTGTAGCTAGATAGCAGTCGAGCACTCGTCATGAATATATGAAGAGAACTTGATACTGTGTCCCAAGGTGGCACCCTATTCATATCCATTAACGTCTCTCAACAGGCACATGTGTTAGAGTTAGGACCATTATTGTCTCCCATGGAATTTGCCTTGGCCATCGAGAGAACACGGTGATGAAACCAAAATCTTGCACAGATGCTCCACACCAAAACGCTGCGCCAAAACCGTCTCTCAGGTTTCCTCATGCGTCTGCTTTTTTGGGCCCACAGTGTGCACACTCAAGTCCTTCTCTGGCCGAGCTGGTTGACGGTGGAGCCACGCAGATAAATCAGCCAGGCTGCAGATACTAGGTTATTACAGATGTATAGATATCTGCATATATGTTCGCTGGTAGACACAATAAGACACAGAACAAAATTCCAAATTTCAACACCACTGTATGCCAAATTCCCCACAAAGCCTGACACTGTTTATTGAGCTTGGTATTGACTAACAGGTGATGTTAGCAGATATTAATAATCATCCAAATGACTATTTTTAAGCATATCACATCATTGTAATCACCACATACTACATTCAGACATCCAGAGCTGAGCAGCAGCTTGTCTTGCCAAATGCAAACGTTAGCTAACATGAACATGACTTGCCAACAGTTTGTCGTTGTTACCTTAAGAAGACAACTATGGCACTAAATACCCACGGTTCATGCTTGAATGTAATGATTAGCATAATGACGACGTAAGAAAGTATCACTCTAAATTAGTTATTATCACTAAATGCTGCTGCCCTTTTTTCATCCATATGGCTGAGCTGCTACTTATGTGTATAATCAATATATTTTATGTTTGCACTCATTGGCTCTGCTGCTTCCACAGGATTGTTTACGTCATCCTTGGATACAGCCTGTAACTCCCTAGAAAAGTCCTGGTCACACAGCTCTCAAATGATTTCTCTCCTTTTTTCCACGTCCTCATAATGACTTGCCCTTAACCATCGCAGATTGTCCCCAGCTCCAAGTAACACAAAGTTCCCCACAAGGACCACCATCACCATCAGAAGCCGTGTGTTAGTGGCTCAGGAGAGGAGGATAGGCAGTAAAGGGTGATAGGCTGGGGAGGTTTTAAAATACAAGAGGGATGAGGAGGCTACAAGCCTGACTTCCATAAATATTTTCAGTAATTGAGAAAATGCAAAGCAAAGGGAAAGCCAGGTGAGAGGAGGGGAGCTGGCAGCTTCATCAGGATCTTTTTGTTTCTTTTGCTGATGCTTTGGCTGAGCTCCTGTTGTCTTTGTGAAATTCCTTGCTGAGCAAAGACCTCTGTGCAAACACCAACATTACACACAAAGACCGCGGCCGCACTTTCACTCTTATTTGCTTATGTGCTTGTTTGCAAAGACTTAGAAGCAGAGAGATGGATAAACATACAAACAGAAGAACGTAGTATTAATCTCTTTATTGAAGCCTCATAGTATTTTGCGGGATGTACAGATTGATGTGTGTTTCGAGAGTCAATAGCTGCGTGGAAGCCTTTACTCAAGGTGTGAGCAGGTCCGACAGTGCAAGGTGCGAAGGTTTGGCCACCATTGCAATTTGTGATGATGCTTGTGAAAGATAACCAGGTTGTTTTTATTCCCAGTATTCTCACCAGTATATCTGCTGTTACCTAACATGGAGGATTCAGCCTGTGAAAGGGCTTTTATTTTCTAAACCAAGTACTTATGTAACATTCTTTTCAGTCTAATCCCATACTATAAAAAACCCAATTTATGTACATTTTCTGTTATCATTCCTTTAATATGAGAAAGTGGCATTCTTTACAAACTGTAGCTGTTGATGCTCTTCTTGCTTTTGAAACCTATACCTTTAGGCTGAGATGTCACACAGATAGCGAGCAGCAGAAAGCACACATTTAGAAACACTGAAAGATTTGACTTTACAGTGTACTTTCACCAGTTTGTGTTTTCACATCATTTTCTGTCGAATCTGTCAGCAGGGTGTCTTCAACACTTCTGCATTTTGGTGCTGGCCTGAGATTTCTGCCAAAAGAAGGAAGAGGAGTTTTATTGATTTGATTTTCCCTCAGCAACAAGTCCTTTCAAACAGCTCTGTTACTTATTACTGGTTTCTTTAGAAACGAGAATGTGGTGGTGATTAATGGGATCAACTTCTCAAAGAGTAAAACCTTTCCTTTGAGTATTTTGAGGTGTGGTTAGCTAGTATATTATGTTGCAGCCGGTCGCTGTTGTGGCTTTTCCATCCTGGGCCTCACTGACTCACTGGAATCTGCTGAAGAGGAGGAGGAGGAGAGAAGTTACAGTAGTTTTTGTATCTTGTCGCATGAGCAACGAGGTCCTACGATATCTGCACGCATGTGAGCTTTGAGGCCTCCTAAAGGAATGTGGAACAAGATATACATACACACACACACACACATTTACAACCTACCAGATAAGTTAAATGATCCCCCAGGTGATTTATATTTGTGTGTCAGCTCACTCTCTTCTCATCTGGACCCAGTTACACCGCCATAAACCACAGAAGGTACAGAAGCCCAGAGGAATCACTCTGCTTTTCACCTATTAGCCTTAAGGTTGATTGTGAGTTTCTCTTCCCAATCCTCCCAGTGTTTTTATTCAGTGCTGCAAAAAATGCCCAGAAAGCCCGGCGCCTGTGGGATGACAAGCTAAGATGCATAAACAGTTTACTAATTTAAAAATAATTAAAGTTTGTCTCCACGGTGTGACTTCAGTTGTAGGCCTGAGGATTTTGCAAAGTAGCACAATACTTAATAATAAAAGCAAGAGAAACATCTTGTCTGTGACGAAATTGCTGCGTCCAATTGTGCTATAATTAATAAAAGTGTTTGTGTAGCACTTTTTCTAAAAGTTACAAAATGTGAATGAAATGAAAGCCCACTATAATAAAAGGCCTAACAAGAAAATGAATGAAGGCTCACACTGCTGACTGTTTGCAGTCTTTAAAATGCTGTTAGCTAAACACCTAACATGTCAGCAGCTTCCTTTCCTCTCTGCAGGCTGCGTTCCTTTTTGCCTCTCCGCCATCAATCAGCTTATTAACAGCCTTTTCACTCGTTCTCCCTCACCACACCACAGCAGTAGGCTGGATCCGAGGCTCTGTGTTCAGACCACTGGAGTCTCTGAGTCTTCTTAATATCATGATCAGAATGAGCTGCTGAGGCCCTAAAAGGGAGTCCAGGGACTCAGACCTGATGTGTGACACTGCTTCCCAGCAGTGGAGCATAGTCCTAATTTAACATGTCTGCTTTGTTCTCCCATCTAGAAGTAATGATTGGTTTTATTTAGTGCAGCAGAGCACTCTTGGTAGCACCAGGATCGTTTTTAGCCACACTGCTGGTCGGTTTGTTGGTCCTTCACTCTGGTCCAGATTTAAACATCTTGACAAATACTGGATGAATGAAATTTTGTACGTGAATCTGCAGTACTGAGAGAATTAACCCTAATGACTGTGGTGAGCTGCTGACTTTTCCCCTAGCACAACCGGAAGATCAAACATTTCCTTTATTCAGTGACATATTTCAACATCTTGAAGATGGAGTGGCACAAATTTAGCTTTTTTCCTCCACCAGCAGGGGGAGGCCCCAGAAGCTACATTTGCATGTATTGGTGCAGAGAATCAGGGTCCATGCAAACTCTTGTGAGTCCTTGACTTTCTCATCCAGTGCCATCCTCAGGTCAATTAGTGCTCATATTTGTGACCAAATACCTTCAAAGTTAACCCTGTTCTCATCCGCTGCAGCTGTACTTAATGCTTTGTACTAATTAGCAAATGTTAGCACGCTAACATACTAAACTAACATCAGTGGTAAACATTGCTGAAAATACTGACAATCATTAACCACTACTGAAATGTACCTATATGACACCTGCATATAATAAGTAGGTCATGACTAAATGTTCGGAAATGTAAAGACAATATGTCGTCTGTCTTTCCAGCTCATTTTTCACATCTTTGCCCACCCAACACTACATCTAAAATCTCTCAAGTGACTTCACATGATCTACTTACACCCTATCTCCACTCAGATAAACTGCCATGCACATCACGTAACACTTCTTTTCCCCACAACAAGCTAGGAAGTGATAACCATAACTGTAGGTAATAAAATCGTTCTTCTGACACCGCCATCTGGCCAGTCACTGCATTTGCTGCCATTACTGCTGCTGCCTTTATCTGACACTCAGGGCCTATAGCCACACTAGTAGCTCTGTGATGATCATTGCCAAGAAAACCAGAGGGCCCTGTTTTTGTGGTGGCGCAGCGACCAGCTCAAGCAGCGCTCTGACCATGTTGTGCTTTCCTGACCTTGAAATTCTCTTTGCCCCTCTGTGCGGTGTTGTGGTGCCCAGAGCAGAGTGCACAGGTGGTAGCAGAGGCACAAACAGGAAGGAGGTTCAGTCAAATGAGGCAGCACAAAGAGAGTTGTGGGTGTTTTGATGGAAAGTATTAGACTGTGTGCTGAGAATAGACATCTCAGACATCAGATTACTCAAGCTCTTTAAGACTGTGTCTCACATTTTCAACATGAAACACAGTACAATTATGACTGTGAGAGTCAGACTAATGCAATCATATAGACCGCTTAAGTAATAAACTGTTTATTTCTATCACCATTGTAGTAATTAACTGTTACAAACAAAACCCCACAGCATCTGCTTGGAGCTGCAGATTTGTGCTCCTGTGTATTCATATCGTACCGCTCTGCACCGTCACAACAACAATATGATTTCCTGGAGAAGTTGATTCTTCATTTCTTGAGTGGTTGTCATCATACTTCACTGTGATTGGCTCAGCTGTTGATCAGCTGATCAGTGATGTGACTTGCTGAAAGCATATTCATGAATTACCACGCCCTCTGATCTATATTCTTGCACAATTAAAATAAGCCATAGTCTTGTTCTACAATTGTTGCCACTGCATGTGCACTGTCTAAAAAAGTTTTCAGTCCCTTGGAGAAAACAAGAAAGATAGCAAAGTAACTCCCATTAAATCTTGTCATGACCACCTGCTCTGCCTCGTATAATATTCCTGGAAATGTCTGTGCATAGTTTAAATGTATGCTGGGCCACACATTGTTTGTCTTTGATTGTAAAAGGCAGGCTGGATTGTCTCCATCTTCATCTTTTTTACTGAGTTGTTGCAAAGCAATTGGACAACAATGTCTCCACTTTTAATGAGTACGTCCACTCTTTGTTATGGAGCCAACACCTGCATGTGTGGACTTCCTGTAGCTCATCGTCATACACATCTGCAGATGAACAGTCTTGTAATGGCAGTGGGAGAGTGGCAGCAGTATGTGTCACAAAACACAGACGGCACGCACACTCGCAAACCCAGGACCCGGTCGATGAAAGTCCTAAATAAAACGCCAGCACACTCACAAACAGACCCCTGTGTGAGTGGAATTCCACAGGCTCAGCACAAACTGGCAGCAGAGGAGGCAGAGGGCGAGTAGGAATGGCCCCAACAAAACCTTTTTACAAACTGCTCTCCTTTTTTTAACGTAACCAAGAAGCAAGTCAGTGGAAAACTGGACACTTATGTATTTTGTTTAAGGATGCTTGAGGGAAGATTTTAAAAGCTGTGCGCGAGTAAACCTAGGCATGTCCCTATCCTCTCCTGAAGAACCTAGAAGACATACAGTGATGCATTTTTTTAAGAGACACAGGACAAGGCACTGTCTGATGCTGATTTTGAGCTGTAAGGGTAAGGAGGTCATTGCTGTATGACAGGATGGAGACAGGATATGAACGAAACGAACTGTGATAGAATATTACCGTCACTGCAATAACCTGTCAGCCTTATCATCACGCAGGCTGTCGATAACTGCATAACTGCATATTGCCCAGAGCTATCTGGGCAATATGCATAGAGTATGTCATCCACATTCCCCTCACGCCACCGGCAGCTCAGCATTTTCCCATGACTGATTAGAAACATACTGATGTTCAGTGGTTCTGTTATTGTATAAAATTGCGACACTTGCGGCAGAAGTCTTTGAAGATAATCTCTGTCAGTGCTTGTCAGACAGAAGCTGTGCATTACTTCAGGTAGAAAATAACGAAGTCTTCTGTTATCTTCAAATTCATTTGCAGGAGCTGCTCTGAGACACTTTGGTGTCTCATAGATAAACAGGGAGAGACTGCAGAGAGGCGGGAGAGAGGAAGATAGCAAGAGGTTCAACTGAGGAATCAAAGCAGCTTTAATTATTTTTTATAAATGAAATACGGCTAAGTGTTATTTAACAAAAGAAATAATGAGGTTTGGCAAGTGTCCAAATCTCATCAGCATGATCTGATACTTTATGTGCATTCAGATGAGTTTAGTGTGCCTCTGGTATCGGGCCAATCATGCAAAGTGTGCAAAGTGTGTGTGCCTACAACATCTGTCACGTGGACAAGTTAATATACTTCCTCCAAGTTTCACTCTCTTTTTACCACTGTTTTAGTCTCCACCTACTCCGGAGGGAAATATCTGGCTCTAGCTGGGTACCTACAGCTTCATAATTTGAAGCATACCACTGACCAAGCTGCCGTATTTGATGTGTTGGGAGTCAGAACAGGTTGGCTCTGACATAAAGTTTACAATAACAAACGGAGTGGTGAAATGAAGGGGTTAAAACGGACGGGGGTAGGAAGCAGTTCCCTTGATTCTCACTAGGTAGAGAGTAATTACAAAGCATTTTATCATATCAGCAGGGCATAACAAAGAAAAACGCCTATTATCCTGTCTTTGTTGGGTTATTGTGTATTCTTCATCACCAGCTTGTTGCTGACATTCCTCACTCGGCACAGTGGTATTGCAGATACAGATGCCTATACTTCTTGTTACTGCCCTTGAGCAAGGCACTGAAGCACCAGCTGACATTAGGGGACAAGTTGTAGACAGCTACCTCATGTCTATTGGTGGAGGTGGGGAAATAGCATATGTTTTAATGTATTCTGGTAATCTGTGAATAATAAAAGGCTGAAGAAACGGAGGGAGAGCTTTCATACAATTTTTACACCTGATGTAGTGTTTGGTTTATTTCAGTATCTTCAAAGCACTCATTTCACCAAAATACATCTTAATACACCCTTCAAGCAGTGTTTGGAGCATAGTAAGCATGTGGAGAGATGGCAGAGAAGTGTGTTATACTGCAGGGGTGGTTTGAGAAGTTTTTCTGGACATTTGATCCTTGTTTTTCAGCACAAATGGTGTTGCCATTTGAATCCATTGTGACAGCCAGTTCATCTGTGGTGAAGGATGCTATGTATAATCTGTTGACAGCAACTTTTAAGTGTACAGGGGGTGTATTTTTAGGTGGAGTAAATCACTCGAGGCAGCTAAACAGACCATCAGGACTTCATCATCAAGAGTAGAAAAACAAATGTAAGCTGAATGTTAGCGTAGCTGAGTCTGTGTTGTAACACTTTTCGGAATGAGGTGTGGCGTGTCAGCAGTCGAAAGACAGAGCTTTATTTCCATCTGAACAATAGGTTTATTTTATTTTTTAAATTTGGATTAACAAGGCTTCTGATGGTTTCTTTTTTTTTTTTTTTTTTTTTTACTGAAGTTCAGTAAAAAAAGAGAAACCATCCAACCTTCCTGCCTCCTCCATCACGTCCATCTGGTCTCCCACCGTCACACTTCCTCCTTTTCATAAACTGGACTTCCGTTTTCTTGTTGCTCGACTCACAAGCCTCCATCACCACCTCGGGTCTTCCACCGGTTGAGTCGAGCCTCTCGAGCTGAGGCGGACTCGGCCTCCTGCGGAGCCCCTCTGCCAGGATCTCCAGAGCTCCAGGCTTGGACCTGCAGTTGTGCCAAAGCCTCTAAATAAAATCATTTAGCATCTCATTCATGGGTCGCAAAACCTTTTCCAGTTGAAATCCTATCGCTTTCACATCATGGAAAATTTGATTTGTGTTGTTATTGTGGACAGGAAATTCTTTCAGGATACTTTGTCTCTTTCCGTCTCTCCTTCACCCACTCATACTCATGTGTGTCCACATGTAACCACATTGGCGTTTGATAGATGGTAGTCTTGGAGCTTATTGTAGCAACAGAGCGTTGCTAACAAACACAGCTAGCGTTTGCTGCTCTATGTTTTTATGTTTTTCATGTACACACTCACCCGCACACACACACACACACACGCACACACTTGGCTGTACTTTCAACAGGTTTAACCAGTCAGGCTGTGACAGTGATGTGTACTGTAAGGCTCTGGCTTGGGAGTCGTAAATCCTGAGAAGAAATGTGTGTGCTTGTGTAGGTGTGAAATAATTTGGAGACCGTTGCACTTCCCATCCCGTGTTGTGATGGTAAATCACTCAGTGTATAAAAACTCAAAAATACAATACAAAGACAAATGCAAAAACCTAGATCCAGTGTACAACCTTTTATTTTAAACCATAAACATTAATAAAATTTGATATATTACATTTTTATATTTAAATTTTTTTATGCTGTCCAAAAAGCTCGTTGACTTTCCGGCCAACTTTACATTAGTTGAATTGATCACTTTCACTACAATCATTTGGCCAAACGCGGGATTCAAAGATACTTTAAGTGGAAAAAAGTTATCTGAACTCTGTATTGAGTCACAAGTGCACACACTCACTGCTTTAAATGGAAAAACCTGGAATAAGTTGTGTGAAGCAAATGTGAAGCTCACACACAACCATGTGCTCACACAGGTCGCTCTGTGTCGCCCTAATCCTGTCAGTCCATTGGCCCGTTCCTCTCCAATGGAATGAAAAGCACATCACCATAGAGACCACATCAATGGCCTATTAGCATGAGAGGTGAGCTGAGGAGACGAGAGGAGAGACAGTGAATGAGGGAGGGGGTGAGAGAATCAGGAAGAGAGAGTGAAAGAGCGTGCAGAGTTTAGGATGGACGGAGTGGGAAAAGAGGAGATACAGAGGGAAGAAGGGGCGAAAGAATGGGCTGGAGGGAAGGGGATGAATGAATGGAGAGTGTGTTTGAGAGTGGGTGGAAGGAGGGGGGAGTGGGAAACTTTAAAAGAAGTGATACATTGGCTCTTTCTCTGTTTAGTCAAGGAGGAGGTTTATTGCCATGGATAATTCTGGTTTCCCTGCCACTGCCTGTCTATTTCTTTCTTTCTTTCTCTCTTTCTCTCTTTCTCTTTCTCTCTCTCTCTCTCCCTCCCTCTTCCTCCACTAGTTTTATGTGCTGCCCCTGTCAAACTCTGAGGACAGTTTTAAAGCATTTTTGTGTCATTGAGAATAAAAATGGATCAGTGTTGTACACAATACTGAGTGTGTATATTGACCTCTATTTTGGCCACCAGGGTTGCAGCACACCAGTGTTTTGCTCCCTGTTGGAGAGGGTGTTGATGGATCAAACACGGATTTCCTAGAAAAGCTTCCATTTCAAGGTGAAGTGCAATTTATAAATCCATACTCAGGCCCCGAAAAGCTCTCAATGCGTCCCAGAGGTGCATCAGTTGAAGGTCTTACAAATTATGACTTGATCAATAAATTGCCTCTTTTGAATAGTGAATGCCAGAAGGGTTGGGTTTTGCTCGAGATTGAACTAGTTTGCATGACGTATTGTCCAATCTCATCAAAAGGCAAACGTGTTCATACGTGATCTGAACAGCAGGGTGACAGAAAGCTGTGGGGGGGACAGGGTTTCCAAAGCTATACCACCATATGGCAAGCAGTTCTGATGGAGTATGCTGCCACCTTAAGACTGTGCCTCAAGTTTTGCAGTGAGTGTCCTTGTATATGCATATACAGCACATGCCTACAGCGAATGGTACATTTTCAGCAGCCTGCAGAAACCCCATGTCTTTGTTCAGATTTTTTTTCTGACAGTAGCAGAACAAGGGCAGGGCTTCATGTCATGTCTGACTCTGTTTAACCATAAATCATTGGAATCACAGAAACTAAAGTATGAATTTTAGTGGGTCACTGAATTTTAGTAAAGCAGTTGCCCTGTGCCCCTTTGTAGGCTTGAACCACACTGCCAACATTTGTGGTCAATAGCTTTAATTGAGGATCTCATTTGTTCGTTGGCAGAAGAGGTGTTGCAGAGATTATGATGCTTCTTGAGCTGACTTTCCGTACTGAACTGGAATGGCAGAATTTGGTCATAGCAGACTATGTTGAAAGACCTGCTGTATCTATTTGAGTCTTTGGTGATAGAGGGATAAGGAATCTGCAGACAGCTCAGGCTATTTAAGAGCTCACATACTGTGGCAGTGGGTCACACCAGTAAACATGACTGCCTCCTGGTTTATCCTGAAAGACAGACACTAGATACATTTGACCTTTGACCTCCATGGTGCTTTTTACATGAACCCCCTGACCTGTATATCCTATTTGGGTCAAGGCCATATGTGACTGAGTGATAGGCTTATGTCACTGGCTTGTGCCATGAATCACAGTGTGTTTGCCCTCCACAGGTGAGTATATCATATGCCATTACTGTTGAAACGCAAATGGTGAAAAGTCAGTGATAAACAGCTCTTTACTGCGAAGGCAGATTTATTCAACCCCAGTTACAAAAAGTTGGGATGGTGTGTAAATCATCAATAAAACAGAATGTCATCATGCAAATCTTTTTAGGCATATCTCATTTAAAAATAGTAAAAAGAAAATATATTTAATGTTTTATCTCATCAGCGTCATTGATTTTTGTATATATCTGCTTATTCTGAATTTGATGCAGCAACATGTCTCAAACACATTGGGACAGGAGCAACTAAGGACTGAGAAAGTTGTGGAACGCTCCAACAACACCTGTTTGGATCATTCCACAGGTAAACAGGATGATTGGTAACAGGTGATAGTATCATGATTGGGTCTGAAAGGGGCATCCTGGAAAGGCTCAGTCGTTCACAAGCATGGATGGAGCGAGGTTCACCACTTTGTGAACACATGATTGGATAAAGGAGATTAATACATGAACACCAATGATTACATTCTGTTTTTATTTGTTTTTTTTTAATTGGGGTTGTAGGATCATGCCTCCCCAGGCTCCCTCTGCTCCTGCAACCATATTCCACTGGCACTCACTTAATGATCAACGGTAGATTTCATATTGACCTGAAACACCTTGAAGTGTGATCCATAGAAAGGGTCCATTGAGTGTTTCTCTCCATGGTCCTCGGACAGTGTTTTCATTTCCCTGCGGGAGGCCTGAAAGCCCAACATTTCTATTCCTGCGGTTCCATTGAACTCATGGCTTTCAAATCAATCATGTACTTGAGTGCAGCCAGGCTATATACAGACCGCTGTGCTGTATGCAACTATAAGTCCTGGCTGAGACTGTCACGTCAGAGGCATTTCAGAGGGCTTTGCACTTTGGTTGAGCATTAACACATTGAACAATACACATTTGGTGAACAGAGCAGATTGAAACTCATCAATTGCATGGCAGGCTCCATTTCTGTCCTTTTAAATTCAACGGCGTGAGCACCGTGGTATCCTTCAAACAAACTAGTTCTCCAACCTTTTAGTTTTGGGGTGCCTGATTTTTTGCATGATACTCTCTGCCTCTTGCTTCCTTAACCTTTATACCAGAAGAAAGGCCTTCAGCCGCTCTCATAATATCTCTGCTTAGCAAATTTCAGTGTCTTTATTTCCTGTGTGTTTATTTTATTTAATATATGGTTCCTTCCTTTGGATGTGTTGCCTAAAACTTCGAACACTTTCCAGTTTTCTTGAAAATCAGACAACTTTTTATATCCTAACTTTTTTTCTTTGTGATGTGAAGAAGATCACTAATTTTGCAGTGTCCCACAAGACACTTACTACTTACACTGCTTCAAGACATGATACTTTTAACTGAAAAATAGTCAGTTCTGTCACACTGCCTCCAATTCCTCTCCAAGAGCTGACTCCAAGAGTCTTGTCTTCGTTGTCTCAATACAACAAATTGAAGTCAGGTTGTTTGTGTTGGAAAGTTGTGCGACACCAGTTCAATTCTGCCATCTGAAAGGAGGCCTCAGACACTGTTCATGGAGTTTACTTTACTTGTATTAGGAGGAAACAGTTTTGTCTTATGAACATCTGTATCACGATGAGTGAGCTTGTGTTGATTAGGGCTCTAACAATCCCACACATAATCCGTCTGATGACGTGTGCAGGTCACAATATCTATTTTTGGACGGGGCAGAGAGACATTCTTCGGTTGGGGGGGCCGCCCTCCCCAACGACCCCCAACTGTAGATGCATTGCACCCCTCACACCCCCACCCAGCTGCTCCACTTTTAGCCCTGGCTCCAGTGAGGTGAGTGAGTGCGGGTGGGTGCATGGGGGAAATTGGGAGGGGGGGTTGCTTCCAGCAGGCCTTGCGGATGGGTGGGTGCCTCGCCACTGTCACTGTCCATCTAAACGCTGGTTCACTTTCCCCCTCTGGAGTCAGCCAGTCAGTCGTCGAGCCAGCCAAGCAGCTGCTGAGTCAGTCGGTCTGTAGAGAAAGTGGAGACTTCAAAAATAAGACTAAACACTTCCAACGAACAGAGTTTCTTCTAGGTGGAGGTGCCGGATTCACCCATTCCCTACACCAAGATGACTCGTGACTCGTAAGTTTCAGCGGGTGGTGGACAAGCAGCGGAGCTACTGTAGGATTTTAGGGGTCAAAAGATTGCAGTAGGTCACATTATCAAATGAAAGGAGGCTTAATCGTCTGTAGAAACATTTTCCCTTTCCTTACCTGCCTCATTATCACCTGTGAAGCAGGTTTAGCATTTACAATACAGGCTTTGAGGGATGTTACACTCCAGTTTATGATTGAGGATTAGCCTCAATTGTCTCTCTGTATGCCTGCCTGCCTTTCTACCTGTCTGTTCGCACTATTGTTCACCTCTCTGGTCTCTCTTCCCACTCCGATGAGGAACTGGTGTCAGCTCTTAGCGCCATCCACCTATTCATTCATTATTTGGAGCCTCTCTCACCAGATGAGACGCTCATGTATTTATGGAACTGCAGTGGCTTTTAAACTCTGCAGAGTCCAATCAGAGTGAGTTTCTAGCTCAGTTACAGGATAAGATTCGTCTCTCCATGAGGTGACGGAGCACTTTTCTCCTTCACTGCCTCTGGAGCTGCTGTTGTATTTCCAAAGGACTTGTGCAGCAGTGGAAATGTATAAAAAAGTGCTTTAGAGGCTTTCTCCCTAGGGTTATTCTAAAAGTGTATGATTGTGGTGTTCAATGTCTCTACAATGGTAATATCCCCACTGTTTGCAAATTCAACATCTGCTGTTGCTTCAGTAATCACTGCGATGGAGACGCTGCTGATTTCTGTCCTTTTGCTCCATTCTTTTAACCTTTTGCTTCATATGTAAATGAGCGAAAGCGACCTGTAAATATCTGCGGGTCTCCCTTCATCATTATTTGCAAGCCATGCATGCTAACACACAAAAATATGTCATCCTCCCATCTAGCTGCCTACACTGGTGTAGTTTTTTCTCTTAGTGTGTTTTCAGCCTTTTGGGATAATACCAGTTTTGAACCCCCCATCTCTGGTTTACATGTCATTTCCAAAGTAGCACATGTCTGCATGTCACCTGTTGTCGGACTTGTCACCGGCACGGCCAGTTGACCCAGCAACAATGACATCATTGTCCAGACCGGACAACAAAAGCGCTGCAGGTCAAATGACAGCGACATGGAGTTAATCTCCTGTCCCAAAGAGAGTTGTAGCGTCCTGCTGTCTGTGTGCCGTGGCCTTGAATAGTCATTTCAGTCAGACTGTCTTCCTGGATTGTTTTGATTCAGTTTATATTTTAAGATATGCTGTAATCTTCCAATCCTAATGGAAACAGATAAGAAGTGAAAAAATACATTCATGTGAAAATGTTAAACTGATGGTTACTTCTGGTTTCAAATGTTTCCGTCTGGTGTTGATGTTGGTGCTTTTATAAAGGAGGTCACAAGTCTTTGTCCACATGCATATTTTGTCAGTCTTCTAATCCAATAATATGCTCTCATTGTTAGTGAATCACCTGCAACACTGACTCTGACACACCTGCCAGCTGCTGAAGTCTTGTTGTTTTGCCTGTGGTTTTATGGCCAAGGATAAGAATGTCACACTAGATGAATCGCTCACACTACAGCTCAAAGAAAACGCTGCTTTGCAGGAGTGTTTGTCAGAGCTGGCAGGCGACAAAAACATTCAAGGTTGCGTTATGCTTCTATATCTAAGATCTGTGTAGCCATTTCAGTACTTTTGCAAATGTCAGGGTTTGCTTCACACCTTGGTTTCAAGGTCAAGCTGCAGATGAGAAAAAAAAAATTGCCGGAGCAGCACGTCAGCTTCTGCTGAACACTATCTGTTTCAGGTCTTTCTCCTTAGTGCCCTCTCATGTAAACTGATCCGTGAGCATTTCAGTGTACCTCCAAATCTCCTGTGGGACTTACATAAGGACAAAGGCTGCTTGTTTTCACTGGTCAGTTTTGCCATCTAGGCAGTAATAGGAAGCTCTCCGTCTATTGGAAGGGAGTGTTCTCACACCCTGTGTGTTGTGTGAGAACATAAACTATATCATGTGTTGTCAGGATCCCTTTGTTGAGGAATGAATGCACCATTGTTATTGCAGCACCAGCGCTGTCTTATGAACACACCTGCACCTGTCTGCCACTTGATAGGGAACTTATTAGCTATGCACGGTCTCTGAGACACGTCAGAACAAACACGACTGTGTTTCAGCCACATCCATGTGTTGGGGTCAGACAGGTTTTGTTGTTACCCTCGAGCAAACAGGACTTCACTGTTTGCTTAGGGACACTTTGACAGTAAGGGATGGACTTGGCCTGTGACCATGCTGGTCGCCTGATTGCCCCTGTCTCATTTTGTGACCCAGTGTTTGTCTATGCGAAGGGTAATCCAGTAATCTGGAGATCTTTTTATTAAGCAGTGTTCTCCTGATCATAGTCTTTTGGAGCATGTACTCTATCTATATCGCTTCCTGCCTCACTCTGACTTTCTACATCTTTCTGTATGTATTGCGATGCTGTGTCACCGCCTCACTTGTCTGCCTTCTCGTCCCTGCATGCTCTCCGGTCACCCTGGAAAACAGCCCGACACCGCAGCAGTTCATCTTTGTCTTTGCTCTCTCTGCCTAAAATAAGTCCGTCTTCACTCTGATTGTTTGTTGAGTTAGGGAGAGCATATTTTGTAATGCATGTACAAAACCTAAAAAAACCCCCCAGAAAATAAAGCGATAACCCCCTCAGCACCTCCATCTCTCCATGGAAAACAAAATTTAAAATGAATTATAAAAACTGCTACAAGCCTGGAATTAATCCTGATAAAGGGCTGTTTTGTATGTGCATGCGTGTGTGTTTGTGTGTTACCTGCTGCTTTTGGCTCGGACGTGGTCCACCCTCCCTCAGGAGGGAAAGAAATACAGTATCACAGAATGTCATGTTAGCAGATAGATAGAAAATCTTTCTGTGGTCCCAAGACTGACTTCTTCCTGAGGATTTGAGCTTATAATGAATCATCTTGCCAGTACAGTCAGTCAGTAATGCAGCTAAATCCTGAAGTACCATGCTTTGATTTTGAAGGCAGAATCACCACTGTTCTGACAAATCTTACTAAACACAGAGAGGGATTAGAAACTGATGGGTGATAACCCATCAAACTGGATAACTGGCCAAAGAAGAAGAGAAGAGTGCCTCCTACAGAATCTCAAAGCACTCTCTCCTACTCTGTCTCTATTTAGTCAGCTGTAGTTGTTTTTTATTGCCCGCTGTGGCAAAAAGGACTGCTGACTTGCCTGATGATGTCATCTCCTTTCCTCAGCACCACACACACACACACACACACACACACACACACACACACACACACACACACACACACACACACACACACAGAGTCACACACACCCTCACATTAAGAAGAGGAGGCTGTTTGTAGAGTTTAATTAAAGAGGAGGGCTGACGGTGAATTATTGTCCCCTAAGAGGGACTCGGTCAGAGACAGTGCTGATATAACTGGGCAGTGATAGAGAGGGAGAACGTCTCTAATTAAATATGAGCTACATTGTAATAGTCATGTTTGGTTATTTCCCCCTCTGTGTTTGATCTGACATGTGTACCTTATGATCTTTTGTCCAGTACCAGCGTGTTTGAGGCTTCACTAGTTCTGGGCAAAGCGTGTTGTTCAGCATGCCGTTTCCTTAGTTGACTGAAGTGACTGCTTCAGACTGACAAATAACAGCTAAAGTTGACCTGCAAAGTTTATTTTAACCTCGTTTAAGGCTCGTAGAGGTTATTGGAGATGAGCTGATCAAGTTTGGCTCCAGTTCTTTGCCCTCCTACATGAATCTTCTGTCAGAATAAAGCAGTACACAGGAAAACATTATTGCTGATGTTACATGGTAACTATATTAATATGGATGTTATTACTAGAGAGTATGTTGTAAGTTTTGGCTGACAGATCACTGTGATGATCTGATTTTTATCAAACGTCAGTCTTCTCTTATCCTGATGGTGCTGCTGTGAACAGGAACAGCGTTTGCCAAATGTAGTAAGTGTATGTGACAACACTGTATGTGAAGGTGTAAACACCACAAACCAGCCGTCAGCCGACTCTCATATACCTCATTAAGATTCTTTTCCTCATCGGGTATACAGTGTGTGCATGTACCCGGGGTCTCTTGAAAGTGTTGTGTGGTGAATAGCTTGTGGTTCATGAGGTGTGCGTGTGTTTGTGTGGCATTTGAGCCACCTGTGCCCTGCAGCCTCCTGCGGCGATACAACCTGAAATGCCATCAGGCCTCGGGGGAGAGAAGACGTCTCGCTGCTCATCTCCATCTCCTTCTTCTCAGTTCTTTCTATTAACACCACTGTTCACAGCCTTTCTATCTTCAATACATCCGCCTTTCATCCCTTCACCTCTCCCCGTCTCTCTTGGGGTGGGGTGATTGAACTACTTAATATCTGAGATGATAAACACAATATCATCTTCACATTGTTTTGTGCTGCAGACTCGAGCGTTCACAATATGTCGTAGCAAAATCACAATTGTGATTCCTACACATTTAAGGGCACAGTCGTGTGTTCTGTAAGAGTAAAATATCCATCACATAAAGGGATGGTACCTGCTGTTAGACCTGGATGGTCAATCAGATCAGAATCAAATGTACAAGCTGCTGTCACTGTTAACTGAGCATCTCAAACAGCGTACAGCGCATCCTTAAACAGGAAGTTAGAAATAGGAAATACAGTTTAAAGTGGAACTAGCGTATATATTGACAAAGTATTTTTCTACCTCTTTTGTAAATATAAGGGTGTTATTACTTTCCAAATTACAGAAGTGAGTTTGTGCAAAGTCACCACAGGCCGCACTGATTAGTGGCAGTCACGCAGTTACACTGTGTGCAGGACGTCTCAAAGCAAAGTTAAAAACTTGTTCTGTGACTGTGAATAAATGGAGCGCGCCCAGTCTCAAGCTTTGGCACCAGTCCACCACTTATGCATTCATAATGGCCATTATGATGGAAATATCTGATGACTGAGCGCTCTCTCCCTTCCTCCTTCTGTCTCCTCTTTTCCGTCCTCTACCCCTCGTCTCCCCTCCTTCCTCCTCCCTCTTCCTCCTCTCCTCCCTCGCATCATCTGTGCTGCTAAAAGAGGCAGGAGCTTATTACAGGTGCCTCACGCTGCTCTCTCGTTTTCCCTCTTCGTCCTCATCCCTCTCTGCCGTCCTCTCCCTCTAATTGATTCTAATAGCTCTTGATGTGTGCGCAGTGTTTAGACAGCTTTTGACTGCGTGCTTATCCGAAGTGTGACAAACTGCTCTTGTCATAGACCTTTTATCCATCACGGCCCGTTTCCCAGGGCACATGGCTGCCTTCCCCTGCTTTTAAAAAGTCATTTTAATCAATCTGTCCATTAGTGTGGCCACTCCAGTTCAGGACCACACCAGTAATTGTACATAATCACAGACTATCATTTATTTTGGAATGGTGGTAGAACATGGAAACATGAGCAGAATATCTTCAGCGTTCAAACAAGCAGATCTTCCACTGCCGCAAAACCATTTTTGTACATGCGGTGCATCCATTATTTCTACTATGCTTGATGATAATTTAAGCACCAACAGAATGTGTTTGTGTGTAGGTGTATATGTGTCAGTCAGTAATGTGTTGTGTTGAGGGCTCAGTTAAGAACGGTGTTGGCTGAGAGCATCCGTGTGCACGTTAATGTGTTGAACAAAGGCATGAATATATGTCTCTCCTCGAGCCCCTGTTGTTCCGACCTCAAGAGTTTGGTACAGCCTTCCCTCGCAGCCCTGTGCGTGTGTGTGTGTGCGTGTGTCATTACCCTCTCCTCTGCTTGCTGTAATCTGTGCCCTACCCTGAAAACACAGCACAGGGCAGCCTTTACACATGCTCATAGAAAAGCGCTGCCTTATTGTTGCTGATGTCATGCCTGTCGAGCCAGCTGTCCAGTGGGAAAAAGGGGGAAAAAAGCTCTTTATTTTCAACATGTGTAGTAATTACATCAACCCTCGGTTTAGTTTGCAGCCTCCAGGATGAATCACACATTTAATTCAAACCCTGGAAAAAAAAACGTGTTCAGCAAGTTGATTGTTTGTCAGTGAAAGCTGTGGAGGAAGCTGTAACCTAATAGTGAGAAGAGCACCATAGTTCAGGATTGGACAAGACTTAAACAGTCATGTGCGACACACCAAGCCCCTACTGACCTGTCTGATCATGTAATAAAGCTTATGACAATGATGCTCAGTGCAAAGGATCATAAGCATGTTACTGGTGTGTTAGCACTGTGTCTGCATTACATTTATGAGGCTGTGACCATGTTATGAGATGGTTGTTTGCTGTTTGCCTCTGAAATGTGCGCATGTGACATTAAATCTGTTAGAATGTCTTTACATAAGATGGCCATTCAACTTCTCCTATACAGTAAGATTGGCTTCTGTAGTTCTCAAGGCATAGAGTTAGAGTTGAACAGCATTTTTGTGAAATCTGTATTGAATCTGCTTATCAAATCCATTTGAATTCAGCTGTCAGTATCTTAAGTGTTGTTTGTTAAAATAACAAAAAGATTCAGTTGAGACCTGTATATTGGTTGACTGATTAAACATGCATATATCTGACACAAACAGATGAAGCCAGCTTCACCTTATTTTTCACATGCTACTCATCACCAGTTAGAAGTATTAATTTGATGATTGATATGATATGAGGGAAAGTTTAACTATTATAAACTGCCATAGATCATTGAACTTGGGAATACTCTCCTTTACGCTGACGTCTTAAAGTACAAAAACACTCTCAGGTGATCTTTAGCTGAGTACCAGACGACAGTGACTTTCAGCGACCACACTCGCTGGTCAGCATCCAAGTTTCATTCTGACCTTTGGGAAAGTTACCTGCAGCATTAACTTTAATTATTTCCAGCTGATATGATCTGCCAGTAAGGTTTGCGGTACAGTAAACATCAGCTCAGTGGGAAAGCCCAAATGTTTGGCTGAAAACACCCTCTAAATATAGGTCCTGCCTCACAAGAGTCTCTATCTAAAGAAATCAGATATTATAACAGTGCTTGGTTATTATTTCACATGAGTAAACGTAATGATGGCTTATGTTCATATTCTTAAGTAACCTCATAACATTTGAGTTCATTATTGGCTCCGTTCAGTTTGCCGTGCTCTGATGCATGACTTCACTCTACATACTGTATGTTGTTCTTCAGCCCGCTGCCAATTGATTACAGCGGAAATGAAATGAGTGGAAATGAGGTGCAGTGTAGTCATACAGAAACAGGCCTTCAATATGCTGCACACAGATGCACAATATTTAGACAGTGGATGTAAAGCCTTGCAGTGTGGCTGCGAGTGTCGTTGTGCCGTGAAAAGGAGAATCCCTCCTGACAGGACTGCGTGTTTGTCAAACGCTGGGAAGCGCTCGACTAATCCTCGTTCCAGTGCCACCGAACATCACTAATTCCGGCTGCTCATTCTCCCTCACTCTCTTTAGCATATTTATTTTGGAGAGAGTGAGAGCGATGAGTTGGGTGGGTGTATGGCGAGTTAGAAATAGAAAGAGTGCGAGTGCGTGGAGAGTCACACAGATAAAAGCAGAGCGTGGAGCTGGGAGGGAGGAGGGGAGGGAGCCACAGGCAGATGAAAGAGGGAGAGATCAAGTGAGAGACAAAAGGTATGAGATCGATGTAGCACAGGGAGCCAGGCGAGGGAGAGAAAAGTGACAGAGCAATAGAAGAGAAGGAGCCCCCCCATCCCTTCTTGAACCCTCCCTGAGCTCAACTGAGCTGAGCTGTGTGATACCACCGCGGTGATTTCCCCCAAACAGCTCGCCAACAGCCTCCGCCACGGAGCCCAGAGAGTGCAAGAGCAGGAGGGCTGTGGAGGAGCAGGAGCCTGTTGCCTGGATACCCCTGCTGTCGCCACGGCGGCGCGAAGCCAGGATTGAACCGCGTTTGCTGGCTGGTGCTGCTGCCATGGGAGAAACACAGCTGGCCGACTGTCTTCACGGCTCCCTCGCTCGCTGGCTGACTCGCTGACATCGCACATATGAATAAGGAAGGAATCACCCTTATACGGGGGCTTTGAGCAGAGGAGGTGGGAGGCTGGGGGTGGGACGGGTTGACTGGCTCTCTGCCTTGGATGATGAAGAAAGCTGTTCGGTAGAGAGGGAGAGAAACCAGCGAGATTACCTTGGCTACCGACTGACGGAGAGGCAGCTGGGGGAGACCCTGAGACAGGAGAGCTTAGGAAGTGGAAGGCTGGTAGGAGAGGAGAGGAGAGAGGAGAGGGGCTGGCTGGGTTAGTTCAGCAGGAAGGGTGGAGGTAGCAGCTGGCAGGCTGTGTGGAGCCATGCAGATCCAGTCTTCTAGTCCACAGTCCAAAGCCTCCAGCTTCATCCTCAGTCAGAGATGTGTGCTGGCCTCCAAAATGGAAATCCACCGGTACGTAACTGCTGTCACAGAGTCATTCAAGTGTCTTCCTCTTCTGTGTTTCTTCATTAACCTTCATTAACCTGTCTGTCTGTATCGCTGCTCATTGTTGATTAATGAGTGGCCAAGGCCTCAGGTCTCAGAAATGAGTGTTTCTGTTGATTAGTTGTTTAACTGAGTTGATCTGAAGACAACAAAGGAGAAAACCTCAAGTGTCACAAAGAATGTAGCTCCAGATAAACAGTCTCTGTTCATATTAGCACCAACCTGATTACACCTTCTGTGGAGCCCACCCATGGACGATATGGCAACAAGAATGGTCCTTATAAATTTTAATTGGTATTTATCAATATAGCATCCTGATATTGACAGATATTTTTTTGTGAAACTTAAGAATATGATTCATTAACATACATAAAATGACATCATGTAAACATTTAACTGTAAAAACATGCTTTATCTGCCCTAACAAAACAAAGTTAATTTACCTTGCAACTGAAAATAATGGTGTTGGCACTGGGATGGGACCTTTTCAGGTGTTGATCAAGATTTGCTGTGTTTCCTGTCTTGGCTTTCACTGACTGACGGTGTATTTTGCAAATCGTTCCAGTGTTTCGTCGCTTTTGAGATATCCAAATGGCTTCGATATAACAGATGAAATGTTACCTTTTTTCTGAACAGTTTCCTCAGCTCTGTAGGTGAACGTGAGTTCACTCTCAGCACTTTAACATAGAGTATGGCTGTGTGAAACACAGTGGGAGGGGGCAGAGAGTTACTGCAAGTTGGTGTTCTCTTAATTGAGCAGGTGTTTGATGAGCTGTTCATACTGTCTCCCTGTGTTGCACTTCTGGATAATGAGCATAAAATATATCCTAATGTGTGTTTCATTCCCTCTGCTGTGAGCTCTGCTCTGAAGTTACACTGCTGTCCTCTCTGTGTGTGAGGAGCTCAGCCTCGCCCTCCTGCAAACAGGCAGCGACACAGAGAGGCCAAAGTCACTGTTGTGTCCCTCTATTCAACTCGTGCTCACATTCACTTTCTTGGATTTATAATCACGGCTGTGGTGAGCATCATTAACTGTGAGTCATTCTGGATCTGCTGCATTTATAATTCATTCAATGCATCGCCCTTAAAGGTTTGAAAAATGACAATATGGACTTTCCACCTTCTAACTAGCAGATAGCAGTTTTATCCACATGATTAATAGTCTGAGTGCCTTATTTAAAAGCTACTTGCAAAATGCAGAAGCTGTTGCTCGCTTTCAGTTTCATATTGAAATCAGGGCCGATTCTGGCTGTGAGAGAATGATGCTCCTGTTCGAGTCAACTCTGAAGGATTTCCCCTCTCACGCCTGTGTGCCTGCCTCCCTGAGGGCTTGATTAGGATACAGCGAGCTGCATCGCTAACCTCCACATCTAGCAGCTGTAACGTAATGTTAAGCAAGAAGATGCTGCTTAATTATTGATGCAGTTTGCTAAAATGTCAGAAAACATCTTTCTTTGGCTCAGTGGTCCAGATGTTATGGTGGATTCTCTTTGGCACTCTGTAAAGAGAGGCTGCAGGTTGTGAGTGTTTTTGTGGTTTATAATCAGAGAATAAAATAAACAAATCCCTCTTGAAGCGTCTGAACGGCCTAATGAACCAAGAGACGGTCATTCAGCAACATGATCTGTGCTCAAGCCCAGCAAGAGTCCACACTGTGTCAGTGTCCTTTAGCCAGTTACTGAATGTCCCAGCTCCAGGGATGATGGTATGTACCTGACCTCTGACCTCCCTGTGGACAAAGACAGAAACACAAATACCCTGCAGCATCAGTCAGGCACTGCTTTGCATCACAAGTGAATATATTTCTGCAGTGGCATTTAGAATATAAGCTAGTGACTGAACACGGGGTGGTGGCTCGCCAATTTGAAATGCAGAATTATTAGACCTATGAAACGGTTTCTGGCCTTTGTCTGGCGGCTGTGATCACTCTCAGCCTATTTGATTTGGAGCCTGGACCTGGATTTCTTTTCTCCCTGCAAGGTAAACATGTTCTAAATCTAAATCTGGTTAATGTCAGTCACCAACTTTGTCTCGTGGTAGAAGATAAAGTAGAAGACTCTGCAGCATTCAGCGAAAGTAGAACCGGACAGTGGGATTTAAACATCGGGGAGTGCCGGTAGGAAAGCCGGGCGGCGTGCCACAGTGGTGTGCTGTCGCCACACACACTTCACACTAAAAAACAACTCAGAAAGCAAAGGAAATGATTCCAGAATCCAGTGTTTCATCAGCCTCCTCTTTCAGTCAGTCACAGTGATTTTGTGATTAGCTTGATGGATAAGGTGAGCTTAGCTAGTTATTCCGGTCTGTCTGTCTTTCTGTGTGAGCAACATACTGTGTCAGTCTTGTGCCCAGACCAGTGTGTGTGTTTGTGTGATGTATTCCCAGAATGTGTCATGCCTCGGAGTGAGAAGTGATTGATGCCCAGCATTATATGGTGGCACCTACATCAAAAACAGCTCCACAAACACACACTCAGAGTGTGATCTGCAGATGTCTCCACCCCAGCCAGTGTTTAAACACAAGCAAGCTCAAGCTACATTTAAGTAAAACTCATTAGCACTAAAGATGCTCATTACATTTCCTCGAAAAGAAGGATCCTTTGTTTTGTCATTTAAACGGTGATGAAACAGTGTTCAAATTAAAAGGCAAAAGAGAGGCACTGTGTTTGTGGCGGTTTGTAAACAGTCAAAGCAATAAAGCCAACAAAAGAAAACCAAAGATGTGCATGGAAAACATTAACACTTGAGGACGTAGACCAGCAGAAATAATCAGATTGCTGTAGTTATTGTTTGTGTCATTTTGAATTCTGTCCTCACCTAAAAGAGCAGACTTTCACAGCAGACTTGTCATAGCAAGAAAATCGTAGGTGTTACTAATAGCGATAGCGATGGCTCTGTTCCATTAGAGTGTACCAGTAAGTCATGACAGTGTGACAGTGAACCAGCACGCACATTTCCAGGAGGCTGAAACTGAAGCAGCTAAATAGGATTCAGCCATCAGTCATTTGATCATTTGTAGCCGTTTTCCCACTGCGACATGTCGAAATGCTTTGCATGAAAAGGGTCTAGTTCGTATGACTTCAGGTGACATACAGCAACTCTTTTTATCCACTACACCGAAGAAGAATTCCTCACTCACATTCCCACAAGTCACCTATGGTTGCCCACAAGGGACAATCGTCCCATTCACAGGTGAATATTTGGCAACTCAACAGAATTTCACAGGTTCACACATTTGGCCTCAATCCACTGTTGTGTTGAAACAAGCCAATGCAGTCACTCGCCTGAGGGCTTCGATTGTTGGTTTCCGTGGTTATATACATGGAGCGAACGCAGGAGTGCTGCCCGGTCCGGTCCAGACCTGCTCTGTGGTCAATGTGTTCCCTGTCCCTGTGTGAATGGGAACGTGATTGGACTCTTGTAAAATGTGCCAGGCTCCCGGTTAACACACAGGCTGCACTCTTAACCCTGGAAACACCCTGCAATATACCACTGTGTGTGTGTGTGTGTGTGTGTGTGTGTGTGTGTGTGTGTGTGTGTGTGTGTGTGTGTGTGTGTGTGTGTGTGTGTGTGTGTGTGTGTGTACTAACATGCACACTTTGTCTGTAGAGAAAACAGAGTCTGGAGGGTGTTAGGGTCCCACAGCCATTAAGCGTCACAGTACGTGAAAGAGATGTTTGCAAACTAACAAGCTTCTGGAAACAGGAACGTTTTCAGTTGGCTTTTTTGTCTGCAAGACTTCCTGTTTTTCTGTCATTTCTTAGTGATGTTAGGCCTGACTTTTAGTGTTTGTTTGTGTATATCTCATCCTTACTCTTTGCTCATTTACTTGGTTTCCACTGTTTTCTCACTTTGAGGATAGTTTCCCAGGAGTTGCTGCTTGAACATGGTAACTGCTTTTCTACTTGAAATGACTTCTGCTTTCTCCCACTGCGTCCTAACCAATCAGTCGGCAGTAAAAGTCAGCCAAATGTGTCTTACACCTATTCTTTGGATTGTTTGCAACTCATTTGACAAAGTGTGCCATTCCATTTAGTGAAAGGTCAGACAGCGTTGTTGAGGGGATCCTCACCCCGCTCTCCAGGGGGTGATCACAATGATGCTGGTTACCATGGTGATGAAAAGGGCAGAGTCATTAAAGGCAATGAGAGAGGGGGAGCCACCTGTGGATCCCTCCTCCAGGGATTTGCCTCTTCAGTCAGCTAATGATTTCTGGGAGTGAGTTGCTCCAAGCCTGATTGAATCCAAGTGGATTCTGTGTATCCTTAAACAAGTCTGGTGCCTGAATAGGCCAGTCGATGGTCCAGGTAATTGCTTGGCAATAATAGTTTACACCATAATAACCTGCATTAGGTGACTAGGAAATAATTAGGAAACAACAAAGCAGCACTCTTGTAATGTAGCAGTGATGTGAACTTTCATTCTCAATTACATTTAATAGTGCACACATGAATCTAAGTCTATCTAAGTGCGTTCAGTTCCCTGGTTAGGATGCTTCCCTACTCAGCCCCTCCCTCAAAGCAGCACATGCTTCAGCTGAGTGTTCACTATCTTATCTCACTTCCTCACTGAACAGGAAGAACGATGCAGGAAAACTACAGCTGCACAGAAATCTGTGCAGTCGCTTGTGCACATAGAGTGTCCTTGCTGATATCTGCATCTGATTATATTGAAATTAGAGAACAGACTCAGAATAGGCCATTTAATCCCCTGATCTACAGCTTGAATGGATTACCTTGTTCTCAGCATTTTCTTATTTGGCTGTTTTCCTGTTCCAGTTGAGATAAAGCAGATATACTGTTAGCTGCGTTGAGCTGTGTCGGCTAAAAATTGAATTGGATAGTTTACTCCAAAATGAGAATAAAGCACTTTTAAAGCAGAATTAACACTTAAATGATGTATTGGATCAAATGTAAATGCATCTTACTGCGTCTACTGCATTTCAACTGTGAACTCCTTTCAAACAGAATACAGTTATCCAAAGCACAGTGGGGGATGAACATGTTTGTCTGTGTAAAGATGCAGACAGTATCAACCATAAGCTTTCATTACCCGCAGATATACTTTGTCATTTGACACACCTACGCCAGAGTTGGGTGCTATGACAATGCAATAGCATGGGATGATAGGGATTTGTGAAACACGGCAGATTTTACTTTACTTTGTCTACCACTGTATCTACCCACTTAGCTCTAGTTGTATTTTGGGCATTTGCTTTATGGTGATATTAGATTTACTGCATCTTTGTATCAACCTGAGATGCCTTGATCTTTACGAGAAGGTATTCAATTAACTGGGTTAGCCAAAAACAAGCATCGCAAACAAGTTATTTTGCCAGTCACGGCTTCTCATTTGAATTTGCAGAAATGTTGTGTATTTACATTTCCCTCTTTACATATCACTGTTGACACACACCATTATAGATGGCTTTATCCACATCACCCACTTGTTTCTACCATTCCGGTAGAAACAGGTGGGTGTCAATTAGCATTTTGGGACAGAAAAGGTGCTCAGATGTAACTGCTGAAGACGTATTCTTATGTGAGTGTAAGCACAGTGAGGCCAGAGCTGGTATGTTTTTGGTATTTGTTGGCGAGGAGCCACATGTTAATGGCAGGCGTAAATGCCCTTGTGATGGCCTTAACATTTTTTTTTTTCATTTCACTCTTCCTAATGAGCTTTTAATGTAGTAATTTCATGCAGTAGGTTGTCATTTTTAGTCACAGTTTTAGAGTGTGGGAGCTGTGTAGCCCTTTGAGACGGTGACTGATAAAGCACTGTTGCAAATGTAAATGACAAGTGTAACTCCTTATTGAATCCTGCTCAATCTATTGGCCACACTGTGACCTTTGTTCACAGAAACAGACCTGAGAACCATCACTCCGTTTCTGAAAGTGGCTGTGGCTGTTGGTGTGGGTGGAGGAGGTGTCTGTGTGTCTACCTGCCACACAGACTGTGGGCTGTGCTGGATTATATATAGCCACCAGTGGCGATGGCTTCTTTGTCACACCTCAGGTGTTTTCACCGCCATCACGCCACACACTGGCCCTCTCCTGCTCCATGTCTTTCTGTCCCACCATCTGGTCGAGTGGATGACTCACACTCGTGAGCGGAAGGTATTTTCTCATGGTTCCAACATATCAGAGTGTGTGTTTGTCTATATGTGTGTATCAGCAAAGGAGAAAGTAGGTAACCTCCATGCAGCCAAACAGCAGTTCATGAATGAACCTGGACACACCTGTACTCCTGCTCTCATTCCCACACTCTTTCTCTGTTTTTAGTGGCGCACAAACCTCCGCCCGTGCACGGCTGTGTTGCCAGGGTGACGACTCGGTTTGCAGTTCCTATAAAAAGGCAGCCGGGTTGCAAAGGGGAGGCGATGGGGAGTCCAGTGTAGGAGGGTGGGGCTGTGGATCACCGCCTTACACTGTGCAGTGACCGGCTGTTGTCTGATGGGCCTATTCATTACTTTCAGCTTGGATTTGTGGCATGGCTCAACTCCATCACTGAAATGCCACACTAATGATTAGATGAATGGTTTAGAATTAGATTAATGGTTTCGTGCGTCTGTAATTTCTCCCAGCTCAGTTTAAACAGGAAGTTGTTGCCACTTAGAAAGATGCAGTTTGCAGGTGGTGTAATGAAGGCAAAGGCAAGGACAATTTAACCACAACTCTTCATTTGTACAGGTCTGATTCAATAGGCTCAAACTGAGATTTAAAGGTCTATAATGAAAGTGTTTTGTACAAATATTGTATTATTGTACAGTAGAAACCAACCTCTACACATATACGTACGCACACATATGTACATGCAAAGTACAATAACAGTAACAATGTAAAGTAGCATTAAATAACGGGGGGGACTCAAATAAAACCCTTAGAAGAAAGTCAGTAGCATGTTTATATATGAGATAAACACAATTATTAGACTAGTCAATTACTTTTTTAGTTGATGACTATTAAAATGCAGCAGTCATGAAAGTCCTAGCTCATACCTCTCCACCTCTGTTCCTGTCAGAGTGTAAACACTGCAGCACCTCCCCCTCCTCTCCCTGTTTGCTCAGTAGGGGTGATGAGAATCCAGAATGTTCCGTGAAGCTGAGGCCACCGTGGCCCTCAAAGGGTTTATGGCGAAACAGCGAAAGTTTAAGTCTTTGAGTTTCTTGTGTGTGTGCGTGAGAAATGTGTGTGTTGTTTTGGGGGGATGGGCTTGGCGTGTGTTCGCTGAACAAAGAAACGTAAAGCCAAGTTCTGAGAATGTTTGTGATGTGTGTAACTTGCATGTAACACATGCACTTGTGTCTGAGATAAGTCTGCACACACTCAGTGTGTCTGTGGCTGTTGGCATGTTGTGCTTGTTGATGCCTATACAGCACATGCTCTTATGTGTCTGAGTGTTTGTAATAGAGTGCTGGATCAGCTCCCACGTAGTGGACAAATGGATGTGCCAGTTGTGAACAGAGCTTTTTGCTCAGGTAACTTGTAACTAGATTAACATTACAGTGAAGCAGTGTTAGATAGCAGATAAACAGATTTAATCCAATCCTTACATCCATCAGTGTTCTCTCGGGAGGGGTTTGGGTTGTTGGTTGTTATTGGATTAAACTTTGAAAAAAAAAAATCAACAGATTATCTGACAATTAAATTAATCATTAGTTGCAGCCCTAAATATGTTTCAGCTTTACAGTATGTTGGACTTTGATAGCGGTTCTATTAAGTTGCAGATGGGGGGAGATATCAGTAATGAGGAGAGTAAAACCCGTTATCAAAGTGGTCATTGTTTTGTGTTTTGTCTTGGGATTAAAAATGGTGAAATGAAATGATTTCAACAATCTGAAACCGTTTACAAACCTCTGATGGTCCCTTGACCCCACTTTAGAATCCACTGTCTTAATTTATATTATTCCAAACACTGGCACAATACCTGCAGGCGGTTGCTAAACAGGGACTTTCTCTTGTCCGTGGGGCCTCTGCTGGTCCTCCCTGCCTGCCCCTGATCACTTCCATATGGGCTGGAAGCACTCTACATACTCTGCACCACACCATAAGTGACTGCTGATTAATGAGAGAGAGAGAGAAAGAGACAGGAGACAGAAAAAGACAAATGAGCAAAAAATGGTTTGAGGAGGGTGGTGGGAGGGCAAGTCAGTGGTGCTAATGGGGGAAAAAAAGAAGGTGCAAGTTGGAAATTGAAGACATGGTCGCAGAGCGAGGAAAAGAAAGGATGCAGATGTGGTCGGGATGTTCTCCAGAGCTTGTCCATCCTGAAGCTCCTTCCTTCCGTCCAAGGCCAGCTGCACTCCCCCCTGAACAAACCCTCAGGTCACCCCTCAGTCCCAGTATACCTCTCTCTCTTTCTTCCCCTCTCGTTCGTTTTCATAGCTGGGACTCCCCCCTGGATTCCACGCCCAAGCTTGGAAAAGCCTTCTTTAACATTTGTGTTTTTATTATTCTGCTTGCATGTTTTGTTTCTGCTTCACAGGATTTATCATCCTCCCCCAGCTTGGAAAGAGCTGACTCTGGCCTTTCAGAGCAGAGCGTCAGTTTATTGTTGGATGGTCTCGAGCCAAACTGCAGAGAGCGAGTCAATTTAGGGAGAGAGACTGAGACAGAGAAGTAGCCCGAGAAAAGAAATACCTCTGCCATGAGTCAGTTACCAATTTATCTATTTTAATCACAGCCTCAAAGTCTTGAACTGTGTGCAGCAGGGACATTGTACACCTTTTTGTCAATGTGTCTCCTGTGAATGAGAGTCATCCTGTAACAGAAAGCAGCTGATTGAGTGAGTACCAGCAGCTGAAATGTTTACAGTGTCAGTGATTTCATAGGAAGCAGTGAGAGGAAATATACATCTGTTCAGGCCAAAACATATCCCAGAGAGTTAAATGAAATTAGCCTCATAACTGAGACATGAATGAATGCTGTAAACAAACAGCTGTTCTATGTCAGCAAAGTGCCATAAAAAAAGCTTTGATTAGAGTGCTTTACAACTCTTCCTTAACTGGAAATACACAACAACATGAGGAACTGTATAGAACCAGCACTGCAGCTTGTTCGATGTTGTCGGTTGGTTTTATTCACAGATTCCAGTACAGCAGCAGAGGAGAGGATAGTGGTGCTCTCACAGCATGAACTCAAAGACTTTACAGTAACAGCTGTAGTGGCTTTCTCTCAGTTAGTGCTGCAACTCATGATTATTTTCATTATCCATTAGTCTGCCGGTTGTTTCCCCGATAAGCAGGTTTATTGTTAGGTATATGAAATGTCAGAAAATCGTCAAAAAGGCCAGTCACAGTTTCCCAGAGCCCTAGATGACATCTTTAAATGTCTTGTTTTGTCAAAAGCCCATAGATATTCAGTTTACTATTGTGTGACAAAACCAGGGAATTTTAGTATTTTTACTTAGAACATGATTAACACAATCAATTATCAAAACAGTTGCCTGATAATTTCCTGTCAGTCAACTAATCGTTTAATTGACTCTATACGTCGCTGATATGATATGCTGGACCGGTATCAGCTCACATTCTGACCTTATGAAGCAGATCGGGTATCAGCCATGATGTGAACGATCCACATTGAATGCAGTTTTCCTGTTAACTGCATTATCGAAGTCTGTGTCTCCACTGTCACTCATGTGACCTTACATTCAATGATTGCACACTGATAGCGCACTGATATCAGATCTGTAGTCAGTATCTGAGCTGAGGTATTGGAACTGGTAATGGGAGATATTATATATTATCTTAATTAAGAAGATAATTCAGTGATTAACATCACGTTACCTGGCACGCACATTAGTTGGGTGTCAATGCCATGACCTCTGAATCCCAAGGGGTCTTTTAGGATCTAATGAAAATAAGTCTTTCCTCATTAATTAACTAATTTGAACACATTTTTAATCAGCTCATCATCTATCCAGAGGAAACCTGTGGTGTATGGCCTGTACGGTGACATGATTTAACACGCTGATACCACAGTCACACTGATAAGTACTGCACAGTCAGAGGGAACAGTGGAGCTGGCATGACAAAAATGAAATCATCATTCATCGCCTGGGTTTGTCAGATTGTTTCTGGCTGACACAGTGAATGATTGCAGTTACCCCTTTTTGGTTTGGTTCTATTTTTAGACAAGTCGTTCGGCTGGTTATGTAACCTTGACCTATCAGCAGCGAAATTACTCACAATTTCCACCCGTAGTGATGTCGTGAGTCAGTAATCAAAAATCTGGACTATTTTGTCGCTAGACACTAAGCAGGTGATCAGAACTTTCAGTAGCACTGTAGGACAGTATTGAATGTATCGTCTGGCCAACTAGATCAACAACCAAGCATCAGGAGAGACCAACCAGCTGAGATCCTCCTCTCTAGCTGTGGCCTCTCAAGGACCATCTGAGATGCCGAGTAAGCATCCTTCTGCCTCGAGCCTCGTGCTTCTTGTTATCTCTCTTTGCCTCCACTCCCCTTGCCTCTCCTCGCTCCTGCGCTCCCTCGCTCTCTGCACACCCACACCCTGCCCCCCCACCGTATCCTGGCAGGATGTGACATCACGGCGGTGAAGCCCCTGGAGCCGTTCTGTTCCCCTTTGAAGTCAGAACCGTTCTTAACTCGGAGCCTCATTAACATTAATGAAGGAGATGAAAATATTCTCATCTCATATCCCATTCTCCATTCCTATTCTCGTCAGATCTGCAGATTCTTCCTCTGTGTGAGTGTGTGTGTGTGTGTGTGCGTGTGTCTTTCCACTCCATTAGAGACCTTTTAGCAAGCAAGTGATGTCCACATATGTGTCTGACTGGGCTGGAGGCAGAGAGCTTTCTGAACAGGATTGCTGTGGTTTGTCTGTGCATGATTTTGGTAGATTTTTCTGTCTTAAGTTGGACAATATACAGACAAACACAATATACAGCCCAATAACGCACCTTATTTATTAGAATGAGCTACGTACCGCAGCTGCCGGCAAGGCCACGACTCTAGAAAAACATCGGGAACTCCAGTGTATAATGTAAACATACAAATGGCACTTTGGGCAGACAGGCTGCTGGGCAGAAAGTGTAGTAGTGTTGACTTAGTGTGCAGCTGACATGTTTAGTGGAAGGGTTAACAAGGAGATGAGGAGGGTCAACGGGACTAGATTACACCAGTCAAGTACTTAACAAGCAGAAATCCACATCTCACCTGATTGTTTCTGACATCATATCTCTAAAGCAGATGCAAGGACAAAGGGGCAATGCGTTAACACAGACTGTGCAGTACCCTCAATGAGGAATGATTCTGCCATTAATGTAAATGAAAGATAATTGTAGTTTCTCTCCCCGGTAATGTATTCAGCGTCTGGCTGAGGGCGAAAGCAGCATAAATGTCAAAGTAATTCAGTAACAGTAAGCAACTGTGTCATGTCTGCTTCACTCTGTGCTCCACAGATATGTTTTAAGGGGATTTTCCCTTCGTGTCTCATGTTGTTTTTTTTTGTTCTAGTCCCCACATTTTCTTCCTCTCAAAACACTTTGGGATGGATTCCTCTGGCTTTCAGCTCACAGCGGTCATAAAGAAGCGGAGCATTGGGGCCTCCAGCCGAAACACGCACACTTATGGTGTAATCACCCTCCACACACATGCGAACCTCAGTGCATTCACCACACAAAAATGTACAGTCAAGAAATGTGCATGTGTGTATTGCGCATGTAATTCGTAGAGACACATGCACAGTGTGGTGGAGGTTTGTGGCTCAGACCATTGCAGGCAAAGGCTGCGGTCTCTGCAGTGGTCCTGAACTTGAAATTATTCCATGGTATGAGAACATGCTGACATCCTATCTGACCAAAGTCAGTCACCACAATCAACAAAACATGCAGCAATGCAGTCATTATTTTTTACCACTAAGATGTGATTGTTTAAAGTGCCCTCTTTGATTGGTTGCATGCGATCAAGTGAACTACCGAGCCCCAAATGAGAGTGTAGAAGAGACTCCGGGGAGGTCAAATCACACAGATTAAATCCCCTGTTAAGAGAAATTTTCCTTCTGCCTATTGTAGGCACATACGTCTGGAGCCAGGAGGAGCTCAGTGTGTGGTTTTTCAAAGACTGGAAAAAGAGGGAAAGGACGAGCCTGCTTCTGTCCAAGGGTTAAAAACAGCACAGTTAAAGCTCCAGGAAGTCACTGCATCTGGACAAGAAGTAGTCCCGCACAAACCCCCCCCCACACGTGCCATGCTTTTCTCACTTTTAGAATCATTATAAGTAAAGATCTGCGCAAAATTCAAATGTCATACAACAGACACCATGGCAACCAACAGCAGTCCCTGGTAATGTATTCAGCGTGAACTCTCAGTCCGACAGTAGAGGTTGACAAAACAGGCACAAGAAAGAAAACTATTACACTACTTCACTTACGCTGAGAAAGAGGAACTCGGCCGACATTTCAAAGCTCCGATCCCATGCCACAGCTTTTTCTGACCTCGCGGTTGCTCACAGTTGTTGTGGCTCTGCTTGATGGATTTACTTGTTTACCGAAGTGTCGCTGAGTCTGAATCTGCAGACCAGCCGGAAAGATCAGGGCTGGGGAGGCGAAGCTTTCGCCTCAGCATTCAAACAGAAGAAACAGAAATCACTTCACTGTTTTCAGAAACACTTTTGTCTTCTTCTTTTGTTCTTTTTTTAAAAAATCTCAGCTTTATTGTAGAATGACTTTGGTTGTTGTTACTGTGATAGATACCACACGTTTCCAAATAATCCCCAGCTGAAATCTCTAGTATGTGCCTAAACACATGAATGTGGGAGTGTTTGTCGTCCACTACATGTAACCACTGTAGCTGCTGCTCTGAGCCTCTGTGAAAAAATAAATGGATCTTTGCCTGGTTTAATTAAGATGTAAGGTTTCATAATTTGCCTGTAGAATATGTAAAAATCCTCAGCTCCGGCAGTAAGTCATGAATTACTTATCCTGCCTTCATTTATTTTCTCCTCTCCATTACCAGCTCCCGGTTGTTTCCACTCGTTTAATGTAAGATACGGGCTGAGGTGCTAACTCTTAATGCAGCATGTTAGAGATCTGTGATTTAAAAAGGCTGGAGATTCAATCGTAATGTGAGTTCATCCGCTGCTGCAGGGTGTTATCACAGCTCAGCTCCTGTCCCCATAATGAAGCACATTAGCAGAGGTGTGAAAGAGTTTGTAAAAGCTGGATGTGTGTGGAGGTGTTCGTGTGCATACATGTGGTTTACATATGTGTGTGTGTGTGTGCATGTGTATTTAACTTTGTACTCTACAGCACAAGCACACAATACACAAAGGAGATAAATGGTTCAGAGCCGTTTCAGGAAGATTCAGCCTTTTTACAGAAAGTTGTCTCAAAGTTGGAGTGAGACGCATGTCAAGTAGCTTTGTTACACGGAGCAGACGGTTTGTGCTGCTGTGTGTCTGTGTGTGCACGTGGCAGAGCCTCTTTCACACCTCACGTTCACACCTCACATTCACACAAGTGTTTTCGGTGGTCAGCGTGGACTCTCATTTTCATGCATTTCCAACCTCGAAAACAGATCCTTTTGAAAGCACGAGGTGTGTGTGTGTCTCAGTGGAAGTGGATCTGTCCTCCTATCATCACCTCCCTCCCGGCTCTCTTCACTCCTTCTTCAATCTTTTTTTTTCCATCTCCCCGAGCAATTTTTGCCTGTCATTTATTCCATTTTTACGCTCTGTGCTTCTCAATCTCTCCTCCCTCTGCGTCTTACTCTTCTCCTCTCACTTTCTGCATCTTTATGTGCATGTATTCAGGTCGTCAGCATTGCATATCAATAGTAAGAAGTTATAGTAATGCAATGAATCATTTTCTCTCTCACAGCAGCTCGCGTAGTTACACTCAGTACACTGTGGGTGTCAGACAGTTTGATATGAGAGCACATTAAAAGGGCACTCTAGCAATTTTATTAATAAATGTCTAGAGTCCACTGTACACGATTTGTGGCGCAGGTGTGAATAGGGAATAAAACAAAATTGATCCATTTAATGTGGCTATCACTTGTTACAAAGATATATAATGGAGGCAGGATGTTTTGCAGTTTAGCAATAAGCGTTATGACATCAGTGAGACTTCACTAATCCCAAGCATCTTTTTCTGCACTATGTTTGGAAAAAGAAGAGTTTCACATCAGAGCATATCAGACAAAATACACACTGATGCTGATATCTGTGATGGGTCGATAGAATCAGCCGATCAGTATGTCAGTCAGGCTCTATAGTGGTCAGTTTGCTTGTCAGGAGCAGTGTTACGCCGCCTGTGAAAAGTTCTGTACTGTCTTGTGTGTCTCTGGAGAGCTTCAGTATCTGAGGGAATGACCCTTCTTATCTCAGATCGGGCTGGTAGACTGAAAATGTGTAAGAAATGTGTGGGGATGGTGAAAGATGTGCCCATTTATCAGGCAGCGATGGTCCAACAAAGCATCATGGCATCATGGGAAATGTAGGATCACCGTTAGTGGAGTTTCACCCATATGATGGATTAAAAATCTGGACATATCGGCACACTGTTGCATTGTTGTTGACCACTTGTTTATTTTAATCAGTCAGGTGTGAGTCACCCAACCTTATGGAACCACAGTACTAAATTGCCGGAGTGTCCTTAAAACACAAAGCACACAACAACTGCACAGTCCAGCGATCAATTACAAGGCCTGAACTCTTTGGCTTTATTTTCTCTCTGTCACAACAGAACTGCAGAATCTTGCAGCCACCCATGAAGCAGATTTCATTAGTTTTGTGCTCAAGGCCTGAAATTGTCTGAATTAAGTCTCATATGAACTCCCTCCTCGTGCTTGTATGCTAGTAATATCATTCTGTAGACTGTAGAAAATGCTAAAGGCCAAGTAGATGTGATGCATCCAAGCCAGTCTCACGCCACATATCCCCCCTCTGGTGTGTGTGTGTGTGTGTGTGTGTGTGTGTGTGTGTTGTTGAAGGCAGTCATAAACCAGATTATTAGTAATATGTCTTGAAGGACTGTGGAGTGATCTGAAGAGCTGTGGATTTAGGGCGAGTTGTTCAACCTGATTAATGGCAGCACTGATGACTTTTGCTTGCGTAATATGTTTTAGATTGTGATTCAGTTTAGTTGAAACCAGAGTGCTGTGTTTAATAACAAACATTGATTAGAACATGAAAAATAGCTTACTGAGTAGAGAAACAAATACAGTGGCAATGCAGCTACACGAAAAAGAAGAAACAGTGAGGGCAAAAAGCCACCAGTGCAGTATGTTGCAGCAGTAGAGTGGACAGCCATTCATTTTGCAGTATCTTTTGTGTGTGCAGCAGGGTCACGCTGACCGGAGCACAGACACTGGCGTGTCTTTTTAATTACAGCAGTAGTTTCTGGCAGAGCAGGCTGCACTCTCACAAGGTTTGACTGCATACCTGTTGCATCACCATCGAATCTGTAATCACAGTTCAGAACATCCTTCAGGCTATTATGACTTTAATACAACATGTGTTCAGTCTGAAAGGTTTACTTCAAAGAGGAAAACAAAAGAATATAAAACGAGGAGAAATTAAAGATTGTTAACAAGCTCCTTGGGGCCATATGAGCTGGCATCAGCAAACCACAGTACACCGTGTTTTTGGGAATGATCTGCTCATCTGAAATGCACGTCTGACGGTCAGATCGTACTGTGGTTTTGTAGATCGTTAATGATTTTCTCTCCTTGTCTTCCTGCAGTGAACAGAGCATCTGCCAGGCGCGAGCCGCCGTCATGGTGTACGACGATGCCAATAAGAAGTGGGTCCCAGCGGGCGGTTCTACGGGCTTCAGCAGAGTCCACATCTATCACCATACCGGCAACAACGCCTTCCGCGTAGTGGGCCGCAAGATCCAAGATCATCAGGTCAGTGGATGAGACAAGTGTGGGCGGTTTTCCCTAATTCCTGTACACACATGGAACTCTTATTCATGCAGTGCATCATGTCAATTGGACATATATATATATATTTAGTTTCAGATATCCAATGATGCCAACACAGGACTTCATAGCTAGAGAATCATGTGTACACATGCTACTAGCTATGAAGCATCAAATGTAACAGTGTGGGTGCAGCACTCTCAAGGTTGACAAAGGGCTGTGAATAATTGATAATGACCTCAAAGCTTGTTAAATCTAATATGTATGTAATACAGTTCAAAGAATCTAAGGTTGTCAGCAGATATGAAGGACTGAGGAGCTACACACAAACTTTAAGAGGAAGTGAGTTTATAAAGTGTTCCCCAAATCTTTGTTCATTGCTATTTTATCTCTTGCAAGAGGCTTTTTTTTTGCAGCCAATCACAAGTATTTTTAGGAAAAATGAGTGTGTTTTGTTGAAGTACACAGACAGTGTTTCCTCACACTCTGTGCGCCACTGTGTGGGAAAAAAAGACATTTTGGAACGGGAGCTGACATGGAAATGAAAAATGGTGGTAGCCAAATTAGAAATACAGACACACACACACACACACACAGAGTTGACCTTCCGCTGTTCCACTGTGAGCGTTTGGCTGGCGTGCGGCAGGATGCCTCTGACTTCTACGTTCTCAAATAAAAGCTGTCATTCTGATTGTAGGAAGACACAGCACTATTTCTATCAGTGCTACAAAACAGTCAAAGCAGTACAGATATCAAATACATCTTCATCTACTTTCAAGGGTCATAGAAAAGACAAATGCAAATAGAGTTTAAGAACAAATGTTCTTTGCAGTGTGTGGTATGGTGACCCTGATGAAGGCCACAAGCTGAAACGCGGCGGTGTCACATCAGAGTGTCTCTCTTCAGCAACATTAGAGTCGTGTCATACTCGGCACTCGTCATCACTACTCACACTGTTCTGATTCACTCATCAATTCCAGTCGCTTTGCTGTGTGTTTTTTTTTTATCAGCGCTATGCTACTGTCAATGAAACGCTTCCTGTCGATGTTCCACAGTAAAAGCGAACCAGGAAAGGGGAAGATTGTGCCCTTTGTGCTGCCGGAAAGCTTTTAATGTGAAACATCTGTGCAGGAAGAGTTTCACTCACAGTACGTTATCACCAGTCGAAGAAACGGCAAAGTGGAAGTGACTGGAATTAATTACTCAGTGAAAACATTTTTCTGTTTTAAAGAGAAAGTTCAGAGTGGAGGGCATGGCATAAATTATAGCTGCGAAATTTACATTCCAAGTAAATACAGAGGAAGTGTTGAGTTTGCATCAACAGCAAATTAAGATGGGAGCAGATCAGAAAACAGGGACATGTCTTATTAATAAACTAGTTGATATATTTTGAATATATATTAAAAAGTAAAAAGGAGAACTTAACAAGACCCATCTCTAGAATAAATGACTGTCACATTAATAAATGACTGTCACATTACTCCAACACTGGAATTTTGTTATTATCCTGGCACACTTAATCCTGAAATCATGATGCAGACCGAACACAGTTCACAAACACCGGCCGAAGTGTGATCTTTGGTTAACTCATTTGTCTTTGGACGTTTAAAAACAGGAATGAGAAGTCAGCGGCTGGACGAGCTGTGTTTGTGTTTTCGGTTCACACCCCGAGCTCCAGGCTGGTTGACAGTTTATGTGGCACTGCTATCATAAGATGCACATTTCCTCTGTTTGTTTTATTCACTGCCACCTACAATAAGCATCTAGAGTTACACCAGCCCAGTTCCTTCTCACATTCACTGGCTGCTTGTTTTATTACCCGGTCCATCAGCAGCGAAAGACCAGTTACGTGAATCCCATCGCGCCTGCCAGAGAGACATTATAATAAGCACAGAAATTGACACTGGATTATTTCCTGCCGGGTTAAAATAAATTCTTCCGGCGCCAGCGCTAGACCTTGTATTCCATAAACTAGCAGATTGGTTACAGGCTTTAGCGCTGGAAGTGCTGTTTATTGGCTAAAGAAATACTGCGCTCTCAGGAGAAAATATCACCTTTTTGAAGGCTGGTCTCAGTACAGTTTAATCTTTTGGTTTCACCATTAGCTTTCCAAAAACTGCAACATAAGCTTTTACCCACTGGGTCCCTGTAGGGGAATGTTTTGGATTCAGTCTCTTATTAATTTGGACATGAGATGACACAGTGATTATAAGATTAAGCCACATTACATATCTTTTCAGGGTATTTCAGCTATATCAGATGAAAAGTCACATAATGATGAGTGTGTGTGTGTGTGTGTTTATCACTCCCACATTTCACAGTGTCAAACTTCTCTGATTACGATGCAGATTAAGATCCTCCAGTTAAAAATGCTTTTCACGTCGTGAGCATGGCGGATGCAGAGGTGGAGAGAGGAGCATGTGCTGTTGCCACAGTCCCTCAGGTTCTCGAGGTCCCAGCCTGACACCCACTTCTCTGTCTCAATAACTCAAAGAGGTGTAGCTCGAGGCGTTTCTGCTTGGCCGTGTGCCCAGGACGCTAAAATTGTCTGATGTTAGCATTGAGAGCACCTTAAACTCCCAGTGAGTGGATCATAAAAATGACTTTACGAGCAGGTAAAAATGACCTTTTACAGCGTGATAGCAACAGAGTCCCAGTGTTGGCACTCTGTGTTTAATGAGATTGGGCTTTTTGGCGGGATACGAGCAGTTAGTTTTGAAGCATCTTTGTGATTTTGTCAGCTTGGGAGCAGGTAGACAGCGGCAGTGTCATGACTGAGAGAGAGAGTGACTGAGACCACAATGCTTTTCTCCTGGTTTTATGTCTGTGTTCGTGCTGCTGAGCCACAAATCTCAGGTCAGCCTTGAAATGTGCTGTCACATTCAAGCCTTCCAAATCTTTTCCAAAAGGTTGTTTCCTGTCAGTTAAGCTCCCAACACTTGAGAAACAGAGCTGAGCAGCACGAGACAGCATATTGTTCTCTGTGGCTCCGTAAATAAAGATGTTGTAAGCACAGCTGCTCATTGGGTTACTTTAAAAATTTGCTTTTTACCTCAGTAATCATTACCAGTCTGAACAATGTTTCCTTTGTTCTCCTTTTCCCTTTCACTGCTCGCTCATCATGGACGTCTGCAGGTGGTGATAAACTGTGCCATTCCCAAGGGGCTGAAGTACAACCAGGCCACGCAGACCTTCCACCAGTGGCGCGACGCCCGACAGGTCTACGGCCTCAACTTCGGCAGCAAGGAGGACGCCAACGTATTTGCCAGTGCCATGATGCACGCCCTGGAGGTGCTCAACTCCCAGGACACAGGTACTTCTGCTTACCACTGTGTGTGTGTGTGTGTGTGTGTGTGTGTGTGTGTGTGTGTGTCGATAGAAGAAATGGCATCCAACAAAGATGCAAGTATACGTCTTAACCCTTTGGCTACCAGGGCACCCCTCTGTAGTTTTCCACATGTATGTAGTAACACAGTACAAACCTCGCTGCTGAATCACCATTAAAAATAAAGCGTTCTGTCTGTTGAGGATTTTTTTTCTTCATTTTCTACCAGTTTTTATCACCAGTTTTAAGGAGCTGATCACACATGAGAGATCTGTCTACATGAGATTCGGCAACAAAAAGCCACTTTGACATTATTTTCCTTTGCAGTAAAAGGCTCAGGACAAGGACATCGCTCATTCGATTTGCATTACCACAAACTGAAGCTGCAGACCCCAGCGACTTACAGCATCAGCAGTTTTGATCATATTAAGAAAAATTCAGTCGAACCAGATTTAAACATCAGGTCATGTCGTATTAGGGATATGACTTATTTTGATTTTCTGGTTGGCAGAATATTCAGGACATCCAGCTGTCTCATCCTACAGGCTTTATTTGTTTCCAGTTACTTTGTGAGAATAAAAGACAAGCAGAGATTATAACACAAGGTCAGGGCTTTTACTCCAAAGCTCTGATCTGTATCATGCATCTCATGATTGAGCATTAAAATGAAGCTGCTGCTGCTGCAGCTCGACCTGCAGTCCTGGAGGTGAGCTAGCTGGCTTCATTGTTAGACTGTTCCACAGACAGGAAGCCGTACCGCAGGGGATGGGAACATTATTTGGAAAATGCAGGATAACTAAAGACATATGTGAACAATGAAAATGTTTTGAAGTGAACAGGAGTTACTGATGGCTTTACCAGAAACAATGAATGGAGAGAAATGTCTTAATTCATGACAGGAAGCTCATCACAAAGACAGAACGCTGCACGAGTATTTGACTTTTCTTCATCAAATCTTTGATTTAGAGCTGAAAGCTCGACAGGCAGTTAACTATGAAGGACTCCCGTCAATGGTGACAATTAATGGATATTTGAATCATGGATTTGTATTATCGTTGAGCATGATTGGCATTCACATCTGCCAATCAAAGGTCATTTATTAAACCTACAATTGGCCATAGAGTGAAGAATTAAGGGACAACCTCATGGCAAGAGGCCACTGGTTCACACACACAGAGAACATGGAAAAATTCAGTATTCACGTCACACACACGCACTCACACCCCCATTTAATTCTGCCACAAATATATGGCAGACTGTAACCTCAGTGGTACGCCACGACCTTGGTTTTCTGAAACATGCACTCATTACACAGCTCCATCCTCTGGCTGTGCATCAACATTTGCCCGCCTGCTGGAGGGGTGAGAGCAGGGAGGGAGAGCATTGTTACGAGAGCAGCTTTTCAGTATGTGTTGGTGCGAGTGTTTGTGCTCTGATTCCGACTCCCAAAGTGAAGACAAATCCTCGACGAGCACATTTGAGGCAGAAGTTGCTGCTGATTCCTCTCCTCGTCCCCTCTTTTTTCCTCCCTCTTTTCTGTTTTCCTCTCCTCTTTTAATCTAGCAAAGACAGAACAGAGGTTTTAATTGCAGCCTCCTTGTGTTTGTGTGACCTGCCATGCCCCTCACCCTTCCCTCCACTCTCCCCTCCTCTGGATCGTACCATTCCCTCCTCTCTCCCTAAGCCATGCCTCTCACCACACTCTAATCCCATCCACTAATTAACCTGATAGTGATGCGCCTCATTATGCTAATAGTGCTACGAGGTGTGTGTGTGTGTGTGTGTGGTATGTTTGTGTGTGTGAGGACAAGATACAAGGCAGAGTATCAGAGTCAGATAGAAATGGAGGGACATAAGGAGAGATTCAAAGACAGTGAAAGGGGACAGGTGCAGGATCTTATCATCCCAAATTTGACCACAGAGAAGCAAAATGTAACTCAAAGGGAAATTGTTTATACATGTGAAGTCTTTGCAAGCTTTGTTTGCTCACAATACACTTTAACATTTCTGATGCCAAAACCTTCACACAATAAATCAGGCGCAGCGCTAGATTTTAAAACACAAATCACATTGCTCATTAGAACCACTTCAGTCAGTTCAGTTCAACCACAGATCTGAACCAGATTGTGTGAAATTTGTCATAAATTGATCTACTGATGAAATACTAATGTTTGTTTTTGAACTTAGCGATGATAACCAGCGTAATTGATGATGAAATAAAAATATCAAATCCTACCACGTCAGACCTGACTGTATATATCAGGGATAGACACACAGCCAGATAGTGTAGTATTTATTAGTCAGAACAACCCTCAGAAGGAGAGTTACTAACAAACAGCACAGCCTCAGGCACTTTCCTTCACTCTTCTTGTTTTCTTCTCTCCAACATTTCCATTTTTACTGTCTAATTCTTCTCACACGCTGCCTCCCATGCTGCCTTCCCCTCCTGTCCTCTCTCAGCGGTGCAGTGAGCTGCAGAGGAAGGAGACAGGGTTTCCCCTTTAACCTCACTGTTTTGCTACTGTATTTCTGTCCTGACAGCTGCTCTCGGTGGCGCCCGTTCCAGTCGCGGTCATCTGCGGACCTGACAATCCTCCCGACACACGGAGGTTCACCCTCCATCACTCACTCAGCGGGTGCTAAACTCCTGCCACATGACTGAGCGTCAGAATCAGATCGCTCACTTTAGGCCTCCGTTTGTTGTATGTGGTGAATGTGTGAATGATGCAGCGGAAGCTTTTAATGACTTAATGCCAACATCTTTACTGTATTACACTGACATGTTCCACATAAGGAGTACGTACATTTAAAACGTGGAAGCTGCCATCTGCTGGACTTGCTTTGTGGTTCTCTCACTAACACGGGAACATATGTTGATTTGCGGTGCTTGAGTGTAATAACTGCTTTAAATTTTATCTAAGCTTTTATCTAAAGTGCTTGAGAGTACCAGTAAATATTAGTGACCTAGTCCAGACAGTGTCACACTCTGCAGGAGCAGCTCAATAATCAATGGAGACATAAATCTTAAGGTACCAAACCCACGGTCAGCTCCAGCCTGGAGGACAGTTAAATGGAGCGAGACGAGCTGCTGGATGAGCACAGTTATCAGCTGCTTTAACATTTACAGTATCTTCACTTCAGGCCTGATTTATAGTGTTGGTGGCCTCTTCTTTACTCTTATTGACTCCCTCCTCTCTCCCTGCGCCTGAGAACAGTTGAGCATCTTTAACACGTTGTCAAGGCTTGAAAGGGAGTATCTGTGTGCTGTAAGGGAGAGTGGAAGGAGTGTGGAGTTGAGGGGAAACATCTCCTCTTTGTCTGATTATTCAGTCTCTTTCCTGTTCCTCGTCCTGTGCTACAGCACCTCGAGCTACAAAAAGGTTCACATTCCCCCCAAAACGGAGAGAGGAACAGTGCAAGTGATTAGGAACAACACTTTTACCATAGTGTTTAATCAGGAACATTGTTCCTTCTTCCTTCACTTCTATGCAGAGTTAATATTTCTACAGTCGAAAATGTAATTGCAGCATCGAGTGTGGGGATTTTGATCCCTGTTAGGGTTTTATAGGGTTTTTTCATGTCCACCCACACATATACACCTGCTTCCAGCTAAAATGACACCATTCATTTATGAGAATTTGTTTTGCCGCACAAATAATGGTGATTTCACCTGAACTATTAAGCAGTAATACTCAGTCAAAGAAATTGACATTCCAACATGTGTAAAAGAGCAAACTTCAGGCCCTCAGGCACACAAGCAGGAGTATTACCCGCTGAGCTTTGAATTAAATTGGCCTATTCTCAGTTATTCTCTTTAAGAGAAGTGAAAGTGAAGGAAGTTTTCACTGATTGACTGTTTGAAGTAGCGCCTAACATCATATCAAAATGTAGTTCATGTAAATGCTGCCTTGGTTTTCTTGTAGTGAAATATACACTAAAAAAAGTGTAAAGGAACAGATCTCGTAGCACCTTTGACCCACCTTCAAGGCACCCCTACTGTGTCCTTCTGACTCACGTACCCTGACGCTCCGAGCTGCAGTGGACAGCTGTCACTGGCTGTGAAAATAATGTGTGCTGGTGTGTGTATTCATGAGGTTAGAGAGCTCAGCTGTCATTTTGCTGCGCTGGAAGATTAAAGTTATGTAACATTTTATGACAAAGCAAGTTAGCAGGGCCAAATCTGAGCAGCAGTCAAAACCAATGGATTAGAACAGAACAAAAGAGTTGACCACCATGTCAACCAACTCATGACTGTCGCCCTCAACAGCCAGCTATGATGTGATCATCATAGCTGGCTGAGCTAATCTCCACAATGTTGAATCAAATGCTCAAATGATGGGCACCACGTGATCATTTTAGTCATCTTGCAGCTAAAACTGATTTCTTGCTCACATAAATGCTTCTTCTAATCTGGAGCAGCCTCTGCTTTGATTTCTCTCTTTGAAGTTCAGTTGTGACCCGACAGCCATAGACTACTGCACTCAGAGCAGAAGAAAATGTACAAGTGTGCAGTTTCTATACTGCTTGTGTTTGGTTGACACAGAAAACCAGAGTGTCACCGCACCTTTAGAGTCATTTTATCAGCAGGTGAAAGAGGGCTGTTGTGTGTGTGTGTGTGTGTGTGTGTGTGTGTGTGTGTGTGTGTGTGTGTGTGCGCGCACTCGGCTACGGCATGAAGGAATGTGTGAATAAGCTATTGAACAAAGCACAGAATAGTTTCCATCTTAGGGAAGCAAGTGGATGTGGGGACCACCGGCATGTGGAAAGTGTGTGTATTAGTGTGTGTGTGTGCGCATCTATTACAGTTTTAAAATCATGACACACTCTCGTACTACAGCTTTGATGACTCCCAGGACCTTGTGTATGTATACAGTGTGTGTGGGTGTGACTTTTGGCACACCACACACTCCAGTTTCATCAGCCGGTCTTACATCATTGAAACCAGCTGCATCTTCACTTCATTGCTATGTGTGGAGTCAGACGGAGGGACTCTTCCTCTGACTTGGGGTAAAGTGACGTAGTTTCAAAGCTGTGAGCTCACAGGCAGACGAGTGGAGATCCAGTCACACGCACCGTGTTTATCCATGTTTCTCTTTTGTCCTAAAAAGGCTAAAGCAGAGCAGGACGGAGGCCGGGACCAGGAGAGGGAGGGATGGGTCACAGGCCGCCGGGCGTCTGTCTGTGTTGTGGTCTGGCCAGTAATCCGCTCCTATCAGTGCAGGGCAGGGCGGATGGAGAGGGGAGAGGAGAAAAGAAATGAGGTGTCACAGACAGGGGGAATGAGCCATGGGAGGTGGAAAAGGTAGAGTGGATTGATGGATGGACAGATTGGTGGATAACTGTGACAGGTGTCGCCCTGATTCCCTTTAAGGAATGAAGTTTTGGAAAGATTAGTCTCAGTTTCATGTTCCAGGACGATAACAGTGACATAAACATTTAATCCTTTAACCACAGCCTTGTTGAATAAAGGTTCAGACAAACAACGCTGTCCTGGCCCGACCCGTGTTGTCGCGTTGGCCGCGTGGTGAGCGCTCGCAGCTCGCTGCTTATAAAAGCAGTTGGTGTTGAAAAGGCTGCAGGAGGAATGAGAGCAGCAGCATGATTGCCTCATCTATCGGTGGGAACGGATGAAGTGCAGCACCCCTGCAGCTAAATATTTATGCCGGCTTCTGTTTTTCTGTCTGTGTGCCTTTATGTCTTTGGCTGACACCCAAGCACACACACACACACACACACGTAGAATGTGTGCATGTGTTTGGAAAGGACTGGTACTTGACTCTCACCATCTACCACTGCATCTAATGTTTTTTAAAATAAGTTTTATTTATATGTTTTCAAAGACAGACCAAAATTTCTTCAAATTTACAATGATGAATTGATTTTGAAAATTGTTGTCAAATAATTTCTTGTTGATTGACTAATCCGTTTGTTGAATAGTTCTTGCGGTTCTGCACAATATTGATCACAATTATATGTTTTTTTGACCAGTCTTCAGTGAGATCTGGGATCTTATCTGGAATCTTCTTTGTGCAACATCAGATCAGCATTTTAAGGTTGTAGCTGGAAAATGTGGAGGTAGTTTCAACCCCTTTATATACTGTTTGGCAGTTTGATGTGTCGTATTTCATAAACAGATGATGTTTTGTCTGTAAAAGTTGAAAGTCAAGTACCACGACCTAAAAAATTGCCTAAACACAGTACTTGAGTAAAAACGCTTAATTACATTTAATCATCAGCTGATAATGAATCAGGAACGAGCCTTGCCAGATGAGCGTCTAATTCTCTGGTCTATTTGTCTGGACAGCCAGACTCAGACTTGGCAGTAGCTTGTCTCCATGGAGACATGTGAAAAGTTGCTAACTGGGGATCGTCGTTTATTTTCAGTCTTTACGGTCGCTGCCAGCAGTACGCCGTGTGGCTCTCTATCATGTGAAAGCTTTGTAGGGGGGAAGGTTTGAAACCTGAGAGAGCTGGAGGTGCAGAGAGGTAGAGACACACAGAGGGACGGTAGAGACAGCCTGCGTCCCCCGGCCAGAATGAGTTTGTTGTTGCAGGTCAGGAGGGTGAAAGTACGGTGTAAACATTTAGGGGTACCTCACCCCCTCTGACAGCCAACCACATCAGTCTGGCATGTGTTTGTGTTTGTCGGCTTGTGACGGCGCGTGACCCCCCCCCCCCCCCCCCATCAACGCCTGCCCCAATTTGCTTTTTCTTGATGAGCTCATGGTCTCTGGCTTCAAACCCCAGGTTGGCACAGTGGCAGACTACACATTGCAACACAGCTGGACAACAGCAGAGAGACTTAGACGTTGGAAGAGGAGGAGAAAGAAACACGAGTAAGAGAGAAAGGCTTGGAAAGAAACCAGAGAGAAAAGGCAAAGAAGTGAGGAGAAAGTGTTCAAATAGGAGCAGGTAGAGAGAATAGGACAGAGCTAGCTCAGAAAAGACGAAGGGAGAGATAGCTCAAAGAGATAATTCAGAAGTCCAGCAGCTTTTTGAATACTTTCTGACTGCTGCTGCCGGTGGCTTTGGTAAGCAGAGGATCCCCCTAAGGCCCCGTCACTGAGGTATCCACAGACATGCCTGCTGTGGCAAGAGTTCACCGCTTCCCCCAGGACCAACAGAAGATCAGCCGTGCTCAAATCATCCTCAGGAGTGAGTAGTCAAGCGGACAGGACTGTTTGAGGCTGACGCTTGTGTGCTAGTTTGTTTGTGTGTGAGTATTCCAGCATTGCACTGTTTCCTGAAGGCAAGTCTCGCGTGTGTCTGTTCTGTCTCTCACTATGAAGGACGTTACTTGAAAATGCACTGGATGTAGTTGTGATGCAGGTTTGTTTGGGTGAAACAGCTGCTGAATCAATCAGTGACAGAAAATTGACTAAATTTTAGTCTTTTATCAAGCAAAAATGGCGACTGACCGTACCATTTTCTGACACTGTCTTTCTTATAGCTAACACATGGAAAACTGATCATAATCAGTTACACAGTGAGGTTTACAGATTTAAGATTAAGATAAATGGAGCTTTTCTCATGCTAAGGTGTCAGATCAGTGCTCAGTATCAGCCAGTACTGTTCAGGTGTCTGAACTGGAATGAGGGGAGAAAGTAGAGTAGTTCATCCCTACTCAGTGTCACGCAGTTAGACTGAATATCACACATGAGTGGACTGCACCACTACTTCCTTGCACAAGTATTAGTGTGTGTGAAAAATCCATGAGTGTATGTGTGTGTGTGTGTGTGTGTGTCAGTGGGTGTTTAAACGTTTCACCATTCTGTCCGACGAGCCTCAGACAAAGCCTTCAGCTTCAACCGGAAGCGAGGCCTCCTTGGAGACTTCCCCTGATTGGCTACAGGGCCCTCCTGTGATTTCATTGGTTTAGCTGGGCTCTAGTTGTTATGTAGCAACAGTGTAGAGAGGCTGGAGGGAGGACTGACCGCAGTCTCCACCATGGTCTTCTGATCTTTGAGCAATAGGATGAAGTTTAATTGTAGATGTGAGCCACAGCATGTCTTTGTGTTGGTCAGTAGTTTGTACGCTGTGTGTAGATTTCTTGGGAAAAAACATTAAAGTGCCATAAACAAAAAGTACAACCACTAATGGAGTGACATGAGGTCTTTTGTAATTCTGATGAATAAACAGGACAAAAAATAAAAGGAAAGCTGCTAACAGAAAACACAAGGGAGCATAAACAGTTGAAAACACATTGCAGTATATTTATACAGCGTAGAATACCTCGTTCCAGACCTCAGAATAGCTCCCTGTCGGCATCTTTCTTCAGCTGTACAGGTTGTTTTAAGTATCATTAGCCTTTCCTAACATACTATGACTCCAACCAAACTGTTGGCGGTTGAGTTGTGGGTAATGTAGGCGCCAGGTTTTAACAAGGAAGAATGCATGGAATAAATAAGAAGAAATCTTTCTGCTGCATCGATTTTGATTGCGAGTCTCACAGTGTGGTGAGTGCAGTGCTGATAACTGATCCTAGCTGCAGCTTCTGTGTCAGTCACAGTGAAGGGTGATGGTTTCTGATGTAATTGCTTTTGCGCTTAGTTATTCACATCCACAATGAGTGCTTAATGCAACATATTATAGCAATGCCTCATCTGACCGACCCCGATGTTGTATTATTTAAACATTAAGCTCAGGGAGAATATAGCAGAGGTTCTATATTACACAGTGCAGACTGTATTTGATGATTATTAATTGTTAGCAATGTCATCTAGTAAGTGAATGAATGTCAAGATGAGAAGCATCATCACCTACTTCAGCATTTCTGTCCTGCGCTTTGTTATTTATCGGCCGTTAAGTGATACAAAATGTTCCTTCTTTTGTCTAAAGGACACTTGCTAATGAAAAGCATTCCTTCACGTTGTGTTGCCTTTGTGCAGGGCCAAAGAGGACGTCATTATCACTGCATCGAACTTTTCCAACACAAAAACTCAGTGCTTCAGCTAAACAACAAAGACAGAGGCATCATTTTAGCGAACATCATCTTGTGGCGGAGACAGATAAAACTTCCTTTGACACCACAAAAGCGTCACACATGTTTTTCCATCCTTTAGCCATCAGCCAATGCCAGAATCTCAAACTTGAAACTTGTCATTGCTTTTTCTCCAAATCCAGTTGTCCATGTTTTGGTACAGAGGATACTTATTTTCTGCCAGTGACCAAAGTAAAAGCTTTCATGAAAATCTGCAGAAGCCAGGACGGATGTCTCAATCATCCGGATTGATCGCATGTTGCATTATACCACCGAGGCTCACTTCCTCGCCATCCAGAGGGCGACATCTAAAATTATCTTTAGCTTTTTAACAATGACACTTTTGAGCACTTGCTGGAAATGATTTCCCATAATTGGAATAATGGAAGTTGTGTGTTAAGGCTCTAGTTGTCTGTATTTGAATAGATCCCAGGCTTTTTTTATTTTCTGGCCATAAAACTCCAAATTCAGCTCACAGAAGTCGCACCAAAACCAACATTCCTACATGCATGTCATGCCACTGACCATAATTGCGCATTTATGGAGCTCTCTAGAGCCATGACACAGGCGTTGAAAATGCTCTGTCGGATAACATAACTTTATAAAACATGTTCGTAGCTCTGATGATGAATTAAATACCATCTACGATGACCTGCTGCTGTCGCTTATAATTCAGCGCTGACAAAACGAGCATTTATAGTTGTGAATGATCGAGAGAGGCCGATGGGGTAGATTTGTGCACAGCTGCCTCCTCCTGTGCTTCTCTCCTCATTTCCTCCTCATACCATCAGTTCTTTTCTCCTCGCTGTTTCTATTGTTGAAGTTTTTACAGTGAAGGACACATGTAGGAAGAGTTGATGGAAAGCTGTAACTGTCTGCTCCTCCTCTTGCTGTCTGGATGTGTGTCTCGCACACTCAAAGGACTGGGTCTCTTTTTGTTGCCATTAGCATGGCAAGCTGATGATGAGTCATGCAGTGATATATAATTCATGGCAGTATTGGTTTTGTGCGTCTCAAAGATGGTCATGGCTGAGGTGGAGGTAGCAGCTAAACAGGAACATCTCACACAGCCTTTTCCCTGCCTTTAGCTCTAAGTCATTGATGCCGTGGAAGACATTACCACTACTTTGTCTTCAGATCTCAGGACAATATGGATGCATTTTGATATATAAAATGACATTTTGAAGCATAGTAGTTTGACTTTGACTTTTTTACCTCTTTAAACCTTACTAGTAATTCCTTTTTGTATTGTTCATATTAAGCAGATCAGGTTTCTTCATCAATGTCATTATAATCTGTCTGCTGTCAATTACACCAGCTCCACACAGTGATGTACACAGATTTTAAATTAGGGGAAAAGAGAGCACTGGTATTGGAGTAATTATCTGGATAGAAAAGTTAAATCTATGCAAAGATGGCAAATATGGCTGAATTTATGGCTGAAAAACATATTTATAAAATGATGCATAAGATAACTAAAAGATTTCTATCTGATGGAAAAACTTTAAAAACATGTAGTCTCTGGTGTGACTATTTAACTCAGAGGCAACATCACATAGCTGTAACAAAGAGCTTGAACAGGTCGATACAGAATGAATTTGATGCAGCTACACGTTTCAAAAAGGTCGGGACAGCACCAACAAAAATACTGATGTGAAATGCTCCAAAAACACCTGTTTGGAACGTTCCACAGGTAAACAGGTTGATTGATAACAGATGATAGTATCATGATTGGTATGGAAGGCTCAGTGGTTCACAAGCAAGGATGGAGTGAGGTTTTATTAATGTTTTACCCAGCGTCCAAACCTCTTCAGAATTGGTGTTGTACATAAAACCCTCAGAAACTGCCTGTGACTGTAGACTGAATACCAAACAACGTTAATTGAAGGCAGAATTAAAATAATTCATTAAGAAACAAAGGAAATTGGCTCTTTACCTGCTTTGTCTTCCTGTCTTGCCTACTGCTGACATCAGTGTTCCCAGCAGGAGAAGCTGAAATAATTCTTTAGGTCTGATTAGGAAGCTCAATCGATAACCATTGTATTAAATGGCCAATGGAAATGGGCTACCTGGCACACATAGGCTTGCCTCACATTCTTTGCTTGGCTTCCGACTCTCCTCATCAATTGTTATCTCTCTGCCTTTGTCCTCTCTGTCCTCACCTGTACCTCTGTCAACCTTATCCATGACTGCACCGCATTAAAACAAGCTCACCATGGACTTTATTTGAAGTTTTATTTTACAGGGTATAGGGAAGCTCACACACTCTCTATTAAATTCAGTGACACTGACCGTGGCTAATGACTTTAATGTGTTGTTCAGTGGGATTCAAGGCAAGTCCTTGGGCCTCATCTTGTAAAGTTAGGAAACCAGAGTGAAGTGATTTCATTTAAGACTGCTGCTCTGACAAAGTAAACCTCCGACATCCTGAGACACACTGATGAACTTTGATAATGTGCTTTGATTAACAAGAAAAGACTCTTCATCCGTTGATTTAAGAAAATACCTTTTCCTGCTTTTCAAAAATCTGCAAATTCCAATGAACCAAAGCCTCAGGGAACCCTATTAAATAATTTATGAGTTAATGAATTGATGAACAAACCTCTGAATATCATGCACCACAGGATGAGGAAATTCTCTTTGTTCATATATTACCCTCAGTGCAGTTGTTTAAGGTAAAACTTTAAAAAGGTCTTACTTCCTGCTTCAGAAAAGCAACATCAAAAAGACCAATTTTGGCTCAGTTAAACTCTTAGAGCCGCGAGTTTGATTTGACTCACACAGGATTAGTGTTATCATAGGACCTCTGTCTTGATCAAAGCACATTAATGTCTTAATTAGCATTGGATCCTATTACAGACAGATTTACAGGAGATTAAATTCACTGCAGGTCCAGTGAGGACAGAGCTGTTCTCTCTCTCTTTCTGTGTCTATCTTCGTCTCCTTCACTGTGTCCTACATGTGGAGAGATTATTTTGGGGCTCAGGGGAGTCAGGATGTCTAGAAGGGAAGGAGCATACTGACATCTACACCTGTGCCATCCTCACCCCCTGTGGTTGACTGCTAGACATGTGATTCCAACCCGTTGCCCTGTTACAGTATCTCAGTAACATGGCAGAGAGGATCCTGAGACCAGTGTCAGGCGAGCGGGATCGCATGTCAGCATGACACAACCTGCAAACATGTACTCATTATAGTTTCTGATCTGCCCAGCAACAAGTGGGCTGGCCTATTCGGCCTTGAAGAGTTAAGGCAAACACCGGGGTATTCACTGGGGGGGGGACACAGAGGGGGTTAGAGTTGGCATGCAGATGATGTGTGCTTCATCATGGACCTGAGACAAACTTGGTCAAAAGCTTTCAGACCAAAACAAAGAAATATCAAGAAAGGCCCCTTAAAGGCTTCCAAGAGGTGGAGGACTCTTTTGGATTTGGAAAAGCTATTTTGTGCCGTTCCTTTGGGACGGCACGAAATAGAAAATATATTCAACTGAAACACTCTCACAAAGTCCAGTAATTGACAAGCTGATCAACAGATAATTCACATGAAATTGTTTTGATCATAGATTCCTGTTCAAGTCATTTGTCAAGAAAAAAAAAATACACAAATTTGCAGGTTCTAGTGGTTCAGCGTCTCAAAGGTGAATATCTCTTGTCCTTTATCTGATAGTGAAATTAATTACTTTGGGCTTAGAACCATTGTCGGGAAAAAGTCATATTCTGAAGACATCACTTTCAGTAAATTAAGTGATAATAAAATCTCTATTGGGAACTGTGATAAATGCCAGCAGTTGTGCTGTAACATCTGGCTCTCTCTGAATCACAAGCTGGGACGCTGTGTAAGACAAATAAAAACAGAAAGTAATCATTTGCACCTGAAGTGAGTTTACTGACAACAGTTTTCTGAAGTGTTCCTGAGCCCATGCAGTAACATCCTTTGTCCAATCATGTGTTCACAAAGAGATGAAGCTTCAGGCAAAGACATTCCATAAGAGGACAACAAGCCTGTTAAGAAACACAGTTCTGAGAGGAACTGAATCATTTTGTGACCTTGTGCTGGTGCAGAGGAGAACACGTGCTTCCACCTGAGACCAGTGTCAGCTGTACAAACGTGATGATTCTGTCAGAACAAACAATTTAACTTTGATAGCTTTTTCACAGAGACCGTGCACCTGATGAGAGTCAACTTGTGTCTGAATACAGGTATTTCCTCTAATCTGGATGTCACCTGCTTCATTGTGATAAAGTATATCTTTACTGAACTTCAACAGATAAAATCTAGTACAGTGTCTTTTATCATATTTATCAAGAGCCCATGAAGAGCTGTGCCTCAGCCACAGATCATTGCTGGAAAGGCTGACACAGAAGGATTACCTATGATTCAAATCTGCATAAACATGTATTGTTTCCCTGATCTACTTAGTGCAGGAAGTGGTGTGTTGGTGAATCTCATTTTAACATTTTCGCTTTTTGTTTGGCATCATATTTGTGCTTATTAACTTTTGCAACTAGTTGCCTAAGTCAAACCCTGCAGTGGCATAGATACAGGCCCGATCTGATGCTGGCCTGTGGCCCACACGTCATACTATTCCACAGAGCAATATATTACTATGGAGCAGGTGTCATTTTCTGTTCCTGCTTAGCTTCACACTCACAAGATGTTGCCATAGATGCTGTCACTTCGACCCTTACGCGATGACATCGCGAGCTAAATGTGCGACTAGATGTGGATTGTAGTTTATAAAAATTGTGTCCACCGTGTGATCCTGCAATCCAGACGGTCTAACTAAACCTGGATGTGGACGTATGTCTTACACTCAGGTTCACTTTGACAGAGTGAAGACAGAAGGAATTTCCTTCAGCATTTTTCCAGAGGAGGCTGTGATTGCGGGGTGTGCACGTCATATAGCTTTGAGTGCGTATAGAGTTACTGGCTTCAGTTCCCACTGCAGCCCCGCATGCTAGCAAACACACATCCGCATACTGTAAAGCACTTTGGATCAAAGTGTCCACCAAAACAGAGCATGAGCTTCATGTATTATTCATAGCCCCTGTGTGCTTTTAGTCTGCTTGTCTCTAACAGGATGATGGATGGAAATGTTTATGGAGGAATGGATCGAACAAATGCTCATCCAGCACAGACACACACACACATACAGCAACACCTTGACCTCTGACAGGTGACAGCGGCAGCTCGTCACTTCTACAAACACAGATGGATGGCAGCTTTGATGACAGGTTGTTTCTCTGCTAGTAAAATGGATGGGTGGGCAGAAAGCACCCCTGTCCTTTACCTCTGTCCACTCATTTCCTTCGTCCTGACAAAGACTCCATCTCTCCTCTTGTGTTTTCGTTTTGCCTTTTTCTCCTCATGTCACATTTTCTCTCCTGTTGGTTTTGTATTATTCCTGCCTGTGCTGTCATTGACCTGCTCTCAGAATTTTCTGGCACGTAGTCATAGTATATGGTGAATATAGTGGTGTTTAATATTTGTTCTCCAGCTGATCATTGCAACTAAAAAATCAAAACAGATGGCCATCACGATGCGTGGATCTAAGCAGCCAATCACAGTCTGACGTGACAGTGGACACACTGATTCGAGAAGTGCAACAGTACAGTGCCTATCTACAGGAGCAGATTACAGACAGCGTAACTACACCTTTTTGAAACAAATTAAAAGGTTGGCCCATCCAAATTGCAGAGAGCCCTGCAACAAAAATCACGTCTCAATCATTCATCGGCCAAAATCTCAGAGAGGCTCACAGCTGTCTGCATGGCTAGAAAATATCTTCTCATTTTGGTGACCACACCCTTTATGTTCAGTGCTACTTCCTGTGATCTAAGTCAGTCATTTAAGTAAAATACAATTACATGAAACGTCAGACTGTACAAACCACGCGCACACACACTGGTAATGATATTGAAGGCGGCAGCGTTGTGTCCTTCTCTGTATCCAGCGTATGAATAATAGATTAGATCCAGGAAGTACAAACTGGCCGACCAGCCCATCAGGTAGAGAGTCCTGCCACATCCCGTATGCAGCTCTCTCTCTCTCTCTCTCCCACTATTTCTGTCTCTTTCTCTGCCTTTTGTGTGTCGTCAGTTTGTTTTCTCCTCATTCTTTGTCTCCGTCCGGCTCTCGTTCTCCAGCTCTTTCTTTCTCTCTCTGCCTCTTATGTTTATCCCTCCCTCCCACTCTCCATCCCTCCCTCTCCTCTCCCTTTGTTTCCATCAGTTATAATCTGTTGGAGAACCGGCACAAAGAACAGCCACTCCAGGCGTGTTGGCGTCATCTTTAAAGGTGTACCGTCAGGATATTAAAGCGTCAGATTACAGAGGATAAAGGATTTGACTCGACCACTGCAACAGAAGAAGGCTCAATATCTTGTTTATTAAAAACACTTTTTATCTTTTCGTGGTGGAACTTAACTTCATGACCATCACTGTGAGCTTGACAGCCCTCCATCAGCGTGGATGATGCAGAGCTAAGGCACAGGAAATTGAAAGAGGAACCTCTGAATCCTGAACTATGGTTTTGTATGTGAGCTCCCAGGATTGTGCTGGGGGGGCTGGCAGCGGGGTGGTGGTTGCTCTGAGGCCTGGCAACGGGTCGGACGGGGCCCCACGCGGACTGTGGCGCTACGTGTGCTGCCAGAGGAGGCCCACATTGGTGCTGACTTCATGTAGGTACACAAGAGTGGTGGAACAGACTGGTTGTCGTCCTGTCTGTGTGTCTCTGTGGAGGAAAATGCTGTGGCATGTTAATGTTGAAGTCAGGCAGTAAACTTGATTCTGACATTCTTCACTTCGGCTTTTTTCTCTGCTTGGTCCTCTGCAAACCTCCAGCTGAGGAGATGAGATATTACGCTCTCCACCCCTGAGGTGTGTTTTAGCACAGACAGTGAAATCATGACGACTAATATGGTGAAGTACAGCCCAGTTTGTCTTTGTTCTCCGTCTGTGAAGCGCTAGCTGCCTCTCTTCAGCTCTCTCTCTTTGCCCTGTGTGTCTTCTGTTTTTCTGGTATCGTGTCAGATGGTGTGTTTGGATGGCGGCCGAGCCGAAGTGCTGTTGTTGTGGGTCATTGAATCAATTCAAACCTCTTAAGACCTTCCATTTGATGGGAGAGGAAAATGACTAAATGTCTGTGGAGAAGGCACCTTGACGGTCAGTGGGTGTGCTGTGCTTGTTACACTACAGTTCAGAAATGATAACATACAGTAATAAAAAGCTTGTTCTAATAGGAAAATGAGGCTTAAATGAATGTCAGGCCCGTTGATGTGATCTTAAGTCTTTCCTCCTGAGCAGCTTTCAGGGCTGCGGCCCTGCTAGGCTGCTGTGTTCTGTCATTAGCACATAAGCTCTATTAGAGCAGACAGTAACACAATTACACCCACAGGCAGCGGAAGATGGAGACGAGAGACCATGTCAGCAATTACAGTCGCAGATATTGACTGCCCGTGGACTCGGCATAATACAATAGTGTTTCAGATCAACCCCTGCAAGAAGGAAACCATCAAGATGGTAATAAGATGAAGTGATTTGGATAATAATGCCAGATAGAGAGGTAGATGTATAACTGGTTATTCAGTGTTCCCTGGAGAAGTGGCCGCTGCTGTACATCTTTCAGTTTTATTTAATGCCATTGTAAAAGGTCCAGGCTGTACTGGCACAGGTCAGATTGACTCATGTGCTTTCAGAGCGTCTGTGTTCCTTTTTTCTGATGTAACTGAAAGTCCTCACTTTATATTTTCAACTGCTGCTCGTATCTGAGTCACTGTGGCTGTTAATATGAACTATTGGATGATTGACTAGTGACTATTATGTAATAGTTAAATTGTTAAGTGCTTTTAGCTGTTCACTGTAACGTTTATAAAATGTAACTAAGGACAAGAGCCACCCCAACGTTTTCCTCATCCCAAAGTGTGTTACGGCTCAGGCATGGAGGACTAGGACCCAGATGCAGAGTGGAACGTAACAAGATTTATTTGGAAACAAAGTACAACTAAAGACGCCAAAAACGGGAAACAGAGTACGATAAACAAAGTATGAAAGAGCTACAAAACACGAAACGCCCGAAGGGGAATAATTTACTAAGCAAAGTAACAACGAAATATCAAGACAAAAAAAATACGAGGAATAAATAACTCAGGTAAATACTCGAAAATGCAAAAGCAGGGATATGGCTAGAATCTTCCTCAGGAGCGAGACAATAAGTGCTACATGCAGGAATAATCTGGCACCGGAGGAGTGCTTGGACTGGGCTTAAGTAGCCAGCGCTGATTGGCCTGATTACTGTCAGGTGTGGTAGTCAGCTTCGCTCCTGAGGAAGACCGGCCCCGCCCCTGCTCATGCACCTGTGGGCAGAGGGACAGAGAGAGAGAGACTGAGCAGTTTTTAAAGTCCTGAATAACAGAAATACATCTCCTAGATTCAGTCTAGATCTGTTATTAGGCAAGAAGCCAGATTTTAGTGGTAGCCACAAGCTACAACCTGAAAGTGAGATGAGCAGCAGGAGACATGAAACATTGATTGTTAACATCTGTCATTTTCACTGGTGAAAGCAACAGTCAACACCATGATGAGAAGCCTGTTACCTGCATGTTTTCACCACTGATCTTTGCTAATAAAATGAGGTGAAATAAAAGGTTCAATAAGAGATCCGTTAGCTTCAGAGCTGAACAAATGCGGGTCATTTACCAACAGGGAGCTGCATCCAGAATGGAGCTGGCTATCAGAATCCAACACTACATTGTATATGAGATCTGCAAATCTGTGGACGGGGGACTTCTTGATTAATCAGCTCACTGTTGCAGCACTTGGTGAGAAGATGTTGGATTGTTTTAAATATCAAGACTAACTAATTTTAAAGAGAAATAAATTAGCCAAATTAGAATAGTTAATAATGCCACGAGCATCTGTTGATTTCTTTATTTCCATTGAAGGAAGTTATTGGAAAATGTCTTTGTCCTGCTTTTAAACAAGCACATTCTGAGACCATGAGAGAAAGTGGGACATTAGATTTAGCCACAGTGATGGGACTGACATCAAACAGCAACAGGCACAGCTGTCTCAGCACTGAATCATGTAAAATACTGATACTGACTGGCACATAAAGGCGGTCCAGATAGATACTATGCAAACTAGAGGAGATCAAACCTATGCTTTTAGACAGACTGGTGTTAAAACTTTTATCAATCATAGTTTCTATATTAAGATTTACCACTTTTATATGATTTCAACTCGTAGAAAACCTGAGGTGTGTGTGTGTGTGTGTGTGTGTGTGTGTGTGTGTGTGTGTGTGTGTGTGTGTGTGTGTGTGTGTGTGTGTGTGTGTGTGTGTGTGTGTGTGTGTGTGAGAGACATGACAGACACCTGTTAAGTGGTACTGGTGAGTCATCCCCTCACAATGGCAGCACACACACACACACACAGAGACAGGGCTGTATTGAACACTCCATTGATCCTCAGCTTCCCCTGAGGATGTTTGCTGAAAAAAAAAAGCCCACATAAATACTAGAGACAGATGTACATCACACCAGAACACCATCACTGAGCATTACAGATAGAATAAACACAAAATCCACATTATTTCAGCCTAGAGTCCAAGTGAATAAACTGCGAGTGATCAAATGTTTTCACTCTTGTCATGTGACATTCCTTGATTTGATGCCACTAAGCTAACTGGCACATTAATGATGGCTGCGGGCCCCGTGCTGACTCATCAGACAGGATTTTCAGTGCTGACATTCCTGGTGGTTTCCAGTAACTCTTGTCATGGTCAGTGCTTACTCACAGTTAACCGAGGTCACACCGAAGGACCATGCAGGGCTTCTTCATTGTTTGTGTGTCTGTGTTTCCATCTCAGATGAGCTTGTGTTCAGCTTTGCCTCCAGGAGCATTTCTGTCTGGACAGTCACAGTTTTCAAGGAATTTGGTTTTCCTCCCTTAACGCTCTTTGGAGCACACGTGTGTGAGGTGATTTAAAGGTGTCGGCTGGTTTTATGGTTTTACTGTCTCACATTTGCTGGTGGCATTCATTTGCTCCTGTTGACAATCTAAAGGTCTTAAGTTCAACAAAGAAAACAGGATAATTCAGTGAAATAATGAAGAAACAAACAGAACAGAGCTGTTGTTGCAGCGCTCTAATTGTTTTGACTCAGATGTGGCAAACCCTATTTTCTTCTGTTGTGGAAAAATAGCGAACGCCGATGTCAGTGTTAAGTGGGGGTAATGTGTGTGAGCACGTTGGTATTCAGAAGCAGTCGTCAGCCTGGCTGCAGCCCAGATTCTGCCTGTTTTATCTCTGGCGGTCTGTCTCTCTCTCTCTCTTCAGACAGTTAGCACTTGGCTGAATACTAATTGCAGTCAAATCTGCCCCCTTTTCAGCTCCATCCAGATCCAGAAGCCTCTGGTTGGTGTGTGTGTGTGTGTGTGTGTGTGTGTGTGTGTTTGGTACACAGAGGGAGAAAGCAGCATGTTGGTCCATCTGGCCCTGCTCAGGTTTTGCAGAAAAGTTAGCTCATTAGCAAGTGTAAATTAGACAGTGATGTCTGGGTGTCTCTGTTCAGTGTGTGTTGTCACTGTTCCAGACTTTATGCCAGGACTGACAAGTTTTATTTTTCTATTCACAACCATTTTCTCAGTTATAGGTTAATCAGTTAACAGAAACTGTTTATTTTTTTTTTTCAAAACAAAATGTAAACGTCACTAGTTAAACACAAGCCAGTAAATGAATGGTATAAAAGTTAGAATCTTGTGATTTAATCAAGAATCTGGCGATGCAGTCAGCTTAAAGTTGTTGAGTGTTTTGACGCTTTACAGCACTCACTTCATTCTTTACTCAAAAAGTATTGAGATTCATAAAACATGTGAGCAGCAACAATGATCATTTTCATTACCCATTATCCTGTAAACGATTTCCTCAACTGATCAATTCATTTTCCATCACAGCCAGGTTGACAGCAAATATTCACAGGTAATGTGTCTAACTACAGCTGCAGTCATCACACTCAGCTCAGCAGCAAACACCTGCTGCAGGTCCTCAGCAAAACGAAGACAAATGCTTCGTATTAAGAGTCTGTTTGACGAAGCCCAACACGTGGCAGGCGACTTCAGAGGACGTGAAGGCAGATAAACTTCACACTTTGCCCCCTGAGACCAACTGAAGCTAAACAACCTGCAGATCTTTTGCCAAATACTGTGTTGCCAGGACAACCAGCAGTATCTCCACGTTTGATACTGAACTGTTTGGAGGCTTTTATACGGCTCTTTGCACCGATGCCTCAGGAGAACTTTGTCTTTTGATTGGTCCGTTTGCAAAATCTGATTTTTTTTTTTTTGATTTCATGTGACGTGACATGTATGATGAGTTTTTTGACTGCATTCTGACTGTGGATCTATTCTTTGTATCTTAAAGCATCACCTGAGGAATTGTGTTTTGTGTGTGTGTGTTTGTGTGAATGATGATGATGTCAGCTAACAGGAGCTGTCTGTGTGTGTCGCCCTCTACAGGCCCCACATTGCCCAGACAGGGTCCCCAGGTTCAGAATGGCCCCACACCGGAGGAGATGGACCTGCAGAGAAGGTAAGGACCGCACAGACAATAAGAAGAAACAACTTTGGTCTAATAAAGTGGACACACACTTCAACATTTGGGATTATAGTTTGAACACTGTCTCTGGATTTAAATGGAAAGTGTGATCATCTTGTTTCTTCCATCTCTATCTCTCCCTCGACTTGCGTGTTCATTCACTTCACATTTATCTTTTTTCACCATCAGTCTATCAGTGTCTTACTCAGACTCGTATCCACACATGCACTGAGACAAAAGGCTGCACGCTCGCAGTTGTTTTTCTTCCCCATACAAGGCCACTCTTTACCTCAGGTAATAATGAGGCTCTGGAACAGCTAGAAAACACATCGCACACATACTCACACACACACATACACACACATACACAGAGCTATATTAATGGAGGCCAGCTGTTGGCCATGGTTTGGGATGTGTTCACCAGAAAGCTTGTTCAAGGATTTAATTAGAACGAACTACCCACACACACTCTCACATGCAAACACGGGAACGTGGACGAACGCTAAAGTGTATGAACATGCTTACACACAGCCTTGAATCTCTTTACATGCATGTCGGTGCGCAGTGACAGCCGTGCAGGGACATGTCAGGGCCATTTTGAATAGAATGGCGAAGGTGGAGCATTTTACGTCCACCCACCTCTGATCCCAACACATGACCGCACACAGAGACGTAAACATCTAAGTTTAGTATCAGTTACATGAGCCAAACAAAGACGACTGCTTTGGTAACCAGTTCAGATAAAGCGCAGCTTGTGCACGCCACAATGTAATGCCATGGAAGGCATCGGGACAGTCTTTACACTGTCAGAACTGTCAAACAGGTTATACATTAAAGGAAAAACTTGAATTAATGAGTGGCGGAACATAGTGAACGCAGTTGTTCCCATCATGGTAGGAGGGCTCATTGAAGATTTGATTTCTGTAACCCTCCTGACATTCTGGCCCACCTCATGCTGTGATTGGCCAGCTGAGTGCAGGTGAGAAAGGAGCCAGGGACTGAACTTGTCAAACGATATTGTGCCCCCTCCCCTCTTTTCAGTCCACCTTGGAGTGTGGCCTTTTGGATCAGGCATAAACACTCTCTGACATAGACAGGCAACTGGTCGTATGTACCACTTCTTGTCTAGTATAACCCCCGGGCAGCACTCTCCACCACCATCACCACAACACTGAATGAGGGAATATTTTTGGACCGATGCTGCTCATTTTTTCAATAGATTTTCACAGACTGGCGGTTCTGGAGGTTCACAGTGGCTCAGCACTTAAGACACTTGATAATATGGCTTTTAATTATACATGTAAAAGACCAAATACTAAAGGACAGATTAAGTCAATACATGTAAATCAATAGAAACACTCAGAAAGTGTCAACCTCCACAAGGCATTTTGTCCACTTTTCTGTGGTATGTGCAGCACAGCCTCTATGTATGTCTGGATATATTTCCAAAACTACTAGAATAACACATTTGCATTTTCACAGACAGGTCACGTTCATGCCATATGGGATGGACTGTGGAGTAATCGGTTCATCACTTGTGAGTTTAATTACACTGATCGACAGACTTTATCATAGCTCTGAGAGAAAGCTCCGTTTCTCAGTCATAATTATGACTTGGATGTTGATGTGAATGCTATTTACAAACTCATAATTACGATGAGTGAAAGTCACAACTTTCACATCTTAAAATTTTGCACAGCTTTATTGTTCCATTGTGGGAATGTTTGAGTATATGTCGAAGTGCATAAAATGACTCATTTAGAATTCAGATACACAGATAAAATGCTCATTGTGTGTGCGTGTGTGTGTGCATGGACGTGTGTGTTTTGACCCTCGCACATTTGCGTTGCGACTTGTTGATATGGGCACCTTGCAAGGTGACTCTTAGCCAGCATCACCCACACACACACACTCACTTTGTCTCTTGGTTTTGCTCTCAGCTGATCTGAAGCAAGGCACTAGCACTACAGGGGTTAAATTCCCTTTTGGATAAACATACGGATTATTCATTCTGTCATCCTTCAACCATATTTGTTCTTTTTCTCTCATTCACACACTCATGCACACACACACACGAGTAGTAAAGCATTCTTCAGGTATGAGTCAGTGGTTCTTCTAATTCCGTTTGAGGTAAACTTGGATCTGCCAGGAATTTTACAGACTCTGTAGGTCTGAGAGAGCCTGATGGATCTAACTGCCAGCTCACCCTCCCTTTCTTCTCTGTTTCTTTATTTTTTCCTCCCCCTTTTTGCTTTCTTACTTTCACCCTCTTGTCTCTGTCTAGCTTCACCCCCCCCCACCGCCCCCCGGTTCCGGTCATGCTCCATATTTAGCAGTGAATGACAGACAGGCAGCGAGAGGATCAGTGACTGAGGTCATCTGCTGATACAGAGGCCAATATCAGCCTGGTGGGAGGGCGAGTAAAGGATGTGTAGAGCAGAGAGGGAACGGCATGAAAGGAGTGAGGAGTGTGATGGAGGGAGAGGAGGAGGAGTGAGGAGAGAAGCGTAGAAATGAACTGGCAGCACGCTCTCACATCAAGCCTTCTGCTTCTTTAAAAGGAAAGCGAACACACTGTCAGCTTTGGAAGATGCTGAAGGTCTGTTTGGCCAACAAACATGGTCAGGTTATATTTGAGCTAATCAGTACGCCGCTGTCAGTAATCCAGTCAGTTTTGTTGATTGTTTATTGGAAGTTTACAGACTGAAAAACATCTGCACACAACATCTGCACACAACATCTGTTCGAAATCATCATTTAATCCAAGCTTTTAATCATAAACCCTCCTCAAAGCATTTCAAGGATTTAAATTTGTAACATACACAACTTCATAGCTTTGGCTGACCTGTAAGTTATTCTGTTAACCACCTGACCAAACAGTGTGACGTAGTGCATTTGCTTGCACGAGTGTCCCTATATTTGGGTCTCATGCTTGTTTTTTTCTGTTAATATTAAACATGAAAAACACTCCCTGCTCACAGGAGTGAACAGTATCTAGCTTCTCTCTCATGCCATTTGTTTCAGTGCCTCACTGTGGCCCCTCACTTATCCATGCACTTACTTAGCTAAGTTGTATCAGTGTCAAGACCCTCCTCCGTCTTCATATACGTCTGACGCAGCTTCACTCGTCATTCAAAAACTTCTTCTCACCTTAGAAGCCTACCAATCTTTATCTATATTACCCATGTTTAACTCTCCTTAGACCGGAGGCCGAACACCTTTGTCACAGACGCTAGTTTCCCACTGACACTCTTTCTGTGCATCTGCTAGAAAAACATTTTGAGCAAAGATCCACGCCAGGTCTCCTCTTTGTTCCTCGGGCTGGAACACACCCGAGCTGCAGTTGATAAACCCAGCTGGTGCACTCACTCTGTGCACTTCACAGCAAAGAGCCCCGTCGTTAACATCGCTGCCTTGTTGTCCTGTGCATTTACACACACCATGTAGAAATTTAACTTCTAATTAGTGGTTTCATGTGTCCAGATTTGTTCGTGCTTTGTAGAAAGCCAGGTGTGTCTGACTCTTAAACATCTCAGCTTCTCTCTGTGATTTGTATTCTGACTAATTAACCTCAATGGTTGAGGATGGCATTTAGTGCCCTTCTGCTGGATTTGGCTTTTCCATCTGATGGTCATTAGAAGACCAGAGCAACAATCCAGTGTATCCTTCATGTTAGCATTGTCTCACTTTGACTTGACTATTTTAGTCTGTTGAACAACATTATGTCTGTTTCATAATTTTGACTCTCTGGCTGACTGTTGCGTAGCATGAGATACAGTCGCGCCTGTGTCTTGCATTTGGAAATAAAGGTTTATCCAGGTTTCTGAAACATTTATCTGATGTTTACATGCACAAAGACATGTACTGGAACATCACTGCATTTCTTCACTCACTCATTCAGCCACATCCATTCATTCTGTGGTTACACAGTTTTAATAGTGTAAACCAAAACTGAAATACGTGTGTACACATATTTGCCTCAGAGTTTCCACTACAGACCCTCTAAACAGTTTCGAACCCACGAGCCTTAATGGCACAATGGAATGAAATGAATGAAAATATTCTACAATGTTTGTCAAATAACCTGCCCTATGATGACATTAGTGGGCTCAGTCAACATGACAGCTAACGTTTAGGTTTTGTCTTACTTCATTTAGTTACAATGCAATCATCAGGAAGCTGTGTCACACTGAGCCACGGAGGCTGAAATGGAGACGGAAAGAAGGAGAGAGAGGAAAGAAAGAGTTGGAGATATGGATGAGTGTTTCCAAATGGGCGTGAAAGTGATGTCCCTCCTCTCCTCGTTCTTCTCTGCCTCATTAGATCAGATCTATGACCAATGAGTGGTCCACCTCATTCCTCAGCGACCACACATGTTCAGTCAAACGCATTCCAAACTCGTCAGTGTGGCCTCCTCTTTGGGTCTCCGCTCTGTGTTAGGAGTAAACACTGACATCATTCATCTACAGCATGGAGAGGCTGGAAAATTCAAAGGTCTCCGTAGTGGGATTTTCCACAGGGTCACATGACAGCAGGGAAATATAATGCACATCATCTTTTCTTCCTCACTTCCTCTTTATTCAGCTCCTCCATCTCTTCTTTAATCCTCCTTTTCAGTGAGACACAGATGGATGAAGAGGTAGACGATGCCATGACACTTAAGCGATGATTGATGGGGATTGATGGAAATGTTCACTGCATGTATGGGTGGATTCACGGACGGCTCAGGGAGAGAGTGCGGATAAACCACCTGTTCAGAAATGCAGGGTGCTACCCTCAGATTAAAAAGACATGAGCTGGAAATAATGGGCTGTGTGTATAAATAGCTGCGTGGTGCGTGGGAGCAAGGGAGTGTGTGTTGGGAGAGAGAGGAAATGTGTTGCGGCGTCTTGAATGAAAGAATGGATTGAAATAGAGGAGAAGGATGTGAATATGTGTGCTAGCTGTTAGCATTTAGCTGCTGGTATCGGAGGATGGAAACCCAAAAGCTACAGATGGAAACACGTTTTGGTGTGCACACACACATTCTTACATCATCATATATTCTCAAATGACGGTTGCAGTTTTTGACATGAACACACACACACACACACACACACACACACACACACACCCCTAAAGCCAATATGTTAGCTTGGCTTTGATCACATGGTTGGGGTCTTATGTTAGTGGGACACATGACACATGGAGTGTGTGTGTACTGTATATACTGTACACTTGGACTGGATCCTCACTAGAGTAGGTCCATATGGTCCATTTGGGCTTCCATCCATTCAGACAGCATTTCCTGGTTCTGTGAGCCAATCAGGCGAGCCACTGAGTCCTGGCCAACAGATATCGCCAGACTTCAGTGTCCCTGAAGATTTAACACAGTTGTCACTTGTGGCAAAGCAGCAAAACCAGAATGTGACATCAGAAATACACTATATACAACTGAATAATCTACAGCAATTATATCAATATTCCAGTATGGAAGACCTCAATATTGATTAATGACATAGTGAAAAGTGATCTCAACAAAAATAAACAGCATCCATCAGTGGGAAGGATTAAATGACCCTACCTTCTGGTTTATTTGAGTGTGAAATGTATGCACTACATAGATCGTTCAACAATTCCTACAGTGTAACAAAAAGTTGTGCATAGGATGTGGACTTTAGACAACAGTCCCTCAATGCAATGTGCAGCATTTTATAGAAGCAAAAATTACTGTTGTGCATCTTTCCACCTGTAAGTCAAGTCGTCTGATTCACAAACTTCCATACAGAAACCGCCCGTTTATATCTGTTGTTTCTGGTAGTTGTGGGCAGACTGACTGCATCAGGGTGGAAGCGAACAAAGAGGGCACGGTGTGTGTCATGGAGTGTCATGAGGAGCTCTGGGTGAGTGTTGCAGCTGGTTGGTTGATGGTGGAAAGGGGAAGGTGGCAGCTCACAGAGCAGCATGGACGTGTCTCCAGCCTGTGACTGCAGTGTGGACACCTGTCAAACAAGACTGAACATGATGCTGTATTTTAAACTGATGCTGCTACATTCTCATGGTGTCCTGTCATTTTCTTGTGTTGGCTGTTTCATTTTAGTCCACTTTCCATTTGCCGTTGATCTATTTTTTTGGGATACTTCTCTCTTCCTTGTTGAGTTTTGTTATCTTTTAGTCCTTAATGTCTAATGCAGCGTTGTTCTGGTGCATCGTGACTGTTTTAGGTCAAATGCTTGGTTGGGTAAATCCCTCAGGTTTATCTCAGCTGCAGAATCTGCAGTTTTTCAGTCCCTTTTTAACATTTTGTTGCTAATAAATGCACTCCTACCTGTTAAACTGAAATAATTAACTGGCATTCGAGTGCCTTTGCAAACCTTTGATCTTCACACCCTTTGACTACAGATCCTATTGTGACATTATTTGCATTCTGTCTATGCAGCCGTCCTCCTTCATGTTCCGTGGCTCTTAATTTTGACAATAAGCCATTTGATGTTTACAATATTACCTCAAATCCTCTCTGACTCTGCCTGAGAGTGTCTTGAACTCTGTCATAGTAAGTTGTTGCAAGGAAAGGAATATGTGTGTATGTGCATGTATGTCTGTGTGTGGGGATTCAGGCCGTGCCACCGCCCACACTCCCTTAGCAACGGTTTCCCCGGCAACTCTTGTCAGGAGGCGAGTGAGACGCCAGTTAAACCGTGCAGGAGGCTTTTCGCAGCTTTGAATCCTGTGACGTTTCCCTGCAGAGAGGGATGTGGAGGGAAGAGGAACCTGTTTTAGGTTCACCCATCAGAGGCAGGAAATATGTAGACAGGGTAGACAGAGGAGGCTTAATGTGGGAGTTATTGCATTGGTCCCCTGCAAGTGACAAAATACATGAAACAATGCTCACTGTCAGTAGTTCATATTAGTGTTATCTGCTGTGGAAATTGACATTGCACAACAGACTTGTAAAGAATATGAAGGGATACGCTGCTCAAACCTGTCTCCCTGTAGACCTGAAAGGTGGCTGTAAAAAGTTTCTAGTTTGCTCAAACCATGTCAGTCACAGTGGATTTCAGTGGTGACAGTTTGCAAAACATATCCATAGCCCATAAAAACCTCCAGCTCTACCCTGTCCATCCATATCCACAGTATGTTTCAATTATTCTTTTGCCATATTTTACAGTGAAATATTCTGTTCACTGTTCAACAGACGTTTCACCTGTCTGACCTGTCAAGCCAACAGCAGGTTATTGTAGAGTATCACTTGACAGGCTTTCATGTACCCTGCTGCTGATGACCACTGGTAGACCACCCCGGAGCTGGGAAGTGCCTTCATCAGGAGCTTCTCCCCCATTTGGAAATTAGAACTAAAAAACAAATGACATCTCTACATAATAACTGTAACAATGTTGGGTAGTTAAGTAGTAATAGCTCGTAGCAAAAGGAGCCAAGTTGAATGTTACTGAAACTTGAAATGTATTATTATCAAGAACATGAACTGAATGTTACTTCTCACCCATGATTCTCAGACTGTCAAAGGGCTCTCCTGAGTATCATGAGTGTCACCCTTTTTCTTTTCCTCTGAGAAGAGCTTGTCCATCTTCTGCTCTCTTCTTCCCAAATGTCAGAATCATCGACCTTTTTCCACAGCAAACATTTTGACTTCTCATATAGCAAGAAAAGCCCAGGATCTAATACATTAGCGATGTCTCCCTTCCTGCAATTATCGCAGTGCAGCAATTAGCGATGTTATTAGTCACACCTGTGTTTGACAAGTCAACATGCCAGTTTAATCAGGTTTGTTTTGCTCCACGTGTTTTTCAGCTGTCGCTGAGACTTTCTTGGCATTGGCACGTGGCAGCATATCTGGAACGAACTACTGCAAAACCAAAAGTTCTGATGTTCGTGAAGTGAAGTAGAAAAGAGTACAAGCTTAAATAACTGACAGAGTTTTGTGTTAAATGAAAGCGGCTGAAGCAGGCTGACTTTCACCTCGTGTTCCGGCTTGTGCGAGCAGCGAGGACAGAGGTTTTCTCATGTGACTGCCATTCTTACTCGACGTGTGTTGTACTTGTAAAGTTTTGGCAGCGGGAGAAGCTGCCCTCACTGCGCAGGAATGCGTGTGCTGAGAAGGTGAGCGCTGCTATCGCATGACATCGGCTGAAGAGCCACGCTGCGTGGTGAACTCACAGGCGTCTCCCCCAGGACAGACGGGCTCACTGTCCCCTCCCACACACACAGACACAGGGGTGCACACAATTTGTCCACACAAACACACACACCTGAAATACATCTCTGCAGACAGGTTATTTTAAGCGTGTGTGCACATTGTTTTGGAATGTCATGATCTACTACTTAGGGGAATGCTGTGTGTGTGTGTGTGTTACATCCGTAAATTACATGGTGAGGTGCCTGTGTGTGTGTGTGTGTGTGCGCTGTTTGTCCTGCACTTGGGGAAAAAAGGACCAGCCAGCGCTGAACATGGTTTATTTCAGCAGCAATCCTAAAGCAACTAATTCACCACTCTGTTGTCCTTTCAGGGTAAATTTGGCCGAGCATTTAAAAAGCCTTTAAGATAAAAGACACTGATCAATGCCAGCACAGCCATTTAACTACACCAAAGGAAACAAGAGTGCAACCAGACATCACTACAGCTGAGGTTGCCTTTCTACTCTAATTAGAACAGATTCAGCAAGTACACCCTCTCACCAACCAGGTGTGATGAGGAAAAATGAGGCAATGCAAGACAAATTACACTGAATGTGTTGGTCTTAGTTAGATATCTTTGTTGTTCTAAAGAGGAGCATCAGCTGTAGTGAACACCAAAGTAACCAGATTTTGTACCACTTACCTCTGGCTGATTTTGTCTGACCACGACACAAAAACCTCCACAGTGGGTCAGAGTTCAGCCGCCACAGTAAGCTTGTGCTCCACTGAATGAACGTCTTTCTCTAGCAGCACAAGCAGCCGTTTAAGGCTGTTTCTATAATCAATGTAGTGCTCTTTCATTTTTTCAGCGAGGGTTTGAACTCTTCTGTCATAGTTTTTTTTTTTTAGTCATTCAACGACGATGTTAAAGCACCGATTGAGACAGTAACATAAGTTCTGAAAAAATAAATGTACGTTGTCTCTAGGTTGCATCACCACCAGCCTCCTGTGATATGCTGCCAAGTCCTACTGTATTGTGTGTGAGTGTGTGAGTCTGTGCATGTGTGCGTTATATAGAGTCTGCCTTCTGTTCCCCTCATTACGCCATATTTAAACCTCTCAGCCTGTGATGTGTTGGGGTGTGTCCTTCCTGTGACTGTCACAGCCGTTTAGACAGCAGCTGACTGGCTAATCAGAACCATCAACTTCTTGTTGATCCACCCTATAGTGTAGTAATTAAAGCTCCACCAGCTTCTCACACTGTTTAACAAACCACATATGGATGTTGAACAGAAAAGATGGCGAGTTACCTGCCAGCGTTGCTGCTAGACAAATTGCACCAACTCCATCCTGCCAGCATTTGGCTGCTGGCTGTTGGCAGTTTAGCTGTCCTCACATGGAAAAGAGCAACATGAATAAAATGCGGAACCCCTTCTTATCTGCCTGATTACACTGATTTCACTACCATCACACCATTACATCATGAGCTGAATTTAATCATGAAGCCGTGCTGCAGCTTTTACAGTGCAGAGGATCCCACAGGGACTAATTTGCTATCAGAGGGCATATATTATTGTAGATGAGGGAAGGGAAGCCCCCAGAGGAGACTGGAAAAGCCTCAGAGACATGGCCCTGCCACGCTTCCATCACCGTAAATCCAGGCTGGTCCTGTGTTTCTGTAATTACATCAATGCACCACTGAGGCACCGTGAGAACGGGCTCTGTGTCTGTACATGTGCGAGCTGCTATCCAGCCTTGTATATTGGGTCAGGTGTGTGACCTAGGATACATTTTTACGTTTGTTTCACTCATCTCATCCCTCAGTCCTTCTTTTCTTTTCTGTTTGTCTTTCCGTCCTCTGGTGTTCTCTCTCTCTGTCGATGGAGAATCCCTCTGCTATGCTACACCCGCTCCTGCATTGTAGAAGTGATATGGGAGTGAGGGAGATTGAGGTGTAGAAGACATAAAGAGAGAATTTTCCAAAAATCCACTTCACACCTCTCGCTTGCATCTTATTGGTCAGGATAATCCTGTGGAGCAGATAGGTGGATCTGAGCCCCTGAGCTCCCTGCAGCCGAGTCACAGCGACGCTCTGCAGATTGAGGGAATTAGCTTGAGTGCTGCTTATATTCACTTTAATCAGTCATAATGGAACCAAACACTGCATTGGGTGAATTCACTGATTAGATCCTTTCCTCTTGGGGGGGGCATGGAAGGCTTTCAAAACTCACCATAACAGTATTTAACAGCTGACTTTTGTGCACGAGTCGCCTTCTACCTTCACATTTCCATCATTATCCACCATCATTCTGTTCACATTTGATGACGCTCTGGTACAAATGAAACATGTTTTACATAATCATGACAGCTCAGAGTGACCACAGCTGACTTGCTTTTTATGAAAGCATTTAATGTCATTCATATCATTTAAGAAAACAGCCCTTGCTTTTTGTTATATTTTTTATGAAGGAAAATGAACCTTTTTAAAGTTGCTACAGAGATGCAATAGAGTAATATTTTCAGTGATTGTCTGAAAGGATTTCCTGAAGGGACATTAAATTAAACCGTCAGTCAGTCTTATTAATGGAGACACATGTCAATGAAGAGCTTAAACAAGTCAACAAATACCAGCATGCAACCTGCCTAGCTCTTACACAGTCATTTGGATGTAATCAGTTCTCAGAGCTGTTGCACATACAAACAAAATGCAGTGGATGCTGCTTCAGTGTTATGCTGGGATCAAATTAAACTATATTGACGATGGTCACCATGTCAGATCTAAAGACCACAGTGCCATAAACTCTTGCCATGTCGTGGTTGGGTGACTGTCACGACCAATCACAGCACGTCTTATGCCAGGATCAGTCAACACCAATCTAGCCCGATTTTGAGATGATTTTGTCGTGGCCCAAGAATTACCAGCATTGTGGCCGATTAGGAACAACAAGCGCGTGAGCCCAAACATCGTTCAAATATTGAAGTTCAGTCCCCAGCAACTAATCAGAAAATAAAAGAGATAAAGAGATAGGTAGGTAGGTATTTAGATAGGATTATACCTCTGGTTTATTTACACTCAGCCTGAGAAAGTGGCCCAGTATGTGCCAGCTCTTGATGACCTAATTTGCACAGATAAATGCCAACTCTCTACAATCTTAAAAATCATCATCATGCCAAATTTAGGATTTGAATTGGGCAATAAATCTGTGTACACTTCCCTGTCTTTAGTTAGTGAAGTGAAGTCGGCTGCTTTGCTTAGCTTAGAAAAAGGACAGTGACATTTTGTGCAAACTGCAGGTGTGTTTCTGTCATCGACATGATGACTAAATATGTTAGCTCGTCTGTTGATTGACTCAGACAAAGCAGAAAGGTTTGTCACAGCAGCTTCATGCATGAGAAGGAATATTCCCAAAACATACCTTGGGAACACAATGACGACAGCGGCATCACTGCTCTGGGTGTGTGTGTGTGAGAGAGAGAGATAAGCTGCTGGTCCAAACATGCCTTGAGACGTGCATCCGTGTCACTGGTGAAGGGAGGTTTGTGTGTGTCACCAGTGCAGATGGAAGCAAAGGGAGTGAGTGTTTTCATTAGGCAACATTTATGCTGATGATTGACTTTTAGCTGTGAGTCAGCTTCAGCAGAACAGGATGAGTGAGGCCAGACAACCTGACGGGATTTAACTTGGTGTGTCCATGCATGTGTGTGTGTGTGTTCGTGAAGGAGAGAGAGCATGTTGGCATTCAGCCCCTGTTCCCACATCTCTCTCTGTGCTTGTGTAATTTATGAATGTAACACTCGCTCGTTTACAGCCAATGCAATTTATGACCAAGTAAATCATAGAATGTGACAAGGCAATTGACGCTTTCCAATTTAATGAAAGATTTCCTGGGAACCTTGTGTGTGTGTGTGTGTGTGTGTGTGTGTGTGCGTGTGTGTGCACGCGTGCGTGCGTGTATGCGCACGTGTGTGTGTGTGTGTGTGTGTGTGAACCTGACAGATTACAACCTCCCACAGTTTGCATTGTACACATTGTAGCTTTCTTTCATATTCCCCTCATTCATACCACACACTCGCCCTCCCTGTGCTATTTGTTTGCTCACAGAAGTCCTTCACACTACCTGTCAGTTGTTGTGATGAAGGACGGATGGTGTAGCTTTGCATTTAAACTGTACCTTTACAAGACACTTGTTAATGTGGAGCAGTATATTTTCTGCACATTCTGTATATATGCTGAGTTTCTTTTCATTTTCTTGAATATACTATTCTGATACTTCTTTTATATTTTTAATGCTTTTCTGTAAAGCACATTTAATTTTTCCTGTCTATAAGTAAGCTCTGCTTCTGTAGATGTTTTTCTGCTACTTATCACATCCTGTGGTAGCTGTAGGCACATTCTTCCAGTCTTTGCTGCATTTATCGAAGAGTGTGTTGCATATATAACCTCTTTTGGCGGTTGTTCTTATTTATGTCTGGCTCCCATGTGATATTGTTGTACAAACTGCTCTAGCAGCAGCCCACAGGGATTGTTTTTTCATCAAATCTCAGCTATATTCAATTGGAAGTGGCCCACACACTCACACGGTTTCCCTTCACTGATGCTGCAGTCACACATGCACCAGTCCCTCTACTGCTGCCCTCTGCTGACACCTAGTGGCCAAACCTGGATTTACAGGCACAATTTGCATTAATACCTACAGGAACGCCTCCCTGAAGCCATCATACTTCAGGATCATTTACATCACATGAACTGAGTTTGTATCAGATTTAAAAAGAGAGAGTGTTTATCTTTGCCTCTATTTTCTTTTTCTTTTTTCCCTTTTTATCATTTTGCATTTTTCCTCTCAGACACACTGTCGGCTGTTTGCAGCATCGTGCAGCCAAGGGAGCCTCTTTGCCCCAGGCAGTCGTCAACTCAGTGTGTGTGTTTTTAATGTGCCCAAATTTTAGCAAAGCTCACTGTGGTTGCATAACAGCATGGCTCTTGTGCCTAAGAGCAATTATTATATAATGACATGTCTTATATAATGACAACAGTAATTGCCTGTGGGTCAGAGGGTCAAGACAGGCCCCGCACTAATTTAGTCCTTTTTTTAGTCATTCTGCTTGTCTTCATCTCATCATCATCACCATATTTTCAGAAAGATTGTGTGAAGCGATGACTTTGGGCTCTGGCCTGCAGCAAACTGGACAAACACAAGTTATATTGTGACATTTTGGAAGAGACAACTGACAAGTTGCGAATTTTGCATTAATTTGTTTTGTCTCTCACCCTGTCCTCCTCCTCTTTCCTGTCCCTCGCTTCTTCCCTCTCCTCCTCTCACCCTGTCCACTCTCTTCCTCCTCTCCTCTGTCCTTCTCTCTTATCCTCCTCTCCTCTCCTCTCCTCTCCTCTCCTCTTGTCTCCTCTCATCCTGACCTTCTCTCCCCTCCTCTCCCCTCCTCTCCTCCTCCTCCAGGCAGCTTCAGGAGCTGCAGAAGCAGAAGGAGATGGAGCGTGAGCGTCAAGACAGGGAGCGTCAGGAGCGCGAGCGCCTGGAGCGAGAGATGCTGGAGCGCGAGCGACAGGAGCGTGAGCATCAGGAACGGGAACGTCAGGAGAGGGAGGCGCAGGCGGAGAGGGAGCGACTGGAGCGGGAGCGCCAGGAGCAGCAGGAGCGCGCCGAGCGTGAGCTGATGGAGAGGGAGAAGGCGGAGAGAGAGCGGATGGAGAGGGAGCAGCAGGAGCAGTTGGACAGAGAGCAGCAAGACTGGGAGAGAGGGAGACGCATCTCCAACGCCGGTGAGTGATGCACTCTGGTTACCTGCTTCCACACACACACACACACCCACACACTCACAAAGGTTTGTAGGACCAATATTGACACTGTGGAACTGAAGATGTGCATAGTTTTGCTTATTTATAATATCTTTAGATTTGAAAATGTTCTTGTTACACTGATTACACTGAACAGTAGATCAATACAGGTCGTCTTCAGAAGAGCACCCTATGATGGTTTGGCATGGTTTACTATAAGAACAATAGCTTCACTAGTGTTCTGCTTGTCAAGGCAGACTGCACGCTGCATGGATACATCAGTTTATGAATTATTATTTATTGAATATTTATAATGACCTTATTTTCTTCATTAATTTCTCTCCAAAGTAAATGTTTGAATGTGGCAAGTTTCTTGTATTAATTAGTTCTTGTGTAAAAACTGTGATGCTGAAGTTTGGACTGCGTTGAACTTCGACATGTCTCAATTCCATACTAGACCCAAACTGTATACAGGATACAGTGCTCAGTGCTACAGTGCATCAGTACTCTTAGCATAATGTTTAAGCAGTTAGTATTCAAAGAAATTAACAATTGTAGTTGTTTAACACGAACAGGAAACGCGACTTTGGAACAACGCTGCCAATTAAATTTGATCAAATGTACATCACAGTGTTTTTCCAAGGATGTGATAGATTTTATGGTTTCTGCTGTTTTACCCCTATCCAATGTTGTTTTAAATTTTGCAGCTGTGAGCAGCTCTTCTATTTCATTTGTTCATTGCATTGTGGGACAAACAGAATGAGTATCTCAAGCCCACTCTAGTGCTTCCAATAAAGAGAGCCCTCTGTAACAGTCCAAAAAGGCCCCTTGATGCAGGACTTAAAGTATGCGAGGTGGACTGGAGAGCAGCCTTCTATCTCTTTTGAATTTCCCAGTCAGTGCTAGAATTGTTAGCTTCCTTTGGAAGTGCTAAGCTACAGTCTGGCCCACACTCACTGCTCATCTGCCCATAGGCTGGACAGGCGCAACGAACAGATTGCTGAGGCAGTGGGGCATGGGGGAAATGAATGTGTGAGTCTTTGCACGTGACTTTAGGGGTGAGTGTGGAAGAGAGCTGCCAGCACCTACACCAGTTACACACACACACGCACACACACACAAACACACACACACACACAACTTCTGACACACATCCAAACATCAAATGAAGATGGTGGTGTGCAGAACACCTCGGCGTGGGAGGAAACTGTATTTTCCTGATATCATATCCTTCTTAAAAATGTCCAGTTTATTAGCTTTGGTAATAATCACTGTTTGTGAGCTTAGAATATGTGAAGCTTAGAGCATAAGAAGCTGATTTTGAAGGATTTTCGTGTACCCCCACAGCTCAGCTCGGTCTCAAGTTTAAAAGCTGTGTGAAATGTTTTAACACACTTAAATCCAGCGACGGGGCCCAGGACGAGCCACAAGTGGAACACACTCTGGTTTTAAACTAGAGCTGTGATGGATCAGGGCTGTGTGATCGGAGGGGAAATCTGCTACATTTAAGGGCTGGGTCAGTCGGGAAGGCAGTGTTGTGTGACACGCTTCAGTGCCATGCTCAACCTATTAGCATGCATGCATAAACACACACACACACACACACAGGCAGACACAGATCAGTGGTGTTACTCAGAGGCTAAAAATACATCATCAAGGAGGATGCTGGTGAGACCCCCAGGAAGAATGTGTGTGTGTTTGTGTGTGTGTGTGTGCATCTAAATGCCCCAGGAAGCCATCTCACGTCATGCACAATAACACACAGGAAACAAGCACACCGGATCATACGGGAATGCAGGAGCACGCACGCACACACACACACACACACACAGACACACAGAAACACTCACAAACACACAAACACACACACATTCTGTATGATTTAACATTTAATGCTTTATAGCCATGTTTCTCTCTTACAAGACAACTGTGTGTGTGTGTGTGTGTGTGTGACAGTTGCACTGATTGCTACAGTCACACAGTAACACTGAAGTCAATGAGGTGCCTGCTGCTAACGTCTGCTGATTTGAAGTGTCACTGCGGCTGTGAATGCTCTGCACTGTCAGTGTTTTCCTTATCAGACAATTGACTGTCAGATTGTTCTTAGAGCAGCTGAACTGTCAGGATCACTCTCAATCATATTTCTCAACCAGCTTTTGTGGCTTTTACACCCAGTTGTTAACTTTTCCTTGATGAGACTCATTTGTTGAAGCTTTCTTCGTGGGTGCTTCAGCCGGCTGAGACGGGTTTTGTTAGCGATTTTAATTACAAGCACTGCTGAGTGTGGCTTAACATGCTGAACGAGTTGACTGTTATTGGGAGAAAAGAAGTGACCTGCTGGACATACTGTTCCCAGTCTGAGACAAAAACGGTGACCCTCAAAATGTGATGGTGACCCTCTTCTGGGTTGATTTTTCTTTTACCTTTCCAGCGTTTGATGAGTCAGCTTTTCTCAGTGACTGTGTGTTTGCTTTTGAAAACTGAATTTTTACTGAAGGTTTTGCCATTACTGCATGTTGAACTGGTTTGGTCCAGATGAGCTTGGCTGCAGTATGGCTCTGACATCTTCTCCTGTGTGTGCATGTGTGCTTGATATTCCTGTGTGCACGTGTCCAGCTCGCCATGTAATCAGTGTGTTTTGATGCTGTGTTGATTATTGTGGAATGGCAGAGCAAAGCTGGGGCCTCTCAGTCACATGACCCGCCCAGAGCTATAGAGGGACAGAGAGAGAGAGAGAGAATGAACGAAGAGGGGGTGGTGGAATGATGCAGAAGGATGGAAGAGATCAGAGTTCAGTGAAAGAAGAAGGGAGTGATAGGGACGGAGAGGAGGTAGTGTGGTGTGGTGGTGTGGAGCAGTGGGTTGACGGAAATGAAAGTGAAAAAGTTGGCAGAAGCCAGATCAAGAAGTAAAGCGTAAAGGAAAAAGAGATGCAAGAGAGAAATTGTGTGTATAATGGAGTGGAAGTCGGAGTGAGCGTTGACTCCAGTTAGAAGAGGATAAATGGTAAATGCAGCATGAGCTGTCAGAAAGTTCAAGCTAAAGGAAGTCACAGAGGAGGGGAGCCAGGCGGTCTTACAAATCCATCAGTTCATCTGCCTCGTGACCGCTGGTTAGGCATTCATGTGAGCAGCACTGTTCCTGCTGTGTGTGTGTGTGTGTGTGTGTGTGTGTGTGTGTGTGTGTGGGTCTGACCCACCACACTCAAGTCAAGGTGGTGGTGTGCATGTGAGAGAGAGAGTCCGTGTGTTATGTCTGGTTATGCATGCTTAAATGTGCAGATTTGAAGCATGTCTGTGAGTTGGTGTGTGATTTAGGTTTTCTTTGCAAGAAGGGGGATGGATGGAATGGACATACAGATCGAATACACCATGCCACAAAAAGTATGAGACAGAAACAGCGCCCAGAAGTATATCAGTCAAGATATCATTGACTGCAAGAAAAATCGATCACTGAATGTTACGTGAGTGCAAAGCTTTAGAATAAGGACTGCAGAAACATGATGATCATCAACTATCAAGGGGAAGTGGAGCAGAAGGTGAACAGAGGATTAACAACTTTACATCATCCCCGCACACACGTACACAGAAGACATATGGCACCTCCATACTACACTGTCCAGGCTACACTAAGCGCTACAGTAGCACATAAACACAATCAAGGTAATTAGCTAGAGAGGGCTCGACTCAGCTGGGATAGACACATAATGAAACAGAGGAGGGATTTAGGATAAAATCACCACAGTTAAATGATATGAGACAGTAAGTCCTCCCACCCACTCCTTATAAACCCAATTACAAAGAATATAGAAAGGCATTAAATACCATTGTGAGCCGTAAAGTAGAGAGGTGGGTGTCGCGTAATTACAAAAGAAGTGCCACGTGATAGGAGGTTAGATGTGAGGGATTAAACAACAAGGCTGCCAGTAAAATCAAACAGAGCTTCAATTAATCATCTCTAAGGAGGTAACTCGGGTTACTGTGACACTGGTAAACCTGCTCCAACACCAGCCACTGTGCTGGAAATATACTGTAAAAGATGAGGCAAAACATCACACAAGACAACACTTCAGACTCACTGTAGGACACAGGAGCGGAGGGTTCACCTGCACCATCACCAAGAACACCGTCCTCACTCAAAGACGATATCAGCATTTCTATGAGAAGAGTCCACAGCCATGCTAATGGTTATTTGAGGTTGTACGTGGTTGTACTACTGAGTTAAATGCTTACAGTGGTATCCAATAGTGCTGGTGCTCAAGGGGATGTGAGGGGATCAAAGCAAGACATGATTCATCCTCAGGAGACCTGGATGTCTGTTCAGACTTCATGGCAATCCATCAAGTAGATGTAGGGCTATTTCAGTCTGGACCGAAGTGGTGGACCAACAAACAGATTGACATTGCCAACCGTAGAGCCAGCATGGCCAGAAACATTTCATAATTCTATTTAAACTTATTTACATCAGACAGTTTGTCCTGGAATAATGAAGTGAAGTGATGGGAGATTGAAAACCTAGTACCTCAAAATTAAGATTTTCAAGTCAGGACCATTATTCTAAACCAGGAGAATATGTGTTTAAAGTAAATTTACACTTTGAGTGTGTTTGGCAGTGTCTCTTAGGACTGCACTCTGCGAGCAGGTCTATACTAAAGTAAGCTGTCATTGCCACAAAAAATGCAATCACAGTAAAAGAAAAAAAGGGCCTCAGAAGGTTAGAGATTAGCTGCAAGTATTCATGTGCATAAGTTGCCATGTGTCAGGAAGCCAGCTGACCTGACTTCTTTACAATTCATTTTCAGAAATATTCTGCCACAGGGATTGAAAACCTTGCTCAAAAAGACCAGGCAGATGTGTACACACTCAATTCAACTTGTTTTTATTTGAGTGGGATTTTGGTTTCAGAATGAAGTTACTCGTTCACTGTTAAACCTGTTAATGGCTTTCTTTGTTCTGATAACTGTATTTGAACTGGCACATGTTGCTTCTTTGGGTAAGTGTGGTTGAATTGTATATATGACTTGATGTCCCTCTGCAGATTGGACAGGCTTAACGATGTGATGAGTTGCATCTACTTGGTTTCTGTTCTATGGCTGTGTGCTACATGGTAAACTCTCGCTCCTCTGAATTTTCCTCCTCGGCCCGTTTGTTCTCCCCCCCTTCTCTCGCAAACAAGACTATGAAAGCTTTGTTGCTAACACCTGTCCACTAACATAGTAGCGTCACCTCAGCCCAACAGAATACACAGAACTTGGAAAAAAAACGTTGGTATAGCTCTGTGCTGGTTTTTCCTGCTTCACCTGCCCCCTTCTCTTTTTTCCTCCCTCCCTCCTTCCTTCTCTCTTTCCTGACCTGCTGTCTTTCCCCTCTGTGTGCATGACGGCTGCTTCCTTCCGGCCTTCTTTCCTTCCTTGCGTCGCCTCCTCCCTTCTGTCCTGTCTTGTCCTTGGTTTGTCTTTTCACGTGGCGTGCATCTAGCTTTCGAAAGCACCCTGTGCACTCCCACGCCTCAGGAGTACAGCAGGACGTCCTCCACACCCGTGTCTCCGTCCACGCCCACCTACCCAGCCCCTGGGACGCCATCGCCCTCCTCGACCACTCCCCCAACCCCACCTCTAAGGCATTCGGCCTCCCGATTCGCCACCTCGCTTGGTTCTGCCTTCCATCCCGTCCTGCCTCATTACGCCACCGTACCAAGGCGACAGCAAGCCTTTCCCCAAGCCCCGCCTCCTGCTCCAGCCCCCGTCCCGGCCCCACCTCCTCCACCCAAGTCTGTGGTGTGGTCAGCATGCAACTTCACCCCCCTGCCCCCCTCACCCCCTGTCATGATAAGTAGCCCCCCTGGGAAGGCTGCCGGCCCACGGCCGCTCATCCCCATCGCAGCACCTTCCCCTCTCACCCAGAAGCCCCCCTCACCGGCCCCAAACGGCCCACCCATGTTCCCCGCACCTTCCCCCGTGACCATCCCGCACAGCCACACACCCATCGGTATCGCCTGCCCCACCCCACCGCCCCCACCCACCCCGCCTCCTCTCCCCTCCCCCGTAGCTCCCCCTCCGTTTTCCTCCTCCGTCTCGTCTCCCCCCTCCTCATCCCAGGCTCCTGGTGTGCCCTCTCCCTCCACAGCACCCCCTGCTGCTGCAGCCGCCGCCACCTCTGCCTCTGCTGAGCACCTCTCTCTCCCCGTGGGCCTGGGCCTGTCGGGGCCAGGGGAGCCAGACACAGCTACAGGCCCAGAGCCCCACCCGCCTCAGTGGGGCCTCACCTGTCAACCCCAGCCCCATGGTAAGGCCTCCAGTCCAGACTCTTGTCTCTCTTTCTCCCCTCTGCCTTTCACTGCTTTTTGACTCACACACTAACAGAGGGGGCTTGAACGCTGTTGGATCTGTTACCGTGTTACTGAACTGGCCACAGCACAATGTGAGTCCCATAATACAGTAATACTGACAGGCAGTTCCTGACATTAAGGTGACTGTCCCGGGATCTCCTGTGTCATAGTCACTGCTTTTCAGACCTGTCTAACTTTGTGTCAGTTTCATCATTGCATGTATGATCATGTGCTTGCTGCTTAAAGGTCTTGGCCTTCTGACTGTTCACTGGATATGGAATACGTCCGGCCTGTCGGCTTGGCATGTCTGTCTATTTGAAAGGTTTCTGTTGTTATGTGGATGCAGATCACTGACTGAAGTCTGCACACAACCGCTGTCTTCTCCATCTCTCTGCCTTTTTTCTGTCATCGATCCATTTTTGTTAAAGTTCAGCATTTTTTCCACTTCTGTCTTGATCTTATTATTTTTCTGTTTGATTCTCCCTCGTTTGTCTTTTCACTGTGTGTCCTAAAGTCAGTGTGCAGTCAACCAAGCCCCCTCCCTGTATATAGTCGCAGCAGGATGTTCTCTCTGAACTAGACCTCAGTGGATCACTGACTGTCCTATGACCATTCAAATTCTCATTGCTATCTAGTCGTTGTACAATATTAAAATTGATTTCCCAAGAGAAGTGTTTCAGTGGCCTTCCACCCACAATGAGGGACCTGATTTTTTCAGTTAAATTGGAATTTTAAAAGGACGGACATTGAGCTTGCCATCAAGACAATTGTCTTTGTTTTTTCATCAGTTTTTTTATTACATCACCAAATATGGAACCATGAATAATTTAAGTTGAAATTTCCACTTTCTTAGCTTTCTGTCTCAATTTAATAATTTTAAAAGTTTTCGAAATCCAACTTCAAGATCAAGATTCAAGATTCAAGAGTCTTTATTGTCATTGCACATGTCAATGAAATTTTCATTGCAACCCCCATGTTAGATGGTAAGAAAGATAAGACTAGAAAGAGTGAATAAAATTAAGATAACTACAATAAAATAAAATAAACCAACATGCAATAAAAAAAAATATTCGTGAAGCAATTAAAAATATAACAGAATGAAAATATACTTAGGCAATAAAATATACTAAACAATAAACAATAAAATATGGAAGTGAAATGTGCAAACAGAATAAAATATACAAGCAGAATAAAATATAAAATATACACAGTGAAATGTACCGACAGAATAAAATATGCCAATGAAACTGAAATGTGCTGATATACTAAAATGTATATAATTATAGTATATGTGTGTACATAAAAGTCAAGTACACAGAAGGTGCAGGTGGAGGTAGAGGTGTAGGTGTAAAGTGCGGTGTGCAGTGTTCACAGTTCACACAGTCTCTCACTGCAGTGAGGGGCTGCTGGGGGTGATAGCTCTAACAGCTCTGGGGAAGAAGCTGTCCCTCAGTCTGTGGGACTTTAAATGTGTCTTAAAATAAATCAGACTAGCAGCATTCCTGTGCAACTAAACCAGTGCTCTACTGACCTTTCTCTTATTAGCCACAGGAGGTGTTCTAATGACCTTTGACCTCAGACATCATCAAACTGATTGGCTGGAAGGGACTGCACTGCTGGTTTAATATTGATCACAACACAGCATGTTCACATTCCATAGATTATTGATCATGGACTAAGGTCTGTGATGAGAACTTCATCCGATGTGAAGTAAACATTTTGTGTAACAGGGACAAAACTAATTCATATTTATCAGACTACAGATGTGATCATCGTTTGTCAACCTATGAATTAGGACGTCTGTCATATTAAGGCAGATGACATTGACCTAAATGCAACTGCTGCCTAAGTTCCTGTGTTGATTGTCTTTTGGTCATTATATGTTATGTTGAGTGTGTGTGTGTGCGCACCAAAAAGTGTGTTTTGTTGATATAATGCTCAGTGTTGATTCTTTTTTGAGTCTTTGCTGGATTTATTGGAATGTTTGCATTCCAGAAAGGATAAACTGAAACTTATTGTTCATCATCTAATTATTTTGGGTTTCTTTAACATAATAAACCTGTCTAACGTCCTGCTTCTAACGATAAACCCCGTCACTACCACTCACGAATGCTGCATGTTCATGCCATAAGATTTGCTGTGGTATGATCTGGCATGCTCTCATAGCTTGTGTGTAAACCATGCTGTATTTCATTTGATAAGCAGTCACCATTCTCCAGCCCACCAGCGTCTCCCTCAACACAGATTTACAGTGAGCAGGCAGACCCAGTGTCAGATTTTAGACAGATATTGACATGATCTCAGACTCAGTTTAGACTAAATCAGCAGATTTTTTTAGCTCTGTAATGGTTTTCTAAAAAATCACATTTTGACCTTAATTTTCCATCCCTGTGTCTCCACCCATCCCCCACCCCTCGACAGACGTGGTGCAGACCCCGGGGTTGAGCACCCCGACCCCTCCCCCACCTCCACCCCTGCCACCCGGCTCCACTGTGACCTCTGCGGCCGCCACCCCGGTCGCCACCCCCACCACCCCAGCCGGCCACCCTCCCCCGCCCCCACCTCCTCCACTCCCTCCTACACTGACTCCAGGCGGGACCCCCCCTCCTCCACCAGGTCCACCTCCTCCTCCTGGAGCCCCACCCCCTCCCCCGGCGCCTCCCCTTCCCGCTGGACTGTTCTCTCCTGCGGAGGACCGCCCTATCTCAGGTCTGGCGGCTGCCCTCGCCGGAGCCAAGCTGCGCAAAGTGCCAAGGGTGAGCACGTGATTGGTTGTTTGATCAGTGGAAGGTTTGATCAGTCCTGTCTATACTCATACAGCTCTGTATATCTGTAGCATACAAGTTATAAGATAAGATCAACTTTATTAATCCCCAGCTGGGGAAATTTGGTGTTACAGGCAGCATCAATAAAATTAGCATCAAATATATTACACAAAAGAATTATGATTAGCTGCATACACTTACACACAATTCTATTCTGTCTTATTTTTGGTGAAACACTGACAGACTGACTGTTGATACACAAACAGCCGTCACACATTATCCTCATACATCATCACACAGAATCACTGTCACTGAAACATTCACGCACACGCTCCATGTTCATGCATGATCACACACACACAGTCACCATCTGTCACATCTCATCTCAGACTCAGGGGAGGTTGGCATGTAATGCCGACAGCCCCTCTACAAATCACTGCATGTCTGCTCAAGTGTTTAACATTACAAAATTCAACTAGAAATTTACATTTTTCTCTATTTATGGCTTTCTTTTCAGAAGAAATGTTTTCAGTTCATGTATTATTCTCAAAATCTGGTTAATGCCACGCTCTGATTGTAACAAACTCGTAGCGCTTCATCTGTGTTTCACGAGATGTTGTTCATATCCCTTCAGAGTGATGATGCTGGGGCAGCTCTGGCAGCAGCCATGTTGGGTGCTGGAGGGGCCGCGGGGGCCAAATCTGAAGCAAGAGGCAACGGCCCCCTGCCTGGAGGAGGAGGGCTAATGGAGGAGATGAGCGCCCTATTGGCCAGGAGGTACAGTCACATCATATGGTATTGTTAGCAACAGTCAAGCACATACACTCAACTGCTTCTGATGAATTCCAGATCTCGTTTCACATTCTTTCAGAATTAAAGAAATAAACGTTCTTTGGTTCTTGATTTTATTTAGTTATTTTGTGGTGACATATTTCTGGCAGCACTGATCAGATCCCATTGGTCCTTACTTTTTTCTTCATAATTCAAATCATTCTTCCTGCTCCATTATATGGGTGTATCTGCTAAATTTCAAGAATAGCAGATGAAAATAAAAGAATTAGAGAGAAATAGTTTGGGCCGTGTTCGTTCATTGCTCAACATGAATCTTTATCCGGGCTTCATATCTTACAGGAGAAGAATTGCTGAGAAGGGCTCATCACCTGAACCTGACCAGAGATCAGTAAGTATTGTCTGTCTCCTCTCATGTCTGTGATATCTATGTGTTGCTTGATTTAGGTCCAAAATATCATGATTTACTGCTCACTGCTGAATCAAACAATAGCTCCTCTGTGTGATGACACACATGGTTTGGTCAGTCTCAGTCCTGGCTGCACGGTATGTACGACATTCACTACATTCCTGTCTGAAATGAGTCCTCAATCACTCAGTGCTTTATCTGTGTGATAGTGTGTGTGTCTTGTGTGGATGTCATGCAACACATTCCAGTCTGTAATCCCTACTTTCCTGTACATAAAGCCTCCAAAACTTACCTGGACTGCAGTGAAAACCAGGCCTTTACTTAAAATCAGAAGACTGAAGTGACTTTGAACGTGACACGGTTGTTGGTGCCAGATGTGCTGGTTTGAATATTTCAGAAACTGCTGATCTACTGGGATTTTCACACAACCATCCCTAGAGTTTACAGCGAATGGTGGGGGGCATTTTGCCTTGATCTCTGGTGTTTTAAGTTTAAAGGATGGCTGTGTCTTGATGTTACTGGTTAAACCCAGACAAAATAAGAAGCTCCTCCTGACTGTCTGTTGCTGTCTAAAAGATATCCATTCTTCCTGATTATCACCCTCTGAGTGGGACTCATCTTTGACCTTTGATCCTCATCTGTCTGTCCAACAGGAGGAGGGCGAGATCAACACGACCCCTAAAATGTCAGCCTGTAGCACACCAGGTGAGTGTCAGTGGAAACCAACACTTGGAGTCTGAAGGTTGGGAGGGACGCATCAGCAACAACAGCAGGAATTAATATGCATCTTCCTAACACAGGCGACGAGGATCCAAGTTAGCATTAATCTAGTTTCAGTCTTCATGCATTGAAATCACAGCAAATCTGCTGCTTTATAGTTCTAGAGAGTTTACTTTTTTATGGTGATTACAGGAGAATTTACTTTACTGAATACTTGAGTTTGGTTTACATATTTTTTTTTCTCCAGACATGCCCAGGAAGCCATGGGAAAGAACAAACACCATGAACGGTAGCAAATCTCCAGTTATCGGAAGGTACAGTATCTCCCCACCTCTCTGTTCAACATGTCGCTTCTCTTACATTTTGTCATCTGCAAAATATTGTTGCACTTAAAGTACATTTTTATATCCTAGAATGCTTAAAAAGTTTAAATGTGGTATATTTTGCCACATTATTCATGTTTATTACCCATCTGATTGCTAGCAGCGAGGCTACTAAACTTCAGCAAAAAAGACCATGGGGACAGATCGAAGCATTAGCATCAGCTAGCTTTAGCATGATGCACTGCTGGGGCCGTTCAGCACTGGCTAACATCACTAAAGCTTATGTCGCCTTCGTGTGCACGTTGGATGTACGTCACACTCTCGACTAAACGCTGAGGTGTCGGTGTGCAAATGAAGAAGAGCAGAGTAGTATCAAATTTAGCAAAGCAATTACTAAGTTACTTTTTGTCCTTTTTTATGATGTTTTCAGCCTTTTTTGGTTCGATGGATGCGTCACAATCACACGTATGCTCTGCGTACTTTCCTAAAGTCTGGTTTCCCCAGTTTCACTGCTAACTGTAGGTGTCATTCAGCTGTTAACATCAAGGTGGTTTTACATCTCAACAGGACATAAATGTACCGCTAGTTCATCAATTAAAGCAAGTGTTTGACTCTCAGAACTACTTTTTGGCTAACAAGGGTTGACTTAAAAACTGGCGAAACATCCATTTTCACACATTACCCATCATACATCTTAAAAGACATTGTGTGTAGTGCTAATTCTCTACTCCAGCATTAAATTTCAAGGAAGGGTGAATATGAGTGCATAAAAGCCTGTTGAATAAACATAAAGCAGAGTGGGCGTCATGAACATCACAGACCCCAGGCCAGGTCATAAGGCTAGACACACACACACACACACACACACACACACACAGATAGATGCTACGCTGTAATTTGTAAAGTGTCTCTGCTGCTCACACAGACGAGAGTCTCCGTGGAGAAATCACGTGGGAGCAGATTCCTCCAACAGGTAGAGAGAAAAGGCTCTGGAGAGTTTGAGAAATCCTTTTCTTTAAAACAATCTCCTTCTTTTTCAACGAGGTTTGCTGTGCTGGACATGGTTTTTGTTGGAGAGGGGTTATTTACAAATGCTTGGATGAAATGTTTGGAATGAATCCTGTGTCGTCTTTGTGTTCTTCTCTAAATTGATCAACCTGCAGGGGCCAGCTCTGTTCGTCTGTTGTTTGATATCTGCCATTTGGTACAATATGTCTAAAGCAGCCATTGTCTGTATGGCACATCCTTAATGTAATTGAGTCATTGTTTTTGCATGCTGCTCTGCCCGCTGCCCTCCAAGCTATTTTCTTGTTTCCTTTAAAACAAGGAAATCCATATTTGTGCGTCACACACTGTGCACCCACGCTATCATACACACAGACACAGAAATGAGTGTCCGCCCAGTGCGGCATAGACTTGGCACAGTTTTATCATTGTAGAGCCAGAGCAGATCCAGCCGGCACTCACAGATAAGGCCCCGCTGTGTGTCTAAGTGTATGTGTGTGCACACACATGCACAAGAGAAGAGACCAGATGGGCGTCTTTTGAGTCCAGCATATTAAAAGTGACTGTATGTGGCCCACAGAGAGCTGAGCACACTCGGACTTGTTAGACCTCATGAAGTCGTAGCCCGGCACATGATTATAGTATTGTACAATTGTGTTAACTCCTAATGGCATGGATTAAATCATTTATTCACCATGAACAAATACATTAATGAACATTTTTAAATATTGTAAAAGTTCTACACATTCTACAAAGAATTTAGAAAACTAAAGAACCACAAACTTCATGTCCGTGTTCCAGTACACAGCATTTCCAACATATAGCTATTAAATGACCTGCCGTCGATCTCATTTCCTTTTCTTTCACTTCTCCTTCCTGTCACGCTTCCTCTCTTGAAAGTGATTGGCTGCTCTCTGAGCTCTCTCGGTGTAGCTGCATCTAGAAACTTTCCCTCATTGCTGGTATTCTCCTGGCTTACCGCTTTTCTTCAGACGTGTGAGAAGAAAAAAAGGTCTGCGTAAGCAGAGCTGCTAAAAGGTTGCACCTTGCAAGTTCAACTGAAAGTGAAGTTAAAAGAAAAAAGATGTTTCCAGATAATATCAAATGTTTGTTTTATGGTACACAAAGACACTTATTGCACTATAAGATCCTTTTATGAGGTGTGTGAGGATGAGTGGAAATAACTGCAGACATCTAACCTCCCTCACAGAAGTATCTTCCTTAGTTTTATACAGTAGATTGCTATGATTGTGTGTGTATGTGTGTGTGTTTACATGCATGTCTAGGTGAGTGCTCTCTGGCTATGTGTGTGCATGCTGGGACCAGGATCTGTTTCCTAACCACAGTTTTAGCTGCATTACCTTAATGTGCACATTTTGTATCAAATGATTGTACTGAACAAATAAATCATTTCAGCAGGTCTTCCATAGCAACACAAAAGTCAAATGAGGAAAGAGCTTCCTTGGATGTGATGCTGGTTGGCTCAGGGATGATTTTCCCGTTAAGGGATTCCAGAAGAAAATGTTTAAACCATATGGCTTTACATAAGACTGTACACTGACAGAAAAGTCACCACGCTGTGAAAATACCAATAGTCACTCACCAGATGCTGGTTATATTTTGTGCACGTTCTTATTAGTTATCATTAGTTAGTCATCATCATCACTCATCTTTATTTAGTCGTTGTCCATCGGCGATGCTCCAGTGAACGTTGCAGTCTGATGTTGCATAAAGTTAGTGCTGGTTTAAGTGCTAATATGAAGTCACATGCTGTGGTTTGAATGACCTTACTAAATCCAAAATGTGTATTTATTTGATACACCGCAAAAACTCAGCTCTCAAGAACAACAAAACAATCAATAAAACCAGGGAAGTGTTACTAAAATGTGCTAAATTATCTGCCAACACAACAGGAAAATTTCACTGACCAAGATTTATAAAGAGCCCACAGTTAGCTTAAAAGTAATGCAGCAGACTAAAAACAAGTACATTTGTTGGGTACAAAGAAACTCTAGCTTTGACAAAGCTGTTTTGTACTTGTTAGTGTTGATCAAACGGCTTTATTATTACTTAAATTATTTAAAAGTTACTCAGAAGCAGTAATAAAATCTTGAAACAAGTGAAATGCACTAACATAAAGCTAAGTAAGAGGATATGTCTCATCAGACAAAAAGCATGCATATATTGCTTTGATATAAGATATTTAATCTTCCTTTGATTACCCTGTTTGCAGCATATGGTAATGTAGCAGCCAGTGTTGTTCTCTGAGCATCCTGTTTCCACCTTGTTCCTGACTCCTTTTCTTTCTTTTACACCGAGTTCAGTTTCTGTTCTTTGTCTCTCCTCTCAGACCTAAATCCACTCCTACGCCCACTGCATCCTTAAGTGCCAACGGTGTGCCAACAGAAGCTGTTGACTATGACAGATTGAAACAGGTAGGTGAACACTTGGATTATTGTTTCACAAATTACAAGATGAACTCTTATTTCATCACTGTACATGATGGGTGGGATGTTATACATATATATATATATATATATATATATATATATATATATGTTGGTGCCAGTCTGTGTCAGCTGCAACCAAGTCTCTCTCCCCCATTGAGATACACCTTCTGTGTGGCACGAAGTCGTCCGGCCTGTGAGCACTTTAAGCCCACCTCAAGCCAGCGCTTCATCCACATGCTTTAATGCATCCTGTCTGTCAATTACATTTTAAGTGCATCGGATGAATTTTTAGTACTTACAGATGGTAGTCCATTACATTCAGTAAAATCCATAGATAATCCTAATTTGATCAATACATTTGTATGAAACATACTCTTTTATTTGTTTTACACTAATATGCTGCACAAAACACTGATTTAGGGGTAAATGTCTAAATTATACAAGGTTGACATGTAATTCTGCTTCAAGATAGTTTGTATTTGTTCATCACACAAAAACTGCTTTCAGTGCATGACCTGCAAATTAAAAATGGTAATGTTACATGTAGTGATCATGGTGGGATGTTGCGTGTTATGTTTGGTTTCACGGTGCAGCACCTGTTAATCTCAGGCGTAGTTTACACTGACACAGGGATTTTCATTGGTCTCTTTGTCTTATAACTAATTATGCAGCACAGTTTGCTAGAATACCAGTGTGGGTGTGTGCAGTGACCCGTCCTGTTATAAGGCAGCTCCTCCCTCTGACCTCTGTGAATGAGCCTGTTAGATAAGTCCAGAGTCTCACAGAGTCCTGGCTATCTGTCTGGTCTCAGCAGTGTGACTGGGAGACAGATGACACCCTCCAAACCCACTGCTGTCATTATCGCTTTCTCTTCAGTGTGATTTGGAGGCAAAAGAGTGTAGCTGAAACTTAAGGCTCATAACACTCATTTACCCACATACTCTCTCTATTACTTTGTTTACATCTTGCTGTCACTAAGTGAGTCTTTAGGCCTAATCTCACAGGGATAAAGCAGTTGGCCAGTTGGCAGATCCTCCACCCAACTTAATCCAAAAGCCAAAGGAAACTGTTCGTTAGCATCTTCTCCTAATGTCATGTGACTGTCCACGGGGAGTTGAAGGTGGAAACCAGAGCTGCTAGGTGCCACGAGACTGCTTTGTCTCTCCTCTGAGGGCTTACGTTGCTCATGTTTGTATGCCAAGGTGACTTTGCTTTGTTCATTTTTTTCAGGACATTCTGGATGAGATGAGGAAGGAGCTGTCAAAGCTAAAAGAGGAGCTCATTGATGGTAATTATAGTTGAAATCTTTACTCGCTATGCACACACACTTCAGCCATCCTGCAGAGAGACCAGTAGAGCTGATAGACGTCTCTCTTGTAGAAAATCTGTATATCAAACACTAAAGACAGCAGTGCAACAGTTACTCTTTCTCTTTTCTTCTTTCTTTTATTTTCCATCCTTTCACTGAGCTTTGTTTGGATAACATTTATTAGGGGGTTATCATACCCAATCCTGGAATGCTGGCTGAAGACAGGAAGTGAAATAACATATATATTCTCTTCTCAGTTACAGTAAAGTAATTCTTTTGATGACATCAGCGGTACTGTATTATTGTATCATAACTTAATACTTAATAACTTGATAAACTGCAGCACTGATGTTGTTGCAGCAGAAGGCAGGATTTTGCAGAGTCTTACAGATGAGCTGCCTGAGGGTTTCCAGCAGCTGGCTGCATTCAGCACAGTAGCCCCACCTGACACTCTTGTAGTTGTGTATGGCAGCTCCATGCTTAGCCAGCCTTTTTGGAACGCATGTCAGGTCTCTATTGATATCAGAACCAAATCCTGTAATCTTGAGGCTGTGTGTCAAGATCTAGTTTTAATACCTTTAATATTCCAGTCTATATAAGGCTAACAGGGTGAATATTCTTTAACTTAAATAACTAGGTTAAAAAACATCAGGGGCTCAATGGGGCCCACAGCTCACTTTTTGTCCCAGGGCCCACTAGTGGGATCCGGCCCTGAATATTTCATGGTTTATTTAATCCTGGGTTTAAATATTGTACTGACCAAAGTTGCTGACATCTGGGAACATGCTACAAAGTCCAACAGGGCAATAAACACAAGCGGTCACACTGAAAGTGAAAGTGTCAATAATAATTAGCATTACACAGGACAACTGTGTCAGTAAACTGTGATGGAACTATAAACTACACTGCCATTACATCTCTTTAGGTTATGTATTGGTATGTTAATATACTCCACACATCACTGCAACAGCTCCACAAGTGCAAGGTCTGGTCAAAAATAACCCAGTGAGTCTTTGTCTTTGTGTCTTCAGCAATCAGGGAGGAGCTGGGCAAGTCCAGCACGGCGTAGAGGATCCGACGTCCTTCTTCACAGCATCTACATCCACGTGACCCAACAGACAACCACAGTCAATTTAAGACATGACAACACAACAGCGGAAAATAAAATCAGCAACACGGTTGAGATGGCGATGATGACAATAATCATATTAATACTGAGAGAGGACATAATTTGGGGCAGAGCGGCATCGGACAGAACAACAATGGACAGGGTAGTGGTGGGAGGCTTGTAACTGACAGCTGTGCCTCACAGAATCCACTCTATGGAGGCTGGTGTTCCTGCTGCCTCCCCACCCCAGCCCTCCCCCCGCTGAGGGCATTGCATCCTGGAGGACAGTGCACAGTCTGAAAGAGAAGCCAGTGTCTTTATGCAAAGATGATTCCTCTCTCTTTGTCCTATAATAACAAGAAAAAACACACAGGAAACAATATTGAACTCTTCGATGATACTGTATTAACCATTGGCGCATATGTGAACAGCAGTGTTGATGCTAAGAATCAGAACTCTTGTGATTAACTATCAAAAGGCGCTTTTATTAAGAAAGTTTGGAGACAGGAAGAAGGTGGGGATGAAAAATCAAAACTTTTTTCCCATAATGCCATAGGGGTAGCCCGTGTGCGTGCATGTGTGGGTGTGTGAGAGTGTGTATGGGGGACTGACAGTTTCTGATGAGGTCCACCACTGCAGGACACTGTAAAGCTTGTCTTCCTCAAATACTATTTTAACCAGAATATGTACAAAAGAGAGAAAAAGTTATTTAGAAAAAAAAAGTATCTATCAACCATGTCTGTTTCAGTGTAGATCTATGGCCATATCAAGTAGCTCAATAATCCAACCTTTACACAGGATGCTCTCTTGTCTGTCTCTTCGTCTGTGGAATCATAACCAGAAGTGTCGTTTCCCTCCTGAAGTGAGTGCTCTGTGGAGACGTTTTACTCTCATTTCTTTGGTCATACTGTCGAGTGGCAGGTGGATGAGAAATGGAGGGTAGCTGCCTGTCAGACAGCAGCCATTGTAGCTCTCTACCAAACTTTATCTGTCAACAGAAAGTGCTGATTTGCTAATACCCGTCATGCTCGTTGATCATGGCCGGACGTGTAGATAGAACTGACTTTTCCTTCCAGGACGTTTTGATTTTAAGACTCTCTCTCCCTCTTTCTCTCTCGGTCTCTGTCATGTTTGTCATACTTAGGTACTCTGTTTGATGCATGTTTTCTTCATACGGTGAGGGTCACAAGTCTGCCACGAAATCGCATTAACTGTCACATGTTTTATTACAAGCAATAAGTGTAGCATCTATTTTAAGGCCCACCAACCCCAGTCCCACCACCACCAGACATTTATCAGTGTCTGTCTGTCCTTTTTGGCCCTCCTGAGCCCCCGTTGGACGATGTTACTGTGTGACAAAACGCCACCTCTTGTATCGCAGATTTTCTGTGAAGCTGAAAGTCGGCTGACATGAAAGAATATCAGAGCGACACTGTAAGACATGATTCATGGAATAACACCATTTCTAAATCACAACACTCTCCTTTTTTATTTTTTTCTATAAAATCCAAGGATACTGTATCTTTAGCCACATTGGAGCTGAACTGATTTTTTATCCTTTATTTTTATTTTACTGCATTTATAAAGTAAAACTTTTGAAATGTGCACAGGACAACCCAAAAGTGTAAGAGATGGTGTCCGTATGAGGACATGAATGTGCCATTTACTATTTCACCAGTGCTTAGTGATGACGTGTTTGTTTCATCTTTTTTTCTTTGCCTTTTTCTCCTACCGCTGTCAAATCCTTAAAATGAAAAACTGTATTTTCCCTGAGATTTTACAGAGATAAGGGAACTGTCACTTTATTCTAAAAAGACTTGTGTTTCAACATTTCCTTCAGTTCAGTGCTGAGTTTGTTTTGCTAATAGCTCAAGTACAATCAACCTGAGAGGGATATGTTGGGAGCTGAGAGACTGATATCCAGATACTGTAGCTGTTGCTCTGAGGTCACATGTCAGGGTCATGGTTAAAACTCCATGTTACAATTCTGCACTCCTGCTGTCTGAATGACATCCTGAGGAGGGACAGTCGGACTGATACAATCAAACCTCATGACTGTGACAGCCACCCACAGTGGGATGTGCAGGACAAGCTTGGCTCTTGAAAACAACCTCTGGCTTTGCAAAGTGACATCCTAAACAAGCTGGAAAATGGTGCTCTGTGACTTAGCATCGACAGTGTGAATCTCGTAGTACCTCGATTGTTACGTCCATCAAAATGAGAACACACAAAGCATTACCATGTGCACACTGTCACAGCACTTCACTCTTAATGTCATAATTCTGGCTTCCTTGCAACAGTAACACTATTTAGCACTTAAAGGGGCACTCCTGTGATTTAATATTGTGCTTTATTAAAGTTGCAGACTTGAGAATTGCATTAGGCATACAACAACAGTCAAAATCAAATCAACAAAGACAGAAATTTCCTGACTTTTAATCCTGCTAAAATGCAGCTTCAAAGCATCTTTTCATCAGACACTGGCCTGATTAATGTACACACCTTCAAACTCCACAGTCCCAGTTTGTGATACTAAATTTCGGTTAAGAATGAGTTGTTTCCAAGCCTATGCCAAGGCAACACCGTCACTATGATATTATCAGGGGTATTTTGTCTGACTCAACAAAGATTCTCCAGAACTGCAAAAGACATAATACAACTGTTTTCAGGGGCTGATCAGTGCCCCTCATGACAAAATCTGTGGAGTGTCCCTTTAAATTATGATCAGGAGAACCAGCTGAGGAGTTCTCATCATGCCTTGCTTTTATCCTGGGATCCCAATGTAAGGTTTGTTAATCAGTGGCTGTCCGGCTGTTGGATCTCATACTACACAACTGTGTTCAAGGGCTTGGATGTTATAGCTCTGCTACAAAAGATGAGAAATCACTGATTAGAGTTTCAGTTTCTCGCATTTGCTTTGGATTGGGTCAAATTTCTTAAAAACACTGAGATGAGAAAAGTGTATTTATTTCTGGTGCAGACATACGGATGCCACAGTCCTTTGGTTTGAGTGTAGACAGGCGGTCTTGGCATCTTTTTCAGATTTCAGATCTGTTTCATATCTCTCTGTTGATAATCATCTTCTCATCCTTTTTTAAATGGAAACATCCAGCCAAGAGGCTCCCTGTACTGAGTGTTTACACAGCATCAATTGCACTTTAAGACACCAACTCACAGAGCAAACCAACATACTCTGACATGGGTTGCTTAGAGCCTCTGTCGCCAACAGTGTGGCTATCTCACCAAAGGATTCAACTCTGCAGTCTCCTGCTAAGCATAGCCTGATCACTCTCAACAAAGTCGCCTTTCTTATTTTTGTATCATTTTGTCAAGAGATCTAACAAAAAAGATGTCCGTCTCTGTATTCAGTCCTCTGGACGCGATGGCAGGTGAAGCGCTTTGATCAAGAAAAGTTTCTCTTTGTGAAGCTACGTGGTTTGTGCCTTGTTCCGAAGTTGCATTTAATATGTCAAAGATATAAAGATGACTAGTAATAATATCTAGGGACTGTCATAATGATCACATGCCGTTGTCATTTTGCTTGTCTTTCTTTTCTCCATCATGGTCAAGTTGATTTGAACGGAGAGTTTAATGACCTTGGTACTGTTCCCCACCAAAAAAAACATCTTTGCACCAAGATCTCCTTTTTTTTTGCTTTTTTTTACAAAAATGTGATTTTTTTTTCCATACAGTTGTGAGCTTGCTTATACATCCATACAGCTCAGAAGTACAATCAAACCTTTTAGACATGAGGCCTATAGGGGTTTGAAGGTGATCTTCGCTCTGAGATGATTTTTTTGAACCTACAGCCCTGTTTGGTAGTCCAGATCAGTCTGGCTGCAGTGTTCTGTGTTCCCTCATGCCATTTAAATGTCACATGTGTTTAGCAGCTTAGCTTTCTTTACACACTTGGACATCTGTTTTGTCCTCTGCAGTGAGGTCTGCTCCATGTTGATGTCAGATAGCTGATAGAAGCATTTATCTTTGTCTGTGAACCCAGTTTTTTTTTTTTTTTCTGAGGGAACTGAAAGAATTGTGAATTTGCAGAAATATTTGCAGAGATGAATTTGGATGAAGCAAGTTTCATGGATGGGTTTCCAGTTATCATCTGCATTGTACCATACTGTTCTCATGTTAATTAGTCTTTTCTTACATGCTAACACATTGTTTTGTTTGAGCAAATTAAATAAAAATTGCAATACAAGACAAGAGGTTGTGTCTCTGTAAATGACGTTCACTGATTTGAACCTTGAACGGTTGAAAAGTTTTTCAGCGTTACTCGTTTTAGCCTCACACATCTTATTTTTCTGACATTATAACAAATAACAAACACCACCGTCTGTCATGGTCTTTTTTTTCAAATTTCAACTCTACATGAGTTTAATATGTAATTATATAACATACTAACTCAAAAAGTGGATTTAGTGTTGAGTGTAGTGTAAAGTCTGTGAACTGAGTTACACAGTGACGTCTGAGGTTTGCTAAGATTAACCACCACGAGCTACTGGTCATTCCAGACCACAGAAGTTTATTGTTTATAAATTCAACTTTTTATTCCTAAGAGTAATATCGTGTTATTTCTGCTTCACAATGCGACACCGTTTCACTTAAAGGGAACAAGGACTTTGAATTCTTTGCCGACCATACTCATCCCTGGTGTCGTTAGAGCAGGTCAGCCTCTGTTTGACAGCCCAGTAACTGTGACAACATGTCTGACTGTTCCACATTCATGCTCAGCGAAGAACAGGAAGTGGAAGACGAGCTGAAAATGAGAGTGTGAGCAAGCCTGCATGACATGTATGCTCCTCTGCGGTCCTTCCGTGTTGTGGTGCTGTATGTCAGTGAGCTGAGTGAAAGCATGACAGAACTGAGGTCAAGACCAAGATTTGAACCTGCAATACTGTGCAATCTCAGTGTGCTCAGCTACAAACAACAGCCTCAGAGAATTTTGTACCGACCCTCCTCTCAACAGTCAGATGCATCACACTGTTCCATATATTCATCTTTTTTGATTGTGTAAAATTGGGCTTTTGTCATTTTTTCCACTCTTGCGCAGCTATTTTTTGTTGCTCTGTGTACTTGCAGGAGCTTCCAGCTCAATTTTCCATTCGATGCAGCTCGTCTCATCTTTTTTTTGTCGGCTTAGAAAAGTTGGGTCGCTCACTGGGGTTGGCGATGTATGACATGGGAGAGGGGCAGGTTGAACAAAGGGGAGCGCTATGGAAAAAGAGAAAGGAAATGTGGAAAGCACCAGAAAGGAGGTGTTTCTGAGAAAGAGGGGTTTCAATGCAGGTATTTTTTGTTTTGAAAAACATACACTATCTTTTCACAAGTCATTCATGAGCACATACAACATAGCATTTGACTTTATGTTATTTGTTATGAATTTCATAGTAAAGTTTCTGGGTGATATTTGCAAAGACTTGCCACCAATACTCTAATTCTTGTTGTTTGCAACCTGGTGATGACTTAAGAAGACTTCCCGCCTTAATTGGTTGTCTGCGCAGCTCCACTTTACAACAAATATAGCAAAACTTCCTGTGGGTGGAGCATAGAGAGGTCTGGCGGTACATCTGCAGTTCATTTGAGGTTTTGTTTGACTTGCAGCCAGAAAGGGGCTGTGCTGCAGCAAGCAGCACTGAGACAGGAAAACACCCTGAGCTGCAGAGAGAAAGATGAGGAAGCTGAGAAAACTTTGATACCCTAATTGGATTGGAGAGTTTGAATTTTCAAAATCAGTTTTCTTCCTCATGTGTTTATGGGCTTTGGGTGTGAGTGGCAGCTGTGAATAACGTGTCACAACAGTCAAGTGTTGCATAAACATTAACATGCAGCGGTTACTGACTCTGGGCTCCCCTGCTGGAGATAGTTTGATTCAATCACATTGAGCTGATGGTGCACTTTGCCACAGAGATGCTACAGTATACAAAATAACAACTATTTGAATGAATGTGTAATAATTGAATACAATAAAGTTATGACTACAGAGATAAAAGCAAATGGAATCACCTTACTTAAACTGAAACCTTTTGTTCTGAAGGTCACAAACACTTTTTGCAAGGAGATCCAATGAAAATTCAAAATTATTTTAACAATTTAAAGAGTGCAGAGTCTCCTTATCTTTGTCTTTTTATAGTTTTAAGTAGGAAACAGATGTTTTGGGTCCATTCTCCTACTACTTTAAGCAGATATGAATTCATGTTTGACTTTTTTTATGCCTAGTTTCCTAATTATAGCATCAGATGAAGTGCTATGTTAATGTGCTTTGAAAAAAAACCACTGTACAATGCAATTGCAGCCTATAACAATACTGACCCCACCAACTGATTTGAATGAAATAAAATAATCAGAAGAAATCATGCAGAGTACCTTCACCTTCATCTGAGCAGCACCATGCCTCCTATCCCTCCTAAGATGACAGACCCAGACCAACTATAGTTAACTTTCTTTGTCTCAAAGACAGACAACCCATCCTCTCTGCAGTGAGAAGGCTGAAAGGAACTAAGATCTATGTCAACAAGACTTTTCAGGCATAGTTAAAAAAGAAGAGAGATCTGCTTCCTAAGCTTCGAGAAGACAGAGAAAGGGGAGGCAAAGCCAGAGGTATGACCAGTGACTCAGCCCAGGGGACAGAGTTTTAAATAGGACGGTATGAACAATGTCTCTGGGTTTACGATTTTTTTTTTGTTTGCAACAAATTTTAAGAAAGGCATAAGAATTGCACATCTTAACGTCTGTGTTAAAGCATAAAGTTCAAGATCACTCAATACTACTCAGCCATGATAATATAAACTCAGAAGAAGTCTATTCTGAGGAATAGAAATGATTCTGAGGAGTCCAGTTATTTGGCTTCAAAGTGGCCTACCCTACATCAAACCTGCACTCATCTGTTATTGTAATACATGCCCCTTGCACTGACAATATACAATGTGTGCTACAGATGCAGGCAAAGATAAACTTTCTGGGAGACCTTTGCCTTGACTGGCTTTTGTTCTTTGCCCTGTGCTGTGAAAGACAGATTTATACATATATTATATATATGAGAGAGAGAGAGAGAGAGAGAGAGAGAGAGAGAGAGAGAGAGAGAGAGAGATAACATAGTGTTTATTATGCGATATCTGCTTTTGCCACTTCAACCATTTTGCCTGACGGTAATTTGACACCAGTAAACAAAGCAGTCGTGACTCACTCAAAGCCAATCCCAACTCAGTTATAATACACCGATAACCAATGACTTTGCAGAACTGTTTGAAATGAACGCTGAGGTAGCCAATCAGCGGCCTTCGCGCCTTTCTACTCACTGGTGGATTTTACCCAGAGAGGGAGGGAGAAGGAGCGCTACGTCAAACGTGAGCAAATTCCGTTTTTAAAATATTAAGATTTATTTATTAATTTGTTGTCCTGTTGAGGAATATCTTATCAGTTTTACTCACTGGAATTATTCGCTTAACGTTAAGGTAAGTACATCCGGCCAATATGTATGTTTTGTGATGCAAAACAGTCAATCGCTTTACGTTTCTCTTTGTTGGGAAACTGAGGCTTAGCCGAAGCTAACTCAAACTGGCTTTATAACGGCGCTGCTATCGCAGACTAGTTCCTGGAATCTTAACTTGTTTCCACTTGTTCAAGTGAATATGCTGGAGAAACTATATGGATATCATATGTGCATGCCACCTTTCCCCTTATCAGTCCAAAGTTTTAATAGAAATGTTTAATAGTTTTGGTCAGCAGGACTGTGACGTTCACGAAGTTATAACGGTACCATTATGGACTCGCTGTTCGCTAACATCCAGATTAACGACATTCAACCATACGATGGTCAGACATTAGACTGTGCCTGCTTAGTCAAAGACGACCTTTATTAGATTGTAACGCTTGCATTAGCGCAGTCGGTTCTTCGATTGCTTGCGCACAATGTGTTTTAAAAATAGTTAGCTGGGATAACGTTGCAGTCACTAAATTCAGTTTTGTCAAACTTATTCGTATGTGCTCTCGTGTTGGTTCTTTGACGTACGCGTTTGGTTTCTTCGTCAACTGTGTTTGAATGCATGACGTTTTCCCTCCTCTCCCTTCTGCCGCTTGCAACTGCATCGCGGCTATCTCGAAGCTAGCAAAGCTAACGTTAGTCGCAGTTCGTTAAAGAAACCGCTCCCGTACATTACAGCTGAGTTGTGGCATAAAGACTATACCGTTAACTCACTCTTACTCAAGAAGACAAACCAATATCGCATTCGTATGGCAAGCAGGAGCATGTCTTAACGTTGTGGATTTGAGAGTGAAAACAGACAGGTAAAGTTAACTAAATGATGATAAGAGGCGCTCGGGGATATTCATTTCGAAGTTAATGTTATGGTAATTCACAAATCACTAACGCAATGGATATTGCGCAGGAGACAATAACAGTCAAAACACGTCACGGTTTGGAAGAACAAGCATTTTCCATGAACGTTAACTCGTTTTAAAGTACAACGTTACGTTACATTTGTTGCATGGTGTTACTGAATTGTGATATTGTATACATTAGACAGCCTTAAATGCGTTTGATATGAAGTAAACCACCAATACAGAAGAATGTTGACTGGCGTTCGTGGACCTTGCGACTTAACAGTAGGATTGGGCTTTGGCGTATTTCTATGGGGAGTATAGCTTGTGTTGCAGTGAGTTAACGTGTCTTCCTTATTTCTTTTGCGGACAAATGGAAACCACGCAGATGTATCCTACCACTATGGAAGTTGATATTGGGTAACTTAAATGTTAACACAAGAAGTTATGCCTCTTGGGTGGGAGTTTACAACTTTATCCACGTTGCGTTTCAAAGGGGCTGCATACCAGGTGGAGCTAAACGGTTTTCAGCACAAAGGGGGGGATATCTGCCTGACTTCTATTTAAAACTCCACCCACGTTACAGCCCGTATCCTTTCATCGGCCCAGCCTGAGATCTGATGGGAAACTCTCATCAGTCGCGATTCAGCCCTGACTTCCACATCCTATATGGAACTCGTCAGGCAAGCCAGGAGAGCAGCGCAGGGACTTACCTTGGGTGTGTCACATTGAGATGTTTTTCACTCAAAGTTGTGGATTTTTGTGTTTCACAAGATTAGATCGGTTACCCGTGGATTAGGGGTTGTCTGCATATGTTTGACTCTAGCTGGCTATGAGCCAGCAATGTAGTGTTGAAAACCTGCTGTAAATCAGTTGACTTATTTTGTGTTTAGAAAGGCTTACACGATGTTGGTGAACTATACACTGGATTTGATTGTACAGCAGAGTCATTTAGTAATCAATAGTCCACCGTTATTGTCAAGTTTAACATGAAGAAGTTCTTTGATATGTTTATGATGTTCATCAGATGGATAATTTGGCAGTGAAAGCACAAATTGAACAACTAATCCTAACCTCAGAGCAGTCTATACATGCTGCCTGCCATGTATTGAAGCATGGCACTTTGTTGACTACTGGAATTTTAATAAGTAAGACTACTGACAGGAGGGTGTCAGTATGTCATTATGCTATGTGGCTGAAATTGTCACTGGTATAGAGCTGGGGGTAGACCTAAATTTTCTGTGCTGAAACTAAAGCATGTTGTCCTGAATGTGTTTGTCAGTGTTTCCTTTCTTTCAGTAATGTAATGTTCCTATTTAGGTGCTGCTAATCAAGAAGTTAAGTGATTTAGAGTAACATGGGGGTGGGGGGGTATGCGTACAGCTAGACTGGTTAGATTTTATGTTTACCCCCAAACTGCCTGCTAGAGTCGGCAGACTTAACGGGCACAACCACAGTTTAATTTCACATTACTGTACTTTTTTGGCTGGGCAAAAATTCCTTCCCTGGTTGGCTGTGACTTGAATGGCACAACTCTTTCAGACAGACAGCTTTGGGTAAACCTAACAGGGACAGACCTGTCAGCAGTTCTGCAGTAGTGTGGTGGTTTTCTAGACACTGAGCCTCCCCAGTCACTAATGTTCCATAATGCTGACCTTGCCTGGCCTACCTCATTGTGTCTAGTGGTGCACACTACAGTAGGACTGTGCCGTTCTAAAGTGGTAGCTAACGTAGGCTGTCCAGCCACTCAAAATGTTTGGATGGCTTTGAACTTGTAAACCAATGATGTATGCTGTTTGATCAGGTGTTTAGCTATTTGAATTCGGAGTTTAGTTTTTAAATGCTTTAATTCATATTCTAAGTGAATTAATTGACGCATGATAAATTATTTCTTTACTCCTCCATAGGCTAATATTGAATAATTTGAGATATACTGAAGCAGGTATTGTTAACAAATCTTTATCACAGACAACTAGCAGGGCAGTTGTTTGACAAATATAGAGTTGGGTGACCTCACTTTACAGCTCCATACATCTGCCAAGTTAGTAAAGATTCAGTTCATGTTCTTTCTTTCTGTGTAATTCAAGGATTCCCCATTGGGGGTTTCGGTCTAGACCGTGGGTAGAACATTTTATTATGTTGTCTGAAATTTCAATGTAATTCCAGTTAACTACTTTTGAGAGTAAATGCCTGGGGAAGTGTCCAGAACAGCCCATTCAGTCATGGTGGCTTGACCTTCTTAGCCGCTTCAGTTTCTGTTTTACCTCAAGAGCATCTTGCAGCTCAAAGTGAGGTCATCCATATACATGCTTTCAATAATCCTTGACCCTGTGCCTTTTTGAATAACTTGTGCTAAGTACAGTCACATGGTAAACTTTATAATTAGTGTTTTGTTTTGTGCTTTACTTTGCATACTGAATCTGTTGTTTGTTAGTTTATTCTAGTTTTTGTTCATTTTTTGTCTATTTGCTGTCATTAATTATGGCAACAGAACAATTTATTGTGATCACTGTTGTCATAAAGTCATATTATATCACTCTTTGAAATTATATTACATGGTAGTACTGCATTATTGTCCAGCTGTAGTTACACTGTATGTAAGTGCAGTCAACAGACAGAAAGTTGTATGTCCAATATGTAACTGCCAAAACAATGTGGTGACAATGAGCCCATTTTGAGATGCTACTACGTTGTCATTCAAGCAGTTTGAGCTCATGCTGTGCTTCAGTGGCCTGTGTGGAAACAGAAGGGGCAGCGTGCAATGACAATGCCTGTCATTGTGTCAAATTAGCCTTTGTCATTATACTTAACCAATGGCAAAGTATCCTTGCACTGCATCGACAGTTTTCTTGTAAATTATTCCATCTACATTTAATGTCAAATGTATATAGTGTCTCCAATTCTAAAATGTATAAATTTATTGATGTTGCTACAAAAAAAACCTCTAAAATTTAATAGCTTACACTGTTTGGATGAAAGTGATTTTGCTCCGTCCAGTAAACCCTTGTAGGCTTGCGTATAGTTTGAATTTGATCAATTCTGATTCTGGCTATCCATTCAGGTTCTTATCAATTCATATTATCCGTTTTGTTGATTGTGTACTTAAGTGACTATTTCATTGCTTATTTTTGTGGCTTCTCTGTGGATTATGTTTACATAACAGAAATCACAGAACAACTAGATCACTACATTTCTCATCTTCTTTTTCTCCCTCGCTTTCTTCAGAGCCCTGCTAGTCGCTGTTGCACGCTCACCCCCTTGATCAACCACCCACTCCTTGCTAGCTCCCAACCCATAGCCATATTTTGGTTCTGAACCCTACTAGTCTATGAAGCTGAATGAGGCTTTTTAAAAAAATCTTACATATCTTTTATATCCTTTCCTGTTTTTTTCCCTGCTGCCTGTTCTTCTATATGTCATATCCTCCTTCTTTCACTTTCTCTTTCTTCCCTCATCTCTATATTTTCTTCTACTCTCACTCTTTATCTACTGTTTTTCACTGATTCCCAGGTCAATGAGGATGCCTTCTGTGAAGTATCAGAGAGGGGAGATGGTGATGGGCCGCTGGCCTGGCAGCAGCCTGTATTATGAGGTCAAGGTGCTGGGCTATGATGCCAAAAGTCAGCTTTACACGGTCATCTATAAGGATGGTACTGAGCTGGAGCTCAAGGAGCAAGACATCAAGGTATCCCTAGTGTCACAGAGAGATATACTGTCACTGTTTCATGTAACATTTTGTGCATGCTTTAGCATTGTGTAAATCTCTTTTCAGTGCTTAGGTTACAATTTGTAGATGGTCAGCTATGAAAATAGCACAGACTTAGGATTTAATTTGATTATTTAATAAAGTTTTTCTAGGAATAATGTTGCTTTAGCTGATAATAAGCTGATTATCTACTCAGGCAGATGAAGGAAGTTCTCATGTTGGTCCTCATCTCTGCTCATAAAATGTTGGTTTCTTTTAATCCCCCATATTAAAAATAATTTTAAAATTGTACAGACAACCTCTTCTTCAACCTGCTGTGTAAAGTTTAAGCATTATTTGGACTTGCTATATTATACATAAGATGAGGTGGATTTTGGTATGTTTTCTGTCACCTTTCATTGACCTGTTCCAGTTACAAAGACAATGTACAATTGTTAATGATGTTTGCAGTCTCCTTTATTGTTTCACTTGCTGTTTTCCCTCAGAATGCTGCTGGTTTCCAGACCCGTTCTCGTTCCCGCTCTCGTTCTCGATCACCTGGCCGCCGTCGTAGCCGGTCACGCTCCCCAGCAAGGACCACACGGCGCTCTTCCTCCCGCACAGCGGCGGCTGTCGCTGCAGCAGCTATAACAGAGAGTGCACCATCCTCTCGCAGGGATACAAAGCTGAAGGATACACTAGAAGTCAGGCTTAGTCCCCTGGTAAGTACCACAGCTGCCCTCTCAGTCTCTCATTCTCAGCACTGATGGTACAAGATCAGAGTCAAAGGGTCACTTATTGTAAATACATAAATTGGGCTACTGTACCATACACGGTGATACTTTTCACCTCTGACACCCACATGACTGTATTATATGCATAGTCTCTATCAATTCACAAGTTGTCAAACAGCATAGATCAGATTTTACACAAAATGTGAAATTGCGTAGTGCATTAGAATAAATCATAGCCTGAAATAAAAGCCAGCTAAATCTAACCAAAGTCATTAATCAAAAAGTTCCAACACTGTAAGTGAAGCCTCTGCTGATTCAGATTTTACTTCCTGTAGCTACATTTGTTAATGTCACCAGGCAACAAAGGCAGTCTCTGCAATTTTCATGTTGCTTCCTGTAACACCAACTCAGTCATACAGTTTAATGCACGAGTTGCAGGTTGACAAAGTAAATTGTAATCCCTGTAATGTCCACTCGCACACAGGTACAGTTTATGATATAGTGGTGAAATCAACCCAGATGCCCACCACATTACACTGGTCTTTGTTCATTCATATTCTTTAGCTTGCCCTACCAGGCAGGGGCTTGTTAGTAATCACATTGTGACACTTGTGCAGTTCTTAACCTTAGTAAACAAAGACTGTAATTATATAAGATCATGTGTACTGTAATATGAAATTAAACAAAAAATACACTGGCTACTTGGTAACCAATGATCATGAAGACTGCAAAATGGCTTTTTGGAAATGAAGTGGAAAAAAAGAAATGTCACTATAGAGGAGATGACATGTATTGGTCAAGTACGTATAATTGAATTAAAGTTGTGCCAGTAATTGATTTTGAAAATGCACCCAATTATCTGACTAGATCCATCGTCAAATGTCCTAAATCATCAGTACCTTGTCATTGTTAGAAAGACTTTCCGCTTCTGTCATTCTGGATTTTGATCATAACACCGTCACATTCCCTCTGCCTATTCCTCACGTTGCTTTTTTTTCCCCTTTTTGTCTCTCCATCTCCATCAATCTCCCTCCATTGTTTGATGGGCAGCAACAGACAAAGGCAGCTGAGAACAATAGCAACAATAAGCATGAAAGGAAAGAGGAGAAACAAAAAGAGGAGAATAACACTGCTAACAGAGTAAATGAGGTGAGTTTTATTTTATAATGAAAAAAGATGTTCATCTGTGTGAGGAGGGGAAGGCCCATATTTACTGAAATAACAATTCAACAATAAATTAAAAGTGGACAGTCCCATTGCCCCAGTACTCTCAGTACGCACATGAACATCAACATAGATGAACACAGACAAAATCTTTAAATATACTCAAGAAAATTTGTGCAATAACTGAAATGTTAAATTGAGTGAAAAACCATCTAAAGACATCGTGTCTTTGGACTGCACTGCACTTAATCCCATTTTTTTTTTTTTTTTTTTTCATGAACTTTTCTACTGTTTCAGCTCTGTTGAGTTGAAATAGTTGTCAGTTTTGTCAGACAGAAGGTACTCCAAAAAACAACTGATGTTCCAGGCCATACTCAGTTAATGAATGGGCTTTGAAGTAAGTTGTTGGAATGTCATGATGCATGCATGTTGGGGGGGGCCGTGTGTATGTTTTCCAGCTGAGAGAGGCTCCCCTCACAAGATTGAGCCTCATGTAATCAGTCACATGGTACTAACATGTGCCACATCTTTGCACATGTTCTCTTTCCCTGCCTTTTAAAATTTTCTGACAGCTGTGAGGACTGTACCTCTAGAAAAGTGTAGAATGGAAGTCTGTATTTTTGTCTAAATCAGATCACTCTCGAGTAAATGCAGACCTGAGATCAGCTAGCTTCAGAATTGTTAGTTGGTATTTTGGATGCCCGTATCATGTTTTTTTTTTTTTTTTTTTTTTTTTTTTTGCTGCTGATAGCCATTGCACCACAGTTTTTAAGGCCAGCTGTTCAAGATGTAAAATAAAATAGTCTAATGTGGCTTCTAAAACATGATCTGAAAGACCTGTGAGATTAAAATAGGACGCAAATTGAAAGTGCATTTGTTTTAAAAAAAGAAGGGGGGAGGACAAGTATGTAAATAGCATATGGCTTAGGCTAAATGCCTTTGCCTTGTAAAGCATTGTCAGTAGATTCTTTTTAATGAAAAGGAGCATCTCTGCCTTTTCAGAAGAGATTGTTCTTGCATTCATCAACGATGTTTGATGCAGGTCTGAACAAGCGCTCACTCTCCACACTTGTGCAGGGTTCAGAGAGGTAACCTCTTGCAACTCTGCTGAGAGCAGGAAAGTGATCCTCACTGGTTGACGTCAAGGAACCTGGTCTTGGCACCTTCTCAGCTTGCTCGCCTGGCTCCCCGTCCTTAGTTGGGGTCTGTCTATGGCCCTCGGCCACCAGATCCAAAAGCAGTCCCTGTGTTTGCGCCTTGAGCCTTTCAGAATCTGTGCTTGTATCTTTTATTTAAAACAAAGCAAACAGTAATCACATTAATTAGGCATGCTGTTTGTTAGACCAGCACAGAATTAGACTCTGAACTTGGGCTATATGTCATCCTAAATAGGCCTAGTTTGATATATGCCAAATATATAAGATGGATAAAACAGATTTTCTGCAGCTAAATGTGGGTGTTAGGTTAATCTAAATTGTGTTCTTTTAATTGGATTAGCCTATTTATCTTATTTTGTTTTATTATTTTATTTTGTTCATTTTATTTATGCTGATTATTAGGCTAAATGTTGGTTTTCTCACCTTGGGTATGATGTCATTTATGCTGTGCTCTGGCCATCTGGTGTGTGTGGGTCCTGCATCCTTCAGCCGTTATAATGCACCTTTTCTTCTGGAATATGCCATGCCAGGAACTTGTTCTGGAACGTAGTGTCCGGTGCTGCAGCTGTATGGGAGCCAGAGAACTCTTGGGACTGCAATACCACTTTAGTTAGAAGTTGGAAATCTGTACCAATCCAATGAGCTGTCAAACTCAGCATCGACTTCGGACTGACGTCCACTCGTGAAGCTTATAGAAGCAATGTCTTCTTTCAGGAAGCTATCCTGTGTGTGAATACGCTGCCTGGTGGAGCTCGGGTAGGGCAGCATCTGTAAAATACATATGACCTGGGAGAGTGTAGCTGGGGTCAGTGTGAGAGAGCAGTCGGCAGAATCCAGCATCTTCCACCTTGGGAATTCCATGCCTTTTCTCATGATTGCCTTAGCCTTCTCATTATCAGAAGGCTGGGTGCTCTTTAAAGAGGTTTGCATTACTTGGTGTTTGGGTGCTGCCTTTTTCTTTTCACCCTTTGCTGTCAGCTTAACAAAATCACCATGTTTGCTGGGTGATGTGTCTTCAAGTGCCTGATTAAAGTTCTTGTGTTGAAACTTTGCTACCCCCATGGGGTATTTTATCCTGGCATACATTGGGGGGCTACTCATGCACAGTTGTTGCTTTCAGCCACATGCATGAGAGCATAGTACTGGTTTGTAGATAAGTCTTTCTGCCAGAAGTGATTCCATCACATTTTTTTCTGTAGGTATTTAGTGTGTTTGGATTTTACTGCATGGGTTTTTGAGAGTTGTGCCATTGTAGAAACAGTTGGGAGAAATCTGTGTCAGATACTGGGAAATGTGAGATTCTTTTTGCTGCGTCGCATGTAGTTTTAAATGTGGAAAGTTGCAACTTTCTTTTAAGGGGACAACGGCCAGATCAAGACAGGGCATGCTAAACTTGCCGTGTGGTAGAAAGGGCATTTCCGCCACACCATTAGGCATCTCTGTCATTGGACCTTTTGTTTAAGTTGCTGTAGATATTTCAATTGAAACACCCTGCCCACACATGGTTTTATGTATATGAACTTAACCTGATGAAGATCTTCTCAACCTTAACCATGTCAATTATGTGGAATTCTTTGTTTTTTATCCACCACAGCCGTCATGTGGACTTTATTGTGTTCAAGAACTTTGTTTAAATGGCAAGCCTAGATCTTGTGCAACTTTTGTCTTTGATTTGTATGTTTTAGTAATCCAAAATCCTGAATAAGCCTAAATCTTTCTTTCAAAGTCTGAGTCTAAGGTAGAGGCAGAACCTGAGAAGAACCAAGGCCGTTACAACCTGCGCCGTAGGAAGGATGACGGAGACGCCAAACCAGCTGAGGCCAGACCAGAGCAGCTGGAGGAGAAGGATGCCAAGCTGGCTGCAGCTCCTGCTGCCTCCACCCCACTTGACTTTGGTGGGAAGATGGGTAGGTTACAGGGTGGAAAATAGTAAAAAGCAGTTACTAGCCTGAGAAGGAAGTTTTTCACATGAAATTGTTGGGCATCCTTGCACAAGCTCAGTTAAAGGCCACAGAATAGTATGTAGTCACACTTTTCATTATACGTTCTATCAGGCTGAGTTTTGTGTTAGTGTTGCCTCTTTCAAACAGTGTAAACAATTAGAAATTATGTTTTTGATAAATGTAGTATTCATTACAGGACAGCTGTATTGGATTGTGGAAGTCTCTATTTTTCAGCACACTGCTGTATATTCATTTAGTCAATTGATATTAAATTCTTTTTCTGTAAATCAATGAGAGAATTGATTGACAGCCTATAGGGATCCTAGCAGTGGAGGTGAAAACTGAATGTAGCATAGACCTATGGTTTTCTGAGAACAATATGTATTCTGTGCTATCATAAACTACACACAGCTTTTCAGTTTACTAAAAGAATGGAACGCTGCCAGTCTGTAGATGATGCAAGCCTGATTTTTGGAAACTGCACAAGCTAGAGGAAGAAAAAAAAATCTGATTTCCTTTTGGCAGTCTTGCCTCAGCTTCACTGTGTGTGCAGTACCCACCTTACAGATTGCTCAGCTATATGATTCCCTTATATGCTGGGGAGTTGTCAGTGTGAAATCAGTAGTTGAATTTGTATGTGTGTACGCATTTCTGCATGATTGGTGGTGATGTTTAGCTTGACATGCAGAAATGTTGTGTTAAACTGAATCTGATCACACTGATGACATTCATATTCCCGATGTGTCTTTTCTTTCCTCCAGGAGCATACTTCTGGCTGCTCTTCCTTCCAGCCTGGGTTCTCTTCCTCATACTTCAAGTCAACTTGGAGGACCCCAGCCTGGCCAACTTCCCTTCTCCTTTGCCCCCTCTTGAAGCCTTCTGGGATGCCCAGGCTCTTGGCTTTGTCATCCTCTGGGTCTTCTTCCAGGCCCTGCTTTACATCCTGCCTGTTGGAAAAGTGAGTGAGAAGAGCTGAAAACTGTACAGACAAAAATGCATGTATGAGTTAATGAAGAGAAATTAAGGCAGTGTACATGTCGTTGCACACAAATGCAGTCTGTTCCCCCATCTCTTCTGTTTGTTGCTTTGAACTCTTCATGTTTCGACATTTTTATTCAAAGACCTCTACTTTGAAATTTTGGGTTTGTTCATGCTTCCTTTTTGTTCCTCCCATCCTCTGCTGTGTTCTTGCTGCCATTGTTACGGTGGTTATCAGCGCAGAAGTCACTGACAACGTAAATTCTGGTATTGGTGTTGTAAGGTTCATGTAGTACAATCACTTGGCGGTAGCTGCCTTGCTCTCTGTATTCACTAATACAGGAAAGACGCACGTGAACCAACACATGACTTTCGTCTGTTTGTTAACTCTGGCAGGAGGCAGAAATTGGATTAATGGTCAGGAGTAACAGTTTCTGAGATACTCCACAGGAAAAAGTTGTTCTTTCCCTCCAGGGTCATCTCTGCTTCTTGATATCTTATCTCAATAACTGTGATCACTCTCTACTCAAGGTTAATGGATTAACAATATAAAGATATTACATTTTTGTGTTTGGTTTTTCAATCAAAGTAATTCTTTTCTTTTAATATAGATCAAAAACTGATGGATGTCTTTCATCCTCAGTGTTCTATCATCCCTCAGAAGTCACTACTGTGGTAAAATGAGGACAGGCATATCCCCTCATAGATTTTTACAATGAAAATGTCATATGCCATTTGAAGTGAGATTGAAAGCTATCACAGATTTGTAAACAGACCTCTTTGGGCTCTCTCGTAATCCGCTCATTATCCAATGGATCCGTGAGTTTTAGCGTGCATGTGTTTACTTGTGAGTGAGTGACCCTCATTCCCACCATGACTTGTCCCCTCACAGTCAAAGGTGCTCTTGGTCGGCTGTTAATCCCAGTTTCTTCTGTTTCTCTCTTTTAGCTGAGTGACGGCATGCCACTGAGGTCTGGGGAGAGGCTGAAGTACAGAACCAATGGTGAGACCGTGTGAAGTGAAAACTCTGTCTACAACTCTCACTGCGAGCCACTTCCATTCCAATCAATAAGCGTCTGTTACTGCACTCTCTGTGTTGTAGTTAGTGAATACGTTGCTATCATGTGGTCACTGCCATTCACTAATTCTGACTTCTGGCTCATCTATGACTTCAACTGGTAACAACAAGCTTCGAGCATTGATTTGAGCGCATTATGGGACAATGATTTTGCTGTCATTTCTGGCTTGTTAAAATGTTCATCTTTCAACTTCCTTTTTTTTTTTTTAAAATTGAATTCCAAGCTGTTTGCTTTTTGTCTTCCACATTCGATCTTTCTTTTGTCTATTGTATCTAACCCCCTCTGTGTCCCTCCAGGTTTCTTTGCCATCATGGTGAGTGCTGTAGCAGTAGCTGTGGCTGTACACCAGGGTGTTGACCTCACTTACATTCACAGCCACTTCCTGCAACTGGCTACGGCCTCCTTCCTCATCTCCATCCTGCTCAGCGTCTACCTGTATGTCCGCTCTCACTATGCCGCCCCAGGGCAGCTGGCACTCGGGGGAAACTCTGGTAAGGGGAAACTTCTAGAATTAACTACTCACTGATCACATACATTGTGCTGTTATTCATTCATTTATTTTGACCGTTGTCAGCTTTGTTTGCACAGTTGTGATATCTCTATTCCCTCCCTCTGTTTCGCCAGGCAATGTGGTTTACGACTTTTTCAAAGGACATGAGCTCAATCCCCGCATCAAAAACTTTGATCTGAAATTCTTCTGTGAGATGCGCCCGGGTCTGATTGGCTGGGTGAGTTGTCATGGGACGTGCAATCATTGTGTCTTGAGTTTAGAAATGTGCCAGTGTACCACAGCTTGTTGTGGAGGTGATGATGGTGCCACTTGAGCTGTTTCAGTGGGGCCTGTAATTTACACAGTGCACTCTGGTGGCCGTATGTGGAATTGATTTTTAACCTCAGATGTGGCATGAACTGAAGGAACACCTTGTGTTAGCTTGTGGTTATGAGTTTAAGGCAAACTTTCAGCTTAGATTTTAAAGCAATTTGTAGCAATCAAGAACTATTGTACAGCTTTTGAACATGGGTCCTTGTATTTTGGAGGTGTTTAGATGATCAGTGAAGGTTTTGTACTATTGTCTGGTTGTCAGTGTAAAGTATTTTAAAAGACAAGGCAGGTATTTTAATATCCAGCATTCTGAATGATTAGGCAGCATTCAAAATGATGGATTTCATCTGTCTTTCATTGTTCAGTGTTTGATCAACTTTGCGATGGCGCTGGCTGAGATGAAGCAGCAGGGTCTGGATGCTCCATCTCACTCCATGATCCTTGTGAACCTCTTCCAGCTTCTCTACGTGGTGGACGGCCTTTGGAATGAGGTGCGCTTAACAGAGCACAAGATAAAAATGTGCTGTAACAGCGACATTTTCTCAAAAATACTTCTCAAAGGCAGTCTGATGAAACACACTGATAGAAAATGATTACATACATAGTCAGGGAGGTCAAATGAAACAAAACGAGTGATGACTGAATCTGTTTTTGTCTCCATAGGAAGCCATCCTGACCACCATGGACTTGATGCACGATGGTTTTGGCTTCATGTTGGCATTTGGTGATCTGGTGTGGGTTCCCTTTACTTACACACTGCAGGCCTATTACCTGGTCAGCCACCCCAACCCCCTGAGCCTCCCTGCCCTTGCAGCCATTCTCACACTCAAACGTAAGTCGGACCGGGAAATCAACCTGAAGTCACTGATGATCTTGATTGAGGATTTGGATTGTTTGATTGCATAATTATATTCATATATAGTTCTTTGTTCCTGTATATTGAGGTCATGTATAGCTTCATAGTGAGAAATATCAAGGACATTTGATAAAAACATCATTTGATTATTCCCAAAGACATTAAGTTAAGATTTCATCGGTCATTTTGCATTCCCGCTTTCTAAAGTCAGGGATGATGTTTTCTCTTGGTCTTATTTTTTCAGTCTTCGGCTTCTACATCTTTCGGAAATCCAACTCTGAGAAGAATGCCTTCAGGAGAAACCCATCAGACCCCAAATTGTCTTGTAAGTTTTCATGCATGCAGAGCTCAAGCCTAAAGGCGTCTTGGCGTTCTGGGGACAATAAAAAACGTGTTCAAGACGAACAGAGATATTCCCTGGGACATCTCCCAGACGAGAGGGATTTTTGTATGTATAACTATCATTTAGAAAATGAAACTGAACTGAGTACTTATTGCAGCAGAGCTCATATTCACATACTGTGACTATATTCACATTATTATTATTGTTTTGGTTTATACTGATGCTGCGAGATCTGCCTCCTGTGTCTCTGACGTGATAAAATTGGAAAGGTGGAGTAAACTCACCATCCTATTTTATTTCAACAACAACAAATCCATCTGGTTCTGTTTTTTAAGATACAGCAGATGAAGTAATACACTACAATGTAATGTTTTTATCACGTCTAACAAAACAGGACAAGTTTTCAATATATGAAACTTAGGCAAAGAAGCCCGTTTCTGTCGTTCTCACCGATAATATATATCTGTGTTTTTCTCCGTCTTTCTTTCTCAGATTTAAAGACGATCCCCACAGCTACAGGGAAAAGTCTGCTGGTGTCTGGCTGGTGGGGTGTGGTCCGCCACCCTAACTACCTGGGAGACCTTATAATGGCCCTGGCTTGGTCCCTACCATGTGGTGAGTTGACTTCACATTTGCACCACAAGTGATCAAACACTAAGGACGCTTGTTTTATCAATCAAGGTGCAGAATAATCTGCTATTATATGTCAGTGGATGTGTACAAGGCTCATAAAAACCATTTCCATCACATCAGCTGCCCTTATCACCTGCAAGAGCAGCAGTCTCTCCACAATGAGGTACTGACTGTTTAGTAGTGAAGTTCAGAGTCCAGACACACAGTATATACATATGGAAGTTTTAGAGGCCACCTTTTTTGTGGGTAATTATGTGTAAATTAATTAAAACTCACAGTAACCTCACTTGCAGTTATGAGCAAACAAAGTAAGAATATATACCACAATTGAAACAAAAGTACAAATAAAGGTTGTCTGTATTTATTTTCTTGGGGGTTATTAAGGTCGCATTTAGTTGGTCAAATAGGATCAGATAGAGCAGCTCTTCACAAAGTCATGCGGAGGAAAAAGTCTTGCTGCACTGACCTCTGAGGGTTGAAATGTTAATGACTCCCACCCACCTGGTAAGGTTCAGACAGTAATCTTTACTCAGATTTACTGTAATAGCTGTAGTCGTAAAATAGTTTGCACACTAAAATATGTAGATAAAGTTAAACAGACAGGCAACATAAAGAATAGGGATTGTGGGATTTTTTATAATTTTTTAAATTTTTTTTTATTTATTTTTGTTAGAGATGCCTGTGGGATTTGAAGTAACAAAACTACTACAGAACAATGATCTTTTGCCACAGGATAAAAATGGTGTGAGAAGATTAGAGAAAATTGTATTACTTTCTACCTACAGATAAATTCAGTCAGACTAAAGTGTCTTTTTTTTTTTTTTTAAACTTCCTGCACTTTTCTCATCAAAATCTGCAGGCTTTAGCCACCTCCTGCCATGGTACTACATGATCTACTTCATCATTCTGCTCGTACACCGAGATTCCCGCGACATGAGCGAGTGCAGGAGGAAGTATGGCTCAGCGTGGGATGAATACTGCCGAACTGTTCGCTACCGAATCATTCCCCGTGTCTACTGAGGAATCCAACGCTGGACACTCCCGAGCTGAGGCCTTTTTTGACCCAATGTTATGGCTGTGAAGGCTCACAAAAAACCCAAATATGAATGGATTGACTGACTGATTTGTCTTTTTACAATCTTTTTTTTTTTTTTAAACCAAGAATTAAAAAAAAAAAAATCTTGATTCTGGACTGAAGGTGCTACAGTATTTAGAATTTTTTGATGAAAGAAAAAAAAGACAGTCATTAGTATTGTGGATTGTTTGAAGAATTGCCTTTTTAAACAGAAAATACTCAGATATATGCTATTAAAAGTTTACAAACTTTGGGTGGAAAAAAACGCCTCTGCAAGGAATGTCTTGTTAGTAGGGATGCCCCGATCGGGATTTGCCGCCGATTGTCTATGAGCCATATCGCCTGATACAGGGTTTTTGTTTCTAATGTTTTGTTTTAAATAGCAGCTGGTATGGCAGTATTGGTCAATTTGACTGCTTTGTAGTGTATTGGGCTCCACCAGGTGGCAGTTAAACCTTGGCTATAAATGCTGTGTTGTCAAACTTGTTCAGAGATGTAGTGTTGTGCATCGATGACACGCGCACGGTTAAGTGGCTTCTTTCAAAGCTTGTGTTACCTCTGCTGTTACGGTGGCAAGTTTAACATACATTAGACCACTACAACTGACCACATGATAAAATGTTAGACTGAGACTATGAACAGTTTCATTACATGGCAGTGAGTCAAACATCTGGCTAAGTAGTATTAGAGGACACCATGGATGTAATTAGCATGGCCTTAAGCAATACAGGGGAATGAACACGAGCAGTTTCGGTTTTAAATGGTTTTATTTAAGCTATAAGCTCATCTAAAAGGCTGTGAAGACAGAAATAAGCAAGCTTTTATTTCCTGCAGGCATTGTGGATGCAGCACAAGCAGGCAAGCAAGTTTAACAGGCTGGTTTGTAACGTTGCTTTTCAAATGCATCACCATCAGAAGAGTGAATGATGAAAGGATGTTTGCTGCCTTTTCATCTTCACTAGTCGGTCAACGTTAGCAATTTACAGACTGGAGGAGATAGATAGGTAGATAGATAGATAGGTACTTTATTAATCTCCAAAGAGAAATTTACAGGGAAGACTAATTTAATTCACCGTGCCGCTCAAAGGCTACCAGCAGCTATCAGCAACTTTTAAGGTGGAATGTTTTCTTGCATGTTTGTCAGAGCACGAGTTGATGTCATGAATCAATCGATGAATATGCTTAGACTTAGTTCAATCGGCAGAGCAGTGAACAGGTTGCCTATATTAGCTCCAGAAGTACAGCTGAAATATGCGGTGTAAGCACCCCCCCTCCTCTTGTTCTGTGCGCAGACAGGCAGTGTGTGGATGTGTGCTGTCAGGAGAGACAGCAAAACAGTACCTACAAAGAACCCAGAAACTTCATAAAACACATGGAGAAAAGCTGAGTAGTCAGCGATTTGGCAGTTGCTGATGAACAACTATGCCCCACCCCCCCAGAATTACTTATTATCAGGCGCTGATCGATCTGGGCATCCCTACTTGTTAGGATGTATATTTTTGTACATACACATTTGTTTTTATACTTCAATAATAATTCACCACTTGCTTATTTTTTGGTTAGTTTTACTTTCCTCCCATATTCAAAATGTTAAAACATCAGCTTGGCTATTACAAATAATTTTGTAAGTACTCCTTCCTATTATAATTATACTGCTTGTGCATATTGTGAAGGATGGGATTAAAAATAATTTTAAATGACCTGTACAGTGGAATTAGGACTCATCTTCTTTCTCAGGACCCAGGATGTCGAATGATGTCAGAAAGTTGAATTAGAAAAGTTTTGTCTTAATAATTTTGTTGTGCATAATTTTATATAGATATCTAGTTTTGATTTGAGAGTGTAAAATGATTTTGGTGGTTTGAAGAAAATGCACTAATGCGTCAAGGCATTTTTTTTCCCCCCCATATGTCATCAATTCCAAAGTGTATTTGATTGGGCTTTACTACCTCAGGTTCACTCACTGTCCAGTCCTTCCTCCTCTGTGTCCTCTAGCAGGCAGTGTGTGTAATTATGAGTGTGAAGTCACTGCTTAAGAAAGCAGAATGAGTTAGACTTGTTTTTCATTTCAACAATCACGTTAGTATCTGTTATGAACAAGTGGTACCCATACACATTACAGGAGTCATGGCGTTAGGATGGATCTCCCAACTACTTTTCCTCCCTGTGTTTTTATAGTGCTGATGAAACATTTGTGGGTTTTTTTATTTTTTATTTTTGTCCTGCCAGTATCTGGAGCATGTTCTCTATTATGATCTGGCTGTTGATTTGCCACCACTGCCACATGAATTTGGTTTGAACCTCTATAAGCTTTAACTTGCCAGGTCATATGACAATGACAATTTTAATGAAGTTTATACTGTGACAACATGCAGAGTTGTTGACTGTGTTAGCATTTATAACCTGTGCACTTGGAAACCCAAAAAATGCATGTGCAGCTGTAGATGAGTACATACGTAGCAAAACATTAACTAGAAAACGTAGCATTTTTTTATGCTGTGCTGACTGAATACCATGTAAATATTACTGAGGGTTTTTTTTTTTGTTTGTTTTTAATTATGTTATTATGAGTAAAAGAGGTGACAGTAGTAATAATAGTATTGTTTCTCATTAGATATTTAATGTGCTTTTTTTTAGTTAACTACCTTATTTTGACCACTGTAGTTATGTTTACAGTTAGATCTGCCATCATTATGAAAATGTATGAAAACGTAATGTCAAATGGTGTGCTACACTCTGTACCCTATCAGAGAAAACATGATTGATATTTGAGATGCAATCATCCTGTCTTCCCCAATACGCATAATGGTGATATATTTTTTTTTTAATACAATGTGGTAAACTTCTTTTCTTGGTTTGGCAAGCAATAAGTTGGATGTACTTGGATATATGACAACAATGAATGGGAAGTTAACCAATCCAGCAGACTGTCAGTGTGGATGAATCAAATCTGTGACTGGCTGGATAAAGCTCATCTGTACAAATGTTGCAGCATAAAATAAAAATTTACAGTATTTCCTTTTTCTGCTTTCTGTGGACTGTGTTCATTTATAGGCTGGCAAACACTGCTACTCCAGGATGAGCGCGTGAGAGGCAGCGTTGAGTTGCCCTCAGCGTGGAAGATAAGTTCATGTCATATTTACTTTGAATATTCACTTTATCGGGGTTTTAGAAAGGAGTAATGCAGAAGACACAATGTAATGAGGTGCAGTGGCAACAAGTCGACAGTCCCACTGAATGTGATGACCATGACGCTACAGAATGTGTTGGCAGCAATGCGCATCTGCTGAAAGCGCCCGGACAGACCTGCAAACGTTTGTAATGCCGGAAAGCAAGTTTTGCGTTAACAATGGTGGTTGGTAACAATATCTAGCACCACTTCCACTGGCAGCTGAAGTTAGCAGCTTTCTCCTCCACGGTCTGTTCGCGTCCTTCATGCGGTGTTTGCAATCGACGGCAGCCCAATGTGCAAGACAAACAACACAAGCTCACTGATGGTAATGTGTGGAGAGGACAAACCTAGACCCGGTAGTGATTGTCTTTGGCAGTTTTAATATTAAAGATGATTTGTTTCATGAAGTCACCAAATACAGTTTATGAATTATCCGTGAAGAAATTGTTCTTGTTAGTATAGTGGACAGTGTCTCCGTTTGCCACACGGAAGGCTGGGGTGCGATTCCCTGATGGAGAGAGCTGCTTTTCAACCAGCTGTTAATCATCTTCAAGCAGGCTGTCCGTGAAGATTCTCATTCATCCAGGGGTGCATCACAATTCTCTTGTCGTTTCCTCGTTCCTCAATCCTTCCTGTCAACGGCTGTCATTCAGAGGTGCCTAACTTAACGTTACATTCTCCAAAGAGCAACAGTACAAGACATGTATGTTTCAGTTAAATTTATTTCATCCACATCCCAATGTGTAACATAGCTTATTACCTAGACTACAGCACTCTGTTATTTATCAAACTTCAGGTGGAGGAAACTGTGACGTTATGATTACAAGCCTTCACGCTTCCACGTCACGTTTACAGAACTGTCACTGATATATAAAGCAAGCACATCGGCCTCTCGTCACATGCTCTGCATGCTATCTGAGTGAAATCATGTGTTTCGTGGCTTGTAGGTTTCCCTTTACCGACACCTCTGAAATATGTCTCAATGAACAGGGAAAGGCTGATAAAGTTCAGGTGAGAAAATGACCACCTGTTTACCGGGAAGAGGCATCCAGCCAAGAATGAAGTAATTCATTTTCATGTGCATGAATAAAAGTGCTACATACTTATTTGCTAGTGCCTGTGACGTTTTCCTAATAATGTAAATATAAGTGAATATGTCTAAATGCAGGGGCGAATCTAGAAAAATATTTATGGGTGTCAAGAATGGGGCAGGCATTTTTGAGGGGTGGTAACATATGACAGATGTATACATACTGAATTTGATAGTTTGATGAAATAGTACGGACTCACTACATATGAGCACAAACTGCCATTAACAAACTCATACAGACAAACAATCTCATTTGGAAACCTGCTGCCTTACATGGAAATGCATACTTATCAATTCACAGGAAAGAAGGTGTGAATGCTGCTTCTTGCAGGCCCCTGAGCGAGGAGGTAGGGTTGGCTGCTTTGACTGACGTTATCAAGGTGCTGTTGTACACTGGTCCCAGCCTACAACCACACATTCAACAGAAATATTTAGAGACCAACCTCTGACAACCAAACACTGGGCATGAAACTGAGGTGATGACAATTATTTTAAACAGCTGTTTAACATACTTTCTGATGTATGTATCTGATCTGATGAGGTGCTCCACAGCCTGACGTGCTGACATCTTCCCTGGCCTCTTCCTTCCCTGTGCGGATGGTGGCAGGAGATGCAGCAAGATGGCAGACATGTCGCTGTCCCACCCTACAGACCAACAAACGTCAGGTTAGCATAAAGATGAGATAAGACTTATTTGTCATATACACAATACAATACATATACATCAAACAAGTCGCAGTGAAATGTGTTGTTGTGCCTGTTACAAGATATAATAAAACACAGTGTAAGATATAATAATATAAGATATATAAAATCTGAAATATTTATGTCTCATGTACATTAAATTGGCACAATTACAACAATTACAATTACATTCTCAACCACAGCAGTTGACTCAGCGTTGCGCCTGAAATCCAGCAGCTCTGTGGTAGGTACCAGTCCTCGGCTTTCTGTTATCACTTTTGTCTTGAGACTGGTGGGCCACTTCTCCAAGAATTTGTTGGCTGTGGCTTCCCCAAACAGCAGTCTGAAGTCTTGTTCTAGCAAAAATATAGTGCATAGAAAGGAGTGATGAGAGACGTTGCATTTCTGATGCCCACTGATGTTCCTACATTTGTGAACTTAAATTAATTTGTTTCTGTGTTTTAGCCCTTTGGTACAATGTCTGACACTACAGCTATACACACACACACACGCATACACACAGGCCTTTGCTACCTTGGTCTCAAACCCCCCCCCCAAAAAAAACAAGGAAAACCCTCACTGTTTGTAAAATGTGATGGTGGCGATGCATTTAGTAATACAGGCAAAGAAACATTAAGATTTCGGTGGCTCAAGTGTCTCTGTATTATGTTGTCTCATGGTTCGAATATCAAAATGTGTGTGAGAACTCGACCGAAGCAGCCATGTTCCGCAAATGGTGACTCGTTTTCACAGACACAGATACAACTGTTAACAGGCATCTGCAGCCAGTGCCCGTAGCACATGAGTATATGTTTCTGTGATTCAGCTAATGAAGATGTCTTACCAGTCCCGGTGTGTCTAGAAATCTCGGGAAGACTGTGAACACATCTGCTGTTCTCTTGTGTGTGTCACAACAGCAATAGCTGCTTCCACCTCCTCATCAGATAACACTCCGTCAGCGGTAAGGGGTCTAGGTTGACCATGGCCTGGCCCGCCACCTTAAGACAAAACACAATTTTATTGATCCCTGCCTACAAAATCCATCAATATCATATGTAGATGATAAGTAAACTTATTGTTGGGAGATCTGTTGACAGAGGGACCTCTTTTCTCTGCAGCTTTCCTTTGAATGGTCTTCAACTGTGATGCAAGGTATCCTGAACCGTTCCAACGTAATTAAATAAACACAGACTGACTATGCTATTAACATTTCTAAGGGCAATTATGTGCTAAATGTTGTAATAACCCTTTTACTTACATATCCATGTTATGAATATGGGTGTTCCAGATATGGAAACAGAGCAACTATCCCCTTTTTTCAATCAACTTAAATGGAAAAAAAAAAACATGCACTCAAAAATTTTTAAACCATATGTCCGAGTGGAAAATGATAACATAAAAACACTTCCCATAAAATGGAACAAAATCCAGATTAGACTTAACAACAATGTCCACTACCCACCGCTTTTGCCTCGTTCTTTATGTGGCACAGCCTTTTAGGTTCACTTCCTTCAGCAGCAGCTGCTTCATCAGGAGGGTCACACATCGTGAAGTTCAGAATAATAGTTTCTTCAGATGATGCTCAGCATGATGATGATGATGATGATAGAGAAGCATCTGTGCATTAGGGAAAACAAACAAAACAGAAGCATATTAAATGTAACTGACATAACTCCCATCCCAGCCTTTAAGTTAACACGAACACATATGAGAATGGTCAGTGATTACCAAGTTCTTTGTTGATCAACATGACTGGAGGGTTCCTGATGACTCCTTCACTTTTCTTCAAAGACCTCTGTCAATTTCTGTCTCAGATTGGTCCAGCACCTTCATATCTGGCTGCCTGCTTTCTGGAATGTTAAATTTTAGGCGCGCTGAAGTAAAGGAAGAAAAAGGGTATTACAGAAATCATAATAATTGTGTTGAAACTTAAGTCAATAGGTCATTCCCATCCATTTTAAGGCATAGCAGAAGCAATGACCAACTCAGATCATTCAGAAGGAATGGTTTTATGATGAATTAGGTGTATCAACCAAGTAAAAAGTTGTGATATTGTTCTATCCTGATGTACTCACTAACCTTCTTTCATGAAGGCATCGAATGTTAGGTCATTAAGCCTATTAATGTGCTTATATTGTTCCATAACCTTCATCTTAAGTTTCCCACAAAGTTAACAGGGGGATATCAGATAAACTGCTAATTTGAGAGCTCACTGCCACAGTTAGCTCAATTATGAAAATCGTAGCACGAGAAGAGACTTAACTTCGGCGACAGCGGCTCACTGCCCGCTGTAAACGGACATTATACTCCAGCAGTCCTTGTGGCAGTGACAGTGTCATTCAACAGAGCGTCTATGAAAACTATATCTATGAAATTATAAAACCGCGTTTAGTCGAAAAACAATAATTAAACGGTGTTGTGGACACGGGAATATTAAAGTTACTGGCCTGACTGTGGCACCAGTCCAGTCAACTCCCGCTGCATGTGATGGCTCAGCAGTCACAATGTTACACAGACAGAAGCGTAATCATCACTCTGCAAAACTTTACACTGACTTTTAACTCAACTCTTAGAGTGGGTTTACTCACCATAGAGTTGTGAATACTCTATCTAGGTTAAAATTGGTTGACTCTGAAATATTGACACCCCATTTCTTGTACCATTTCTCTTCATCTACAATTCCCTCATGAGCAAGCACTTGGCGACAGTGCCGAGGAAAAACTTCCTTTTAGGAGGCAGAAACCTCGAGAAGAACCAGGCTCTGGGTGGGTGACCATCTGCTTCAACCGGGTGGGCGGGTGGGTGAGAGAGACAGAGAGAGATATAGAGATACAGAGAGAGGTTCAGGGTTGGACAGAAATCACAGTTTTGACAGCTGTAATAGATTTATAGGTATACAAAGTACATATGGCATGGTATATGCCTATGTGATATATTTATGTATGTGATGTATTAACATATTAACAGCAGATAGTATATGAACATAGCACGGCACTAATGATCTAATAATAACAGTAGCATTGCTATTAAAAATGAAATAGTTGCAGTGGATGTCAGGCAGGTCACACCTGCTGTGTCAAGGATTGGAGCATATGAGAAACTGTCCTTGATCATGAATCTTGCCATTTGTTCAAAAAGGCTGATTCTAGCCTGGTTCCAGGCCTCCTGTCCTCAGAGTGGAAATGACAGCAACAAACAACAAAAGGGACACCACCACTGCCACCACTGGCCTACAGCAACTGAAAAGTTAACGGAAAGTCCGCTAGCTTAATGCTAGCATATAATGGAAATTCCCATTAACGGGCTAATCGTATTAGCATCGCCATCGCGATTAATTAACGGTGAGATTGCAATATCAAATAAACAACAGGGGGAAGCAACACGAGTGACGATGGGAGCACAGGGAGGACGAAAAGGTAGGCAGGCTCCGGCTTTTATACGGCGGGAAATGAGGAGCCGGAAACCAGGGTAACCATGGTAACCATGGTAACCAACAAACAAAAACGAAACGGAAAACTAAACAGAATACTTATACTGCTACACTGGTGTTGTTCAGGTTTTGTTCAACAGACATTTCATGCTGTTACAAAGTCATCACATCACATGCATAGGAGTGCTGGCAGCAACAGCAGAGAGCGGCGACAGCAGTGGAATCAAGGCAGAACAAGCACAACGGAGCGGTTAGCCACAAGGCAGCAGCAACTAGCCCCACAAAGCAGCAGCAATTACCCCCACCAAAGCAGCAGCAATTAGCCCCACCAAAGCAGCAGCGGGCCAACGAGGTGGTTAGTCACACCTAAAAAGGAAACACTATTAGTATTTCTTCAGTGCACTAAAATTGATGATGGCATGTAGCATTATGCATACCTTTCTAGTAGCAGTGCACTTGCAAGAGGAGAAGAGATGAGAGGACGCCGAGCAGCCGCCAGCCTTCACCTGTGACCATACTAGCATTAGTTGTCTAGCAGCAACAATGACAATGCAGGGAGAAATGACACTTACCACTGCCAATGATCACAACAGCACACAGGGGAACACGGGGCAGCGCACAACGCTCGTCCCAAAACGCAACACAAATGCCTGAGCATAATAACGAGCACAGTGACCAACAAGGCAGAGCAAGACGCAGCCATACCTGTCCGCGACCGGACCCGGAAGCAACACGAGTGACGATGGGAGCACAGAGAGGACGAAAAGGTAGGTAGGCAGGCTACGGCTTTTTTTTTTTTCATTGACAAAACTGTAAACAATTAGTGAGGCAGTGTACAATATGACAGAGTACATCATTAGTTAAATTAAAATTACAAACATACAGAGGGTAAGGTAGGATATAAACATAAGAAAAGAAAGAAGGAAGAAAAAAATAAAAGAGATAGATACATAGGGGTATAGATCGAGGGATTCTCTTTCAGGTTAAGGTCTTCAACTAGACTGTACAGTTTTCTTGCATTATTTCTTTCCATGCATTTCAATGATGAGAAATAGTGACAGAGCTCTTTATGGAAAACATAGAAATTTGGTTTTGGCTTTTTCTGAATTTGTTTTCATGTATAAAGAATTTTCCTTGGATGATGATAGTGTTGATGGCCATTTCATGCATCGTGTTCTTCACTGGTAAACCAAATAAAACATTTTCTATGGAAAGACTAGAGAGGTTGGAGAATTTAGGAGATAGCCAATAAATCAAGTCATCCCAAAAGGCTCAGGAAATAATACATTCATAGAATAAATGGTTTGTTGTTTCAATATGAGTGTCACAGAATGAACAGTTGTGGTCAATTCCAAAGCGGTGTCTGAGGAACTCAGCAGAGCGGTATATTTCATTTACAGTCTTGAAGTGGACTTCCTTAGCCTTTGGTGGAATAGGGAATTTGAAAAATTTAGCTCGCAGTTTCACAGCTTCTTCTTTGGAGAAGAAACATAGGATTGAATTTCTGTTCGAGGAATATGGAGGCAATTCTTAAATAAAAGCTTGTCTGATTGCAATATTAGGGAGTTTGGATAAGAAATATTGTGTCCACCCACCAAAAGCGAAGGGAGAGTTGGGTTTACATCACTTTGTAACAGATTAAAGGACATTATGATTAGAGATTGTGGGATTGCTTTGATAATGTTGTTATATAGACGTCTATTATTTAAATTAAATTTTGAACAAAAATACTCAAAATTAATAGTCAACTAGTTAATTTTAATAGTGGCATTAATACTTTCTGTATCGATGGCTTTTACGTCTCCTTCGTCATAGTCTTTAATTATGATTCCTTTTTTAATGTAGTGTGTTTTCATTTTCCAAATGTAATTAAAATTAGCCTGGTTTATAGATTTTATTGCACTTTTGAAGAGTGATAGTGAATAGGCCGACATTCCATTTTTGTGAGGAAAATTCTGCCAAGAATAGAGATGTCTCTTTGGGACCAGAGATTCAAATATGACTTGCATTTTTTTTAATGTATTCCAAATGTTAAGATTATCTAAGTGTTTATATCTTTAGATATATCTGATATGTATACCAAGATACTTGACAGTAGATTTGACAGGGATATTGTGAATTGCTGCTAAAGGAGAAACATGAATTGATAGCAGTTCGCATTTATTAATGTTTAGTTTTAATCCAGAAGCCTTAGAGAAGAATTGGATTGTTTGGAGGACTTTGGGTATTTGGTCACTATTCTTCATAAATATGGTTGTATGCCAGTTGGCTAATTGTCAGTTTTTTACCTAACACTGTCAACTTCTCAAAGTCTGTGTTTTTTATAAGAATTGAGAGCATTTCTGCTGCTGCGATAAATAAGAGAGGAGAAACTGGACATCCTTGCTTTATTCCTTTATTAATTGAAAATCTAGGGCACGTCCCTTGTGGTAATAAAATTGTGCTATTAGCATCTTTATAGAATAGTTTAACCATACTAATGAATTTTTCCTCCAAAACCAAGAAGTTCTAAGACATGAAAGATAAAATTATGCTCAACTGTGTCGAAGGCTTTAAAAATGATTAAAATTAATTGGAATGATTTTATTCCAGTAAGTCAAGAATGAGCCGAATATTATTATGAATTGATCGCCCTTTTATAAATCCTGATTGTGTATCTGATATAATTTGTGTAATCCCAGATTTAAGCCTATTTGCATAGATATGAGTTAAAATTTTATAATCATTATTGAGCAGGGTTATGGGTCTGAGATTGTCAATTAGTTTGGGATCTTTGCAAGGTTTAGGGATGAGAGTGATTATTCCTTGTTTCATAGTAGTTGAAAGAGTTTGGGATTCAGAAATTTCTTTTAACATGTTAAACATAAGGTCTTTAATGTACTGCCAGAAATGTCTATAAAAATTGCTAGTTAAGCCGTCTGAGCCTGGAGATTTATCTAAAGCTAAGCTCTTCATGGCTTTTTCCACTTCACCCATATTGATGTCTGTCTCACAGATGCTTTTAAAGCATTCATCAATTCTGGGGTCTCCATTCCTTAACATGCTCAAAGAAAGTTTCAGCCTCTGAGGATGAGTAAGAGGAGGAGTATAACATACTGTAGAATTGGAAGATTTCCTTTGAGATTAATTTAGGGTCGGTACATTCTTGGTAATCTATCATTAGCGTTTTTATTGTATTCCGCTCTTGTCTCTTTTTTTTCCAGTCTACAAAAGTACGCTGAGCTCTTCTCTCCCTCCTCCATCCACTTTGCCCTTGACCTAATATATGCACCTTTGGCTTTAGAGATGTAAATATTATCTAATGCTGATTGTAAAAGTATACATTTTTGTTTGTCCTTGTCAGTTAAAGAGGTTCATTATAGATGCAGTTTATTTCCTTAATGATTTCTCTTTTTTCTTATTATCCCTGTTTAATAATTTACTATATGAAATTGAGATTTGGCGTATTTTATATTTCAGGTATTCCCATTGGTCTTTATAAGATGTAAAGTTAGAATCTTTAGTTATATAATCAATTGTTGCAATTATTTCTTGACAGAAACGTTCGTTATTTAGAAGAGTTGAATATAATTTCCAATAACCTTTTTTAAAACAAGTGTTTGTAGATACAAAACCATGCAATGTTTGACCATGCAATGGTCAGTTAGAGGTGCGGAAGAGATTGTGGAGTCGATTGTAGTCCAGGCCTATTATCAGAGACCAACCAAAAGTCAATTCTTAATTTGGCTGAGCCATCAGGTTTAAACCATGTGTAGCTCTGGGAATTTGGATTATTGTTCCGCCATGTATCTTTCAGGTTAAACACACTACAAAATTCAAGCAAAACAGGATTATAATGGTGATTTTGATATTTAGAAGGGGCTACGGCTTTTATGAGGCCGGCAATGAGGAACCGGAAACCAGGGTAACCATGGTAACCATGGTAACCAACAAACAAAAATGAAAGGGAAAACTAAACAGAATGCTCATACTGCTACAATGGTATTGTTTAGGTTTTGTTCAACAGACATTTCATGCTGTTACAAAGTCATCACAAACTCCACTGACTGCTAATTGCAAAAACAAAACAAAACAAAACAAAAAAAACAGGAAGCTGGAGACAGAAATTTGAATAGTGGTAATAGTTCTGGACAACTTTGACTTTATTATGGACAGATTGGCCTTGTTATGTCTACTCTGACAAGCAGCTCAGTGGTTAACACAACTGACTTTAACCTGGGGTTCAATTCCTGGTCATGGCATAAGAGTGTTTCTTCAGAAATTTAGAGAAATTCCACATTAAGTTCAAAAAGAGCTAGGTAAACTCAGAGCATATTTGAAAGTAAACAATTTCATTCTTACAGACTGGAGCAATGTGCTTTGATCTTTGTTATGATTCAAATGACTGCCTTGATGCACCATTGGCTTTGATGACATCACAGTTATAAACTTTATAGCTTCACAGAATCCTTCATCTTAAACTCAGTGAAGACATACTAGAGATATTCAACTCAACTACCAGACTCAACTGCTGAAACAACGACTGTGGATAATACACAAAACACGAGGTAAGCTGATACAAACGTCATGAAATTAATTTGATGAAGCATGAGGGCATTTCATTAATTCATTTCATGAAACACATTTCACAAAGACTAACAACATGACACAAAACACATTTCACAATATAAAACATTTCACAATATCCAACATTTCACTACACTTTCCTGACTGTCAACAAATCCTATCAAAAGACAAAAAGCAACAATGAGTTAATTCATCTCTACTGTCTGTGGCTATTCAGCCCCAAGCCTACTCATTCCTTCTGACTATCTAAATCTTCAATCACAATTTTATTTTTCTAAAAAGGCTCAGTAATTTTCAAAAACAGCTGGACACTGTAGTTTTGGCAAATAGTACTCAAACATGAGTTTTCTGCCCTCCCTGAACGATTGTGTCTAGTTTGGCAGACAGGCTAAACAGTTCCTTGTGACACAAAAGACCGTTTCTTATTGATTTATTTATGACCTCACACACAAAGGCACTGTAAAACTGTAAAAACAAAGAAAATATGACTTAGTCTGCATTTTAAACGGATGTATAACACATATAAACAAAGTTAAGAGAAAGTCCGCTAGCTTCATGCTAACATATAATGGAAATTCCCATTAACGGGCTAATCGTATTAGCATCGCCAATACGTAATTAAGTAATTAACGGTGAGATTACAATTGAACGACAGGAAGCAACACTAGTGGCGATGGGAGCACAGAGAGGACAAAAAGGTAGGCAGGCTACGGCTTTTATGCGGCCGGAAATGAGGAGCCGGAACCAGGGTAACTGTGGTAACCATGGTAACCAACAAACAAAAAACGAAAGGGAAAACTAAACACAATGCTCATACTGCTACACTGGTATTGTTCAGGTTTTATTCAGACATTTCATGCTGTTATAAAGTCATCACAAACTCCACTGACTGCTAATTGTAAAAAAAAAACAAAAACAAAACAGGATTTGGAGACAGAAATTTGAATAGTGGTAATAGTTCTGGACAACTTTGACTTTATTATGGACCGATCGGCCTTGTTATGTCTACTCTGACCAGTAGCTCATTGGTTAACACTACTGACTTTAACCTGGGGTTCAAATCCTGGTCAAGGTACTAGAGTGTCTCTTGAAAAATTTAGAGAAATTCTACATTGAGTTGAAAAAGAGCGTGAAAACAATTTCATTCTTACAGACAGACTGGAGCAATGCGCTTTGATCTTTGTTATCACAGTTATAAACTTTATAGCTTGACAGAATGCTTCATCTTAAATTCAGTGAAGACATAATAGAGATATTCAACTCAACTATCAGACTCAACTGCTAAAACAACTACTGTGGATAATACACAAAACACGAGGTAAGCTGATACAAACGTCGTGAAATTAATTTAAGGAAGCATGATGGCATTTCACAAATTCATTTCACGAAACACATTTCACAAAAACCAACAACATGACACAAAACACATTTCACAATATCCAACATTTCACTACACTTTCCTGACAGTCAACAAATCCTATCCAAAGACAAAATGCAACAATGAGTTAATCAATCTCTACTGTCTGTGGCTATACAGCCCCAAGCCTACTCATTCCTAAACAGATGCATAACACATATAAACAAGTTAACAGAAAGTCCGCTAGCTTGATGCTAGCATACAATAGAAATTCCCATTAACGGGCTAATCGTATTAGCATCGCCATCGCGAATAATTAACGGTGAGACTACAGTTGAAATAACAACAGCATATGACTGGATACTTACTGGCATATATTTCCATCACTCTTAGAAATGACTTCAAACTACAACTTATAAGCAACCAGCTCACTACACTTCTGTGTGACTACTTATTGCTGACTGAACTATGGTACCCCGAAAGGGTCAAAACACTCAAAGTCAAACACAAAGTCAAACCCCAAAAAACATTGATATTACAAAGCTTGCCCATAGAGGGCAGCACAATGAGTAAATAGTTCACTTTTTGGGAGTAATTTCTAGTCATATTAATACGTATTTGGTGGAAAAATGAGTTTTATGCAATGGCAGTTAGGTGGTGTATGCAGGATTGACTAAAAATAAATCACAGCGCCCACAATCATGATGATGAGCATGTCACCCAATACAATAATCTGGATCACTGATGTGTTTTTGTGTTGGTCTTTTCATGGGATTAGTTAAACAAAAGAGAAAAGCAGTTTATGTTCTTGATCATTTTTAAATTAAGTTCAATTTGGGTCCTTTTGTTACTAATTTCCCCAGTACTATTATTGCTGGTATTGTTCTACAGACATTTCATGCTGTTACAAAGCCATCACAAACTCCACTGACTGCAAATTGTAAAGAAAGCAGGAAGCAGGAAGCTGGAGACAGAAATTAGAATAGTAGGAATAGTTCTGAACAACTTTGACTTGACTCTTCAACTCAACTACCAGACTCAACTGCTAAAACAACTACTGTGGATAATACACAAAACATGAGGTAAGCTGATACAAACGTCATGAAATTAATTTAATGAAACATGACAGCATTTCAGGAAACGGAATGGCATTTGAAAAATTCATTTGATGACAAACGACAGCATTTCTAAAAACAGTTCGGCATTTGACGACGCAAGACAGCATTTAAAATTTTATTTCATGAAACATGACAGCATTTCATGTAGGCATTTGAGAGAACACGACTGCATTTCACAAATTCATTTCAGGAAACAGCGGCATTTCAAAAATTTATTTCATGGACAATGACAGTACTGCACGATTTTTATTTCACAAAACAGTACAGCATTAGTGAAACATAACAGCTCTTCATGAATTTTTTTCAGGAAACACGACAGCATTTCAGCAAAAAGGGGCATTTGAAAATTTCATTTAATGAAACAAAATGTTATTTGACAAATTTATTTCACGAAACAGGACGGCATTTCAAAAAAAACTTCTTTTATGAAACATGGCGCATTTTATGAAGTCATTCCACGAAGGAGTATGACATTTGATGAAACAGTTTGGAATTTGACAGAACAGTACGGCAATAAACGAAACACAACGGAATTTCACAATTTTTTTCAGTTAAGACGATAGCATTTCAGGAAGGCATTTCACAGAGTAATAAAAAAAAACAACAGCATTTTACGAAGGCATTTCACGAAACACAACGGCATTTCAGTAGAAAAGAAAGCATTTATTGAAACATGATGGCATTTCTCAAATTCATTTCAAGGAACACAACAGCATTTCACAAATTCATTTGATGAACCACAGCGGAATTTCATGAATTTGTTTATTTTTCTCCCCTCCTGCAACAGCCACCTTATTGTGGTGGAGGGATTTAAGTACTCGAATGATCCTAGGAGCAATGTTGTCTGGGGCTTTTTGCTCCTGGAGGGGTCTCCCAAGGCAAACAGGCCCTAGGTGACGGGTCAGACGAAGCAGTTCCAGAGCCTTTCACGGATTTATTTCACGAAACACTACGCATTTTACGGAGGCATTTCAGGAAACAGGACGGCATTTCACAAAGCATTTGAAGAAACATGACGACATTTTAGTAGAAAAGACAGCATTTATCGAAACATGATGGTATTTCACAAATTCATTTCAAGGAACAGAACGGCATTTTGCGACGGCATTTCGAGAAACACGACGGCATTTCACGAAATGATTTCATCAAACATGACGGCCTTTTATGAAGGCATTTCATGAACCAGTGCAACATTTGATGAAACAGTACAGCATTTCACAAAACACGTCGGCATTTAAGGAGAAAAGACAATATTTACCGCATTTTATGAAGGCATTTTAGGAAACAGGGCGGCATTTCAGTAGAAAAGACAGCATTTATCGAAACATGATGGCATTTCACAAAATCATTTGAGGAAACGCGTGGCCTTTCATGAATTTATTTATTTTTCTCCCCTCCTTCAACCGCCACCGTATTGTAGTGGAGGGATTTGAGTACTTGAATGATCCAAGGAGCAATGTTGTTCGGGGCTTTTTGCCCCTGGAGGGGTCTCCAAAGGCAAACAGGCCCTAGGTGACGGGTCAGACGAAGCGGTTCCAGAGCCTTTCACGAATTTATTTCACAAAACACTACGCATTTTACGGAGGCATTTGAAGAAACATGACGGCATTTTAGTAGAAAAGACAGCATTTATCGAAACATGATGGTATTTCACAAATTCATTCAAGGAACAGAACGGTATTTTGCGACGGCATTTCGAGAAACACGACGGCATTTCACGAATTGATTTCATCAAACATGACGGCATTTTAAGAAGGCATTTCATGAACCAGTGCAGCATTTGATGAAACAGTACAGCATTTCACAAAACACGACGGCATTTCAGGAGAAAAGACAACATTTACCGCGTTTTATGAAGGCATTTTAGGAAACAGGACGGCATTTCACAAATTCATTTGACGAACCACAGCGGCATGTCATGAAGGCATTTCACGAAGGCATTTCACAAAACACGACGGCATTTCAGAAGAAAAGACAGCATTTATCGAAACAGGATGGCATTTCACAAATTCATTTCAACCGCCGCCTTATTGTGGTGGGGGGATTTGAGTACTTGAATGATCCTAGGAGCAGTGTTGTCAGGGGCTTTTTGCCCCTGGAGGGGTCTCCAAAGGCAAACAGGCCCTAGGTGACAGGTCAGACGAAGCGGTTCCAGAGCCTTTCATGAATTTATTTCACAAAACACTACGCATTTTACAGAGGCATTTCAGGAAAAAGGACGGCATTTCACAAAGGCATTTGAAGAAACATGACGGCATTTTAGTAGAAAAGACAGCATTTATTGAAAAAATGATGGTATTTCACGAATTCATTCAAGGAACAGAACAGCATTTTGCGACGGCATTTCGAGAAACACGACTGCATTTCACGAATTGATTTCATCAAACATGACGGCATTTTATGAAGGCATTTCATGAACCAGTGCAGCATTTGATGAAACAGTACAGCATTTCACAAAACACGACGGCATTTCAGGAGAAAAGACAACATTTACCGCGTTTTATGAAGGCATTTTAGGAAACAGGACGGCATTTCACAAATTCATTTGACGAACCACAGCGGCATTTCACGAAGGCATTTCACAAAAGACGATGGCATTTCAGAAGAAAAGACAGCATTTATCGAAACAGGATGGCATTTTACAAATTCATTTCAACCGCCACCTTATTGTGGTGGGGGGATCTGAGTACTTGAATGATCCTAGGAGCAATGTTGTCCGGGGCAAACAGGCCCTTGGTGACGGGTCAGACGAAGCGGTTCCAGAGCCTTTCACGAATTTATTTCACAAAACACTCCGCATTTTACGGAGGCATTTGAAGAAACATGACGGCATTTTAGTAGAAAAGACAGCATTTATCGAATTCACAAATTCATTTCAAGGAACACAACGGCATGTCATGAAGGCATTTCAGGAAACAACAACATTTTACGAAGACACTTCAAGAAACACGGCGGCATTTCACAAATTCATTTGACGATACTCGATGGCATTTCATGAATTTATTTCATGAAACACTACGCATTTTACGACGGCATTTCAGGAACCAGGACGGCATTTCACAAATTTGTTTCACGAAAACCGACGGCATTTCACAAATTTATTTCAGGAAACGCAACCCTATTTTACAAAACAGTACGGCATTTGACGACGGCATTTCACTTTAAAAGACGGCATTTGTAGAAAGAAGATGGAATTTCACAAAATAATTTCAAGAAACACAACAGCATTTCACGAAACAGTTCGGCATTTGACAAAACAAGATGGAATTTCACAAATCAGTACGACAATTCACAGAACACATTTCAAAATATAAAACATTTGACAAAATAAAACATTTCACAGTATAAAGCATTTCACAAAATGCAACATTTCACAAGATCCAACATTTCACTTCTGTACACCGTAAAACTAAAGGGCTATTAAAACTCAAAAATTCTAGGTAACTGGCTGCAATAGATTTGCGTTTTGAGTCCAATTAAAACTCTCAAGTTCTGAAGAAAACTACATAAATTTAAGACAACAAATTATCTTTTGTTTAGATAACTTATAAATTAGCTTTGAGAAAAATTCAAATTTAGAATTTTTAAGCACTTAGAAGTCAGGAGTCTCAGCTAATTATTTTGTTTCAGATAAATTACTTTTCAAATGCATCAAAACTCAACATTCTGAGTTGTACTTATAAATACTCTCAAACGTGAGAAGCTATGGCAACTAAAACTTTTCTATTATGCCTATGATACAGATACAAATAATGCTAGTTCAGTAAAACATGTTTATTTCAACATTGACATTCCAGCAGATATGCAGGAGGATGAAATCTCTATCTGCCAATAGTGCAAGTACTGTACTGATTTACTTCCTGCTTCATAATACCTCTGTTTCATGTACATAAGCTTTTTTGAATCTCTTGTGTTAAGATGTCATTAATCTCTATTTTGATCCTTTTGACTTCTTGACTAATTTTTTCTACACAGTTATTTTTATGTTCTTGTTCCAATTTTCCGAGGTCTGATTCTAGTTTATTGAGTTTTTTCTGTTTTTTCCATTTTAAGTATGCTGTTTTGGCAATTAATTTCTAGTAATTTCTAATTACCGTTTTACATGCATCCCACAGCACAGGTGGAGACACCTCACCATTATCATTCTCCCTTACATACATCTGTATTCCTTTAATGTACTCCTCCTTCATCTCTCCTTTAAGTATATTTATATTTAGCCTCCAAAGTGTTGTTTTGGGTTCTCTTGACATAACCAGAGTCATATATATTGGACTATGATCTGATAGGTCTCCAATTCCAATTTCACATTTTTCAACCCTGTATGTGTCCTTATTAAACATCAAATACATTGAGATACATTATGAATACATTGAGAATAGTGACCAGCTCTCACTCTAATCTCCCCTTAATCAATATATATACCTTCCCTGTTTGTCTGGTGTTTCTGCAAGTTTTTCAAACATAATTTTCCCTGATATTATAATGGCCACTCCTCTTTGATGACCTGTTTTATAAGATGAAGACAATATTTGATTAAACCCTTTTCTTTCAAGCTTTTCATGTTCCTTCTGTGACAGGTGGGTCTCCTGCAGCAGTGAAACCCCACCCCTTCTTTTCTCATCTTACCTATATGAACTGCCAAAGAACCGGTAGCCATCTTACCACTGAACTGTGTGGTAGGTGGGGTTTCATGGCAAATAGAAAAAGATGTGCCACAGGGTGTCCCAGCGAGCGGTTGTTTGTACCGGCTCAGCTGCGGTCCCAAGTAATTCAATGGGCACACACATCTTTACTTTCCTGTCTTCCTGGGGTCAAACGCACACTGTATGTGATACTGAGGATGTGAAGTATGTTGGCTGGAGAAGTCCCGGTAGCTAAAACCCAGTAGCTAAAGCAACTACCGTGGATAAGATACATAACACAAGGTAAGATGATACAAGCGTGATGAAATTAATTTAATGAAACATGATGGCATTTCACGAAGGCATTTTACAAAACATGACAGCATTTTAGTAGAAAAGACAGCATTTATCGAAACATGATGGCATTTCACAAATTCATTTCAAGGAACATTAGGAAAAAAACATATAGCAAAATAAAACATTTGACAAAATGCAAAATTTCACACAAACACAATAATACATAAAACACAATGATCTTTCACCAAACAGCATTTCACAAAAACCAACAACATGATGCAAAACACATTTCACAGTATAAAGCATTTCACAAAATGCAACATTTCACAAGATCCAACATTTCACTTCTGTACACCGTAAAACTAAAGGGCTATTAAAACTCAAAAATTCCAGTTAACTGGCCGCAATAGATTTGCGTTTTGAGTCCAATTAAAACTCTCAAGTTCTGAAGGAAACTACATAAATTTAAGACAACAAATGATCTTTTGTTGAGAAAACTTATAAATTAGCTTTGAGAAAATTCAAGTTTAGATTTTTTAAACACTTAGAAGTCAGCAGTCTCAGCTAAATTTTTTTGTTTCAGATAAACCCGTCACCTATTTTACGGAGGCATTTCACGAAACAGGACGGCATTTCACAAATTTATTCACAAACTACGACGCATTTTACGAAGGCATTACACGAAACCGTGCAGCATTTGATGAAACAGTACAGCATTTCACAAAACACGACGGCATTTCAGGAGAAAAGAACCAGTGCAGCATTTGATGAAACAGTACAGCATTTCACAAAACACAACGGCATTTCAGGAGAAAAGACAACATTTACCGCGTTTTGTGAAGGCATTTTAGGAAACAGGACGGCATTTCACAAATTCATTTGACGAACCACAGCGGCATTTCACGAAAGCATTTCACAAAAGACGACGGCATTTCAGAAGAAAAGACAGCATTTGTCGAAACAGGATGGCATTTTACAAATTCATTTCAACCGCCGCCTTATTGTGGTGGGGGGATCTGAGTACTTGAATGATCCTAGGAGCAATGTTTTCCGGGGCTTTTTGCCCCTGGAGGGGTCTCCAAAGGCAAACAGGCCCTAGGTGACAGGTCAGACGAAGCGGTTCCAGAGCCTTTCATGAATTTATTTCACAAAACACTACGCATTTTACGGAGGCATTTCAGGAAACAGGACGGCATTTCACAAAGGCATTTGAAGAAACATGACGACATTTTAGTAGAAAAGACAGCATTTATCGAAACATGATGGTATTTCACAAATTCATTTCAAGGAACAGAACGGCATTTTGCGACGGCATTTCACAAATTGATTTCATCAAACATGACGGCATTTTATGAAGGCATTTCATGAACCAGTGCAGCATTTGATGAAACAGTACAGCATTTCACAAAACACGACGGCATTTCAGGAGAAAAGACAACATTTACCGCGTTTTATGAAGGCATTTTAGGAAACAGGACGGCATTTCACAAATTCATTTGACGAACCACAGCGGCATTTCACGAAGGCATTTCACAAAACACGACGGCATTTCAGAAGGAAAGACAGCATTTATCGAAACAGGATGGCATTTCACAAATTCATTTCAACCGCCACCTTATTGTGGTGGGGGGATCTGAGTACTTGAATGATCCTAGGAGCAATGTTGTCCGGGGCTTTTTGCCCCTGATCACACTCCACCCCTGAAACACTCCGCATTTTACGGAGGCATTTGAAGAAACATGACGGCATTTTAGTAGAAAAGACAGCATTTATCGAATTCACAAATTCATTTCAAGGAACACAACGGCATGTCATGAAGGCATTTCAGGAAACAACAACATTTTACGAAGACACTTCAAGAAACACGGCGGCATTTCACAAATTCATTTGACGATACTCGATGGCATTTCATGAATTTATTTCATGAAACACTACGCATTTTACGACGGCATTTCAGGAACCAGGACGGCATTTCACAAATTTGTTTCACGAAAACCGATGGCATTTCACAAATTTATTTCAGGAAACGCAACCCTATTTTACAAAACAGTACGGCATTTGACGACGGCATTTCACTTTAAAAGACGGCATTTGTAGAAAGAAGATGGAATTTCACAAAATAATTTCAAGAAACACAACAGCATTTCACGAAACAGTTCGGCATTTGACAAAACAAGATGGAATTTCACAAATCAGTACGACAATTCACAGAACACATTTCAAAATATAAAACATTTGACAAAATAAAACATTTCACAGTATAAAGCATTTCACAAAATGCAACATTTCACAAGATCCAACATTTCACTTCTGTACACCGTAAAACTAAAGGGCTATTAAAACTCAAAAATTCTAGGTAACTGGCTGCAATAGATTTGCGTTTTGAGTCCAATTAAAACTCTCAAGTTCTGAAGAAAACTACATAAATTTAAGACAACAAATTATCTTTTGTTGAGATAACTTATAAATTAGCTTTGAGAAAAATTCAAATTTAGAATTTTTAAGCACTTAGAAGTCAGGAGTCTCAGCTAATTATTTTGTTTCAGATAAATTACTTTTCAAATGCATCAAAACTCAACATTCTGAGTTGTACTTATAAATACTCTCAAACGTGAGAAGCTATGGCAACTAAAACTTTTCTACTATGCCTATGATACAGATACAAATAATGCTAGTTCAGTAAAACATGTTTATTTCAACATTGACATTCCAGCAGATATGCAGGAGGATGAAATCTCTATCTGCCAATAGTGCAAGTACTGTACTGATTTACTTCCTGCTTCATAATACCTCTGTTTCATGTACATAAGCTTTTTTGAATCTCTTGTGTTAAGATGTCATTAATCTCTATTTTGATCCTTTTGACTTCTTGACTAATTTTTTCTACACAGTTATTTTTATGTTCTTGTTCCAATTTTCCGAGGTCTGATTCTAGTTTATTGAGTTTTTTCTGTTTTTTTCCATTTTAAGTATGCTGTTTTGGCAATTAATTTCTAGTAATTTCTAATTACCGTTTTACATGCATCCCACAGCACAGGTGGAGACACCTCACCATTATCATTCTCCCTTACATACATCTGTATTCCTTTAATGTACTCCTCCTTCATCTCTCCTTTAAGTATATTTATATTTAGCCTCCAAAGTGTTGTTTTGGGTTCTCTTGACATAACCAGAGTCATATATATTGGACTATGATCTGATAGGTCTCCAATTCCAATTTCACATTTTTCAACCCTGTATGTGTCCTTATTAAACATCAAATACATTGAGATACATTATGAATACATTGAGAATAGTGACCAGCTCTCACTCTAATCTCCCCTTAATCAATATATATACCTTCCCTGTTTGTCTGGTGTTTCTGCAAGTTTTTCAAACATAATTTTCCCTGATATTATAATGGCCACTCCTCTTTGATGACCTGTTTTATAAGATGAAGACAATATTTGATTAAACCCTTTTCTTTCAAGCTTTTCATGTTCCTTCTGTGACAGGTGGGTCTCCTGCAGCAGTGAAACCCCACCCCTTCTTTTCTCATCTTACCTATATGAACTGCCAAAGAACCGGTAGCCATCTTACCACTGAACTGTGTGGTAGGTGGGGTTTCATGGCAAATAGAAAAAGATGTGCCACAGGGTGTCCCAGCGAGCGGTTGTTTGTACCGGCTCAGCTGCGGTCCCAAGTAATTCAATGGGCACACACATCTTTACTTTCCTGTCTTCCTGGGGTCAAACGCACACTGTATGTGATACTGAGGATGTGAAGTATGTTGGCTGGAGAAGTCCCGGTAGCTAAAACCCAGTAGCTAAAGCAACTACCGTGGATAAGATACATAACACAAGGTAAGATGATACAAGCGTGATGAAATTAATTTAATGAAACATGATGGCATTTCACGAAGGCATTTTACAAAACATGACAGCATTTTAGTAGAAAAGACAGCATTTATCGAAACATGATGGCATTTCACAAATTCATTTCAAGGAACATTAGGAAAAAAACATAGCAAAATAAAACATTTGACAAAATGCAAAATTTCACACAAACACAATAATACATAAAACACAATGATCTTTCACCAAACAGCATTTCACAAAAACCAACAACATGATGCAAAACACATTTCACAGTATAAAGCATTTCACAAAATGCAACATTTCACAAAATGCAACATTTCACAAGATCCAACATTTCACTTCTGTACACCGTAAAAACTAAAGGGCTATTAAAACTCAAAAATTCCAGTTAACTGGCCGCAATAGATTTGCGTTTTGAGTCCAATTAAAACTCTCAAGTTCTGAAGGAAACTACATAAATTTAAGACAACAAATGATCTTTTGTTGAGAAAACTTATAAATTAGCTTTGAGAAAATTCAAGTTTAGATTTTTTTAAACACTTAGAAGTCAGCAGTCTCAGCTAAATTTTTTTGTTTCAGATAAACCCGCCACCTATTTTACGGAGGCATTTCACGAAACAGGACGGCATTTCACAAATTTATTCACAAACTACGACGCATTTTACGAAGGCATTTCACGAAACCGTGCAGCATTTGATGAAACAGTACAGCATTTCACAAAAGACGATGGCATTTCAGAAGAAAAGACAGCATTTATCGAAACATGGTATTTCACAAATTCATTTCAAGGAACAGAACGGTATTTTGCGACGGCATTTCGAGAAACACGACGGCATTTCACGAATTGATTTCATCAAACATGACGGCATTTTAAGAAGGCATTTCATGAACCAGTGCAGCATTTGATGAAACAGTACAGCATTTCACAAAACACGACGGCATTTCAGGAGAAAAGACAACATTTACCGCGTTTTTTGAAGGCATTTTAGGAAACAGAACGGCATTTCACAAATTCATTTGACGAACCACAGCGGCATTTCACGAAGGCATTTCACAAAAGACGACGGCATTTCAGAAGAAAAGACAGCATTTATCGAAACAGGATGGCATTTTACAAATTCATTTCAACCGCCGCCTTATTGTGGTGGGGGGATTTGAGTACTTGAATGATCCTAGGAGCAGTGTTGTCCGGGGCTTTTTGCCCCTGGAGGGGTCTCCAAAGGCAAACAGGCCCTAGGTGACAGGTCAGACGAAGCGGTTCCAGAGCCGTTCATGAATTTATTTCACAAAACACTACGCATTTTACAGAGGCATTTCAGGAAAAAGGACGGCATTTCACAAAGGCATTTGAAGAAACATGACGGCATTTTAGTAGAAAAGACAGCATTTATCGAAACATGATGGTATTTCACAAATTCATTTCAAGGAACAGAACGGCATTTTGCGACGGCATTTCGAGAAACACGACGGCATTTCAGGAGAAAAGACAACATTTACCGCGTTTTATGAAGGCATTTTAGGAAACAGGACGGCATTTCACAAATTCATTTGACGAACTACAGCGGCATTTCACGAAGGCATTTCACGAAGGCATTTCACAAAAGACGACGGCATTTCAGAAGAAAAGACAGCATTTATCGAAACAGGATGGCATTTCACAAATTCATTTCAACCGCCACCTTATTGTGGTGGGGGGATCTGAGTACTTGAATGATCCTAGGAGCAATGTTGTCCGGGGCAAACAGGCCCTTGGTGACGGGTCAGACGAAGCGGTTCCAGAGCCTTTCACGAATTTATTTCACAAAACACTCCGCATTTTACGGAGGCATTTGAAGAAACATGACGGCCTTTTAGTAGAAAACACAGCATTTATCAAATTCACAAATTCATTTCAAGGAACATTAGGAAAAAAACATATAGCAAAATAAAACATTTGACAAAATGCAAAATTTCACACAAACACAATAATACATAAAACACAATGATCTTTCACCAAACAGCATTTCACAAAAACCAACAACATGATGCAAAACACATTTCACAGTATAAAGCATTTCACAAAATGCAACATTTCACAAAATGCAACATTTCACAAGATCCAACATTTCACTTCTGTACACCGTAAAAACTAAAGGGCTATTAAAACTCAAAAATTCCAGTTAACTGGCCGCAATAGATTTGCGTTTTGAGTCCAATTAAAACTCTCAAGTTCTGAAGGAAACTACATAAATTTAAGACAACAAATGATCTTTTGTTGAGAAAACTTATAAATTAGCTTTGAGAAAATTCAAGTTTAGATTTTTTAAACACTTAGAAGTCAGCAGTCTCAGCTAAATTTTTTTGTTTCAGATAAACCCGCCACCTATTTTACGGAGGCATTTCACGAAACAGGACGGCATTTCACAAATTTATTCACAAACTACGACGCATTTTACGAAGGCATTTCACGAAACCGTGCAGCATTTGATGAAACAGTACAGCATTTCACAAAAGACGATGGCATTTCAGAAGAAAAGACAGCATTTATCGAAACAGAATGGCATTTCACAAATTCATTTCAACCGCCGCCTTATTGTGGTGGGGGGATTTGAGTACTTGAATGATCCTAGGAGCAATGTTGTCCGGGGCAAACAGGCCCTTGGTGACAGGTCAGACGAAGCGGTTCCAGAGCCTTTCACAAATTTATTTCACAAAACACTACGCATTTTACGGAGGCATTTGAAGAAACATGACGGCATTTTAGTAGAAAAGACAGCATTTATCGAATTCACAAATTCATTTCAAGGAACACAACGGCATGTCATGAAGGCATTTCAGGAAACAACAACATTTTACGAAGACACTTCAAGAAACACAGCGGCATTTCACAAATTCATTTGACGATACTCGATGGCATTTCATGAATTTATTTCATGAAACACTACGCATTTTACGAAGGCATTTCAGGAACCAGGACGGCATTTCACAAATTTGTTTCACGAAAACCGATGGCATTTCACAAATTTATTTCAGGAAACGCAACCCTATTTTACAAAACAGTACGGCATTTGACGACGGCATTTCACTTTAAAAGACGGCATTTGTAGAAAGAAGATGGAATTTCACAAAATAATTTCAAGAAACACAACAGCATTTCACGAAACAGTTCGGCATTTGACAAAACAAGATGGAATTTCACAAATCAGGACGACAATTCACAGAACACATTTCAAAATATAAAACATTTGACAAAGTAAAACATTTCACAGTATAAAGCATTTCACAAAATGCAACATTTCACAAGATCCAACATTTCACTTCTGTACACCGTAAAACTAAAGGGCTATTAAAACTCAAAAATTCTAGGTAACTGGCTGCAATAGATTTGCGTTTTGAGTCCAATTAAAACTCTCAAGTTCTGAAGGAAACTACATAAATTTAAGACAACAAATGATCTTTTGTTGAGAAAACTTATAAATTAGCTTTGAGAAAATTCAAGTTTAGATTTTTTAAACACTTAGAAGTCAGCAGTCTCAGCTAAATTTTTTTGTTTCAGATAAACCCGCCACCTATTTTACGGAGGCATTTCACGAAACAGGACGGCATTTCACAAATTTATTCACAAACTACGACGCATTTTACGAAGGCATTTCACGAAACCGTGCAGCATTTGATGAAACAGCACAGCATTTCACAAAAGACGATGGCATTTCAGAAGAAAAGACAGCATTTATCGAAACAGAATGGCATTTCACAAATTCATTTCAACCGCCGCCTTATTGTGGTGGGGGGATTTGAGTACTTGAATGATCCTAGGAGCAATGTTGTCCGGGGCTTTTTGCCCCTGGAGGGGTCTCCAAAGGCAAACAGGCCCTAGGTGACAGGTCAGACGAAGCGGTTCCAGAGCCTTTCATGAATTTATTTCACAAAACACTACGCATTTTACAGAGGCATTTCAGGAAAAAGGACGGCATTTCACAAAGGCATTTGAAGAAAAATGACGGCATTTTAGTAGAAAAGACAGCATTTATCGAAACATGGTATTTCACAAATTCATTTCAAGGAACAGAACGGCATTTTGCGACGGCATTTCGAGAAACACGACGGCATTTCACAAATTCATTTGACGAACCACAGCGGCATTTCACGAAAGCATTTCACAAAAGACGACGGCATTTCAGAAGAAAAGACAGCATTTGTCGAAACAGGATGGCATTTTACAAATTCATTTCAACCGCCGCCTTATTGTGGTGGGGGGATCTGAGTACTTGAATGATCCTAGGAGCAATGTTTTCCGGGGCTTTTTGCCCCTGGAGGGGTCTCCAAAGGCAAACAGGCCCTAGGTGACAGGTCAGACGAAGCGGTTCCAGAGCCTTTTTACGAATTTATTTCACAAAACACTACGCATTTTACGGAGGCATTTCAGGAAACAGGACGGCATTTCACAAAGGCATTTGAAGAAACATGACGGCATTTTAGTAGAAAAGACAGCATTTATCGAAACATGATGGTATTTCAAAAATTCATTTCAAGGAACAGAACGGCATTTTGCGACGGCATTTCGAGAAACACGACGGCATTTCACAAATTGATTTCATCAAACATGACGGCATTTTATGAACGCATTTCATGAACCAGTGCAGCATTTGATGAAACAGTACAGCATTTCACAAAACACGACGGCATTTCAGGAGAAAAGACAACATTTACCGCGTTTTATGAAGGCATTTTAGGAAACAGGACGGCATTTCACAAATTCATTTGACGAACCACAGCGGCATTTCACGAAGGCATTTCACAAAACACGACGGCATTTCAGAAGGAAAGACAGCATTTATCGAAACAGGATGGCATTTCACAAATTCATTTCAACCGCCACCTTATTGTGGTGGGGGGATCTGAGTACTTGAATGATCCTAGGAGCAATGTTGTCCGGGGCTTTTTGCCCCTGATCACACTCCACCCCTGAAACACTCCGCATTTTATGGAGGCATTTGAAGAAACATGACGGCATTTTAGTAGAAAAGACAGCATTTATCGAATTCACAAATTCATTTCAAGGAACACAACGGCATGTCATGAAGGCATTTCAGGAAACAACAACATTTTACGACGACACTTCAAGAAACACGGCGGCATTTCACAAATTCATTTGACGATACTCGATGGCATTTCATGAATTTATTTCATGAAACACTACGCATTTTACGACGGCATTTCAGGAACCAGGACGGCATTTCACAAATTTGTTTCACGAAAACCGATGGCATTTCACAAATTTATTTCAGGAAACGCAACCCTATTTTACAAAACAGTACGGCATTTGACGACGGCATTTCACTTTAAAAGACGGCATTTGTAGAAAGAAGATGGAATTTCACAAAATAATTTCAAGAAACACAACAGCATTTCACGAAACAGTTCGGCATTTGACAAAACAAGATGGAATTTCACAAATCAGTACGACAATTCACAGAACACATTTCAAAATATAAAACATTTGACAAAATAAAACATTTCACAGTATAAAGCATTTCACAAAATGCAACATTTCACAAGATCCAACATTTCACTTCTGTACACCGTAAAACTAAAGGGCTATTAAAACTCAAAAATTCTAGGTAACTGGCTGCAATAGATTTGCGTTTTGAGTCCAATTAAAACTCTCAAGTTCTGAAGAAAACTACATAAATTTAAGACAACAAATTATCTTTTGTTGAGATAACTTATAAATTAGCTTTGAGAAAAATTCAAATTTAGAATTTTTAAGCACTTAGAAGTCAGGAGTCTCAGCTAATTATTTTGTTTCAGATAAATTACTTTTCAAATGCATCAAAACTCAACATTCTGAGTTGTACTTATAAATACTCTCAAACGTGAGAAGCTATGGCAACTAAAACTTTTCTACTATGCCTATGATACAGATACAAATAATGCTAGTTCAGTAAAACATGTTTATTTCAACATTGACATTCCAGCAGATATGCAGGAGGATGAAATCTCTATCTGCCAATAGTGCAAGTACTGTACTGATTTACTTCCTGCTTCATAATACCTCTGTTTCATGTACATAAGCTTTTTTGAATCTCTTGTGTTAAGATGTCATTAATCTCTATTTTGATCCTTTTGACTTCTTGACTAATTTTTTCTACACAGTTATTTTTATGTTCTTGTTCCAATTTTCCGAGGTCTGATTCTAGTTTATTGAGTTTTTTCTGTTTTTTTCCATTTTAAGTATGCTGTTTTGGCAATTAATTTCTAGTAATTTCTAATTACCGTTTTACATGCATCCCACAGCACAGGTGGAGACACCTCACCATTATCATTCTCCCTTACATACATCTGTATTCCTTTAATGTACTCCTCCTTCATCTCTCCTTTAAGTATATTTATATTTAGCCTCCAAAGTGTTGTTTTGGGTTCTCTTGACATAACCAGAGTCATATATATTGGACTATGATCTGATAGGTCTCCAATTCCAATTTCACATTTTTCAACCCTGTATGTGTCCTTATTAAACATCAAATACATTGAGATACATTATGAATACATTGAGAATAGTGACCAGCTCTCACTCTAATCTCCCCTTAATCAATATATATATACCTTCCCTGTTTGTCTGGTGTTTCTGCAAGTTTTTCAAACATAATTTTCCCTGATATTATAATGGCCACTCCTCTTTGATGACCTGTTTTATAAGATGAAGACAATATTTGATTAAACCCTTTTCTTTCAAGCTTTTCATGTTCCTTCTGTGACAGGTGGGTCTCCTGCAGCAGTGAAACCCCACCCCTTCTTTTCTCATCTTACCTATATGAACTGCCAAAGAACCGGTAGCCATCTTACCACTGAACTGTGTGGTAGGTGGGGTTTCATGGCAAATAGAAAAAGATGTGCCACAGGGTGTCCCAGCGAGCGGTTGTTTGTACCGGCTCAGCTGCGGTCCCAAGTAATTCAATGGGCACACACATCTTTACTTTCCTGTCTTCCTGGGGTCAAACGCACACTGTATGTGATACTGAGGATGTGAAGTATGTTGGCTGGAGAAGTCCCGGTAGCTAAAACCCAGTAGCTAAAGCAACTACCGTGGATAAGATACATAACACAAGGTAAGATGATACAAACGTGATGAAATTAATTTAATGAAACATGATGGCATTTCACGAAGGCATTTTACAAAACATGACAGCATTTTAGTAGAAAAGACAGCATTTATCGAAACATGATGGCATTTCACAAATTCATTTCAAGGAACATTAGGAAAAAAACATATAGCAAAATAAAACATTTGACAAAATGCAAAATTTCACACAAACACAATAATACATAAAACACAATGATCTTTCACCAAACAGCATTTCACAAAAACCAACAACATGATGCAAAACACATTTCACAGTATAAAGCATTTCACAAAATGCAACATTTCACAAGATCCAACATTTCACTTCTGTACACCGTAAAAACTAAAGGGCTATTAAAACTCAAAAATTCCAGTTAACTGGCCGCAATAGATTTGCGTTTTGAGTCCAATTAAAACTCTCAAGTTCTGAAGGAAACTACATAAATTTAAGACAACAAATGATCTTTTGTTGAGAAAACTTATAAATTAGCTTTGAGAAAATTCAAGTTTAGATTTTTTTAAACACTTAGAAGTCAGCAGTCTCAGCTAAATTTTTTTGTTTCAGATAAACCCGTCACCTATTTTACGGAGGCATTTCACGAAACAGGACGGCATTTCACAAATTTATTCACAAACTACGACGCATTTTACGAAGGCATTTCACGAAACCGTGCAGCATTTGATGAAACAGTACAGCATTTCACAAAAGACGATGGCATTTCAGAAGAAAAGACAGCATTTATCGAAACATGGTATTTCACAAATTCATTTCAAGGAACAGAACGGTATTTTGCGACGGCATTTCGAGAAACACGACGGCATTTCACGAATTGATTTCATCAAACATGACGGCATTTTAAGAAGGCATTTCATGAACCAGTGCAGCATTTGATGAAACAGTACAGCATTTCACAAAACACGACGGCATTTCAGGAGAAAAGACAACATTTACCGCGTTTTTTGAAGGCATTTTAGGAAACAGAACGGCATTTCACAAATTCATTTGACGAACCACAGCGGCATTTCACGAAGGCATTTCACAAAAGACGACGGCATTTCAGAAGAAAAGACAGCATTTATCGAAACAGGATGGCATTTTACAAATTCATTTCAACCGCCGCCTTATTGTGGTGGGGGGATTTGAGTACTTGAATGATCCTAGGAGCAGTGTTGTCCGGGGCTTTTTGCCCCTGGAGGGGTCTCCAAAGGCAAACAGGCCCTAGGTGACAGGTCAGACGAAGCGGTTCCAGAGCCTTTCATGAATTTATTTCACAAAACACTATGCATTTTACGGAGGCATTTCAGGAAACAGGACGGCATTTCACAAAGGCATTTGAAGAAACATGACGACATTTTAGTAGAAAAGACAGCATTTATCGAAACATGATGGTATTTCACAAATTCATTTCAAGGAACAGAATGGCATTTTGCGACGGCATTTCGAGAAACACGACGGCATTTCAGGAGAAAAGACAACATTTACCGCGTTTTATGAAGGCATTTTAGGAAACAGGACGGCATTTCACAAATTCATTTGACGAACTACAGCGGCATTTCACGAAGGCATTTCACGAAGGCATTTCACAAAAGACGACGGCATTTCAGAAGAAAAGACAGCATTTATCGAAACAGGATGGCATTTCACAAATTCATTTCAACCGCCACCTTATTGTGGTGGGGGGATCTGAGTACTTGAATGATCCTAGGAGCAATGTTGTCCGGGGCAAACAGGCCCTTGGTGACGGGTCAGACGAAGCGGTTCCAGAGCCTTTCACGAATTTATTTCACAAAACACTCCGCATTTTACGGAGGCATTTGAAGAAACATGACGGCCTTTTAGTAGAAAACACAGCATTTATCAAATTCACAAATTCATTTCAAGGAACATTAGGAAAAAAACATATAGCAAAATAAAACATTTGACAAAATGCAAAATTTCACACAAACACAATAATACATAAAACACAATGATCTTTCACCAAACAGCATTTCACAAAAACCAACAACATGATGCAAAACACATTTCACAGTATAAAGCATTTCACAAAATGCAACATTTCACAAAATGCAACATTTCACAAGATCCAACATTTCACTTCTGTACACCGTAAAAACTAAAGGGCTATTAAAACTCAAAAATTCCAGTTAACTGGCCGCAATAGATTTGCGTTTTGAGTGCAATTAAAACTCTCAAGTTCTGAAGGAAACTACATAAATTTAAGACAACAAATGATCTTTTGTTGAGAAAACTTATAAATTAGCTTTGAGAAAATTCAAGTTTAGATTTTTTAAACACTTAGAAGTCAGCAGTCTCAGCTAAATTTTTTTGTTTCAGATAAACCCGCCACCTATTTTACGGAGGCATTTCACGAAACAGGACGGCATTTCACAAATTTATTCACAAACTACGACGCATTTTACGAAGGCATTTCACGAAACCGTGCAGCATTTGATGAAACAGTACAGCATTTCACAAAAGACGATGGCATTTCAGAAGAAAAGACAGCATTTATCGAAACAGGATGGCATTTCACAAATTCATTTCAACCGCCGCCTTATTGTGGTGGGGGGATTTGAGTACTTGAATGATCCTAGGAGCAATGTTGTCCGGGGCAAACAGGCCCTTGGTGACGGGTCAGACGAAGCGGTTCCAGAGCCTTTCACAAATTTATTTCACAAAACACTACGCATTTTACGGAGGCATTTGAAGAAACATGACGGCATTTTAGTAGAAAAGACAGCATTTATCGAATTCACAAATTCATTTCAAGGAACACAACGGCATGTCATGAAGGCATTTCAGGAAGCAACAACATTTTACGAAGACACTTCAAGAAACACGGCGGCATTTCACAAATTCATTTGACGATACTTGATGGCATTTCATGAATTTATTTCATGAAACACTACGCATTTTACGACGGCATTTCAGGAACCAGGACGGCATTTCACAAATTTGTTTCACGAAAACCGATGGCATTTCACAAATTTATTTCAGGAAACGCAACCCTATTTTACAAAACAGTACGGCATTTGACGACGGCATTTCACTTTAAAAGACGGCATTTGTAGAAAGAAGATGGAATTTCACAAAATAATTTCAAGAAACACAACAGCATTTCACGAAACAGTTCGGCATTTGACAAAACAAGATGGAATTTCACAAATCAGGACGACAATTCACAGAACACATTTCAAAATATAAAACATTTGACAAAGTAAAACATTTCACAGTATAAAGCATTTCACAAAATGCAACATTTCACAAGATCCAACATTTCACTTCTGTACACCGTAAAACTAAAGGGCTATTAAAACTCAAAAATTCTAGGTAACTGGCTGCAATAGATTTGCGTTTTGAGTCCAATTAAAACTCTCAAGTTCTGAAGGAAACTACATAAATTTAAGACAACAAATTATCTTTTGTTGAGAAAACTTATAAATTAGCTTTGAGAAAATTCAAGTTTAGATTTTTTAAACACTTAGAAGTCAGCAGTCTCAGCTAAATTTTTTTGTTTCAGATAAACCCGCCACCTACTTTACGGAGGCATTTCACGAAACAGGACGGCATTTCACAAATTTATTCACAAACTACGACGCATTTTACGAAGGCATTTCACGAAACCGTGCAGCATTTGATGAAACAGCACAGCATTTCACAAAAGACGATGGCATTTCAGAAGAAAAGACAGCATTTATCGAAACAGAATGGCATTTCACAAATTCATTTCAACCGCCGCCTTATTGTGGTGGGGGGATTTGAGTACTTGAATGATCCTAGGAGCAATGTTGTCCGGGGCTTTTTGCCCCTGGAGGGGTCTCCAAAGGCAAACAGGCCCTAGGTGACAGGTCAGACGAAGCGGTTCCAGAGCCTTTCATGAATTTATTTCACAAAACACTACGCATTTTACAGAGGCATTTCAGGAAAAAGGACGGCATTTCACAAAGGCATTTGAAGAAAAATGACGGCATTTTAGTAGAAAAGACAGCATTTATCGAAACATGGTATTTCACAAATTCATTTCAAGGAACAGAACGGCATTTTGCGACGGCATTTCGAGAAACACGACGGCATTTCACAAATTCATTTGACGAACCACAGCGGCATTTCACGAAAGCATTTCACAAAAGACGACGGCATTTCAGAAGAAAAGACAGCATTTGTCGAAACAGGATGGCATTTTACAAATTCATTTCAACCGCCGCCTTATTGTGGTGGGGGGATCTGAGTACTTGAATGATCCTAGGAGCAATGTTTTCCTGGGCTTTTTGCCCCTGGAGGGGTCTCCAAAGGCAAACAGGCCCTAGGTGACAGGTCAGACGAAGCGGTTCCAGAGCCTTTCATGAATTTATTTCACAAAACACTACGCATTTTACGGAGGCATTTCATGAACCAGTGCAGCATTTGATGAAACAGTACAGCATTTCACAAAACACGACGGCATTTCAGGAGAAAAGACAACATTTACCGCGTTTTTTGAAGGCATTTTAGGAAACAGAACGGCATTTCACAAATTCATTTGACGAACCACAGCGGCATTTCACGAAGGCATTTCACAAAACACGACGGCATTTCAGAAGAAAAGACAGCATTTATCGAAACAGGATGGCATTTCACAAATTCATTTGACGAACCACAGCGGCATGTCATGAAGGCATTTCACAAAAGACGACGGCATTTCGGAAGAAAAGACAGCATTTATCGAAACAGGATGGCATTTCACAAATTCATTTCAACCGCCACCTTATTGTGGTGGGGGGATTTGAGTACTTGAATGATCCTAGGAGCAGTGTTGTCCGGGGCTTTTTGCCCCTGGAGGGGTCTCCAAAGGCAAACAGGCCCTAGGTGACAGGTCAGACGAAGCGGTTCCAGAGCCTTTTTACGAATTTATTTCACAAAACACTACGCATTTTACGAAGGCATTTCAGGAAACAGGACGGCATTTCACAAAGGCATTTGAAGAAACATGACGGCATTTTAGTAGAAAAGACAGCATTTATCGAAACATGATGGTATTTCACAAATTCATTTCAAGGAACAGAACGGCATTTTGCGACGGCATTTCGAGAAACACGACGGCATTTCACAAATTGATTTCATCAAACATGACGGCATTTTATGAAGGCATTTCATGAACCAGTGCAGCATTTGATGAAACAGTACAGCATTTCACAAAACACGACGGCATTTCAGGAGAAAAGACAACATTTACCGCGTTTTATGAAGGCATTTTAGGAAACAGGACGGCATTTCACAAATTCATTTGACGAACCACAGCGGCATTTCACGAAGGCATTTCACAAAAGACGACGGCATTTCAGAAGAAAAGACAGCATTTATCGAAACAGGATGGCATTTCACAAATTCATTTCAACCGCCACCTTATTGTGGTGGGGGGATCTGAGTACTTGAATGATCCCAGGAGCAATGTTGTCCGGGGCTTTTTGCCCCTGGAGGGGTCTCCAAAGGCAAACAGGCCCTAGGTGACAGGTCAGACGAAGCGGTTCCAGAGCCTTTCATGAATTTATTTCACAAAACACTACGCATTTTACGGAGGCATTTCAGGAAACAGGACGGCATTTCACAAAGGCATTTGAAGAAACATGACGACATTTTAGTAGAAAAGACAGCATTTATCGAAACACGATGGTATTTCACAAATTCATTCAAGGAACAGAACGGCATTTTGCGACGGCATTTCGAGAAACACGACTGCATTTCACGAATTGATTTCATCAAACATGACGGCATTTTATGAAGGCATTTCATGAACCAGTGCAGCATTTGATGAAACAGTACAGCATTTCACAAAACACGACGGCATTTCAGGAGAAAAGACAACATTTACCGCGTTTTATGAAGGCATTTTAGGAAACAGGACGGCATTTCACAAATTCATTTGACGAACCACAGCGGCATTTCATGAAGGCATTTCACAAAACACGACGGCATTTCAGAAGGAAAGACAGCATTTATCGAAACAGGATGGCATTTCACAAATTCATTTCAACCGCCACCTTATTGTGGTGGGGGGATCTGAGTACTTGAATGATCCTAGGAGCAATGTTTTCCGGGGCTTTTTGCCCCTGATCACACTCCACCCCTGAAACACTCCGCATTTTACGGAGGCATTTGAAGAAACATGACGGCATTTTAGTAGAAAAGACAGCATTTATCGAATTCACAAATTCATTTCAAGGAACACAACGGCATGTCATGAAGGCATTTCAGGAAACAACAACATTTTACGAAGACACTTCAAGAAACACGGCGGCATTTCACAAATTCATTTGACGATACTCGATGGCATTTCATGAATTTATTTCATGAAACACTACGCATTTTACGACGGCATTTCAGGAACCAGGACGGCATTTCACAAATTTGTTTCACGAAAACCGATGGCATTTCACAAATTTATTTCAGGAAACGCAACCCTATTTTTCAAAACAGTACGGCATTTGACGACGGCATTTCACTTTAAAAGACGGCATTTGTAGAAAGAAGATGGAATTTCACAAAATAATTTCAAGAAACACAACAGCATTTCACGAAACAGTTCGGCATTTGACAAAACAAGATGGAATTTCACAAATCAGTACGACAATTCACAGAACACATTTCAAAATATAAAACATTTGACAAAATAAAACATTTCACAGTATAAAGCATTTCACAAAATGCAACATTTCACAAGATCCAACATTTCACTTCTGTACACCGTAAAACTAAAGGGCTATTAAAACTCAAAAATTCTAGGTAACTGGCTGCAATAGATTTGCGTTTTGAGTCCAATTAAAACTCTCAAGTTCTGAAGAAAACTACATAAATTTAAGACAACAAATTATCTTTTGTTGAGATAACTTATAAATTAGCTTTGAGAAAAATTCAAATTTAGAATTTTTAAGCACTTAGAAGTCAGGAGTCTCAGCTAATTATTTTGTTTCAGATAAATTACTTTTCAAATGCATCAAAACTCAACATTCTGAGTTGTACTTATAAATACTCTCAAACGTGAGAAGCTATGGCAACTAAAACTTTTCTACTATGCCTATGATACAGATACAAATAATGCTAGTTCAGTAAAACATGTTTATTTCAACATTGACATTCCAGCAGATATGCAGGAGGATGAAATCTCTATCTGCCAATAGTGCAAGTACTGTACTGATTTACTTCCTGCTTCATAATACCTCTGTTTCATGTACATAAGCTTTTTTGAATCTCTTGTGTTAAGATGTCATTAATCTCTATTTTGATCCTTTTGACTTCTTGACTAATTTTTTCTACACAGTTATTTTTATGTTCTTGTTCCAATTTTCCGAGGTCTGATTCTAGTTTATTGAGTTTTTTCTGTTTTTTCCATTTTAAGTATGCTGTTTTGGCAATTAATTTCTAGTAATTTCTAATTACCGTTTTACATGCATCCCACAGCACAGGTGGAGACACCTCACCATTATCATTCTCCCTTACATACATCTGTATTCCTTTAATGTACTCCTCCTTCATCTCTCCTTTAAGTATATTTATATTTAGCCTCCAAAGTGTTGTTTTGGGTTCTCTTGACATAACCAGAGTCATATATATTGGACTATGATCTGATAGGTCTCCAATTCCAATTTCACATTTTTCAACCCTGTATGTGTCCTTATTAAACATCAAATACATTGAGATACATTATGAATACATTGAGAATAGTGACCAGCTCTCACTCTAATCTCCCCTTAATCAATATATATACCTTCCCTGTTTGTCTGGTGTTTCTGCAAGTTTTTCAAACATAATTTTCCCTGATATTATAATGGCCACTCCTCTTTGATGACCTGTTTTATAAGATGAAGACAATATTTGATTAAACCCTTTTCTTTCAAGCTTTTCATGTTCCTTCTGTGACAGGTGGGTCTCCTGCAGCAGTGTAACCCCACCCCTTCTTTTCTCATCTTACCTATATGAACTGCCAAAGAACCGGTAGCCATCTTACCACTGAACTGTGTGGTAGGTGGGGTTTCATGGCAAATAGAAAAAGATGTGCCACAGGGTGTCCCAGCGAGCGGTTGTTTGTACCGGCTCAGCTGCGGTCCCAAGTAATTCAATGGGCACACACATCTTTACTTTCCTGTCTTCCTGGGGTCAAACGCACACTGTATGTGATACTGAGGATGTGAAGTATGTTGGCTGGAGAAGTCCCGGTAGCTAAAACCCAGTAGCTAAAGCAACTACTGTGGATAAGATACAAAACACAAGGTAAGATGATACAAACGTGATGAAATTAATTTAATGAAACATGATGGCATTTCACGAAGGCATTTTACAAAACATGACAGCATTTTAGTAGAAAAGACAGCATTTATCGAAACATGATGGCATTTCACAAATTCATTTCAAGGAACATTAGGAAAAAAACATATAGCAAAATAAAACATTTGACAAAATGCAAAATTTCACACAAACACAATAATACATAAAACACAATGATCTTTCACCAAACAGCATTTCACAAAAACCAACAACATGATGCAAAACACATTTCACAGTATAAAGCATTTCACAAAATGCAACATTTCACAAGATCCAACATTTCACTTCTGTACACCGTAAAAACTAAAGGGCTATTAAAACTCAAAACTTCCAGTTAACTGGCCGCAATAGATTTGCGTTTTGAGTCCAATTAAAACTCTCAAGTTCTGAAGGAAACTACATAAATTTAAGACAACAAATGATCTTTTGTTGAGAAAACTTATAAATTAGCTTTGAGAAAATTCAAGTTTAGATTTTTTTAAACACTTAGAAGTCAGCAGTCTCAGCTAAATTTTTTTGTTTCAGATAAACCCGTCACCTATTTTACGGAGGCATTTCACGAAACAGGACGGCATTTCACAAATTTATTCACAAACTACGACGCATTTTACGAAGGCATTTCACGAAACCGTGCAGCATTTGATGAAACAGTACAGCATTTCACAAAAGACGATGGCATTTCAGAAGAAAAGACAGCATTTATCGAAACATGGTATTTCACAAATTCATTTCAAGGAACAGAACGGTATTTTGCGACGGCATTTCGAGAAACACGACGGCATTTCACGAATTGATTTCATCAAACATGACGGCATTTTAAGAAGGCATTTCATGAACCAGTGCAGCATTTGATGAAACAGTACAGCATTTCACAAAACACGACGGCATTTCAGGAGAAAAGACAACATTTACCGCGTTTTTTGAAGGCATTTTAGGAAACAGAACGGCATTTCACAAATTCATTTGACGAACCACAGCGGCATTTCACGAAGGCATTTCACAAAACACGACGGCATTTCAGAAGAAAAGACAGCATTTATCGAAACAGGATGGCATTTTACAAATTCATTTCAACCGCCGCCTTATTGTGGTGGGGGGATTTGAGTACTTGAATGATCCTAGGAGCAATGTTGTCCGGGGCTTTTTGCCCCTGGAGGGGTCTCCAAAGGCAAACAGGCCCTAGGTGACAGGTCAGACGAAGCGGTTCCAGAGCCTTTCATGAATTTATTTCACAAAACACTACGCATTTTACGGAGGCATTTCATGAACCAGTGCAGCATTTGATGAAACAGTACAGCATTTCACAAAACACGACGGCATTTCAGGAGAAAAGACAACATTTACCGCGTTTTTTGAAGGCATTTTAGGAAACAGAACGGCATTTCACAAATTCATTTGACGAACCACAGCGGCATTTCACGAAGGCATTTCACAAAACACGACGGCATTTCAGAAGAAAAGACAGCATTTATCGAAACAGGATGGTATTTTACAAATTCATTTCAACCGCCGCCTTATTGTGGTGGGGGGATTTGAGTACTTGAATGATCCTAGGAGCAATGTTGTCCGGGGCTTTTTGCCCCTGGAGGGGTCTCCAAAGGCAAACAGGCCCTAGGTGACAGGTCAGACGAAGCGGTTCCAGAGCCTTTCATGAATTTATTTCACAAAACACTACGCATTTTACGGAGGCATTTCAGGAAACAGGACGGCATTTCACAAAGGCATTTGAAGAAACATGACGACATTTTAGTAGAAAAGACAGCATTTATCGAAACATGATGGTATTTCACAAATTCATTTCAAGGAACAGAACGGCATTTTGCGACGGCATTTCGAGAAACACGACGGCATTTCACAAATTGATTTCATCAAACATGACGGCATTTTATGAAGGCATTTCATGAACCAGTGCAGCATTTGATGAAACAGTACAGCATTTCACAAAACACGACGGCATTTCAGGAGAAAAGACAACATTTACCGCGTTTTATGAAGGCATTTTAGGAAACAGGACGGCATTTCACAAATTCATTTGACGAACCACAGCGGCATTTCATGAAGGCATTTCACAAAACACGACGGCATTTCAGAAGGAAAGACAGCATTTATCGAAACAGGATGGCATTTCACAAATTCATTTCAACCGCCACCTTATTGTGGTGGGGGGATCTGAGTACTTGAATGATCCTAGGAGCAATGTTTTCCGGGGCTTTTTGCCCCTGATCACACTCCACCCCTGAAACACTCCGCATTTTACGGAGGCATTTGAAGAAACATGACGGCATTTTAGTAGAAAAGACAGCATTTATCGAATTCACAAATTCATTTCAAGGAACACAACGGCATGTCATGAAGGCATTTCAGGAAACAACAACATTTTACGAAGACACTTCAAGAAACACGGCGGCATTTCACAAATTCATTTGACGATACTCGATGGCATTTCATGAATTTATTTCATGAAACACTACGCATTTTACGACGGCATTTCAGGAACCAGGACGGCATTTCACAAATTTGTTTCACGAACACCGATGGCATTTCACAAATTTATTTCAGGAAACGCAACCCTATTTTACAAAACAGTACGGCATTTGACGACGGCATTTCACTTTAAAAGACGGCATTTGTAGAAAGAAGATGGAATTTCACAAAATAGCATTTCACAAAAGACGACGGCATTTCAGAAGAAAAGACAGCATTTATCAAAACAGGATGGAATTTTACAAATTCATTTCAACCGCCGCCTTTTTGTGGTGGGGGGATTTGAGTACTTGAATGATCCTAGGAGCAGTGTTGTCCGGGGCTTTTTGCCCCTGGAGGGGTCTCCAAAGGCAAACAGGCCCTAGGTGACAGGTCAGACGAAGCGGTTCCAGAGCCGTTCATGAATTTATTTCACAAAACACTACGCATTTTACAGAGGCATTTCAGGAAAAAGGACGGCATTTCACAAAGGCATTTGAAGAAACATGACGGCATTTTAGTAGAAAACACAGCATTTATCGAAACATGATGGTATTTCACAAATTCATTTCAAGGAACAGAACGGCATTTTGCGACGGCATTTCGAGAAACACGACGGCATTTCACAAAACACGACGGCATTTCAGGAGAAAAGACAACATTTACCGCGTTTTATGAAGGCATTTTAGGAAACAGGACGGCATTTCACAAATTCATTTGACGAACCACAGCGGCATTTCACGAAGGCATTTCACGAATGCATTTCACAAAAGACGACGGCATTTCAGAAGAAAAGACAGCATTTATCGAAACAGGATGGCATTTCACAAATTCATTTCAACCGCCACCTTATTGTGGTGGGGGGATCTGAGTACTTGAATGATCCTAGGAGCAATGTTGTCCGGGGCAAACAGGCCCTTGGTGACGGGTCAGACGAAGCGGTTCCAGAGCCTTTCACGAATTTATTTCACAAAACACTCCGCATTTTACGGAGGCATTTGAAGAAACATGACGGCCTTTTAGTAGAAAACACAGCATTTATCAAATTCACAAATTCATTTCAAGGAACATTAGGAAAAAAACATATAGCAAAATAAAACATTTGACAAAATGCAAAATTTCACACAAACACAATAATACATAAAACACAATGATCTTTCACCAAACAGCATTTCACAAAAACCAACAACATGATGCAAAACACATTTCACAGTATAAAGCATTTCACAAAATGCAACATTTCACAAAATGCAACATTTCACAAGATCCAACATTTCACTTCTGTACACCGTAAAAACTAAAGGGCTATTAAAACTCAAAAATTCCAGTTAACTGGCCGCAATAGATTTGCGTTTTGAGTCCAATTAAAACTCTCAAGTTCTGAAGGAAACTACATAAATTTAAGACAACAAATGATCTTTTGTTGAGAAAACTTATAAATTAGCTTTGAGAAAATTCAAGTTTAGATTTTTTAAACACTTAGAAGTCAGCAGTCTCAGCTAAATTTTTTTGTTTCAGATAAACCCGCCACCTATTTTACGGAGGCATTTCACGAAACAGGACGGCATTTCACAAATTTATTCACAAACTACGACGCATTTTACGAAGGCATTTCACGAAACCGTGCAGCATTTGATGAAACAGTACAGCATTTCACAAAAGACGATGGCATTTCAGAAGAAAAGACAGCATTTATCGAAACAGGATGGCATTTCACAAATTCATTTCAACCGCCGCCTTATTGTGGTGGGGGGATTTGAGTACTTGAATGATCCTAGGAGCAATGTTGTCCGGGGCAAACAGGCCCTTGGTGACGGGTCAGACGAAGCGGTTCCAGAGCCTTTCACGAATTTATTTCACAAAACACTCCGCATTTTACGGAGGCATTTGAAGAAACATGACGGCCTTTTAGTAGAAAACACAGCATTTATCAAATTCACAAATTCATTTCAAGGAACATTAGGAAAAAAACATATAGCAAAATAAAACATTTGACAAAATGCAAAATTTCACACAAACACAATAATACATAAAACACAATGATCTTTCACCAAACAGCATTTCACAAAAACCAACAACATGATGCAAAACACATTTCACAGTATAAAGCATTTCACAAAATGCAACATTTCACAAGATCCAACATTTCACTTCTGTACACCGTAAAAACTAAAGGGCTATTAAAACTCAAAAATTCCAGTTAACTGGCCGCAATAGATTTGCGTTTTGAGTCCAATTAAAACTCTCAAGTTCTGAAGGAAACTACATAAATTTAAGACAACAAATGATCTTTTGTTGAGAAAACTTATAAATTAGCTTTGAGAAAATTCAAGTTTAGATTTTTTAAACACTTAGAAGTCAGCAGTCTCAGCTAAATTTTTTTGTTTCAGATAAACCCGCCACCTATTTTACGGAGGCATTTCACGAAACAGGACGGCATTTCACAAATTTATTCACAAACTACGACGCATTTTACGAAGGCATTTCACGAAACCGTGCAGCATTTGATGAAACAGTACAGCATTTCACAAAAGACGATGGCATTTCAGAAGAAAAGACAGCATTTATCGAAACAGAATGGCATTTCACAAATTCATTTCAACCGCCGCCTTATTGTGGTGGGGGGATTTGAGTACTTGAATGATCCTAGGAGCAATGTTGTCCGGGGCAAACAGGCCCTTGGTGACGGGTCAGACGAAGCGGTTCCAGAGCCTTTCACAAATTTATTTCAGAAAACACTACGCATTTTACGGAGGCATTTGAAGAAACATGACGGCATTTTAGGAGAAAAGACAGCATTTATCGAATTCACAAATTCATTTCAAGGAACACAACGGCATGTCATGAAGGCATTTCAGGAAACAACAACATTTTACGAAGACACTTCAAGAAACACGGCGGCATTTCACAAATTCATTTGACGATACTCGATGGCATTTCATGAATTTATTTCATGAAACACTACGCATTTTACGACGGCATTTCAGGAACCAGGACGGCATTTCACAAATTTGTTTCACGAAAACCGATGGCATTTCACAAATTTATTTCAGGAAACGCAACCCTATTTTACAAAACAGTACGGCATTTGACGACGGCATTTCACTTTAAAAGACGGCATTTGTAGAAAGAAGATGGAATTTCACAAAATAATTTCAAGAAACACAACAGCATTTCACGAAACAGTTCGGCATTTGACAAAACAAGATGGAATTTCACAAATCAGGACGACAATTCACAGAACACATTTCAAAATATAAAACATTTGACAAAGTAAAACATTTCACAGTATAAAGCATTTCACAAAATGCAACATTTCACAAGATCCAACATTTCACTTCTGTACACCGTAAAACTAAAGGGCTATTAAAACTCAAAAATTCTAGGTAACTGGCTGCAATAGATTTGCGTTTTGAGTCCAATTAAAACTCTCAAGTTCTGAAGGAAACTACATAAATTTAAGACAACAAATGATCTTTTGTTGAGAAAACTTATAAATTAGCTTTGAGAAAATTCAAGTTTAGATTTTTTAAACACTTAGAAGTCAGCAGTCTCAGCTAAATTTTTTTGTTTCAGATAAACCCGCCACCTACTTTACGGAGGCATTTCACGAAACAGGACGGCATTTCACAAATTTATTCACAAACTACGACGCATTTTACGAAGGCATTTCACGAAACCGTGCAGCATTTGATGAAACAGCACAGCATTTCACAAAAGACGATGGCATTTCAGAAGAAAAGACAGCATTTATCGAAACAGAATGGCATTTCACAAATTCATTTCAACCGCCGCCTTATTGTGGTGGGGGGATTTGAGTACTTGAATGATCCTAGGAGCAATGTTGTCCGGGGCTTTTTGCCCCTGGAGGGGTCTCCAAAGGCAAACAGGCCCTAGGTGACAGGTCAGACGAAGCGGTTCCAGAGCCTTTCATGAATTTATTTCACAAAACACTACGCATTTTACAGAGGCATTTCAGGAAAAAGGACGGCATTTCACAAAGGCATTTGAAGAAACATCACGGCATTTTAGTAGAAAAGACAGCATTTATCGAAACATGGTATTTCACAAATTCATTTCAAGGAACAGAACGGCATTTTGCGACGGCATTTCGAGAAACACGACGGCATTTCACGAATTGATTTCATCAAACATGACGGCATTTTAAGAAGGCATTTCATGAACCAGTGCAGCATTTGATGAAACAGTACAGCATTTCACAAAACACGACGGCATTTCAGGAGAAAAGACAACATTTACCGCGTTTTATGAAGGCATTTTAGGAAACAGGATGGCATTTCACAAATTCATTTGACGAACCACAGCGGCATTTCACGAAGGCATTTCACGAAGGCATTTCACAAAAGATGACGGCATTTCAGAAGAAAAGACAGCATTTATCGAAACAGGATGGCATTTCACAAATTCATTTCAACCGCCACCTTATTGTGGTGGGGGGATCTGAGTACTTGAATGATCCTAGGAGCAATGTTGTCCGGGGCTTTTTGCCCCTGGAGGGGTCTCCAAAGGCAAACAGGCCCTAGGTGACAGGTCAGACGAAGCGGTTCCAGAGCCTTTCATGAATTTATTTCACAAAACACTACGCATTTTACGGAGGCATTTCAGGAAACAGGACAGCATTTCACAAAGGCATTTGAAGAAACATGACAGCATTTTAGTAGAAAAGACAGCATTTATCGAAACATGATGGTATTTCACAAATTCATTCAAGGAACAGAACGGCATTTTGCGACGGCATTTCGAGAAACACGACTGCATTTCACGAATTGATTTCATCAAACATGACGGCATTTTATGAAGGCATTTCATGAACCAGTGCAGCATTTGATGAAACAGTACAGCATTTCACAAAACACGACGGCATTTCAGGAGAAAAGACAACATTTACCGCGTTTTATGAAGGCATTTTAGGAAACAGGACGGCATTTCACAAATTCATTTGACGAACCACAGCGGCATTTCACGAAGGCATTTCACAAAACACGACGGCATTTCAGAAGAAAAGACAGCATTTATCGAAACAGGATGGCATTTCACAAATTCATTTCAACCGCCACCTTATTGTGGTGGGGGGATCTGAGTACTTGAATGATCCTAGGAGCAATGTTTTCCGGGGCTTTTTGCCCCTGATCACACTCCGCCCCTGAAACACTCCGCATTTTACGGAGGCATTTGAAGAAACATGACGGCATTTTAGTAGAAAAGACAGCATTTATCGAATTCACAAATTCATTTCAAGGAACACAACGGCATGTCATGAAGGCATTTCAGGAAACAACAACATTTTACGAAGACACTTCAAGAAACACGGCGGCATTTCACAAATTCATTTGACGATACTCGATGGCATTTCATGAATTTATTTCATGAAACACTACGCATTTTACGACGGCATTTCAGGAACCAGGACGGCATTTCACAAATTTGTTTCACGAAAACCGATGGCATTTCACAAATTTATTTCAGGAAACGCAACCCTATTTTACAAAACAGTACGGCATTTGACGACGGCATTTCACTTTAAAAGACGGCATTTGTAGAAAGAAGATGGAATTTCACAAAATAATTTCAAGAAACACAACAGCATTTCACGAAACAGTTCGGCATTTGACAAAACAAGATGGAATTTCACAAATCAGGACGACAATTCACAGAACACATTTCAAAATATAAAGCTTTGAGAAAATTCAAGTTTAGATTTTTTAAACACTTAGAAGTCAGCAGTCTCAGCTAAATTTTTTTGTTTCAGATAAACCCGCCACCTATTTTACGGAGGCATTTCACGAAACAGGACGGCATTTCACAAATTTATTCACAAACTACGACGCATTTTACGAAGGCATTTCACGAAACCGTGCAGCATTTGATGAAACAGCACAGCATTTCACAAAAGACGATGGCATTTCAGAAGAAAAGACAGCATTTATCGAAACAGAATGGCATTTCACAAATTCATTTCAACCGCCGCCTTATTGTGGTGGGGGGATTTGAGTACTTGAATGATCCTAGGAGCAATGTTGTCCGGGGCTTTTTGCCCCTGGAGGGGTCTCCAAAGGCAAACAGGCCCTAGGTGACAGGTCAGACGAAGCGGTTCCAGAGCCTTTCATGAATTTATTTCACAAAACACTACGCATTTTACAGAGGCATTTCAGGAAAAAGGACAGCATTTCACAAAGGCATTTGAAGAAACATGACGGCATTTTAGTAGAAAAGACAGCATTTATCGAAACATGGTATTTCACAAATTCATTTCAAGGAACAGAACGGCATTTTGCGACGGCATTTCGAGAAACACGACGGCATTTCACGAATTGATTTCATCAAACATGACGGCATTTTAAGAAGGCATTTCATGAACCAGTGCAGCATTTGATGAAACAGTACAGCATTTCACAAAACACGACGGCATTTCAGGAGAAAAGACAACATTTACCGCGTTTTATGAAGGCATTTTAGGAAACAGGATGGCATTTCACAAATTCATTTGACGAACCACAGCGGCATTTCACGAAGGCATTTCACGAAGGCATTTCACAAAAGACGACGGCATTTCAGAAGAAAAGACAGCATTTATCGAAACAGGATGGCATTACACAAATTCATTTCAACCGCCACCTTATTGTGGTGGGGGGATCTGAGTACTTGAATGATCCTAGGAGCAATGTTGTCCGGGGCTTTTTGCCCCTGGAGCGGTCTCCAAAGGCAAACAGGCCCTAGGTGACAGGTCAGACGAAGCGGTTCCAGAGCCTTTCATGAATTTATTTCACAAAACACTACGCATTTTACGGAGGCATTTCAGGAAACAGGACAGCATTTCACAAAGGCATTTGAAGAAACATGACGGCATTTTAGTAGAAAAGACAGCATTTATCGAAACACGATGGTATTTCACAAATTCATTGAAGGAACAGAACGGCATTTTGCGACGGCATTTCGAGAAACACGACGGCATTTCACGAATTGATTTCATCAAACATGACGGCATTTTATGAAGGCATTTCATGAACCAGTGCAGCATTTGATGAAACAGTACAGCATTTCACAAAACACGACGGCATTTCAGGAGAAAAGACAACATTTACCGCGTTTTATGAAGGAATTTTAGGAAACAGGATGGCATTTCACAAATTCATTTGACGAACCACAGCGGCATGTCATGAAGGCATTTCACAAAAGACGACGGCATTTCGGAAGAAAAGACAGCATTTATCGAAACAGGATGGCATTTCACAAATTCATTTCAACCGCCACCTTATTGTGGTGGGGGGATTTGAGTACTTGAATGATCCTAGGAGCAGTGTTGTCCGGGGCTTTTTGCCCCTGGAGGGGTCTCCAAAGGCAAACAGGCCCTAGGTGACAGGTCAGACGAAGCGGTTCCAGAGCCTTTTTACGAATTTATTTCACAAAACACTACGCATTTTACGAAGGCATTTCAGGAAACAGGACGGCATTTCACAAAGGCATTTGAAGAAACATGACGGCATTTTAGTAGAAAAGACAGCATTTATCGAAACATGATGGTATTTCACAAATTCATTTCAAGGAACAGAACGGCATTTTGCGACGGCATTTCGAGAAACACGACGGCATTTCACAAATTGATTTCATCAAACATGACGGCATTTTATGAAGGCATTTCATGAACCAGTGCAGCATTTGATGAAACAGTACAGCATTTCACAAAACACGACGGCATTTCAGGAGAAAAGACAACATTTACCGCGTTTTATGAAGGCATTTTAGGAAACAGGACGGCATTTCACAAATTCATTTGACGAACCACAGCGGCATTTCACGAAGGCATTTCACAAAAGACGACGGCATTTCAGAAGAAAAGACAGCATTTATCGAAACAGGATGGCATTTCACAAATTCATTTCAACCGCCACCTTATTGTGGTGGGGGGATCTGAGTACTTGAATGATCCCAGGAGCAATGTTGTCCGGGGCTTTTTGCCCCTGGAGGGGTCTCCAAAGGCAAACAGGCCCTAGGTGACAGGTCAGACGAAGCGGTTCCAGAGCCTTTCATGAATTTATTTCACAAAACACTACGCATTTTACGGAGGCATTTCAGGAAACAGGACGGCATTTCACAAAGGCATTTGAAGAAACATGACGACATTTTAGTAGAAAAGACAGCATTTATCGAAACATGATGGTATTTCACAAATTCATTCAAGGAACAGAACGGCATTTTGCGACGGCATTTCGAGAAACACGACTGCATTTCACGAATTGATTTCATCAAACATGACGGCATTTTATGAAGGCATTTCATGAACCAGTGCAGCATTTGATGAAACAGTACAGCATTTCACAAAACACGACGGCATTTCAGGAGAAAAGACAACATTTACCGCGTTTTATGAAGGCATTTTAGGAAACAGGACGGCATTTCACAAATTCATTTGACGAACCACAGCGGCATTTCACGAAGGCATTTCACAAAACACGACGGCATTTCAGAAGAAAAGACAGCATTTATCGAAACAGGATGGCATTTCACAAATTCATTTCAACCGCCACCTTATTGTGGTGGGGGGATCTGAGTACTTGAATGATCCTAGGAGCAATGTTTTCCGGGGCTTTTTGCCCCTGATCACACTCCGCCCCTGAAACACTCCGCATTTTACGGAGGCATTTGAAGAAACATGACGGCATTTTAGTAGAAAAGACAGCATTTATCGAATTCACAAATTCATTTCAAGGAACACAACGGCATGTCATGAAGGCATTTCAGGAAACAACAACATTTTACGAAGACACTTCAAGAAACACGGCGGCATTTCACAAATTCATTTGACGATACTCGATGGCATTTCATGAATTTATTTCATGAAACACTACGCATTTTACGACGGCATTTCAGGAACCAGGACGGCATTTCACAAATTTGTTTCACGAAAACCGATGGCATTTCACAAATTTATTTCAGGAAACGCAACCCTATTTTACAAAACAGTACGGCATTTGACGACGGCATTTCACTTTAAAAGACGGCATTTGTAGAAAGAAGATGGAATTTCACAAAATAATTTCAAGAAACACAACAGCATTTCACGAAACAGTTCGGCATTTGACAAAACAAGATGGAATTTCACAAATCAGGACGACAATTCACAGAACACATTTCAAAATATAAAGCTTTGAGAAAATTCAAGTTTAGATTTTTTAAACACTTAGAAGTCAGCAGTCTCAGCTAAATTTTTTTGTTTCAGATAAACCCGCCACCTATTTTACGGAGGCATTTCACGAAACAGGACGGCATTTCCCAAATTTATTCACAAACTACGACGCATTTTACGAAGGCATTTCACGAAACCGTGCAGCATTTGATGAAACAGCACAGCATTTCACAAAACACGACGGCATTTCAGAAGAAAAGACAGCATTTATCGAAACAGAATGGCATTTCACAAATTCATTTCAACCGCCGCCTTATTGTGGTGGGGGGATTTGAGTACTTGAATGATCCTAGGAGCAATGTTGTCCGGGGCTTTTTGCCCCTGGAGGGGTCTCCAAAGGCAAACAGGCCCTAGGTGACAGGTCAGACGAAGCGGTTCCAGAGCCTTTCATGAATTTATTTCACAAAACACTACGCATTTTACGGAGGCATTTCAGGAAACAGGACGGCATTTCACAAAGGCATTTGAAGAAACATGACGGCATTTTAGTAGAAAAGACAGCATTTATCGAAACACGATGGTATTTCACAAATTCATTCAAGGAACAGGACGGCATTTTGCGACGGCATTTCGAGAAACACGACTGCATTTCACGAATTGATTTCATCAAACATGACGGCATTTTATGAAGGCATTTCATGAACCAGTGCAGCATTTGATGAAACAGTACAGCATTTCACAAAACACGACGGCATTTCAGGAGAAAAGACAACATTTACCGCGTTTTGTGAAGGCATTTTAGGAAACAGGACGGCATTTCACAAATTCATTTGACGAACCACAGCGGCATTTCACGAAAGCATTTCACAAAAGACGACGGCATTTCAGAAGAAAAGACAGCATTTATCGAAACAGGATGGCATTTCACAAATTCATTTCAACTGCCACCTTATTGTGGTGGGGGGATCTGAGTACTTGAATGATCCTAGGAGCAATGTTTTCCGGGGCTTTTTGCCCCTGATCACACTCCACCCCTGAAACACTCCGCATTTTACGGAGGCATTTGAAGAAACATGACGGCATTTTAGTAGAAAAGACAGCATTTATCGAATTCACAAATTCATTTCAAGGAACACAACGGCATGTCATGAAGGCATTTCAGGAAACAACAACATTTTACGAAGACACTTCAAGAAACACGGCGGCATTTCACAAATTCATTTGACGATACTCGATGGCATTTCATGAATTTATTTCATGAAACACTACGCATTTTACGAAGGCATTTCAGGAACCAGGACGGCATTTCACAAATTTGTTTCACGAAAACCGATGGCATTTCACAAATTTATTTCAGGAAACGCAACCCTATTTTACAAAACAGTACGGCATTTGACGACGGCATTTCACTTTAAAAGACGGCATTTGTAGAAAGAAGATGGAATTTCACAAAATAATTTCAAGAAACACAACAGCATTTCACGAAACAGTTCGGCATTTGACAAAACAAGATGGAATTTCACAAATCAGTACGACAATTCACAGAACACATTTCAAAATATAAAACATTTGACAAAATAAAACATTTCACAGTATAAAGCATTTCACAAAATGCAACATTTCACAAGATCCAACATTTCACTTCTGTACACCGTAAAACTAAAGGGCTATTAAAACTCAAAAATTCTAGGTAACTGGCTGCAATAGATTTGCGTTTTGAGTCCAATTAAAACTCTCAAGTTCTGAAGAAAACTACATAAATTTAAGACAACAAATTATCTTTTGTTGAGATAACTTATAAATTAGCTTTGAGAAAAATTCAAATTTAGAATTTTTAAGCACTTAGAAGTCAGGAGTCTCAGCTAATTATTTTGTTTCAGATAAATTACTTTTCAAATGCATCAAAACTCAACATTCTGAGTTGTACTTATAAATACTCTCAAACGTGAGAAGCTATGGCAACTAAAACTTTTCTACTATGCCTATGATACAGATACAAATAATGCTACTTCAGTAAAACATGTTTATTTCAACATTGACATTCCAGCAGATATGCAGGAGGATGAAATCTCTATCTGCCAATAGTGCAAGTACTGTACTGATTTACTTCCTGCTTCATAATACCTCTGTTTCATGTACATAAGCTTTTTTGAATCTCTTGTGTTAAGATGTCATTAATCTCTATTTTGATCCTTTTGACTTCTTGACTAATTTTTTCTACACAGTTATTTTTATGTTCTTGTTCCAATTTTCCGAGGTCTGATTCTAGTTTATTGAGTTTTTTCTGTTTTTTCCATTTTAAGTATGCTGTTTTGGCAATTAATTTCTAGTAATTTCTAATTACCGTTTTACATGCATCCCACAGCACAGGTGGAGACACCTCACCATTATCATTCTCCCTTACATACATCTGTATTCCTTTAATGTACTCCTCCTTCATCTCTCCTTTAAGTATATTTATATTTAGCCTCCAAAGTGTTGTTTTGGGTTCTCTTGACATAACCAGAATCATATATATGGGACTATGATCTGATAGGTCTCCAATTCCAATTTCACATTTTTCAACCCTGTATGTGTCCTTATTAAACATCAAATACATTGAGATACATTATGAATACATTGAGAATAGTGACCAGCTCTCACTCTAATCTCCCCTTAATCAATATATATACCTTCCCTGTTTGTCTGGTGTTTCTGCAAGTTTTTCAAACATAATTTTCCCTGATATTATAATGGCCACTCCTCTTTGATGACCTGTTTTATAAGATGAAGACAATATTTGATTAAACCCTTTTCTTTCAAGCTTTTCATGTTCCTTCTGTGACAGGTGGGTCTCCTGCAGCAGTGAAACCCCACCCCTTCTTTTCTCATCTTACCTATATGAACTGCCAAAGAACCGGTAGCCATCTTACCACTGAACTGTGTGGTAGGTGGGGTTTCATGGCAAATAGAAAAAGATGTGCCACAGGGTGTCCCAGCGAGCGGTTGTTTGTACCGGCTCAGCTGCGGTCCCAAGTAATTCAATGGGCACACACATCTTTACTTTCCTGTCTTCCTGGGGTCAAACGCACACTGTATGTGATACTGAGGATGTGAAGTATGTTGGCTGGAGAAGTCCCGGTAGCTAAAACCCAGTAGCTAAAGCAACTACTGTGGATAAGATACAAAACACAAGGTAAGATGATACAAACGTGATGAAATTAATTTAATGAAACATGATGGCATTTCACGAAGGCATTTTACAAAACATGACAGCATTTTAGTAGAAAAGACAGCATTTATCGAAACATGATGGCATTTCACAAATTCATTTCAAGGAACATTAGGAAAAAAACATATAGCAAAATAAAACATTTGACAAAATGCAAAATTTCACACAAACACAATAATACATAAAACACAATGATCTTTCACCAAACAGCATTTCACAAAAACCAACAACATGATGCAAAACACATTTCACAGTATAAAGCATTTCACAAAATGCAACATTTCACAAGATCCAACATTTCACTTCTGTACACCGTAAAAACTAAAGGGCTATTAAAACTCAAAAATTCCAGTTAACTGGCCGCAATAGATTTGCGTTTTGAGTCCAATTAAAACTCTCAAGTTCTGAAGGAAACTACATAAATTTAAGACAACAAATGATCTTTTGTTGAGAAAACTTATAAATTAGCTTTGAGAAAATTCAAGTTTAGATTTTTTTAAACACTTAGAAGTCAGCAGTCTCAGCTAAATTTTTTTGTTTCAGATAAACCCGTCACCTATTTTACGGAGGCATTTCACGAAACAGGACGGCATTTCACAAATTTATTCACAAACTACGACGCATTTTACGAAGGCATTTCACGAAACCGTGCAGCATTTGATGAAACAGTACAGCATTTCACAAAAGACGATGGCATTTCAGAAGAAAAGACAGCATTTATCGAAACATGATGGTATTTCACAAATTCATTTCAAGGAACAGAACGGCATTTTGCGACGGCATTTCGAGAAACACGACGGCATTTCACAAATTGATTTCATCAAACATGACGGCATTTTATGAAGGCATTTCATGAACCAGTGCAGCATTTGATGAAACAGTACAGCATTTCACAAAACACGACGGCATTTCAGGAGAAAAGACAACATTTACCGTGTTTTATGAAGACATTTTAGGAAACAGGACGGCATTTCACAAATTCATTTGACGAACCACAGCGGCATTTCACGAAGGCATTTCACAAAACACGACGGCATTTCAGAAGGAAAGACAGCATTTATCGAAACAGGATGGCATTTCACAAATTCATTTCAACCGCCACCTTATTGTGGTGGGGGGATCTGAGTATTTGAATGATCCTAGGAGCAATGTTTTCCGGGGCTTTTTGCCCCTGATCACACTCCACCCCTGAAACACTCCGCATTTTACGGAGGCATTTGAAGAAACATGACGGCATTTTAGTAGAAAAGACAGCATTTATCGAATTCACAAATTCATTTCAAGGAACACAACGGCATGTCATGAAGGCATTTCAGGAAACAACAACATTTTACGAAGACACTTCAAGAAACACGGCGGCATTTCACAAATTCATTTGACGATACTCGATGGCATTTCATGAATTTATTTCATGAAACACTACGCATTTTACGACGGCATTTCAGGAACCAGGACGGCATTTCACAAATTTGTTTCACGAAAACCGACGGCATTTCACAAATTTATTTCAGGAAACGCAACCCTATTTTACAAAACAGTACGGCATTTGACGACGGCATTTCACTTTAAAAGACGGCATTTGTAGAAAGAAGATGGAATTTCACAAAATAATTTCAAGAAACACAACAGCATTTCACGAAACAGTTCGGCATTTGACAAAACAAGATGGAATTTCACAAATCAGTACGACAATTCACAGAACACATTTCAAAATATAAAACATTTGACAAAATAAAACATTTCACAGTATAAAGCATTTCACAAAATGCAACATTTCACAAGATCCAACATTTCACTTCTGTACACCGTAAAACTAAAGGGCTATTAAAACTCAAAAATTCTAGGTAACTGGCTGCAATAGATTTGCGTTTTGAGTCCAATTAAAACTCTCAAGTTCTGAAGAAAACTACATAAATTTAAGACAACAAATTATCTTTTGTTGAGATAACTTATAAATTAGCTTTGAGAAAAATTCAAATTTAGAATTTTTAAGCACTTAGAAGTCAGGAGTCTCAGCTAATTATTTTTGTTTCAGATAAATTACTTTTCAAATGCATCAAAACTCAACATTCTGAGTTGTACTTATAAATACTCTCAAACGTGAGAAGCTATGGCAACTAAAACTTTTCTACTATGCCTATGATACAGATAATAATGCTAGTTCAGTAAAACATGTTTATTTCAACACTGACATTCCAGCAGATATGCAGGAGGATGAAATCTCTATCTGCCAATAGTGCAAGTACTGTACTGATTTACTTCCTGCTTCATAATACCTCTGTTTCATGTACATAAGCTTTTTTGAATCTCTTGTGTTAAGATGTCATTAATCTCTATTTTGATCCTTTTGACTTCTTGACTAATTTTTTCTACACAGTTATTTTTATGTTCTTGTTCCAATTTTCCAAGGTCTGATTCTAGTTTATTGAGTTTTTTCTGTTTTTTCCATTTTAAGTATGCTGTTTTGGCAATGAATTTCTAGTAATTTCTAATTACCGTTTTACATGCATCCCACAGCACAGGTGGAGACACCTCACCATTATCATTCTCCCTTACATACATCTGTATTCCTTTAATGTACTCCTCCTTCATCTCTCCTTTAAGTATATTTATATTTAGCCTCCAAAGTGTTGTTTTGGGTTCTCTTGACATAACCAGAGTCATATATATTGGACTATGATCTGATAGGTCTCCAATTCCAATTTCACATTTTTCAACCCTGTATGTGTCCTTAGTAAACATCAAATACATTGAGATACATTATGAATACATTGAGAATAGTGACCAGCTCTCACTCTAATCTCCCCTTAATCAATATATACCTTCCCTGTTTGTCTGGTGTTTCTGCAAGTTTTTCAAACATAATTTTCCCTGATATTATAATGGCCACTCCTCTTTGATGACCTGTTTTATAAGATGAAGACAATATTTGATTAAACCCTTTTCTTTCAAGCTTTTCATGTTCCTTCTGTGACAGGTGGGTCTCCTGCAGCAGTGTAACCCCACCCCTTCTTTTCTCATCTTACCTATATGAACTGCCAAAGAACCGGTAGCCATCTTACCACTGAACTGTGTGGTAGGTGGGGTTTCATGGCAAATAGAAAAAGATGTGCCACAGGGTGTCCCAGCGAGCGGTTGTTTGTACCGGCTCAGCTGCGGTCCCAAGTAATTCAATGGGCACACACATCTTTACTTTCCTGTCTTCCTGGGGTCAAACGCACACTGTATGTGATACTGAGGATGTGAAGTATGTTGGCTGGAGAAGTCCCGGTAGCTAAAACCCAGTAGCTAAAGCAACTACTGTGGATAAGATACAAAACACAAGGTAAGATGATACAAACGTGATGAAATTAATTTAATGAAACATGATGGCATTTCACGAAGGCATTTTACAAAACATGACAGCATTTTAGTAGAAAAGACAGCATTTATCGAAACATGATGGCATTTCACAAATTCATTTCAAGGAACATTAGGAAAAAACATATAGCAAAATAAAACATTTGACAAAATGCAAAATTTCACACAAACACAATAATACATAAAACACAATGATCTTTCACCAAACAGCATTTCACAAAAACCAACAACATGATGCAAAACACATTTCACAGTATAAAGCATTTCACAAAATGCAACATTTCACAAGATCCAACATTTCACTTCTGTACACCGTAAAAACTAAAGGGCTATTAAAACTCAAAACTTCCAGTTAACTGGCCGCAATAGATTTGCGTTTTGAGTCCAATTAAAACTCTCAAGTTCTGAAGGAAACTACATAAATTTAAGACAACAAATGATCTTTTGTTGAGAAAACTTATAAATTAGCTTTGAGAAAATTCAAGTTTAGATTTTTTTAAACACTTAGAAGTCAGCAGTCTCAGCTAAATTTTTTTGTTTCAGATAAACCCGTCACCTATTTTACGGAGGCATTTCACGAAACAGGACGGCATTTCACAAATTTATTCACAAACTACGACGCATTTTACGAAGGCATTTCACGAAACCGTGCAGCATTTGATGAAACAGTACAGCATTTCACAAAAGACGATGGCATTTCAGAAGAAAAGACAGCATTTATCGAAACATGGTATTTCACAAATTCATTTCAAGGAACAGAACGGTATTTTGCGACGGCATTTCGAGAAACACGACGGCATTTCACGAATTGATTTCATCAAACATGACGGCATTTTAAGAAGGCATGTCATGAACCAGTGCAGCATTTGATGAAACAGTACAGCATTTCACAAAACACGACGGCATTTCAGGAGAAAAGACAACATTTACCGCGTTTTTTGAAGGCATTTTAGGAAACAGAACGGCATTTCACAAATTCATTTGACGAACCACAGCGGCATTTCACGAAGGCATTTCACAAAACACGACGGCATTTCAGAAGAAAAGACAGCATTTATCGAAACAGGATGGCATTTTACAAATTCATTTCAACCGCCGCCTTATTGTGGTGGGGGGATCTGAGTACTTGAATGATCCTAGGAGCAATGTTTTCCGGGGCTTTTTGCCCCTGGAGGGGTCTCCAAAGGCAAACAGGCCCTAGGTGACAGGTCAGACGAAGCGGTTCCAGAGCCTTTCATGAATTTATTTCACAAAACACTACGCATTTTACGGAGGCATTTCAGGAAACAGGACGGCATTTCACAAAGGCATTTGAAGAAACATGACGGCATTTTAGTAGAAAAGACAGCATTTATCGAAACACGATGGTATTTCACAAATTCATTCAAGGAACAGAACGGCATTTTGCGACGGCATTTCGAGAAACACGACTGCATTTCACGAATTGATTTCATCAAACATGACGGCATTTTATGAAGGCATTTCATGAACCAGTGCAGCATTTGATGAAACAGTACAGCATTTCACAAAACACGACGGCATTTCAGGAGAAAAGACAACATTTACCGCGTTTTGTGAAGGCATTTTAGGAAACAGGACGGCATTTCACAAATTCATTTGACGAACCACAGCGGCATTTCACGAAAGCATTTCACAAAAGACGACGGCATTTCAGAAGAAAAGACAGCATTTGTCGAAACAGGATGGCATTTCACAAATTCATTTCAACTGCCACCTTATTGTGGTGGGGGGATCTGAGTACTTGAATGATCCTAGGAGCAATGTTTTCCGGGGCTTTTTGCCCCTGATCACACTCCACCCCTGAAACACTCCGCATTTTACGGAGGCATTTGAAGAAACATGACGGCATTTTAGTAGAAAAGACAGCATTTATCGAATTCACAAATTCATTTCAAGGAACACAACGGCATGTCATGAAGGCATTTCAGGAAACAACAACATTTTACGACGACACTTCAAGAAACACGGCGGCATTTCACAAATTCATTTGACGATACTCGATGGCATTTCATGAATTTATTTCATGAAACACTACGCATTTTACGACGGCATTTCAGGAACCAGGACGGCATTTCACAAATTTGTTTCACGAAAACCGATGGCATTTCACAAATTTATTTCAGGAAACGCAACCCTATTTTACAAAACAGTACGGCATTTGACGACGGCATTTCACTTTAAAAGACGGCATTTGTAGAAAGAAGATGGAATTTCACAAAATAATTTCAAGAAACACAACAGCATTTCACGAAACAGTTCGGCATTTGACAAAACAAGATGGAATTTCACAAATCAGTACGACAATTCACAGAACACATTTCAAAATATAAAACATTTGACAAAATAAAACATTTCACAGTATAAAGCATTTCACAAAATGCAACATTTCACAAGATCCAACATTTCACTTCTGTACACCGTAAAACTAAAGGGCTATTAAAACTCAAAAATTCTAGGTAACTGGCTGCAATAGATTTGCGTTTTGAGTCCAATTAAAACTCTCAAGTTCTGAAGAAACTACATAAATTTAAGACAACAAATTATCTTTTGTTTAGATAACTTATAAATTAGCTTTGAGAAAAATTCAAATTTAGAATTTTTAAGCACTTAGAAGTCAGGAGTCTCAGCTAATTATTTTGTTTCAGATAAATTACTTTTCAAATGCATCAAAACTCAACATTCTGAGTTGTACTTATAAATACTCTCAAACGTGAGAAGCTATGGCAACTAAAACTTTTCTACTATGCCTATGATACAGATAATAATGCTAGTTCAGTAAAACATGTTTATTTCAACACTGACATTCCAGCAGATATGCAGGAGGATGAAATCTCTATCTGCCAATAGTGCAAGTACTGTACTGATTTACTTCCTGCTTCATAATACCTCTGTTTCATGTACATAAGCTTTTTTGAATCTCTTGTGTTAAGATGTCATTAATCTCTATTTTGATCCTTTTGACTTCTTGACTAATTTTTTCTACACAGTTATTTTTATGTTCTTGTTCCAATTTTCCAAGGTCTGATTCTAGTTTATTGAGTTTTTTCTTTTTTTTCCATTTTAAGTATGCTGTTTTGGCAATGAATTTCTAGTAATTTCTAATTACCGTTTTACATGCATCCCACAGCACAGGTGGAGACACCTCACCATTATCATTCTCCCTTACATACATCTGTATTCCTTTAATGTACTCCTCCTTCATCTCTCCTTTAAGTATATTTATATTTAGCCTCCAAAGTGTTGTTTTGGGTTCTCTTGACATAACCAGAGTCATATATATTGGACTATGATCTGATAGGTCTCCAATTCCAATTTCACATTTTTCAACCCTGTATGTGTCCTTAGTAAACATCAAATACATTGAGATACATTATGAATACATTGAGAATAGTGACCAGCTCTCACTCTAATCTCCCCTTAATCAATATATATATACCTTCCCTGTTTGTCTGGTGTTTCTGCAAGTTTTTCAAACATAATTTTCCCTGATATTATAATGGCCACTCCTCTTTGATGACCTGTTTTATAAGATGAAGACAATATTTGATTAAACCCTTTTCTTTCAAGCTTTTCATGTTCCTTCTGTGACAGGTGGGTCTCCTGCAGCAGTGAAACCCCACCCCTTCTTTTCTCATCTTACCTATATGAACTGCCAAAGAACCGGTAGCCATCTTACCACTGAACTGTGTGGTAGGTGGGGTTTCATGGCAAATAGAAAAAGATGTGCCACAGGGTGTCCCAGCGAGCGGTTGTTTGTACCGGCTCAGCTGCGGTCCCAAGTAATTCAATGGGCACACACATCTTTACTTTCCTGTCTTCCTGGGGTCAAACGCACACTGTATGTGATACTGAGGATGTGAAGTATGTTGGCTGGAGAAGTCCCGGTAGCTAAAACCCAGTAGCTAAAGCAACTACTGTGGATAAGATACAAAACACAAGGTAAGATGATACAAACGTGATGAAATTAATTTAATGAAACATGATGGCATTTCACGAAGGCATTTTACAAAACATGACAGCATTTTAGTAGAAAAGACAGCATTTATCGAAACATGATGGCATTTCACAAATTCATTTCAAGGAACATTAGGAAAAAAACATATAGCAAAATAAAACATTTGACAAAATGCAAAATTTCACACAAACACAATAATACATAAAACACAATGATCTTTCACCAAACAGCATTTCACAAAAACCAACAACATGATGCAAAACACATTTCACAGTATAAAGCATTTCACAAAATGCAACATTTCACAAGATCCAACATTTCACTTCTGTACACCGTAAAAACTAAAGGGCTATTAAAACTCAAAAATTCCAGTTAACTGGCCGCAATAGATTTGCGTTTTGAGTCCAATTAAAACTCTCAAGTTCTGAAGGAAACTACATAAATTTAAGACAACAAATGATCTTTTGTTGAGAAAACTTATAAATTAGCTTTGAGAAAATTCAAGTTTAGATTTTTTTAAACACTTAGAAGTCAGCAGTCTCAGCTAAATTTTTTTGTTTCAGATAAACCCGCCACCTATTTTACGGAGGCATTTCACGAAACAGGACGGCATTTCACAAATTTATTCACAAACTACGACGCATTTTACGAAGGCATTTCACGAAACCGTGCAGCATTTGATGAAACAGTACAGCATTTCACAAAAGACGACGGCATTTCAGAAGAAAAGACAGCATTTATCGAAACACGATGGTATTTCACAAATTCATTTCAAGGAACAGAACGGCATTTTGCGACGGCATTTCGAGAAACACGACGGCATTTCACGAATTGATTTCATCAAACATGACGGCATTTTATGAAGGCATTTCATGAACCAGTGCAGCATTTGATGAAACAGTACAGCATTTCACAAAACACGACGGCATTTCAGGAGAAAAGACAACATTTACCGCGTTTTTTGAAGGCATTTTAGGAAACAGAACGGCATTTCACAAATTCATTTGACGAACCACAGCGGCATTTCACGAAGGCATTTCACAAAACACGACGGCATTTCAGAAGAAAAGACAGCATTTATCGAAACAGGATGGCATTTTACAAATTCATTTCAACCGCCGCCTTATTGTGGTGGGGGGATCTGAGTACTTGAATGATCCTAGGAGCAATGTTTTCCGGGGCTTTTTGCCCCTGGAGGGGTCTCCAAAGGCAAACAGGCCCTAGGTGACAGGTCAGACGAAGCGGTTCCAGAGCCTTTCATGAATTTATTTCACAAAACACTACGCATTTTACGGAGGCATTTCAGGAAACAGGACGGCATTTCACAAAGGCATTTGAAGAAACATGACGGCATTTTAGTAGAAAAGACAGCATTTATCGAAACACGATGGTATTTCACAAATTCATTCAAGGAACAGAACGGCATTTTGCGACGGCATTTCGAGAAACACGACTGCATTTCACGAATTGATTTCATCAAACATGACGGCATTTTATGAAGGCATTTCATGAACCAGTGCAGCATTTGATGAAACAGTACAGCATTTCACAAAACACGACGGCATTTCAGGAGAAAAGACAACATTTACCGCGTTTTGTGAAGGCATTTTAGGAAACAGGACGGCATTTCACAAATTCATTTGACGAACCACAGCGGCATTTCACGAAAGCATTTCACAAAAGACGACGGCATTTCAGAAGAAAAGACAGCATTTATCGAAACAGGATGGCATTTCACAAATTCATTTCAACTGCCACCTTATTGTGGTGGGGGGATCTGAGTACTTGAATGATCCTAGGAGCAATGTTTTCCGGGGCTTTTTGCCCCTGATCACACTCCACCCCTGAAACACTCCGCATTTTACGGAGGCATTTGAAGAAACATGACGGCATTTTAGTAGAAAAGACAGCATTTATCGAATTCACAAATTCATTTCAAGGAACACAACGGCATGTCATGAAGGCATTTCAGGAAACAACAACATTTTACGAAGACACTTCAAGAAACACGGCGGCATTTCACAAATTCATTTGACGATACTCGATGGCATTTCATGAATTTATTTCATGAAACACTACGCATTTTACGACGGCATTTCAGGAACCAGGACGGCATTTCACAAATTTGTTTCACGAAAACCGATGGCATTTCACAAATTTATTTCAGGAAACGCAACCCTATTTTACAAAACAGTACGGCATTTGACGACGGCATTTCACTTTAAAAGACGGCATTTGTAGAAAGAAGATGGAATTTCACAAAATAATTTCAAGAAACACAACAGCATTTCACGAAACAGTTCGGCATTTGACAAAACAAGATGGAATTTCACAAATCAGTACGACAATTCACAGAACACATTTCAAAATATAAAACATTTGACAAAATAAAACATTTCACAGTATAAAGCATTTCACAAAATGCAACATTTCACAAGATCCAACATTTCACTTCTGTACACCGTAAAACTAAAGGGCTATTAAAACTCAAAAATTCTAGGTAACTGGCTGCAATAGATTTGCGTTTTGAGTCCAATTAAAACTCTCAAGTTCTGAAGAAAACTACATAAATTTAAGACAACAAATTATCTTTTGTTTAGATAACTTATAAATTAGCTTTGAGAAAAATTCAAATTTAGAATTTTTAAGCACTTAGAAGTCAGGAGTCTCAGCTAATTATTTTGTTTCAGATAAATTACTTTTCAAATGCATCAAAACTCAACATTCTGAGTTGTACTTATAAATACTCTCAAACGTGAGAAGCTATGGCAACTAAAACTTTTCTACTATGCCTATGATACAGATAATAATGCTAGTTCAGTAAAACATGTTTATTTCAACACTGACATTCCAGCAGATATGCAGGAGGATGAAATCTCTATCTGCCAATAGTGCAAGTACTGTACTGATTTACTTCCTGCTTCATAATACCTCTGTTTCATGTACATAAGCTTTTTTGAATCTCTTGTGTTAAGATGTCATTAATCTCTATTTTGATCCTTTTGACTTCTTGACTAATTTTTTCTACACAGTTATTTTTATGTTCTTGTTCCAATTTTCCAAGGTCTGATTCTAGTTTATTGAGTTTTTTCTGTTTTTTTCCATTTTAAGTATGCTGTTTTGGCAATGAATTTCTAGTAATTTCTAATTACCGTTTTACATGCATCCCACAGCACAGGTGGAGACACCTCACCATTATCATTCTCCCTTACATACATCTGTATTCCTTTAATGTACTCCTCCTTCATCTCTCCTTTAAGTATATTTATATTTAGCCTCCAAAGTGTTGTTTTGGGTTCTCTTGACATAACCAGAGTCATATATATTGGACTATGATCTGATAGGTCTCCAATTCCAATTTCACATTTTTCAACCCTGTATGTGTCCTTAGTAAACATCAAATACATTGAGATACATTATGAATACATTGAGAATAGTGACCAGCTCTCACTCTAATCTCCCCTTAATCAATATATATATACCTTCCCTGTTTGTCTGGTGTTTCTGCAAGTTTTTCAAACATAATTTTCCCTGATATTATAATGGCCACTCCTCTTTGATGACCTGTTTTATAAGATGAAGACAATATTTGATTAAACCCTTTTCTTTCAAGCTTTTCATGTTCCTTCTGTGACAGGTGGGTCTCCTGCAGCAGTGAAACCCCACCCCTTCTTTTCTCATCTTACCTATATGAACTGCCAAAGAACCGGTAGCCATCTTACCACTGAACTGTGTGGTAGGTGGGGTTTCATGGCAAATAGAAAAAGATGTGCCACAGGGTGTCCCAGCGAGCGGTTGTTTGTACCGGCTCAGCTGCGGTCCCAAGTAATTCAATGGGCACACACATCTTTACTTTCCTGTCTTCCTGGGGTCAAACGCACACTGTATGTGATACTGAGGATGTGAAGTATGTTGGCTGGAGAAGTCCCGGTAGCTAAAACCCAGTAGCTAAAGCAACTACTGTGGATAAGATACAAAACACAAGGTAAGATGATACAAACGTGATGAAATTAATTTAATGAAACATGATGGCATTTCACGAAGGCATTTTACAAAACATGACAGCATTTTAGTAGAAAAGACAGCATTTATCGAAACATGATGGCATTTCACAAATTCATTTCAAGGAACATTAGGAAAAAAACATATAGCAAAATAAAACATTTGACAAAATGCAAAATTTCACACAAACACAATAATACATAAAACACAATGATCTTTCACCAAACAGCATTTCACAAAAACCAACAACATGATGCAAAACACATTTCACAGTATAAAGCATTTCACAAAATGCAACATTTCACAAGATCCAACATTTCACTTCTGTACACCGTAAAAACTAAAGGGCTATTAAAACTCAAAACTTCCAGTTAACTGGCCGCAATAGATTTGCGTTTTGAGTCCAATTAAAACTCTCAAGTTCTGAAGGAAACTACATAAATTTAAGACAACAAATGATCTTTTGTTGAGAAAACTTATAAATTAGCTTTGAGAAAATTCAAGTTTAGATTTTTTTAAACACTTAGAAGTCAGCAGTCTCAGCTAAATTTTTTTGTTTCAGATAAACCCGTCACCTATTTTACGGAGGCATTTCACGAAACAGGACGGCATTTCACAAATTTATTCACAAACTACGACGCATTTTACGAAGGCATTTCACGAAACCGTGCAGCATTTGATGAAACAGTACAGCATTTCACAAAAGACGACGGCATTTCAGAAGAAAAGACAGCATTTATCGAAACACGATGGTATTTCACAAATTCATTTCAAGGAACAGAACGGCATTTTGCGACGGCATTTCGAGAAACACGACGGCATTTCACGAATTGATTTCATCAAACATGACGGCATTTTAAGAAGGCATTTCATGAACCAGTGCAGCATTTGATGAAACAGTACAGCATTTCACAAAACACGACGGCATTTCAGGAGAAAAGACAACATTTACCGCGTTTTGTGAAGGCATTTTAGGAAACAGGACGGCATTTCACAAATTCATTTGACGAACCACAGCGGCATTTCACGAAGGCATTTCACAAAACACGACGGCATTTCAGAAGAAAAGACAGCATTTATCGAAACAGGATGGCATTTTACAAATTCATTTCAACCGCCGCCTTATTGTGGTGGGGGGATCTGAGTACTTGAATGATCCTAGGAGCAATGTTTTCCGGGGCTTTTTGCCCCTGGAGGGGTCTCCAAAGGCAAACAGGCCCTAGGTGACAGGTCAGACGAAGCGGTTCCAGAGCCTTTCATGAATTTATTTCACAAAACACTACGCATTTTACGGAGGCATTTCAGGAAACAGGACGGCATTTCACAAAGGCATTTGAAGAAACATGACGGCATTTTAGTAGAAAAGACAGCATTTATCGAAACACGATGGTATTTCACAAATTCATTCAAGGAACAGAACGGCATTTTGCGACGGCATTTCGAGAAACACGACGGCATTTCACGAATTGATTTCATCAAACATGACGGCATTTTATGAAGGCATTTCATAAACCAGTGCAGCATTTGATGAAACAGTACAGCATTTCACAAAACACGACGGCATTTCAGGAGAAAAGACAACATTTACCGCGTTTTGTGAAGGCATTTTAGGAAACAGGACGGCATTTCACAAATTCATTTGACGAACCACAGCGGCATTTCACGAAAGCATTTCACAAAAGACGACGGCATTTCAGAAGAAAAGACAGCATTTGTCGAAACAGGATGGCATTTTACAAATTCATTTCAACCGCCGCCTTATTGTGGTGGGGGGATCTGAGTACTTGAATGATCCTAGGAGCAATGTTGTCCGGGGCTTTTTGCCCCTGATCACACTCCACCCCTGAAACACTCCGCATTTTACGGAGGCATTTGAAGAAACATGACGGCATTTTAGTAGAAAAGACAGCATTTATCGAATTCACAAATTCATTTCAAGGAACACAACGGCATGTCATGAAGGCATTTCAGGAAACAACAACATTTTACGAAGACACTTCAAGAAACACGGCGGCATTTCACAAATTCATTTGACGATACTCGATGGCATTTCATGAATTTATTTCATGAAACACTACGCATTTTACGACGGCATTTCAGGAACCAGGACGGCATTTCACAAATTTGTTTCACGAAAACCGATGGCATTTCACAAATTTATTTCAGGAAACGCAACCCTATTTTACAAAACAGTACGGCATTTGACGACGGCATTTCACTTTAAAAGACGGCATTTGTAGAAAGAAGATGGAATTTCACAAAATAATTTCAAGAAACACAACAGCATTTCACGAAACAGTTCGGCATTTGACAAAACAAGATGGAATTTCACAAATCAGTACGACAATTCACAGAACACATTTCAAAATATAAAACATTTGACAAAATAAAACATTTCACAGTATAAAGCATTTCACAAAATGCAACATTTCACAAGATCCAACATTTCACTTCTGTACACCGTAAAACTAAAGGGCTATTAAAACTCAAAAATTCTAGGTAACTGGCTGCAATAGATTTGCGTTTTGAGTCCAATTAAAACTCTCAAGTTCTGAAGAAAACTACATAAATTTAAGACAACAAATTATCTTTTGTTGAGATAACTTATAAATTAGCTTTGAGAAAAATTCAAATTTAGAATTTTTAAGCACTTAGAAGTCAGGAGTCTCAGCTAATTATTTTGTTTCAGATAAATTACTTTTCAAATGCATCAAAACTCAACATTCTGAGTTGTACTTATAAATACTCTCAAACGTGAGAAGCTATGGCAACTAAAACTTTTCTACTATGCCTATGATACAGATAATAATGCTAGTTCAGTAAAACATGTTTATTTCAACACTGACATTCCAGCAGATATGCAGGAGGATGAAATCTCTATCTGCCAATAGTGCAAGTACTGTACTGATTTACTTCCTGCTTCATAATACCTCTGTTTCATGTACATAAGCTTTTTTGAATCTCTTGTGTTAAGATGTCATTAATCTCTATTTTGATCCTTTTGACTTCTTGACTAATTTTTTCTACACAGTTATTTTTATGTTCTTGTTCCAATTTTCCAAGGTCTGATTCTAGTTTATTGAGTTTTTTCTGTTTTTTCCATTTTAAGTATGCTGTTTTGGCAATTAATTTCTAGTAATTTCTAATTACCGTTTTACATGCATCCCACAGCACAGGTGGAGACACCTCACCATTATCATTCTCCCTTACATACATCTGTATTCCTTTAATGTACTCCTCCTTCATCTCTCCTTTAAGTATATTTATATTTAGCCTCCAAAGTGTTGTTTTGGGTTCTCTTGACATAACCAGAGTCATATATATTGGACTATGATCTGATAGGTCTCCAATTCCAATTTCACATTTTTCAACCCTGTATGTGTCCTTAGTAAACATCAAATACATTGAGATACATTATGAATACATTGAGAATAGTGACCAGCTCTCACTCTAATCTCCCCTTAATCAATATATATACCTTCCCTGTTTGTCTGGTGTTTCTGCAAGTTTTTCAAACATAATTTTCCCTGATATTATAATGGCCACTCCTCTTTGATGACCTGTTTTATAAGATGAAGACAATATTTGATTAAACCCTTTTCTTTCAAGCTTTTCATGTTCCTTCTGTGACAGGTGGGTCTCCTGCAGCAGTGAAACCCCACCCCTTCTTTTCTCATCTTACCTATATGAACTGCCAAAGAACCGGTAGCCATCTTACCACTGAACTGTGTGGTAGGTGGGGTTTCATGGCAAATAGAAAAAGATGTGCCACAGGGTGTCCCAGCGAGCGGTTGTTTGTACCGGCTCAGCTGCGGTCCCAAGTAATTCAATGGGCACACACATCTTTACTTTCCTGTCTTCCTGGGGTCAAACGCACACTGTATGTGATACTGAGGATGTGAAGTATGTTGGCTGGAGAAGTCCCGGTAGCTAAAACCCAGTAGCTAAAGCAACTACTGTGGATAAGATACAAAACACAAGGTAAGATGATACAAACGTGATGAAATTAATTTAATGAAACATGATGGCATTTCACGAAGGCATTTTACAAAACATGACAGCATTTTAGTAGAAAAGACAGCATTTATCGAAACATGATGGCATTTCACAAATTCATTTCAAGGAACATTAGGAAAAAAACATATAGCAAAATAAAACATTTGACAAAATGCAAAATTTCACACAAACACAATAATACATAAAACACAATGATCTTTCACCAAACAGCATTTCACAAAAACCAACAACATGATGCAAAACACATTTCACAGTATAAAGCATTTCACAAAATGCAACATTTCACAAGATCCAACATTTCACTTCTGTACACCGTAAAAACTAAAGGGCTATTAAAACTCAAAACTTCCAGTTAACTGGCCGCAATAGATTTGCGTTTTGAGTCCAATTAAAACTCTCAAGTTCTGAAGGAAACTACATAAATTTAAGACAACAAATGATCTTTTGTTGAGAAAACTTATAAATTAGCTTTGAGAAAATTCAAGTTTAGATTTTTTTAAACACTTAGAAGTCAGCAGTCTCAGCTAAATTTTTTTGTTTCAGATAAACCCGTCACCTATTTTACGGAGGCATTTCACGAAACAGGACGGCATTTCACAAATTTATTCACAAACTACGACGCATTTTACGAAGGCATTTCACGAAACCGTGCAGCATTTGATGAAACAGTACAGCATTTCACAAAAGACGATGGCATTTCAGAAGAAAAGACAGCATTTATCGAAACATGGTATTTCACAAATTCATTTCAAGGAACAGAACGGCATTTTGCGACGGCATTTCGAGAAACACGACGGCATTTCACGAATTGATTTCATCAAACATGACGGCATTTTATGAAGGCATTTCATGAACCAGTGCAGCATTTGATGAAACAGTACAGCATTTCACAAAACACGACGGCATTTCAGGAGAAAAGACAACATTTACCGCGTTTTTTGAAGGCATTTTAGGAAACAGAACGGCATTTCACAAATTCATTTGACGAACCACAGCGGCATTTCACGAAGGCATTTCACAAAACACGACGGCATTTCAGAAGAAAAGACAGCATTTATCGAAACAGGATGGCATTTTACAAATTCATTTCAACCGCCGCCTTATTGTGGTGGGGGGATCTGAGTACTTGAATGATCCTAGGAGCAATGTTTTCCGGGGCTTTTTGCCCCTGGAGGGGTCTCCAAAGGCAAACAGGCCCTAGGTGACAGGTCAGACGAAGCGGTTCCAGAGCCTTTCATGAATTTATTTCACAAAACACTACGCATTTTACGGAGGCATTTCAGGAAACAGGACGGCATTTCACAAAGGCATTTCACAAAAGACGACGGCATTTCAGAAGAAAAGACAGCATTTATCGAAACACGATGGTATTTCACAAATTCATTCAAGGAACAGAACGGCATTTTGCGACGGCATTTCGAGAAACACGACAGCATTTCACGAATTGATTTCATCAAACATGACGGCATTTTATGAAGGCATTTCATGAACCAGTGCAGCATTTGATGAAACAGTACAGCATTTCACAAAACACAACGGCATTTCAGGAGAAAAGACAACATTTACCGCGTTTTGTGAAGGCATTTTAGGAAACAGGACGGCATTTCACAAATTCATTTGACGAACCACAGCGGCATTTCACGAAAGCATTTCACAAAAGACGACGGCATTTCAGAAGAAAAGACAGCATTTGTCGAAACAGGATGGCATTTCACAAATTCATTTCAACCGCCACCTTATTGTGGTGGGGGGATCTGAGTACTTGAATGATCCTAGGAGCAATGTTTTCCGGGGCTTTTTGCCCCTGATCACACTCCACCCCTGAAACACTCCGCATTTTACGGAGGCATTTGAAGAAACATGACGGCATTTTAGTAGAAAAGACAGCATTTATCGAATTCACAAATTCATTTCAAGGAACACAACGGCATGTCATGAAGGCATTTCAGGAAACAACAACATTTTACGAAGACACTTCAAGAAACACGGCGGCATTTCACAAATTCATTTGACGATACTCGATGGCATTTCATGAATTTATTTCATGAAACACTACGCATTTTACGACGGCATTTCAGGAACCAGGACGGCATTTCACAAATTTGTTTCACGAAAACCGATGGCATTTCACAAATTTATTTCAGGAAACGCAACCCTATTTTACAAAACAGTACGGCATTTGACGACGGCATTTCACTTTAAAAGACGGCATTTGTAGAAAGAAGATGGAATTTCACAAAATAATTTCAAGAAACACAACAGCATTTCACGAAACAGTTCGGCATTTGACAAAACAAGATGGAATTTCACAAATCAGTACGACAATTCACAGAACACATTTCAAAATATAAAACATTTGACAAAATAAAACATTTCACAGTATAAAGCATTTCACAAAATGCAACATTTCACAAGATCCAACATTTCACTTCTGTACACCGTAAAAACTAAAGGGCTATTAAAACTCAAAAATTCCAGTTAACTGGCCGCAATAGATTTGCGTTTTGAGTCCAATTAAAACTCTCAAGTTCTGAAGGAAACTACATAAATTTAAGACAACAAATGATCTTTTGTTGAGAAAACTTATAAATTAGCTTTGAGAAAATTCAAGTTTAGATTTTTTTAAACACTTAGAAGTCAGGAGTCTCAGCTAATTATTTTTGTTTCAGATAAATTACTTTTCAAATGCATCAAAACTCAACATTCTGAGTTGTACTTATAAATACTCTCAAACGTGAGAAGCTATGGCAACTAAAACTTTTCTACTATGCCTATGATACAGATAATAATGCTAGTTCAGTAAAACATGTTTATTTCAACACTGACATTCCAGCAGATATGCAGGAGGATGAAATCTCTATCTGCCAATAGTGCAAGTACTGTACTGATTTACTTCCTGCTTCATAATACCTCTGTTTCATGTACATAAGCTTTTTTGAATCTCTTGTGTTAAGATGTCATTAATCTCTATTTTGATCCTTTTGACTTCTTGACTAATTTTTTCTACACAGTTATTTTTATGTTCTTGTTCCAATTTTCCAAGGTCTGATTCTAGTTTATTGAGTTTTTTCTGTTTTTTCCATTTTAAGTATGCTGTTTTGGCAATTAATTTCTAGTAATTTCTAATTACCGTTTTACATGCATCCCACAGCACAGGTGGAGACACCTCACCATTATCATTCTCCCTTACATACATCTGTATTCCTTTAATGTACTCCTCCTTCATCTCTCCTTTAAGTATATTTATATTTAGCCTCCAAAGTGTTGTTTTGGGTTCTCTTGACATAACCAGAGTCATATATATTGGACTATGATCTGATAGGTCTCCAATTCCAATTTCACATTTTTCAACCCTGTATGTGTCCTTAGTAAACATCAAATACATTGAGATACATTATGAATACATTGAGAATAGTGACCAGCTCTCACTCTAATCTCCCCTTAATCAATATATATATACCTTCCCTGTTTGTCTGGTGTTTCTGCAAGTTTTTCAAACATAATTTTCCCTGATATTATAATGGCCACTCCTCTTTGATGACCTGTTTTATAAGATGAAGACAATATTTGATTAAACCCTTTTCTTTCAAGCTTTTCATGTTCCTTCTGTGACAGGTGGGTCTCCTGCAGCAGTGAAACCCCACCCCTTCTTTTCTCATCTTACCTATATGAACTGCCAAAGAACCGGTAGCCATCTTACCACTGAACTGTGTGGTAGGTGGGGTTTCATGGCAAATAGAAAAAGATGTGCCACAGGGTGTCCCAGCGAGCGGTTGTTTGTACCGGCTCAGCTGCGGTCCCAAGTAATTCAATGGGCACACACATCTTTACTTTCCTGTCTTCCTGGGGTCAAACGCACACTGTATGTGATACTGAGGATGTGAAGTATGTTGGCTGGAGAAGTCCCGGTAGCTAAAACCCAGTAGCTAAAGCAACTACTGTGGATAAGATACAAAACACAAGGTAAGATGATACAAACGTGATGAAATTAATTTAATGAAACATGATGGCATTTCACGAAGGCATTTTACAAAACATGACAGCATTTTAGTAGAAAAGACAGCATTTATCGAAACATGATGGCATTTCACAAATTCATTTCAAGGAACATTAGGAAAAAAACATATAGCAAAATAAAACATTTGACAAAATGCAAAATTTCACACAAACACAATAATACATAAAACACAATGATCTTTCACCAAACAGCATTTCACAAAAACCAACAACATGATGCAAAACACATTTCACAGTATAAAGCATTTCACAAAATGCAACATTTCACAAGATCCAACATTTCACTTCTGTACACCGTAAAAACTAAAGGGCTATTAAAACTCAAAACTTCCAGTTAACTGGCCGCAATAGATTTGCGTTTTGAGTCCAATTAAAACTCTCAAGTTCTGAAGGAAACTACATAAATTTAAGACAACAAATGATCTTTTGTTGAGAAAACTTATAAATTAGCTTTGAGAAAATTCAAGTTTAGATTTTTTTAAACACTTAGAAGTCAGCAGTCTCAGCTAAATTTTTTTGTTTCAGATAAACCCGTCACCTATTTTACGGAGGCATTTCACGAAACAGGACGGCATTTCACAAATTTATTCACAAACTACGACGCATTTTACGAAGGCATTTCACGAAACCGTGCAGCATTTGATGAAACAGTACAGCATTTCACAAAAGACGATGGCATTTCAGAAGAAAAGACAGCATTTATCGAAACATGGTATTTCACAAATTCATTTCAAGGAACAGAACGGTATTTTGCGACGGCATTTCGAGAAACACGACGGCATTTCACGAATTGATTTCATCAAACATGACGGCATTTTAAGAAGACATTTCATGAACCAGTGCAGCATTTGATGAAACAGTACAGCATTTCACAAAACACGACGGCATTTCAGGAGAAAAGACAACATTTACCGCGTTTTTTGAAGGCATTTTAGGAAACAGAACGGCATTTCACAAATTCATTTGACGAACCACAGCGGCATTTCACGAAGGCATTTCACAAAACACGACGGCATTTCAGAAGAAAAGACAGCATTTATCGAAACAGGATGGCATTTCACAAATTCATTTCAACTGCCACCTTATTGTGGTGGGGGGATCTGAGTACTTGAATGATCCTAGGAGCAATGTTTTCCGGGGCTTTTTGCCCCTGATCACACTCCACCCCTGAAACACTCCGCATTTTACGGAGGCATTTGAAGAAACATGACGGCATTTTAGTAGAAAAGACAGCATTTATCGAATTCACAAATTCATTTCAAGGAACACAACGGCATGTCATGAAGGCATTTCAGGAAACAACAACATTTTACGAAGACACTTCAAGAAACACGGCGGCATTTCACAAATTCATTTGACGATACTCGATGGCATTTCATGAATTTATTTCATGAAACACTACGCATTTTACGACGGCATTTCAGGAACCAGGACGGCATTTCACAAATTTGTTTCACGAAAACCGATGGCATTTCACAAATTTATTTCAGGAAACGCAACCCTATTTTACAAAACAGTACGGCATTTGACGACGGCATTTCACTTTAAAAGACGGCATTTGTAGAAAGAAGATGGAATTTCACAAAATAATTTCAAGAAACACAACAGCATTTCACGAAACAGTTCGGCATTTGACAAAACAAGATGGAATTTCACAAATCAGTACGACAATTCACAGAACACATTTCAAAATATAAAACATTTGACAAAATAAAACATTTCACAGTATAAAGCATTTCACAAAATGCAACATTTCACAAGATCCAACATTTCACTTCTGTACACCGTAAAACTAAAGGGCTATTAAAACTCAAAAATTCTAGGTAACTGGCTGCAATAGATTTGCGTTTTGAGTCCAATTAAAACTCTCAAGTTCTGAAGAAAACTACATAAATTTAAGACAACAAATTATCTTTTGTTGAGATAACTTATAAATTAGCTTTGAGAAAAATTCAAATTTAGAATTTTTAAGCACTTAGAAGTCAGGAGTCTCAGCTAATTATTTTTGTTTCAGATAAATTACTTTTCAAATGCATCAAAACTCAACATTCTGAGTTGTACTTATAAATACTCTCAAACGTGAGAAGCTATGGCAACTAAAACTTTTCTACTATGCCTATGATACAGATAATAATGCTAGTTCAGTAAAACATGTTTATTTCAACACTGACATTCCAGCAGATATGCAGGAGGATGAAATCTCTATCTGCCAATAGTGCAAGTACTGTACTGATTTACTTCCTGCTTCATAATACCTCTGTTTCATGTACATAAGCTTTTTTGAATCTCTTGTGTTAAGATGTCATTAATCTCTATTTTGATCCTTTTGACTTCTTGACTAATTTTTTCTACACAGTTATTTTTATGTTCTTGTTCCAATTTTCCAAGGTCTGATTCTAGTTTATTGAGTTTTTTCTGTTTTTTCCATTTTAAGTATGCTGTTTTGGCAATTCATTTCTAGTAATTTCTAATTACCGTTTTACATGCATCCCACAGCACAGGTGGAGACACCTCACCATTATCATTCTCCCTTACATACATCTGTATTCCTTTAATGTACTCCTCCTTCATCTCTCCTTTAAGTATATTTATATTTAGCCTCCAAAGTGTTGTTTTGGGTTCTCTTGACATAACCAGAGTCATATATATTGGACTATGATCTGATAGGTCTCCAATTCCAATTTCACATTTTTCAACCCTGTATGTGTCCTTATTAAACATCAAATACATTGAGATACATTATGAATACATTGAGAATAGTGACCAGCTCTCACTCTAATCTCCCCTTAATCAATATATATACCTTCCCTGTTTGTCTGGTGTTTCTGCAAGTTTTTCAAACATAATTTTCCCTGATATTATAATGGCCACTCCTCTTTGATGACCTGTTTTATAAGATGAAGACAATATTTGATTAAACCCTTTTCTTTCAAGCTTTTCATGTTCCTTCTGTGACAGGTGGGTCTCCTGCAGCAGTGTAACCCCACCCCTTCTTTTCTCATCTTACCTATATGAACTGCCAAAGAACCGGTAGCCATCTTACCACTGAACTGTGTGGTAGGTGGGGTTTCATGGCAAATAGAAAAAGATGTGCCACAGGGTGTCCCAGCGAGCGGTTGTTTGTACCGGCTCAGCTGCGGTCCCAAGTAATTCAATGGGCACACACATCTTTACTTTCCTGTCATCCTGGGGTCAAACGCACACCGTATGTGATACTGAGGATGTGAAGTATGTTGGCTGGGAGAAGTCCCAGTAGCTAAAACCCAGTAGCTAAAACAATAAGTGTGGATGATATACAAAACACGAGGTAACATGATACAAATGTTGTGAAATTAAATGAAACATGATGGCATTTCACGAAGGCATTTGACAAAACATGACAGCATTTTAGTAGAAAAGACAGCATTTATCGAAACATGATGGCATTTCACAAATTCATTTCAAGGAACATTAGGAAAAAAACATATGGCAAAATAAAACATTTGACAAAATACAAATTGTCACACAAACACAATAATACATAAAACACAATGATCTTTCACCAAACACAGCATCTCACAAAAACCAACAACATGACACAAAACCTATTTCACAGTATAAAGCATTTCACAAAATGCAACATTTCACTTCTGTACACCGTACAAAAGAAATTAAAACTCAAAAATTCCAGTTAACTGGCCGCAATAGATTTGCGTTTTGAGTCCAATTAAAACTCTCAATTTCTGAAGAAAACTACATAAATTTAAGACAACAAATTATCTTTTGTTGAGAAAACTTATAAATTAGCTTTGAGTAAAATTCAAATTTAGAATTTTTAAACACTTAGAAGTCAGCAGTCTCAGCTATTTATTTTTTTTTTTCAGATAAACCCGCCACCGGCATTTCACAAAACAGGAGGGCATTTCACAAATTTATTTCACAAAACACAAAGGCATTTCACAAATTTATTTCACAAAATACGACGCATTTTAGGTAGGCATTTCACAAAACACGACGGCATTTCAGTAGAAAAGACAACATTTATCGAAATATGATGGCATTTTACTAATTCATTTCAAGAAACACGACGCATTTTACGGAGGCATTTCAAGAAACACGACGGCATTTCACAAATTCATTTGACAAAACTCGATGGCTTTTCATGAATTTATTTATTTTTCTCCCCTCCTTCAACAGCCACTTTATTGTGGTGGAGGGATTTGAGTACTCGGATGATCCTAGGAGCAATGTTGTCCGGGGCTTTTTGCCCCTGGAGGGGTCTCCCAAGGCAAACAGGCCCTAGGTGACGGGTCAGACGAAGCAGTTCCAAAGCCTTTCACTAATTTATTTCACGAAACACTACGCATTTTATGAAGGCTTTTGACGAAACATGATGGCCGGATGATCATATGATGAAACTTGATGGCATTTCACAAATTCACTCCACAAAACATAAAGTCATTGAGAAAACAGAACGGCATTTGACGAACCAAAGCAGCATTTCACGACGGCATTTCAGGAAACACAATGCCATTTTACAAATTTATTTCACAAAACACAGCGGAATTTCACAAATTCATTTCGTCTGGAGGCCTGGCTGGTGGCCAAAGGCAGAGGCAGACTCCCTCTGGAGACTGGCGGCTAAGGCGGAACCTTCTGGCGGCCACTGATGAAGACGGAGCCCCTCTGGAGGACCACGAAGAAGGCGGAGCCCTTCTGGAGGTCTGGCAGGTGGCCGAAGATGACGGCTGAACCCTTCTGGAGGCCGGCGGCGAAGGCGGAACCCTTCTGGAGGCCGGCAGTGAAGGCGAAACCCTTCTGGAAGTCTGGCAGCAGGCCGTTGGTGAAGGCGGAGCCCCTCTGGAGGCCGATGACAAACAACAAGGCTGGAAGCTGCCGACGGAGCAGCAGGACAGGAGGCTGGTGTCAGGGCCGCAGGACAGGAGGCTGGCATCGGGACAGCAGGACAGGAGGCCGGCATTGGGACCACAGTGCTGGGGACCGGCAACGAGGCAACAGGACAGGAGGCCGGCGACGGGACAGCAGGACAGAAGGCTGGCAGCGAGGCAACAGGACAGGTGGCCGGCGGCAAGGCAACGGGACAGGAGGCCGTCGACAAGGCAAAGGGACAGGGAGCCGGCAACAAGGCAATAGGACAGGAAGCCGATGGTGAGGCAACTGGACAGGAAGCCGGCGGCGGGGAGGACTGTGATTCTGGCCGAGGTGGTCGCTGCAGCTCTGACTCAGGAGGCGGCGGCAGCAACAGTGGCAGCTCAGGCTCAAAAGGCAGTGGCAGCAGCGGCGGCAGCAGCGGCGGCTCTGACACCGGCGGCGGCGGCAGCTCTGGCACTGGTGGCGGCTTGGGCAATGGAGACAAGGGCAGTTCGGGCTCTGGAGACGAGGGCAGCTCGGGCACTGGCGGCAGTGGAAGGTTAGCAGGCTGCAACAGCGACAGCAGCAGCGGCGGCTCAGCCTCAGGAGGCGGCAGCAGCAGCGCTGCTGGCATTGGCAGTGGCGGTTCTGGCACTGGCTCTGGCTTATTTATTAGTGAATGAATATTACACAAGTGTGTGGATGGATGAAGAATGGACTACAGGATGAAGGCATGGCTATACTGACGGAAGAGATGGATGAGCAGGAGCTCTGGTCCATCTACAACGACAACATTGACAGTGGTGATGAAGGACAGGTTGAAGAGGAGGAGGAAGAAGATGAGGAGATGAATGGGCGGCAGTTTGAACACTGGACTGAATTGTCCAACTCCGACTCTGATTTGTATCTTGACACTGACAGTGATGCAGAAGACGAGGTGTCAGCTTCCTCCTCTACCCCAGAGCCTGGCCCATCCAGGAGGAGAAGGAGAGAGGAAGATAGCGATGATGAAGAGAGGAGCAGGAAGCAATTGAGGTGCAGGACTGAATCGTCTGACTCCAGCTCTGACAGCGACTCTGAGGAAGAATACCAAGTGACAGCTTCCTCTTCCAGCCCAGAGCCTGGACCATCAGGGAAGAGAAGATGGAGAAAGAGGATGAAGACGATAAAAGAGGCAGCAAACAGCCCCTGATATGAGTTTGCTGACTGGACGTCCACACCAAGGCCCGACCAGGCTCATTTCAAGCTTACATGTATGTTAAAAACAATCTGCATTTGCATTAGCACACAAAACAGTTTTCATACATAGTCATGAATTGTTTTAATTCAATTCTTCAGTAGTTTGCTTGTTTGAAAAAATTATTGAATTGCTGAGACATTTCTGTTGGGTCTGGTAACTTGAAGCAGAGTAAAAACTTTCTTTGTTCTTACCTTCGAACTCCTGATGCAAATAGGAAGTTTCTTGAAGCACATGTCGCTGTAGGAGGTGGACAGCCCTTGTTGGCTGTGTGGGGTCGCCTTCGCAGGAGCTACACACACATATCCAGGCCAAGTTAGGAGTCGATGTTGCCTGAACTACTCTGATTTAGCTGATTAGCTGGGCACAGTTAAACTTGATGTTTCAAGTACACCCAACATTTCAGTTGAACTGAGCTGAGGTGGCTAAAACCTCAAATCCCTGATTGGTGAGCCATCCTTAGTCTACAACCCTGATTCCAAAACATTGGGACTCACTGGCAAGTATTCTGTGTTTGCAGACACCAGTTTTACAAAGTGTTCCTGAGCCCATGTAGTAACACCCTTTATACAATCATGTGTTTTAAAGTGTTGAACCTCGCTCCAACGGCTGAGAGCCTTCCGATGGCGCGCCTTTCATACTCAGGCATGATACTCACAATGAGGAAACACAAATCAATAAAAAGCAAAAGCTCTCGCTCGGCGTGCACGCAGGCAGTCTGTACATACTGTGTGTGTGTGTGTGTGTGTGTGTATAGGAATGCAAGCTTGCTGCTTACTTACAGCAGTTGTCACCTTTCACATCGCTGTGTTAACCCTGGAAACCTCTGCTGCACAGAAAGCCCTGCCCCTGGCAGATAGCTGCACAGTGCTCTCATCCCCTCTGACCAGAGTCACAACAGATGCTCTTTGCATTAAACTCTGAACCCAACAGGAATGTCACATTCATGCCTACAGGAAGATATGAACTGTATACTAGTGCTTTGAATATATACTGTAACTGACACAGTGTTGTATGTATCTGTTTATCTTTTATTTTTTCTGTATTGTGTTATTATCTTCCTCTATTCTATCATGTCCCAAAGCTTGTGTAGTTTTAGATAACAGACATAAAATACCAAATATAGTTTATTTCTTAAATTGTAAGGTAACAGAGAGATTTACACTGATGAGATGAATGTTTTCTAGAATTAAGAGAGAGACTTCTGTTCAAGCAATCGATAAATGTCAGATGATCATTGAGGTGATGTTAGAAGGCCCAGTATCATTTGTTAGCTCATTCACATGTGACAGCATTAATTACTTTGTCTTTGTTAATTAAACAGTCTGTTGTTGATTTATCATGATTGCCAATCTCTTCTCCTTTTTCAAGGGGTACAACATTAGCGTTACTGACTTCACTCTAGTTTGACATTTTGGGAAATAAGCTCTTTCACTTTCTTGCTGAGAGTTAGATGAGAAGTTTAATAACACGTCTGTTTGGTAAATAGCTACCGCCAGAAGCTGGTTAGCTTAGCTTAGCATAATGACGAGCCTGGCTCTATCTTTAAAAGTTAATCGAAGTGCACCTGTTTTGCCTGTTCAAATGAACCGTTAAACCAAAAGTGGCACGACACACATCCCATACAGTTTAACTGACGCTCCTGAGGTGTATTGCATTCACTGCTTAGCTGTTGGGCAGCTCCTTCTTGGAAACAAGTCTGACGCTCAAGAGGAAGATGCACTTTGCATTTTTGGCAGTTGCAACAGGAATTCATTTGGATTGACAGAGGAGGAGTAACAGCGTAGTTACCATGAACAGTTACTCTGGTGTGCTTAGCATGAAAAGATATCACCAACATGGCTGAACAGACAGAACAGAGTGCCACCTACAACTTCATCAACAAAACCAGCATTAAAGATTGTGACTAATTAATTCAAACAGATTGCAAAGAAATCTTGAGAGAGACAGAGAGCGAGAGGGGGGCAAAGAAGATGGCAGAAAAAAGGTAAATATAGAAATACAGAGTGAGAAAAAAGGAAGTAGAGAAGAGTGAGTGAGTGGGATGTGCAATAACAGCGTGTGTGTGTGTGTGTGTGTAAGTGCACTTGTACAGCTATTTTTGCGAGAACCAATATGAGTGTTAGATCTCAGGAGTGAGGACATCTTGGCTGGGCCTCACTTTCAGAGAGACCTTCATAGAGCTGTTTGAGGATTCACACTTGGTTTTAAGGTTTAGATTAGGGTTGGGGTTATGGACCAGGGCACAGCACCAGGTGCACGCCTGGACTCTCGTGGCAAAAACAAGCACTTGCGCAGAGAGATTACATTACATTTCAATCATTGTTTCCCCATTAGTGACTTATACACAAAAACATGGTTCATGTTGAAAATACTGAAATTTCTCTTTAATTTGCATGCTGATCCTTCAAGCATTAGCTTCTACTCTTGTTCCCTTGTGGTGATTATGCATCTTCTGCACAAGAAACACAATAAAAGGCAACATATAAAAAGTGTCAGTGGACTTGCATATCTATGAATATAAACACCAAATCTTTGATTTTAAAATACTTTATTTCATAAACAATATCTAAATTCAACTTGGTCGGTCACATACACAGTAAGGATAGAAAATGCTTGAATTAGAATAAGAGAAAACAACAAGAATTGGGCATTCCTATCTGCTCCTTGAGTAGTGGCTTAAGAAGTGAACTCATCATGTGACGATGGTCGTGAAGATCTAAAGAGTGGTCTAGTTACAAAACTGTGCTACACATGGAAGATGCAAGTTCAAGCAGCTGCCCTGCTTCTATTAAGCGTCTGTGAACAAGACACTGAATTCATTCCAGCTGCAGGGGTGACGACCTGAAGCCGAGCCTGACCTTTGACCTCAGAACTGAGTAGTATCCCAGCATCCTCAGAAAGCTCACACACTGCTGCAGTTGCTTTTCATCAAATCAGAGAGAATGACAGATTAATGCTTGGCACCGTTCACATCTTCTGCTTTATTCACAACTTATTCTGTCTTATCATGGTGTGGAAAGTAATATTTCAGGAAAGCCATCAGTGTCTTACAAAGACAACATTTTGGTCCATGGTGTAAATCGAGCTAGAAAAAATTCACATTGTCTCCCCATCTTCAAATAGGGCTGGATAGTTCTTTTCACGTTGGAAGACCTTCACCTATCATAAATGATCTCTAATATATAGCCAAATATTGCAAATATTGTGCAAGATCAAAGACACTGTTTGTGCAAAGAAGGTGTGCTGCTCCTCTACTATAAAAGCTTGGACAGGTGTCAGTTTTTAGCTGGAGTTTTAGAAAAGTTTCCCACGATAGAACGACACTAGGACAACACTAAGAAGACATTTGCTGTATAGAATAACGTTTGCTTTAGGTCATAATTCAATTAGAAATGCCTTTTTTTTTAAGAACACACCAAAATGCACACGTCACAAAAGCCATTCACATAATGTGAGAAAGAAAAAACCCACAGGCCGTGGACTGTATGTGCCGTCCGGGGGGGAAATATCGAGCGACTGGCTGCTCCAGGGCTTTCTCTTTTCTGTACAGTGTGATCCATCCGCTCGTCCAGCTAGCCCTCGTTGCTGACTCACCAGTGAAGCTACGGTTGAAAACATGTCCTTCCCTCTTGCGGGTACTAAGCAGAAAAGAAGCTTCGACCTCCATCCGGTTCATCGTTTTGGCTTCACAGCGAAAAAAATCTTCTCTTTCTCTTCTTTACTTTTAAATTTCCTGTCGTTCGATTCTAGACCGAGACAACGGCAGTCTGTGTGTCCAGAGTTGCTGATATATCAGTTGTTGTGAGGTAACCAAGGAGTAGATCATACTGCAACACAAGAAGAAGAAGAAACAGGAAGTAGGAAGAGAGTCAGCACTTGTCTGATTGGTTAGACAGGCAGGAGGTGACAAAGTGAAAATCATGTAACAGTTCAAATCATCTAGTGGCCTGTTTGAAGCATTCGGATGGAGCACTGTGTGTGTGTGTGTGTGTGTGTTCAAACATTTCATTGATCCATAGTTAGTTTTTCTGCTGATTCATCTCAATGGTGCTGTCTCTACTGCGTGCAGATTTGGTGGGGAGTCTGTTTGTGCACTTGAAAGATAGAAACTCAGACATGGACTTATTTATTCTAGATGCTGACAGCAAACCTTTATATGAGACGTCGCTTTGAAGCTTCTCTGTCATAATGTGCATTATTCAGATTAATGCTGTGTTCACACATCCTGTTTGATTTCGAAAGGTTGAATTATGCTTCTCCATCAAGGTGCTGTGGTACTGTTTTGTAGCATGTGCAGAGACTCTGTGAGGGATCCCATCATAGCTGACCTACACCTCAATGAGACCACGCCAGCCATGGGACCAACACTGCGATTGGTAATGTTATAGCAGTAATAATAATAGGTTAAAGAAAGATTATGTGACTGACAAAAAAAAAATTACGCAATCCTCCATTTGCAAGTGAAAAGTTGAATTCATAAGCAATTAAAAACTCAGGGGATTTGCTTCTGCAGCCATGTTAGCGAATATTTGACAGGAATTGCCGTTTGCTGCCTTGATGGCTCTTCCCTAATTGCGACCGTAATGTAAACGGAAGCAATGCAACGTTCCCATTCCAAAGTACTGTACTAGAAATGTGCACTTGCATGCATTTGATTGGCATGCAGCGGCCTACCAGATGTTTTGCAGCAGGGTCAGCTTTTTTGCCAGGCCACTGTGTGTGATCAGACATGAATGTGTGAAAAAAATAACTCTGTTGGCACAGAGGGCTCTGGCAACAGACGCAACATAGCTTGCAGTGGTGGAATTTAACTGCATTTATTAATTATCCATCCATCCATCCATCCAAGAAATAACAGTTACACGCAGAATAGACTGATGAGTTTGTTTACTTGACTTGTAAAAATGAAATCATTAAAAAAAACCCACAAGGTGAATGACTAACATCTTATTAATTTAGAGAAAATTTTGAGGTGAATCCTTCTGCTCTTTTGCCCTCACATGATTAACTCACTCATTATTAATTATAAGTTTTAAAGTAATATATACAAGTACTGTACTTAAATACAGTACTGATGTACTTTTGTTGAGTATTTCAGTATTCTGCTTTTTACTCTACGACATGTATGTAGAATATTAATACATGGCATCTGATACACCCTCATTGATCAATACCTCTGACCTTCATGGATAATATTACATAAAGCAACACACCCCTGTTACACTTTGTGTCACCATTTAGCATTATTCAATAATTGCACTCGCAGGTATGGTATGACAGAGGCATCTGGGAGCACTATTACATCTTGACACAGAAGCACTATAGGCTGTTATGGTCTATTTTACACAGCCATCAATAGGACATGGCTTCAAGGTGCTTTTTAAAGCTTTAAGCCCCCTGAAACTTCAAATTCAACTTTTCAGAAAAATAAAGGCTGATCTAAACCGCTTTCTCGACCAATCAACGGAAGGAGCTACAAAGGCCTGTATTTCTCCCGACTGTTAACTGAAGAAAAATGTAGAATTAATTATTTTAATGAACCAGCATTGGCTTATTAGAATAACAAGCCAGCACTTTATATAATAATATAGCCAGCACTATATATAATATATATTACAGTGTCTGTTTGCAAGTGCTGGGATCATATGTGAATCACAGGAACACAGATGCTAAAATAAATAGTTTCTTTTCCTCACACAAAGCCCACATAAAGTCCTCCACAATGCTTTTGTTGTGCAATAAAAGAGCATGTGTGAACACAGCCACGAGTCTCGAGCCAGTTCAGAATGCATTACGCCCAGGAAGAGACACAAGTGTACATGAAAGGTGCCCAGTGAGTCAAAGACTGCTCGTGGTGAAAACGGTTTATCCTGATGTGTCTGTGCTGTCCCGATCCTCTGCCCCCCCCCCACTGTCTGTGGCTGCAGAGACACTCGAGCAGCTCAACACAATGAACTCTCGTCCAGTTTGAAGACACCTTTACATGTGCTGAACTAACATCACTGACAGCCACCATGCCATGTAAATCATTTTGAGAGTGAAAATGACTTTAAGGCTTATCATCTGTAACTACAGCAACACACAGGGCTTTATTAGGATCCTTCTTTGTGGATCCAAATACAGAAATACTGTATTACTTTTCTAAGTGGTTCGAATTTCCTTCAATAGGTATTTTTTGAATGTGTTTGAAGAATAATTACAGAGCTGAACCCTCACTGGTGTAAAATGCACAAAATAACCTGGGCCTGGATAATACAAGCTAGATAGTATATATATTCAACATAATGAACACTGTGATAAACATTAAATACACCTTTAAATACAGAGCTGCTAAAACAATTAACATGATGTGATTTACAATAATGCAGTAACATTGTGTTTCCACATGAAAAGTCCATTTTTAGGTTTTTACCATGACGTGAAAGTGTAAAACCAACAATCCTTCCTGGCATGTTTGTGCTGTTTTATTAAAAAAAAAAGAAAAACACAAAAAACAAAATCAGCAGCTGTAGAAAAGTTGCCACTGAATGCAAAAGAAAAAGCAAAAGCTGATGAGCATCATGTAATGCAATGAGCATGTACGAAGCAAGCTGTAAAACACACATAGCTGCAAAGTGACGCAGTGATTCCACCAGAATAAAGCTTCTCTTTTTTTTTTTTGTCCAAAGACACGGTGATGTGTGACGGTTACCTGAAAAAAGAGGTTAATAAAGGACTGCGTGAAACAGCAACAGCCAAAATCACAGATTGGGGATTCAACACTTGTCTCACTGAGCTGCGACTTGACAAGAACAGATCAGCACCTCGCTGACAGTAACAAATGCCTCCAAACGTCTGTATTCATCCCCGAGGCCTTTCCGAACTCCTCACACCTCCGCTAATCTCTGCTGGTGAGAAGTTCACTCTGTTGACTCATGAATATCCATGGACAGAGAGTAAACATGATGCAGAGAGACACAGGAGGAGGATACATGCGAGGGGAGAGACAGACGGATCAAGAGTGAAACGCTGCTTCCTCCTCAGAGACTTGACCTCCTCCCATTAAAACCTCTGAGATCTGGCCTCATCATTAGTAGACTGACTCTTTAAATTACAGCTCCTTCACGTTCACAGCCTAATTAAACATTAACCAAACATTACGATGCTAAAATATGAGCTGTTATATGAGATACTGCAGCAAAGAGGAATACTGGCACTGAGACAATAGACAAGGAGGAGACAACAGTAATAGAAGCTCTGTGTTTGTTTAACCCTCCTGTTAACATTAACATATCGTCCACGCAAATGATTGTAACCCCACCTCCACCTCCACCTGCAGAGCACCTATGATGTGAATATGGAGAAATGTGCAAACAATCATAAAATCTCTCTGACTGACTTCAAATTGGAAAGAAATATGTTTTTGGTGTTTCAATGGCAAGTGTGTGCAGGACATTGAATACAGCTGTCCCCGTTAAATTAGGAAAAGTCATTAAGTATGAAGCATGAAACAGATGCCAATTTATTTTGAGACGTTTAAGATTGACTGGGGTCAAACTGACCCCAAAGGTAAACAGAAGTTACTGTTTGCCCTGCTGGGCTGGACGCTATCTCAAGTAATACCAGCCACTGGAACTGGAATGGTATTATAATGTGTCCAAATCCCATTAACAGCAGAGCCAATGTGAGGTGAATTAGTGCTGAACACACGCTCTTCATGTGACACCTTGCTACGCAGGGAAAACGTGTGCCAGTGAGGCAACATCCAATTATGGTAGCTGTAATTAGGGTGCAGCGCACATGCACGTGCGAAACAACAAAAGGAAGACCACTTCACCTGTTATGGAATTTTCACTAAACGCTAATCAGTGTCCACAACATCCACTGCACACCAGGCCGTTAGTGGTGTCTTTTATTTACTTCCTATGAGGCAAGTTTTTAGTTTTTACAGAAAGTCAACAAAGCTCTGTCCAAACCATGCTGGACATAAATGTTTGTGTTGTGGTTTGTATTTCCGGTGCACTTATTTTGCAAGGTCCACTTCCTTTGTTGTGTTTGCGGCTAACTTTATTTGTTTCTGGAGGCACCCTTCTCCCCGTGGCGTCGAGGAGTGATTGGATACACCTGGAATCACTTCCGCAATCAAGACGCCTATTTCTAGGCTGCTGAGATGCTCCTCAACACCAGAGTATACACCGTCATATCATGGTACCAGTTGGCTCTAACCTGCTTGTGGTAATTTCTTGTAATATCAGTGTTGTGAATTTCATGTGGAGTAATTTTGTTCTCCTCTTTTATTTTCCAGTGCCTCTCATGCCCGCACAGCCCAGCACTCTCTGGACCGCCTTCTTGAGTTTTTTGTTTGTGGATTTTCTGCCTCGTGTCTCACTATTGACTGTTTGTTGTGAGAATAAACACTGCTAACCTTCTCTGTTTCCGCTCCTGGGTCTCTCTGCACCCTACACGCCACAGTTTGACTGACTTCACGTAGTTTCCTCGCATGAATGTGTGTGCTATTTATTCTTTAATGTGGGTGATTAGTCGTGCACTTATTTCCGAGCTTCATGGTAAACATGTCTATTAGTCACGACTGAACTAGATCACACAGCCCAGTCCCAGTCACACAGTGGTGCTAGACAGTGTTTGAGTTTCAGTTTGGTCTCTTACCAAGTTTCTCGCCGCATTATTGTTAATTAGCTGCAGCCGATACGATCTGCTGCCGGCGGTGTTTGTTCTTTTAATCAGCCAGTGCCACGGACGAACAACATTACATCATAAAAAGGGTAACTTGAGTTTGCTAACTTCATTTGTCGCTGCAATAATGTTGTTTTTTAGTATTCAGCTATTTTCCCTACCCTATAAATGCCAACAGCAGCAGTTTCAATCTAATCTAGTCCACTGGCAAACACGTACACGTCATTGAACGTTGTGATACAAGCGAAAACAAGGAATGAACACGTTTGCTTCTGCTCCACTGGAGAATGCATTGTTTGCCTGAAAACACGATTCATAACAGATGCATTTTCTGACAAGGTGGCTCCCTCCATATATGTAAGTATAATGTTAGAAATATCTGTGTTGATGATGATGTTCATCTATGTTCCCTACATTAAGGATTTAAGTCACGATCAATGGTGAGGCCATCCCTTGCCTGTAAAAAACATTTCATATTAAGCTCACTCCTGCAGTGACAGATGTCGCCTATTTCATGTTCCATTAGCTTTCAACATCTGTCTGGCTAATGAGCCAAGGTTAACCTTGTGTGTGCATGCGTGGAAACACATAGAAAGGTCCGCTCTCCATGTCCGGGAAGATGGTAGGAACGACAAATACGACAAAACAGCTTAGACCTGTAAAGATACAGCAGGATGGCAAGCAGGCGGCAGCATACAACATGCCGAGGGCCAGAAACTTAGACCATGGGGGGTTAAACTGAGCTGAGAAAGGACGGGAAACCTGTGCACATGTTGCAAGGGAAAAGAATTAGTCACTGGAGGACATCACAGTTCACACAGCATCCCTGTGACAGAGAGTTCAGGAGGAGAGAGGGAAGAAAAAGGTGAGAGGCTGGAGGGTAAAGGTCACATTCTGTTTGTCAGTCAGGGCTTCAGTATCATCCAGTGTGAGAGGAGCGACGGCTGAGGAAGGCGAGACAGCACAGAGCTCAGCAGGGCCTGTGCAGACAGGACACATTGTGCTCCGATGTCTTCTTCTTGACTTATTTAGAATCGTTTATTGAGGAATTAAATTTATTTACAGTGTCAACGTGCAGAAAAATGCTTCCAGTAGGTGAAACCCTATGAGAAATATGTTTAGCCCAGGTCTGCATGATGCCCTTTGAGCCTGTTTCTCTCTCCTTCTGCTGTGTGGACAAAATCAAGAGTTATGGAGTAATTCCACTTGAGCAACCAAAAAGGGTTTTAAATCACCTGTCACCCAGGTGTGGAGGTGAGCGCCCAGGTGGAGCTGTGTGTGTCTGTGAGGGGCATGCACAGTTTCATCATGTGCATACATGGGCTTTCATGCCTGTGTGCATGGACGTGTGTGTGTGTGTGTGCAGGGAGATTTATAGTGAGGGGGTTGAAGGATCTTTAGGTCACAGATGCAGGCGAGCCGTGCTGGCGGGTTTAGTTTTGGGGAGCAGTGAAGAAGAAGGGTTGGTGTCACCGGGCAAGAAAACAGAAACGAGCCTCCTGAAGCAGGTTTCAGATCGCTTCACTTCCAATTCAACCAGTTCTTTACCCCCACCTACTGTACATATGCACCAGAACAAAGCCATTTAATATTGGATCACTGTTTAAACTGACCATCGCCTCAATCTGTAAACCAGGTGATTACTTGGTTTTCAGCTATTGTGCGTCATTGGAAAAACCCAGTTGAAGATTTTCTACAACCTGGGATTTGATTGTCTCCGTTTCTTTTCGTTATGATGACGTAAATTACAATCAGAATTAGATTCAGTGCAGTTGCTGAAATACAGTAATAAAGCAACATCTTCAGAACGTCACAGCAGGTCAGCGAGTCACACAGGCTGTAAACAAACCACCACTTTATTCATGTTCACTTTATTTGGAAGTGAAACAAAGTGAAACTGGACAAAGTTAAACCAGAACGTTGCTCTAAACCAGCGGACAGAGAATATGATTGCACTTCTATCTTATAGTGGACAGTTTAAAAAAACTAGTGCAAAACCTAGTGCCTACATTACCCACGATTGACTGGGAACAGTTTGGATGCAGTTTGGGCGTGTTATGCTAGTGGTGGCTAAGGTAGCCGCTATCCTCGAGCAGAGGTGAGGAGCAGAGGGCTGAGGTCCGTTTCACAAAGCAGGTTTACTGAAAACTCCGAGTATGTTAACCCTGAAATGAGGGAAACTCTGAGTTTTCTGTTTCACATAGGAAGGTAAGTCAAACCAGAGAAAGAGGGGTAACTCAAGCCTGTTTCACAGACAGGGGTAAGTTAAACTCTGAGTCAGTTACCGCAGTAACTGACTCTATGAACCTAACCTGGTCGGGACCAGGTTTTACTCAAGGAACCTCGAGTTTCTCTGTGTCTCCACCCTCTTTCAACCACACACCGTATTTCATTTCCTCATTCATTCAGTCAGTCGGCAGACGAGTTTTGGCAGTTCTGCCGTCTGTTATTAAAAAAAAATCATTAAAAATATCAGTCAGTAGGAAGTCCATTAGGCACAGTAGGTGGCGACTTTTTTCGTTAACATATTCGTCGGGAGATAGTTTTCAGACCACGATGTTCTTGCTTTTCCAGACAGTTATTGATTATCGGCCACCACCCGTTCTTCGTGCATCTGCCTTCTTTCTGTTAGCTGAGTAAAAGTCTGTGTTAGTTTAAATATAGGCTTAATTATTTAACATAACATGATATAGATGAGAACACTTTTTTTTCATTTTTAAATTTTATTTCATTCGTTAACAAAAAACAAAACATTATATGAACACAATATAACCAATTTTACAATGAAAGGGAGCCACTTAATATTTACTTTACAATGTAAAACATGATCAAAATGAGGTAGCTACCTCCATGAGATCATACCGAGGTCTGACCTGTTTGAACAATGCTTTTATATTTCATTTGAAGCTGCTGCCAAGTGCGCTTCTCCCCCGCGGGATTGCACCTAAATAAAATAAATTAATAGGCAACCATTCAAGCAGTTTTGCCCTGTAATATTATTGTGATTTCAAAGGACTACATTTATACTCATGCATTGACCCGAGCAGCAATGTTCTCCCACGCCGTCTCCCTCTCCTTCGCAGCTGCAGCGGTGTTGGACTTCCGTCTAAAAACGTGTTCATATTCACAGTATGAGCGCATTAAAATGTCTAATTTCCAGTGGCGTGAAGTAGGCAGCCTTCCCCGTTGCCATGGTGACTCCTCAAATCGGGGTTCCATTGATGTTGTCTTTTTAAAGTTGCGGTGCACTGGCTTAACTCGAGGTGAACCTACTCTGAGTTAATCAAACTAACTCAAATCTGCTGTTGTGGAAAACTCAGAGTTTCCTATCTCAGAGTAGATCAACTCAGAGTTCAGGGTTACACTCAGAGTTTGTTGAACCTGCTTTGTGAAACGGACCCCTGATCAACTCCAGCTCCACACCTCCAGATTTGCTCCACTGTCAAACCTGTATTCCTCAGCTCCAACCCACACTGATTCTCGTAAATGTCCCAAAGTTAATTCAATCAGTGGTGTTTCTGTTTAATATTTTTGCTTGTTTTCCCTTCAAATAACTACTGAAACTTTGGGGATTTGTTTACAACCTGTGTCTGGGAGACCACGTTTGGTGCTGCCCCTCTGGGCTGCACTGATAAATGACAGCATGTCATATCTTGCAGAAATGCAGGCCAAAACAACACAAATAAGACCCAAGTTTTCAGTCTTTTTATTGTTATATTTGCTGTACTGGTCAGCACCATCTCTTTACTTTCGAAATGGCTGATTATTTTTTGATGTGGAAAACACAGATATTCTAAACTAAATATACATTTTAGTAGTTTATGGAGTCAAAAGGGAAGATTTTTCTTTTATTTTTATAAAGGTATCATAATTAAATGGCTTAACCCAGTTGAGAAGCTGATGGCCAGGAAGCTTTTGAATAAACAAACCATGATATGCGATATAAAAATCACACCATGGTTAATATGTTGAAAGTTTTAAAAAATTTGGTAATTTGGAAGATACGATCCCCCTTGAACTTGACGGAATTGAAAGTGAACGGCTCGTCGCCCTGCTTTAGAGGGAAGTACCTCACTGTTGCTGCTGCTGCTGCCGCCAGTGGTCCCTAAAACAGCAGATCAGTCCAACATGAGCTGGAGCAGGACAGGATGGAGTGAGATGGAGAAGCAGAATGATATAAGTTCAAGATGAATGCCCGGCTTACAACCACTGACGTCCACAGCGGGACCAAAACACACGGGCCTGAACGTGCTTTAACCTTGTCTGAGCCAAATAGGAAAATAAAGACTGTATCAATACAACATCATGTTGAGGCCCACTTCATCTGGGCCCTGGTGCTTTCTGTTTAGCAAGATCAAGTCAAACCAAATCATGTTCTTGTATAACTTTGATACATTACTGCTCACTATTTCCCTCAAGCCTTTAAGTTAAGTTATGTAAAGTTCACATGTTTTGTTGTCTATGAACAAAAACACATTCAAAACCACCAGTGTGGTCCTTTAAATTCACCTAAAAGTTTCTTCCTCAGTGAATCATCGACTCATTGACGTAGGCACTGGTATGAAAATGGATGATATACATGTGAGCGTTCAACATTAGCTCTTTACTTTCTTCCACTGTACCATGCCAGGAGGGAGAAGACTGCATCCTCATTGTCTGTAGTCTTTGTGATATCTATGCCACGTTTTAAAGAATGTTACTGCTTTCAGTGGGAAACAGGTTTGAGAAAGCCGACTCTTTAAACCCGACAGCCTTGTTTGCTTCATGCACAAAGTCACACGTTAAGTCTGGAATCTGTGCCGTGTGTCCCGGTTTCAGAAAACTCGAGATATGAAGCAACATGCCACATTTCAATCCATTTCCAATTGAATTGAAAACATGTTGAAAATGTACTTTGACAAAAATATAATTGACTACATATCCTAACAAATACATGTGTGCATCTTCTTTAACTTGATCATGATAATATCAATAACAGCTGTAGTTGTAAGAATAATGTGCTGCTGCCAAGAGAAAGTGGTCAGGTATATCTAACATTTTTCTAAACATTTTTTCTAAAAAAAATCACGTTATCTTGAACAACATGGAGAATTAACAAGAAACAACACATCATCCCTGATAAATGTTGATTTTAGGATGTAATGTGAGGTTGTAGAGATGCTGCTTTTTATAAAAGTGCAATCAAATACACCAATAATTTGTATCTTCTGTTATAGAATAACAACACTCGCCGCATTGCTCATGATGTTGCTTTTCTACCTGTGTGGTATTGCTGTGATAAAAATATTAGTAATTAATAAGTGCCTACTGCCTGAAATGACAACAGTAAATATCAACAGCACATCATATCTCTAGAAGGATGGGACCTGAGAGCATGTGTTAAACATGTGATCACAGCATTGTCACACACATGCAAGAACAACTCCATGTTAAAGTTGCAATCCTTTTTGGGTGATGGGATAATCATCAAAGATCCTCTTCTGTGATAAAGCTGCCACATCTTCATTTCTACTTGGAGGGATTAGATGAGAGATTTCAAGGTGGAGTCGGTCACACTTGCTGTGTCACGGATTGGAGTGTCCGAAAATGCTGCAGGCACAGGAACCACAAGCGTCTATTGTATGAGAAACTGTCCTTGATCATGAATCTGGCTTGGGTCATTGGTTGTCCTGGCTGTGTAACGCCAGTCGCTAGGGTCGTTGGAGTCACCTGGGGCCAGGTGTGAACGACAGTTGCTGGAGTCGTCAACGGAGGCTATCTAGTGAGAAGTTGTCAAATGTCCTTTGAAGGGTTGAAAGTTTCTGCCTTGGTGTGTTGCTTGGTTTGAAAAACACAGGGATGAGGTGTGTGTAAATGCCTGTGCAGCACCAAGAGGTTTTTGTATTTGTTTTTTTTTTTTTTTCACGAAAAAAAAGTACCTAAGCAGTCCTCGCTAATATAGTGGACAGTATCTCCGCCTGTCACGTCGAAAACCAGGGTTCGATTCCCCGACGGGGAGAGTTTCCTTTTCAACCAGCCTCTGGTTATTTACCGAGGATAAAACATACAGCCAGGCTGTCTGTGAAGATTCTCATGCATCCAGGGGTGCATCTCAATTCTCCTAATTGTCATTTCCTTGCTCCTCCATCCTGGCTTGAACCGTAACTACTTCTGCTCTCTTCTCTAAACTGTTTAAGTGTAGGTATCCCTCAACGCATGGCTGTAACTCAGAGGTGCCTAACTTAATGTTACGTTCTCCAAAGAGCAACAGTACAAGAATATGGGGATCCGTCATGTTTCAGTTCAATTTATTTCATCCACCACCTGTTTTGCTATGTTAGAAATCTCGCTTACAGCAGCCTCCCAGCATGCGTGTAACATATTTGATCGTATATAGACTACAGCACTCTGTTATTTATCAAACTTCAGGTGGAGGAAACTGTGACGTTATGATTACAAGCCTTCACGCTTCCACGTCACGTTTACAGAACTGTCACTGATATATAAAGCAAGCACATCGGCCTCTCGTCACATGCTCTGCGTGCTATCTGAGTGAAATCATGTGTTTCGTGGCTTGTAGGTTTCCCTTTACCGACACCTCTGAAATATGTCTCAATGAACAGGGAAAGGCTGATAAAGTTCAGGTCAGAAAAAGACCACCTGTTTACCGGGAAGAGGCATCCAGCCAAGAATGAAGTCATTCATTTTCATGTGCATGAATAAAAGTGCTACATACTTATTTGCTAGTGCCTGTGACGTTTTCCTAATAATGTGTCTAAATGGCGTATTGAGGGCAGGGGGTGGGGGGCGTTTGTGTCAGTGTGAATAAAACGGCTAATGCAGCAGATTGAGGCGTGCCGCAACATGAGAAGCAGACGCCGCAGAGGAAAGGACATCTCAATTCTGCCGAAAGTTATTTCCACCTTTCTTCTGTCCTTGCGTCTCTCCGTGCAGCCCCGGTGGGAGGGAGGAAGACCCAAGCGAGATGGACGTGGATGCAATTTATGAGGACTGGGATGTGTCCAATTCCACCAAACACAGCTTGACCCTAAGGCTTAGAGTCAGGAGCAAAGTAAAGTGTTTCCGCCCGGTTTCGAACCGGGGACCTTTCGCGTGTGAGGCGAACGTGATAACCACTACACTACGGAAACTGGCCAAAACCTCTAATCCCGCACGTGGACGTGTTCCTGTACCTGCTCACTGAACCGCAACCATTTCAGATGATGGACGACATCTTCATTTCTACTTGGAGGGATCAGATGAAAGATTTCAAAGTGGAGTCGGTCACGCTTGCTGTGTCACGGATTGGAGTGACCGTAAATGCTGCAGGCACAGGAACCACAAGCGTCTATTGTATGAGAAACTGTCCTTGATCATGACTCTGGCCATTTGTTGAAAAAGGCTGATTCTAGCCTGGTTCCAGGCCTCCTATCCTCAGAGTGGAAATGACAGCAACAAACAACAAAAGGGACTTCAGCAGCTTTTGAGTATAGAAAAAGAGAAAATTGGTGGAGCAATAGCCTGTATGTTAAAAAGAAATTGAAGCAGAAAGGGCAATTCAAATCGTGAGTGCATGAGTGAAGTTGTCCGTTTCAGGTGGGTCCAAGGGAGGCTGAATCAAGTGCAACTGCACTCGGTTGTAGAAACTGCTCCACTGGGTGGTGTTCACCTGCGGCAAGGTGTGAACGACAGTTGCTGTCGCAGGTATTTCTCCTCTGTAGGGTCGTCATCGCGGTCACTGAATCGGCTTGGGTCATTGGTTGTGCTGGCTGTGTAACGCCAGTCGTTAGGGTCGTTGGAGTCACCTGGGGCCAGGTGTGAACGACAGTTGCTGGAGTCGTCAACGGAGGCTATCTAGTGAGTAGTTGTCAAATGTCCTTTGAAGGGTTGAAAGTTTCTGCCTTGGTGTGTTGCTTGGTTTGAAAAACACAGGGATGAGCTACACTACGGAAACTGGCCAAAACCTCTAATCCCGCACGTGGACGTGTTCCTGTACCTGCTCACTGAACCGCAACCATTTCAGATGATGGACGACATCTTCATTTCTACTTGGAGGGATCAGATGAAAGATTTCAAAGTGGAGTCGGTCACGCTTGCTGTGTCACGGATTGGAGTGACCGTAAATGCTGCAGGCACAGGAACCACAAGCGTCTATTGTATGAGAAACTGTCCTTGATCATGACTCTGGCCATTTGTTGAAAAAGGCTGATTCTAGCCTGGTTCCAGGCCTCCTATCCTCAGAGTGGAAATGACAGCAACAAACAACAAAAGGGACTTCAGCAGCTTTTGAGTATAGAAAAAGAGAAAATTGGTGGAGCAATAGCCTGTATGTTAAAAAGAAATTGAAGCAGAAAGGGCAATTCAAATCGTGAGTGCATGAGTGAAGTTGTCCGTTTCAGGTGGGTCCAAGGGAGGCTGAATCAAGTGCAACTGCACTCGGTTGTAGAAACTGCTCCACTGGGTGGTGTTCACCTGCGGCAAGGTGTGAACGACAGTTGCTGTCGCAGGTATTTCTCCTCTGTAGGGTCGTCATCGCGGTCACTGAATCGGCTTGGGTCATTGGTTGTGCTGGCTGTGTAACGCCAGTCGTTAGGGTCGTTGGAGTCACCTGGGGCCAGGTGTGAACGACAGTTGCTGGAGTCGTCAACGGAGGCTATCTAGTGAGTAGTTGTCAAATGTCCTTTGAAGGGTTGAAAGTTTCTGCCTTGGTGTGTTGCTTGGTTTGAAAAACACAGGGATGAGCTACACTACGGAAACTGGCCAAAACCTCTAATCCCGCACGTGGACGTGTTCCTGTACCTGCTCACTGAACCGCAACCATTTCAGATGATGGACGACATCTTCATTTCTACTTGGAGGGATCAGATGAAAGATTTCAAAGTGGAGTCGGTCACGCTTGCTGTGTCACGGATTGGAGTGACCGTAAATGCTGCAGGCACAGGAACCACAAGCGTCTATTGTATGAGAAACTGTCCTTGATCATGAATCTGGCCATTTGTTGAAAAAGGCTGATTCTAGCCTGGTTCCAGGCCTCCTATCCTCAGAGTGGAAATGACAGCAACAAACAACAAAAGGGACTTCACCAGCTTTTGAGTATAGAAAAAGAGAAAATTGGTGGAGCAATAGCCTGTATGTTAAAAAGAAATTGAAGCAGAAAGGGCAATTCAAATCGTGAGTGCATGAGTGAAGTTGCTAGGCCCTGTGTTCATTACCAAGTTGTTTTTGACGGCGTTCACGCTGCTATACACGCTGTTTTCCAGCGTTTAGTGCGGCGTTACAGTACGTTGGCTGGTCGACTGACGATTGCACTGGATTGTTCAGTGTAAACGTCAATAAAGAACTGTTTCCGCCCGGTTTCGAACCGGGGACCTTTCGCGTGTTAGGCGAACGTGATGACCACTACACTACGGAAACCCCCCACAACAGCTCCAGGTGCGCATTCGCCGCCGCACGTGCCCGTATGCCCGTCTCGTCTGTAGTCCGCCGACAGGTGGGAGATGGACCATCTGCTGACCTGGTGTGGACACAACATCTCGGAGCTCCTTGTTGTAAAGACAGTGGAGATAGTTGTCCGTTTCAGGTGGGTCCAAGGGAGGCTGAATCAAGTGCAACTGCACTCGGTTGTAGAAACTGCTCCACTGGGTGGTGTTCACCTGGGGCAAGGTGGGAACGACAGTTGCTGGAGTCGTCAACGGAGGCTATCTAGTGAGTAGTTGTGGGGTTGAAAGTTTCTGCCTTGGTGTGTTGCATGGTTTGAAAAACACAGGGATGAGGTGTGTGTTGAGAATCTTCCTGAGTTTCTGTAATTCAGGGGTGTCTGACTTAACTCTACGTTCTCCAAAGAGCAAGAATATGGGGATCCGTCATGTTTCAGTTCAATTTATTTCATCCACCACCTGTTTTGCTATGTTAGAAATCTCACTTACAGCAGCCTCCCAGCATGCGTGTAACATATTTGATCGTATGTAGACTACAGCACTCTGTTATTTATCAAACTTCAGGTGGAGGAAGCTACAACGTTATGATTGCAAGCCTTCGCGTTTTTACGTCACGTTTACAGAGCTGTCGCAGGTATTTCTCCTCTGTAGGGTCGTCATCGCGGTCACTGAATCGGCTTGGGTCATTGGTTGTCCTGGCTGTGTAACGCCAGTCGTTAGGGTCGTTGGAGTCACCTGGGGCCAGGTGTGAACGACAGTTGCTGGAGTCGTCAACGGAGGCTATCTAGTGAGTAGTTGTCAAATGTCCTTTGAAGGGTTGAAAGTTTCTGCCTTGGTGTGTTGCTTGGTTTGAAAAACACAGGGATGAGGTGTGTGTTGAGAATCTTCCTGAGTTTCTGGGCTATTCCTAATTCCTTCCGCATCCAGGGCACCACAATCGCAGCCCAGGACCTCAAGTGGCAGCCCAACATCAGCAAGAATGCTTTTCTGTCCTTCATCGTAAGAGTTTCGCACTGTAGGTCTCTCTATATTACCTGTAAATGCCTGTGCAGCACCAAGAGGCTTTTGTATTTGTTTTTTGTTTTTTTTTTTTCACGAAAAAAAAGTGCCTAAGCAGTCCTCGTTAGTATAGTGGACAGTATCTCCGCCTGTCACGCGGAAGACCGGGGTTCGATTCCCCGACGGGGAGAGTTTCCTTTTCAACCAGCCTCTGGTTATTTACCGAGGATAAAACATACAGCCAGGCTGTCTGTGAAGATTCTCATGCATCCAGGGGTGCATCTCAATTCTCCTAATTGTCATTTCCTTGCTCCTCCATCCTGGCTTGAACCGTAACTACTTCTGCTCTCTTCTCTAAACTGTTTAAGTGTAGGTATCCCTCAACGCATGGCTGTAACTCAGAGGTGCCTAACTTAATGTTACGTTCTCCAAAGAGCAACAGTACAAGAATATGGGGATCCGTCATGTTTCAGTTCAATTTATTTCATCCACCACCTGTTTTGCTATGTTAGAAATCTCGCTTACAGCAGCCTCCCAGCATGCGTGTAACATATTTGATCGTATGTAGACTACAGCACTCTGTTATTTATCAAACTTCAGGTGGAGGAAACTGTGACGTTATGATTACAAGCCTTCACGCTTCCACGTCACGTTTACAGAACTGTCACTGATATATAAAGCAAGCACATCGGCCTCTCGTCACATGCTCTGCGTGCTATCTGAGTGAAATCATGTGTTTCGTGGCTTGTAGGTTTCCCTTTACCGACACCTCTGAAATATGTCTCAATGAACAGGGAAAGGCTGATAAAGTTCAGGTCAGAAAAAGACCACCTGTTTACCGGGAAGAGGCATCCAGCCAAGAATGAAGTCATTCATTTTCATGTGCATGAATAAAAGTGCTACATACTTATTTGCTAGTGCCTGTGACGTTTTCCTAATAATGTGTCTAAATGGCGTATTGAGGGCAGGGGGTGGGGGGCGTTTGTGTCAGTGTGAATAAAACGGCTAATGCAGCAGATTGAGGCGTGCCACAACATGAGAAGCAGACGCCGCAGAGGAAAGGACATCTCAATTCTGCCGAAAGTTATTTCCACCTTTCTTCTGTCCTTGCGTCTCTCCGTGCAGCCCCGGTGGGAGGGAGGAAGACCCAAGCGAGATGGACGTGGATGCAATTTATGAGGACTGGGATGTGTCCAGTTCCACCAAACACAGCTTGACCCTAAGGCTTAGAGTCAGGAGCAAAGTAAAGTGTTTCCGCCCGGTTTCGAACCGGGGACCTTTCGCGTGTGAGGCGAACGTGATAACCACTACACTACGGAAACTGGCCAAAACCTCTCATCCCGCACGTGGACGTGTTCCTGTACCTGCTCACTGAACCGCAACCATTTCAGATGATGGACGACATCTTCATTTCTACTTGGAGGGATCAGATGAAAGATTTCAAAGTGGAGTCGGTCACGCTTGCTGTGTCACGGATTGGAGTGACCGTAAATGCTGCAGGCACAGGAACCACAAGCGTCTATTGTATGAGAAACTGTCCTTGATCATGACTCTGGCCATTTGTTGAAAAAGGCTGATTCTAGCCTGGTTCCAGGCCTCCTATCCTCAGAGTGGAAATGACAGCAACAAACAACAAAAGGGACTTCAGCAGCTTTTGAGTATAGAAAAAGAGAAAATTGGTGGAGCAATAGCCTGTATGTTAAAAAGAAATTGAAGCAGAAAGGGCAATTCAAATCGTGAGTGCATGAGTGAAGTTGTCCGTTTCAGGTGGGTCCAAGGGAGGCTGAATCAAGTGCAACTGCACTCGGTTGTAGAAACTGCTCCACTGGGTGGTGTTCACCTGCGGCAAGGTGTGAACGACAGTTGCTGTCGCAGGTATTTCTCCTCTGTAGGGTCGTCATCGCGGTCACTGAATCGGCTTGGGTCATTGGTTGTGCTGGCTGTGTAACGCCAGTCGTTAGGGTCGTTGGAGTCACCTGGGGCCAGGTGTGAACGACAGTTGCTGGAGTCGTCAACGGAGGCTATCTAGTGAGTAGTTGTCAAATGTCCTTTGAAGGGTTGAAAGTTTCTGCCTTGGTGTGTTGCTTGGTTTGAAAAACACAGGGATGAGCTACACTACGGAAACTGGCCAAAACCTCTAATCCCGCACGTGGACGTGTTCCTGTACCTGCTCACTGAACCGCAACCATTTCAGATGATGGACGACATCTTCATTTCTACTTGGAGGGATCAGATGAAAGATTTCAAAGTGGAGTCGGTCACGCTTGCTGTGTCACGGATTGGAGTGACCGTAAATGCTGCAGGCACAGGAACCACAAGCGTCTATTGTATGAGAAACTGTCCTTGATCATGAATCTGGCCATTTGTTGAAAAAGGCTGATTCTAGCCTGGTTCCAGGCCTCCTATCCTCAGAGTGGAAATGACAGCAACAAACAACAAAAGGGACTTCACCAGCTTTTGAGTATAGAAAAAGAGAAAATTGGTGGAGCAATAGCCTGTATGTTAAAAAGAAATTGAAGCAGAAAGGGCAATTCAAATCGTGAGTGCATGAGTGAAGTTGCTAGGCCCTGTGTTCATTACCAAGTTGTTTTTGACGGCGTTCACGCTGCTATACACGCTGTTTTCCAGCGTTTAGTGCGGCGTTACAGTACGTTGGCTGGTCGACTGACGATTGCACTGGATTGTTCAGTGTAAACGTCAATAAAGAACTGTTTCCGCCCGGTTTCGAACCGGGGACCTTTCGCGTGTTAGGCGAACGTGATGACCACTACACTACGGAAACCCCCCACAACAGCTCCAGGTGCGCATTCGCCGCCGCACGTGCCCGTATGCCCGTCTCGTCTGTAGTCCGCCGACAGGTGGGAGATGGACCATCTGCTGACCTGGTGTGGACACAACATCTCGGAGCTCCTTGTTGTAAAGACAGTGGAGATAGTTGTCCGTTTCAGGTGGGTCCAAGGGAGGCTGAATCAAGTGCAACTGCACTCGGTTGTAGAAACTGCTCCACTGGGTGGTGTTCACCTGGGGCAAGGTGGGAACGACAGTTGCTGGAGTCGTCAACGGAGGCTATCTAGTGAGTAGTTGTGGGGTTGAAAGTTTCTGCCTTGGTGTGTTGCATGGTTTGAAAAACACAGGGATGAGGTGTGTGTTGAGAATCTTCCTGAGTTTCTGTAATTCAGGGGTGTCTGACTTAACTCTACGTTCTCCAAAGAGCAAGAATATGGGGATCCGTCATGTTTCAGTTCAATTTATTTCATCCACCACCTGTTTTGCTATGTTAGAAATCTCACTTACAGCAGCCTCCCAGCATGCGTGTAACATATTTGATCGTATGTAGACTACAGCACTCTGTTATTTATCAAACTTCAGGTGGAGGAAGCTACAACGTTATGATTGCAAGCCTTCGCGTTTTTACGTCACGTTTACAGAGCTGTCGCAGGTATTTCTCCTCTGTAGGGTCGTCATCGCGGTCACTGAATCGGCTTGGGTCATTGGTTGTCCTGGCTGTGTAACGCCAGTCGTTAGGGTCGTTGGAGTCACCTGGGGCCAGGTGTGAACGACAGTTGCTGGAGTCGTCAACGGAGGCTATCTAGTGAGTAGTTGTCAAATGTCCTTTGAAGGGTTGAAAGTTTCTGCCTTGGTGTGTTGCTTGGTTTGAAAAACACAGGGATGAGGTGTGTGTTGAGAATCTTCCTGAGTTTCTGGGCTATTCCTAATTCCTTCCGCATCCAGGGCACCACAATCGCAGCCCAGGACCTCAAGTGGCAGCCCAACATCAGCAAGAATGCTTTTCTGTCCTTCATCGTAAGAGTTTCGCACTGTAGGTCTCTCTATATTACCTGTAAATGCCTGTGCAGCACCAAGAGGCTTTTGTATTTGTTTTTTTTTTTTTTTTTTTCACGAAAAAAAAGTGCCTAAGCAGTCCTCGTTAGTATAGTGGACAGTATCTCCGCCTGTCACGCGGAAGACCGGGGTTCGATTCCCCGACGGGGAGAGTTTCCTTTTCAACCAGCCTCTGGTTATTTACCGAGGATAAAACATACAGCCAGGCTGTCTGTGAAGATTCTCATGCATCCAGGGGTGCATCTCAATTCTCCTAATTGTCATTTCCTTGCTCCTCCATCCTGGCTTGAACCGTAACTACTTCTGCTCTCTTCTCTAAACTGTTTAAGTGTAGGTATCCCTCAACGCATGGCTGTAACTCAGAGGTGCCTAACTTAATGTTACGTTCTCCAAAGAGCAACAGTACAAGAATATGGGGATCCGTCATGTTTCAGTTCAATTTATTTCATCCACCACCTGTTTTGCTATGTTAGAAATCTCGCTTACAGCAGCCTCCCAGCATGCGTGTAACATATTTGATCGTATGTAGACTACAGCACTCTGTTATTTATCAAACTTCAGGTGGAGGAAACTGTGACGTTATGATTACAAGCCTTCACGCTTCCACGTCACGTTTACAGAACTGTCACTGATATATAAAGCAAGCACATCGGCCTCTCGTCACATGCTCTGCGTGCTATCTGAGTGAAATCATGTGTTTCGTGGCTTGTAGGTTTCCCTTTACCGACACCTCTGAAATATGTCTCAATGAACAGGGAAAGGCTGATAAAGTTCAGGTCAGAAAAAGACCACCTGTTTACCGGGAAGAGGCATCCAGCCAAGAATGAAGTCATTCATTTTCATGTGCATGAATAAAAGTGCTACATACTTATTTGCTAGTGCCTGTGACGTTTTCCTAATAATGTGTCTAAATGGCGTATTGAGGGCAGGGGGTGGGGGGCGTTTGTGTCAGTGTGAATAAAACGGCTAATGCAGCAGATTGAGGCGTGCCACAACATGAGAAGCAGACGCCGCAGAGGAAAGGACATCTCAATTCTGCCGAAAGTTATTTCCACCTTTCTTCTGTCCTTGCGTCTCTCCGTGCAGCCCCGGTGGGAGGGAGGAAGACCCAAGCGAGATGGACGTGGATGCAATTTATGAGGACTGGGATGTGTCCAGTTCCACCAAACACAGCTTGACCCTAAGGCTTAGAGTCAGGAGCAAAGTAAAGTGTTTCCGCCCGGTTTCGAACCGGGGACCTTTCGCGTGTGAGGCGAACGTGATAACCACTACACTACGGAAACTGGCCAAAACCTCTCATCCCGCACGTGGACGTGTTCCTGTACCTGCTCACTGAACCGCAACCATTTCAGATGATGGACGACATCTTCATTTCTACTTGGAGGGATCAGATGAAAGATTTCAAAGTGGAGTCGGTCACGCTTGCTGTGTCACGGATTGGAGTGACCGTAAATGCTGCAGGCACAGGAACCACAAGCGTCTATTGTATGAGAAACTGTCCTTGATCATGACTCTGGCCATTTGTTGAAAAAGGCTGATTCTAGCCTGGTTCCAGGCCTCCTATCCTCAGAGTGGAAATGACAGCAACAAACAACAAAAGGGACTTCAGCAGCTTTTGAGTATAGAAAAAGAGAAAATTGGTGGAGCAATAGCCTGTATGTTAAAAAGAAATTGAAGCAGAAAGGGCAATTCAAATCGTGAGTGCATGAGTGAAGTTGTCCGTTTCAGGTGGGTCCAAGGGAGGCTGAATCAAGTGCAACTGCACTCGGTTGTAGAAACTGCTCCACTGGGTGGTGTTCACCTGCGGCAAGGTGTGAACGACAGTTGCTGTCGCAGGTATTTCTCCTCTGTAGGGTCGTCATCGCGGTCACTGAATCGGCTTGGGTCATTGGTTGTGCTGGCTGTGTAACGCCAGTCGTTAGGGTCGTTGGAGTCACCTGGGGCCAGGTGTGAACGACAGTTGCTGGAGTCGTCAACGGAGGCTATCTAGTGAGTAGTTGTCAAATGTCCTTTGAAGGGTTGAAAGTTTCTGCCTTGGTGTGTTGCTTGGTTTGAAAAACACAGGGATGAGCTACACTACGGAAACTGGCCAAAACCTCTAATCCCGCACGTGGACGTGTTCCTGTACCTGCTCACTGAACCGCAACCATTTCAGATGATGGACGACATCTTCATTTCTACTTGGAGGGATCAGATGAAAGATTTCAAAGTGGAGTCGGTCACGCTTGCTGTGTCACGGATTGGAGTGACCGTAAATGCTGCAGGCACAGGAACCACAAGCGTCTATTGTATGAGAAACTGTCCTTGATCATGAATCTGGCCATTTGTTGAAAAAGGCTGATTCTAGCCTGGTTCCAGGCCTCCTATCCTCAGAGTGGAAATGACAGCAACAAACAACAAAAGGGACTTCAGCAGCTTTTGAGTATAGAAAAAGAGAAAATTGGTGGAGCAATAGCCTGTATGTTAAAAAGAAATTGAAGCAGAAAGGGCAATTCAAATCGTGAGTGCATGAGTGAAGTTGCTAGGCCCTGTGTTCATTACCAAGTTGTTTTTGACGGCGTTCACGCTGCTATACACGCTGTTTTCCAGCGTTTAGTGCGGCGTTACAGTACGTTGGCTGGTCGACTGACGATTGCACTGGATTGTTCAGTGTAAACGTCAATAAAGAACTGTTTCCGCCCGGTTTCGAACCGGGGACCTTTCGCGTGTTAGGCGAACGTGATGACCACTACACTACGGAAACCCCCCACAACAGCTCCAGGTGCGCATTCGCCGCCGCACGTGCCCGTATGCCCGTCTCGTCTGTAGTCCGCCGACAGGTGGGAGATGGACCATCTGCTGACCTGGTGTGGACACAACATCTCGGAGCTCCTTGTTGTAAAGACAGTGGAGATAGTTGTCCGTTTCAGGTGGGTCCAAGGGAGGCTGAATCAAGTGCAACTGCACTCGGTTGTAGAAACTGCTCCACTGGGTGGTGTTCACCTGGGGCAAGGTGGGAACGACAGTTGCTGGAGTCGTCAACGGAGGCTATCTAGTGAGTAGTTGTGGGGTTGAAAGTTTCTGCCTTGGTGTGTTGCATGGTTTGAAAAACACAGGGATGAGGTGTGTGTTGAGAATCTTCCTGAGTTTCTGTAATTCAGGGGTGTCTGACTTAACTCTACGTTCTCCAAAGAGCAAGAATATGGGGATCCGTCATGTTTCAGTTCAATTTATTTCATCCACCACCTGTTTTGCTATGTTAGAAATCTCACTTACAGCAGCCTCCCAGCATGCGTGTAACATATTTGATCGTATGTAGACTACAGCACTCTGTTATTTATCAAACTTCAGGTGGAGGAAGCTACAACGTTATGATTGCAAGCCTTCGCGTTTTTACGTCACGTTTACAGAGCTGTCGCAGGTATTTCTCCTCTGTAGGGTCGTCATCGCGGTCACTGAATCGGCTTGGGTCATTGGTTGTCCTGGCTGTGTAACGCCAGTCGTTAGGGTCGTTGGAGTCACCTGGGGCCAGGTGTGAACGACAGTTGCTGGAGTCGTCAACGGAGGCTATCTAGTGAGTAGTTGTCAAATGTCCTTTGAAGGGTTGAAAGTTTCTGCCTTGGTGTGTTGCTTGGTTTGAAAAACACAGGGATGAGGTGTGTGTTGAGAATCTTCCTGAGTTTCTGGGCTATTCCTAATTCCTTCCGCATCCAGGGCACCACAATCGCAGCCCAGGACCTCAAGTGGCAGCCCAACATCAGCAAGAATGCTTTTCTGTCCTTCATCGTAAGAGTTTCGCACTGTAGGTCTCTCTATATTACCTGTAAATGCCTGTGCAGCACCAAGAGGCTTTTGTATTTGTTTTTTTTTTTTTTTTTTTTCACGAAAAAAAAGTGCCTAAGCAGTCCTCGTTAGTATAGTGGACAGTATCTCCGCCTGTCACGCGGAAGACCGGGGTTCGATTCCCCGACGGGCAGAGTTTCCTTTTCAACCAGCCTCTGGTTATTTACCGAGGATAAAACATACAGCCAGGCTGTCTGTGAAGATTCTCATGCATCCAGGGGTGCATCTCAATTCTCCTAATTGTCATTTCCTTGCTCCTCCATCCTGGCTTGAACCGTAACTACTTCTGCTCTCTTCTCTAAACTGTTTAAGTGTAGGTATCCCTCAACGCATGGCTGTAACTCAGAGGTGCCTAACTTAATGTTACGTTCTCCAAAGAGCAACAGTACAAGAATATGGGGATCCGTCATGTTTCAGTTCAATTTATTTCATCCACCACCTGTTTTGCTATGTTAGAAATCTCGCTTACAGCAGCCTCCCAGCATGCGTGTAACATATTTGATCGTATGTAGACTACAGCACTCTGTTATTTATCAAACTTCAGGTGGAGGAAACTGTGACGTTATGATTACAAGCCTTCACGCTTCCACGTCACGTTTACAGAACTGTCACTGATATATAAAGCAAGCACATCGGCCTCTCGTCACATGCTCTGCGTGCTATCTGAGTGAAATCATGTGTTTCGTGGCTTGTAGGTTTCCCTTTACCGACACCTCTGAAATATGTCTCAATGAACAGGGAAAGGCTGATAAAGTTCAGGTCAGAAAAAGACCACCTGTTTACCGGGAAGAGGCATCCAGCCAAGAATGAAGTCATTCATTTTCATGTGCATGAATAAAAGTGCTACATACTTATTTGCTAGTGCCTGTGACGTTTTCCTAATAATGTGTCTAAATGGCGTATTGAGGGCAGGGGGTGGGGGGCGTTTGTGTCAGTGTGAATAAAACGGCTAATGCAGCAGATTGAGGCGTGCCGCAACATGAGCTACACTACGGAAACTGGCCAAAACCTCTAATCCCGCACGTGGACGTGTTCCTGTCCCTGCTCACTGAACTATTTCAGATGATGGACGACATCTTCATTTCTACTTGGAGGGATCAGATGAAAGATTTCAAAGTGGAGTCGGTCACACTTGCTGTGTCACGGATTAGAGTGTCCGTAAATGCTGCAGGCACAGGAACCACAAGCGTCTATTGTATGAGAAACTGTCCTTGATCATGAATCTGGCCATTTGTTGAAAAAGGCTGATTCTAGCCTGGTTCCAGGCCTCCTATCCTCAGAGTGGAAATGACAGCAACAAACAACAAAAGGGACTTCAGCAGCTTTTGAGTATAGAAAAAGAGAAAATTGGTGGAGCAATAGCCTGTATGTTAAAAAGAAATTGAAGCAGAAAGGGCAATTCAAATCGTGAGTGCATGAGTGAAGTTGCTAGGCCCTGTGTTCATTACCAAGTTGTTTTTGACGGCGTTCACGCTGCTATACACGCTGTTTTCCAGCGTTTAGTGCGGCGTTACAGTACGTTGGCTGGTCGACTGACGATTGCACTGGATTGTTCAGTGTAAACGTCAATAAAGAACTGTTTCCGCCCGGTTTCGAACCGGGGACCTTTCGCGTGTTAGGCGAACGTGATGACCACTACACTACGGAAACCCCCCACAACAGCTCCAGGTGCGCATTCGCCGCCGCACGTGCCCGTATGCCCGTCTCGTCTGTAGTCCGCCGACAGGTGGGAGATGGACCATCTGCTGACCTGGTGCGGACACAACATCTCGGAGCTCCTTGTTGTAAAGACAGTGGAGATAGTTGTCCGTTTCAGGTGGGTCCAAGGGAGGCTGAATCAAGCGCAACTGCACTCGGTTGTAGAAACTGCTCCACTGGGTGGTGTTCACCTGGGGCAAGGTGGGAACGACAGTTGCTGGAGTCGTCAACGGAGGCTATCTAGTGAGTAGTTGTGGGGTTGAAAGTTTCTGCCTTGGTGTGTTGCATGGTTTGAAAAACACAGGGATGAGGTGTGTGTTGAGAATCTTCCTGAGTTTCTGTAATTCAGGGGTGTCTGACTTAACTCTACGTTCTCCAAAGAGCAAGAATATGGGGATCCGTCATGTTTCAGTTCAATTTATTTCATCCACCACCTGTTTTGCTATGTTAGAAATCTCACTTACAGCAGCCTCCCAGCATGCGTGTAACATATTTGATCGTATGTAGACTACAGCACTCAGGTGGAGGAAGCTATAACGTTATGATTGCAAGCCTTCGCGTTTTTACGTCACGTTTACAGAGCTGTCACAGGTATTTCTCCTCTGTAGGGTCGTCATCGCGGTCACTGAATCGGCTTGGGTCATTGGTTGTCCTGGCTGTGTAACGCCAGTCGTTAGGGTCGTTGGAGTCACCTGGGGCCAGGTGTGAACGACAGTTGCTGGAGTCGTCAACGGAGGCTATCTAGTGAGTAGTTGTCAAATGTCCTTTGAAGGGTTGAAAGTTTCTGCCTTGGTGTGTTGCTTGGTTTGAAAAACACAGGGATGAGGTGTGTGTTGAGAATCTTCCTGAGTTTCTGGGCTATTCCTAATTCCTTCCGCATCCAGGGCACCACAATCGCAGCCCAGGACCTCAAGTGGCAGCCCAACATCAGCAAGAATGCTTTTCTGTCCTTCATCGTAAGAGTTTCGCACTGTAGGTCTCTCTATATTACCTGTAAATGCCTGTGCAGCACCAAGAGGCTTTTGTATTTGTTTTTTTTTTTTTTTTTCACGAAAAAAAAGTGCCTAAGCAGTCCTCGTTAGTATAGTGGACAGTATCTCCGCCTGTCACGCGGAAGACCGGGGTTCGATTCCCCGACGGGGAGAGTTTCCTTTTCAACCAGCCTCTGGTTATTTGCCGAGGATAAAACATACAGCCAGGCTGTCTGTGAAGATTCTCATGCATCCAGGGGTGCATCTCAATTCTCCTAATTGTCATTTCCTTGCTCCTCCATCCTGGCTTGAACCGTAACTACTTCTGCTCTCTTCTCTAAACTGTTTAAGTGTAGGTATCCCTCAACGCATGGCTGTAACTCAGAGGTGCCTAACTTAATGTTACGTTCTCCAAAGAGCAACAGTACAAGAATATGGGGATCCGTCATGTTTCAGTTCAATTTATTTCATCCACCACCTGTTTTGCTATGTTAGAAATCTCGCTTACAGCAGCCTCCCAGCATGCGTGTAACACATTTGATCGTATATAGACTACAGCACTCTGTTATTTATCAAACTTCAGGTGGAGGAAACTGTGACGTTATGATTACAAGCCTTCACGCTTCCACGTCACGTTTACAGAACTGTCACTGATATATAAAGCAAGCACATCGGCCTCTCGTCACATGCTCTGCGTGCTATCTGAGTGAAATCATGTGTTTCGTGGCTTGTAGGTTTCCCTTTACCGACACCTCTGAAATATGTCTCAATGAACAGGGAAAGGCTGATAAAGTTCAGGTCAGAAAAAGACCACCTGTTTACCGGGAAGAGGCATCCAGCCAAGAATGAAGTCATTCATTTTCATGTGCATGAATAAAAGTGCTACATACTTATTTGCTAGTGCCTGTGACGTTTTCCTAAT